>NC_133406.1:84670000-85920000 GCF_049350105.2 Macaca mulatta | reverse complement strand
TTGGGTGCCCGACCCTGAGTGCCAGTCGCTGGCCCACCCGCCCTTGAACTTCCACCCCATCCCGGCCCTCCCCAGGTGCCCACCTCCCACGCCTTCTGCAGGCCCCGGGCGCCCGCCTTTCCCCTGGGTGCCGGTCCCTGGCCACTCCCCTGGGTGCCCGCCCCCTAGCGCCCTCCTAACACGCGCTCACCCGTACAAGATAACGTCATAGAGCGTCCGGCCCTGCACGTTCAGGAAGTGGGCGTAGCCCGCGCGCGCAAGAGGCGGGGCCCCCCCGGCCGCGGGACCCGGAAGCGGCAGTTCATTGGTCAGCAGCCCTAGCAGGAAGGGCGCCGCGTCGGGGCCGCGCACGCGCAGCAGGGTGCGCCCATCCAGCCGGAAGCAGGCCCAGGTCGCTGCGGCCGTTGGGTCGCCACCAGGACTGCGGAAGCTGTGGGCCAGGCGGCACCTTGGGGCCGCGCGCAGCCACCGGCGCCAGGCCGGGCCGCCGCGCCCCGGAGCCGCGCCTCGAAGCAGCGCCGCGGCAGCCATCTTGGACAAGAGTGCGGCAGCGGGAAGGGCCCACGGAAGCAGGAGGGGCGGGTGCCACAGCGGCCCCTGGCGGTGGCCGCCGGAGGGAGGCGGGAAGGGGCGGGCGCAGAGTGCGTGCGTGAGGGGTGAACGAAACGTGCGTGCTTGAGGGGAGGAGCAGTGCGAGTCGGGGCCAACAGAGCGTGCGTGCGTGAGGAGCAGGTCCGCCCGGGCTGGAAGGGGCGGGCGGGACGAGCGTGCATGCTGGGTGGGTGGGGCATGCGTGGGGGGCGGAGCACCGTGCGCGGGGTGTGTTTCGGGGCGGGGGCTCGACCTATCCGTCAGCACGTAGGCTCCACCCTCGGCAGGTAACGAGATTTCTGCCCACCTCTTAAGCGCCTTCTTGTGTCCTATTCGGGGCATGCCTCGCTTTCACCCACCCGTGTCGGGCACCGCCACCCATCTCGAGAACCTCTTCATCCTCCCAACCTGAAACTCCCTGTTAAACACCCACTTCCCAGCCCCATTGTACCCTCTGGTTCCATGAGCATGCCTCCTCTAGGGACTTTACAGGAGTAGAATCCTACGGGATTTGTCCTTTGCGACGGCTTATTTAACTCAGCATAGTATTCTCAAAGTCCATCCACGGTCTAGCATGTGTCAGCTTTTTTTTTTTTTTTTTTTTTTTTTTGTGAAGACAGGGTCTTGGTTACGTTGCCCAGGCTGGTCTCAAGCTCCGGAACTCAAGCAATCCTCCCGCCTCAGCTTCTTGAGTAACTGGAACTACAGGCGCGAGCCACCAGGCCAGCTAATTTTTGTATTTTTTTGTAGAAATGGTCTCCCCATGTTGTCCAGGCTGGTCTTGAACTCCTGGGCTCAAGTGATTCACTGGCTTCGGCCTCCCAAAATGCTGGGATTACAGGCGTGAGCTACTGTGCTTGGCCACTTTCTCTTTTTATAAGGGTACCTACTAGTTTGCCAGCTGTCCACGTGTGATTGTTGTGTCATTTTTTCTTCTTTATTTGCTGGACAATTGGGGCATCAGCTGCAGGTGGCAGGAGGCTCCATCCCCAAGTGACTCCACGGATAAGGACAGGCACCATCCAGCCCACAACCCCTCCACACCCCTAATCAATGCGACATGACGAGACACAATCACAGCTTCCAATCACATCCTTGGTAACTTCTGCTTTTTTCAGGCCAGGGTCACCCCCGTCATGTGTCTATAGTCCTCTTTAGTGCAGGACTCCAAGCTCCCACGGAGCCCAACCTGTCCTGCAGGACGTCCTTCCGATGATTCTTGTCTTCTCTTCACAGCTGAACTCACAGAGGACAATTTAGGCAGGAACCGCACACTGCTATGACATATCCACCCCACTGTGCTTTCTTGAGGAGTGATGTCCCATGCCCCCGCTGAGCAGCCCTGTACAGTGGCCACTTTCCCTGGTAGTAAGTGATGCATCTACAAGGTGGCCCCAGCAGCCTTCAGCCCTAGAGTCTGCCCTAGTCCAAGCCATCCCCGTCTTTCTGGCCTCCATGGGCCTGTGCACCATGTTGCATTCCTCTCTCCATAGTCCTCAACTCAAAGCACCAAAGAAACCTTACTCAATGTGTCTTTATGGTGCAGAGTCCCGGCAAGCAGAGGTCTTTGTGTAGCTGTTGAATAAAAAAAAGTCCTCGTGATGCATAGTAACATCAGTGAGGAAGACTGCACCAAGGCGCATCATGTGGTGTGGGGCCCTGCCTGGCAGCCTTGGTGGAGATGGAGCTCAACCCCAATACAGCAGGGAAGGGGGTGGAGAAGCCGAGGAGCAGCGTGGGGTCAGTGGGTGGGAATGACTAAGGAGACATCAGGGCTGAGGGGTCTGGCTAAACCCACCTCACAGGGTCCTTGCTCTAGGCAGGCAGGGTGATCAGACGTCACCAGGGGATGGTGGAGGATGAGGGACCCAATCAGATGTCATGGAGGGTGAGATATCCAGGGTGTGGTGTTCTGGCTAAACTGATTCAGTAGGGCTCTTACTAAAACTGGATTTTCCAAGCAAGTGCCCACACATGGGCCTAGGAGAAGGTTCCGGATCCTGGCCGGAGTTTGGCCAAGCAGAGAATCCCTGCCATAGCTCCCTGCCGTGTCCCGAGGGCCTGGCCAGCACCCAGCATGCCTTAGGGGCTCAGGTGACATTGAGCAGTCAGCGAATTCCCGCAGGCCCTGGTCATGGCCACGGAGGCCCTGCCGTTAGTCCACTCCCTTCACTGCAGCCTCCTCGTCCCTGGAGCTCCTACTTGCCCTTCTGAACCCTCCTCACAGCATCCCCACCTGCCCCAAGCCCTGTGAGGCCCTGGATCCCTGCCTGCCCAACCAGGCGAGGGTCAGGGCATGGTGAGGGGCCTGGAGAGAATCAGCCGGGTCCCCCAAGGTCCCTGGGCCTCAGTCCCCCGCCAGCCGCCAGCTTCCTGACTGAGATAGGCCAGGCCTAGAATGTGCTCCCTAGCCACTGGCTGTAGCCACCACCCCTTCCTCTGTCGGAGCCTGGCGTTCCTGAGGGTGACCCGGTATCCCCCCGCCCCCCGCCCCGGGCAGCCCCATATGGACAGAGCGGAAGGCAGGCAGGATGAAACCTGGAGCAGGGGGTGGCGCGGACAACACTCACAGGCGGGGGTCGAATTCCTCTAGCCTCACGTCAGCCTGGTCCTCAGCCAGAGGAGGAATTTGCTTCCACCCCTGCACAGGCAGCAGGAAAGGTGTGTGGCAACCTGGTGCCCCAGGCCAGGCCCAGTGGCTTCCAATCCGTCCTGCCTAGGCCCCTCACCACAAAGAAGCCGCCACCACCATCAGGGGCTCCTTCAGTTCAAATGGACTCAAAGGAAACAAAAGAGAGCTTTCAGCTCCAGAATCCCAGGGGCCACTTTCCAGTGCCAGAGCCATGTGAGGCCATAGCTCCAGGCCACCTCCAAGAAGCCTTCCTGGACCCTCTACGCCAGCCTGGCCAGCCACCGGGGCTGCTGTTCCCCTTATCAGCAGGCAGGGGACTGGGGCCTGGCACCAGGGGGAGGAAACCCCACCCCTGTCCTGGCTTCAGGGACCAGGCTGCAGCTGGGGCCAGGGGAGTGAGAACTGGAAAATGTCTGGGCATAGGGGTGGCAGCCCTTGCTTCCCAGGTACTGTGGGGGTCGGGGGAAGGTGGTTTCCTGTTATTCTCGCCTCAGGGCTTCCTCCCTTCCTAGAGGAAGGAGAGCGCCACTGCCCTATTCTGGGGGAGTCTCTGAGCAGCTGGCCCCTCACCCCACTATGCACACCCATGAGCAGCCGAGAGTTTTGGCTGAGGTTGTGGAAACGGATGGAGGTGAGACGTGGAGTCCCATCCCGCCAGCCTGCTCCAGCACCGCCTGCTCTGGCTCTGTCCTGCTGTGTATATGGCTGGGCCCACCAGTGACTGGCCCCCCTGCCAACCTGCCCTAGAGCTCAGAAGATGAAGGACAGAGGAGGGAGGGGGACTGTGGTATCAGCAGTGCCAGGCTCAGCTCATCACCATCGTGGCCACCCCAGGTGGCTGGGGAAACCAAGGCATGGGTTTTCTAAAAGTGACTGATAAGCGCCAGGAGTGTGGGATGGGTTTAGCCTTTGGGGGTCTGCAGACTGGAGCAACTTAGATACCACGTCCCGCTGTAGTGGGAGACGCCAGCCCTGCTTGGTGGTGTGGGGCTCAGGCATGACATTGTGGGAATGTCCAGATTATCAAGGACTTGGTCTTAGAGGGAGGACTAGCAGATGGCGTGGAGGCTGGGGCTTGCACAGCCTTTCCTGGCTAAGGCCATGCTGCTGGGAGAGTGTAGTAACAGAGCCTAAGCCCACCAGCAGATGCTCACAAACCTGACATGGCCCACCTACCCCCAAGTCTCCAAGAAGGGAGGTCTGTCCCCAGGGTCCCGTCTCCCCTTCTCTTGTGACAATCCAGCTTCCCAGGGGGCATATACCCTCTAATACCAGCAGAATTGTCCCCTCAAAACTCCTGTGTTGAACTCCTAACCTCCAAGAACTTTAGAATGTGGCTATAATTGGAGACAAAGCCTTTAAAGAGATGATTAAGTTAAAATGAGTTCATTGGGGTGGGTCCTAATCCACGGTGGCTGGTGTCCTTAAAAGAAGAGAAGATTAGGACACAGATGCACACAGAGGGACAGCCGTGTGAGAACACAGCGGGGAGATGGCATCCATGGGCCAAGGAGGAAGGCTGCAGGAGGAACCAGGCTTGCCCACACCTTAATCTTGGCCTTCCCTTCTAGGACTGTGAGATAATCAGTGTCTGTTGTTTAAGGCACCCAGTGCATGGTGTGGTGTTATGGCAGTCCCAACAGGCACACTCTCCAGGTTAGAGATCATTTCCAGTTTCCCTCAAAGCTGGGGTGCCCTTTGAACAGCTCTGGCTGAGGGATGTGTACTAGCCAGGGTTCTCCAAAGAAACAAAACCACAGGAAATATAGACATAGATACTATATACTATTTTTATATCTATATTTAGATATATAGCCAAAGACTAAAGTTTCCCAAAGAAGAAGCAGTTCTGCCTCCAGTCCACCTGTGATGGCTAATTTTATTTACTTTGAGACAGGGTCTTGCTGTGTTGCCCAGGCTGGAGTGCAGTGGTGCAATCACAGCTCACTGCAACCTCTACCTCCCTAGCTCAAGTGATCCTCCCACCCCAGCCTCCTGAGTAGCTGGGATCACAGGTGCACACCACCACGCCCAGCTGCTTTTTAATTTTTTGTAGACATGGGGACTGTGTTGCTCAGGCTGGTTTTGAACTCCTGGGCTCAAGTGATGCTCCCACCTCAGCCTCCCAAGGTGCCGGGATTACAGATGTGAGACAGTTCCTGGCCTGTGATGGTTCATTTTATGTGTCTATTTGACTGGGCCACAGGGTTCCCAGATATGGGGTCACACATTATTCTAGGTATGTCTGGGCATTTCCAGATGACACTAAGATTTGAATAGATGGGCTGAGGAAAGCAGATTGGCCTCCCAATGTGGGTGGCCTCATCTGATCAGGCAAAGGCCTGAACAGAACAAAAGGTGGAGGAAGGGTGAGCCATGCACAGTTGCCCAGCATGGCTGGACACCATGGCCCCCCACCACAGGGACCTGGCCTCCCCCGTGACGGCACCACCAGCAGCACAGCCCCAAACCCTTCCTGTCTTGGAGAGGCTCCTGGTGTGTCCCCACTGGAGTGGACACCTGTTGGGGATGGTGTTTGCTTTTCTTCCCTGAGGCTGCACTTTCAGCATTGCTGCCCGTGGCTCCATGAGTCGGGGCTCACCTGGGGCCAGAGGTCCGCCAGGCAAGCCCCAGAAAGGAGAGGGACGCAGTTTGCAGTTGGCATCTGCCTGGAGTCGGGCTTAGGTGAGACTCAGGGCTCAGCCCGGGCTTGAGTCTTGGCTGGGGGACAACACGGAGAGAGGGGTATGCAGCCCAGGAGGCGCAGCCAGCCAGGCTGCACCAGGCCTAAGGGAGGCTGGGGGATAGCCAGTCACCTGGAGTGTGCTCCAGGGGCTAATGAGCCCCCTGGCCCCTCGCCAAAGCCACCCCTGCAGGCTCTGGCCGATGTCCTGGTCATGACCGGGCCTGAGACGGCCACCCTCCATCCACTGAGCTGCGGCCCAACCTGAGGCTCTGAGTGTGTTCTTTCTTTCTCACCATCAGTGCACTCCACCCAGTCCCACCCACCCCTGCCCCCGGCACGCTGCCTGGCACTGAGCAGGCCCCGAGTGTTGTCTGACAAGCTACAGGGGCTCGCCTGTGACCATACTCCCCTGCCTGTCCCTGGGGAGGGGTCTCTTCTCCCAGCCAGCCTGGAGCTAAGCCATGTCTCCCCATGTGGTAGCCATGCATACACACCCATGCATACACACATAAGCATACACCCAGACATGCACACAATGCACATACGTGTGCATGCGGTCACACACATAGCCACATGTACACATGCATACACATGCACATGCATACACATGCACACACAAGGTTATAAACAAGTTAGTTTTATTTTACTCCCTTTCTTCTTGAGGCTGGGTCTGAATTAGGGAGGAGGGCAGACAGCCACAGACAGGAACCCCAGAGCCCCATTCCCGCAGCATGGAGCCCCCAGGCCCTGACCACCACCCGTTGGGTCCAAGATGCAGGGCATGGTCAACATCTTTGCAGAACTTCAAGTCTCCCAGAGGAAGGGAAGGCTGGCATCGCAGAAGCTCAAAGAGGGTGTGGTCCTGTCCACCCCTGGCTCCCAGCTCCCAGTCTGTCTCAATTTGGGGCTGGGAGGGGAGGGCTGAAGGAGCCCCGTTCCTTGTTCAACAGAGCCCTCCCTCTTGCAGGGAATGGGGATACACACCCCCGCACTCCCACCAACTGATGCCCATACCAGGCACCCTAGGGCCTCCATGGCTTGCTGCAGGGAAGCTCAAAGGGAAGAGCTGGCATCCCAGAGGATGTATTCCAGCTCAGGACAGGGGTGGAATCAATGCCCCAGCCCCCCCTGGGGTTCAGACCACAGCAGAGGGCCCTTCCTGGCTCCTAGACCCTCTCTCCAACCCACCTTGGCCCCAGTAGTGAGCAAGCCAGAGCACTCCTCTGCCGCTTTCAGCCCCTTCCCTGAGCAGCCTGGCTGCCCCTCTGGGCAGAGTCTGCCTGAGACCTCCTGCTAAGGAGAAGGCTGAGGAGAAGGGGTCGCGGATTTCCACCGGAGCCCCCCAACCCTCCTACTCCCTGGCCCAGCTCGCAAGCCAGCGCCCTCAGATCCACACGGTGGTCTTCCCGTCCCTGCTGCTGGCACTGCCCTTCTCGGAGCCAGCCCTGGGCTTGGCTCCTGGCCGCTCGTGGGTGCCAGGCCGGCCCTGCTCCCCGACGGTGCCCGCAGAGGTAGCACTGCCCGTCCCGGACGTGGGGGCGCCTGCCCTGAGGGGCCCCCGGGAGGCCGCAGGGAGGCCGACACACGGCGAACTGTCCCGGTCGCGGTCCCCAGCTGCTGCCCCGTCGCGCAGCGCCTGCAGGGCCAGGTTTGCCAGGTTCTGGTCGTGCGCCCGAGCGCGCTCGGTCGCCCGCACTACCAGGCTGTAGTCGGGCGGGCAGGCCAAGCCAGCGGCAGCGGCAGGGAAGGCGCAGGGCGGGGGCCGCGGCGCGGGGGCGGGGGCGGGGGCTGAGGCCGGGGGGCCGCGACGGCCGCGCACAGCGTCCTGCGCGCTGCCCAAGCCCAGGTGGGCCATCTCGCAGAGGTTGAGGAGTAGGCACAGGCAGCTGACCACGTACATAACCAGGAGGAAGACCGTCTTCTCAGTAGGGCGCGACACGAAGCAGTCCACCACATGCGGGCAGGGCTGGCGGCTGCAGGGAAAGAACGGCCGCACCTCAAAGCCGTACAGCAGGTACTGGCCCACCAGGAAGGCCACCTCGAAAGCTGCCCTGGCCACCAGCTGGGCCACGTACACGCGCATCAGGCCCTCCCGCTGGATGCGCCTCCGCCCATCGTGTTGCCCGGCCGTGCCCGGGGTCCCCGTCGCCTTGCTGTCAGCGCCGGCCCCCTTAGTGCACGCCTCCTCCGCACCGGCTTCCTCCGCTTCCTCGCCGGCGCCTTCGGCTGCTCCAGTCTCCTCCTCCTCCTCCTCCTCTCCCAGGCCCAGCATGGGCTCCTCCTCGCCCAGGTCGGCGGGCTCAGGCCAGCCCGCGTGCGGGGGCGGCAGGTGGGCTCGGGGCGCGCGGCGGGGCCCCGGGCGGCGGCGGAGGGCGCGGCGCCGCTCCTGCTCAGACGCACGGGCCAGGCGGTGCACGGCGTAGCCCAGGTACATGACCGAGGGCGTGGAGATGACCACGATCTGGAAGACCCAGAAGCGCACGTGCGACAGGGGCGCGAAGGCGTCGTAGCAGACATTGTCGCAGCCTGGCTGCCGCGTGTTGCAGGTGAACTTGGCCTGCTCGTCCGAGTAGATGGCCTCGCCGCCCACAGCCGTCAGCACTATGCGGAAGACCACCAGCACCGTGAGCCACACCTTACCCACGAAGGTGGAGTGGTTGTGGATCTCCTCCAGCAGCCGCGTCAAGAAGCTCCAGCTCATGTTGGTCATAGGGGCGGGCGGGCGGGTCCTGTGGGGCGGAGTGGGGGTCAGCCAGGGGCCCGCACTTAGGAGCCCGCGGCGCTCAGAGCTCAGAGCTGGGGCTCCAGGCTTGCCTTGCGGCTGGCCCCTCTGCTTACACAGCCGATGACGTAGAGCTTGCCACCTTAAACGGAAGTGGAAGCCCCCACCTGATCCGCCCCTGCTTGTGCAGATGCAGGGCCCCAGCTGGGTGAGCTGCCTTCAGGAGGCAGATGGGGACACTGAGGCAAGCACTACTCAAATGTGGGGACTGGTGGTCTCAGTGTCTGCTGCACCCATGACCACCAGCCCAGCCCCAGCCGCATCCAGGTTGTTGGAGAGGGTCCCACAGTTTCAGCATCCGAAGGGTCTCCCCAGCCTGCCTAGCTACTCAATCCCTCCTGGCCCCTCCAGCTCCCTAGACCCCAAGACCCTGCAGCCCCATCAGCCTTCAGTCCTTCACAGCCCCCCGTGCCTGCCCCACCATCAGATCCCAGACCCCAAAGTGCCACCAGTCCACAATCCCCATAGCCCCTCGGCCGCCAGAGGCCCTGCTCAGCCTCCCTCCACACCCAGGACAGGGGTCATCAGGGTCCCTCCGCCTCCGCAAAATCCTCCATCCTCCCTCCAGCCCCCGGCTGGTCCCACTGCCCTTTTCAGGTGCCCAGGGTTCCAGGGCTCCGCCCGCCCAATCTAGGTTCCTGGTCCTCCATGATCTCAACCCAGACCGTCCCCAGCTGGGGTCAAGATGAAGCCAGGCGTCCGTCCAGGAGGGACGGTGTCCAGCGAGGTTATAGACCCAGTAATGCAAGGCCACACTCAGCACCTGCGACCCTCAGAGACAGCTATGCCACAGGCCAGCCAAGCCCAAGGTGGGCAAGTGCCCCCAGGAGAGGGCTGTGCAGCAGGGACTGTGCTCCAAGGAGGGAGAGCTCCTACAGCTCCCCTGCCCACCCTCTCCTGGCGGTTTCCCTGGGGCCAGTACCTGCTCCTGGGTCGCTGGGGCAGGAGACCCCTTAGCTCCCTCTGCCTCTGGCCCTCTCCCTGTACCTGGACTGGGAGGCAGCGGTGGCAGGTGTGGGACCAGCAGCAGTCGCTGGTGAGGCTCCCAGCCTCTTTATGCAGCTGAGGCCTCCCCACCCGGGGCAGGAAGAGGGGGCAGTCAGGGTTCCTGGGGAAGTGGCCCTGCTTCCTCACATCTGTGCAGTACCCCTCAGAGCCACACACATTCACATGTGCACACACACTCAGATACATATCCACAGACACATGTACACATGCACACACGTGCATATGCATGAACATGCACAATGCATATGCAGATACACATGCACACACACATGCATACACGTACACATGCACAGATACACATGCAAACAGGGTCAATGCAAATACAGATGTGTATGTGCAAACTATCACCAGTGTACATCCACAGACATGCCTGTTTGCACTCACATGCAGACACACATGCATGAAAAAACAGTGCCACATACACACTTGTGCATATGCACACACATGCAGACATATGTATGCACAACCACATACACATATATGCACACACATGCAAACAGACCCGTGCACTCACACACACATGTGATCAGGCACACGCATATGCACAGGCTGGCACACTCCAGCCCTGGGGCCACCTCCCCTATCCCCCTGGCTCTGGTAGGCAGGGCCCCCCTCCCTCCCCGCCTGACCCATCACAGCAGGCTGAGGCCCACTGATTCCAGCCCGACAGGAACCTGAGACAGAGCAGGCTCAAAGGAGAGATGGGGCAGGAGGCCTTCGGTGCCAGGGCCGGCCTGCCCAGCTGTGTGGGGGCAATATTGAACAAATAGCTCTCTGGGGGCAGCCTGCAGTGATGGTGCCTGCCATTGCCCATGGTGTGAGCACTCTCATTGTGGCTGACTGCCGAGCGGCTTCCTTGATTCAGCTGAGGAAATGGAGCCATCGGCTAGCTCTGGTGACCACCGTGGCTCGGCCCTGGGCTGATGTGCCCTGGTGTCTGAGAGCTGGCGCTTCGCTCTGGGGTGCTGTGTCACTTGCACCCACATAGTGGTCCTGGGAATAGCCTGGAAGAACCCAGGTCCTGGTCTGAGGGCCACACCTATGGGGACTCCCAGATCCACACCTCCAGCCTGCAATTCTCTCCGGGGCCTCCTTCTACCCCCAACATGAGCACTCAGATGCCCAGCAGGCACAGCCAGTGCCAGAGGGCCACACCCAAATGCCACTCTGCCCTGCAGAACAGCTTCTCCACCCCAGCCAATCCTGAGACTGGCTCCCCCGGCCCCGCCTGCAGGGCCTCAGGCACTTCACTCCTTGCCTGCAAGCCTGGGGAGCATTAGGACACCCACCCAGCAGGCCTCCTGCCCCGCCCCTGACTCCTAACCAGAGCAAATGCCGCGGCCTTGCCTGCCCCAGTGCCAGGTCCCCTGCCCCCACTCCACACCTGGCTCCAGATATCCCCTCGTGTGCTCTGCCCACGGCTCCCACACTGGCTGGAGCCCACTCCCACCAGGAGCCTTTGCTGCCTGGCCCCGCCACACACACATGCACAGGCGCACACACACAGGTTCAGCCCTTCCCTGAGGCTGTCGCTGTGTCACGGCCTTCCACACTGCTGGTGACTATTCCATGTGATCACAGCTGGAGACCGCAAGGTGTCTCACAGAGATGTGGGCAGTTTTATAGAAAATATAGATGTGTGAATGCACCTGGGTTCAGACACACACCTTTGCTCTGGCGCCTGCAAAGGCCTCAATGCAAAAACACCCTAGGAGCAAGAACCTACCTGGGGCCCAGGCCTTGGTTCCTACCTCCACTCCCAATCACGGGAATCAGGAACCCCTAGTGGGGGACTGGCAGACCCTAGGGCTGGGGCTGCGAAAGTACAGGGAAGCCTGGAGTAAACTGTAGTGTCAAGAGAGGAAGTCAGTGCAAGCAGCACCTGCATGTACAGCGCCCAGTGCCTGAGACTGGATCCCTCTAAGCAGTGAAAGAAATCAAGTAGTCTTGTGTTACAGATTACAGACTGACATAGATTAGAAGCCAAGGTACCTGACTGAATGTATAACCAAATGGGGGACAGGAGACAGCTCCCCTGTGCACAATCAATCCAAAGCAGCCATGTGGACACCCTGTACTGGAGGGGAGCGTGACCCCCAGCCCTACCTGTGGGCTGCACCTGGTAACCTGGCTTCAGAGGGTGTGGGAGGGAAAGGGGGAGAACGCCTCTGCAGCACGCATCCTACACCAACCCTGGCCAGGCAGCCAAGGTGCCATCACAAGCATCGTGGATGGTGTGGATGCTTCACAGCATCTCGTGGGAAGGTTACATCAACTCCATGGTCTTCCTCTCAAAATCCATCCCCCTGAGGACTCATAAGGAAACATGAGGCTGAAAGGGATCCCACCCAAGGGGCATCCTACAGAACATCTGGCCAGTGTTCATCCAGACAGTGAGGACATCCCATACAAGGAGACCCAGGAGGCTGCTGCAACCAAGAGGAGCCCAGGAAGACACGGTGACTGATGCCATGTAGGATCCACGGTGGGGCAGAAAAGGAGCCTGAGGGGAGAGGCAAGGACATCTGCATACAGCAAGGACCTCAGTTAACCCCAGCTCATCAATACTGGTCCATTCATTATGAGGAGCATGTCACGCTAATGCAAGACGTCAGCAACGGGGAAACTGGGTGTGGAGTCTATAAGAAGTCTGCACTATCCTCACAACATTTCTGCAAATCTTTTTTTTTTTTTTTTTTTTTGAGACGGAGTCTCACTCTGTCTCCCAGGCTGGAGTGCAGTGGCATGATCTCAGCTCACTGCAAGCTCCGCCTCCCAGGTTCACGCCATTCTCCTGCCTCAGCCTCCCGAGTAGCTGGGACTACAGGCGCCCACCACCACGCCCAGCTAATTTTTTGAAGTTTTTTAGTAAAGACAGGGTTTCACCGTGTTAGCCAGGATGGTCTCCATCTCCTGACCTCGTGATCCGCCCGCCTCGGCCTTCCAAAGCTCTGGGATTACAGGCGTGAGCCACCACGCCCGGCCATTTCTGTAAATCTTACTGAGCTCAAGCAATTCTCCCACCTTGGCCTCCTGAGTAGCTGGGACTACAGGCACATGCCACCATGCTGGCAATTTTTATTTATTTATTTTAAGAAATGTGCTCTTAATACAAAAATTAGCCAGGCATGGTGGTGCACTTGTAGTTCCAGCTACTCGGGAAGCTTAGGTGGGAGAATCGCTTGAACCCAGGAAGGGAAGATAGCAGTGACCCGAGATCACACCACTGCACTCAAGCCTGGGTGACAGAGCGAGACCCTATCTCCTTTTTTTTTTTTGATGGTAGCCCCCTACCCTGATGCCCAGAGCTCAGCTCTGTGGTGGCAGCTCCCGTACCTGTCCTCCATGTCCCTGCCTGAGCCCCCAGCTGCCTGTCCTGGACAGCCCAGGCCCTGGGATAGTGCTGCAGAATGAGGTTGTCAGCAGGGGTTTGGTGGAGGCCCTCAGGAGGAGAGGGGAGGGGTGCTGGCCTCCAGGGAGCCAGGCCCGGGATTTGTAGACTATGTGCACACAAATCCAAGAGATCTTACCCCAAAGCTACACCTCCAGGGTGCCCAGAATGAGGATTGGTGGGGAGGGGCTTCAGCTTGGTCAAAGAGCTGGAAGCACCCTTGGGCTTCAAAGTCTGGGAGGAGGGAGCTGCTGGGGTTAGTAATGTATGTCAGGGAGAGGTAGGGGGGTGGCCACAGGAGGCCAGGAGCCAGGACGCTGCCTGGCCCAGGTCTCGGAGTAGTAAGGCAGGGTCAGCCCCAGGGAAGGCTGTGGGAAGTAGAGGAGGATGTGGGCATTGGTGGAGGGCCGGGGGCTCACAGGGTTCTCATACTGGGGACCAGGGTCTCATGGGGGCTCGCTACTAGGCCAGGGTGTAAAAGGGGGCCTCACAGTGGGGACGGTCTCACCCTGGTGCCATCAGGGACTCACAGGAAGGGCTTCAAAGGGTGTGCGGCAAGAGCCAAGGGGCTCACCATGGGGGCTCACAGTGGGGGCCACCTCTGGGAAGGGTTTCAGGGCAAGCAGGCCCAAGTCGAGGCCACCTGTCTGCAAACCTGGCTGGGCCAGCTCTGACCAGTGTCCTGGTGTCCTGGCACCTCAGGACACCAGTCAGAGCCGGACCTCCTCCCCCATCAACCTCCTGCTCATCCTGGGTCTGAATGAGGGTCCTGGGACACAGAGGAACAAGCCCCGCCCTGCCAGGTCTGTAGCACAGGGTCAGGGGCCCAGGTATTTCATTCCATCTGCAGACCCTCCCAGGGCAGGCCACGAAGCACGGGTGTTTTCTGCAGTTTAGGGCAGCCACCAGACAGGTACCCACGCACACAGTTCACCAGGTGGGACCCTGGGGCAGGCTCCTCCCCTCCCTGAAAATGATGGGACCCCAGCGCATGGCAGGCACTGTGCTGTCGATTGTCCACTCAGTCCAAAGCAGATTCCCAGTCCCACTTCCCTGGGGCTCCTGCAGGCACAGTCCCCTCCTACCCCTGCACTCCACTGCGGGGCCCTGTGTGGGGACGGTCCTCACTCAGGGGGGGTACAGCGCTCACCCACCCTCAGACCTCAATTTCTCCTCACCCCCAACAGGCCGTAGCCCCCTACCCTGATGCCCAGAGCTCAGCTCTGTGGTGGCAGCTCCCGTACCTGTCCTCCATGTCCCTGCCTGAGCCCCCAGCTGCCTGTCCTGGACAGCCCAGGCCCTGGGATGGTCAGCCCCAAGTGCACCCTCAGTCATGCTCCTCTGGATGCCCTGGTCCAGAGGGAGGTGCAGAGCTCGGCCCCCCAGGACCCAAGCCCCAGGCCTGGAACCCTCCCTCCACACCCACTCTGCCCCAGCAGCTCCGTGGCCAGCCTCACTGTCCTGCCTGTGCAGCTTGTAGGCCCACTGGCTGTGGGCACCAGCCATCCTCATGCATTCTTCACATGTACACACAGTGCACGCTCCTCCCTCCAACCCTCCACACATAAGCAGTGCACACTCCCACATGTACACTGCTGCCCGAGCTCAACATAGAGCTGGGCTCACACACTCACTCTCACACATAGCCATGAACCCTCCCTATTCAGACTCAGCCTCACCACACGCCTCCTTCAGGGAGTTCCCCCCAGGCCCAGGAACGCAAGGTGCCCCCACCAAGACCCCAAGTGCCTGCCCACATCATGGCTCCCCTCACATGGCCTGCCACAGCTCCTAAACTGACCAGATCCCCAGGAGCCCAAGAGCACGGGTATGGTGCTCAGGAATGCCAGGGGAGTGAGGGAACACTGAGGAACATGGTGTGGGGGTATGAGTCTGTGGGGTCCCCAGCCCCTGCCAGGGCCGTGCACAGGTGCAGCTGGTGAGGCAACATCCAGGCTGGTGCCTCCTCCCCCATGGAGCCCTCTTCCCCCTCGGGTTGTTGGCAATTGACACTGTCAATGTGTGGGCCCTCCTGCAGCCCGTTCTCAAGTCCCCTCCCTCGGGGTCCCAAGCAGGTACAGAGCTGTCAGGCCCAGAAGTGAGGGGCTGTTCCTCCCCTGGAGGTGGACCAAGGGGTCAAGTTAGGCCTGGGTCAGGCTGGGAGTGTGTCATCACTGCAGTTTGGACAGCTCCCCCCGGCCAGCCTCCTGGGCTGTTGCAGGCCTGGAGCTGACCACACATCCTCCAGAAATGGAGCCCTGGGGGGTATGCATGGTGGGAGTGAGGGGGTGATGCTTACCCCAGCCTCCTAAGCCTGTCCCTGCTCTCCACCTGCTCCCCTCAGGGTCCACGAACCCGTCTCTTCCCTCCTGAATGCCCAGCAGCCAGGAATCCTGGGCTCACTGCCATCCAGCTCTGGGATGGGGGCCCCCATGCCTGGGCTGTGGCCTCCCTGTGCATCAGCCCTGGGGTGCTCCACCCTCCCCGCGGGATGCGGGCCTCCCACTCCTCAGCCATGCTGCCCCTTCCTTGCACTGAGGGCCTGCTCCAGCACCCCAGGGGGGGCCTCCACCCAGTTAATCACAGCACTGACGAGCACTGGGGATGGCTCCTTGACCACAGGGTCTGCTGCGCTTCAGGCCTAGGCTGGGCCCCAGTGCAAGCTTATTGGCTTGTGGTCTTCTATGAAGGAGACTGAGCAGGGCCCCAGGTCTGTCTGTGCAAGGGGCAGGCCAGCCCCCTCATGTCCAGGTGGCCGCTGAGGGTAGGAGAGTGGGCCTGGACACAATGCAGCTGGCTGGTGTTTCAGAGGCCAGCCCTACCGCTGCCTGAGGGGCCCCAGCTGCTGGGGGAGGTACTGAAGGCAGCCCCCTCCCACTTGCCAGCTGTCCCAGAGCAGACCCCGCAAGTTGGTGCCCATCCTGCGGTGAAGGCAGCTGGGCCTGAAGGACACAGACACGGAGCCGGGGGCCACCCCACCATCTGCGTGGAGCAGCGGAGCCCAAGAGAGGGTGGCAGGCGCAAGGAGTGCACCCTCCTGGGGCTGGTCCTTAGGAAGCCCTCCCTCCTTCAGGGACTCAAGGACAGGAGCACAGGATGAGGCTGTCTCCTGGGGCAACAGCCTCCAGCCCCATGAGGTACATACATGGACCCCAGCACCCTACCTTTTCCAGGCCAGAAAATTCCAGTCTCCCTCAGACCCCTTCCACCTGCTTGGATGCTGGTCCTCCCCGAGGGTGTGTGGCCGAGCCAGGGCCACCTCTCGCCACCAAGCACAATGGGGGCTGGAGGAGGGGCCCTCAAGGGCCCCATTGTTCCCCCCTCAGCCTCAGGGTCTGAATCCCTGATTGTCCTGGGGGGCAGGGCAGCGGGCAGGGCTTTCCAGGCCCAAGCAGGTCAGAGGCCAGCCCCAGCCTCCGAAGCTCAGTCCACCTGTCCTGGAGCAAGCCTCTGGGGGCTGCCCAGGCCCTCCCCTGCCCTCCTCTCCCCTCCCCTCCCCTCCCCTGCCCTGCCCAGCCGCCTGGGCGGCTCTGGACTGTATCCTCCGGAGGCCCCAGTCTGGGCTCTGGGCGGGGACTCTGCTCCCCGCCCCCATTTCCGGCCGGGCGCCCTGCCTGCCTCCCTCTCTCCCACCCATCTGTCTGCACCCCACCCCAGAAGCACCTCACCTAGGATCAGAACAGGGCTGGGGCTGACCCTAGGGGTGGCCGGCAGCACCACCCTGTGCCGCCTTAGACAGGCAGGCTGGGGGAGCACAGGGGAAGGAGGGAGGTGGCCTGACCACAGGCTCCCCACACACAACACACAGCCCCTAGGGCCGCGAGGGGAGGGGCATCTCCCTCAAGGAATCCCCCATGCCTTGAGGTCTAGAACCTCCAGCTGTCAGAGCTCAGGGGCCTCTCCTGGAAGCTCTGGCCCATGCCAGATCCATAGGAGCTTGGGCACCAAGAGGCAGCCCTCAGGGCCCACCCCTGCAGCCTCAGGCTGCCCGGTGCAGCCGCTGCCTGCTCTCCACTTGCTGGCCCACCAGGCGGGTTGAGACCAGCCTTGCCACCTTCCCTGGCTGCCAGTCAAGCATGATGCTGCCTTGGGGTGGCAGCCAGGAGCCGACAGGCAGCAGATGCCTAGGCAAAGGCCACCTGGTGGTCCTCCTTGGGGCTGGTGGTTAGGGTGGGCTGCTGGAGCTCGGGGCCTGATCAGGATGGGGCCCGATCAGGATGGGGCTCCACCAACCTCGGGGCCACGTTCCACTCATTTATGGACTTTCTAATCCAACAGTTATTTTATTAGGATATCAGCCCCGGGTCCAGCATGAGAGATAGGGACAGGGGACAGCCCAGTGGGGCTGGGTTGGGGGTCACCCCAGGATGTTCCAACCACAGGGGCAGCATCCCCTCCACTCCATGTGCTGGCCAAGGGCACAGAGCTGCCGTTATCACCTGCCAAGGGGGTGGCTCAGTGCTGCTGCCCTGGTCCTGTATGGGCCTGGGGTGCCGAGAACAGAGAGCAAGCCTCAGGCGCCGGTCCTTTGAGCTTTCTTGATTTCCTGCCAGTGAGGAAGAAAGAGAGTTGGGAGGGCTGGTATCCAGGAAGGGCTGGGCTTCCTGCTCTCCCTCCACAGTGGACCTTGGTGTCTCATGCCAGTGCTTGGGTAAGACTGTCCCATCTGACCTCAGTGGCTTCCTGGACAACAAAGGCCTGGCCCCAAGGCCTCCCCTTGGGCCTTGCCCAGGTAGGCACAAGAATGGGCCCACCTCAGAGAGCGCCTCCTTCAGCTCCGCGTAGGCCTGGTCCAGACTGTCGTTGATGATGACCACATCAAAAAGGCCGGGCTCCTTGCCTGTGGGTGGGGCCTGGGGTCAGGGCACAGTGAGCCCATGCAGCCCCACCCCAAGTCCCACACGACCCCCAGAACAGCCCACTGGCTTGCGGCTGTCCTCGCTGTGGCTGTGTGACAGCTTTCCAGCCCAGCTGGGCCTGTGCAGGGTAGGGAAGGGCCGCCCCCTGGGATTCAGTCCTCAGGTACCCCTCCTGCTCTCTCTGGAGCCCCAAACCTTAGGTCTGGACACCAGCACCCATCAGGACTCTGGTTAGGGGTTGCAGTGTCCTCTATACACACAGCAGAACATTAAATGCCCTCTTCCTGTGGGCTGCAGTCAGACCCAGAGGGGAAGTGACAGCTGTAAGAGGATGTACATGACACCCCCGGGGCTAGAAGGTAGGGGACATCTCATGGGACCCTGGGTGATGGGGGGTCTGGGGGCCCTCACGGAGACTCTAGGTAACAGAAGGAAATCTGAGAACCCTCAATGAGACCCTTGGTGACTGGGGTGAGTTCTGGGGACACTCACAGGGACTCTAGGTGTTGGGAGGTAGTTGGGAGGTCTGAGGACCCTCACAGGGACTCCGGATGTCAGAAGGTCTGGGGACCCACAGGGTCCCTGGTGCCAAAGGTCTCAGAACCCGGACTCCCCTCCTGGCATGCCCTGGTAGTCCCACGGCACACTCACTGCTCTCCATGTCGGCCCGGGCAGCAGCCAGCCGCTTCGCCAGGCTCTCCTCCGTTTCAGTGTTGCGCTGCCGCAGCCGCTGCTCCTAAAAAGGGGGTGGCAGTCAGAGCCTGGCATGCCCTGACCCCCAGCCCCCAACCCTGCCCAGCACACACCAGCACATGCAGTGAGGGCGGCTGCACAGAGATGTAGATGGGCCGCAGATCGGTGGCCTTGATGTTCCGCACACCCTGCAGGTCCACGTCCAGCACGCAGATGCGGTTCATGGCCTGCACGGCCTGCACCGCCGCCTTGCTGGAGGCAGGTGCCAGGTCAGCAGGGGTGCCAGGGCTCTCCGAGGCCTACAGGAGCTTCAGGGACACCCAGGTCCTCCCAGGCCCAGCATTCTCCTCCCACAGCTAAGCCTAGGCCTGGCGTGAACCCAGCACCCCACAGCACCTCAAACCTGCTACCCCCACACCCTGCCCCACCTACAGGGAACACAGACCACCCACTCTCCAAGGTGCCTGTAGTAAGCACGAGGTGTCCTGTGTACCCTTCACCCTGCCAGGACAACGCATGGTGGCAGGACCGGGCCCAGTAGTCTCGTGAAAGAGCCACCACAGGGCCACAGACCTGGGAGCCTGGCCCTGGGCCACAACCTGGCCACATTCATAACCATGGGGCGGGTGGTGTGGATGGCGGGCAGGCAGCAGGTACTACCTGAACCCCTGCCGCCCACAGCAATCCCGGGAGCCCACCCGCACCCACGCGTGGCCCACCTCGTGCCATACAGGTTCCCTGAGAACTCGGCATGCTCAATGAAGTCACCGGCTGCTATGTCACGCTGCATCACCTCCCTGGTTACAAAGTAGTAATCTGGGGAAGAGGAGAGGCAGTCCAGAGGGCAGACTGGACCTGCACCAGGGCTTCCAGGGCCAGCCGCCCCCAACCCAGGCATGCTTGCAGGCCCCTCCTACGCCCACGACTGCTTCGGTCAGATCCTTGCCAGGCAGGAGACGTCTGAGGACCCCTCAAGTGCTGCCAAGTGCTTGAGCCAGACACCATTTCTCACACTGTCCTCACTGATGGAGATACGAGACTGGGTTCCAGCGGGGGAGTTGGGAGTTGGTGGTGGGGGGAGTGGGGACTGGAGATCAACAGGTGCTGGGGGAAGGTGGTGGGGGAACTGGTGACCATCAGGTTACAGAGGGGATGATGTGGTGGGGTGACTGGAGACCACTGGGTTGCACATTACGGGGCAGGGGTGCTGTTGGGAAGGGGGTCCCTTGTCTTGAATCAGGCAGGCAGAGTAGCCCTTTTTACCAGGACCCCAGAAGACAGCTCAAAAGTGCTGATAAGCCCAGGACAGGGCTGGGGACAGCAGCACTGTGGCCGCCTCCAGGGTGGGAGGAAGACAGCCCCAGGCCTTGGCCGGCCTCTCACACTGTACCCAAGGAAGGCGACACCGCACTGTGACACTGACACCCTGATTTAGCTCACTGGCTCTTGGAGGCAAGGACCCAGCTCACAGATGAGGGATCAATGGGGGCAGGAGATGGGCAGCACAGCGAACACAGCTGTAGGGCCCAGTAGCCCTGCTCACACTGGGGGTGCTCCAGCCACAGGGCCCCACCCCACTCACCTTTGCCATTCTCCTCGCCAGGCCTCGGGTTCCTTGTGGTATCTAGCAGAGAGACCTGTCACCCATCAGGGACTGCTCAGAGCGCACTGCCCCACCCAGCGTTCCCCTTGCAGTCCCGACAACACTTGAGCCCCAGGATGCAGGCAGCCAGTGGAGCACACAGCTGGGAAGGCGCAGGAGTCTACAAGGCGAGGGTTCTCCCAGAAAGAGACACTGCAGCCCAGTTATCAGCACTCAACAGACCCAGGGAAGGGAGACACAGGCACGCGGGACAGCAGGAGTGCAATAACCTCAGGTTCTGTGTGGTAGGACGTGGGCAAGAGTGCGGACAGTCTGCAGGGTGAGTGTGCCTGTTGGGTTCAGGCTCCTGGCCTGCTCACAGGCTGCTGGGACTACTCAGCAGCCTTGAGGTCTACGCATCCCCCCGCAAGAGCCCTGGACTCACGGGACACACTGAAGCCAAAGATGCCGCTGTGCTCCTGGAGCAGCCTCTTCAGCAGGGTGCTCTTCCCAGCTCCCGAAGGCCCACTCAGCACCACAGGCCTGGGGCCTGACATGCCTAGGGGTGAGAGAAGAGGCTGTGGATAGCAGTGTGGCCTCTGGCCCCCACCTGCTGAGCTGCCTCTGCCTTCATGGCAGGAAAGGGCTGACCCAGGGATGGAGACATTGGCCTGAGAGTCTCCTGAGAGCCTGGGTATTCTTCCCCCTGAGCTCTGTCACATTGGAAGGCCCGGCATGCACAGAGTGGCCCTCAGACCAGGATCTGGGCACACGGGAGACGAATGGAAAGCCAGCTGGGTTCTCGGCAGGGGAGCCCCCCACTGAAATCCACCACCACTGAACCCACTGACCCTGTCAGCCTCCCCAGGGGTCCCTGGTAAGCGATGCTGTCTACTCTGATCACACCCTACCCGGGAGCTACCGTCCCCACCTGGTGGAGTCACCTCCAAGCCCTCTGGGAGCCTGCCCTGAGACCCCCACCCCACCCAGGAGCCCAGCCATTTGCTCCCATGCATGATGCTGAGTGCTGGGCTGCTAGGTCTGGAATGGAAATGTCCCTGTCCCGCCTCTGTCCTCTGGCACCATACCCTGCAGATATGGCCTTGTCAAGATCTGCTGAATCTATGCCCATTCCAGGAACTTCTCATCGGACTTGGGACTCCTATCTGTGATGCTGGTAATGCCAAGAGGGGGTTGGAGGTCTCCCTCCCAGCCTCCAAGGGGACGGCAAACAGGATCCTAGCTTGGACACTTGTGGCAGGTGAGGGCCCGGGAGCTGGCCTTTGCTTGGTGGGAATCCTCCCCAGGAACAGCGCCTACCTGTTTGCTGGGGTGCAGCCTCTGTGGCCAGCCTGGGGCGGGTCTGTCTGCTGGACTGAGAGCTGAGGGTGCTGAGTCCCTAATCCCCACCACGCCTGCTTCTGGCCCCGCCCTTCTAAGCCAGAAATAAATCCCCAGGGGGCCTGGCCTTCGGCCCTTGCAGGGAAGCAGCCCTGTCCACCTGCTCTGCGGCTGTGCAGGAAGGAAAAGACGGCTCCAGCTCCTGTCCCAAGACCTGCACCTGCCCTGACCTCCCAGCCCACGTGAGCTGCACACAGGGCCAGGGCAGCGTCTTCGAGTTGGGGTGGAGAGCAGAGCTAAGGAGTGGTGCCATGCACTGCAGCTGTGTTCAGGGACCGGGGCAGAGGGAAGTGGACAGACCCCTGGCGACGCGCAAACCTTGGACACAACTCAGGCAAGGTGTGGATGGCCTCCTCCTGTTTGGGGCACAGCCGCCTGTGGGCAGACGAGCAGACAGCGGGAAGGACCTGAGGATGCCCTCCTAATCCCCAATTTAGGCCACCGAGGTAATCTCACAAATGCACCACGGCTGCAACTCCATCATGCACAGGGACACCCACCACACACATGCCACTCCCAAGCACAAAGGTATGCAGGATGTGTGCACAAACCTACCACAAACACACACACATGCATGCACACACAGCACACACATGCACACAAATGCATACACACTACACATATGTACCCACACAGGCACACATGCACACGCATACATGTCATTGATTGACCCCAGACCCCCAGTTAAAAAGACTCAGGAGGAAGGGAACTGCAGGGCACCCACCCAGAAGTCCATGTGCTCTCCGTAAGGAATAGACTCCTCCCTCCTTACTGCCTCT
The DNA here is from genome assembly GCF_049350105.2 of Macaca mulatta. Classification (NCBI taxonomy): domain Eukaryota; kingdom Metazoa; phylum Chordata; class Mammalia; order Primates; family Cercopithecidae; genus Macaca; species Macaca mulatta. Next base: position 85,897,596 of record NC_133406.1, on the reverse strand, counting down.
TCTGGGCTTTTTGTCACAAGCACATGTCGTTTTCATCTCAGCATGCCCTCCATGCCCTCCTGGCTCTCCCACCCACAGAACTTGCTCCTGCGCTTAGCACACCTCCTCTATGTGCCAGCCAACCATCAGCACGCACCATAGTGGCCAGGGTTCTTCATCCATTCAGCTTCTCCCAGTCAGTGAGCCCTGCAACCCCCACAGCCTGGTTCCCATAATACACTAGCTAGGAGCCCCCCAGAGTCTCCCACAATCAATGAGCCATGCCACTTGCATAAATTTCTGGAGCCCCTGCTTCTCGCCAGGGTAGAAGGGGTGCAGTTCTCAGGACACATCCAGCAATAGCTACACACCTACTTGAAGCATCACGATCACAGAAATTAAGACTTGATGATCTTATGGTGACTTTTCCAATATGAAGGAGAAAAAGTTAGGCTAGATCACGCGCTTCAAAGAACCCAATATGGGAGCACTACTCAGACGGTCCTGTGGGCTGGACCCCATGTGAGCTTCTGCCCTGTTGCTCCAGAGCTGGCCCTTCTTAAGGTCACTCCACCCTGCCAACCCACAGCCAGCATGGCACTGGTGGGCCCAACAGGGCTACCCCGAGGCTGGTCCTGCCCTGTTTCCCCCAGCCCCTGGCTCCAAGCTTTTCGGGTCTGAACCTAGATGGTACTACAAATTCACACGGAAGGAAACACAGCGGTGACCTCCACTGACCAGGCCTCCCCTCTTTCCTCCTGAGGGAGCACTAAGCTACCAAGGTGAGGCTGGACCCACAGGCAGAAGATACCAGTTCGCCCAGCTGCTGCCAGGCAGGGGTCCAGGCTCCAGCCTCGCCAAGGGCGTTGTCTGCGCAGCTGTGCCCACTCTCACCCAGCACAGGGCACGAGGCACACACGATACACCAATTGCCAAGAACTCTGGGCGGGCCAACACTCTGCTCTTCCTGGGTCCCGAGTTTGGCTCTGCCCAAGCGTGAGGGCACAATGAGCAGACTATTGGGGGCCCTGGCCAGCCAGAGAGTGCAGAGGGCAGACAGTGAGTGGATGCGGGCCTTGCAGAAGCACAGCCACACCACCACTGGAGACAAGGTGGGGGCACAGGATGCCTGCCTGCCTGCCTGGGGAGAGACCAGTGGCAGAGCGGACACCAAAGCCACCTTTCACGGAGCACAACCAAGGGAGAAAATTGTGGCCCAGGCCTCATGGCTCCTACAATCTTGGGGTGGAAATCACAGAACCTGACTTTGCCCTGACCAGAATACACATGCCAAAGGTGTCTTCCTGTGGGCAGAGAGAAGCATTCCAGCAAACAACATTCTGTGTTCTCCACTCTCACCAACCCACAGTCGCAAACCCCAGTCAGCTGCCTGGCAAGAAGCCACACAACCCACAACTGTAAGGACCTGCCAGGCACGTGGTCTCCACAGGAGCTCCGAGATGGAAGGTCTCCTGGGAGCCGCCAGCGCAGATCCACGTTCCGGAATGATCTCTGCCAGAACGCTCCCTGGACTGGGCTCCCATGCTGCCCCAGCAGCCGCTTTCCTGGAAAGGCACTAACTGCTCTGGCGGCAGAATCTCCTCCTTCCGGCTTCCAACCATCCTAAGGACTGAACAGAGTCACCACCTTGCCCTCTGCCCACTGTTCCAGGAGATGTTAATAGAGGGCTCGACCTTCTGAGAACCGAGAGAAGTCAGCCCCTGCCTGGCCTCTCGTAAGACACAATCCACTAGACGTGGGCCTGGGCTCTGGGCTGGGTCGGCTGGATGAAGGGGAGGTTGGTGGTCCAGGCGGCTGCTCTTGGATGCAGGGTCTCTGGGCACACATCCGGGTAGCACGCGTCCTAGCTTTCAGCAACCTCGTTTTAAATGGGACCACACCAGGAGCAGCCAGGGCGCTTTCGTTTTCACTTTCTTTCCCCCAGGGGGACAGGAACATTCCTTTACCTCCTGGGGAAACCGGGCCCTTCCAGAGCCACAGACGCGTGAAAACCCCAGCCCTTCACGATGCTGCGCGGCTGTGTTTGGGTCTGTCCATCAGAGAGAAAGAAAAACAGGCCGAGTCTTGCACAGGGTCCTCGACAGCAACCCCGGGCAAAGGGCAGAGCAAACCTGAGACAGGAAGGGGCCATGAGCTCAGGGAAGCAGAGCAGGACCCAGCCCGGGGTACCAGGACTGGCCTCTTTCAAGCAGAGGCGAAACCGAGGCCCACAACATGCAGGATGAAAATCAACTTTAAGGCACCTGCTTCCCACACCAGTCCTTACTGGGGCATACTTCTAAGGCGACGCTCAATAATGGCAGCTGGGCAGCTTCAAGAACCTCAACCCAGACTCTGGCCTTGGGAGAATCCAAACCCCAAATGCCACACTCATGCGTCGGGAGAAAGGTCTGCAGTTTCCCCAAGTCCCTATCTCTGCGCCGTGCCGCGGGGCAGGCAGAATCCTGGGAGCCCCGGAATAGCCAGCTCCATCCGCCCAGGACCCCCGGGTTTGCAGAGTAAGGTGGGAACCAGAGCGCACACCGCGCCGGGCCAGCGATAGGGACTCCCGGCTGCTGTCTTTGGCGGCGTGCCCAGCTGTCGGGAAGACACCGAGCGCTCCTACGCGCCAGAGGAGCAGCTCGACGCTGCGAGAACTGCCGGTCCGCTCAGCTCCTGAGGAGCGCCCCGCCCTCCGGGACAGGGGCTCCCCCACGTTGCCCGCCCGTCCGCCCTCCAGAGCTCCCCAGTTCTCAGGGTCCACAGTTGAACGTGTCACAGGGTGTCCGGCTAGAAGCAGATCCGGAGGCGGCGTGGACTGGGCGACCGCAAAGCGCAGGGGCCGCTGCCGCCTCGGCCGCGAGTCACCCTCGCGACTGTGCTCGTCGTACTCACCGTCCGGTGGGGCCCGGCCCAGGGCGGCCGCAGCCAGCCCGACCAGCGGGCGCCGCAGCATCTGGGCCCACCTCCTCCGCCCACTGAACCTACGTCACAGCCACGCACCGGCCCACCTCTGCACGCGCGAGAGACTGACGTCATGAGGCGCCTGCCCCGCCCATGTCTGACTCGTTCCTCCCCGCCTCTTAGGGAAGTACTTACCTCAGTGCCGCGCTGGCCCCGCCTCCACTTGCGCCGGCCTGTCGCCACCGCAGGGGCGTTCACCACACCGCCCTCCCAGCCAGCCTCCTCCCGCTTACGTCACAGCGCGGCGCCGGCCCGCCTCCTCACAGCGCGAATTAACGCCACGACCCGCCGGCCCCGCCCACGGTGTACTTGTCCCTCCCTGTCCTTCGGAGAAGTACCTCAGTGCAGCGCAGGCCGGGCTTTCATCTGCTACGTCACAGCGCTGCGCCAGCCCGCCTCCTCCGCCTTATGTCACAGCGCCGTTTTCGTCCTCCATCGACACTGCAGGGGCCTAACTAACCAACGACTCCGCCAACCCGTTCCAAGCCGGCCACTCTTCAAAAACCATTAATTGGGAAATGTGGCCGGGCGCGTGGCTTACCTCTGTGATCCGAGCTCTTTGGGAGGCCGAGGCGGGAGGATCGCGTGAGGCCAGAAGTTGAAGACCAGCCTGAGGATCATAGGGAAACCCCTTCTGTACAAAAAATTTAAAAAGTTTTTTTGTGCCTGTAGTCCTTGCTACTCGGGAGGCTGACGTGGGACAGTCGCTTGGGCCTGGGAAGTCGAGGCTGCAGTGAGCGGTGTTCGTGTCACTGCACTCCAGTCTGTGTGACAGATCGAGACCTTATTTTTTTCTTTTTTTCTTTTTTGAAACGGAGTTTCGCTTTTGTCACCCAGGCTGGAGTTCAATGGCGCCATCTCGGCTCACTGCAACCTCCGCCACCTAGATTCAAGCGATTCTCCTGCCTCAGCCTCCCGAGTAGCTGGGATTACAGGCGGCCGCCACCAGGCCCGGCTAATTTTTGTGTTTTTAGTAGAGACGGGGTTTCACCATGTTGGCCAGGCTGGTCTTGAACTCAACCTCAGGTGATCCACCAACCTTGACCTCCCAAAGTGCTGGGATTTCAAGTGTGAGCCACCACACCTGGCCATGGGACTCTATTTCTAAAAATTATTTTAAAGTTTATTTATTTTTTGTTTTTTTGCTTTTTTGAGACGGAGTCTCGCTCTGTCTCCCAGGCTGGAGTGCAGTGGCCGGATCTCAGCTCACTGCAAGCTCTGCCTCCCGGGTTTACGCTATTCTCCTGCCTCAGCCTCTCAAGTAGCTGGGACTACAGGCACCCGTCACCTCGCCCGGCTAGTTTTTTGTATTTTTTTAGTAGAGACGGGGTTTCACCGTGTTAGCCAGGATGGTCTCGATCTCCTGACCTCATGATCCGCCCATCTTGGCCTCCCAAAGTGCTGGGATTACAGGCTTGAGCCACAGCGCCCAGCCTATTTTAAATTTTAAAAAAAGTTTTATTGAAACTTTTTTTACAGGCTCACACCTGTAATGCCAGCACTTTGGGAGTCCGAGGCAGGCAGGTCACCTAAGGCCAGGAGTTTGGGACCAGCCTGGCCAACATGGTGAAACTCTGTGTGTACTAAAAATACAAGATCAGCTAGGTGTGGTGGTGTGCCCCTGTAATTCTAGCTACTGGGGAGGCTAAGGCAGGAGGATCACTTGAACCTGGGAGGTGGAGGTTGCAGTGAGCCGAGATGGAGCCATGGCACTGCAGCCTAGATGACAGAGTGAGACTCCGTCTCAAAAAAAAAAAAAAAAAAAAATTGAATGTGAACTGCAGGAGGGCAAGAAAAAAAGTAAAACTTTAAAAAATACAACTTTTAAAAAATATGTTGGGGCCAGGCTGTTGTACCATGGCTCATGCCTGCAGTCCCAGCACTCTTGGAGGCCAAGGCAGATGGATCACTTGCCCAGGAGTTGGAGACCAGCCTGGGCAACATGGCAAAGCCTCGTCTCTATTTTTTAAAATACTTCTAATAAAACAGTTTGTTGGACAAGGGATTGCAACCTGGAATATATGTGCTATGTCGGACCATGGGTGCTGCATTGGGGGAGGTGGGCAAGGAGAAGCTTTTTAGGCAAAAAAGGGAAAGTTCACTGTTAGAGGCAAAATTATGTCATATGTGTTCATTGGTTTCGTTGGCTTTTATTTGTGATTCATGAATTGAGGCAGCCTTCATTCTACAAAATAGAATAAAAGCCCTTGCCTGAATTAGCCAGGCGTGGTGGCGGGCGCCTGTAGTCCCAGCTGCTCAGGAGGCTGAGGCAGGCAAATGGTGTGAACCCGGGAGGTGGAACTTGCAGTGAGCCAAAATGTGCCACTGCGCTCCAGACTGGGCGGCAGAGCAAGACTCCATCTCAAAAAAATAAAAATAAAAACCCCCTGCCTGGGCGATATCAGAACCATGGGTTTTGTAAGGTGAGAGAATAAGGAAACAAGATAGAAAAATAACAGATTGGTAACCTTAGCTTACTTCAGGTTACTCTTTTGTAAGGGTTAGAGAGCAGAAGGGACTTCCTTATTATGCCGACTGAGGAAAAACTAATCTGTTTTGGGATTTATTTTCTTATGTGGTATTTAACATAAGTGATTTAATTTTGGTTTGGTCTGGTCTATTGGAACCTAGCGCAAGAGCTCAGTCCAAAACAATGGCCTCCCATGATCTTTTAAAAACAGTTTTTACCCATTTTGATCCGGCTGTCACCTAGCTTGACCAAAACTTAAAAGTGCCTCTCTCAGTTACTATCAGTTTGGGTTTCTGATCTCAACACGTCATCACGTCATTGATAGGTTACAGTGTCTCCATGATCATGCCTTTTTTTTTTTTTTTTTTTTTTGAGATGGAGTCTTGCCCTGTCACCCAATGCAATAGCACAATCTCGGCTCACTGCAACCTCCGCCTTCTGGGTTCAAACAATTCTCCTGCCTCAGCCTCCCGAGCAGCTGGGATTACAGGTGCCCGCCACCATGCCCAGCTGATTTTTGTATTTTTAGTATAGATGGAGTTTCACCATATTGGCTAGGCTGGTCTCAAACTTCTGACCTCATGATCTGCCCTACTCAGCCACCCAAAGTGATGGGATTACAGGCGTGAGCCATCACGCCTGGCCATAATCACGCATTTCTTTGTGTTTTTGTCATTCCAGCTGAAGAGGGGCCATTTGATGTTCAATGGATGGTCACATGCAAATACTTAAAACATTTGAAAGGATACAGTGCACCAGGGAGACCACTATTGTGACTGTCAGGAGGATAATACCAAGGGTTTGGAGTATGTTCCTTAGCCAGGGTCCCCATGAACCCAACCAACGAAAACTGAATAGATCAAACTATATAAAATGGGTCTACCCATTTTAACCAAGTAGCCTGTTTGTTAATTTTTTGCAACTGAGTCTACAATACCTGATGTATTTATCCTTGTGCAACAAGATGTGCCAGAAACCACACAAGACCCCTTCGTGTTCAGCTAGTAGGTAATCTATGTAAAATTAAGGCAGGGAGTGAGGAAAAAGTGGGTCTGGTTTGCTTTGGTGCCAAACAGTTGCATCAGGGATGTTGCCAAACTTACCCACTAAGTAAACTAAAGAGTCTGTTGGGTCATAAAGATCAGAGTCTGGCCTGACAGACCCAATATTTTTATCAGGTAACCCACAGAAGCTACTGGTGTGAAATTCTAACTACTGAAAGAGGTAGGCATGAGCAAGGAAAAATTGAGAGGGGCAAGGGGCTAGTCCTGTTTGGATATCTGGGGAAAAGCATCACAGTGTAAAATTGTCAACTTCTGGTCCTGATTTGTAATATGACTCTCTGGTTATGACAACAGGTGGTTTGGTGAACTCTGTATGGTCCACACATTGGCATGAGACTTGTCCCTTGATATTTACATCAAGTTGTCCAGCTTAGTAGTTTTGTTCTTAAGGTGGAGAGTTGTCAACATGTATTGGAGGAAACAAGAAGAATTCAGGGTCCAGTCCATTCTGCAGGTAGATAACAAAAACTCTAGAACAACAAACAAGGCTACAATCTAATAACAAGTGTACTATAATGTTCTTTCTTCTGAAACATACATTTTCTCTTTACAGTTGCCCCTCATTTCTACCAGAGATAATCAGAGTAAGACTAATTTGTTTGCAAAATGTTTAGCCTCATCAAATTGCTCCGCTTATTTAGAGAAGTTCAGTGAGAATAGCAATCAACCACATAGGCTCTTTTGAAGTTTGCTTGGCTGGAACTTTAGATCAGGAATCTCAGAATGAACTTTTAAAAATCTTTCAACGCTAGGAAGCCAGTGTAGACAGAATGTGTCTGTAAGTACTGCAGGCAAAGTCTGTATCTACAGTCTCAATTTCGATATCCCAGTCATAATATATCCAATATTTCCAATTGTGTCCTGTTATAAAGAGGGAAGATTCTCCTCCTCCTTCTTCCTCTTCTTTCTTCTTTCTTCCTCTTCTTCTGTCAGGGCCTCACTCTGTTGCCCAGGCTGGAGCACAGTGGTGCAATAATAGCTCCCTAGAGCCTTAACCTTCTAGCCTCAAGTGATCTTCCCTCCCATCTCAGCCTCCCAAAGTGTTGGGATTAATCCCTCACTTTTGGGAGACTGAGATGCCCAGCCAACAGCAGATTCTATTGAACATATGTAAATAATTATTATGTCATAAAAATAAGAATCCTCATGAGTAGTTTCTAAATTCTGGAAGGATCAGGTAGGGAGAAAAAAGCAAATGTCTCCATTTTTGTTCACAAAGGTATAAGTTACCAAATTGCCTTAAGCTATAGATAGCCTAAAAGAAAATGTTTCCTTAAATCTGAAAAACAAAAGAACCAGCAATATTTTTGAATTTTAAAAAGACATAGAAACCCATAATTCGTCAGCCCATTTAGTCTCATGTGATTAATTTTTGTCCTGCTTGATGTTGGGTTAGTAATTTGGTGAGTCTAGTTTTTCCCTTAGAGTTCTAGAAATTCCTACCCAGCCCAATGGTATGATCTTAAAATCATCAGAAACCTGTACTTGTCACAGTCTTTTCCATCTGTGGTGTCCTGATATAGAGATGTTGTCCACAGTTCCTAGGTCCTTTGTCCACAGTTCCTAGGTCATAGTTCTAAGAACCATTGTTACAGTCTTTTGTTATAATGTTGGGTGTTTTGGGTCTCAGGAGACAGAATATCTCTGCCCTTCTCTTTCATTTGCCCAAGGCAGGACTTTAATCTGATTGTGGATCAAAAGACCCTCATTCCAGAAAGGGCCCTTCCCCATACTCTGGAGGAAGGACGTGGAGATGTCTTGCTAGGTTTAGATCAGACTTTTTTTTTTTAATTCAATCATGTTTTGACACAGTTGTCCATGCTTCTATCATGGACAACCAATAAAGTATAGAAGGCCCACAGGGCAGGGTTTGGGGGGCATCCAGAGAGCTGAACATGTGAAGGCTGAGAGAAAGGTGAAGAAGAACTCATCCACAGGCTGGGAGGATGTTGCACCCTAACTCCATGAGGACAGAAGCTCCTGTGCTTAGGACCCTTCCAGACCTCACCTTATGCGTCTCTTCATCTCGCTGTTGATTTGTATCCTTAAAAATACCCTTTTTAATAAACCAGCAAACGTAAGTGTTATCTTAACCCAACTGCCACCGCACTGCCATCATGGACACCAGCCACGTGCAGCCTATCAAGCTGGCCAGGGTCACCAAGGTTCTGGGCAGAGCTGGCTCTAAGGGACAGTGCACGCAGATGCGCATGGAATTTATGGAGGATACGAGCTGCTCCATCATCCACAACGTAAAAGGCTCCATGTGCGAGGGCTCTGTGCTCACCCTGTTGGAGTCAGAGCCAGAGGTCGGGAGGTTGCACTGATCTTGGCTGCTCGCTGGGTCTTGGATGTTGGGTTCGACCACTTGACCGGTGAGAATGGTGTGCTGCGTTCTCCTTTATTTTATTCTTGGCCTGCCACACAGGAATTCAGATGAGTCTTTAAATAAAGCGTTTGTGTTTCAAGTTAAAACAAAAATTGGCTGGGCATGGTGGCTCACGCCTATAATCCCAGCACTTTGGGAGGCCAAGGCAGGCAGATCACCTGAGGTCAGGCGTTTAAGACCAGCCTGGCCTACATGGCAAAACCTCGTCTCTACTAAAAATATAGAAGTTAGTTGGGCATGGTGGTGGGCGCCTGTGATCCCAGCTACTCAGGAGGCTGAAGCAGGAGAATCGCTTGAACCCGGGAGGCGGAGGTTGCAGTGAGTCGAGATCATGCCACTGTACTCCAGCCTGGGCAATGGAGCAAGACTCTGTCTCAAAACAGAAACAAAAACAAAAAACAAAACGAAACAAAAAATATGTTTCCCTGAGTTCCGTGAGCCACTCTAGCAAATTAATAAAACCCAAAGAGAGGGTTGTGGCACCGCCAACTTGAAGCCAATTGGTCAGACATTCCTGAGACCTGGACTTGCAACTGGTGTCTGAGAGTGTCGGGGGCAGTCTTGAGGACTGAGCCCCAAGCCTGTGAAATCTGACACTATCTCCAGGTAGATAGTGTTAGAATTGAATTGGAGGACACTTCGCTGGTGTCTGCTGCCTGGTGTGTGGTGAAAAACCCTACACCTTTCATCACAGAAGTCTTCTGTGTTCTTCTGTGAGAACAAAGGAAAAACCCGATTTGAGAGAGTTTTTCCCAAAGCACCAAGGTTTCCATGCATCTCCTTGAAGACACAACCACTTTAGGATTATAGTTGCTTGCAAAACACTTTTAGAAAAGCATGATTGTAAACCAATTAACTGTGAACAACCAGACTTTAAATGGCCATGGGTAAAGATCTGATGAGAGTGCCTAATAATAATGTTTCAGTTGACAAGAAAATTTAATTATTTCTGTGGCATACAACAATTTAACGAAATAACCAAAATCATGGCTAACATACCGGGGTCTTAGAAATTTTATACAATTTATGAAACACATATTAATAACATGTTCATACAAAAATAATTCAAAGATGGCTTAGCATCAGTTATTTGACAATACTTCCCACATAGTTTTGTTTTGAGACAGAGTCTGGCTCTGACACCCAGTGTCACCCACTCTGTACTCTGGGTGACAGTACAGTGCTGCAATCTTGGCTCACTGCAACCTCCACCTACTGGGCTCAAGCAATCCTCCCACCTCAGCCTTTCGAGTAGCTGGGACCACAGTTGTGTGCCACCATGCCTGGCTAATCTTTTGTTTTTTGGTAGAGATGGGGTTTCACCATGTTGCCCAGGCTGGTCTTGAACTCCTGAGCTCAAGAGATCCATCCACCATAGCCCCTCAAAGTGCTGGAATTATAGGTGTGAGCCACCATGCCTGGCCCCCATATAATTTAATATGCCAAATGAAAATAATTGGTTTGATATATCTCTTTTGGATGTTCCAGAGGCCTTCTGGAATATCCCAAAATTAGCTTGACTCAAAAAGACTTAATTTAGAATTGGATTTTGGGAAATTTGTCAAAATGTAAAAAAGTTTAAAACACTTGATTAAAATAGGATCACAGGTCACTGTGGAATAACAGTCATTGATTTAACCAGAGTAATAAAATACTTCAAAAGGCAAATATAGGTTATAGCGTTGTCAACAAAAACTTAGGTATTTAATGTTGTGAAGACTCACTTAAATAATCAAAGACCCAGGTTGGGCATGGTGGCTCACACCTGTAATCTCAGCATTTTGGGAGGCTGAGGTGGGTGGATTTCTTGAGTTCACGAGTTTGAGACCAGCCTGGGCAACATAGTGAAACCTTATCTTGACAAAAAATACAAAAATTAGCCGGGCCTGGTGGTGTGCACCTGTAGTCCCAGCTACTTGAGAGGCTGAGGTGGGAGGATGCATGAGCCTAGGTGACGGAGCTTGCAGTGAGCCAGGATGGTGCCACTGCCCTCCAGCCTGGGCAATAGAGCCAGACATCGTCTCAAAAATAAATAACTAAATAAAAATAAAAAATAAAGACCTAATAAAAGCCAAAGCACAAAAAATTATCTTGATAAAACACAAAATCGGCCGGGCGCGGTGGCTCAAGCCTGTAATCCCAGCACTTTGAGAGGCCGAGACGGGCAGATCACGAGGTCAGGAGATAGAGGCATCCTGGCTAACACGGTGAAACCCCATCTCTACTAAAAAATACAAAAAACGGCCGGGCGCGGTGGCTCAAGCCTGTAATCCCAGCACTTTGGGAGGCCAAGACGGGCGGATCACGAGGTCAGGAGATCGAGACCATCCTGGCTAACACAGTGAAACCCCGTCTCTACTAAAAAATACAAAAAACTAGCCGGGCGAGGTGGCGGGCGCCTGTAGTCCCAGCTACTTGGGCGGCTGAGGCAGGAGAATGGCGTGAACCTGGGAGGCGGAGCTTGCAATGAGCTGAGATCCGGCCACTGCACTCCAGCCTGGGCGGCAGAGCAAGACTCCGTCTCAAAAAAAAAAAAAAAAAAAAAATACAAAAAACTAGCCGGGCGAGGTGGCGGGCACCTGTAGTTCCAGCTACTTGGGAGGCTGAGGCAGGAGAATGGCATGAACCCGGGAGGCAGAGGTCACAGTGAGCTGAGATCCGGCCACTGCACTCCAGCCTGCGCGACAGCGCGAGACTCCTTGTCAAAAAAACAAACAAACAAACAAAACCACAAAATCTTCTTTTCCCACACCAATTGAAAGGAAAAAGAATCCTTCACATTCTCAGACCAATACTCCGAGAAAACTTTGTCATCTTAACAAAGAGCAAATACTACTTTTGCACCAGTGTACTATTAATGCTAAAGCTAATTTTAATAAAACCATTCAAATAAATCCATTCAATTTCAGTCAGGTTTGATAACACAAAATTTCCACAAACCATTTATAACCCCTTTGTTAAACAAAAATGTGTTCTTCATATCTTTTCCTATCAAACACATATTTTTTCCCTTGCAGACAAAGTTGTTTTCTTTCTAGTAGTTTAATCCCATATGTTATTATAACTTTTAACTGTTAGAATCTTAATTTCTAGAATACTAGCAAGCATTGTGGTGAACTTATATCAGCATTCTCCATTTCATAATTTCCGGAAACAATATTTCATATTACTAGACCTAAATACACTTAGCTTCTCTATACCATATAAAAACACGATGCCAAAGTGTTTAAACTTATGCTTAGTAATTAATGTTTCAGTATGCTAACTTACTTAAGACATATGGATACCCGTGTGAAGGAAGCATCTGGATGAAGTCCATCTGCCAAACCCTGTGTGGCCCATTAGGCAGGTCAGAATGGCCAAGGGCTGTTCACACTGGTTTTCCAGGTTTGATTTCAAAGCAGGTCTGGCAGGCGAGGTAAGCCCTTTTAGCAAGTCCATTGACATGGCCCTACCAGTACTGTTTCATAAAAATGATCCTCTTTTCCACAGCCCCATGGCTCAATTCATGCACAATACTTTACAGAAATTTCATGGAGAAAAGTAAAAGTACAGGCCTTTTACTTGGTCCACACCAGAGTTCCTCTCTATCACTGAACCATCAGCCTGTATTTTTCCCATTGTGGTTTTTTTTTTTTTTTTTTGGCCTCTGGTGCTCAGTAATGTTCATCTTTAGTCATTGTTCTAAGATCATATCCTTTGGAAATCTTTCCAACTGGGTAACTCCATGACAGAGAATTGATCAGTAGGACTTTTTTATTTTTTATTTATTTTTTTTTTTTTGAGACGGAGTCTGGCTCTGCCGCCTGGGCTGGAGTGCAATGGCCGAATCTCAGCTCACTGCAAGCTCCGCCTCCCAGGTTTACACCATTCTCCTGCCTCAGCCTCCCGAGTACCTGGGACTACAGGCGTCCGCCACCTCGCCCGGCTAGTTTTTTTGTATTCTTTAGTAGAGACGGGGTTGCACCGTGTTAGCCAGGATGGTCTCGATCTCCTGACCTCGTGATCCACCCGTCTTGGCCTCCCAAAGTGCTGGGATTACAGGCTTGAGCCACCACGCCTGGCCAGATCAGTAGGCTCTTAAGGGCAGCATTCTTAGCAACATTCTCAGCAAGGTGGTGTCCTCTAGCCTCCATGGAATCTAGTTTCAAATGGCCTGGAACCTTTATCATGGCCACAGCAGCAGGTATTTGTATTGCATATAATAAATCATAAGGTTCATTACTGAAAGTGAGGAAACCTGTTTCCACAACATTCCAAAATCATAAGCAACTCCAAATGCTTACCTGCTATCTGTACAAAGATTAGCAGATTTTCCCTTAGTGAGAAGGCAGGCTCCAGTGAGGGCAAATAGCTCCACCTGCTGGGCTCGAGTGGCTGAAGGCCAAGCAACTGCTTTCCCAACCTCAAAGCAAGTGGGCGTAGGATATTCACCGTGATCATCCTGGAAGTATGAACCATCTGTGAACCAGGATAACTTCACATTGTCCAGGGGAGTTTTCTGTAAATCCTTTCAGGGAATCATAAGATGATCCACTGGCCGGGCGTGGTGGCTCAAGCCTATAATCCCAGGAATTTGGGAGGCCGAGGCGGGCGGATCACAAGGTCAGGAGATCGAGACTATCCTGGCTAACACGGTGAAACCCCGTCTCTACTAAAAATACAAAAAAAATTAGCCGGATGTGGTGGCAGGTGCCTGTGGTCCCAGCTACTCAGGAGGCTGAGGCAGGAGAATGACGTGAACCTGGGAGGAAGAGCTTGCAGTGAGCTGAGATCGGGCCACTGCACTCCAGCCTGGGTGACAGAGTGAGACTCTGTCTCAAAATAAATAAATAAATAAATAAATAAATAAATAAATAAATAAATATCCACTAAAATTAGACAGTCATGTGGCATCTCATCCCAGAGTACAGAGGAAGGAGAGTGGCAGGATTAGGTTTATTACAGCAAGAGAAAGTAATATGGGGAGTGGTTAACAGAAGGATCTCATAAAAGGTGAGGTGGATAGAAGAAAATGTGGCACAAAAATGGTCCAAGGAGATCCCCTGATGACTTCTTTGGTGGATTTGACCCACAGGGTGGTGGTACGGATAGCCCTCAGACAAGGAGGAGATCTGCAAGCTCCCAGGTCCCACTGTTCACTGTAGTATCATACAGGAATATGCTGATTTCCATGCTTTTAAAACTTTTTCAATTTAAATTTTCTTCAGAGACAGAGTCTCACTCTGTCACTCAGGCTGGAGTGCAGTAGCATGATCACAGCTCACTGCAGCCTTCAACTCCTAGGTTTAAGTGCTCCTTCCACCTCAGCCTCCCAAGTAGGTGGGACTACAGGTGTGCTACTATGCCAGGCTAATATTTAATTTTTGTGTGTGTGGTGGGGGGGTCTCGTTATGTTGCTAAGGCTAGTCTCAAACTCCTGTCTTAAGTGATCCTTCTACCTCAGCCCCCCAACCATGGCCAGCTGCGTGCTTTTCAGTTAAAACTGTCAGGGTGCTTCCTTCTTTTTATATACAGAAAGGAAGAATTGGGGGTTGCATCACTTCTCGGCCTTTTGGCTAAGATCAAGTGAAGAAGGGGAGTTGCCTTAGTCTCCTGTTGATGTGACTGAATACCCGAGACTGGGTAATTTATAAAGAAAAAGAATTTATTTATCACAGTTCTGGAAGCTGGGAAGTCCAAAGTCAAGGGGGCATATCTGGTGAGGGCCTTCTTGCTGGTGGGGACTCCCTGCAGAGTGCTAGGGGACGTGGCTCAGTGCATCACATGGTGAGGTGGGTGGTCTCTCTTCCTCTTATGAAGACAGCAGTCTCACTCCCAGGATAGCTCAGTAATCCATTAACCCATCAAGCCCCAAATCCATGAATAGATTAACTCATTCACGAGAGCAGAACCCTCATGATCTAATCACCTCCTAAAGGCGATACTTCTCAATACTGCTGTATTGAGGATTAAGTTTCATCATGAGTTTTGGAGAAGACAAACATTCAAACCATAGCAGTTGATAATTAGGGTGTCCCAAGGCTGGGGGATTTAATAAAATTCCCTGTTTGCTTGTCAAAAGCCATATCTTCTGGGTCTTCCCAAACAATGGGGTCAGGTTTGGTGGTTTTAGCAGAGGCGTTGGGCCAGAAGAGAAGACCTGGGGATACAGCAAACCTGAGAAATCCACAGAGCTGGTGCTCAGTTCTGGATTTATAGAGAATTATAGGGATTGTATGGGATTATAAAATGTCTTGTATGCAGTCTAGGTCTGAGTGTGGTCCACTTTCTGAAATTAGGTGGCCTAAATATTTTTCCTGGGTTTTTACCCGTTGTAATTTTTACTTAGAAACTTAATGGCCTTTACCAGCTAAGAGTTTTAACAAGTGTACACTGTCTTCCTCACATGCTGCCTATAAGGGAGAACAGTGGAGGTCATCCACATATTGCAATAAAGTGGACCCATGAGGAAAGTGACATCCTTCAGGTTGGCCTTCAGAATTTGGAAGTAAGAAGGGCTCTCAGTGAAGCGCTGGACATGACCGTCCAGGTACACTGTTGGCCTTCCCAAGTGAAAGCAAAAGGCCTTGACTGGCCTGGCTGACCTGATGTTAAAGAAGGCACTGCACAGATAAATTGCAGTGAAGAACTTACCATCAGTTGGGATTGAGGTCAGCAAAGTATGGGGGTTTGGGACACCTGAGTGGTGAGGTGCAACCATATTGTTTATTGCACAAAGGTCTTGAACAAATCTCTACTCACAGCCATTAAGTTTCTTTTTTTTTTTTTTTTTGAGACGGAGTCTCACTCTGTCGCCCAGGCTGGAGTGCAGTGGCCAGATCTCAGCTCACTGCAAGCTCCGCCTCCCGGGTTCCCACCATTCTCCTGCCTCAGCCTCCCGAGCAGCTGGGACCACAGGCGCCGCCACCTCGCCCGGCTAATTTTTTGTGTTTTTAGTAGAGACGGGGTTTCGCCGTGTTAGCCAGGATGGTCTCGATCTCCTGACCTTGTGATCCGCCCGTCTCGGCCTCCCAAAGTGCTGGGATTACAGGCTTGAGCCACCGCGCCTGGCCCCATTAAGTTTCTTTACTGGCATAGTTGAAGTGTTAAAGAACTGTGGTACACGACATCACAAGATTTTGTGCCTTATAAGCTGCAGTGATGGATTTTATGACCAATAGATCTTCCTTGTTTGAGGTAATTTAAAGAGTCAGGAAGTTCCAGGATTGAGTCAGTTTGACCTGGTTTGTCAAATCCAAAAATTATTTTCCCCATTTCCTGCATGATGTTTGTTTGTAGGCCAGGCACTCTGGTTCCTGCCTGTAATCCCGGTACTTTGGGAGACCAAGACAGGCAGATCATTTGAGGCTAGGAGTTCGAGACCAGCCTGGCCAACATGGCAAAAACCCATCTCCATTAATATAAAAAATATTTTTTAAAAAAAGTATTGACCAAGAAGGTGGACAGGAGCTGAATTACTAAGAACAAAGGAGATCCTGTAAGAGACTGAGGCAGAAAAGGATAGACAGGACTACAAAGACATCCTGAGGTTTGTTGTAGACTGAACACTATTTGTATTTATGCTTCAAGGAAGAGGCTGGTTGAGGTTAGTGGAGCTGAACCCTGGAAGTGTGGCTCCAGTAACTATAAGGACAGTTAGGACCTCATTCTTGATATTAAGAGTTATTTCCCTAACATGGTTGTGGGGAGGGATGAGAAGAATCCCTATAATTCTTTGGACTCCATTATTGAGAGTTGATATGGTTTTAATGTCCTGCCCCAATTTCATGTTGAATTGTAATCCCCAGGCTGGGCACAGTGGCTCATACCTGTAATCCCAAGACTCTGGGAGGCTGAGGCAGGTTGATTGTCTGGGCTCAGGAGTTTGAGACCAGTGTGGGCAACATGGCAAAACCCTGTCTCTACCAAAAATACAAAAAAACTAGCCAGGCATGGTAATGTGCGCCTGTAGTCCCAGCTACTCAGGAGACTGAGGTGGAAAGATTGCTTGAGCCTGGGAGGCAGAGGTTGCAGTGAGCTGAGATTTTGCTACCGCATTCCAACCTGAGGAACAGGCATCGAGAGAGAGAGAGAGAGAGAGAGAGAGAGAGAGAGAGAAAAGGAAGGAAGGAAGGAAGGAAGGAAGGAAGGAAGGAAGGAAGGAAGGAAGGAAGGAAGGAAGGAAGGAAGGAAAGAAAGAGAAAGAAAGAAAGAAAGAAAGAGAGAAAGAAAATTGCAATCTCTATCTAGTATTGGAGGTGGGGCCTGGTGGGAGGTAATTGGATCACAGGGGTGGATGTCTCATTAATGGTTTAGCACCATCCTCTTGGTGCAGTCCTCATGATAGCAAGTGAGTTCTCGAGAGATCTGGTTGTTTAAAAGTGTGTGGCACCTCCCCCATGCTCTCTTGCTGCTATTTCACCTTCCGCCATGAATGGGAGCTTCCTGAGTCCTCTCCAGAAGCAGATGCTGCATGTTTCTTGCACATCCTGCAGAACTGTGAGCCAATTAATCCTTTTTTTTTTTTTCTTTTTTTTTTTTTTGAGACGGAGTCTCGCTCTGTCGCCCAGACTGGAGTGCAGTGGCGCGATCTCGGCTCACTGCAAGCTCCGCCTCCCGGGTTCACGCCATTCTCCTGCCTCAGCCTCCGGAGTAGCTGGGACTACAGGCGCCCGCCACCACGCCCGGCTAATTTCTTTTTGTATTTTTAGTAGAGACGGGGTTTCACCGTGTTAGCCAGGATGGTCTCGATCTCCTGACCTCGTGATCCGCCCGCCTCGGCCTCCCAAAGTGCTGGGATTACAGGCTTGAGCCACCGCGCCCGGCCCCTTTTTTCTTAAAAATTACACAGTCTTGGGTATTTATAGCAATTCAAGAACAGCCTAATAAAGGAATATATACCTTGAGGGTTTTGAGGGAGGGGTCTTTAACTCTCTTTAACTTACAGCAACCTCTCTTCCAGTGTCCAGTTTTTTACAATACTGGTAGGGGCCAGGAGGATTTTGTTTGGGGGCTTCCGTTTGTTGCAGCTGGTGGTTGAAGATTTTGATAATTTTCTTTTTATTGGTATCCTCACGGAGCTGATTGGCCAACCTTACTAAATGTGGAGTGGACATGGCTCCCCATTCCATGTGGGTTATTTTAACAGGTTGGGAAAATTCTCAAGTTAGGCTATTCACAAACATAGAATTAAAGGCTACTCGGGTAGAATAAACATTTACAGAAGTCCAGAATTGTCCTTAAAGACAATGCGGAGTCAATTGTAATAATTCTGAACTGGTTCATTTGGTTTTGGGTACAAGTTGAATCTTGTTCCAATCTATGGCTTTAAGGAAAACTTAAAGATAGCTCTGGGGTTCTTTAGATTGGGAGCTTGTTCCCAGTATTGGGGCATTTGTCTAGTTCAGATGGGATCCAGTTAGCTTTAGCCATCCAATGTTGGGCTTGGCCTTCATCAACAAGTGTATGAAGCAGCTGGTATAGATTGGGGAAGCCGAACTGATAGGCCTGGATTACCATGTTGAATTCATCAGCAAATCAGTTATGGTCTTCCACTGAAGACCAAGGAATTTTGGGAATTCCTTGGCAATGGCTCTGAATTCAACCTTCGTCCAAGCCTTGGTCAAAGGAACATAGGAGACTTGGGATTTAGCTGGGTCATCAGTGCTCATAGGAAGGGCTGTAGGAAGGGGAGGAGGAGGTTCCAGGGAGGAGAGAGTCTGGGCCTCTAAGGCTTTTCTTTCTTTTTTTTTTTTTTTTTTGGCCTCTTTTAATTGTTTACTTGTCTCAACTGGCTTTGAGACAGCGTTTTGTATAGAGGTAATTTCTGAGTCCTAAATGTGCTTTGAAGCCTCAAGATGCCAATTGTAATATGTCTCCCATTCAGACTGACGCTATAGCCACGGTCTCCTAATTTAGTTCTCAGAAAAGTAAACTTCGAAAGTTTGATCTGCAAATGGCCATTGGAGCTCCAAATTATCCTTGGTGTAATTTGTCCGTTGGTTTAAAAGGGTGCACAAGGGTGAGCCTGAATGTCTGCACATGGAACTGACTGGGGTCCTGAAGGAGGGTTGCCCTGCATGCTTTAGAATTTGGGAATCCCACTCCCTTTCTTAATCTCTCAAAAGCAAAAAGAAAATCCTATTGGTCCTTTGAGGAAACTAAAACTCAGGAACGAAGTGTTCTGCTTTCATAAGTATGCCTTTCACAGGATGCTTGTTTTGCTTGGTGGATGGCCTTTGCTCTAAGTTGTCTGACCTGTGACCACGAAGCCCTTGTTATACATAAATTCTCTTGAAACTGGTAGGCCCCCAGTGGTAATATTGCCTATCTGTGACCAGTTTGTCCTTTCAAAGGAGTCTTTGACTTTGGAGACTCTAATCTGTTATAAAATGGTGGTGAGCACCCCAGTGACTCTTAAGTGTTCAACTGTGTCTAACAATGTTGTGTTATTTTGCTCTCAAATGATGTTTAGAAACAATGAAAACAAGGGGAAAAGGTCTAATTTGCATGCAAGCAGCCAAAAATGAAACCAAAAGAATACTCACCATGTGGAGGCTAAAGCAACTCCATCTTGGATGCCAGTCTTCCATGCTCACTTCTGATTAACCCCAGTTCTGGGACTTGTAGGAGTGTGGACTCACCGCATATCCTGCTATAGGTCAAAACAGTCTCTTCACATTATCATAAATGTGACCATAAATCCTGCCTTTTGGAAAATTCTTATCTTTCCCTGCAGGGTTGACTTCAACTGCTCTACATATTCCTTCCTTATAAAGGCCTGAGTCTGGGGGGTAACAGTGCAGGGATCCACCATCTGCAGGCTGCCTGAGTCATGGCTTTTGTCCATAAGTCTCTATCAAATTTTTTTCCTGAGATTTCAGATTTGTCAGCCTCTTTCTTCAGCCTCTCAGCTCCCCCGGCCTTTTGCAGGTAGGTTTGCATAGGCTGTTCCAGTGCAGAACACACAAGAAAGGACGTGGTGTCAACAGAAACAAATCCCGAATAAAGTCAGAGAGTTCAACCAAAAGGAGGGAGTTTGAATCCAAGACAGAAGTAAACCACACAGAAGAAAGATTACTCATGGAAGCTGAGAGCGCAATGGACTCAGGTGGGTACCGCATACAGTTCCAGAGGTTGCCGATCTGGGAAAAGCTCCTCCTTTCTGTGTCAGCCTGAAGTTGTTAGCAGTGGTGAATCTGTATGGGTCTGCACCGACCTGAATTCTTGACACACCAAGGCAAGTTTTAGAGCAGGAATGAAAGTTTATTGTTAAAAAGTTCTAGAGCAGGAATGAAAGGAAGTAAAGTATACTTGGAAGAGGACCATGAGGGCAACTTGAGAGATTCAAGTGCGCGATCTGACCTTCAACTTGGGGTCTTATACATTGGCATGTTTCTGAGATCTTGAATCTCTTCTCCCCTGATTCTTCCCTTGGGGTGGGCGGTCCACATGCTCAGTAGCCTGCAAGCACTTGGGAGGGGCCACATGCACAGTGTGTTTACTGAAATTTTATGCATGCTCATCTGAGGCATTCTTCCCTTACCAGTTGAGTGTTCCTAGAGGAAGGTCATACACCAATTAAACTCTGCCATTTTGCCTCTTAGGGCTCCTGCTTGACCCTACTCACCCAACTCCTGAGATCTTATTTGGAAGCTGCTGTTTAACAGCTTCAGGTGTTATCTGTCTATTAGGAGACGGCGTTCCCTGGCACCAGCTGCAATCAATTATTTTAAAGCAACAGTTTAGCAACCGCCTGATCATCACCTGGTGATCATCTGACATTCCTGGTTTGGGAGAGGGCCTCTCCTGCCCTGCTCATGTCTGCCTAACTACCTACTGTAACAAAATGAGCAAGAGAGACCAACTCTCAAAACAAAGAGTTTATTTGTGAATAGCCAAGGAATTGTAATCTAGGATGCATGTCCTTTGGTGGACCATAAGCATATTTGAGGGGTTGGGACAAGAGGAAGCTTTTGAAAGCAAAAAAGGGTAAGCGCATGTAAGATATTTTGAAACAGAAACTCTTGTTCACAGGGGCTTATTGCAGATGGTGTTTGTTCATTGGTGGTGCTGGCTGTTGCTAGCAGAGGTGTAACTGAACTCAGGTCTAGGCCACTTGAATCTTGAAAGGCAAAAACTCAAGAGACAAGCTTTGGTAAAAGGAAAGTTAGCTTTATTCAAGATGCCAGCAAACCAGGGAAGGCAGTGAACTAGGGTTCAAAGACCACCATTCTGAGTCGTGCCTCTAAATCAGAGGTTGTTAAGGGAAATTAGGGAAAATAATGAAAACATTCTTGCGAAATGTGGGCATTCTCAGGTGGGCGGTTAATCCTTGCTTTCTTGGTCAATGCTTTGTGGCCTTCTGTGGGTATGGTCAGGCTGGCCAATTCATTCCCAGAGTTGTTGGTTGGCATGTTTTTAAAAATCTCTGTTGAAGGTCCTCTTTTTCTGAGGCCATTTTTAGTGAATAATCTAAAGACTCAAGCAAAGTAATAATTGTATTCAAGCAAGCAAGTTTTCTTCTAACATGGAGTCAGTACTGTTATAGAGGCTCTTCTATGAAGAGCCTCTTCTTCCATGGAAGTGACTTAACTGAAAGTTCTGATAGAGAAAGTCACCTGCTTATGTCACAGCTCTGCACTGGCCCACCCCACTTGCCCCTGCAGTGACATAGGTCACCACTGTGCAGGCCTGGCTTTAGTCAACCCATGCCACCCCCTTGGGTTTTCAGCTTTATTGAGACTGGCTTTCTAGAAGAAAACATTTTATTTGGGAATAGCAGAAGATTGCAACCAAAGGTATGGATGTGTGATATTGTGAAATATACATATTCAGGTTTTGTCTCCATTTTGGGGCCTCAGAAACAGATATCCCCAAAATATGGTGTCAAAACATGTGGAAATGAAGAAGCTGCAAGGTCTCTCTGACCTTCCCCACCTCATGTCTCCCAATTCTCTGTCTCTCCCAAAGCACAGGATAAAGTTGTTCTCTGAAGCTCCCTTTTCCGCCTAAAGAAGAAAACAATTACCTCTGGTCCCTTCCCTGAGTTTTTATTAACTGAATTCATATTGCAGGGAGAAAGTCTGAAGTCAATCCACCTGGACAGATGTCACAAACCACCGCCTACCCTGTGAGCCCAGCAGACTTCATGGAGGCTACTGTATGCTCTTCAAGCCCTTTGAACTCCCCTAAAAATCATTTACTGAGCTCCTAAAATCATTTATGCTTCCCCATCTCCCTTGCCCCTAAGGGCATATATCCATCTGTACACCACTCAGTGGTGGGGTAGTCACTCTGAGATTTTTCTCCCATCATATTAATAAATTTGTGTGTCATATATATTCCTCTGTTTTGTCAGATGATTTTCAGCAAATCTTGAGGGTGAAAGCCCTTTTCTGGCATACAACACCTAAAGTCCTTGAAATCTCTATAAGTAAGGGATTTTTTGTATGCTAATGAGTTGACTGGTGGCTGGCAGCCCCTAGGTAGCTTCAGAATGGGGCTAGTCACTGAAAAGATCAAGGCAGGATTGGAATTTTCATCCTCATCCCCATCTCCCCATGTCTGGGGCGGGGAAAGGGACTGAAGGTTAAACTGAGTACCTGTGGCCAGTGATTTAGTCAATCATGCCTAAGTAATGAAGCCTCCATAAACACCACAAAAGGACTAGGTTTGGAGAGCTTGGGTAGCTGAACACGTGGAGGTTCATGGAGGGTGGCTGACCCACAGAAAGCGTGGAGCTTTCAGCCCTATAACTCGCCCTGCGTATCCCTTCATCTCTATGCTTTATAATAAACCAGGAAACTTAAGTGTTTGAGTTCTGTGAGCCGCTCTAGCAAATTAATTGAATCCAAAGGGGGTCCTAGGATCCATACTTTATTGCTGGTAGGCCAGAATACAGGTAAAGCAACCTGGGCTCGAGATTGGCATTCAAATAGAGTCGAGCTGAACAAAGGAAACCCAGCTGCTATCCGCTGAAGAACTGATTGCTTGCTTAGTGTGTGGGGAGAAATACCCATCTGGTGTCAGAAGCACGTTGTGATAGCCAATGATTAAAGAATTTTTTTAAAAGTGTGTTCTGAGAGTATAATGTGAAAAACTGTGTTTGTTTTAATCCACTCAGCATGCTATGAAAGTCATAGGCCCACCTGAGGAAAATCGGGAAAAAAGGGAGTTTTACAGACAAACAGAAATCCCTGTAAACTGCTTTGAAACTATCAACCTAAGAAAAAAAGTAGAGAAAATTATCTCTAAACATGTTGAGTTTACTCAGGAATGAGAAATGAGGATTATAATTCAGAATGCACAGAAGAGTGTGTTAAAGTGAACTATATATGGCCTGAGGGCTCCATACTTCTATATTTGAGTTTTTGTGGATGAACTGCAACCTAGTTTAATAGGTAGACAGGACTGAAAACTTAGGAGTATGCACCTGTAACAATAACAAAGTCTGGGCCAATCCCAGTTGCCCTACTTCAACCATTCAATACCCTGCTGTGTGTTCAAACTGTGTTCAAATAAGGCAAATACTAACCTGTAACCAATCCAACTGTTCTGTACCTCACTTTTGATTTCTGTACATCATTTCCCTTTTTCTGTCTATAAATCTTCTTCCACCACGTGGCTGCACCGGAGTCTCTGTGAATCTGCTGTGATTCTGGGGGCTGCCCAATTCACAAATCATTCATTGCTCAGTTAAACTCCTTTAAATTTAATTTGGCTGAAACTTCTCTTTTATCAGGTGGTGTCAGAAGTGGGATTCGAGGTAGGGCCTCTAGCAACCCCCAGGAGTGCTTAGTGAATATGCAAGGTACCTGCAGGACCCACTTGTGTCCACTAATCTCTTGGAGCGGCTGAGGATTGTGGGTAAGCTCTCGGATTTCAGAGCTCCACAGATTTGTGTTTTGAGCTCTCTGAGTTTCTTTGAGCAAATTTCTGATTCCAAACTGGGTTTGGAGGTCACGACAGAAACTGGGCTGGGTGGCTGGGCATGGTGGCTCACCCCTGTAATCCCAGCACTTTGGGAGGCCGAGGCAGGCAGATCACGAGGTCAGGAGATTGAGACCATCCTGGCTAACACGGTGAAACCCCGTCTCTACTAAAAATACAAAAAATTAGCCAGGTGTGGTGGCAGGTGCCTGTTGTTCCAGCTACTCGGAAGGCTGAGGCAGGAGAATGGCATGAACCTGGGAGGTGGAGCTTGCAGTGAGCTGAGATGGTGCCACTGCACTCCAGCCTGGGCGACAGAGCAAGACTCCGTCTCAGAAAAAAAAAAAAGAAATTTGCCTGGGTACAGGAATGGATTTGATCTGGGAATTAACTGGCTTTGATCCAGTTAGAGGCCTTTTTACATACGACTGGGTCAGAAACAAACTGGTAGTAAGCAGTAATATTGCATGGGTTATACAATTTGGCTTTTGAAAATTCACAGGGATTTTTGTGTTCTACCCCTTTGTTTCATTTTTCTTGTGCACTTAGGTAGGAAAAATCACTGGCTAAGTTAATTAAGAGAACCTGAGAATAAAGCCAATATTTTAGGTAAAAATAGGAGTCTTAATTTCTGGAAAACTGAGTTCCTTCTGGGTTACACATTAGGCCTAGGAGGCAGCAAAGTCTTACAGAAATGGCAAAATCTTACTAGAGATAACTTACAGTGGAATGTTCTGAATGAGCAATGCATTGAAGTACATTTAAAAATAAGGGCTCTCAAAAAAGTCCCTTTTGGCTAAGAACGGGTTAGGCACTACGGAATGTTAACTGCTATTCTCTTTGGAATAACCTGCCTTGCACTCTTTGCTGATGGTTGAGGGTGACAGGATTAGGCATGTATGTACAGGATAGTGGCACATGGGGAGCTTTTTCCTCCCGAAAGGGGAAACTTGAGAGCTGATGGGACTGCGGGAAAAGATATCTTTGCTACTGACAAACAGCCACCTGAACTTTGCAGCATTGCTGCAATGAGTCAGTCTTTCTCTGGCCTCCTTGAGCTCTTCACCTTCCCCATCCTGCCACAGGTAATACTTTTCTTTCTCTACCTTTCCTTTCCTATCTTTTCTGTTACTCAGGGCAACCATCTGGCCCGGAGACCATATGTTGAAACTCCTAGTTGGAGGTTGGATTAAAGATGATGGGGCCCATCTGGGGACAAATTTAAGACTTGCCAGTTTGATATTGGCTGCTAAGCAGAGTGGCTAATGTCTATGTTTTATCACACATATTTTGCTCTGGCCAGAATGGAAACAGAAAATTTTCCTTTATGTTGTGTCTTGGCCCCCAGGGCTATGGTGCAGCCAGCTGGGTCATTAGGGCCACTCAGGGAAAGAGAACCCAGAAGTCTGTCACGCCAGCAAAAGCGTAAGAATTTCTTCGCAGTCAGACTTCTGGTCTCTCTCTCTCTCTCTCTCCCCCCCCTTCCCTCCCTCCCTCTCTCTCTGTGCAAACTCATTGAATGAATGGTAAAAATCACTGTTTATCTCCTCTGTAAATTTTGATTAATGGAAGAAAGGATTTGTGAGGCTAGTCTTAAACTGTAGCAAATCTGGTGTGCTTTGCGTGCCTTTCTGTATTGTTCTGTCATGAAGAGGGGTACCTTAGGATAGACGCCTGTAAGCCCACTTTTCAAGATGGTTCAGCAAATTGGTCAGTTATGTCCTTGGGAGCTTGACCTTGTAATTATGTGACCATGCTTTCTTTTTTCACAATGGTGGGCCAGGTTCAGGGTTCAATCCCTAGATTAGGGGATGAGCCTTTCTCATTAATATTTGGGTGACCTTTGCCATTTTTAAATTCTCTTCCCCTCCACAAACTGTCTTGAATTTTCCCTTCTCAGAGCACCTATGAGGTTATTTTTGGTAAAGTTTAAAAGCCAGAAATATCAGCCATTTGGCCTGGCTAAAGTCAGGTAATAAGAAATTTTAGAAGGACTTTATTAAAGAGTTCTATGGTTAAAAGTCAGCTTAATTAAAAGCAGATATTCAAGCTCTAACAGCCTGGGGCTCCTTGGGGAAAACAAGAGGCACCAGAAACCCTTTCCTGGCCCTGTTCTTCCAAGGACTCCACCCTAAAGCAAATAATCCAATTAAGAAACTTAAAAACTGGCAAAAAAAAAAAAACTTACAACTACTGTAGTAATCTTCCTCTGTCTGTCTGTGTAATTATATATGTGTTGTTGTGTGTGTAATGTTTACATAAAAGATCTCTGATTGACTTGAACAAAAATAGGCACTTAAATCAAATATTTTAAAAGAAAAATAAAAACTGTAATGCCTTTTAATTCAGGTAACTTTGGTAATCTTTGGAAAATAAAAACAGCTTTAAAAATTATTGAAAAAATAAAGACATTTATTTTAGCCTAAAATTTATTTATTTAGTATTTAGTGTTTAGTCTAGATTATGCAGGTCAGATATTAGGTTTTCTTCATACTTTAAGGTCATAAACTGCTTTGACTTTTGAAAATTGTTCAACTAATTTTGGAGACATTAAATTATAAATAAGGCCTGGGAATATGTGGAATTAGCTATGCTCCCTAGCTATGAAAAGAAGTTTATAAAGAAAAGAGACTTTATATAAGAAAGCGTCTTGTAAGCTAAATTCTTGTCCTAAAGTAAAATGACTGGTTTTTTAAAAGAGGGATGTTTAAGACAAGCCAGGAAGTCCAAGCATGTCATAGATGCTCTGTGTAAGTTGTGAAATGATTCATAAAAGAAAATTTATGCACCAAAAGTGAAAGTTGCTAAGAATTACCATTATAACATGTAATTCAAACTACTGAAAAAAATAGGTTTTAAGTGTTTTTGGTTAAGAGATTATAAGAGGGCATGGTAATATAAATTTTTGCCTAATTTAGAGGGTTAAAGGATTGTTTTAAATTAAATTAAACTAAAGGTTTAAAGAAATTGTGGAAGGTTTGTAAAAATTAACCTTGTAAAAGAAATTCTATGTGTGAAAATATTGACTAAATTTAAAGGGGTATTAATTTTTTTTCCCTAAAATGAACATCTAAATAAAAGCACAACAGGGTTTTCTTAAAGCACTAATCTGCTCTTTGACAAAAATTTGTAAAGGATTATAAAAGGTTTATGAAAATCTCACCTTATGGTCAAACTGATTAAGACTGGATATGTTTGTCTATGAGGTTATATTAAAAACTGTGGTTGACATTAATAGTCCACTAATGCAAGGGTGAAATGTGGCTTTCTCTCTTGAACAAAATTTTCATGTAATATTGAAAGATAATGAAAGATTTTGTTTGCCTTTTAAATACACTACCAAAAAAAAAAAAAAAAGGTGGGAGGGAATACACAAGAGATTATTTGGAAAGGTAAGTCTTCTATTAATGAGTAAAGGTTTTTGCCTTTTGAAAAATTTTTGAGTCATCATTTTGGCTAAATGAATGACTTATGGTAAACTGGAATTCTAGTTCATAATATCAAATATTTTAAACCTTTAACATTTTTTGTTTTTTGAGATGGAGTTGCACTCTTGTTGCCCAGGCTGGAGTGCAATGACACGATCTCAGCTCACTGCAACCTCCACCTCCTGGGTTCAAGTTATTCTCCTGCCTCAGCCTCCCGAGTAGCTAGGATTACAGGCATGCACCACCACGCCTGGCTAATTTTGTATTTTTAGTAGAGACGGGGTTTCTCCATGTTGGTCAGGCTGACCTGGAACTCCCAATCTCAGGTGAACCACCTGCCTTGGCCTCCCAAAGTGCTGGGATTACAGGCATGAGCCACCATGCCCAGCCTTAAACCTTTAACATATTTAATAGTCTTCCCAAAATCAAATTTCATCTTCAAAATGGTCTTTTCTCTGTTTTTTTTTTCTTTTTTTTTTTTTTTTTTTGAGATGTAGTCTTGCCCTGTCAGCCAGGCTGGAGTGCAGTGGCATGATTTTGGCTCACTGCAACCTCCACCTCCTGGGTTGAAGCAATTCTCTTGCCTCAGCCTCCCAAGTAGCTGGGACTATAGGCGTGCACCACTATGCTTTGCTAAATTTAGTATTTTTAGTAGAGATGGGGTTTCACCATGTTGGCCAGGGTGGTCTCAAATTTCTGACCTCAAGTGATCTGCCTGCCTCAGCTTCCCAAAGTGCTAGGATTACTAGGAGTACAGGTGTGAGCCACGACATCCAGCCCAAGATGGTCTTTCCTCTTCTTTTTTTTTTTTTTTTTGACTGGAGCTTCATTCTTGTTGCCTAGGCTGGAGTGCAATGGTGCAATCTTGGCTCACTGCAACCCCCCCTTCTCCTGGGTTCATGCAATTCTCCTGCCTCAGCCTCCTGAGTAGCTGGAATTACAGGCACCTGCCACCATGCCCAGCTAATTTTTTGTGTTTTTAGTAGAGACGGGGTTTCACCATATTGGCCGGGCTAGTCTCAAACTCCTGGCATCAGGTGATTCACCCACCTCAGCTTCCCAAAATGCTGGGATTACAGGCATGAGCCACCGTGCCTGGCCCCAAAATGGTCTTTTCTGGCCTGTAACTTTGGAATGCTACAGAGGGCCCCTAAAGCATCCAAAAGAGAGGTAAACATAATTATTTAACATGTTAAGTTACATGGAAGCATTGTCAAAATAAAAATAATATTTAATCATCAGTTTATATTTTAGTGGACAATAATATATGTTCCAAAATTGTAGGCCAGGCACAGTGGCTCACGCCTGTAATTCCCGCACTTTGGGAGGCCAAGGCGGGTGGATCACGAGGTCAGAAGATCGAGACCATCCTAGCTAACATGTTGAAATCCCATCTCTACTAAAAACACAAAAAATAAGCCAGGCGTGGTGGCAGGTGCCTGTAGTCCCAGCTACTCGGGGAGGTTGAGGCAGGAGAATGGCGTGAACCCAGGAGGCGGAGCTTGCAGTGAGCCGAGATGGTGCCACTGCACTCCAGCCTGGGCTACAGAGCAAGACTTCATCTCAAAAAAAAAAAATTTTATAGGATTTCTAAAATTCTAATATGTCTGAGTATATACTGTCAATCATAATTATGGTTATTATGTTATTATACATGACAGAAATAACCAGATTCCCTTGAATAAAACTGCTAACCCGAGTGGAACAGAAAAAATTAACTAAATACAGGCCAGGCACAATGACTCACACTTGTTATCCAGCACTTTGGGAAGCCAACGTGGGCAGATCACCTGACAGGGTCAGGAGTTCGAGACCAGCCTGGCCAACATGGCAAAACCCCGTATCTACTAAAAATACAAAAATTAGCTGGGTATGCAGTGCAAGTCTGTAATCTCAACTACTTGGGAGGCTGAGGCAGGAGGATCACTTGAACCCAGGAGGTGGAGGCTGCAGTGCGCCAAGATCATGCCACTGCACTCCAGCCTGGACAACAGAGTGAGACTCTGTCTCAAAAAAGAAAAAGAAAAAATTATTTAAATTCCAAGAAAATACTTTGCCAGATTTTCATGTTAAACCAGCCAATACTAAAATTGTTTAGATATACAATTTGAACTTCAAGGTCTGAGTCAAATTACCTATGATAACCCATTAGTTATCAGTGCTATGTACCTAAATTGGAAAAAAAACTGGTATTCAAGAGGACATAAGTCCAATGTTAAGCATGGACTCATGGAAAACCAGGATGGCCACCTTGTCCCTCTTGAGACTCTAAGGCTTTTGTTATTAAAGGTTCTGGATTTTATGACTCATCATGGAAAAGATAAAATGATCCAAATTGAATATACTGATGTGGTTAATTTGTAAATTGCAAAAACTGTTTAAAACCAGTGCTTCCACAGTTGCCAGGGACAGCAGAGCTGAGGCTGCTCTCCTGGACACTGAGCAGAGTCCTGTGGCTCTCGGGCCTTTTTGAGTGAGGAGCTGCTGGGCAGCCTGGGATCATGGAAGAGAAAGCGCTAGAGGTTTATGATTTGATTCAAACTATCTGGGACCTAGAAAAGCTCAATACATTAGAAGAACTGGAATTGGTAAAGGAAAGTTACATGGAAGTTAAGGAGATAAATGAAGAAGACTATCTGGTTATTACCAAGTTTACACCAGAGTACCTCATTGATATTTGGCAATTCTTATGGGGCTGTGCTTAAGAATAAAACTTCAGCGGTGTTTACCATTTAAACATAAGTTGGAAATCTACATTTCTGAAGGAACCCACTCAACAGAAGAAGACATCAGCACACAGATAAACAACAAAGAGCAAGTGGAGGCTGCAATGGAAAACCTCAGCTTATGGGAAACTGTGGAACAGTGTGTCCTTGAACCTGACTGGTAGGTATTTTAAGAGTCACTAACCTGTAATTGATATATTTGTTTAAACTCTTTGTATAATGTCAAAGACTCACGTTTAACACATAGATGATTTGTACCTCAGATCATTTTTAAAGGATTATTTCCAAGCAAGATTTAATTTTAAGGTAGTACCTAATTTGTTCAGTGTATAACATTCTCAGGATCTGTAACACTTAAATGATCAGACAGAATAATATTTTCTAGTTATTATGTGTAAGATGAGTTGCTATTTTTCTGATGCTCATTCTGATACAAACACTTTTCATGTCCAATATCTACTGTGCCCAAATGTACTCAATTTAAATAATTACTCTGTAAAATAAATAAGCAGATGATTCTTGTTTAAAAAAAAAAAAAGCAGCCAGGCACAGTGGCTCACGCCTGTAATCCCAGCACTTTGGGAGGCCAAAGTGAGGATCACAAAGTCAGGAGTTCAAGACCAGCCTGGCCAATATGGTGAAACCCTGTCTCTACTAAAAATGTAAAAATTAGCTGGGTGTGGTGGCG
Organism: Macaca mulatta; assembly: GCF_049350105.2. Lineage (NCBI taxonomy): Eukaryota > Metazoa > Chordata > Mammalia > Primates > Cercopithecidae > Macaca > Macaca mulatta. The sequence continues at coordinate 85,866,975 of NC_133406.1, read as the reverse complement.
GGTGCCTGTAGTACCAGCTACTCAGAAGGCTGAGGCAGGAGAATCGCTTGAACCCAGGAGACGGAGGTTGCAGTGAGCCGAAATCAGGCCCCTGCACTCCAGCCTGGGCGACAGAGCAAGACTCCATCTCAAAAAAAATAAATAAATAAAAATAAAAAATAAAACCAATGGTTGGTTCCATATTCCTGGGAAGGTAATCAAACCTTCAGGTACATTTGGCTACCTGAAGCCAATGGGTCATTTAAACATGTATAAAAGAATTTCATTGCACTGTCATTTTCAATGCATGTTTTATGTTATAGCAGCTAATTACTATGCCAGAGTATATTTTCACCAGATAAAGAAAACTTTTTATGATTCACTGAGGACAATCAACCCCTTCACAATCTAGAACCTGAAGACTGAATCCTCTGAGAACATCAGAGAAAGACTGTCCTTCTATACTGCAACAAAACTTTGGAAACTTGAACCTTGGGTTCATAAACAACTGAGAGGGGTCCCTCTACACTCGCGGAACTGTACACCTTTCAGAATCCTTAAGGTAAAACTAACCCAGAAAGTTTCTTCCCAGAAGAAGGTGGCATCCTTGACGTGAACAGCTTTTCCCAAGATCATGGATCAAGACTTCTATCATAAGACTCTTATCTTTGAATATTTTTTCCCTGTTTATGCCTCTATGAACAATAGAAAATGGGTTCTATTATGTTCAGTTATACGGTATACTTTTATTTGTGAAGGATTTTGCAGCCAGCCTTATACATGAATAATCTTATACTTTGATAAGGACAAGATGAAGGCCCAATGTAGGTGAAAAACTTTAATTGTACATACATTTCCTCATAATCAGTAAAAACTCCTCTTAACCCACATCATGGGTTTTAACGGAATCTCTTTAGAGAACATTGCCGGGGGCCTTCACTTTTCTAAAAGGACGTCATTTGTTAGGTCCTTTTTCCTTGGTTTAGAATAAAATAGGCAATAATTAAAAATGTATCCCTCATAATAGGCTCTCTAGCAGATTCTACTGTAAAGGCTATCATTACACAACAGACTTTAAATTCTCTTGTGAAAGTTATGCTAAATAATAGAATTAGCTAAACAGAAAAGTACCTGTGCAGCTGCTGGCACTTGTGGCCTATGGAGGAATACATTAAATGTAGATTATAAAAATTCAGGCCGGGCACGGTGGCTCACGCCTGTAATCCCAGCACTTTGGGAGGCTGAGGTGGGCGGATCACGAGGTCAGGAGATCGAGACCATCCTGGCTAACACAGTGAAACCCCGTCTCTACTAAAAATACAAAAAATTAGCCGGGCATGGTGGCGGGTGCCTGTAGTCCCAGCTACTCTGGAGGCTGAGGCAGGAGAATGGCGTGAACCCAGGAGGCGGAGCTTGCAGTGAGCCGAGATTGTGCCACTGCACTCCAGCCTGGGTGACAGAGCGAGACTCTCTAAAAAAAAAAAAAAAAAAAAAAAAAAAGAAATTCAGTTGTAGAGGATTAATGAAAAGATCATTTAGTCAAGCAAGTAGACCCTTTATCTCACTCATTCTTTAATCTATTTAATTTTAGGCGGTTTGGTTTATGCGGACCCTGGGTAACAGAGCACACTCCAAACTCTTGGTATTATCCTCCCAATAGGCATAATAAGAGTCTCCCTGGTGCACTGTATTCTCTCTAAGGTTTTAAATGTTTGCATGCAGCCATCTCTAGAACCTCAAATGGTCTCTCTTCAACTGGAATGAAAGAGCTGAAAGAAATATGTGACCATGAGGATACCATAACCTATGAATGATGTGCTGACACCAGAAACCCAAAATTATGGTAACAGAGTGGTGCTAAGGCCCCAAATTTTGGTCACACTCTCACCTAAGTGAGAACCTGACCAAAAAGGGGGAATTTTTTTAAAAAAACACAATTATGGGAGGCCATTGTTTTGGACTAAGCTCATGCACTAGGTCCCAACAGGCCAAACCAAACTAAAATGGAGTCACTCATGCTACATGTAACATAATCAAACTAAGGATACACATAAATCCTAGAACAGACCAGGTTTTTTCTCCTGTAAACAGAATGTTCCAGCATAAAGACATACCCTCTACTCAGTCTTTGTTCCTACCTTTGGAAAACTCATTGTTCTACTGTTTCCCAGTGGGTTTCAGGAGCAAATAAGTACATCTACAATGGTGACAGTGACAACTACTAAAGTTTTGGTCAATCTCTCAAAATTGAGAAAATGACCAAAAGAGGGGAGTTGTTGAAGCGAACTAAATATGGCCTGAGAAGGACTTCATACTTCTATATTTGAGTTCTTGCGGATGAACTGCAACCTAGCTTAAGGTAGATAGATTGAAAACCTAACAGGAGTATGCAACTGTAACAATAGCTGCCTCCTGGCCAATCCCAGAGGCTGCACTTCAACCATTCATATACTGCTGAGTGTTCAAACTGTGTTCAAATAAGGCAAACAACCTGAAAACAATCCAGCCGTTTTGTACTTCACTTCCAATTTCTGTACATCATTTACCCTTTGTTTGTCTACAAATCTTCCACCACGTGGCTGCGCTGGAGTCTCTGTGAATCTGCTGTGATTCTGGGGGCTGCGTGATTAGCGAATCGTTCATTGCTCAATTAAACTTTAAATTTAATTCAGCTGAAGTTTTTATTGTATCAAGTGTAAACCAAAAATAAAAAAAAACTTATAAGGCTCCCCAGCCATCTAAATAGACTTCCTCCTTGGCCAGGGAACTCTTAATTTTCTTTCCTTTTTTTTTTTTTTTTTTGACGGAGTCTTGCTCTGTCACCCAGGCTGGAGTGCAGTGGTGCGATCTCTGCTCACTGCAACCTCTACCTCCCAGGTTCAAGTGATTCTCCTGCATCAGCCTCCCAAGTAGCTGGGATTACAGGCGCGCATCACCATGCCTGGTTAATTTTTGTATATTTTTTAGTAGATACTGGGTTTCACCATGTTGTCCAGGCTGGTCTTGAACTCCTGACCTCAAGTGATTCACCCGCCTCTGCCTCCCAAAGTGTTGAGATTACAGGTGTCAGCCACCGTGCCTGGCCTGGAACTCTTAAAATTTAACCTGAAAGACCGGTTCAGGCCATGATAAGAAGTGGGGGTCAGACATGCCTCATTATACCTCTCTGGCATTAACATCAACATAGACTTTAAGTCTGATAAACATTTTACAACCTATTCTCTCTGAAGCTTAATAGCTGAAAGCTTCCTCTGCAAATAAGAACTTTGGTCTCCACAATCATATATATATATATATACATATATATATATATATATACACATAATTTTTTTTTTTTTTTTTTGAGATGGAGTCTCACTCTGTCACCTAGGCTGGAGTGCAGTGGTGCAATCTCAGCTCACTGCAACCTCTGCCTCCCGGGTTCAAGTGATTCTCCTGCCTCAGCTCCCTGAGTAACTGGGATTACAGGCACACACCACCACGCCCAGCTAATTTTTGTATTTTTAGTGGAGAGGAGGTTTCATCATGTTGGTCAGGCTGGTCTCAAACTCCTGACCTCGTGATCCGCCTGCCTCAGGTTCCCAAGGTGCTGGGATTACAGACGTGAGCCACTGTACCTGGCCCACAGTCTTTTATCTTAACCCAGACATTCCTTTCTGTTAATGCCTGGTCTTTAGGTAAATTCAACCAATTGTCAAACAAAATTTTTAAGTCCACCTATAAGCTGGAAGCCACCATCCTCGACCCCCGCGTTGAGTTGTCATGCCTTTCTGAACCAAACCAATATAGGTTTTAAATGTATTTGATTGATACCTCATGCCTCCCTAAAACGTATAAAACCAAGCTGCACCCTAACCACCTTGGGAACATGTTCTCAGGACCTCTGTCCTGAGGGCTGTGTCACAGGCCATGGTTACTCATATTTGGCTCAGAATAAATCTCTTGAAATATTTTACAGTTTGACTCTTTTTGTCAACAACAGCAAGCCACCAGCACTCCTGGTGAGGGAAGGGTAGAGGGAACTTTTTATCAGCGAAATGGGAGAGGTTCACAGAAACTGCTTAGAAAGAGTTCATTGGTTCCAGAGGCCCAACGCCAAAGCTCAAAGTTGTCCTCAGTTCATTGGTGGAGCTGCCATTGCTGGGCAAATGTTTCTTCCGAGCATCTTATCTGAATTACTGTAGTCACAAAGATCGTCTAAATTTTATCAAAGTAGGAGACCCGCGAATGACACAAAAGGGTTTCTTGCGAGGTTTTTCGAAAGTCCTTGTAAATAGTTCTTATCTCACACACTAGGCCTGAGCCTCCTGTCCTTCCCAGCCCTGTCTGTCTGGGCCTGACAACGTGATTTCATTCCTTATTCGTAACTTTCACAAAACAAAGGCCCTGGTCTCATGAACTCACTGCACAAAGTGACCCTGGTTCGCTGGGGGCAGATAAGCGATGCTATCTGCCTGCCCTGGTCCAAACATCTCATCTGGAATACTGCAGGCCAGTGGAAATGCCCGGAATAAACTCTGCTTACAAGGTAATAGCGAGCCTCACTGGCATTTCAGAAATGGCGTGACAGCTGCTTCCTTAGGGCCCTCCCCACTCCATTTTGGTTACGTTGTGACATAAATTACTCCATTTTGAACTACAGGGTCATTCCTCAGCCTCCGCCAACCCCGCGGATCCCCCCTCAGCCCTGCTGTATCAGCCTTTCAGATCCTCCTTCAGCCTCTCAGGTCCCCCTCAGCCCGCTGCGTCCCTCTTCAGCCCCACCTTGAACTTTCCTCATCCCCAGAGATCCTCCCTCAGCCTCCCTTGATTCCCACCTCAGCGCCCAAGGATCCTCCCTCACTGCCCCCTGGGACCTCCCTCAGTTCTGCGGATCCCCCCTCAGCCTCTTGGGACCTCTCACCCCTTCTAGATCCTTCCTCAGCCCCGCAGATCCTTCCGCAGCTCCCCCTGGATCCTCCCTCAGGCCAGCTGGTGCCCACTCAGCCCCGCGCATCCTCCCTCCCTCAGCCCCCACCGGGATCCTCCCGCAGCCCCACCTGGGTCCTCCCTCAGCCCAGCTGGTGCCCCTTCAGCCCCGCGGATCCTCCCTCAGTTCCCTTGCGTCCTCCCTCAGGACCCCTGGGTCCTCCCTCAGACCTCCGGGACCTCTCTCAACTCTCCTGGATCCTCCCTCAGCCCTGCGGATCCTCCTTCAGCTCCCCACCCGGGGTCCTCCCTCAGACCCGCGGGTCCCCCTCGACCCCGCTGGCCTGCCCTGGTCCTCCCGTAAGAACGGAGGTCACCTGGCCGACGCCGCCTCGCTCCTCGTACTGCAACAGCGCCCCGCAGGCCTCGCCTACCTAGGCTTCGCCCCGCCCACGAGATTACATCACACCGCGCCGGCCCCGCCCAACGGGGGGGTATATCTTGGTGTCTCACCGCCCACTCTTGCCTCGCCCCGCCATGGAATACGTCCTACCGCGCGACGCAGCGCCTGCCAGTGACGTTGTGGGCTGCGGCGCTGCAGCACCCAACGCAGTGAGTGTGCTGTGACCTCCTGCGTGGCCTCGTCCCTGGTCTTAGTTTCCACCGGGCAGTGGGAGTCAGGACCGCCTGTCCTCAGGCCCCTCCTCAGCGACTGTAGCGGCTGCAGGTTGGCGCTTCGTGTGGGCGGGGAGCAGAGGCGGGGGGCGCTGTACTCTCCCTGTGGAGTCCGGAGGGAGGGAGGCAGGGAAGGGGACTGGGGGCTGCACCTGTACTGGGCCCTTGTCCCCATGCGGTCTAGCAGGAAGGAAGAGGGAGCTTCCCCTGAAGACCCTCCTGGACCAGCCCCAGGCTCCTGTGCTCGTGAGGCCGAGGGAGAGGGATGTCGGCATAGGACACGGAGCAGGATTTCCATTTTAGAGGCAGCCGGACCTGTCTTCAGGTCCCTTCCTTGGTGAAAGGGGTACGCCAGAGGAAGCTGGGCGCTCGGCCGCCGTGCAGCCTCGTCTCCTGGAATCTGAGTATTGGAAACTGGGCTTTCACCTCGGATAACTTAGCACAGACTCCCATGGGAATCCAGGTCACAGCAAAGCAGCCCTGGGCCTCCATTCTCCTTTAAGCAAGCATGACAATCCTCACCTGACTGGGTTTTTATTAAAACTAGCAATGACCTTAGAAAGCAAGGCATGACCTCAGCTCCACTTTTGAGGCTGCAGTCCATTTAGAGAGGTTTCCCAGACTCGGTAACGGCCAGAACAAACAGCCTGTGCCCTGCCGCAGACTGAGTCAGAATTTTTGGGAGTAGTGACCAACTTCTGCTTTTGGAAAAACCTCTACAGGCGGTTCTGAGAAGTCCAAGGGTTGCTGGGAGAGGTTGGTGAGTGGCGTGTTGATTACATGTGTCTTGGAAGCATCCTGGGCTGGGATTTGATGTGAACCCATTAGGTGGAAGAACCTTTTAAAAAAGATGTCTTCATTCTCTGCCTAGCAGGTTGCACGCCAGGGCCTGTACTTACCACCACCACGTGCCACGGGACTCTAAGGAGGAATGGCGGCCGTGGGCAGCCTGCTTGGGTAAGCATGGACTTTTAGGCCCCTGGGTATTACTGTCACGGGCCACCCCAGGGAACCCCTCTATTCAGCAGGAAATGGCCATTCTAATCCTCCCTAGTCCCAGCTATTATCCACTGTCCCCTGTGCTGGAAGCTTTGTGCCCTTGCTCAGCCTGGCAGGCTCTTCCTGGCTAGGGGGCCAGAGTGGCTCTGACCACAGCCTGCGGCTCCTCAGGAAGCCCTGAGGCTCATCCTGCTCCTGGCATGGGTCACCAGCTCTGGTAGTGTCTCCTGTTGCCTGGCAGTGCCCCATCACGGCCAGCCTCAGTCATGTTGGACCAGTGCTTACACGTTTATCTGCAGCCTGCTGAGGCAGAGCACCGTGAAGGCCACCGAACCTGCACTCCGCCACCTGCACACATCCTCCTGGCAGGCCGACAGCAGCAGGGCCTCACTCAGTCGTGTGCACCGCCAAGCTTATGCACGACTCTACCCTGTACTGCTGGTGAAGCAGGATGGCTCCACCATCCACATCCGCTACAGGGAGCCGCGGCGCATGCTGGCGGTAAGCTTCCCTCTCCAGGTGCTTCCAGGTGCTGGGCTGGGGTTCAGGCTGTGGTGGCGGTGCTGGTGGCCAGTTGCCTTAGGATGGACATGTGGCTGTGGTCACTGTACCACATGACAGGAGTCAGGGGAGCAGGTGGTTGTTGGAGGATTGGAGGAAGGCTCAGATCCAAAACTGACTCTTAAGTGCCAAAATTAGATAGGACTAACCAGTAGTGTGTTTTTATTTTTAAAATTTATTTTTTGAGACAGGGTCTTGCTCTGTCAACCAGGCTGGAGTGCAGAGGCATGATCTCAGCTCACTGCAGCCCTGACCCCCTGGACTCATGCAGTCCTCCCACCTCAGCCTCCCGAGTAGCTGGGACTGCAGGTGCACACCACCATGCCTCGCTAACTTTTTGAAATATTTTTTGTACAGATGGGGTTTCTCTGTTGCCCAGGCTAGTCTTGAACTCTTGGGCTCAAGTGATCCTCTCACCTCAGCCTCCCAAAGCACTGGGATTACAGGCATGAGTGAGCCACCATGCCTGGCCTTGTGTGTTTTTAAAAACATCAAATCTGGGGAAAACACAGAACAATTTATTTTGAAGATTGAAAGCTTTGAAGGGAGAGACCAATAAGAATGTTTGAAAATTAAGCTAGTATAGGATGGAAAACACAAGTTGACAGGAAAGCCCTGGGCTGTCCCCTCAGTAGTTCTCAAGGTCCCTTGATCCACATGGACAAAACTTGGTCTGTCCCCTGCAGATGCCCATAGATCTGGACACCTTGTCTCCTGAGGAACGCCGGGTCAGGCTGCGGAAGCGTGAGGCTCAGCTCCAGCCGAGGAAGGAGTACAAGCAAGAGCTCAGTGATGACTTTCATGTGGAGCACTACCAACAGTTCTGGAACAGGACCAAGAAGTGACTGTGGCTCCAGCCACCCCGGGACGTTGATAAGATGGGAGGGCTGTTCTTAAATCACATATTCTTGAAGCTGCCACCTGGAGTCTGTGTCTGTCCCCACACTTGGTGTGAGCCCCAGACTGGCAGCTCGTCCCCTGAAAGGCACGAGCTCAAGCACAGAGAGGGCTTAGTGGACTAGCAGGGTGAGGGTTGGTTTAGATCAAACCTGTGGGCTTTGGACACTGCTCTGGGGCTGTGGTGCCCACGAACAACTGTGTAGGCAGTACCCAATACCTCCAAGCTCTAAGCTGTGCCTTCCCAGCCTCAGAGGCACCAAGGCGACTGCCCTCCTGACAGCACAGTGGCCCTCAGGTTGGTTCCTAGGAGGGCCTGGGTGTTCTGGGACTCAGGCATCAACCTTGGTGGGGCAGCCCTAGGACCATCTGGACCACAGCCTGCAGCTCCCTGCCCTGGCCCTGCATTCCCAGGCTGCCCCAGGGAAGGTCCTGCCCTGGGAGGGTCCCCAGAGGAGCAGCCAGCCCTGGTTGTCCTTGACTGCTAATGGGGTCTGAAAAGCACAACCCAGGGAGATCCACAGACCCTGCTCCATCTGTCCAGAGGCTGATTTCACTTAGGACCAGCTCCAGCTGATGTGCAGGTACCTTCACACACACATCAGCCCAGGTTTTGGACAGCTCAGGGCCCGGACTGCTTCCTGTCCCTGTCCTGGGGTGTTACTGGGTCCCAGCTGGCAGGCTGTCTCACTGACACCTGGAGTGCCCAACAAACACTTCTTGCAGTGGTGTTCTGGGATTGCCAGGCAGGTCAGAGTGTGCTGTCGTGCCCCTGTGATGACAGTGCTTGTAACTGAGGAGCCTGGGCAGTGTCCGCACCTCACAGGCCCTTCCCTTGTCCCTTAAGTTTGTTCCTGGCCCTCTGCTCATCCTGCCGGCCTTCAGCTCTGCTGAGAAGAGCCTGCAAGGGATGTCCCCTGTCCCTGTGACCCAGCAGTGCCTGACCTCACATGGATGGGCTGTGTGGCCGCCTGGGACTCTGCCTTGCAGGGTTACTTCCTGAGCAGCCTCCCTGGAGCCCCCGTCTCTGAAGTTGTGGCTCAATCCCTGTGGCATATAGAGCCAGCTGCCCGGCCACACTGTGCAGTCACTTGGCCCCCTCCTCCAGTGTACCCAGCCTCCTCCCTCTATAGTGGGTTCCCCTGGGAACTCCACTGCCCCTCTACTTACTCCCTCACCTCCACCCTCCTGGGTCCAGCTTTGCTGCTGTCACAGAGGACACCACTGTGATCAGTGCCCCTAGCTGGGACTCCACCCAGCAGGCACAGGCCATGCAACCTCCACCGCGGTGACCCCTCCTCCTGTGGCCTATGGCTTGTCAGGCTAATGGGCCCAAAACTAACCAGGTCTTCCCCAGAAACCTGGTCCTCTTGTTGACAGGTGGCTGCTTCATCCTCACAGTTGCCCAGACCAGAGCCTCAGAGCCGTCCTGGACTCTTCCCCAACGTCCACCTGGCCCTGCTATCCCCTCTCCACCACACCTGATATCCAGTCAGTGGTCACACTCCACAGCCGGGCCCTGCCCACATGGCCGAAGTCCACCCTGGCCTGGCAAGCCGCAATTGCACCCAGGAGTTGATGCCCTACACCCAAGGAAGCCTTCCCAGGAGTGGGCCAGTCACCTTCTGTGTGCCAGGCTGTGGCCTGCTGCTCTGCCCTTGCCATGCACCTGCTCCATGATGCAAGCTCACACAGCACCTCATGAGGGAGATGGCAGCCGGTACTTGCTAAGTAGATAGATAAGCCAGATGGGCTGTTTGCCAGGCTGCTCTAACAGCCTGACCCATGGACTGGGTCACTAAGAAACAGACATTTCCCACAGTTCTGGACACTAGACCTGTGTTTCATCCAGTTCAACCTGTGGCTGGAATTGCCCCAAAAGTGGTGGCAGTAGAGTTCCCACAAGGGAGTGCCCCACACCATGCTGAGATGGGGCTGGTTAGGATTCTACAGAAAGATTGAGCATGCCAGGGTAATGCGCCGAGAGCATTTATTAGCAGGGCTTTTGTACAGAGTGGGCTGCAGCAGTTCTTGCAACAGGTGGTGAGAGAAATGAATGTTCTCTCTAGGTATGTCCATGGGGAGGGGGTTGTCGAATGGAGTTTATATGAGGGTTTAAGGAATCTGGCTCAGGCTGGGTCCAGTTTCTTTCTGTGTTTTGAGCAACAACCTAGATGCTGTCATCTGTGCCTGGGAACGTTCATGGCTATGGCTCAGGTTCAAGTCTGCAGACGAAATTATACCGTTGGCGAGGTCACAGAGCGGCTAAGGGACTCTGCTTCTTGGTCACCACTGGGAATGAAAGTGGAAAGGTGAAGCAGGGGGATGCCACAACCTCCAAAATCAGGGTGCCCATCATGCTGAGGTTCTGGGAAGGGGTCTCTTCCAGACTACAGACTTCCCGCTGCCTTCGCACAGTGGAAAGCTGCACAAAGCTCTCGGGTCTCTTTTATGAAGGCTCTGTCGTCATGACCTAGTCACCTCCGAAGCACCAACGCCTTGGGTTGGGGATTTCACGTGGGAGTTAGGGTGCACATTCAGTTTACCACGGCAAGGATGGGACCAGTGCTCTGAGGGTGTCTGGGTAGCTGCTGGTTCATCCAGAAGTTTACTGGGTAATACTCAGAAATTCCACAAATCATTAGGGCATTACCTTGTTAAGCTCCCCATATGGAATCGCGGCTGGCAGTGACCAATTGGCGGTGTTAGCTAGGCGCATCCTGTGTGTTTTCTTTTTTTATGAGACAGGGTCTCGTTCACTCGCTCAGGTTGGAGCGCAGTGGCGCGATCTCCTGGGCTCAAGAGATCCTCCCGCCTCAGCCTCAAAGCGTTGGGACTACAGGCGCGCAAGCAAGCGCGCGCCCGGCCCATTTTAACTTTTTTTTTTTTTGAGACAGAGTCTCGCTCTGTCGCCCAGGCTGGAGTGCAGTGGCGCGATCTCGGCTCACTGCAACCCCGCCTCCCGGTTCAAGTAATTCTCCTGCCTCAGCCTCCTGGGTAGCTGGGATTACAAGTGTGCACCACCACACCCGGCTAATTTTTGTATTTTAGTAGAGACGGGGTTTCACCATGTTGGCTAGGCTAGTCTGGAATTCCCGACCTCAAGCGATCCGCCTGCCTGGGCCTCCCAAAGTGCTGCGGGAGCCACAGCGCCCAGGCCGGTTTTAACCATTTTTAAACGTACAGTTCAGAGGCGTTCCCGCGCTGGGCAGGATAGGCGCAGTGCGCAGGCGCCCAAAGCCTGCTTGAAGGTGACGCGCGGGAGCACAGAGCCGGGGCGGTGCGCTGCGCAGGCGCGCGGGGCGAAGCCGGGTGGGCGCCGGGTGACGTCACGGCGCGCGACGCGAAGGCGGGGTCGGGCCTGGGTCCTACGGTAGTGGGTACAGAGGGTCCGGGGTTGCGGGTCGCAGGCCGCAGGCCCCAGGGAACTGCCTCCCGGGCGCCATGTTCGGTTCCAGTCGCGGAGGCGTGCGCGGCGGGCAGGACCAGTTCAACTGGGAGGACGTGAAGACTGACAAGCAGCGGGAGAACTACCTGGGTCCGTGGGCGCGGTGGGCGCGGTGGGCGCGGCGGGCGGCCTCCCGGGGGGCGCTGGGCTCACGGCGCCTACGTCCGCAGGCAACTCGCTGATGGCGCCCGTAGGCCGCTGGCAGAAGGGCCGCGACCTCACCTGGTACGCCAAGGGCCGGGCGCCGTGCGCGGGCCCGAGCCGCGAGGAGGAACTGGCAGCAGTGCGGGAGGCGGAGCGGGAGGCGCTGCTGGCCGCCCTGTGAGTGTCCGCGGACATCAGCGGTCGGTGCTTGGGACTTCGCTGCCGGGGCAGGGTGGGGCCAGGGGCGGGGGCTGGGGGTCGGGCTGGGCGGGGGCGGGGCTGCGGGGACTTGCGCGGGTGGGACCCTCAGGATGAAGGCTGGAGTGGTGAGGACCCGTGGTGGGAGGAGGTCTGTCCGTCCTGACGCCTGCTCTGGTCCTCTCGCAGTGGCTACAAGAACGTGAAGAAGCAGCCCACGGGCCTGAGCAAGGAGGTAACTCCCTGGAGTGGGGGGCACGTGGAGGGCCGTGGGTGTGGGGCCGTCCGGAACGCTGCCTGTGCTCCCGCACCTGCAGGATTTCGCGGAGGTCTGCAAGCGGGAAGGAGGCGACCCGGAGGAGAAGGGCGTGGACCGGCTGCTGGGGCTGGGGAGCGCCAGGTGCGAGCAGGTTTCCAGGGGAGGGCAGAATTGCTCGGGTGAGGCGGGCCCTTGACGGACTGTCTTCATCGCCGTGTTCCTGCAGTGGCTCCGTGGGCCGCGTGGCGATGTCCCGAGAGGACAAGGAAGCCGCCAAACTGGGGCTGTCTGTGTTCACGGTAATTCCCCGCCCCGCCTGACCGCAACAGGGGCCAACAGGGGTGGCGCAGGGCGGGGGCACTGAACGTAGCTCCCCGGGGCGCTGCGGGGCGTGGTGTGGGGCCGGCCCTCAGACTCTTCCCCAGAGCGCGATTCTCCCGCAGCATCACCGCGTAGAGAGCGGCGGGCCCGGGACCTCGGCAACCTCGGCCAGGAGGAAGCCGCGGGCGGAGGATCAGACGGAAAGCAGGTGAGGCTGCACCTACTGGGCGAGCTGCGCGCCGGAGGGGGTCTCGGGAGGACCTCAGCGGCTCCCGCTCCGGCAGGTGGCAGCTTCTCTTGGCGCACCGGCCCGGCCGGTGGCCTGCCCTACTTTACTTCCTGTCCCACTTACTCCTAGGTTTTTCTCTAGGGGAGTTTCTCGGGTCACCCTTGAAGAGAGGTCCTAAGTACTGGCAGTGGTCGCGGGCTGCGCCGTGGGAGGGCGCTCAGGACCTGCGGCGGGGCCTTTTCCTTCCATGGGTGGCACCTCCAGGGCTTCTCTTGGGTGGTGAGCCTGGGCCTGACCCCAAGAGTGGCCTGGTGGGTGCAAGTAGGAAGGTGTCAACCTGTCAAGGGCACAGCTGGGGTGTAACAGGGCCGTGCTGTGGAGATAGGGATATCGCATCAGTTTCTAACCCAGGGCAGCCACTGGCCACGTGACTGCATTACTGAGGAGTGGAATTGGTAGTCTGATTTAACTGATTTAAAGACGCACTTGTGGGTGGTGGCTTCATCTCCTGGTTGGGGTCTGTGTTCACTCTCTTGGCCTGCAAGACTAGGGTCTGAGGTGCGCCTTGTATCCTCCTTGTAGCTCTGAGAGCCACAGGAAAAGCAAGAAGGAGAAGAAGAAAAAGAAAAAGAAGAAACACAAGAAAGAGAAGAAGAAGAAAGACAAAGAGCACAGGCAGCCAGCTGAGGCTGCCTCCTCTCCCACATCTCCCGAGAGGTATGCCCTGGTCTGTGTCTGCCTCTTGTGGGTGGGAGCCTGGTTGACTCCTTCTGAGTGACTGCCCTTGGTCTCCCCAGGCCCAGGCACCACCACGACTCCTATTCCAACTCCCCCTGTTGTAAGAGGAGGAAGCGGGGACACAGTGGGGACAGGAGAAGTCCGTCTCGCAGGTGGCATGACAGAGGCTCTGAGGCCTGATGGCTGGACCCTGCTCACTGCTATTGTGGGACCCTGAACTCTCCCTTTGCCTTGCTTGCCTCCTGCCTCGGAAGCCCCTCGTGTGTGGGTGAAGCCCGGGGCTGCTCCTGTGGAAGTGGCTCTGGGCACCAGCCTGTGGGGCTAATGGCTAGACAGCTAGCTCTGGAAAACCTCCAGGTTTCACATAGCGGGGATGGTCCCTGGCTTGCCCTGTGAAGGTGAACCTGCCCAGAGGTACCAGTAGAAGCTGGACTCCCTCTGCCAGTAGAGACAGCAGCCATGGGCCTATGAGCGGTCTAACTGTGGCCAAGTATGGTGACCTCTATTTTTCCTTACATTGACTCTTTGTATTTCAATAAATATATTTTAAAAGGAAGGTGTATCATCCTAATTGGAAGGTCAGTGTCGAGTTAAATGAGATCCCACTGGGAGGTTGGAGCTGGGGTCTGTCTTCCAGGAGTCTGAGGCCTGGTGATTTTTTTTTTTTTTTTAGTTTCGCTTTTGTTTCCCAGGCTGGAGTGTAATGGCACTATCTCAGCTCACTGCAACCTCTGCCTCCCAGGTTCAAGCGATTCTCCTGTCAACCTCCTGAGTAGCTGGAATTACAGGCGCCTGCCACTACTCCCAGCTAATTTTTGGTATTTTTTAGTAGAGACGAGGTTTCACTGTGTTGGCCAGGCTGGGTCTCGAACTCCTGACCTCAGATGATCCACCCACCTTGGCCTCCCGAAGTGCTGGGATTACAGGCGTGAGCCACGGCGTCCATCTGATTCTCAATGTCCTGGGGGAATGTAGTCCTCCCGTGTGTGCCCAGAGCCCCACCAAAACCCAGAGAGGGCCGAGGCCATGGAAGCGGGTGCTCAGCTGGCAATGTGGGAACCTGGGGCAGAGAGCCCTATAGTCTGTGGAGGCACAGCCTCAATTGGGTGTGGGGGTTGGGGGACTCCACCAACTGCCTGCTGCCCCAACCCCCAGGTCTGCTTCTCCCGGGCCAATGGGGTGGGTGTCCCCTCTGCCTGGCCCTAAGAAGGATCAGGGCTGTTCAGGATGTGTGTGGCCACCAGACTGCATGGCATAAAGATGGCACCTGGGCTGCATCATAGTTCACTGCAGCATTGCAGTTTTGGGATCAGAGGCATGAGCTCCCTCGCCTGGCCGATTTCTGACTTCAAAGGAAGTTAAGCAGACCTTCCTCAGGGCCCTGGCCAAGGTGTGGCTAATGTGGCTTTGACCTCTGCCCTCACCCTCACGTGGCTACTGGAGTGGAGACTGCTGTTTTGGGTGCTGTCAAGGGGGATGAAGGTTGTCGGGACTCTGCCCAACAGAAGGCAGACCTTAGACCTGCTGATGGCCACATCCCACAAACAGGTACCCCCAGACTGGCAGCTCCCCGCTGCATGGCATCTTGAGGAGAGTTGGGGGCTGTATCCACTCAGGAACCATTCCCCGGTTGGCACAAAGCACTATGTATGCTAGCGGTAGACCTGCCCCATAGCCAGTTATACAAAGCGGGTTCAGCAGCAGGCCGAGGGAGGGATGGAGGCTGAGGTCTTCCATGGTGCCTGCTGACCCCTGCCCTGTGTGGCCCAGTTCTCACTGGCTGGGCCCAACAGGACTGCGAACAGAGACCAAGGTCAGTGTGGCTAACCATGCTGGAAGAGCCTCTCACACAGACACAGAGAAGTGCCCACACACTCAGGAGGGGACATGGAGAGGGTGTGGACTCAGGTGGTGGCCCTAGGCAGTCACCTGCACTTCCTAAAGCTGGCTGATCCACCATCTCCTGGGGGCAGTATGCCTACGTGGAAGCACTGGAGAGCCGGCGAAATAGTTAAGAGATTTTATTCTAATAGCTATAATTACAGTGCTTGTTTGTCGAAATGAAAACTGAAAACAAGTATACAAAACAGTTGATTACTAATCGTGTATTGAAAGCAGTAAGAGGTTCCACGACACCAAATAGACCAGTTCTGAGGTTTCCCCAAGATAAATTTAACAGCTCCAGCTTCTTCAGTGTTTATCAAAATACAAAAGAAAAAAGTAGAGGTTGTCTTTTTCGATGGCAAATCGGACCCTTGCAGGCTGAGGGAGAGAAAGCTACATCACACACAGAGGTGGGGTGCTCCCAAGGGGCTGTGGGTCTAGGTGGACCGCCTGCCCGGCTTGCACGCGCTCCTGCTGGTGAGGCCCCAGACATCCTGCCAAAGTGTCTGAGCGAGCACGAGGGTTGGGGACGACGGACCCACTCTGGCCACACGGTGACCGAGGGACAGATGGGGCCCTGTGTCCCATAGGCTGCCTGAAGGTGAGTGGGGCGGCCTGCGGGAGAGTGGGGTGGCTGTGGGCTCCCAGCCTGGCCCCTGGGAACCGTGGGAGCACAGGGACAAGCACATGGCTATGGAATGCAGGGTGACCCAAGTACAAGCGAGTTGCGGGGATCTCTACTATGACCATGCAGAATTGATCGCGGTCTTCTGCGCCACCACATGTTCCTGAGGGGAACAGCTGGGCTGGTGACCGGCATCCAGGCCATAACTGCAAATCTATGCTAGGCGGGGTCTCCCTTCTGTGTGTTCAAGTGTTCTTGACTTGGATTCTTAACTATTTTAAAAAATGCACTGAGTTTGGGTTAAAAACCAACCACCAAAATGGATTTCAACACAGCTCTAAAGCCAAGGGCATGCCCGGCTCTCCCAACACAGCGACTCCTGGAGGCCAGGTGCCCATGGGCCTACATCACCTCTCAGCACTGAACAGTGAGTTGATTTTTCTTTTTACAATAAAAAAAGCTGAGTAATATTGCATAGGAGTACCAGAAACTGCCTCATTGGAAACAAAAACTATTTACATTAAATAAAAAGCCTGGCCGCAGGCTGCGTCTGCCACATTTACAGCACGGTGCGATGCACACGGTGACCAAACCACGGAGGCAGCTTCTGGCACTCACACCACGAGCCGCACGTTTGCCACATGAGAGTAAAGCAGAGGGCAAGAGGAGTGAGAGGGAGGGGGGTCGCATTCACTTCTGGTTCCGGAGCTGATTGGACAGCCAGTCCAGTCCTTCATAGAGCCCGTCACCGCTGGTGGCGCAGGTGGCCTGAATGTACCAGTTCCTGTGGCGTAGGGAGTGCAGCCCCAGCTTGTCTGTGATCTCAGCTGCATTCATGGCGTTGGGGAGGTCCTGGGGGAAGGAAGGGTTGGTGGGAAGAGCTGTCCCCAGGACAGAGAAAGGGGCCCCACCAGCCTCCAGTAACCCCTACCACCAGGTGCCCTGGAGGAACCCATGCTGGCGCCTCACATTACCCAGGCTGGCCCGGGCGCCTACCTGCTTGTTGGCGAACACCAGGAGGACAGCATCCCGGAGCTCGTCCTCGGCCAGCATTCTCATGAGCTCCTCACGGGCCTCGTTCACGCGCTCTCTGTCATTGCTGTCCACCACGAAGATCAGGCCTGCAAGGCAGCCAGTGTCAAATGGTCATGGGAACACAGGCCCCTTGCCGCATCTATGGGCATCGATGCTGCATCTGTGGGCTGGCCCCCCTCTCTAGAAGCAGGAGGGCCCATGGGACCAGGCCCCAGCCACTCACCTTGTGTGTTCTGGAAGTAGTGGCGCCACAGGGGCCGGATCTTGTCCTGGCCACCCACATCCCACACAGTGAAGCTGATGTTCTTGTACTCCACGGTTTCCACGTTGAAGCCTGGGTGCAGGATGCAGGGTGAGACCTTGTACCTTGGCCCAGTCCAGCCCAACCCACTCCCTGCTGGCCCCCACCTCACCTATGGTGGGAATGGTGGTCACGATCTCACCCAGCTTAAGCTTGTACAGGATCGTGGTCTTCCCCGCAGCATCCAGGCCCACCATGAGGATGCGCATTTCTTTTTTGCCAAAAAGGCCCTTGAAGAGGTTGGCGAAGATGTTCCCCATATTTGTGGACAGGTGGAAGGACACTGGCCAGGGACACCTGGAGAGACAAGGTGCTCCATGTCTGGTTCTGTGCTGCCCAGCAGCAGCTGCTCAGAGCCCACCCACCCAGGGACACACCACTGCCTCACCCCACCTCCTGGAAGCCTGCAGGGAAACAGGGAAAGAGCCCTGCCTCCCAAGCCCCCCAAATCCACCTCAGGATGGGGGCTGAGGGAAAACGGCTGAGTCAGAAATTGAGAAGCTGTTGCCCTCACCTTGGGAAGCCATCCCCACTGGCCAGAAAGGCTGCCTCATCCCAGCCTACGCAGGAGGGGACGCTGGCTGCCTGAGGACTGGCTTCCAGGTGCGTGCAAGGCTCCTCTACACCCCAACACAGACCTCACTCTGCTTCCCCACACTCACAAGGACCAGAGCACACAGTGCCAGGCCAGACACAGCAGGACACCTTCAGGGACACACTCCTATGAGGAAACACCTCGATGGGGCACGCACACCATGTGTGCCCCACACTGCAATGGTAGGGGTTCCCTCAGCAGAACACAAATATCAGGGACAGCAATTAAGTCGACTGGCTGGCACCCACCATCAGAGCCCTGCAGAGACTCCAGAAGGAAGGGCCTCCAATGCCCAGACACCTCTGTAAGGACTCTGAAGCTGTTAGGCTTTGGCCTCACTGCCCAGCGGGCACTTTCACGAATCAGGTGATTTTATTCCCAACAGGGACTTTAGAAAAAACTGGTCACTTTCTGAAACACTGACTGCTTCTTCACTGCACCCGCAGGGGGGGCTTACCCTGAGTGAAGAAGGCTTCTGCCTTCAAGAGGACATGCAAGGAGCCTGTGACCACACCCACCCCTCATCAGACCTCCTCCACCAGGGGTTCCATATGGAGGCAGCTTTTGGCTAAATCATGGCCATGACTGTCTGCTGGTGACTTTCTCATCCAGTCACCCCCGCGCACTACTTCAAGGAAATGCCTCTTCTCCATTTCTCAACATTGGCGAGGGCCCACACATGCCTGCGTGTTTCAGTGGGCGTGAACTGGCCGCCCGCGTCTGATTTGACACTGCCATCATCCCAGACGAGCCGCAGAACTCCTTCAAGCTGGATCAGTGTCCTCTGGACACTTTGCTCTTGGTTTTGAACGTGTCACCTATTCTGAAACTTAAATGAATTCTGAAATTTTTAAGGACCTTCACTGTAGTGTTCCCTTTTTGGGGATAGCCATGTTTTCTAAGCCCAGAGGAAGACCACCACCCACAGAACACAGAAGAGCCTGAATACATGCCCTCTCAGTCCACTCCTGCAACCACTGCCAATGAAGATACCAAAATGACACACACACCTTGAAGGGCAGAGAGAAAAGGGAGGAAGACCTTGGACATGATGACTGACCAGGCAGAGAAAGCTGGACCACCTGGGACCCAAGGGATGAAGCTGGGACTGTCTAGGGCAGGAATGTCCAATCTTGGCTACCCTGGGCCACAATGGAATAATAATTGTCTTGGACCACACACAAAATATACTAACACAACAGCTGATGAACCAAACCAAAACAAACCCCCCCCTCCCCAAAATATCAATGTTTTATTAGAAATTTGTGTTGGGTCAGGTTCAAAGCCATCCTGGACCACATGCGGCCTAAGGGTTGGACAAGCTTGGTCTAGGGGAGCAGCTGCAGCAGGGTTTAGGCCTGCGCTAAGCCATGACAACACACTTGAGCCATGAAATTCCAGAATAATTCCTGAGAGTCCTATATGCCCCAGCAGATCCACACACAAGCAACTGGAGCTTCATCCCCACCCCCTAAAGAGACTGCCTGTCTGCCTTTGAAAGGCCACCAACATAAGAGACCCAAATATAAAAGGAATCTGGAAGGAGGCAAGCAAGACAAGAGACTGAAGACAGAAGACTATTTTAAGATATCAACTAACGGAAACCCTAAAAGAACGTATGAAATTACGGGGTGAAATTTTTCTGTGTTCCAGAGCGGGGACCCAGGGCCGAAGCACAAAGCCAAGGACCTAGATGAGACCCACTAAAGGTTCAAGGTGGACTCCAGAATGCCCAGAGGCAAATGACACCTCTGTTGCCCCAGAGAATGGAAGACTCTGAAACAGTGCTTTCAAAACCCTTAGAACATGACCTTTAATTCTATACCCAGCCAAAGTATCCAACAAGTGTTAGGGGAGAATGAAAATAACTCCCAAACCGCAGGGCCTCAGACCTCTCACGTGCTCCCCGCAAGAAGCTCCCCCAGGGATCCAGGGAGAGGATGCAAGCCCATAGCAATGTGGAGAGAGAGCAGCAGCCTAGCCAACTCCCTCAGACTGGAGCAGGAGGTGGACACCTGCAAGAATGGGGCACACCATCTACGTGTTCTTGTATTATGGAGTTAGGCAACTCTGGGCAACGGGGAAAAACTAATGACAGGTTCGCAGGAAAAACTCAAAAACATGAAATGGAACAAAAAGAGGGCCTTTTATGAGTTACTCCAGGAAAACATATGGTGGACGATACTCAGGGAGTCCTGATGTTATTACTGGGGTGTTGGAAAGCTAAGGCAAGGGTGTGTGGTGTCAAAGGCTTGTTAACTTTACAAGTTAACAAGTCTAGAAGGACTTGACCCCAGCACTGTCCACGATCCACACATGCCGGCGCTTGGGAGAACTGCAGCTCACTGCAACCTCCCAGGCGCGATCTCGGCTCACTGCAACCTCCGCCTCCCAGATTGAAGAGATTCTCCTGCCTCAGCTTCTGGAGTACCTGGGACTACAGGCACGTGCCACCATGGTCAGCTAATTTTTTTTTTTTTATTTTTAGTAGACACGGGGTTTCACCATGTTGGTCAGCCCACCTGGGTCTCCCAAAGTGCTGGGATGACAGGAGTGAGCCACCGTGACTGGCATTTTTTTTTTTTTTTTCCCCCTAACAGACCAAAGCATTAGAGTCCCCAGAGGAGGGAAGCAGCCCTGCAAGGGAATGGCAGAACCAGGAGGGCTGAACCTCAGGTGTCAAGACATCAGCACAGACAGCGTAGTTTCTCCCTCCCACAAGCACATCTGTGGCCCTGCTGCACACATGGGCAGAGGGTGGCTGGCACATCCTGCCTTGGCACATTCCAGCATCCCCACAGGACCCTGGACCTGGCAGCCCCTGCACCATTTACTGCTTCTGTGACAGGTGGAGACCCAACAGAGTCTAGGACGAGGGAGAAAGATCCACAGCAAACCCCACTCTCAATTCCAGGGCCTAACTTGTGTCATGCCCAGGCCAAGTGCTGTCACCCTTTCTTCCACCAGAGTTCCCCACACACAAGCCAAAACCCTCTTTTCAGGTTCATCGGAATTATCCTGTGGTAGCAGCAAACCCTGGCTTTCTCAGAGCCTTCCTGCTTGTACACGATGGGACCCCTCACACTATGAGAGGAGGGCTGCCCAGCAGGAGGATGCCAGGAGCCGCCAGTGGCTACTTCTCTTTCCTGACCACGCTGTGGGCTCCAACTCTGGGGAAAAAAAGTCTTTTAGGAAAAATGTTTTTTTCTTCAGTGAGGACCAGAGACCAATGGTTAAGGTGGCCTTCAGGCATTACACCAGAGAACAGGACAGTCACCTCTGGCAGCTACATTCCCTGACACCTCACTGAACGGGGTGGGGAGAAATGTAGCTCTGTGAGTTCACATCCGTTTTGTGTCTATGAATGGATCCAACCAAAATGGCCCAGATGCACAGGGGAGCCAGTGCCTCTGTGGCCTGTACCCAGACCACCAGCCAGTACTATCCTCGGTCCCTTGCAGATCTCAGGGATGCTTTGGCATGAGTCAGGGAAAGGAACAGGCTCAGGCAGAAGGTAGATCATTTTCTCCAAACTGTCAGAGCTGGTGTACATCACAGAATCTCTAAGTGACCTGAACTGACAAGAACCAACAGAAAGACAGAGATACCTCCAACCTCTAGCACAGGACAAACAAACTCCAGGTCCAAGATTCTATTCCGCTGACTGACATCCACAAATGGGGCTCACATGATGTGTGCTCTGCTTACATGGAAAGCCAGTGACATCCAGAGTTCACTTTTTGAGACAGGGCCTCACTCTGTCACCCAGGTTGGAATTCAGCGGTTCGATCACAGCCCATTGCAGCCTTGAACACCTGGGCTCAAGCGAACCTCCCACCTCAGCCTCCCAAGTAGCAGGGACTGCAGGGGCACGCCACCACGCCTGGCTGATTTTTAATATTTTCTATAGACAGGGTCTCGCTATCCTGCCCAGGCTGGTCTTGAATTCTTGGGCTCCAGTAATCCTCCTGCCCTGACCTCCACAGTAGTTAGAACTGTGTCAAGTTCACTGACAGATAAATTACACACATCTTTATAGTTCATAATCTCAATTTTACTTTCTAAGCTGAGGAAACTGAACAAAGTCGATGACTTCCCGAAGGGACTCATGTACATTATACAACATTTTAAGGATTTCTGAGGAACAGCAGCCTTTCAACAGTCATACATATAGTGTAGATGATCAATTTCGTGAAAGCCTGTGTTCATTTCCCACACGAGGATTTTCATTTTAAGAGAGTCCTTAAAATGAAATGCAATATGGCCATTTATTCTCACCTGCACAAGCTGCTGCTTGTTTACCACAGCAGCCAAATAAAGCCTATGGTCATCAGTCTACCCACCAGCCAAATGCTCCATTTCTGTAGGCCTGACATTTTTCTGCAACTGAGCACTGAATTACATTTTGTCACTATTTTACCAAAACTCATGTAAAGGGAAAACTAAATGTGCCGATAATGGTGACAGGCAGACACATCTCACAAGCCAGCACAATTGTGACACAGGTGCGAATCAAAAAGCATGATCAGAGGGGAACACACACGACTGAGACACTCTATGGACCCAATTATGTTGAAGAGACTTGCAATCATGCAGACTGAGACAAAAGAACAGCACACACATTCTAGAACTCTCATTCTGGCCTGCATCTGAAGGCGAGTCCCGCTGAGTCTGCTGGTTTTTTTTTTTTTTTTTTTAAAGTTTCAGGATGTTTTTAGAGGAGCTCATTAGGCATTACAACTTGATGCAGTGACCCCACAAGCCATTAGGAGATGACGGTCCCCTCTAACACATCTGCTGCTGGCCTTGAGTTAAGGGAGGGCATTATCTATCAGTTCTTTCAGGTGGGGCAATCAGTGAAATTCAGTTTAGATCACTGTTTGTCAGCTTAAGATTCAAGGTGATACCTTAAATCAGTTTGTGTACTGACAGCTAGAAATGAATTCCATTTTTGTGATTCCACCTCATGGACTGAGTTCTAGGACTACAGCTAATGTGAACACCAAAGAGTCACTGCCCACTAACTGCTTATTTGTGTATTTCTTGCTTCTTGGTATTTGTGAAGTGTTACTTAACTGTCCTCAAAGCACCTCACCAAACATAAGCCCTTCTGAAATATGCAGATGCACAGCTCTGAGCACACACCAGGTAGGCTCCCAGGGCTTCTGAGGGCAGTGTCTTATGACCCCTGACCACAGCTACAATGAGGGACTTGCGCTGGCTATGCATACAGCATCATGGCAAACGCTGTCCAGTCCTTTGTGCTGCCCCTGCCCTGCTCTCTCAGTGATGGGACTCTGGTCTGTCACTGAGCACAAGGCCCTCTAGAATAAAACCCATGTTTCCTGGCCTCCCTGCAGCTGTGCAAACCCTGTGAGTCAGCTTTGTCCACGGATGCCTACACAAGGACATGGAAGGGGCAGCAGAGCCTGGGGCCTACCAGTATTTCTACTCTGGCAGGCAGGGTGCAGTTGGCCTCTACCTGGCCCCCAGTGCAGTGGCTGACAGACTGGTCACTGGGAAAACCAAGACCAGAAATGCAAATCCACATTAGCCCACAACACTGAAACTCACAACACAAGCTGAGAATGAGGAACCTGCAGGGATTTAACACTGCAACGCCAAACAGTTAAGAAACTACAGCATCCCTGCTGTGCAGGTGACAGATGCAGGGAGAATACTTCAACCAGCCCTGTCCCCAGGGCCAAAGAACCAGCAGTTTGAGGTCAGTTTGGTGCCTACAGGGGAGACCCTGTCTCCACAGGGCTTCTGACCAGAACCCCAACTCCTAGGTGAGGTGCCAACGCCCTGGATCATGGCCCAGCCCAATTCTGCCAGGAGCCTATGCCGTGCCCAAGGGCTCTTCCAACTTGAGGGGAGGCACTCCCAGGGGCCTGGGCCCTAGTGATTCACTCTAAACAGCATGCTAAACAGCGAGTGACTGTGATGGTACAGCACCAAGTCAAGAGGGCAGGATGAGTGTCCATACCCCAACCATCTGCTAGCAGTGCATTCCCCTGTACCTCACATGGAGGCCGCTGGTTCCAGCAATGACCAGAGGCCGAGTCCACAGTGCCCATCTCGGCATGGTCAGCGCAGACATGGCAGAGCTATCTGATGTGACAATGCTACCCTGGTTTTCAGGGGAGTGCCAAGAACCCAGGAAGAGAGGGTGAAAGGGCCTCTGACCTCTGCTGGGAAGTAAATCTCATTTATTCAGCTTTGCCAGTTCACTTCCTGAACTACACACTGACCACCGACATGCTGGGCACTGAGCTACTGCCAGGCGCTGTTTGGGGTGAACATGGGCCCACCCTTGTGTGGGGCCGAGGGATCCAGCGCTCTGAAGGCCCCTTTCCACATCACTTGAAAAAAAAAATGGGGAACTGGAACAGCACACTGCTGGTGTTGCTGTCATAAACTGGGAGAGCAAGTTGCTCCTTCCTCCAACCACTGGGGGGGGAGGGGGGCCCTTGCAGCTTCTCCATACTAGGTTAAAGAAACTTAATGCAGTGGCTGCACCAGTGATTGAGCCAATGCCTAAAACTTGATTTCTGCCTTCAAGAAACTTTCATTTTTAAAATGTGGGCTGAGGGGAAACACCACACAAGGACTTGCTCTTCCAGAGGAATCAAAAGCAAAGTGCAACAATGGGAGTGGGAGCCATCACCAGGTTTCCCCCAGCTTTGGGATGAGCACTGCCTTGCTACCCCACCCCACCCTGGTCAGACATGTAAAGAGACAGGGACACCCCCCACAGGCCCTGGGAGGCCACCACCCTTGCAGGAAATCCTCGCTTCTGGATGTACTCCAGAAGGTAAGAGAAAGGCACACCCCAGGGACACACTCTGGGGACCTCCGCTCAGGTGACCTAGGTCTCACACACACGCTGGCATCTGCCCTGCTCTCCAGGTGATGGTGGCCCCTACACAGTGACCCCATATTTCTCTTCAAGGCTTTAGACCCTCCTCCCAATTCCTGCCCCTTGACAGCCAGCTTTGCTGCCGAAACCCCCCACCCAAACCCAACAAGCATTCTCCACTGTGATGCGAGTAACCTCCCTCCTGCTCCCCAGGCAAGAAGAACCCTGTCTCCAGCCTCCTCCTGCGTGCTCTCAGCACAGCAGTCAGCCAGGTGACCCCATGCTCTGCTCAGAGCTGCCCCACGGCTGCTTCCAGATCAGGTCCTTGCAACAGGCTGCCTTGGTCCACAACATAATGCCCACACTGTGCTCTAAATGCTGCCTCTGGCAACCCAAAAGGAAGTGGAGACAGCATCCCAGCACTCGCACAAGATGGCAGAGAACCACTGCTCTGCCCCAACTATGATGCAACGGGGAGTAAAGGAAAGTGACTTCACAACTACACTAGAGGACCAAAGGTGGCAGCCACAGAACCACCCTTACCAGGCTGCTCATGCACGGACACCTCCAACCTCAAGAGCAAGCTGTGTCCATGAAGCAACTACTGTAGTTTTTCCTTCTGGAAACCGAATTCTTGCTATGATTCTGAAGGGAACAATATACAATCATCTTTGATTTATAAGGTGACTCTGTTCCTGAAACTTCAGAACACCTGTTAAAACTATGCACAAAAAAAATTTTTTTTTTTCATATTTATAACAGGTCTAGGACATAGGTCTAGGTCATCTGGGACATTAGATGACCTCCCCTACATGAAGGTCAGACAGGAAGTGTTCTTGCCACTGCCAAAGGTGCCAGTGCTGCCACCCAAAATGCCCCCCCAGATTCCCCAAATCCTTTTTCTGGGGATCGTAGACCCCCTCTGAGGGCCACTGCACACCCCAGCAGGCTTCCCACCCAGTATGCACCCTGTTCCTGGCAGGTCTCCAAACTCAGCCAGTGCATCCGCCTCAGGGATTCTGCCCTGATTGTCCCAGGCCACTCCACTTCTCTGCTCACATGGCACCTGTCAAATGACACTTAGCCCCTTCCGGATGGTCCTGGTATCTCCCTGCCTTCCCTCCACCAGTGTGGGTGGCTCTGTGTGGCACTCACTGTCACAGCCCCTGCCCCCGTGGAGCCTCATGCTCATCAAGTAGGGCTTCCTTTGCCCAGAACAGGCCTTCCTCCCCAGCCTCCCACCCTCTTCCGCCGGGCACTGCACAAGTGACTCACCACCAAGGAGAGGAGAAAACAATGGCAAAGGAATGTTTATCAGGCCCCTAGGGCTCATGAAGATCAACTGTATACATCTGCAGATGTGCTTTCCCTAAAAATTAAGTTTGTCACGAAAAACCTATCATGTCAACAAGGAATTTCATGCTGTTTAAAAACTGTACTCACGTGTGGGTTAGTCTGAACATTCATTTGACTGTAAAAATGTGGAAAAATGGGGTTGAAGATGCTGAAGGCAAAAAAGTGTGGCAGCTCAGTGATGTCAGACACCACAAGAGGGATGCATGTTCAAAATCTGTTTTCTAAACCTGCCCCCAGGTCCTCAGCTGGTGAGTAGGTATACATTTTTTTTTTTTTTTTTTTTTTAAGAGCTAAGATTCTTGCTCTGTTACTCAAGCTGGAGTGCAGTGATATGATCACAGCTCACTGCAACCTTGACCTCCTAGGCTCAAGTGATCCACTCTCCTGCCTCAGCCTCCCAAGTAGATTGCACTACACAGGTGTGAGCCACAGTGCCTGGTTAATACAAATATTTTAAGGAATATGTCACCACCAAAACTGCCAGATGTATTCATAGTATTTTAAATATAAATCAATAAATTTGATTAGTGAGTGAGCAACTGCATTCCCATCTACAGAAGGTACGAAGCACAGGCACATCTAACCGCCTGCATTCCCAATCCTCAGGATAAGTCTAGATGATATCTAGCAATAGTCCTCTTGACCATTTATACCTAAATCAAACCTATAAAATACTTAAAAGTTTCCCGTATAGTGTATATGGTACTGCAAAAATAACTTGCTGTGTGACACAAATGGAAAGATGTCTCATATCTAGCCATGCTACCACTGGAAGTCCTTTGGAAATGAATCTTTCTAGCTTGCTGGCATCCCTTCAGGGAGTAAAAACTATTTTAATACATTCTGCCTAGAAGATTTTCAAAACACACTATTTTGAGGACACAGGAAAACCCAAACTCAGTTTCTCACACACTCTTATAACACAGGTCGCTTCTCACACCACATGAGCAGGGGTTTCTCCACACATGCCAAGTAAGCAACCAGTTCTGCGTTCTGCAGCAGACACCGGATAGGTGTCCTTTAATTCAGTTCAATCCTGACACTGTCCACCTGGAGGCAATCACAAGCTCCAGGTTATTTTACCTGTGCTTCTGGACAACCATCTATAAATCAGGGTTCCCATAACTCCTTCCCCTTGGGTTCAATTAATTTGCTAGAGTGGCTCACAGAACTCAGAAAAACACTAAAGTTTACTGGTTTTTCATAAAGGATATTACAAAGGATACAGATGGAGAGATGCATAGGGTGGGGTATGAGGGAAGAGACACGGAGCTACCTTGCCCTCCTGGGCGTGCCACCCTCCAGGAACCTCCATGAATTCAGCTTTCTGGAAGCTCTCTGAAAGCCCAGGCAGGCCTTTTGGGTATTTCCCATCAACAAGGAATTTCATGCTATTTCAGAATTGTACTTAAGTGTGGTTCAGTCTGAACATTCCTTTGTACAAATGTGGAAACACGGGGCTGTAGATGCTGTTAACTACTGAAGGCAAAAGTGTGGCTTCATGATATTAGTGTGATTGATTAAATTATTGGCTACTGGTGACCAGCTCAATCTTCAGTCCCTCTCCACTCTGGGGAAATTGGAGGGTGGGGCTGAAACCCTCTAATCCTACCTTGGCCCCGTGACTAGCCCTACCCTGAAGTTTCGTAGGGGCTGCCCGTCACTGGTCAACTCATTAGGGTACAAAAAGACATCATCACTTTGGAGATTCCAAGTATTTTAGTAGTTGTATGGCAGGAAATGGGAGGCAGGCCAGATATGTATTTTGCAATCCACAACTACAGACTTCTAACTTCCTGAAATGTTCATGGACTGAATCAAGTCTCCCGTTCACTTCATGCTGTACACTAACAGTGAGCCCTGGGCCTCCGGGGTGTGGGAGAACGTCTGCCTTCTAAACAGAATCATTCTCAATTGCTGTGCCTGTGAAAATCTGCCTTTTATGCTTTCCCTGTCTCTTCTCTTGATGTCATTTAGGCTTTTCCTGTTATCAGGGCCTGTAAGAAGCACCACCTTTCCCAGTCTGTTGGCTGACAACCGGCTGCAAGCCCTTGTTACCACTGTGTGAGAACCAGGAAACCAGGATTAGTCAAGGACATTATGGCTAATCAGCCAGCCTTACTGTCTTCTCATCCCTGTAGATGGTTGAGTGACAGGACCCTGGGGGAGGACCTGAGAGCCTCTTGGGAACAAAAAACATCCAGGACATGTCTGTCAAGTTGCTAACAAGGTCATCTGACCCACCTGAGAATGTGAAACTACCTTCCAAGACGGTGCTGGGCACCTGCACAGCTGTAAGGTGATAAGTGCAACTATGCCTTAAAGAGTTTATAACAACCACAGGAAAATACGAACCTGAGGATGAAGGCAAATCCTGGAATCCCAACATGAAGGGGCTAAACCTTTTCCAAAAGACCACTTCAGATGCTACAGGCAGGATACCCCTACCAACCAACCACACCAATGAGGAGCAGGCACAACACAGAAAACACAAGTTCTCATAATTTAAGATCCCCACTGCAAGGCCTTTTCCTGTTTCTCTCCCAATTACCTCTGACAGTGCACTCTACTTCCTTTCACCCTCTTGAGTTTACCGAGGTGAAAGGTCAGGGGGAGAGGACAGAATGCCTATGAGAGACAGTATGGGCCTGCCAGCCCAGGCTGGCTGCAGCCTCTTGCTCAAGAGAATGGTCACAGCTCAGGAAGAAGTGTGTACAAAAGCTTGGTGAGCATGGCCTGTGAGTAAGAGCTGGTTTAAATACACCAATGAGACATTTAATTTGAAGAATCTAGAAAAAACTGCTTCAACTCTCTGAAACCACAGTCATATACTTTGCGTGTGAACTTGCACAACAGGTTTTTTTCTCTTAGTTAGGTCTACTTCTATGATCACTGCAGCAGCTGACAGTCCATATTAAATTTTACTGAAGTGAAAAATGAAAGGCCAAATGCATCTTCGAAGCTATAGTTTCAAGCCTGTCCAGTCTGTAGGGGCAGATGAGCAGGTGAAGATGTCTGAATGTCCTCTCCATATTGTGCAAGAGGTACAGCGCATAGCTAGACTACATGATGTACAAAATCAGAACTGTGAGGGGCACAGAACCAGTTTTTGCTTTTCACTCACAGTCATTCTGTGACTCAGCTGTTGTCCAAACCAACTGTTTCAAATCTTTTTCAACTAGCAAATCTGAAAAACTGCCTGACAGGCAACAGCATATTCCTACTGCTGCAATGATTTGGATTTATTTTCAACAAGATACACCTAAAGACAAGTGACAGATATTCTCCGGTCTACCAACATGTGAAAACGTGGACAACACACCTCTAACAATGTGGCCAATCAGATGTGTATACTAACATTTATACTACTCAATTCTTCTCAATTTTGGACCCAGCTAATAGTACGGCATTTCAGGACCTTATGGTTCTGGCTACCTTGGTAGTGCTGGTGAAAATTCAAATTAAATGAGGACATCATCCATGCAGTCACACGTGTTAGACAATGGCTAACGCAAAAGCAGAGGGCCACAGGGGCCGCACACAACCGCACCTCGGCATCTCACACTCCTCCCAACACACTGCGGAAAACGCCAGAACCACCAGCCTTGCAACAACCGGCGGCAGAGAAAACTGCTGACCACTAGTTCTGAAACAAGAAATACAACTGCCCACTCCAATAGGGGCAGTGGCACCAACTCTACAGCTCTAAACTAGGCGGCGACTTCGGGGACCATCCAAAGACTCCGACCTCCCTTCTTTTTCTGCCCGCGATTCCGAGCGCATTTCTGCTCAATTCCTGCAAAGCAGCAACTGGCTGCCTGGACGGAAAGGGAGTCCGCCAGGAAGTGCCGTCGGAATGGTTATCTAACACTCTAGGTGCGCACGGCTGTACAGACCCAATCTCACAAGCCGTAACCACCCAGGCTGTGCCCCGAGAGAGCGCTGGGGCCGGCCTCTGCGGCCTAGAGTCTACGAGCAGGTCGTTCCGCAGGCAAGTTAAAGATTCACCAGCTCAAAAGAGGCCTTCTTATCTACTGCCGACAACGTCAAGGAAACCACCCTGGAGTTAAAGCGAACATCGACCGGCCCTCTGGAAGCCACCGGAGACTTCATACTGACCCCAAATCGCGTCTCACTGTTGTGAAGGGAGGCACTCTGGGCTTCCCCGGAGGTCCACGCATTCCGTTCAGCAGACAGGGAAAGGCGCAGGGTCCCTGTCCACTGCCCGCCCGCTCGCTCTCACCGCCCCTGACCCAGTGCCTTCCTCAGAAGAAACACGAACTGGATGGAGTCGGGAGGCGAAGGTGCAAGCCCCCACCACCTACGTGACCTTGACGGTGTCTTGGGGCCGCCTGAGCCTCAGTTTCCCGGTCCCCGAGGCAGCGGTCCGCCCGGATGCCGCTCGCTAGCCTGTACTCGGGTGGAGGAGGCCCCACAACCCCCACCGGCCCCCGAGACCGCTAACCCCAACCCTCCACGCGCGGGCGGCCTCGGGAAACGTGAGGGGCAGAGGTGAGGGAAGCAGGAAGCCCAGGTTTCCTGGAGAAGAGCCTGGCGTCCCGGCTGACTTCCGGGCGACGGGCGGGGGCAGGGACTGGCAGAGGAGGACAAGGGGCCGCGGGCGACTCCGGGAACCTGTGAGGGGCGCGAGGAGCTCACCGACCCGCCCGCCCTCCCAGCCCCGACTCCCCAGCCTCAGCCCGGCCCGTCCTCGTCCGCCCCCGGCCCGGCCCTGTCGCCGCCGCCGCCGCCGGGATCGAGGTGCCCTTCGCGAACCTCAAGTCGCCCCGAGGCCAGTCCCCAGACCCCGCCGGCTCCAACTTGTGTGCGGCCCACACCGACCCGCGCCCCTCGCCCTCACCTCAGAAGCTGCTGCTTCGAGCCAGGCGTTGGTTTCGCTCCCACAAGATGGCGGCTCTGACGGCGGCCACGTCAGCGCCTGCGGGCGCGGGGAACGTCGGGTAAGAGGCGGAGACGCCGGGAGCTCCGCCCCCCGTGCGCCCGCGACGCAGGCGCGCTGGCTCCAGAAGGGCTGCAGGGGGCGGGGCCGGGGACACCCAGCCCCGGGCCGAGGTCCTAGCTCGCGCGCGCCTTAGGGGTGCGCACCCGTCTGCGCCTGCGCCTGTGAGTCTTCCGAAAAGACACCTTGTGGCTGCCACACGCCCGTTTGGCAGATTCGGAGACTGAGGCCCGGGGGGCTGCTGCAGCAACTGGAGCGGCGGGGCCGGGTTGCCACCCTCCTCCTCCCCGACCCGGCAGTCACCGCGAGCCCTCGGGGACCGCGTGAGGACTGGGGTGCGAGGCGCCCCTTCGCTGGGATTGGGGTCCCTGGCTCCCAGGCTGCGCGGGTCCGTGTGCCCCGGCCCTGTGGAAACCTGTGGCACTCGCGGGGCCTCGGCGGAAGGTCCGAAGGAGGGAGGCCTGCTATGTCCCCGCACTGGCCTCGGCGCCCCGGCGGCCGCAGTGACTCGCGCGGGCTCATGCCTGGGCTCATGCCGGGGAGTTGGCTACAGATGAAGCAAAGGAGGAGGTGGCCTGGGGACCCCGGGGGGAGGCCGGGGCTGTGGGGGTGGTGCCCAGAAGGGAGGTCACAGCGGTCTCTAATGAGCTGGCCTTTCAGCTGAGATCCAGTTGAGGCGGAGGAGACCCCGCTCCCAGGAAGCCCTCCTGGATTGGTCAGAAGGGAACAGAGGCCTGGCTCTGCCCACCACCCTCAGGTCTTCTTGCCTCTTCCCTTGTGCAGCTGTGAGGGATTGGGCTTGTGGGAGAGCGTCCGTGCAGCACAGTTCTCTGGGTATTCTGGAGGTCGGGAATCAACCTGATTTGTCCAGGGGGAGGCCCGGGGGCAGGGCCTGAGGGGTGGGGTCACTGGGCCTGGCCCAGGCCTCCTGCGCCCCTTTGCTGCCGCCATCACCTACCTTGCTTGCCCCTTGGGCAGGGCATCCTCACTGCCACTGCAGGCTGCGATAGTCGGAGTTCTCCCCCAGGGCTGCACCTGCGGGGGCTTCGAAGGACCCCAGAAGTGGTGACCCTCCTGCCCCCAAATTCAGTCCCTTTTTCTGCCTGGGGCTCCCCTCTGAAATCTCACCTCTGTGAAGCTGCGGCAGGTTGTCTGTTTAGGGGAAGGATGTCTCCCTCCCACCCTACAGGCATCTCAGATACTCTTGGAAAGCCCCAGGGAGGGGTGTGGATGCCTGTGGAGCCTTCTGATTGTGCTGCCTCTCCCGCTCAGCCAGAACTGGACCATGCTCGGACATTTCATGGGGGATACATGTGGTTATGGCCACTTTAGGGCTGAAGGGACCTGGCTTTGGTTCTCTGATGGCAGAGCATGGCCAGGGGTGGCTCCAGTGTCACTGAGTGGGGATTGTGTGGGAACCAGAGCCTGCTTCCCCTTCCTTTAAAATACTCTATTTTTTTTTTTCTTTTTTTGAGATGGAATCTTGCTCTGTCGCCCATACTGGAGTGCAGTGACACAATCTTGGCTCACTGCAATCTCCGCCTCCTGGGTTCAAGCAATTCTGCTGCCTCAGCCTCCCAAGTAGCTGGGATTGCAGGCGCCTGCCCCTACGCCCAACTAATTTTTGTATTTTTAGTGGAGACAGGGTTTCACCATGTTGGCCATGGCTGGTCTCGAACTCCTGATCTCAGGTGATCCACCCGCCTTGGCCTCCCAAAGTGCTGGGATTACAGGTGTGAGCCCCCGTGCCTGGCCCCTTTAAAATATTTTATTTTAAATGTGAAAAAATGCAGACAGGAAAGAGTGTATGTCAGATACATGCACAGTTTAAAAAGTAATAAAATGGATTTCTGTATACACAGCCCTAGGGTTAAGAAATGTACCTTCCCCAGCCTGGGCAACATGATGAGACCCCATCTCTACAAAAATTTTACAAAGATAGCCAGGTATGGTGACACACACCTGTAGTTCCAGCTACTTGGGAGGCTGAGGTGGGAGGATCGCTTGGGCCCAGAAGTTCAAGGTTACAGTGACCTAGGACTCTGCCACTGCACTCCAGCCTGGGTGGCAGAGTGAGACCCTGTCTGCAAATAATAATAATTTTTTAAAAAGTCCCTTTCCGCTGATTCTGTGCTCCTGGTTTGGCCTCCCCACCACCACCAGGACAAAAGTGATGTCTTCAAGCCAGACAGGCGCAGGGGAGCCCAGGTAGTCACACCCAGATTTCTGCCCCTGGAAGGAGACCCACTAGGGAGCTAAGAAGTGTCAGGCAGTGATTTCCTGGGGAAATTGAGGCCCTGGTGCTCTCCCAACACTGCCTAGGGAGTAGGGATCCCTTTCTCTCTACTCTGAGGTCCCTGGGATCAGATGAGGTTTAGCCAAGAGGGGTGGGATGAGCTGGCTAGAGGGAGGGCATTGGGGGCCAGGCTGGACAGGGACCCTCCAGCCTTTGTGGCTGCCTCCGCTGTCAGTCTCAAAGATGCCAGCTCAGGTGGGGCTGGGCTTCTCTCTTCTGGGGGTGGCTGCACCTGAGAACCAGGTCAGAGACACGGATGCCAAACAACGGAACGGGCTGGCCTCCTAGGGAATGCGGCTAGAGGGACAGATGAGCTGTCTGGAGCAAAGAAGCGGGAATACCCATGTTGGAGACCTAGTAGGCAGCCATTGTGGCTAGGTGAAGGGGACCCCAGCCCACCTCAGGCCTGGCAGGCACTTTGGTCAACCTCTGAGTGCAGGACTATGAAGTGTGCGGCATTTGAGCCAGGTCACAGATGTTCAGAGAGGTCTCACATGTACCTGATGTCACCCAGCTAGGATGAAACCCCTCTGAAGCTTGACTACTCCATGCCCAAGTCTGCTTATTGCCAACACCTTTAGTCTTTCCCCAGCCCTGCCCTCCCTCTTGGGGAACAAGCGCTTTGGTGCCTCTGCAGACTGCAATGTTATCTTGGATTCCTCCAGTGATGGGCAGCTCACTACTACACCAGGCATCCCAGGACAGAGTTCTCCTCTCTGGATTTCCTGCCCCACTCTGTCTCCCACATGGTTGCTCTGCCGGCTCTCTCTGTTGGGAGACTATAGATGGGCTAAAGCTGGAGAATCATACTGCAAGATGCCAGGGCATTCTGCGGGGTGGCACTGCCTCCACCAGAATCAGTACTTTCTCGTCACGCTCAGGACTTAGTCCAAACACTCAACCGCTAAGACCTGTGGCAGGAAGAATTCATACCCTTAAAGACGTCTCTGGGGGGTGAGGCGGGGATAGGACCTTGCTGTCCCCTCTGCCTGGCCCTGTTTCCTTCTCCCCCAGACCCATACCCAAAGCCTACCCTCTGGCTGGTCACACTACAGGACCTGGAGCATGCCACAGGAATTATTATGGCTGTTCTGACTGCATGGGCCCTGGGAGAGGCCCCCACCTCCCAGCTCAGGGTGGCCCTGCCCTGCCTTCTGAGCCTGGGCTGGGGTCTGGGGTCATTCGGGAAGCTGGTGGCCAGTGGTGGGGGTTCCAGGGGATTGCCTGCACTACATAATGGCTTAGGAAATTACAGTTGAGTTCCGTGAACTCCAGGGAGTTAGCTCATATTCCTCTGACTTCTGGTCCTTTTGAAGCATCACCTGTTTCCCCCAATACTCCAGCCTCAGTTTCCCCATCTCATTGCCAGCCCTCCAAACCTCAGATGAAAGCCTAGAGCTGCACATGCCCCTCCTCTGGACTAGCTCTCGGGGGACCTTGTTTTCCCAGGCAGGCTGGCTTCTCAGGGCAAGGACTGTTTTCTGTCTGGTTCCAGCCTCTTGTCATGCCTAGGTGGACAAATGGGGAGCCAGTGAGGTGAGCACCCTGGGGAGGGGTTGCAGAAAAGCACATCTTGGCTCTTCTTAACCTCTGGGTGACATTTAGCATTTCCTCCCATCTTGAATGCAAGCAGCATTCCCAAAAAGCAGTATTAGCAGTACCTGTGGTTTTTGTTGCTGAAATATCAGAACTTTTCATCTCAGAGCTGTTGCATGAAATCTGTAAAGATATTTTTCTCTTTTTTATTTTTATTTTTAAAGACAAGGTGTTTCTTGGGCTGGTCTTGAACTCCTGGGAAAGTGACCTTCCTAACCCAGCCTCCCAAAGTGCTGGCAGTACAGGGGGGCACTAGCACGCCCGGCTGGAAATACTGTTTAAACTCCCTGATCAACTGAAGTGACAGAGGTGGCCTGGTTTTAACATTTCAGGTGCTAATAACAAAAGAAGTTCTGACTCTGGGTACACGTACTGATCCACTCCTGCCATCAGGATAACAAATACATGGCATCCCCAAAGTGACATGCCACAAGTCTTAAAGTGTCTGATGACGCCATTTCTCCAGTCCTGTGCATCACTTATCTTAGGCATTGGTGAAACCCTACTTGGCTAGAGTGGTGCCTGCCTGCACACATGAGCCTTCTCCCTGTCCTGGACTCAGATAGTGGCCCTGACTGTGGGCCTCTGCCTACTTTCAGACACTCCCTTCTGCCCGTGAGACTGTGGCAAGTTGTCTGCCTGCCAACTCCCCACCGTAATACCTTGCCTTCCTTCCCTCCTTCCCTCCCTCCCTCCTTCCTTCTGTCACCCCAGATGGAGTAGAGTGGCATGATAATGGCCATTTGAGCCTTGAGACCCCGGGGGGATCCTGGGGGAGAGGGATCTTTCCCGTCTACTTCCAGGCTGGACGTCAGAACCTGGGATTCTGTAAAGTGACCAACTTTGCCCCACAGCTCGGGGCCTGACTGGGATCTCCTTGGCCACTGTCGAGACCTGTATCTGAGCTCAGAGCCCTGGGAATGAACTGGGTGCTGCCCCAGGGATTTGAAAAGACATAGCTGAAGGTGTGGAGCTACTTTACTCTAGGGCCTTTTTGAGTCAGAGCTCTCTGGGGGCAACCAGGGACTGGGGGACAGACAGGGTGTCTGTGGCAGGGGACACAGCCAGCCTAGTGGCCGGGGCCAACACAGAAGAACAGATTGCAGCTCCAAATGTAGAAGCATCTTGGCAGTGAGCTACCATTGCTGTGGGCACACAAGAGGCTAAGCAGACTTTTGACAAAAGGCTCTGCTTGTCAGGGGATGTTGGCATCAAGTAAGGCTTGTTTAAGGCGAGCCTTATGTGGCAGGAAGTCAGAGATGGGAGAGATGTGTTGGTGAGGAAAGCCGGTTGGGGGGGTTCCCTTTGTCCTTAGAGAATGACTGAGTGTGCCCCGTTTGGGAAGGGCAGTGTGGGTGAAGGGGCAGGAGTCTCATCTGGCTGAGGCCTGTAGGTGGGTGTGAGAGAGGTTCCACATGGAGGTGTGATGAGGACACCAGCAGGTGGCTGACCAGGGCATGGGACCATGGCAACCCCTGGGTGACGTTCCCATGAGGTGGTGGGGTGGGGAGTGAGAAAGGGGCCAGCCCCCAGGGATGGGGGAAAGGGAGAGGCACATTGTGAAGGTGCCTGCTGGGCTCCCCTTGGGTAAAGCTGTTCCTTTGAGACCCACCTCCAGGTTTTAGGGGACTGGAGTCTGTACCTCTCTTTCAGGGCTTCCTCTCCACCTTCCAAGCTTCTAGGCAGAGGCTAGCAGGAGGGGTACGCCTGGGCTGGGGGCCTTGTCTCCAAGATTCGTCACAGACTCACTCTGTGTGTGACCTCCCCAGCTTGGGGGCTGCACGGAGCAGTAATGTCTCAGGACGATATTGGGGACTCCTGTAGGGTGGTCAACTTTTCACCACCCCAGAGAAGGACACTAAAATCAAAGTGGCCAGGCATGGTAGCTCAGCCTGTAATCCCAGCACATTGAGAGGCTGAGACAGGAGGATCACTTGAGCTCAGGAATTTGAGACCAGCATGGGCAACGCAGTGAGACCCCGTCTCTACAAAACATTAAAAACTTAGCTGGGTGTCGTGATGTATATATATTCCCAGCTACTCAGGAGGCTGAGGTGGGAGGATCACTTGAGGTCAGGAGTTCGAGGCTGCAGTGAGCCTTGATCATGCCACTGCACTCTAGCCTGGGTGACAGCGAGTCTCTGTCTCCAACAAAAAAAGAACAAAAAACCAAATGGATCTTGTTCCACATAGGGCAGACAGGACCCAGAGGACACAGCAGTCTGCAGCAAAGGCACTGGATTCTGAACAGCCCGTGTCTTGTTTGGGGAGAGGGGAACTGTTGGTCCCGGTATGTGGTCCAAGGCTTGGTAACAAATTCCAGCAAACGTTAGTGGTTTAAAACGGCAGTCCACATAGATTCGTCTCTCACAGTTCTTGGGAAGCAGGACCCTGGGCTCCATGGCAACCTGGTTCTGCTCTAAGGTCTCAACTGAGGTGTCAGTGCCTGGGTTTACCTCGAAGGCTTTGTGGTGGGGTAGGTTGGGCACCCCCCTTCACGTCCAGCTGGAGCCTTGGAGCAGGACCTCCTGTGGAACCAGGGTCTTGGCAGACGTCCTCAATGAGTGACGTTGACACCAGGGCATCCTGGATTAAGGTGGGCCCTGGACCCGTGACAGGTGATCATCTAAGAGAAAGGGGAGGGGGTCTGAGATGCACAGATGGGGAACCAGCCGTGAGAGGACAGGGCGGAAACTGGAGTGTGTGGCCATGTGCCTGAGGCACCTGAGCCACCAGGAGCTGGAGGAGGCTGTGCAGGGTCCTCCCCAGAACCTTTGGAGACAGCATGCCCGGGACACTTCAATGTGGGGCTTCTGGTTGCAAAGCTGCGAGGAAATAACTCCCTTGCTGCTGTGAGCCACCCAGGTTGTGGTAACTTGCTGTGGCCACCCTGTGATGCCAGTACACCTCCTTCCCTCATGTCTGGTGCCAAGGCTGGGAGAGTCAAATACCTGGGGCTAAAAGCACTGGGGTTCCTCAGATGATCCTATTTGCACCCCTGCATGGAGTGTCTGCCCACACAGCCTCAGGGTCATGAGTTTTCTGCAGGCAGCCACCTGACCTGCCCAGCCAGGCATGTATCTCCCCCATGGGTGAGTTTGAGAGCAGGTTGGGTCCCATGTAAGGCTCAGGGCTGCTGGGCTTTGATGTCACCTGTTGCCACACTGACTCTGGCTACTAGGATCAGACTACTCCCTTCCTGGGCACACTGTATCCCGAATCCCCAGAAGAACCAAGGGGATCCCCCAGCACAAGCCTTGTTGGGGAGGGAGTCCTTGGCGCACAGGTTTGAGAGAGAGAGTCGGGGCTGGCCAGGGGGCATGGCTCGGGCAGAGGAGAGTGCTCATGGTGACCCTGGAGGAGACCCTTCCTTCATTCATTGCTCCCAAGGACAGGTGTTTCTAAAGGAAGCCAGTTGTGGAGAATGTTGGTCCTGCAGTGGTGATTAATGCAAAGATGCCCTGAACAAAGCAGGACACACATGCCTGCCTGGTAGCCCTGTCCAGCTGCTATTCTTGGACGCATGTACTTTTGTGGTGGGACCCGTGAATGTGTGGCTCCCAGTCCTGGGGCACACCCCATTGTGTGAGGCTGGGGGTCTTGTGGGGAGCCAGGCCCCTGGTGTGGGTCCCTGCACAGAAGCCCCACGCAGCCCCTGTTCTGCTGAGTGCGGCTGAAAACCCCCCATACCCACAGCCCTCTGTCCTCAAATTTTTCTCATTTTAAAAATTGTGGTAAAACACCCATAACATAGGACTTACCATTTTAACCTTTTAAAAAGAATTTAAATTTTTTAAAACAGGGTCTTGCTCTGTCACCCAGGCTGGAGTACAGTGGCATGATTTTAGCTCACTACAGCCTCCGCGTCCTGGGCTCAAGCAATTCTCCCACCTCAACCTCTTGAATACCTAGGATGGTAGGCACGCACCACCATGCCAGCTAATTAATATATTTTTTCTTGTACAGACTGTGTCCTACTATGTTGCACAGGCTGATCTCAAATTCCTGGCCTCAGGTGATCCTCCCACCTCAGCCTCCTGAGTAGCTGGGATTATAGGCGAGAGCCACTGCATCCAGTGACTTTTTTTTGTTTGTTTCTTTAATAGCTGCCATCCTGATGGGGTGACCTGGTGTCTCGTGGTGGTTTTGGTTTGCGTGTCCTGAAGGACTCGCGACTTTGAGCGTCTTTCCATGTGCCTGCTGCTGTTTATAGATCTTCTCGGGAGACATGTCTGTCTTCCCTCTCATTCTTGCGTGTGGATGTCCACAGGCTGACCCCTCAGCTGCTCAGCCAGGCCCCTGCTCCTGTCCACAGGGCCCACCCTCCAGATGCATTCCCTGCCCACCTCCTGCAGGTTCCTGTCCTGGGCATGGTGGCCTAGCCCTCTCTGTCTCCCTCTGTCCCTCCCTCACCTGCTTTCTTCATGGCATGTGCACATCTGACATGGTTACTCGTGTGATTTCTGTCTACCTTTGCTGTGGACACACCATGTCCTCAAGCTCAGCCAATGCTTGAACCAGCAGGCGGGTGGGACTATGCCAGGACTGGACAGTGGCTCAGAGAGGGGCTGGCTGGTCTGGGGCCTGACAGGCGGGAGGAGGAGAGGCCTGCAGCACCCATTGGAGGTGCATGGCTGCCCAGCACAAAAACAGGGGAGGAGGCAGTCAGGCGGGGGCGCTCCTGCCCAGGCCACAGAGCTTTAATTGAAACCCGCCCCGAGCATGACCCCACTCTACCGTGCATTCTTCTCTTAATTGGGGCCCTTCAGGAGGGGCGACTGAGGTTAATTAAAAAGCCCAGCTGAAGGCATTGTTGTCTTCCTAGCATCTGCTGCCAGCACCCGCCTGCCTATGCCCCACCTGTGCCCAAGGCCTGGGCTACCGGGGTGGGCAGAACCATGCCCCAGGGGCCCCCAGCCCCCATACCTGTCACTGCAGCTTGCAACCAGCCTAGGTGGGGGAACTTGCTCATTGCTGGGGCCTTAATGAAAAGGAGACTCCCCCTGGACACCCTGAACTGATGGGCCCCAGTGTTCCCACCATGGGAGGGCGAGGGCGAAGCTGGCTCTGGGACACCAGAGTACCTTGGCCTGTCCTGGCCTACTTGTGTCAGCTTCTAACTCCTACCTTGGGGGTCTGGGTGCTGCCCACGGCTCCCAGGCGACTGCACAGTGACCCTGCCCTCTCCCACTCCACTGCCCATCACCTGCAGGCCCAGCTACACACCTACACCCGGGAGACCCCTTTCTCAGGAGGCAGGGAGTAGCCAGGGCTGCCGTGGAAGGTTCTGGGTGCCACAGGAACATGCAGAGGGTGGGTGGCCCCTTGAGGGAGGCTGGCACGGAGGGCAGGGGAGGGCTGTCGCACTGCCCTCTCAGCGTATGCCCTGGGGCTCGGCCGCAGTGAGGGAGCCAGACTCCTTGGAGCAGAAGGAGCACAAAGAGGAACTAAGCAGTCAGGGAGTGCTGGGCCCCCTTCTGTCCCAATGGAGGGGGTGATAGATGAGGAGGTGACAGAGTGTCACTGTGGCCCACAGGACAGCCACCCACCCAGAGCCTAGGCACCCATCTGGGCCTCCCAGGGCTGTGGTCCAGCCAGAGGCCTCCACAGAGTCTGAATAAGTAGGCAGGTGGTGGGAGGAGGCCCTGTGCACCTGGCACACAGGGGTGCTTGTGATCCAGGAGAGAAATGAACCCTTGGCAACAGCTGGGAAACATCTAAATGACCGATGCACTGGTGCAATGGACTTGCAGGTGCAGACAGCAGCCACACTGAGGGCTAGTTAAGGGGCCCCATTTGCTGACTAGGCACATGGCCTGGAGCCTGGGAGCCAGGCATCACCCCGGGCTGATGGTGTGGAAGCCCAGGGAAGCCCCTTGTGCTACACGGCAGGCCACGATGTCCAAGGGGCCAGGGTGGGATTCATGCCATAAAGGTGGAGGCTGCTTATCAGTCCCAGGCTGCAGAACAGGGGACAGAGGCAGGCGCCAGATCTCCTCCCTGACTCTGGACCGGCCCGCAAAGAAGCAACTCAGAGTGGGCTGTGGCCAACTGCACACCTTTAGGCAGCACTGAGCCAGGTTGGCCTGAGCAGAGCCACCTATGGTTAGGCACAGCCCAGGAAAGTGCCCACACTAACAGGGAACAGACTGGCCTCTGACCCTCCACCTGAGGCAGGCCAAGTGACACAGAAATGGGGAGGTGATCAGGACTCTGCGTCTGCAGGATCCCCAAGTGATGCCCCAGACACAAAGTATACAAACCATCATGGACACTGAGCACGGTGCCTTGACACCCCAACAGCACTGTGACCCCTGCACTATCCCCTACACTATCCCCCTACACTATGCCCTACACTATCCACCTACACTATACCCCACACTATCCCCCTTCACTATCCACCTGTAGTGTCCCCCTACACTATTCCCCTTCACTATCCCCACTACAATATCCCTCTACACTATCACCTACACTATCCACCTACACTATGCCCCACACTATCCCCCTTCACTATCTACCTACACTCTCCACCTATAGTATCCCCGTACAGTATCCCGCCTGCACTGTTCCCCTCCACTATTCCCCTACACCATCCCTCTACACTATCACCCTAAACCATCCCTCCTACACTCTCCCCCCTACAGTATCCCTCTACAGCACCCCCTACACTATAGCCTCAGCAATATCATCCTACACTATCACCCT
Organism: Macaca mulatta; assembly: GCF_049350105.2. Taxonomy (NCBI): domain Eukaryota; kingdom Metazoa; phylum Chordata; class Mammalia; order Primates; family Cercopithecidae; genus Macaca; species Macaca mulatta. Next base: position 85,825,404 of record NC_133406.1, on the reverse strand, counting down.
ACACTATCTCCCCACACTATCCCCCTATACTCTCCCACGTACACTATCCCCCCTACTCTATCATTCTACACTATCCCCCCACACTATCCCTCTACAGCATCCCCTACACGATACCCTACACTATCACCCTGGCAATATCACCCTACTACACTATTGCCCTACACTATCCCCTACACTACTCCCCTACACTACCCCCTACACTATCACCCACACTCTCCCCCATACTATCCCCTTACACTATACCCTACACTATTGCTTCTGCAATATCACCCTACACTCTCCCCTTACACTATCCCCCCTACACTACCCCTCCCTACACTATCCCCCTACACCATCCCTCTACACTATCGCCCTACACTCTCTCCCGTACGCTATCCCTCTATACTATCACCCTACACTATCCCCTACACTATTCCTCCTGCTATATCACCCTACATTCTCCCCCTACACTATCACCCTACACTATCTCCCTATACTACCCCCCTATGCTATCCCCCTACACTATGGTATGCCCCCATGCTATTCCCCCTACTCTATCCCCCATACGTTATCCCCTACACTGTCCCCACTATGCTATACCCCTGCACTATACCCCTATGCTATCTCCCCTACGCTATCCCCTTTGTTGTCCCCCCATTCTACCCCCTATGCTATCCCACTACTCTGTCCCCCCGCCGACACTGTCCCCCTATGCTGTCCCGCTACACTATCCCCCCTACACTATCCCCCTACTCTATCCCCCCCTACACTCTCTGCATATGCTATCCCCCCTACGCTATCCTAGTACACTATCCCCCTACACTGTATCCTACATTATCTCCCCTACACTATCCCCCTACCCTATCCCCCCACACTCTCCCACTGCGCTATCTCCCTACACTCTCCCTGTACACTATCCCCCTACAGTATCCCGTACGCCATCCCCCCCACACTCTTCCCCTACACTATCCCCCCTACACTCTTCCCCTACACTATTCCCCCGACACTATCCCCTCTCTGCTACCCCCCCACGCTATCCCCCTACACAATCCCCCGTACCATCCCCGTGCACTTTTCCCTTGCACTATCCCCCTACTTTATCCCCTGCACTCTCCTCCCTACGTTCTCCCCCACACTATCCCCCTACACTATCCCCCACACTCTCCCTCAACACTATCCTCCCTTCACTATCCCACTACACTATCACCCAATGCTATCCCCCTATGCTATCCCTCTACACAATCCCTCTGCACTATCCTCCCTACACTATCCTCCAATGCTACCCCCCACACTCTCCTTCTACACTATTCCTCTACACTGTACCCTACACTATCCTCCTACCCTCTCCCCATACACTGTCCCCCCATACTATCCCCCTACACTATCCCCCCTACACTATTCCCCTACCCCATCCCCCCTACGCTATGCCTCTACACTATCCCTTACCTTATCCCCCTATGGTATCCCTACTGCGCTATCCCCCTACACTATACCCCGATACTATCCCCCTATGCTATCTCCCCTACTCTATCCCCCTACGGTTTTCTTCTACACTATCCCCCATGCTATCCTCCCTACGCTCTCTCCCTACACCATCCCTTATGCTATCCCCTTATGCTATCCTTGCTATGCCATCCCCCAACACTATTACCCCTTCGCTATCCACCTACACTATCCCCGCTACACTACCCCCTACGCTATCCCTCCTACAGTATCCCCCCTACACTATCCCCCTACACTATCCTTCTACTCTATTCCCTTAATCTATCCCCCCTACACTATCCCTGTACACTATCCCCCTACGCTATCCCTTATCCCCCTATGCTATCACCACTATGCTGTCCCCCTACGCTATCTCCCCTATGCTATTCCCCTACGCTATCTCCCCTATGCTATCCCCCTACCCTATCCTTCTACGCTATCCCCCACCCTATCCTTCTACTCTATCCCCCTTACACTATCTCCCTACACTCTCCCCCTACTCTATCCCCCTAAGCTATCCCCCCTACACTATCCCTCTACACTCTTCCCCCCACACTATCCCCCTACATTATCCCCCATGATATCCCCATGCTATCCCCCCTACACTATCCCCCTATTCTATCCCCTTATGCTATCCCCCTACACTATCTGCCTACACTATCCCCTCTACACTATCCCTCCTACACTATTCCCCCTACACTGTTCCTCCCACAGTATCCCCCTACATTATCCCCCAACACTATCCCCCTACATTATCCCCCAATGATATCCCTCTGTGCTGTCTGCCTATGCTGTCCCCACTACTCTATCCCCCTATGCTGTCCCCACTACGCTATACCTTTAGGCTATCCCCCATGCTCTCCCTCTACACTATGTTCCTATTACGCTATCCCCCTACACTATCTCTATATGCTATCCTCCTACACTATCCCTCCTACGCTATCCCCCTACACTATCCCCTTTACACTATCCCCCTACACTGTCCCCTATACTGTCCCCCCTACACTATCCCTATATGCTATCCTCCTACACTATCCCTCCTACACTATCCTCCTACAGTATCCCCTTTATACTATCTCCCTACACTGTCCCCTACAGTATCCCCCCTACACTATCCCTATATGCTATCCTCCTACACTATCCCTCCTACACTATCCTCCTACAGTATCCCCCTACACTGTCCCCTACACTATCCCCCCTACACTGTCCACCTACACTATCCCCTTACGCTAGCCCCCCTACGCTATCCCTCACGCTATTTCCCCAATGCTATCCCCCTGACATTATCCCCCTACGCTATCCCCCTATGCTATTCCCCATACACTATCCCTCTATACTATATCCCTACTCTATCCCCCATGCTATCCCCCTACACTACCCCCTACATTATCCCTTTACACTATCCCCCTATGGTATTCCCCCTACACTATCCCTCTACACTATCCCCCTATGCTATCCCCCTTATGCTATCCTCCTACACTATCCCCTACAGTATGCCCCACGCTATTCCCCCTACACTATCCTCCCTACACTATCTCCCCTACACTATCCCCCCACACTATCCCCCTACACTATCCCGCCTGTGCTATTCCTCTGCACTACCCTGTCTACACTATCCATTCTTCTACATGCCCTGTACACTCTGGTCTACACTACTTGCTAACACTGCCCCTCCTGCACTCTCCTGATGTCCAGCATCCCACATCCTCCCCAGCCTTTGGTGTTGGTGCTACAGGCTGCCTGCTCCAATGAGGAGTGGCACTGCAGGGCAGGTGCCTCATGCCAGGCCTTGAATGGAGTGGGGAGAGGGCAATGCCAGTCTGGCCTCTTGGCCTTCTGCTATGGTGGGGTGTTTGGGCAGCAGAAGAAGACAGGATCCTGGGCACTGGCTCTGGGGCATGATCTGCCCACCTCAGGCTCGTGAACGAAGGGGAGACACCTGGGGAAATCCACTTTTCCCAGCCACACATCCAGCCCATATGCCTGCGCCTGGACTTCCGTGTTTCCTGCTCCTGCCAGGAGGCCGGGCCTCGGCATTCCAGTTTGTAATTCTGCAGCTGGCCACTGGGTGGGCAGGTGAGGTGTGCTGTTGGAAGGAGACCCAGGCTGGAACCCAGCCAGGAAGCTCTGATCCCAGCTGGGTCTAGAGGGCAGTACTCCCCAGGGGCACCTGAGGGTATGGTGGAGCCTTTGCAACTTCCACTGGAGGAGGTCTTTTTGCTGCTGATGCCTCACCTCTTCCTAGAAGCTCTCTTGGGTTAATCACAGTCCCCTGCTTGTGAGACCACAGCTCCTCAGTCTGAAGGAGGCTCCCCTGAGCTGGGCCTGGATGGGATGTCCCACCCCTCCTTCCTCCCTCCCAGCTAGCCTGTGTTTGGGTGGACAAATCCTCCTCATCTTCGCACCATAAACACCAATTTGCAGGGCCCCGAGAGCCAAATGACTGTTTACTGTGTGCTCTAGAGGCTCAAATAAAAAAAAAGAGAGAGAGAGAGAGAGAGAGACAAAAAGAGAGCAAGGAGTCAGCTTGGAGCTAAACAGCAATTAGCACCTTCTGCTGAGCTCCCATCCTGGCCAGGCAGGCGGGTGGTGGCTCCCAGGCTTCAGTGGGGCCCCTTCCAAGGGCTCCCCTGCTGCCATGGGCACCCACTTTTTTTCTTGGCATCCACAGAGATGCAGTCTCAGAATTACAGGAGGATGTTGGAGCCCTAGGAAGTGTCCCCATGCTCACCTCCTCCTGGAAGCCCTCCCAGATGATCCCAAAGGCAATCACTGACAGCAGTCCAGTTCTGCAGGGAGGAACACTGACCTAGTCCCCCAGACCTTGGAAGTTGCTCCAGGAGGTCTTGCCTCTGGGCCCCAGGGCTCCGGACCCATGCAAGACTCCTGCAGGGACCTGAGTGCCCTGTCCTGAGGCATCCATCCTGAGGGTTTCAGAGGCAGAAAGGGGGATCCATGAGGGGAGGAGACTGGGAAAGAGGGCTGAGCTGTCCAGGAGAGGGGCTGGCGCCCGTGGAGGGTGGTGGTGCCACTGTAGGGCAGAGGGAACTAGGGCCCATCCAAGGTCTACAGCTGGACCTCAGGGTGAGACTGCTTCCCCCAGGACCTGGGATGAGGCTGTGTCTCCCAGACCCCAGGGCAGGGCCCTGTCTTCTCATATTCCAGGGTGGGGCACATCCCCAGCTCAGTCCAGGCTGAGGGTCCGCACTTGTCTTACCTGGACCCGCAGCCCAGGGTGCTCCAACCTCCTCTACCCTCCGCCAGTAGCCCAGGAAGGGCAGGGCCTACAGGTGGAAGGGCAGGGTCTCGGGACAGAGCCTGGCAGAGGGCAGAGGCTGGCTCAGCATCCCAGGGGTTCCCCTCTGGTTCTCCCTTGGACTTTCTCTCATGGCTTCTCACTCCAGGCTTCAGTGCAGGGTGGACAGTCCACCCACCGAGGCCCGCCCCGGGCTCGGGGACCAGGGTCCCCCACTCTGATGATGCCAGGCTCTGAGTGCACAGCCCTGATTGTAATTCCTGGTGAGAGGCTATTTGCAGGGGAAAGGGTGGAGGTATCCACCTGGCTGAAACACTGGGTAGGGCCAGGCTAGAGGAAGGCTCCAGGGAATGAAGTTACAGGGTCAGCTTATCGGGGAACCTGTGGCCAGGGCAGCCTTGCTAGGGCTTAGGAGTGGCTGATGTCTGATGATGCCTCAGACACTCCACCTCATACACAGACAGGCGTACTGAGGCCTGGATGGCAAGCTGGACCTGACACCATTTCTACAATGCCCTGGTCCTTGGAGGACCCCCTCCAAGGAAAAGGACTGGGGTGTGGCACTCCCAAGTCCCAGCTTCTCTTCCTCTTCAGGGGCGTCCCCCAGGCCTCGCCTTCCCCAACAATAAGCTTCTAGAATGTTCCTTCTTGAGGATGGCCCCAGGGACTGGAGGGAACCCCTATATTCCTTCCTGGCTGCTCAGCCTGTGTCCTGGAGTTCCCTGGAGGCCGTGACAGACCCCACTCCAACCTCAGACAGGCCGAGGAACCCCTGGGCCAAGGCCATCTTTTGGGCTATGTCAACTCCTGGGGTAGCAGCTGTGCCCCTGGGAGCTGACAGGCCCAGAGCTTGGTCAGGGGTCCTGCCCTCTCCTCTCCCACCCACTGGAGGGTGGTGATGCCAGGCCCACACTAGGGGAGCTAGGCTGGATGTGGAATCCGGTTGAGAGGGGAGGGGCCATCTCCACTGATGGGCCTCTCTGACCCCCACCAACCCAGCATGGCCCAGAGAGGACCCATGATGGAGCAGGGGCAAGGACCAGGACTGGCAGGGCCTCAGGGCACACCCAGCCCAGGCTCAGCGCTGGGGATGGCACTGGGCAATCAGTAAGTAGGGCCTCACCCCCACCCCATGTTGGGCATGGGGACCTGGAGCTGGCCTTGCACCTGCCTACTGCGGTCCCGGCGTCCTGGGGAGGCCAGGCTGGCAGCCTCCAGGCTCCTCCTTGAAGGGAGAAAACTGAGGCCCCAGGATCCTGAAAGTAGGTGTGGGGAGGGGGTGTCAGAGAGAGGAGGGGTGCCCAAGGTGAGGGCCAGCCACACCCCTCTGGGACTTCAAAGCCCACAGGGTGAGATGTGCAGGGGGCTGGGCAGGGGAGCCCTGGTGGGGTGGGGCCCCACCACCTCCGGGCCTTTTATATGGTTATTCCTGTCCTGTCTCAACTACCTGCGAACAGGCCCACCAGGCGCATTTCCTCCTTCTGCAGGGCGGGTGGGCAGGATGGGCTGTAAACGCCCTGGGGGGTGGCTTCTGAGACTGACTTGGAGGCCTGCAGGCTCTGGGGGGTTGGGGGCTGGGGCTCCGAGGGTGATGCTTGCCCTTGGCAGGTGAGGGAGGCCATGCACCAGGTGCAGCAGCCCAGGCCAGCAGACCCTTGAGAGGGAAGACCTCCCTTGGCTCCCTGCCTTTTGCATAGAAGAGAAACTGAAGCCCAGGCAGGGGCAGGGCTTGCTCCTACACAGGGTGAGTTGAGGGTTTTACCTCCCAGCCCCCATCGCCTATAAACTGGGGTGTGTCCTATGGCCCCAGGGGCTGCAGACCAGCTGCACCCCATTCCTCAGAGACACATCCAGGACCTCTTGTGGGGTCACCCTCTGTCTGTGCTAGGGCCACCATGGGGATGAGGACTGCTGAGACCATCTTCACAGTGGTCCTTCACACCCGGCCTGCAACGGGACCTTGGGCTCTCCACCCAGATGGCCCCCTGGGTGTCCAGCAGGCTGTGTGTCCTCAGGCCAGCACCATCCCCTCTCTGGACCCCAGCAGTGGAGATAGAACCTGGGTGCTGGGGATCTCTCTGGGGCCTCTGGGGCCTACCTCAGCTTCAAGCCCCCAGGTGGCCCCACACTCTCACACCCTCTGCCTGCCCAGCTGCCTCCTGGCTGGGTCAGTGTCTTTCATCTGCAATGCCCCCAGCACTGGGGCCCAGTAGGTGCCAATTAGGGTGGCTCTGCCCTGGGTCCTGACTAAGAGGCATGGTGCCCATGGGCTGGGGCTGACCAGGGGCTCCTGTCAGGTGCTGCCCTCCCCCAAGGACTGATGCTTTATGGCTATTGCTCAGGAAGGCCTGGCGGGTTGAGCGGGCTTGGGGTCCCCTCACTGGTGATGCACCACGGGGGAGAAGGGTCCTGTGTCCTTAGTCACTGCCTCCCTCGTTGTAGACAGCAGCACAGCTGCCCCCTGGGGTCCCCCTGGGAATTCCAGTTGCCCTGCCTATGGCGCGTCAGAGCTGCCCTGGAGCAGTGGGTGACCTGCCTGGGATGGGCGTCACAGCCCCAGACAATGAGGCCATGGCTGGGAGTGATATTGGGGTGCCCACCAGACCTCGAAGCTGATGCACAGTTTTGGGAGGCAAGGGAGAGGGGAACCTGACCTCCAGAGCCCTGGACCGGGTCCCTTCTCCCCTGGCCCTGACAGGCCCTGGGTAGCTCTGTGCTCCCGTGGCTGGTGGCTCTGGAGAAGCACTCCCTCCCCACAACCACCCCAGCAGCCACACTTCAGCCCTCATCCCCTCCTAGGCCTGGCCTCCTTGACTGTCCTCGGCAGGGGCCTCTGCTTCATGAGGCTCTGCATGGCTGCTGCAGGCAGGGGTTGGGCAGTGGCCAGACCTGGGCAGGAGTCCTGTGCAGCAATCAGGGTATGCTAGAGGGCAGCATGCTATCTTGCTCTGTGGGTGCTATGTTACCCCACTATGCCAGCACTGTGAAGAGGCCCTGGGCATTAAATGGGGTGGAAAGACCTGACCTGGGGTGGGGAGGAGCAGGGCCCTGGTGGGGGCCGGGCTGGATCTGTAGCCTCAGGGAGGTGGCTGGGGCACAGGACCAAGGGGTCCTGGGGAGTGGGTAGTGAGGGGCAGGTAGGGGGTTTGGGAAGGCCAGGCTTCTGGTGGACCACTCACAAAGGTGAGGAGCAAGGCCTGTAGCTTGAAAATGGCGCCCAGAGAGGGCAGCCAGGCCCAATGTGGCCTAGAGAGTGTGTCCTGCTGGGCAGCCATGAGGGCACCTTGGAGCGAGGGTGTGGGGAGGGAGGTCAGCAGTCCCTCAGGCCCCTCTGCCCAGCCTGAGCTACATGCCCTGAGCCTGTGCCCTCAGGGTCTGGGATGGCAGGTGACTGGCAGGGTCAGGGGACACTGTGCCTGGAGGGGTCATGCCCCTGCCTGGGGCTGGCCCGTCTCTGGCTCTTGGGGCCGGGAGATTGTGTTCTCATGGCCTCCATGCCTAGGATGCTGGTGCACCCGCCCCACTCCTGGGGCTGCCTTGACCCCCGCTTCCTACCACAGGGCACACTGGAGGATGGCCAGCCCTTCCTGTTCTCTTCAGGCCTGGCTCCCTGCCGGCGTGCACATGGCCTGAGTATGGTGGCTGTGTTGGGCCTGGCCTTCAGGCAAGTGCACTGGTTGCTCCACCTCCATGGCTTTTTCCCTTGGCATTCACTGCCCTGAAGGTCTGGCTGGGCATCCAGACAGGGCCCAGAGATGGGCACAGGGACCGGGCAGGCATGGGAGGGCAGAGAGTGGAGCAGAGATCCTTGGTGGGGCTGGGATGGGGAAGGCATGGCCTTGAGACAGCCCTCGGGCCCCTGCTGCCTGTTTCCAAAGGCACACCCAGCACCCCTAGTGAGGCCACATGAGGGCTCCTGTCAGTAGGATGGCTTACCTGTTCCAGGGGCTCTCCCTGCCTTCCTTGGCTGGGGAAAGGAGATGGGGGCTCCCACAGGCAGGGCACCCCTGTGCACAACCCTACGAGGTGAGGATCCCAGAAGAACTCTTTATGGCCAGCCCCATCCCAAGGTCCCGCTTGGATCCAGCTGATCCTACACTTAGAGGCCACCAGCCACCCTGCCACTGTCCGCAAACCCAGAGAGTTGGGGGCACGTCCATAGCTGGTGCTGGGGTGTCCGCTGAGTGAGTATGGGCTCTGCGGGAGGGGAGGTGGTGGGCATCCTGCTGCTCTGACTTGTTGGGGGCTCAGCCAAGCCCCTTACCTTAGGGCTACCTACTTGGGGACTCCAGGTGCCTGCCGCTGTCTCCCTATCAGAGGCTCTACCCTACTCCAGGCCTTGGTGCCAGTGGCCATTCCCTCAGCTTAACTATCCTTATTCCTTCCACCTGGAATTCCAGCTCTGGAGGTCCCCTACCCATCATGGCCTTGGGGCATCCCCCTGCCCCTGGACCCAGGCCCTGAGATCCTGAGTAGGCATCTTCTCAACTCTCCCAACATTGTGCTGACCCACCACCAAAAATCCAGCCCAGACCACAGCCTTGATGGCTTGTTTCTGTTTTTTCACTTTTCCCATTGTTTGAAACTCACAAGCTATGACTAAAATAATTTCTTTCATAGAAAGAAAAGGAAAAAAAAACACAACACATCTATTCGTCTAACTCCAGTGGACAGTGGATATAGCAGCATCAGATATAACATTAAAACCAAAACGCAGAATTTGAGGCAGAGGATGGCGGTGTCCCCTCTTCTGGGCTCTTGGGGCGCCCCGCCTGGCCGCGTCTCCTCCTCGCACCTTGAGGGTGGGAGCCGGTTCACAGTGGCAGAGGCTGAGGGGCGCTGACCATGGGGCAATCAGGGATATGGGCCGGGTGGGTTCAGCGGCCTCGTATTCATTCCGGGGCCAGGCAGATGAGTTAGGAGGGGCCGGGCCATTGGCTCCAGGAAAGCGGACCTTTGCTCCAGTCCCGCCATGAGAGGCCAGGAAGGGGGCCGGCCCATCTCAGGGCTGTGGGACCTTCGCGAGCAGCACAGTGGGGTGGGGGGGTGATACCCCCCAAACCTCCCGAACAGCCCCCAAATGAGACCAGCAGTTCTGGGCAGCCTGGGGGGACTGGACCCCTCTTCCTACCTTTATCTTATAAGGGGCTGTGGACAGGCGGAGGAAAGGGAGGGACGGGACGAGAGGCTTCTATCTCTCCTGTGGCTGGATGGAGTGCAAGTGGGGAGACCCGAGGGCAGGGAGGAGGGGCTGGGCAGCTGCAAAGAAGAGGGCGCAGATGAGTAGCGCAGAGACGGGCGGGGCCTGGGGCGCAGCAGGCCGGCTCCCTAGGAGGAGGACCTGACGGTGTGGTAGCCCGGGCAGGGCGGACCTCTTTAGGAGGGCCTCAGTCACTTGCCTCCGCGAAGCCCCGGTCCTCTCCCAGGACCGAGCGTGGTCTTGGGGTTGGGGGCTGGGAGGCGCTTCAGGCTTTCCCCAGTAGGGTTCCTGGTCAGGTGGGTGGTCAAACCCCAGGCAGAGGAAGGGGTGGCACAGGCGTCGGCGCGCCTGGAGCATTCCAAAACCAGGCGCTTGGAGAGGAGCCCTAGGATCCCAGGGGCATGGGTTGGGGACCCGACTCGCTTCATGGAACCTTCCCAACTAGACACAGGGGTGGATGGAACCTTACAGGGGATTGGGGAGGAGGGAGCTAGTGGGCTGAATTCCCTGCTCTGGATCCCGGATTCCTGGGCGGTTCCCAGGGAAGTCCCACCCGCGGAGAGAAGCCCCGCCCCATCGGAGCCTTGTCCCAGAGGAACCCCACCCACAGGAAGGAGCCTATGCAGGCCACGCCCACCCAGAGCCACAGTCCGCATGGAAGGGGCCCTGCCCTGGTCAGGAGAAGCTCTGCCCCATCCAGGCAGAAGCCCCATCCACCATGAAACCCCACTCCTAAGGAGGAGCTCCGCCCCCAGGGAGGAGCCTACCCCAGAGCCCTGCCCCACCCTAGAACCCCGCCTCCTTCAGGAGGAGCCCCACCTGCAGGTAGAAGCCTACCTAGTGCCCCGTCCACCCAGAGCCACGCCCTCGCAGGAAAAGCTCTGTCCCACCCAGGAGAAGCTCCGCCCACCATGTAGCTCCGCCTCTGTCCTGGGGAGCCCAGTCTCCAGGGAGAAGCCTACGCAGAGCCCCTCCCCATCCTGGAGCTCCGCCTCATTCAGGAGGAGCCCAGCCACCAGAGAGGAGACATTGGCTCCAGCGAGGAGCCCTGCCTTTAGGTAGGAGTTCTGCCCCCAGGTAGGAGCTCCACCCCCAGGGAGGAGTCCCGCCCCCAGGGAGGAGTACTGCCCCTTTTAGGTGAGAGTCCTGCCCCACCCAGGGAAAAGCCCACCCCCAGGCAGGGCCCGCCCCGTCCAGGGGGAGCCGCGGCCGGTGCCTACTTGCAGGTGTGCACGTCGTAGACGCGCGTGCACTCCTGGCAGCTGACGTAGCAGCACCAGTGGAACACGCAGCGGCACTTCTCCCGGCGCCGCTCCGCTCTCGCGTTGTGGCCGCGGCCGCAGCACAGCAGGTCGCAGCCGTCGATGCCGTGCGAGCTGACGTTGCAGGTCCGGTCGCGCGTGCCGAAGGAACCTGTCTCGGGGTTGGGCTCGCAGAAGTTGGGCGAGGCCTCGTAGTAGACCAGGTCACGCTCCGTGGGCACCTTGAAGTAGGTGTAGCGCGGCCGCAGGGTCTCCACCCATCCGCGGGACTCCCGGTGCTTCTCCACCACCATCTCCGAGGCGCTGTCGTACTTGTCCTTGAGGAAGTCACCGATGGCGCGGAAGTCGGGTTGCGACCACCAGCATGTCTTCACCTCGCAGCTGCCCGACAGCCCGTGGCACTTGCACTTGAGGTGCATGTGGCTGGCAATGGCCTGCGGGGCACGCGCAGGAGCCAGCGTCAGGGCGGCCCCCTGGTGCGTCTCCCCGAGGAAACAGCATTACATGTCGCCCGCAGCCCACTTGCTCCATAAAGTCCCCGGGCAGAGGGAGCAGACTCCCAGACAGGGCCCCAGGGCCACCCCCTTCCTATGGTGCAGATACTGGTGCCTGCTCCCTTGCCAGACCCAAGCCTTCCCAGGTCAGGGCTTGGGGGACTCCCCTGTCCCCGTCTCCTAGCTGAGTACTTCTACACTGTCTAGGGTGGAGTGAAGGAAGGACAGAGTTGCAGCGTGGGATGCCATACACGAAGAGCCACGGCAGTCAGAGTGCAGGGATGCAGGGGGATAGGCGTTCCTTCTGACTCTGAGGACCCAGGCACGCTGCCCAGAGGAGGTGTATACGGCCTGGTGGAAAGGCAGGAGTCCTGAGCATGAGTAATGAGTGGCCGAAGAAGCTGGTCACTGTATGGGTACTACAGAGGAAGAGGAAGGCAATGTTGGGACGTAAGGGGACGTCCTTACCTGAGGGGATGGGGCAGGACCTGGCTGAGGAGCAAATGGTTTCTCCTACGGGCAGTGGAGAACTCAGCTCCTTTTCCCTTCTTTCTTTGGGGAAGGGGTGGGGGTGAGTGTAAAGGGGCATGTGAACATCAGAACAGTCTAGGTGGCACTGCACTGTGGCAGCCACTGGCCAGACAGGAGCCCGTGAGGCATGGCAGTGCAAATTCAGAAGTACTATAAGTGCCAACTGCATGCTGGATTCCCAAGACTTAGTGTACAAAAAGGATGGGAAACAGCTCATTCATAATTTTAATACTGACTACATTATTGAAATGATAGCATGTCGGCTATCCTGAGTTAAATAAAATTTAGTATTAAAATTTGTTTCTGGCCGGGCAGGGTGACTCATGCCTGTAATCCCAGCACTTTGGGAGGCTGAGGCGGGTGGATCACTTGAGGCGAAGCCCCGTGTCTACTAAAAATACAAAAATTAGCCAGGTGTGGTGGCGGGCGCCTGTGGTCCCAGCTACTTGGGAGGCAGAGGCAGAATTGCTTGAGCCAGGAGGGGGAGGTAGCAGTGAGCAGAGACTGCACCACTGCACTCCAGCCTGGGCTACAGGACAGAGTCCGTCTCAAACCAAACCAAACCAAACCAAACTGGGCTACAGGACAGAGTCCGTCTCAAACCAAACCAAACCAAACCAAACCAAAACCAAAACCAAAAAACTTGTTTTACCTGTTTACTTTTTAAATGTGGCTACTAGAAAATTTATAATGATCTTTGTGTCATTTGTGGGACAAATTATAATAATCCATGAGCCATTTGTGGCTCCCATTCTACTTCTATTGGACAGTTCTAATCTAAGGCTTCAACTGGGCTCTGGGTCCCAATCTTGCCTCCTCCTCATCCCCTTCTGGCTCTTTCTTGAACTCCTCCCTCTGATATTGACTGTTTCCTATGGGCATCTGCAGAGTAACATATGCCCCGCCCTGCCCAGTCTAGTTTATCTAATATCCATTTTGTTTCCTCTTTTGTTTTAGTTTTATGTTGGATCAAAGTTACATAGGTGCATACTTTAGAGTCCAACAGTTTCCAAGACCTGTTTAGATAAACAGGAATTCTGGTCCTACATGCAGCCCCTTGCAATGTTTACAACTCTAATAACACACTTATCTTGACACCTCTTGATTTTTCAGCATTAGGCATTATTTATTGGCCTCTCGCCATGGTGGATGACAGTTAGTTTTCTCTCCTTACTCCACCATACTGATGTACACTTCCCAACCACCAACCACTCCTGCCCTAAAAACTAGCTTAATTTCACATCAGTATTCACTGCTGGTGGTATTGGGACAACTTTAAGTGTCATACATTATGATGACTTCTTTTCCTCAATGACTTTTTGTAGTTGGTATTATCAATGTACCTGTAACTGATTCAGCCTCCAATTCTCCCTTACTTATCTAAATATTCTTTTCAAAATGTCCAAACACATCAGCTATTCTATCAATTTCATCTTCTTGCAGATATTTTTTTTCCCAGAAAAGATCTTGTAAATTTTTTGGAATGTCCATGTCTAAAAACAATCTTTTCTACTATCCCACTTAATCGATAGTTTTTCTGGGAAGTGAATTCTTCGCTTAAAATTCATTTTTACATCTTGGAATTCAAAAGTATTATTACTCTGTTTTCTTCTAGCTTTCATTATTGCTCCTGAAAATTCTGGTACTAGTTTGATTCCTGATTCTAAAGCCCAAACATTCTCCTTGGCAGCTTGGAGGACTGTTCTATGTGGTAGGCTCTGAACTTCACAACAGTGTGTCTTGAAGTAGATCTTTTTCTTCTGTTGTTCTAGTCACTTCGTGGGCCTGTTTGGTCTGAAACCTGTGCTCCACAGTTGTGAGGAAGCTTCCTGCCTTGTTTCTTTGCTGACTGCCTCCTCTTTTTGTTTGTCACTGTCTTTCTTGGACAGATCCTCCAAATCTTCTCCTTGCTCTTATTTTTAATCTCTCTCTCTCTCTTTTTTTTTTTCTGTCTTGTGGGAGGGTGTCTCAACTATCTTTCAATTTGAAGATTTTTGCTTCTGTTATCATATTTTTAATTTCTTTTTTTTTTTTTTTTTTTTTTTTTGAGACAGAGTCTCGCTCTGCCGCCCAGGCTAGAGTGCAGTGGCGTGATCTTGGCTCACTGCAAGCTCCGCCTCCCGGGTTCACGCCATTCTCCTGCCTCAGCCTCCCGAGTAGCTGGGACTACAGGCGCCTGCCACCTCGCCCGGCTAGTTTTTTTGTATTTTTTAGTAGAGACGGGGTTTCACCGTGTCAGCCAGGATGGTCTCGATCTCCTGACCTCGTGATCCGCCCGTCTCGGCCTCCCAAAGTGCTGGGATTACAGGCGTGAGCCACCGCGCCCGGCCCATATTTTTAATTTCTAAGAGCTCTTTTGTAACCTGAATGTTTAAAATTACCATCCTGTTCCAATTTCATGGATATAGTGTTTTATCTCTTTGGGGATATTAATGATCATCCTTTGAAGTTTCATCTCTCTTTACAATGTCTCTTTCCCATAAATTTTGTTTGAGTTTGTTTGTTTTGGACTCTGCCATTGTTGTTGTTAGAGGCCTTCCTTAGAGGTCTGATGATCCTTGGCTGTCTGCTCATATTTAAACATGGGACACTAAAAATCTTATTGGAAGTTCCTGTACATGGGAGAGACTTGTCAGCCTTGGTCCTCTCTATAGAGTGATCTAGCTGCATTGCTTTATTGGGACCTTCCACAAGTCACTGTCTTGAAGTCTCTTTTGAGTTGGTCAGAGTCCCCAGAGCAGAATCTTCCATCCTCTTGCCTGGAGGATAACTAGGGTTCACAGCTAGCATTAGGAAATCAGGAGGAGAGAGAAAGGCATGAACTTCCATATGTAGAGAGAAAATTTTCACTTTGGAAGCTTTACTCTGAGATGTGCTTGGCGTCCCTCAGATCAGAGACCTCTGCTTTGCAGAAAACAAACCTCCAGACTTCAGCCACAGGGAAAGGAGAGGCTGCTGCTTGGCTACAAAGAGTTGGGTAGTGGAGTGAGTGGGCTATAAAGGACTCTGAAAATCACCTTTCAACCAATCTTCCTGTTTTCAGTCCCATATTTATCTCAACTTATCAAGATATCAGATACTGGGAATTCCTAGACTGGTTCTCAAATTTCTCCTCTACTGGCTTAAGACTCAGTTTTCTTGGGTCCGCTTGAGGATTCATCTATCTGCTTTTAGCTTTCAAAGTTTTGTTAGCATTGTTTCCTCTTTATTTTCTGTATTCTCACGAGTATCCATCTCTATCTATTCATCCATCTATCTAATCTATTTATCCATACATCCTATCTATCTATATTAGCATGTATATCTATGTATAATCTCTATGCACTATTTATATCCATTTATATCTGTCATCTATATCTACTATTACCTGTCTCTATTTATATCTATTTATATTTTATTTATATTTATCTCTACATATCTATTTATTTTAAAATTAATTTATTGTTATTTTAGTGGGTTCCAGGAGAGTGCAGACGGAAGTGTTCAGCTTCTCATCTTTAACTGGAAGTCTTTATTTGTTCTGCAATTTATATGTAATTCTTTTCCAAATCTATTATTATTATTTTTTTGAGACGGAGTTTCGCTCTTGTTGCCCAGGCTGGAGTGTAATGGTACACTCTCGGCTCACCGCAACCTCTGCCTCCTGGATTCAAGTGATTCTCTTGGCTCAGCCTCCCAAGTAGCTGGGATTACAGGCATGCACTACCACACCCAGCTAATTTTGTATTTTTAGTAGAGATGGGGATTCTCCATGTTGGTCAGGCTGGTCTCGAACTCCTGACCTCAGGTGATCCACCTGCCTTGGCCTCCCAAAGTGCTGGGATCACAGGTGTGAGCCACCATGCCCGGCCTATTATATTCTTTTTATAGTTTCTAGTTTCCTGCTGCAATGTTCACACTTGTGTTTTAGCCTTGGGAACCTAAGTAAGCATTTTCCCCCTCAAAGTCTGTGTCTAATAATTCCAGCATTTTCCCCCTCAAAGTCTGTGTCTAATAATTCCAGTATCTGAATTTCCTGTGTACTTGTTTCTGTTTTTTTATTTTTTCTGATTAAACTCATTATATCATCAGATCATGTGATAGATTATCTTTGATTGTGTGCTGGACATTGTGTTTTCTTTTTTTTTTTTTTTGGAGGCAGAGTCTTGCTTTGTCACCCAGGCTGGAGTGCAGTGGCATGATCTTGGCTCACTGCAAGCTCTGCCTCCTGGGTTCACGCCATTCTCCTGCCTCAGCCTCCCGAGTAGCTGGGACTACAGGCGCCCGCCACCATGCCCGGCTAATTTTTTTTTTTTTGTATTTTGTAGTAGAGACGAGTTTCACCATGTTAGCCAGGATGGTCTCAATCTCCTGACCTCATGATCCGCCCGCCTCAGCCTCTTAAAGTGCTGGGATTACAGGCATGAGCCACTGCGCCCAGCCAACATTGTGTTTTCTAAAAAATTATTATAGAAACGTTTATAGGCTTAGAGGAGGGATATCGCCCTTCTCCAAAGAGGATTTTGTCTGCTTTTTCCAGTGTATGGGAGTACCAGCAATTTGGGATTACCTTAATCCAAGTTCAGGTTTTGAGAGATTTCTAGTCTGCCCATGTGCACAGGGCAAGACTACTTCTGGCTTGGCTTTGCTCTTCAGGGTCACAGCCTACACTGAGGAAGGATTTACCAGAGATCCCACCCTTGGTGGGCCCCTTAGCTCTGTGAGTCTGCTGGAAATGCAGTGCAACCTCTGTAGTCTCTTCCAGGTCAGCAAATGGACCCTAGACAAAAGCTACCCCAGGTACCAGGCTTGGGATTTTCTCTTGGATCAGGGGCTGTTAATTCCTCACTAAATGGTCAGTTATTTGACACTTAAAAATCATTTTATGGAAGTATAATAGACATACAAAAAAGTATATGTGTCATAAGTGCAAAATATACAAAATTTTACGAATTACCTGCCCCAGAACACCAGTGTCTAGAAACTCCCATCCTCCTCTCTGTCTTTCCAGGACATAGATTCTCACAGCATTTTCTTGATGACTCATAACATTGAGCACCTTTTGTGTAGGTACTAGAATTTCTATATTTTCTTTCATAACATGGCTTTTAATTTTTTGGCCAATTTTCCCATTGGTTTGTCTATCTTTTTCTTCTTAGTCTGCAGAGTTATTTTCCTACTGTAGCTTCTCTACATTTGCTGCACATGTGAATGTGGATGTATGTATGTGAATGTGTCCTCCTCTATGGGTTGCCTTTTCAATCCCATAGTGGTGTGTTTTTATGGATCAAGTTTCTTAATTTGAATATAGTCTGTTATTCCACTTCTCTTTCAATGTGAGTGTTTTTTGGACTGTTTAAGACGCCTTTGCCTACTCTTAAGATCACAAAGATATTATATATTTTCTTGTAAAAGTTTCATTGTTTTACCTTTCCCACTGGGATTTATAATTGATTTTTACAGATGATGTGAGGTAGCAAGCCAGGGTTATGTTTTTTCCATGTTGCTATCTGTCTTAGTCAATGCTGTATTGCTACAACATAACACCTGAGACTGAGTAATTCATAAATGTATTCTTTCATGGTTTGGGACGCTGGGAAATCTAAGATCAAGGTGCTGGCAGGTTACGGCTTGGTTTATCTACTTCCATGAGGGCACCCTGAATGAATGCCACGTCCTCCAGAAGGGAGGAACATCATGTCCTCATATGGCAGGAAGGTGAGAGAGAGAGAGAGAGAGAGAGAGAGAGAGAGAGAGAGAGAGAGAGAGAGACATCCTCTTCTGCAAGCCCTTTTACAGCAGCATTGGTCCCTTCATGAGGGCAAGGCCCTCATGACCTAAACACCTCTTATTAGGTGCCCCCTCTCCAGACTGTTGCACTGGGGATCACACTTACAATATATGAATTTTGGGAGACACATCCAGACCATAACACCACCCAGTTGACTGAGCACCATTTATTGAAAAGCGCATTCCTCCCATGGCACTGCACTGCCTCATCTATCATGAATCGTGTAATTATGGGGACTCCACACTTTTAACAGGGTGCTTTTTATAGTTCATCCTGCATCTGAAGTTGTCTTCCGTAGGAAGATTAGTCTGAGTTATCTAGTTCCTCACTGTTAAAAGGTGAATATTCCCTGTTCACTCTTCACCCCTGTGTGATCCCCTGATTCTACAGCCAAGGCCAGCTGCCATCTTCATGTTGCTAAATCCTGTGGATGCCACTTGGTCCTTATACCCGTCACTGACCATCAGCCATATTTCCTCTCTTGGTAATCCACCGATCTTCTGACCAAGTCCTTTCTAACAAGCTGCTGTGGTCTGAATGTTTGTGTTCCTCAAAAATTTGTGGGTTAAAATCTTTACCCTCGGCTGGGCACAGTGGCTCACACCTGTAATCACAGCACTTTGGGAGGCCGAGGTGGGTGGATCACTTGAGGTCAAAAACTCAAGACCAGCCTGGCCAACATGGTAAACCCCATCTCCACTAAAAATACAAAAATTAGCCGGGTGTGATGGCATGCGCCTACAGTCCCAGCTACTCAGAAGGCTGAGGCAGGAGAATCGCTCGAACCCGGGACATGGAGGCTGCAGTGAACTGAGATGATGCCACTACTCCAGCGAGACTGTGTGTCCCCACCCCCCCAAAAAAAGAAATCTTTACCCTCAAGGTGACAACATTAAGAGGTAGAGCCTTTAGAAGGTGATCAAGTTGAGTCATGAGGGTGGAACATCGTGAATGGGATTCGTGCCTGATATGGTTTGGATCTGTGTCCCCTCCAAATTTCATGTTGAAGTGTAATCCCCAGTGTTGGGCGTGGGACCTGGCAGGAGGTGTTTGGGTTATGGGGGCAGATCCATCATGAATGGCTTGATGCTGTCCTCATGATAGTGAGTGAGTTCACACAAGATCTGTGTGTGGTGACCTCGCCCCCACTCTGTCTTCCTTGCTTCTGCTCTGGCCCATGTGACGTGCCTGCTACCACTCCACCTTCTGCCATGTGTAAAATCTCCCTGAGGCCTCCCAAGAAGCTGAGCAGATGCTGTTACCAAGCTTGTGCAGCCTGCAGATCTGTGAGCCAATTAAACCTCTCTTCTTTATAAATTACCCAGTCTTGGGTAGCAATGCAAGAATGGCCTAAAACAGTGCCCTTATAAAAGTAACCCCAGAGAGATCCACACCCTGAGTGAGGACACAGAAGGCATCATCCATGAGGAGCAGGCCCTCACTGGACAAGGAATCTGCTGGTACCATGACTTTGAACTTCCCAGTCTCCAGAACTGTGAGTACTAAACTTCCATTGTTTATAAATTATCCAGTCTAAGGTATTTTGTTGTAGCAGCACAGACAGACTAAGACACAGGCTCACGAAGCTTTACACGGCTTGGTCTGGGTTGGCCTCTCCACATCAAGATGTTCTTTTTTCCATTACACTCTGTACTCTGCCCAGACCAAGTCGCTTGTCATCTTTCACCTCCAGGCTGCCTGGGAGGTTCTCCCAGCCTCCCTCCCCCTAAATTACTGCCAACTGTCCTTAACATCGGGTCACCTTGTGTGCATTTCCTCATTGCAGAATTCCTCCCCATCTCTGTGGCTGCCTGGCTGTCTCCAACCCTGGGCTCTGCAGGGGCTCCTGTTGACCAGGCCTTTGCCTCCTCCCTCCTTCTTGGCTACCCCAGTCCACACGTGGGCTCGCCATCCCCAGGAGCGCACTGGATGCTGTGGTGCAGCTGGATGGTGCTAAGCTTTGCACACCCCAGGCAGGAGTTGAGAAGACCCTCAGCCTGGCCACCATCCTGCCATATGCCCCAAGGAACCAGGGCACACACCCTGTTGAAGAGGCTCCGTTTTCCCAAGCACCCTTGCAGGCAGTGAACCTACCTGGCGCCCAGCCTCATTGTTGTGGCGGTTCATGGCTGAGCGGGCATCTGGCCGGTTCTCCCGGGCGTCGGCGAACTCCCGAGACACCATCCCACCAAACTCGATGTCCTCGCTACAGCCACCCCACTTCCAGCCCTTGCCTGGTGAGCCCTGGTGGCGGCTGCTGCAGCCACAGATGGTGGCCGTGCCCTCTGCACATGAGCGTGTCACCGCAAAGGCCACACCAGCTGAGGCAATGGCGTGGACAAAGGCTGACTCCCTTGTAGCTGTAGAGAAAGGAGAGATGCAGGGTTAACAGGGCTCAGCTCAAAGGACCGCCTTGGGCAGGGCAGGGGTCTTAGCCCATTTGCATTGCTGTAAAGGAACTCCTGAGGTTGGGTGGTGTATAAGGCAAAGAGGCTTACTTGGTTCACGGATCTACAGGCTACACAGAAGTATGGCTCCAGCAACTGCCTCTGGCAAGGGCCTCAGGCTGTTTCTACTTGTGGCAGAAGGGAAAGCGGGGTGGGGGGGCGGGTAAAGGGGAACCAGTGTGTGCAAGAAATTACATGGTGACAGAAGCCAGAGAGAGGGGAGGTTGGTACCAGGCTCTTTTTAACAATCAACTTTGGCTAGGTACAGTGGCTCATGCCTGTAATCCCAGCACTTTGAGAGGGTATGGTAGAAGGACTGCTTGAGACCAGGACAGCCTTTTCAACATAGCAAGACCCCATCTCTACAAAAATTAAAAATATTAACTGGGTGTGGCCCCAGCTACTTGGGAGGCTGAGGCGGGAGGATCACTTGAGCCCAGGAAGTTGAGGCTGCAGTGAGCCATGATAGCACCACTGCATTCCAGCCCTGTCTCAAAAAACAAACAGCTGGGCAAGGTGGCTTATACCTGTAATCCCAGCCCTTTGGGAGGTGGAGGTGGGAGGATTGCTTGAGCCCAGGAGTTTGAGACCACCCTTGGCAATGTAGCGAGACCCCATCTCTACAAGAATATTTAAAAATTAGCAAGGTGCAGTGGTGTGCGCCTGTAGTCCCAGCTATTCAGGAAGTGGAGGTGGGAGGATTGCTAGAGCCCAGGAGTTTGAGGATGCTATGATCACACTCCAGCCTGGGTGATAGAGCAAGGCCCTGTCTTTAAAAAAAAGGCACAAGGAAGGCCAGCGTGTACCTGGAAAGATCGTCGACATCACCCATCCTGGGGATATGCAAATCAAAAAACCCAATGAGGGGTTGCCTCACACCTACGGGGACAGCTGCAATCAAAGGGTCAAAGAGTAGCAAGTGTTGGCAAGGATGTGGAGAAATCAGACCCTGACCCTTATTCACAGCTGGATGGAGGGGAAAGGTGCAATCCTCTTGGAAGGCGCTTTGGCAGTGTCTTCAAGGGTAAACGTACACCAGCCGTTAGGCTTGCCCCAGAGGAAACCTGTGTCTGTGCACAGATTTGTAAGCAAATGTTCACACAAGCCATAAACTGGAAGTACCCCAATGTCCATCAACAGGGATGGTTAAAAAACAGTGGCAAGTCCATAACAGCATTTAATTTAGGAATAACAAGAAAAATAGCATGAAGGATCTCAAAATAATCATACAACTGAATGAAGACAGGTAAAACCAGACAAGAGCCACTTCCTTCTGCTGCCCTGACAGCCTGGGGTGCAGACCCCAGAGTGTGGCTCCACCCCACACACGCCCACCTCTGCTGTGCCTCCTGCCATTTCCTTCCTCCACCCCAAGCACCGGCACTTGCATGGCTGAGCCGTAGGGCCACCTCTTCTGGAATCTTCTCAAGACCAGTGGCCTCGAGCGCCTGCCTCCCCAGGGCCAGCCCCAGTGACCCAAATGCCCCTGCCTACAGCTTGGAAGGCTGCAGGGTGTCTGCCGCTGCTGACATTGGAGCTGCCTGGGTCCTTGTACACAGCTTCCTTCTTCCCCAAAAAGGGAAATAGAGGCTGAGTTGGGGAAGTGGCATTGCTTGTGCAGAAGGGTGGTTGGGGAGGGCTGGAATTTAGGAGAAAGCTCTGGAGGCTAGGATCAGAGGGCTGGGAATGAGGGGTGGTGTGGGCTTTGCAAAGGCCAGACCCCCAGCCAGGCTTCCCCAGACAAGTTGAAAGAATGAGCCGTGTCTTGGGGGTGGGTGTATGCAGACACTTCTGCAAGGGCACGAGGAGAGGGGTGGGCCTGGCCAGGCCCTGTTTTCATTGATAAAAGGCTGGGGGCCTATAATCCCAGCTACTCAGGAGGCTGAGGCAGGAAGATCACTTGAGTTCAAGAGTTCGAGGCTGCAGTGAGGTATGATTACACCACTGCACTCCAGCCTGGGCAACAGAGTGAGAACCTGTCTCAAAAAAACAAAATAAAAAAAAGACAGGCACTCACTTTGGACCCACCCTCCAACACAGGTGAGGAACAGAGTGCCTGCTATTTGCCAAGCATTGCAGTCTGAGCTGGGGAGGCAACAGGAAAGAGCCCGACCTGCTACTGGGCAGGGATCTTACAGACCTAGCAAGAAGACACCTGGGCTTTGGAGCCCCTGAGCCTCGGCCTGGCCTCAGGGGGCTGGGTGTGTCCTGGGACAGGTTCCTGCGTGTCTCTGCTTCTGTTGTGGGAGGGTCCTGAGCCCCCACCTTTCCTTGGCTCTGACCTTCTCTCTCCCCTCGAGGCCCTGGGAGAGCAGGAGGGAGAAGGGAGCTCTGATGGGCCCTCTCGATGGGGACAGAAGGAAGCCTGAGGTTCTCCTGGAGCCAGGGTCCTCCCATGGATCAAGGCGGGGGATACAGGGCTGTGTCCCACTGTGTCCCCCTGCTCCTCCTTGGTAAAGGCCCGCAATGGTCCCCTCAGGGTCACAACAGAGTCGTCATAGGGGGCCGTGACCTCCTCTGACACCTGGATATCCAGAGAGCTTTCATCCTCCGGTGGATGGGGCTGATGTAGTCTGGATATTTGTCCCCGCCCAGATCTCATGTTAAAGTGTGATATCCAGGGCTGCGGTGGGGCCTGGTAGAGGTGACTGGGTCATGGGGGGTGGGTCCCATGGCTTAGTGCTATCGTCGAGATTACAAGTGAGTTCTTGCAAGATCTTGTTGTTTAAAAGTGTGTGGCACCTCCTCCCCCACACTCTCTCCCGCTGCTGCTCTCACCATGTGACATGCCTGCTCCCCCTTTGCCTTCCGCCATGATTGAAAGCTTCCTAGCCTCCTAGAAGCAGAAGCAAGAGCCACACTTCCTGTGCAGCCTGCAGTGCCGTAAGCCAATTAAACATCTTTTCTTATAAATTGCCAGACTCAAGTGTTTCTTTATAGCATTGCAAGAATGGCGTAACTCAGGAACACAGGCATGTGGTTGCAGGCTGCCTAGGAGAGGACTGAGAGAGCAGCCCCTGGGGCTTGTGATGTCCTTGAGCCCAGGCCGACAGGGACAGAAAGGCATGAGTGAGTGTGCACACACTCAGACGTTCCCGCACAGCCCAACACACATCCACACACAACCAGCACAGAAGAACGCACGTTTGCTCCCGTACCAAGAACATACAAAGTAGAAAGTATTCGAGGCTGTGGCTTTGCACTGGCGTCCCCCGTCCCCCTGGCTGCTAGCAAAGCCCCCTGAGCCCTTTGGGCCTGCTTTGGTTGACTCTTCTGTGGATTGGCCAACAGCTCCCTGATGGCAGGTCCCAGCAGCCCCATCCCCTCCCTAGGGCCCTGTCCAAGTCAGGCCTGGACACCCACTGCATCCAGCCACAAGCCCAGAAGAAAACTCTCCATTTCTTCTGTATCCACTTCCCACCACCAGCTCAGGAAGGGCTCTGCTTGCTGGTCAGAGACTGTCCAGTCCTGAAACAGCCCCAGTTGCCCAAGCTACTCTGGCCTTCCCAGGTGGCCTTCCCAGGTGGGCCTCTCAGCCAATTTGCCCCTCCTGGTTCTTATCTGTGGGTCCATCTCCCACCTTGCCATGAAGAGGCCCCTAGGAGGCCCCAGCTTCCAGCTTCCTCCTTCCACCACATGCATGCACAGCCACATGGACAGATGCACGCACACACAGACCCATGCATACCATACACGCATGCACACCCCACCTGATGCACATGCACGCACACATGCAAACACACACATATAGGCATGTACACCAAACACATGCACACATCATACATGCACACACATGCACACCCCACCACATACCTAAGCACACATGCACACCCCACTACATGCATGAACACATATACACATGCATGCAAGCACAGCATACACGTGCACTCACATACATGCACATCCCACACACACATGCACACCATGCAGGCATACCACACATACCATACACATGCACACACATGCATGCACACCCCCCACATATACACACCCCACCACACACACATGCACACACACAAATACACACACACCACACAACACATACACATACATGAATACACACGCACATACATGCACACTCCCCCACATGCATGCCCCATGCACGTGCACACACACACATGCGCACACATATACATATGCATGCATGCACACCATACACACCACACACATGCACACCTCCCATGGATGCACATATGCATCCACAACCCACCACACGCAAACACATGCATACACACAGATGTACACCTCTCCCTCGAAACACACTCTCTGCAGGCTGAGGTCTTTGCCCAATGCCAATCTGAACATGCCAGGCCCCCTCTGGATCTATCTCCTCTCCTGACCTCAATGCCGCTCCCTGGCCTCAGGCCGCACTCAGCCCTTTGTCCTCCCCTTGGGCTCTTTCCAGTTCCTTACTTGGCTCAGGTTGGACCTGCTGTGCCCCTGCCTGCTCTGAGGGGAGCGGCCAGGGACTGGGTGTCCTCTACACCTGGCTGCCCCTCCCCAACCAGGAAGATTTGCCCACTGACTCCCTCCCCAGTCCTGGCTGCCTAGGGGCAGGAACTGTTTGGCATACCTTTTATTTCCAATCTGGAGCACAAGGCCCAGCCCATAGATATTTCCTGGGGCCAGAGTGAAGGGCAGGAGCCCTGGGCTGAGTCAGGGAACCAGGAGGGTCTGAGCCTACCCACAGCAGGCCCACCCTTGCCCCTGGGTGCAGATGGTCACCCAGGCCCATCATGCAACTTCTGCTCTTTCCTTTCCCAGGGAGCAGCTAGGCAACCACCTCCTCCTCACCTCTCCAGGAAACTTGAAGCCGCCACCCCCAACCCCATGTTACTTCCCTGACACAACTGATCAGTTCACAGACAGGCCTGGAGGGGCCTTTGCTGAACCCACTGCCCCTGAGTGAATATACGTGTGGCTGGATGCAGAGCACTTCCTCTCTGTGCCTCCAGGCCTGAGGCCTCTTCTTGTCGTCCTCAGGTCGTCCGCTCCCTAGTCAGCACCCCTCCCCTGCCATCTGCCCTGCTTCCCTTCCAGGGCAGCTTGAGAGGGCAGGGTTGAGGAGTGTCCTGGGTGCTCCTGGCCTCACGCATGGCACACAGCTCCACCTGCCCTCCTGGCTGGACCCTCTCACTCCCAAATGGCCTGGACATCCCACGCCCTGAATACCCTACTCCAGCTGAGCCTGCCTTCCCACCTGGTGGGCTGGCTACTACAGGAGTCTGTCTCCAAGGCCAGCCCCTCCCTCTTGCTCCTGAGCTTCTGATAAGAGGAGAACCAGAGCCTGAGGCTAGGGCTCTCTGCCTCACTCATGCCCTACCCATAACAAGGGCTTGGAGATCCCTGCTTATCAAAACTCAGGCAAACAGTCCCAATAGCCAGACACACTCAAGGGCAAGGGCAGGTGGTGCTCAGGGCTTCCACTTGGAGAGAAAAGAGCTAATTCTTGCTCAGTTTGGTCACCAGCTGGCTGAACCTTGATTTTCCCTTCCATCACGTGTGGACGTGGAGCTCCCTGCCAGGTGTGAAAACCCTGGTGCAGGCCTTCAATTTACTGGTGAAGACTGAAGACAAGAAGTCTCTGCAGAGAGGCTTGGATCCCAGGACAGACACCCTCATCCGAGGCCAAAGTAGAAGCTGCAGGCTGAAAGACCACAGGCCAGAAAAGCATGAGACCCTGTGTTCTGGCAAAGAGAGGCTGCATTAAAGTTGAAGCCACAAGGTCTCCAAGCAGTTCCACAACTGCTCACAGTGTTTATCAAGCACAATGGGAAAAGCCTTAATTGTGCACTGGAGAAGTCTGGCAGATGCCACCTTATGCTGGGGACTGAGTTAACCTTGCCGGAAATGGGACACACCATGTGACACCAATACCATGTGGCTCCAGGGATGATGCATGAAGGCCACATACAGCCTTCGAGGTATTCTCGCCCAAAATGCACAGCCTGCATCTAATTGTCGGGAGACATCAGACCAACCCAAATTGATGGCTGTTCTGCAAAATGCCTAATTGTGCTCCTCAGAGGTCTCAGGGGCATGAGGGACAGGGAAGAGCGGAGGAGCCAGAGGCATGGCATCACCAAAAGTGACAAGGGACCCAGGAAGGGGTTCTGGGACAGAAAAGGGATCTTGATAGAAAAATGAAGGAAAGCTGAGTGACATCCAGAGTGTGGTGAATAGAACAAACACACTTAGTTTTGAACGATTGGCATGGTTATGTACCACAGGGTTGGGCAAGGGGACCCAGGGCTCTCAGTGCCACTCCTGCAATGTTTATGTAAGTCTGAAGTTATTTCAAAATAAAAAGTTAAGCCTGGGCAACACAGCAAGACCCCCTTTCTTTAAAAAAAAAAAAAAAACATAAACATAAATGAGCTGGACATGGTGGCGTGCATCTGTAGTCCTAGCTACTCGGGCTGCTGAGGCAGGAGGATTGCTCGAGCCCAGGACTTCAAGGCTGTAGTGAGCTGTGTTCACACCATTGTACTCCAGCCTGGGAGACAGAATGAGACCTCATCTCTGATACAAAAATAATAAAATAAAATAAATAAAAAGTTAAAAAATGTCCTGAAACCGTACAGAAGGAAGACCCCCAGAATGTCCAAGTGGCAGCCACAGCGACAGGAGATTTAAGCCTATGGGATGGATTCCACCCAAGGTTCTAGGGGGAATCTTTTCACTACCCTCCCAAAATAGCACAAACGATGGGGTATATCTGGGAGCACGGGCGTCGTTCTGGAGAGAGAATACATTGCTTTGATCAGATTTCCACAGGCGTTTGAAGCACACAGGTTATGAACCACTGCCCAGAGTCATCTCTGTTTACAGAGGAGCCGATTCAGGGCTCCCCTGAGGCCAGGGCTCACGTCCAGGCTCTGGAGTCCTGGCAGCAAGCCTCCACGGAAGCCAAGTTCTCTGCCACAAACACCTTTGTCAGGGGTTTCTGCTTTTGTTGACACAACAGGCATCTATGGGGGTGAAACAGAGGCATCTTGCCTGTGGGAAGTGCCAGCCATCCCAGAAGGCCAGGGAATCATCCCAGTCAGCAGGAAAATGCCTTCATTAGAGTGGACTGTCAGAGGTCCCACTGGAATGGGACACAGGCTACTGGGAGGCAGGGTGCTTAGACACAAATGCTGCCAATTTGGCCAAGTCACCTGGGAAGGAGCCTGGTTGAATTTTTTGAGTCACCTAAGGCCTGCTCTATTCAGGCCCAAGACTTTTATTCTAACACAGCAATCAGTTGTCAGAGAAAGGAAGAAGAAAGGAAACCGCATAACAAAATTGTTCTGTAAGGGAAGTATCTTCCACTTGGGAAAACCATCTTTCCCAGAAACTTGTTGTCATCTCATTTAGCAGTTATTTACTGAATTCATCCAAAGTATCAATTATCTATCTTTCCTTCCTTTCGTTCATTCATCCATCCGTCATCTACATCCTCCATCTATCCATTCATCTATCGTGCATCATCCACCATCCATCCATCCATCCATCCATCCATCCATCCATCCATCCATTACCTATCATCCATCATCTACCACCACCTACCACCTATCCACCTATCAATTCATCTATCCATTCACCATCCATCCATCCATCTATCCTCCATATATCTATTATCTATCATCTACCATCATCCACCATCCACCACCCATCTATCCATCCACCCATCATCCATCATCTGTCATCTACATCCATCCATCATCCATTATCCATCCATCATCCACATCTATCCATCATCCATATATCATCCATCATCCACCATTCATCCATTCATCATCCATATCCATACATTATCTATACATCTATCATCCATCATCATCCACCATCCATCCATCCATCCATCCATCCATCCACAATCCATCCATTGTCCATCCATTACCCATCATCCACCATCTACCATCACTCATCCATCCATTCACCCATCATTCATTCATCATCCA
Source organism: Macaca mulatta (assembly GCF_049350105.2). NCBI lineage: Eukaryota > Metazoa > Chordata > Mammalia > Primates > Cercopithecidae > Macaca > Macaca mulatta. Next base: position 85,797,037 of record NC_133406.1, on the reverse strand, counting down.
TCATCATCAATTCATCACCCATCCATCATTCAACCATCATCCATCCATCATCCCCTTCATCGTCTGTCCATTCATCATCTATCTGTTGCCCATCATCCATCCATCTCTAATCCATCCATCACCATTTATCCATCACCATTCATCCATCATCCACCCATCATCCATTCATCCATCTATCCACCACCCACCATCCAACCATCATCCATCCATCCATCCATTCAACCATCCATCCAGGATCTGAGAATCCCTAATGAGCCAGGCACTGGGCTGAACTAGGAATATGAGATGAATAAGAAGCAAGGTGCCCACTCTCAAGAACCACAGACAAAAAATCCTCCAGAGGCTGGGCGTGGTGGCTCACGGCTGTAATCCCAGCACTTTGCGGGGACTGAGGTGGGCAGATCATGAGGTCAAGAGATCGAGACCATCCTGGCCAACATGGTGAAACCCCGTCTCTATTAAAAATACGAAAATTAGTGGAGCGTGTTGGTGTGCGCCTGTAGTCACAGCTACTTAAGAGGCTGAGGTGGGAGAATCACTTGAACCCGGGAGGCGGAGGTTGCAGTGAGCCGAGGTTGCGCCATTGCACTCCAGCCTGGCAACAGAGGGAGACTCCATCAAAAGAAAAAAAAATCCTCCAGAAAGTGGACTGCTGCTCAATATGATAAAATTTACCTAACAACCTAGGCTTTCTGAAAGTTGAAGGGGTTCCTGTCCTGGTGATAAATAAAACAGAGGTTGGATGACAACCTTTCAGGAGAAGAGAGTCCTTGCCTTGGTAAGGAGAATGAACCAGGGGAAGCCTTCCCTATCTCTAGTGGGAGGCTTTGCTGGTGTGTGTGTTAGGCTTTTTGCCTGGGACTGTGCTAAATCACGTGCTTTTGGGAGCTTACAGTTCACAAGGGAGGTAGTAGAGAGGACAAGGACACACAGCAAGGCTTGACAACATGAGCTCTGAGGCAGGCCTGGGATGGAGGGGTGATGAATAGTGGGTAGATGGATGGGTGGGTGGATAGATGATGGATTGAGGGATGGTGGATAGATGGATGATGATGAATTGATGGATGGTGGATGGATGGATAGATGGATGGATGAATGATATTGATGGATGCTGGATGGATGGACAATGGACAGTGGATGGATAGATGGATGATAGATTGATGGATGGCACATAGACGGATGGATAGATGGATGGATGTTGGATGGTGGATGGACGGATGGATGAATTGATGGATGGTAGATCATGCATGATGGATAAATGGATGATGATGATGGATGGATGGATGAATGATGGATTGGTGGATGGTGAATTATGCATGATGGATGAGTGGATGATGGATGGATGGATGGATGGATAAAGTCTGAGAAGGTGAGGGAGTTCTAGGTGGTAAGAGGTGGGCATTTAGGGAAAGGCAGAAGAACTGCCAGGCAAGGCTCCATCACAGCTGAGGGCAGTGCAGTTGTCGGATGCAGGGAATCATGAGATTAGCTTTGATGGTTCCTTTGTCTCTTGCATCTCAGAACTTTTGGACTAGAGGGATCTTAACGATCCTTTGTTTCTAGATTTGGATTTAATGGGCTTTGCAAGTATCAGAGAGCATCTGGGGACTAACAGAGGACTGCCAAGTGTTTTTATTTTGTTGAGAGAGGAAAAGATATAGATAGATAGATAGATAGATAGATATAGATATATCTCTCTATACATAGACAGATAGATATAGATATGTAGATATATGGTAGATATTATACATATATATGTATAAAATATCTACCATCATAATTTCAAAAAAGGACCTTTGAACATCAAACAGGAAGGATATGTTTCCAAATTCTTTTTTTTTTTTTTTTTGAAATGGAGTCTTGCTCTGTTGCCCAGGCTGGAGTGCAGTGGCACGATCTCGGCTCACTGCAAGCTCCGCGTCCCGGGTTCATGCCATTCTCCTGCCTCAGCCTCCTGAGTAGCTGGGACTACAGGCGCCCGCCACCATGCCCAGCTAATTTTTTTTGTATTTTTAGTAGAGAAAGGGTTTCACCATGTTAGCCAGGATGGTCTCAGTCTCCTGACCTCGTGATCCACCCATCTCGGCCTCCCAAAGTGCTAGGATTACAGGCGTGAGCCACCGTGCCCGGCCATGTTTCCAAATTCTTAAATGTTGAACATTTGCCCAAATCATTCCAAAATCCTTGTCTTTCACATTTTACTAAAGTTGCTCAGTTGCCACTATTTATTAAGCAGTGACTGTCTTTTAAGTGGCAAAGAAGCCTGCAGCCTCTGTCCCCTCAGAGCTGACCTTCTTATGGGGAGGTGACCCAGGAAGCATTTCAGCAGGGACAGGTGTGTGCTCAGAAGGTAGGTGCTGAGGGAGCACAGCATGGAGGCTTCCCTGCTCTGGGGTGACAGTGGGAAAAGCAGGTCCAAGCCTATCCTTGTATTAACTAATGAGAGAAGTGGCCCTGACAGGAAGATGGCTCAGAGAGGGTCAGCCACGGGCCCCAGGCTGCACAGCAGTGAGTGCAGAGCCCAGACAGAGGGGTCACAAGAGAGGTCCCTGAACCCATCATTACAGGCTCCTGCAGCTCCAATGGGTGTTCCCATGGCTAGTGTTTCCATGGCTGTAGCTCAAGGGAGCAGGGAGCCCACCTGCCTGGCTGGGCCCCCACTGCATGGCTGAGAGGGGCATGCCTATCTGTGGAAAGGCTGTCGGGGCTGATACAGGGCAAGAAGAGAAGGACAGTCCGGAACTCCTGGGCTCCTGGGACATGCCTGTTGGTCCAGAGGGGACTCCTGAGTGGCTTTTCTGAGGGACAAACAACTTGAAGGAGGGAAAGTTCTGGGTAGGGGGAGGGGATTGTTGTTAAATGCAACCATAGGACAATGAAATCCAGCTCCTCAGGGAGGCAGAGTGCTCAGTCTGAAGGGCTTCACCCAGGTTGGCCCCTCTGGGAAGCCCAGCAGGGAACTAGGACTGGAGGCTTCTAACAATGATCATGGCTGGGGGAGGGTCTCCAGTGATTCTGACACATCAACAGAGGTGAGATCTCCCAAGGTCAGATTCCATTCTGTGCTGACCCCTCCTCTGGGCTGTGACCAGAAGGGAGGCTATGGACAGCTTGGCCATGACTTTGTAAGGGCTATATGGGACCCTGGACAAGACCTTGAATAGGAGCCTGCCAGGAGAAGGGGGTGGGGGGTGTCTCTGATATGCTGATGGCCATCCCCCCATGAGTGGACAGTGGTCACTGGGTCTCTAGCCTGGCCTCTTCCTGGAGGTGGGCACCTTGGTCACAGGCTCTGGGATTCAGGGCCCTGGCTGCTGGCAGCTGGTGGCTGGGCTGCTCAGCCTGGGAACGGGGTTGTGGTTCTGCTTCTGTGGCCCCATCCTGGGGCAGCTGACACCTCCTTTCCTAGGAGCTTGGGATGCCGCCTGTGCCCAGTCTGCTTCTTGATGTTGACCCATGCTCACCTGGTCATGTCTCCTGGGGCCCTCCAATGCTGTCCCCAGCCCCTGGAAACCTGTGGCTTCGTCTCTTTCCCCTGGCAATGCTGACGGTCTGACTGGACACCCCCAGCTCCAGCAGGGAAGCACAGGCCGAGGGCGGGACCCCATGGTGGCCAGCTCAGCCAGGTACTAGGGGTCCAGATTCCCAACATTGCCCACTGCCCAGGAGAAAAACAGCTGAATCTCCACTGAGAAGTTCTCACCTTCACTGTGACAAAAAATTCCTTCTGCCCCCCAAGTGCACCCTACTGCAGCCAGCTTCTCTCCCCAGGTCTGCAGGGCAAATGCCCCATCCCCCAGGCCTTGCCCCTGCCTGATCTGCCAGGCCTTTGCAGCACCAGTGAGGAGCAGTCTCCCTGTACTCCAGGGACTGGCCTTCAGGCATCTTGGTGGATGGAGGGTCACAGCGAACCCAGTCCCCCCGTGCACACTGCACCCTGTATAATTACCACACCCCCACCACACACGTGGGACCCATAGAGTTGTGGGGACAATGGCCACCCCGAATGCATTGGGTCCCTCTCTCCTGGTGCTGCCCTCATCTCCTGCCTGCTGAGGCCACAGCTGCTGGAAGGGGCTGGCTGAGTGAGGGGGTGCCTTGGATCCCAGCTAGGACCACCTGACCAGACTGGCAAAATCCTTCTCGTGCCCATCGGGAGGCCACAACAGGCTTCCAGAGCAGCAACGGGTGGGCCCTCTTCCCCCACTGAGGCCCGAGCACAGGGGAAGGAGAAGACCCTTTGCTGTGCGGCACACAGGGGGACTCAGCCCGCGCCCCTGTCCCCTCTGGAGCCGACGCCCGGGCGCCTCCCCTCAGGGGCTGCCCACTTTCCCTCATTCCTGCGGCCCCAGGAGGAGCCAGGCGGCCGGGAGGGGGTGTCGCGGTGGCATTTGGTAATCATGGCCTGCACAAAAGGCCCCGGAGCCACCTGAGAGCGGAATGCGGCTCGCGCCCCACCGCGGCCACGGCCCCTGACACCGCCGGGCGGCCCGCGCGGCCGGGAGCCGTGCTGACCCGCTGGGGCGCTTGAATCCGGCTTTGTGCGCCACTGTCACGCCAAGTTAGGCCCACAATGGCCGGCGATATTTTATATGAATTTCCCCCTGGTCGGTGATTAGGCGAGCGCAGGCCAGTCATAGCAACCTGGAAGTATGCGCCGCGCGCCAGGCCGTCGGGCGCGAGGGGAAATCCCCATTCAGACGCTTTAATTCAGCACCGCGAAGGGCGTGTGAACCGCCCGCGCATTTGCACTCTCCCCTTGTGCTTAATCTTGTCGCCGTCGCTGGGATATTGTGCTCCCAGCCGGACCCGGCGGGGAGTCAGCCGGGGTTCCCCTCCCACTGGGGAGAGTTAATGATACACCAGAGAGGCCGCTGGAGCCAGGGGAGCCCCCCAACCCAACGCAGCTTAAACGGCAACACTTTCCGATGGGGGGGGTCAGGGGTCGCAACCTGGATTTGGGGACGCTGGTTCCCTAAAGAGCTGCCCTCTGTGTCCCCATGTCCTAGCAGGCAGGCCCCACCCCTATGCCGGCCCTCATAGGCAGGGGACACACAGGGAGGTGGTGGACCACCCCGAGGGGCTCCTGGGGACTCTGCCGGGAGGAGAGGAGGCTGGGCTGTCTCTTGACTGGGGATGACATTGGGGAGATGATGGGGGACTTGTGGGGCACCCAGAAAGGCTTACTGACATGTGGTGTGCAGGAACCCTTTCATTACTCTCCCTGCCCTTTGGGGCTGGAGGGGTCCTGGGGCACCAACCAGGAATCTGGCCCTGTGCTTTGAGTGGGGATACCCTGGGGTTCACAGTCCAGGGCAGGGGGTGGGGACTGGAAATGCTTGAAGAGAGGGTGGTGTGTGAAGGCTGAGTGGGAAGGCCACTGCTGCAGGCCCCACCCACACTGGGTAGGAAGAAGCAAACCCCAGGGCTCTGGGAAGTGTCCACAAGGAGTTGTGGGAAGCACACTTACTTGGGAAGCACAAGAGATTGCATACCTCCCCCTGCCACTACGCTCCCCCCAGCCCATCTGGCAGGTGCCAGGACTTGGGGGGACTCCTGGGCCCAGCCCATGTTAGAGGGCACCAAGTGTGTGAGCACAGGTGGCATCCCTAGGCTCCAGGCCTCACCCGCTCCTGGCCTCCGTCCCTTTCTCTAAGGAGCACATACCCCACCTGGCCTAGAGCAGGCCAGGCTCTCTGCAGAGCCACATGCCGCCTGAGATCCAGATGCTGGGCCCTGGGTTGCTGCATCTACTGCAGCCATCCCTGCCCTTTCTCTGTACCTGTATCCGTGGCAGCTTTACCTTGCCAGGGGTCAAGAGTGGAGTGTCTCCAACTCTCCAGGGAAGTGAGCCCTCCCGGTGCCTGGGGCCTGCGGCAGGGGACAGAGAAGCTGCATGGTGTGCCCATGCACTTAAAATTCCTCAAATGCTTTCTGCCCCAGGCAGGTTGAATGTCCTGCTCCTTTTGGACCCCAGAAAAGAGAGCTCTTCAGAGACCAGGCTTAGCTTCTGCGGCAGAGCCCCATGTTCCAAGGACTGACGGTTTCTCCCAGCCTCAGTCTGGTGGCCCCAGCCCCCAGTCCCAGCCCAGGTGGATGGCAGATGGGGCTGAAAGCAGGAGGTGTGAGGATATGAAGTTCCTTCCTTCATATGTTCACACTTATGCACACGCACACACACATGCACATGCATACACAGAGGCATGCACATATATGGCATATGTGCACATATAGGCACACACATGCACCCCTCACAATGCACACACTAGGGTGCACACTCATGTGCACACACACACAGGAGGCTGGGCCCCTCTCCTCACAGCTGGCTGAGGGTTTTTAACTGTGTTCAACAAGGCCATCTTGGCAGGGGTGGCCAGGCACCCTGCGGCCCCTGCCACAAAGCCTGGGGTGACCTTTGACATGATTAGGGTTGCCCTGACCCTAATCCAATCAGATGATTATGGAGAGCATGGCCAGGGCCTCCACAATGGCCTCCTGAGCAGGCCTCTCTCTGAGGCACCCGGCGGGCTCCTTCCTCCCAGGCCACCAGGACTCCAAGCATTTCTGAGTCTCTGTGGCAGCAGGAGGGAGGAGCCGGTACTTCCCCTTTCCTACTTAAACCTATTTAAGCCATGAGGAGGTAGGAAGGGTCCCAGACTGTGTTCCTCCATCAGAAAGGGGAGGAGAAGGGGGTAGTAGGATGAGAGAAGGGGAGAAGGAGAGGATTGAGGGGAGGTGAGTGGGGTGGGAGGGGAGGCTAGAAGCGCAGTGGGAGTTCAGCCCTTTGCAGAGAGGCCGGCATAGCAGCAGGAAAGCAACCCGAAACGGGGGCTCCCTGCCCCCACCGAATGTCAGCACCCTGGGGCAGGACCTGGGCATCTGTGGGGCCCACTTGCCCCTGGAGAGCCTGCGGCATTAATCCAATAGCTCCATTGAGAAATTCTCAGTGACTGCGCAGATCCATCCCCGCCCTGCCTGGAGGGATGCATACATGGGGATGGGGTATCCTCTAGAGTCCTACCCTCTCTGCTTCCTCCCAGGCTGCACCTGCCTTCCCTGAGGGCTCCGGGTTCCTCCAGTGATTCCTAAACTGTATGCTCCAGCTAGGCCCCGTCACTGCTGGGCCTGCCTGAGGGCTCTGCTCACCCCTACATCAGCCCCAACCTTGGCATGGGCTGTCCCCTCTGCCTGGGGACTTTGCAGCCAGGTTGCCAAGGTTCAAGTCTCTGTTTTGTCACAGTGCTTCAGCTTCCTCATTTGTAAAACAGGGTCACCGCACTGCGGGCCTCATCAGATGGGCGTTAGGATTCAACTGGCCACGGTGTGTCGAACACTTAAACAGTGCCTGGAAAGTACTGGATATGTGTGTTTTAAAGAAAGAAAATCCTTCAAGATTCAGCCCAGGGGTCACCTCCCCTGGGAAGCCCTCCTGGGATTCCCTGAGGAATGTACCATTGTCTTTCGGTCACTGACTTAACACATCATTTCTAAACATGTGCTGTGTGGCAGAGTGCATCTCTGTGCTTTCACAGGGGACTGACTGTGTGCATTTGCACCACATGTATACCTGTGGCATGTGCTATCAGGATGCTGTCACACACCAGACCCATGAGAGACCCCCAAGGGTCCCAGCTCTTGTTCCAGGAGACTCCTGGATCTTCCTGGAGTATGCCAAACCCTAGGGAGTTTCTCCCAAAAACCAAGAGTGGGAGCTATTGATAATGACTGGGACTTGTGAAAATCAGGCACCTTTAATTCCCTGTTTTCCTTAAACTTTAAGGAGGACCTAATTGAGTCATATGCTGATAGGCTTTTTCCACATTTTGATGATAGGCCACCATGTGATTTTTGGCATACATAACTCTAAAAACATTCAAAGAATTGAGAGATGCATGATAACTAAGTGCTCCCATTTTTATCTATTTATTTATGTGAACAAAGTTTTTCTCACATCTAGCACTACTAAGTTCAAAAGCAAGATGGGCCTACCTGCAGCTAACATCCTATCCGGTGGTGAAAGACTGAAAGCTGTTTGTCCACTCTCAACTCTGCTATTCATCATGGAATCGGAGGCTCTGGCCAGGGCAATTAAGGAAGAAAAATGAAAAAAGTGCATCCAGATTGGAAGGAAGAAATAAAACTATCTTATATGTAGAATGCCCTAAGAATCTGCAAATAAAAAATATATTAGAACTGATAAACAACTCCAGCAAGGTTACAGAGTACAAGATTCATATTAAAAATAATTTGTGTGTGTATGTGTGTGCACGTGCGTATGTGTGTGTGTGTTTTTGAGACAGAGTTTCACTCTGCTGCTCAGGCTGGAGTGTAGTGGTGTGATCACAGCTCATTGCAACCTCCGTCTCCTGGGCTTAAGGGATTCTTGTTCCTCAGCCTCCTAAGTAGCTGGGACTACAGGTGTGCACCACCATACCTGGCTAATTTTTGTATTTTTAGTAAAGACAGGGTTTTATCATGTTGGCCAGGGTGGTCTTGAGCCCCTGACCTCCAATGATCTCCCTGTCTTGGTCTCCCAGAGTGCTGGGATTACAGGCATGAGCCACTGCACCCGGCTTCATTTGTGTTTCTATACACTAGTGACAAATAATTCAAAAATGAGATTAATAAAACAATTTCATTCACAACAGCATCAAAAAGAATAAAATACTTAGGAATACATTTAACAAAAGAAGTGCAAGATTTGTATGCTGAAAACTACAAAATGTCATGAAAGAAATTAAAGACCTAAATGGGAAGATATCCTATGTTCATGGATCAGAAGACACAATATTAGTAGAACAATATTTCCCAAACTGATCTATGCATTCAACACAATTTCTAAAAATCTAAGCTTTGTTTTTTTGCAGAAATTGATGAGCTAATCCTAAAAGTGATATGGAACTGTAATTGCCTCCAAATAGCCAAAATAACCTTGAAAAGAAAGATGAGCAGGAGGACTCACATGTTGTAATTTCAAAACACTACAAAACTATAATAATCAAAACAGTGTGACACTGGCATAAAGACAGACATATGGAACAACGGAATAGAATAAAGAGCCCAGAAATAAATTCATACATCTGGGGCCAACTGATTTGCAGTAAAGGTGCCAGGACTATTCAAAGGGGAAAGAACAGTCTGCAACAGATGGTGCTGGAATAACTGGATTTCCACATGCAAAAGAATGTGATTAGATCCCTGCCTCACCTCGTCTATGAAAATTAAAATAAAGACCGAGATGTAAGAGCTAAAACTCTAAAACTCTTATATATGTTAAAAAAAACACTAATTAAGAGTAGATCTTTGTGAGCTTGGGTTAGGCAATGGTCTCTTAGATATGGCATCAAAAGCCAAGGAATCAAAGAAAAAAACTGATAATTTGGAATTCATCAAAATTAAAATCTTGCATGCCTCAAAGGATACCATCAAGCAAGTGAAAAGACAACCCATGGAATGGGGGAAAATATTTGCAACTCATGTATTGGATAAGGGACTTGAATGCAGACTATATAAAACACTCTTACAACTCAATGACAAAAAGACAAACAACCCAATTAAAATGTGAGTGGAAGAATGGAATAGACATTACTACAAGGAAGAGAGGCAAATGGCCAATGAGCACATGAAAAGATGCGCAACAACCTTAGGCATCAGGGAAATGCAAATGAAAACCTCAATGAGACATTGCTTCACACCCACTAGGATGGCTAGAACAAAACCAGCAAGCAGAAAAAAACAAGTGCTGGTGAAGACGTGCAGAAATCAAAATCCTCAGATCCTGCTGATGGGAATGTAAAATGGTGCAGACACTTTGGAATAGTTTGACAGTTCCTCAGAAAGTTAAGCAGGGAGTTCCTCTATGACCCAATTCTGCTCCTAGGTATATACCAGAGAGAATTGAAAATACACATTCACACAAAAAGCATTACTTATAATAGTCAAGAAATTGAAAAAACCTAAATGCCTATCAATGAGTGAATGGGTAAACAAAATATGGTCTATCCATACAATGGTATATTACTCAGCCATAAAAGGGAAGGAAGTTCTGGTATATGACCAGGCTCCTAGACCATAGATTTGGGGACTCCAGAGCAGCACTCATTCATAGGCCTCTCCTCGAAGCAGCTGGAGGTGCAATTAGGTTTAGGACCCAGTGCTGTTCACTGACTTTGGGGCTTTGCATTCAGCTGGCTGGCCCCCCAGCCAATCTGCTGGCTGGGATTCCCATCTGTGCAGATCTGTGCCTTTCCATAGGCGTGGTCCAGACAGCGATGGCACAGGCTCCCCAAGGCTCAGCTTGGAGGATAGACCCAAGGTTTCCTGAATGTATGACTCATGAGGCTAGCTTCCTCCTGGCCTCCAGCCGGGCTCAGATGTCCAGGTTGGGAGTCAGTGAGCTGATGCCGTCTATGGGCAGGAGCCCTCCCCCATTCCACAAGTGAGATGTCCTCTCCTCTTCCACAAGTGAGAGACATCCTGACATTCTGGAGGGCAATGGAATATCCTAAAGATGCCTGAGGGTAGCAGGGCTTTAGGGAATGGCATGTTGCCCTCTGACCCCATGCAACACAGCCTTCCTCCATCACCTGGTATGGCTCTAAGCAGGACAGGCTTCCTGTTTTCTTCCTAAAATCCCTGCTTCCTTCTCAGAGGGGGAGTGGGCAGCCCTAAGCACCCCATCCTGGCTCTGGAGCCAGCAACCACATGGCACAGGGCCCAGTCTGGTGCTCTTGGCCTTTTGCAGTGTATATGTTGCCCATGCCTCCCTCCATGCCACCACTGGCTACAGGACAGCCCAGGAATCTTAGCGGGCAGCAATTGCATCACACGCACACATAGACATGCACATGCATGCCACAGCCACATGCACACGTGCACAGGCACATCCACATACACCCATACACAGGCACATGTATCCACCAGACCACATACACATTCACTACACCTGACACACATGCACACACATGCACATGCACACACCTCACACCACACCACGTGCATGTGCACACATGACACATCACACCACATCGCCATGCACGTGCACACTCACATACGCACAATGCATCACACATCACACACACCCTTGGACACGCTCGATGAGCTGCACAGCCCTGGGACCTTACTCCTGTGCACACTGGCAGCCGTCTCCAGGGGAGCTGCGTGGTGTATTTCCCCGACCAGCAGGTCTGTGAGGTCTGACAAGCTGTAAGCATTCTTCCATTATACAAATGGGAGGCTGAAGCTCCAGGAAGTGAGCTGCCTCTCACTCAAGGTCACAGGAAGGCCACCGTCCGAGCTCCCCAAGTTCCAGTTTCTTCTCCTACGTGGACCCTGACTCGTCCCTCAGGGACATCCTCCTTATCCCACAGTGACCAGTGCCTGGACTCTGAGCCTGACCCTCTTGTCCCCACTCTCTGCCCCATAGTGCCTTCCCCACGCCTGAAGAACACAGGCCCGTGATGGGGGCTGGGGTATGGCCATGATCGCTGGATGTTGGAGGGCTCCTGCCCATGGACGGCCTCAGCCAGGCCCTGCCAGCCCTGGAGACAGTGTCAGCTGCACATTCAGGGGCTCTCCTGGTCAGGGCACATGCCGGGCCCCCCAGAGCCAGGCACCTCCTCTTCAGAGGACTTGTGGTCTTCCTTTGCATTTGGCTGCAGGGGCTGAGCAAGGCCATGCTCTCTTTCCACAGAATCATCAGCTAATGGGGCTGACCAGAGGCTGTGAAGCAGGGTGAGGGGATAGGAGCAAGCATGGGGGACACTCCTGAGAGGGCCTGTGGGAATTACAACAGTAGAAAGGGTGCTCCTGGCAGAGGGACTGCAAAGTGCAAAGGTGGGAGGGAGGGGGCATCATGCTCGGTGTTTGAGAAGCAGCCAAGAGGCCAGTGGGGCTGGAAGACACAGGTAGTGTCTCAGTCCGTGTGGGCTGCTCTGACAAAACACCATAGCCAGGGAGCTCATGAACAGCACAAGTCCAAGGGCAAGGCACTAGCAGGTTTGGTGCCCGGCGAGGGCGTGTCCTCGTTCACAGACCTCTCTTTCTCACTGGGTCAGTATATGTGTGGTAGAAGGACTGAGAGGCTCCTTTTTATTTATTTATTTATTTATTTATTTATATTTTTCCTTTTTTTTTTTTTTTTTGAGATGGAGTCTTACTCTGTTGCCCAGGCTGGAATGCAGTGATGTGATCTTGGCTCACTGAAACCTCTGCCTCCAGGGTTCAAGTGATTCTCATGCCTCAGCCTCCTGACTAGCTGGGATTACAGACACCCGCTACCATCCTTGGCTAATTTTTTTGTATTTTAGTAGAGATGGGGTTTTACCATGTTAGCCAGGCTGGTCTCGAACTCCTGACCTCAAGTGATCTGCCTGCCTCCACCTCCCAAAGTGCTGGGATTTCAGGCGTGAGCCACTGCACCAGGTGTATTTATTTTTATTTTTATATTTTTCAGAGATACGGTCTCATTCTGTTGCCCAAGCTGGAGCACAGTGGTGCTATCATGGCTCACTGTAGCCTCAACCTGGACTCAAGTGACCCTTCCTGAGTAGCTAGGACTACAGGCATGCACCACTGTGTTTCACTAGTATATGTTAACTTACTTTTTGCAAAGATGGGGTCTTGCTATGTTTCCCAGGCTGGTCTTTAACTCCTGGCCTCAAGCAATCCTCCCACCTCGGCCTCAGTGGCACTGATCCCACTCATGAGGCTTTACCCTCATGACCTGACCACCTCCCAAAGGCCCGACTACCTAACACCATCACCTGTGGGTGAGGATTTCAATGTAGGAATGAGGGAGGGGCACAAGCATTCATACTCTTGCAGGGAGGACAGGGAGGAGGGTAAGGTGGCAGTCAGGGGCCCAGGGTTTTTGACCTGAGCAACAGAAAACTGGGGTTGTCCGTTATAAAATGAGGGAGCCAGCAGGGAAGCAGATTTGTGGAGAAGTGAGATGAACTGTGGCCTTGGGCATTCTGCCAGCAGGACCCCCAGGACTGCAAGGTCCCTGGGAGGACTTTCCCAGCATGACCTATTTCGCCTTTGTCTGAGTAGCCTTCCTTCGGCACCGTGGTCTCCAAGGTCTCCTCGGCTTGCTGATCACATGCTCAGCACAGCTGTGGTCCCCTGGGCCCCGCCTCGGCCAGTAGGACTGTGCTGGGTCACCCTGGGATGGATGGTACTATGCACATTCCGCCCTACATGCTGGTCTCCCAAAGTGACCTTGATGCTCCATCGAGTGGTGGGATCTGTGTCCTCTACCCCAGAATACAGCCTGGAACCCAAAAGGAAGCTCCGAGGGCCCTCCAAAAAATTAGACACAAACGGTTAGTACCGACATTGTTAGCTCTCTGGCAAGTAGTCAAAGGGTCACCGCAACCCAGTGAATGTCAACTTGAGGAAATGGTGACCTTGACTTGCTAGGAGAGCCTGGTGGTGTTTTCATGTGGTGGTGCCCACAAGCCTCCCTGGGACAGTGAAGGCCGGTGTTCCCTGGGCAGGTGGATAGATCTGGAGGGAGTGGAGGAGACCTTTTCCCCAAGGAATTCTTTGTCTGTTTTAACCTGTTTGGGTAAAAAAAAAAAAAAAAAAATTCGTTTTGCCTAACTCAGAACTCTCTCAGGATGGAGCAGTGGCTAATCGAAGGGTGGTCTTTGAAAACCTTGAAAGTTAAATAAAGCCACTGCCACCTGGGGCAACTGGATAAAGGGCATTTGTGAAAAACCTGCAGCCAATACTGCTGAAAAAAATCAAAGACAACACAAACAAACAGAAACACATCCCATGCTCATGGACAGTAAGAATCAATATTGTGAACATGACAATACTGCCCAAAGCAATCTACAGCTTCAAGGCAATTCCGATCAAAATGCCAACATCATTTTTCACAAAATTAGGAAAAATAATCCTAAAATTTATATGGAACCGGCCGGGTGTGGTGGCTTAAGCCTGTAATCCCAGCACTTTGAGAGGCTAAAGTGGGTGGATCACTTGAGGTCAGGAGTTTGAGACCAGCCTGACTAACATGGCAAAACTCTGTCTCTATTAAAAATACAAAAACCAAAAACAGCAACAACAAAAAATTAGCCAGGTGTTGTGGCACACGCCTGTAATCCCAGTTACTTGGGAGGCTGAGGCAGGGAATCCAGGAGATGGCTTGAACCTGGGAGGCAGAGGTTGCAGTGAGCCGAGATCCCTCCACTGTACTCTAGCCTGGGCAACAGAGTGAGACTCCATCTCAAAAAAAAAAAAAAAAAAAAAAAAATTATATGGAACCAAAAAAGATCCCGAATAACCAAAGCAATCCTAAGCAAAAACAAATTATACTACTAATTATACTACTATACTAATTTGAAGCAAGCTTCAAATTATACTACAAGGCTATGGTGACCAAAACAGCATGGAACTTGTATAAAAGTAGGCACATAGACCAATGGAACAGAATAGAGAACCCAGAAATAAAGCCAAAAATGTACAGACAGCTGATCTTTGACAAAGCATTAATTGGAAAAAGGTCACCCTACTTAATAATTGGTGCTGGGGAAACTGGCGAACCACATGTAGGAGAATGAAACTGGATGCTAATCTTTCACCTTATACAAAAATCAACTCCAGATGGATCAAAGACTTAAATCTAAGACCTGAAGCTATAAAAATTCTAGAAGACAACATTGGAAAAACTCTTCTAGACATCAACCTAGGCAAATAATTCATGACTAAGAGCCCCAAAACAATGCAACAAAAATAAAAATAAATAAATGGGACCTAATTGAATTAAAAAGCTTCTGCACACAAAAATAAATAGTCATCAGAGTAAACAGATAACCCACAGAGTGGGAAAAAATATTCACAAACCATGCATTTGACAAAGGGCTTATATCCAGAATTGACAAGGAATTCAAACAAATCAGCAAGAAAAAACAAATAATCCCATTAAAAAGTGGGTAAGAGACATGAATAGACATTCTCAAAATAAGATATACAAATGGCCAACAAACATAGGTAAAAATGGTCAACATCACTAATCATCAGGGAAACACAAATTAAAACCACAACGAGATACCACCTTACTCTTGCAAGCACGTCATTATTAAAAAATCAAAAAATAATAGATGTTGGTGTGGATGTGGGGAAAAGAGGATGCTTATACACTACTGGTAGGAATGTCAGCCAGTTCAACCACTGTGGAAAACAGTATGGCAATTCCTTAAAGAGCTGAAAGTAGTTCTATCATTCAATCTAGCAATCCCACTACCCAAAGGAAAAGAAGTTATTATATGAAAAAGACACTTTCACACATATGTTCACAGCAGCACAATTCCCAATTGCAAACATGTGGAACCAGCCTAAGTGCCCATCAACTCATGAGTGGATAAAGAAAATGTGGTGTATAAGGCCAGGCACGGTGGCTCACGCCTGTAATCCCAGTACTTAGGGAGGCTGAGGCAGGTTGATCACCTGATGTCAGGAAGTCAGGACAAGCCCAACATGATGAAACCCTGTCTGTACTGAAAAAACAAAAATTAGTGAGGCTTGGTGGCAGGCACCTGTAGTCTCAGCTACTCTGGAGGCTGAGGCAGGAGAATCACTTGAAACCAGGAGGTAGAGGTTGCAGTGAGCTGAGATCGCACCACTGCACTCCAAGCTGGATGACAGAGCGAGACCCTATCTCAAAAACAAAAAATAAAAGAAAATAAAGAAAATGTGGTATATATACACCATGGAATACTACTCAGACATTAACAGGAATGAAATAATGGCGTTTGCAGTAATTTGGATGGAGCTGGAAGCCATTATTCTAAGTGAAATAACTCAGGAGTGGAAAACCAAATATCCTGTGTCCTCACTTACAAGTGGGAGATAAGCTATGAGAACACAAAGGCAGACAGAGTGATATCACGGACACTGGAGACTCAGAAGGGGGAGGTTGGGAGGGAAGCTAGGGATAAAACACTACGTATTGGGTACAGTGTACATTATTTAGGTGAGGGGTGCACTAAAATCTCAGTTAACCACTAACAATTCGTCCATGTAACAAAAAAACACTTGTACCCCAAAAGTTATTGAAATAGGAATTAAAAATAAATAAATAAGAATAAAGAAAGAAAAACATGCAGCCAACACCATATATGCAGGCAGCTCAAAGTTTTCACCCTAAGATCAGGAGCAAGGGAAAGATGCCCACTTTTACCATTTCTGTTCAACATAGCACTGGAAGTCCTAGCCAGAGCAATTAGGAAAGAAAAAGAAATAAAAGACATCCAAATAAGAAAGGAAGAAAGGCAGCAGTTTCCATCCACAGATGACATCAACCTGTATGTAGAAAATTCTACACAATTCACCAAAACCCTCTCAAAGCTAACAAATAAATTAAGCAGGGTTACAGTTGAGGATCAAAACTCAAAAAAATGTATTTCTTGATTAAAAAGTTGTATTTCTATATATTAACAACGGAAAATCTGAAAAAAAAATTAAGAAAACAATTACAAGCTGGTCACAGTGGCTCACACCTGTGGTTACAGGCACTTTGGAAGGCCGAGGTGGGAGGATTGCTTGAGCCCAGAAGTTCAAGACCAGCCTGGGCAATATAGGGAGACCTCCATCTCTACCAAAAAAAAAAAATACAAAAAATTAGCCAAGCATGGCTACTCAGGAGGCTGAGGCAGGAGAATTACTTGAGCCTGGGAGATGGAAGTGCAATGAGCCCAGATGGTGCCACTGCACTCCAGCCTAGGCGACAGAGACAGACACTGTCTCAAACCAAAAAAAAAAAAAAGAAAAGAAAAATGATTCAATTGACAATAGCATCAAAAAGAAAAAAAGTACTTAGGAATACATTAAAGTACTGAAGGTACACAACTCATACCATGAAAACTACAAAACATGGCTGAAAGAAATTACAGAAGCTGGGCACAGTGGCTCATGCCCTATAATCCCAACACTTTGGGAGGCCAGGGTGGGCGGATCGCTTCAGCCCAGGAGTTAGAGACCAGTCTGGCCAACACAGCAAAACCTCATCTCTACAAAAAATACAAAAATCACGGGGGCATAGTGGCACGTGCCTATAGTCCCAGCTACTTGGGAGGCTAAAGCAGGAGGATCGCTTGAACCTGGAAGGTCAAGGCTGCAATGAGCCGTGATCATGCCACTGCACTCCAGCCTGAGCAACATGAGCAACAGAGTGAGACCTTGTCTCAAAAAACAAACAAACAAACAAAACAAAACAAAACAAAACAAAAACAAAACTAAAGAAGATCTAAATAAATGGAAAGATTCTGAGCTCCTGGATTAAAGGCCTTAATATTGTTAAAGAGGCCGGGCACGGTGGCTCAAGCCTGTAATCCCAGCACTTTGGGAGGCCAAGATGGGCGGATCACGAGGTCAGGAGATTGAGACCATCCTGGCTAACACGGTGAAACCCTGTCTCTACTAAAAAATACAAAAAACTAGCTGGGCGAGGTGGCGGGCTCCTGTAGTCCCAGCTACTTGGGAGGCTGAGGCAGGAGAATGGCGTAAACTCGAGAGGTGGAGCTTGCAGTGAGCTGAGATCCGCGGCCACTGCACTCCAGCCTGGGCGACAGAGCGAGACTCCATCTCCAAAAAAAAAAAAAATATTGTTAAGGAGGCAATGCTTCTCAAGGCAACCTACAGAATCAATGAAATCCCCATGAAAATCCCAGCAGCATTTTTTTTTCACAAATGGAAAAATTGCTCCTAAGATTTACATATAGTTGAAAGGGACCCCAAATAGCCAAAACAATCTTTTTTCCTGTCCCCTCCAAACAATCTGGAAAAGAAAGAACAAAGTTGGAAAACTTACTCTTCCTAATTTCAAAACATACCACAAAGCTACAACAATCAAAATAGTGTGGTATTGGTGACAGACAGACATACAGACCAATAGACTGGAATTGAGAGTCCAGAAATAAACATATACGTCTATGAGCAATTGAGTTTCAGCAAGGGTGCCAAGACCATTTGATGGGAAAACGAATAGTTTTTTCAACAGAAAGCACTGGAATAACTGAATTTCCACACACAAAAAAATGTGGTTGGATTCCTACCTCATACTACATACAAAGATGAGCTCAAAATAGATCAAATACATCTATGTAAAAGACAAACTATTAGGTTCTTTGAAGAAAACATAGTGTGAATCTTTGTGACCTTAGGTTAGCTAATTCTTGCTTCCGTATGACATCTAAATAAATTGGATTTCACCAAAATTAAAACATTTTGTGTATCAAAGGACACTCTCACAAAAATGAAAAAACCTACACAATGAGAGAGAAATATTCACCAATCATACATCTAATGCACGTCCAGTATCCAGAATATATAAAGAACACTCACAACTCAACAACACAAAGACAAAAAATCCAATTTAAAAATGGGCAAAGGACTTGACTAAACATTTCAAAGAAGATCTACAGCTGGCCCCAAAGCCCATGAAATGGTGCTTGGCATCATCAGTCATCAGGGAAGTGCAAACTGAAATCAGAAGGAGGTTCTAGTTCACACTCTAGAATGGCTAGAAGTAAGAAATACAAGCACCAGATAACAGTGTGTCAGCGAGGATGAAGCTGGAACCCTCAAACAATACTGGTAGGAATATAAAATGGTGCAACTGCTGTGGAAAATAGTGTGATGGTTCCAGCACATTGCAGCCTTGACCTCCCAGGTCAAGCAAAGCAAAACAGAATTACCCTGTGACCCAGCAATTCCAATCCTAGATACAGAAACCAAAAGATGTGAAAAAAGGTATTCAAACATATGCATGTCCAAGAAAAGGCCACAGAAGCATTATTCACAGCAGCCAAAAGGTGGAGACCACGCTGATATGCATCAGCCTGAAGAATGAATAAACAAGCATGCTCCATCCATGCAATGGAATATTATTAAGCCATGAACAGGAATGAAGTGCTGAAACTGTCCACAGTGCAGGTGAATCAACACGCTCAGTGAAAAAAAGCCAGACGCAAAATATTGAGCGATGCCGTTTCTTAAACAGGCAGAGTAGCTAAATCACAGGGGAGAAGGTAGGCGGGTGGGTGCCAGGGGCTATGGAATGGAGAAGAACGGGAATGGCTGCTTAATGGGCACAGGTTTCCTTTTTCCCTTTTGGGCACAAGACATTTTGGAACTAGGCAGGTGATGGTTGCACAATTCTGTGAGTATACCAAATGCTACTGAATTGAATACTTTAAAATTGCGGACTTTCTGGTACGTGAATTTCACCTCAACTTTTTAAAAAAAGATGCTAAAATTTTAATCTTGCCCATGTTCTCACCGTCTCTGTCTCCCTGTCTCTCAGTTTCTCTCTGTGTGTCTCTCTGTCACCCTTTGTCTCTCTCTTTCTATTTCTGTCTCTCTGTCTCTTTGCATCTTTGTGTCTCTGTCTCTCTGTTCCTCTGTGTCTTTCTCTTTTGGTCTCTCTGTCCCTCTCTGTCTCTCTCACTGTATGTCTTTGTCTGTCTGTCTCTGTGTGTGTCTCTGTCTGTCTCTCTCTGCATCTTTCTGTCTCTATCTTTCTCCGTCTCACTGTTCCTCTCTGTGTGTGTCTGTGTCTCTGTCTCTCTCTGTGTCTCTGTCTCTATTTCTTTCTCTCTCTGTCTCTCTCTGTCTTTCTCTCTGTTTCTCTTTCTCCTCCAGCGTGCCTCCAAACCTCTCCCTTCTTGTAGGTCTTTCAGTTTGTGTATTTCCTCTGCAAGTCTGGCCTGTGCCCTGGCTCCTGGGAGCAACCCCGCCGCTGGCCATTGTTGGAGTCACCCTAGAATGCCCGCTTTCCTGTCCAGGAGCAGAAGGAGGAGGGATACCTGAATAACCCCACGGGCCCAGATCATCCTCCTGGCAGTAAGTGGGAAGGACCCTAGCGTCCACGTGAGGCGCTGTTCCCACCATGTGCACAGATAAGAATGTCAGGCTGCGCCAGGCGGGAGACTCTGTCCCACTCCAGACTCATCTGCCCTCCCCCAGACCACTCCTGTACCTTTGTCCAGCACAGGCCCGAAGATGGCCAGGCTGTCATGGACGGTGGTGCAGTTCCACCGGCGGCCACGGAACTGGTGCTGGCACTCCTGGATGCCAATCTTGATGCCCTCGGCCACGCTGGGCATGATCTCCACGTAGTTCCTGCAGAAGCGGAGCTGCTTGGGGACCAGGCCTGGGATGCTGGCGCACAGGATGGGCTGTGAGCCCAGGGAGGAATACTGTGGCCCGACAGCCAGTGACCTGCAGAGGGCAAGACCTGGTGGTGAGTGTGGGGCTGGGACAGTGACACAGATGAGCAGGCTACAGACCCTTTGCTCTGGGGCCTCAAGTGCATTCGGGTTGGGGGTGGGCGAGACGCAGCTTCCACCATGAAGGAAATCCGATTTCTTATTTTGCAAGTAAGATAATTTTTACTTAAAATTCCAATTAAAGATTCTCTATGGCCTCTAAAATAATGTTCATAAACCATGCCTTCTAATTGTTTTTTTTTTTTTTTTTTTTTTTTTGAGACAGGATCACACTGTGTTGCCCAGGCCAGAGTGCAGTGGTATGATCATGGTTCACTGCAGCCTCCAGATTAGCTGGGACTACAGGCACACACCACCACAGTCAGCTAATTTTTATTTTTACATTTTGTAGAGACAAGGACCTGCTATGTTGCCCAGGCTGGTCCCAAACTCCTGGCCTCAAGTGACCTCCCGCTAGAGCCTCCCAAAGTGCTGGGATTACAGGCATGAGCCACCTTGCCCAGCTCTTAAGCCTATATGTTATACATGAAGTGCTTGACACAATGCTGTGTGTGGAATAAATACTCAATGCTGGCTATTTAATTTTTTCTAGATGTTTTGATATCATCTATGTGTTTTTCTGTATGTTTTATCTGGAAGTCTGATTTTACAAGGCCAGGAACCTGACCTGCCCTACCCCCAATACTCAGCTCAGAATCCAAGTTGTCCAGATCTGTAATAGAACATGATGCAGCCCCGCATTCCTGCTCAGTACAACTGCCTGGGCCTCGTTCACACCAGGTTGACCTGGAGCCCATTGGGGGACTGAGGGCTAGAACCTGAGAACTCAGGCCGGGGACTGGGTCAGGTGGGGACTGCCCAGAGGAGGGATGCCTTTGGCTTTAGGATTGGAGGAGGAGACCTGGTTTCCGGGATGTAGGCGTGACCCAGCATAGAAATCACCATGGAACTCAGACCTATCCTGCCAGCCCGCAGGCCGGCTTTTGGCTATGTACCCCTAGATGTAAACACGTGTCCACAGTGAGACGTGTTCAGGAATCTTCCCAGGCCTTTGAGCCTGAGAGCAGGAACTTGGACGCCACCCAAGCATCCGTCAATAGGAGAGTGAATAAACAAATGAAAGCCGCCTCTAGGGTGCCACCCTGCTCAGAAAACCAAAGGCATGGGCTCCCGTGAGCACGTGGGGAGGAGGGGCTCAACCGTGAGATGTTCCTGGGGCCCTCTGCATCCCCCAATCTGAACTCAAGACCAGGCAACACTCATCCGCAGGAGAGTCAGCACTGTGGCGACCTCACTCCTCGTTTTCTAGGTCCCAACAGCTCCCAGGCTGTGCTCTGCTTTGGCAAAAGACATTCGACATCTGTGCCTTTTAAATTAATGTAATTAAGTTTAAAATTAATTAAAATACAAGAAATGTAAAACTCAGCCCTTCAGTGGCACCAACCATGCTTCATGTGTGGCCCGTGGCTACCCTGAATGGGACAGTTAGATAGGGAATGTGCCTGTCATCAGGGAAGCTCTGCTGGGCCAGCCTGGCCGAAGTGCTCTGTGTTTAACTGGGATGTTGGTTACACGAGTGCTTCACATCAGAACGAATTGAGCCATGCGCTTAGGGTCTTCCATTTTGCTGTACAAAATACACCTCAATTTAAAGAAATCACCAGGTCCTTTTGGGCACTGGTGGAGGTGGGTGGAGAGAGAGTTCCTCATGCTTACGACCACCTGTCGATGTGTCCACTGGATCCAACCAGTCTGGATCTCTTTAGTAGAGACCCAGCGTTCAGGGTCCCCAGTATGTCTACCCTCTGGAGATCTGGCCTCCCTCTCCCTGGTCACCTTCCCTCCTGTCTGGCCCCCATTTGAGTGCATAACCTCACGCCAGACCCCATGGGCATCCCCAGGCCACCACCCAAGCCTGCACCCCTGTGGTCTGTCCTTGCACAGTCAGCTCCCTTGTTCACTCCTTTATCCATTCACTATATGCAGGTACCCTGCCCCGGGTGTCCCTGCACACCCCCTCACCGTTTTGTAGATCCCAGTACTCCCAGGAAGGCCAGCCCTGATGCAGGCTGGGTTGGTGTCCCTGCTGTAGGTAGCTGGACAGTCTTCTTCCATGTTTCCCTCCCCCATCCTCTCTCTTTCTTTGAGTCCCGGCCACTGGATGACCATCCGGGGTCCCTGGGGTATGGTGTGCACTGCCACTGCCCAAGCCCAAGTGGTGGTGGCCAGGGTCAGCTGTCTCTGATCTGGACTGTGGGAAAGAGGCCTCTAGACAGGAGAAGGTGGGTTGAACCAGGCCAGGGAGGTGACCACAGGGGCTGGACTCGTGGTTTTCAAACCATGTACCTCAGAGCACCCAGGAACCCCAGCAAAGGGGCCTTGAGGTGCCCATGTAGGGTAAGGCTGGGAGACCAACTGTCTGCTTAGCCCAGGACTGCAGGGGCTTCCTTTTTTTGTTTGTTTGTTTTGAGATGGAGTCTCACTCTGTTGCCCAGGCTGGTGCAGTGGTGTGATCTCAGTTCACTGCAACCTCCCCCTCCTGGCTCAAGCAATTCTCCTGCCTCAGCCTCCCGAGTAGCTGAGGTTACAGGTGTGCACCACCACACCTGGTTAAGTTTTGTATTTTTAGTAGAGACGGGGTTTTGCCATGTTGGCCAGGCTGGTCTCAAACTCCTGACCTCAGGTGATTCACCCGCCTTGGCATCCCAAAGTGCTGGGATTACAGGCAAGGGGCTTCCATTTTTAAGCCAGGGTGAGGTAAGGTGGCTGCCCCCAGGTGAGGTGCCTCCATTCCATGAACCCAGATGCTTCCCCTTCACCCATTCTATGGCGAGACTCCATGTGGGATGTTGCTTGCAAAACATCCAGCACTGGTTCAGGACGTGCCTGCTACAGTGTTTGGGACAGAGCAGACTGACGTAAGCATAAAAAGATAAGACAGATAGATAGAGAATGGAGAGGGTGGTGGGTGTGAGATAAAGCAGGCTGACTTCAGCGTGAGCTGTGGACACACAAGGCTTTGATGTCCAAAGGCTGCATCTTTTCCAGATGTTTGAAAATTTTCCTAATGGAATGTTGTAGGGGACAAACATTTGAGTGTCATGGCTGAGGCCTGGGAGTGTGTCTGAGAAGGGCTGGGTACCTAGGCTCCAGGGCCAGCCTGGCTTACAGCCAGAGAAGTGAGCAAGAAGTGTCCGAAAGAAGGAAAAACTTGAGTAGTTGAATGTCCTTGTTTACTTGGAGACTTAGAATGAGGAGAAACAAAGGAATCCACTTAGAGTTTGCTGCTTACAAAACAGAGACCTGGGGGATGTGGCCATTTCCAAGGTGCATCCCTTCTCTGAGGCTAGATGCTGGATTCATTTTGGGGGCTGTCACTCTGCCCACCCCAGAACACTATGACCAGCACGGAGCCAGGGTTACCTGGGCTCTCAGGCTCGGGGCTGGGAGGGGTTGCCTTTTCCCCGGTCTCTAGGGAAAGCAGAGAGGGGGACTCCCAAGTCTGAAGCCTCCGTTCTCAGGGTGCTGAGTCAGCCAGCTCTGTGCCCCTCTCACCCTCCTCCTGGGTATGGCCAGGGTGCAGGTGGCCAGCTGCCATCCCAGAGGTGGCTCCAGCATCCCTGGCCTCTAACAGCTCTGATGGGTCCCCTCCCTTGACGGGCCCTTGTGGATCTGGGGTCAGGATGGGCTTCTCCTGCCTCCTGTGGACCAGAGGGCCCCTCTAGTTCCTTGAGTTGCTTCCTGAGAGATTTCTCCTTCTGACAGCACCAGGCCACCAGAAGGCCTGGGCCACAGACCCTGCCTGAGGAGGGTGGAAAGCTGGCAGGCAGAGGGGGAGCTCCTGTGGGGCCAGGAAATAGTACAGAGGAGGGCCCAGGAGGCTCACTGGGTCGCCAGATTTTGGTTGGGCCTTGAAGGATCAGTTGGGTCATTAAACAGAAAATCAAAAATAAGGCTAGGCATGGTGGCTCATGCCTGTAATCTCAGCACTTTGGAAGGCTGAGGCAGGTGGATTGCTTGAGGCCAGAAGTTCAAGACCAATCTGGGCAACATAGCAAGACCCCATCTCTACAAAAATACAAAAGTTAGCTGGGTGCGGTGGCACACACCTGTAGTCCCAGCTGCCTGGGACTTGAGCCCAGGAGGACAAGGCTACAGTGAGCTCTGATTACACCAGACTGGGTGATAGAGTGAGACCCTGTCTCTAAAAAAAATTAAAAATCTAAACTGCACAGGCACTATCCCTTCCCCAGCCCCCAAAAGCTCCTAGGATCCAAATTTCTAATCCAAGGAGAATGCAGATGCCTGGAATCCATCAGTGCTTGAGAAACCATGACCTGTAACTTCCTCCTCCCACACCCTGTGGGCCAGGCTTGCCTGGGACAAGGGACAGACAGGCCTGTCTCAGGGTCTCGCCAGGGAGTACTGGCTGCAGTGAGTTGGGGAGGGGCTCTGCAAACGGAGAGTGAATAAGAACCCAGTCTTCGAGATCGTGTGTCCCCAGGGTCCTGTTCTCAGCACAGGTTCTCAGGATGCATCAAATACGATGCAACCTGGACTCCCGGATCCGACCTTGGAACATGAAAAGGACGCTTATGCCCAAACTGGGGAGGTCAGTCTGCGTATTTTTTGTAGAGACAGGGTCTTGCAGCACTGGGAGGCAGCAGATACTCCCTCTCCCTTTCCTGCTCATGCTGGCATTTCCTGACCACCTCTGAGTTCCAACACCTAAGCTTCTCAGATCCAGAGAAGAAGAAGGATCTGAGGGCCAGGCTGCCACCTCCAGCATCTTGCTAGGCAAGCTCCAGGGACCTGAGCCACCGCTGTCTCCGCCAGACTATCGACATGGCCTTTATTATTTGTAAAATTTTATTAATTTACTGTTTTAGAGATGAAGTCTTGCTCTGTCATCCAGGCTAAGGGCTCACTGCAGCCTTGACCTCCAGGGTTCAAGGGATCCTCCCATCTTAGCCTCAGCCTTCCAAGTAGTTGGAACCACAGGTCTGTGCCACGATGCCTGGCTAACTTCTGTATTTTTTGTAGAGATGGGGTCTTTCTATGTTGCCCAGGCTGGTCTTGAACTCCTGGACTCAAACCATCCTACCGCCTTGGCCTTCCAAAATGCTGAAATTACAGGTGTGAACCACCGCGCCCGGCCACTGTGGTCTTTAGAGAGCTAGTCCCTCCTCTTCCCTCCTCCTGCGGCCTCTCCACCTTTCCAGCACTCTTGTCTCTGAAAGGGAGCCTTACTGAAGCTGGTTGTTTCTCCCTTCCACTACCCAGCATTGCTCCTGTTACTACCACCACCCAGCCCCTTACCTGGCCTCCACCTGCTGGGCAGAGCTCACTGGTGACCTGACCACAGGTTCCAGTCATGTGGCTCCCCAAAACCCACATGACCTGCATAGGTGGCACTGGGACCTCCCAGAGCAGCAAGCCAAGGCTCAGGGAATGGAGCTTTGCCACAGCTACTGGCTAATACAGCAGAACAGGGCTTCCTGCATGCTGGCCTTCAGGGGCCGCTGCTTTCTAAGATCCTACAATGCCCTTCAAATGTGTTGATGTAGTTTGAATGTGTGTCCCCTCCAAATCTCATGTTGAAATGCAAACCCCAGTGTTGGAGGTGGGGCCTAGTGGGTCCCACCCATTTAGGTCTCAAAGGCAGATCACTCGTGAATGGCATGGTGCCCTCCCTGCAGTAATGAGTTCATGCAGGAGCTGGTTGTTAGAAGGAGCCTGGCACCCTCCCCTGCTCCCTCTCCCATGTGTGCACATGTACCCCCCCTTTACCTTCCACCATGAGTGGAAGCTCCCTGAGGCCTCAGCAGAAGTAGATGTTGGTGCCATGCTTGTACAGCCTGCAGAACCCTAAGCCAATTAAACCTTTTTTCTTTCTAGTCTCAGGCATTCCTTTATAGCAATGCAGAATGGACGAGTACGTGTATGAAACCCCAGTCCCTGCAAAATAACATTTACAAACGAGTCAGAGATAAATGGCGCAAGTCACACAGAGCCTGGACAGCCTCCTTGCAGCTGACGACCCAAGACATCACAGGGCTTCCTGTCCCCAATGCAGCCCCCTTTCCACCCCAGGGGGCCACCCGGGGGCCATGGGTGGTGGCCCTAACTGTTGCACCTGCAGCTTTGGGACTGTTGGAACCTCAGTTTCCCCAGCTGAACTGGGTGGTCATGGTTTAGAGCAGGTTCCTCTAAAGGGTGGCCCCAGAAGCATGAGTGCCATGGGGAACGTGTGCTAGGTTCACCCAGGCTGCCTCTGGCTTGGACCTTCTAAGGCTAACAGGGAAACTTCTACGGCTCTTGAGTCTAAACTTGCTTCATGGCCATGTCTGTCTTCACGAGGACTCTCAAGGTCCTTGGGGGCTCCCTTGGGCCAAGTCTCTGGGGAGTCAGTCTTGCTGATAATCACCCTGGGGGGGGCCAGGGACCTACCTCCACCCCAAAAAAGGGTCCCCAAAAGAGCAAGGTAGTAGCAGACTCTTAAAGCATGTGGGGGGATGGAAAGGGACATCAGGTGCCCGGAAGGTGACAGGCATGGACAGACCCTGAGCACTGGCTGTCAGTCCGTGGCTCCTGCCTGC
Source organism: Macaca mulatta (assembly GCF_049350105.2). Lineage (NCBI taxonomy): Eukaryota > Metazoa > Chordata > Mammalia > Primates > Cercopithecidae > Macaca > Macaca mulatta. The sequence goes on along the minus strand of NC_133406.1, from coordinate 85,770,201 downwards.
TCATGGCCTTGGGCGGAGCAGCCACGAGTGGCCACTGTCCTGCCTGGTGCCCTAAGACAAGCGTGGCCCCAGTCAGCAGTCACGGCCAGGAGCTCCCACTTGGGCTTCTGATGAATTCTCCAATCTCTCCTTCGACCTCTCCCACGCTTTGTAGGCATGCAAACAAGTGTCTGGTCAGGGACGAAGGGTCCTTGCTGAGGGTCACTCACACAAAGAACCACAGGTAAGCACTTGGGCGGCGCGAGAGGGAGGGAGGGGGCGGTGATCTTGTCAACCGTCACTCCCTACTCACTTCCTGGATGGATGCCATCGATCTGGATCTCAGTGAGGTCTGGGCCCTGCCTCGGGGCGGTGGGAACAGCAGGGGCAGGAAGGCTGGGCCCAATCCCCCGGGAGAGGCTGAGGCCAGCCTGCCCTCCCTGACCCCATGCCCTGCACCCTGAGCCTGTGATTCACCGGATGGGGAATTCATTCCCTTTCCCCTCTCACTGCCAACACCACAGTGTCCCAGGAAGAGTCCATGTTTCCCACGTCCAGCCGCCACATAGCTGAGTGGCTGGAATTCTAACTGCCCAACTGGATGGGACACCAGATATCCCTCTGGCCATGCAAAATCAGTGTCCCAAGGGAATGTGCCCCTGCTCTTCCAATATCTCCAGCCTCTCTTGCTCTGTCCCCTTTCCCTGGAATCCCAGCTCTGGAGTGAACGGCAGAGCTGGGCTAGCAGATCGCAGCACTCCAGCACCACAAGGCCTACTGGAACCATCGTGTAATCATCCAGAAGTCCCCAGAAACGGAGATGATGCTTAGTGAGTTTTCAAAAACGGAACACAAACTGTTTCTATTCTTAGAAAAACAAAAAGTTGAAAAAGTTGATAAGATCACAGACTTGTCTTTCCTTCCAGATTTTCACAAATGCTGTTAGGTTCTTTCCCCCCCCCCCGCCCCAATAATAGTTTGTTTTGAAGGGGAGGCTGTCATATTCACTCAGAACACACACAAATGTAGTTTTGTAAAATGGCCCCAGTCTCTAGACCCACGGCTCCCACCGGTGGCCAAAGTCACAGCAGCCATGCCTGCAGCCCACAAGCACTAATGGTTTTTCTTCCTCACTCCCTCACTTCTGTCGAAAGGCCAGGCAGCTCGCCAGAGGTACGGCAGAGACGCTGGCTGTGACATGCAGGGGAGGAAGGAGGCTGGCCCAGGACCACAAGGCAGGCGGTAGGCTAGCCCAGTCCAGACCATGCTGGCCTCTCCGGCTTGGTTTGGTCCCATGTGCAATTTCCCATCTTATGTGGTGGCACTGGAGGTGCTACCTAATCCCTATGGATGGAGGCTCAGGGCAAAGTGTGGAGGCCTTCTGGCAGCCACACAGCTGTGGGGATCCTGAGTGGCCATCACATCCAGCCTCCACTATTCCCGTGCAAGTCCTTCTGAGGCTGGCAGGCTCTTAGGTTTCTCAAGTCCAGGCCTGGTGTCTTTCAGCAGTAAAATTTAGCAAACTCAGAGCACCCATGTACCAGGGGCACAGCTCTGTGCTTGCATGTTTGCTGGGGGCGTGGGGACCTCACAGTAATGCTCCACCCAGGTGTGTGGACAGGAGGCCTGGAAGGCAGGCATGGGCTTCAACTAGGGCCCTGTTACTCATTTGTTTGTTTGCTCTTTCTCTCTTTCCCCTCTGGGGCCTCAGTTTCCCCATCTGCCTAAAGGGGTTATGGACCCCTCTCCTACCTGAAGCTCTGAGAGAGGGGAACAGTGCGTGGAATGGGGGCACTGCTCTCAGGCCCTGCTGCCCTGCTGGATGTCATCTCAGCCTCCTCCTGGCCCGAGAGGGACCCAGTGCACCCCACTCGCGGGCCTGCCAGGGCTGCCCCTCCAGGATGCAATTTGTGCCCTGAGCCCAGCTGGCCACCTCCTGGGACCCCTCTGGCTCCAGCACAGCTGCAACACAGGCAGGTATGGAGGACCAGGGCAGGTGCGTGTCTCTGCCATGGAGGGTCCTGCTTGGGCCAGTGGGCTTCCCCTCTGTGGGGCCTCTGGAGCAAACATCCTGTTCCAAATCTTTGTCTTCTTAAGATCAGAGCCACTCCATGGGCAAGGATAAGGTTTCCTTCCTCAGACCTGAAGCTCAGAGTGTTTGTCTGTTGGTGGATGATATCCCAGCTCACCCAGGCTGAGACTTCCCAAGGGTGCCCACCTGCCCGGGAGACCCCTGAGGCTCTGGCTTCTCCTCACACCCAGTGGTGGAACTGCAGCTGCCTGGAAGACCACTCTTGGCAGCTCAAGCACCTTGTGAGCTGGCTAGGGTCCCCAGGATTTAGAGCCCCCAGGTCCCTCCTGGGTGTCGGCACCCCTTCCCAGTCCAGGCTGCCCAGCCCTGCCTGGAGCTTTCCCAACCCGCACCTCCTCCTGCCCGCCGGCCCAGCTGGGATTACTGACACATACTTTGAACGAGTCCCAGCAGGCACAGCGGCTCCTGTGCCCGCGGCCACGCACTTGCCAGTTTCCCTGGGCGGCAGCGGCACGTTTTGCCGGGGAAGGAATGTGGAAGCAGCAATGTGAGAGACACCTCCAGGGTGTCACCTGGGGAGGCCAGTAGGGAGGGCAAGGAGGAGGCCATGTGCCCCTCACCAGCCTCAGGGTTGTAACCAGTGAGGGGTGGGGTGGGGTGGGGGATTGTCCAACATTAAAGTGCACAGCCTGGGCCACGAAGCAAGACTCCATCTCAACAAAAAATAAAAAACATTAGCCAGGCGTAGTGGCATGAGCCTGTAATCCCAGCTACACACAAGGGGCCAGGATGGGAGGATTGCTGGAGCCCAGGAGGTTGAGACCAGCCTGGGCCACATGGTGAAACCAGCCTCTACAAAAATACAAAAATTAGCTGGGCGTGGTGGTGCGTGCCTGTGGCCCCAGCTACTCAGGAGGCTGAGATGGGAGGATCGTTTGAGCCCATGAGGGTCGAGGCTGCAGTGAGCCGAGATCACATCTCTGCACTCCAGCCTTGGTGACAGAGTGAGACCCTATCTATGGGGCTGTACAGGTCTCCTTTGTGAATGACATTCTTTTCCTTCAGCCTCGGTAGCTGCAGCTCAGCACTTCCCAGGTACCATTCGGGGCACTGGCTCTCATCCCTAGGGAGCCTTTTCTCTTCAGGAGCCAGAACCAGCCTCCTTGGCACCTGCAACCTCTGCCCCAGCCCCGCCCCTTGAGCCACACAGAGTCTAATCCTTCTTCCCCAACCAACTGCCTTCAGAGACATGAAGTGGGTCTTCTGAACAGAAACAGCAACGCAGTCCTTCAACTACTCGTAAAGGGGGCAAGTTAGAAGACTCGCGTTTTGGTCAAAAATCCAATGGATAAGGGCTGCAGGCAGTGGTCCACATTGAGAGACCTCCCCACCCCCATCACTGCAGGTGTGGCTTCAGGCTGGCTTTCTCAGACTAGACTCCCAACAGAGGGATGCTGTTGGTTTGTTTTTAAATTTCCATTATTACAAAATCCACAGGAATGGTTGCAGCACTGTCAAACCGCTACAATGTCACCAAATCGTTTTTAAATTCCCAATTTCTGTTCTGGTTTCTTCATGGACAGATGGTCAAGCGTTCACATTTGGGCTCTGCACGGTAGGCCCCACGTTGAGAAGCCCCAACGGGGTCCCTTGATGGAGATGGCATGAGCCCTGTTGCCTGCATCTTGGGAGGGCTGCTGGACACTGGAGCTTCCCTCCTCACAGCATGGCGATGTGCACAAGGGACCCAGTGGAAGAAGTGGCCACTGAGTGGTCACCACCCCTAAGACTAGGCTGCTGTGACTGTATCTACTCATCCTGTTCTCCCTGCTACAAAGGATTCCAGGAGGCTTATGCGAAGCAAACATCGTTGGAACAAGTCTCTTGAGTCAGAGGGGCAGCTGGCCTCAAGGGCCCAAGTTGGCCAGTGCCTGAGGTGCCAGCGCCAGACAGGAGGAGCTTTTGTGCTCTGAAAGGGCGTGGTGGGTCCCTGTGGTGGCTATGGATCTGTGGCCACTCCTGACTGTCACCCTCAGGAGGGGTTTGTGTGTGGGCAGCTCTGAGGGGCAATGCCACCCCAGGGCCCTGAGATCCCACAGCTCTGGGAGGGCTGGCCTGATGACTCCACTCAACTCGTTTCATGAGTTTTATTTACTAGTGACTGCTGTCCTCAGTGCCAGAGGCAGAGATGAGAGACAGAAACTGCAAAAGACAGAGAGACAGAGATTAAAAGAGATAGAGTGATAGAAACAGGCAGAGAGAGACAGACGGACAAAGAGTGAAAGAGGCAGAGACAGACACAGAGAGATAGAGACAGAGATGGGCAGAGACAGATACAGGGAAGAGCCAGACAGACAGGGAGAGACTGAGAGACAAAGGTATGGAGACATGGAGGAACAGAGACAGGGAACAGAGAAACAGAGAGACACAGACAGATGCAGGCAAAGGGGGAAGGAAGAAGAGGCTAGGGTGAGGCCGGGCCTGTGGAGGGAGTGTGCCAGTCGCAGGCTAATGTGGAGGCAGGGCAACTCCAGGAGTGGCACCCATCCCTCCTATCACGAGGCCCTTCCCATCTGAGCTTTTGGGTACCCTGGGCCATGTCCCTGCCCTGCCCAACTGGCCCCTCTCAGTCCCCGAAACACCCGTGCTGCAGTCACCTGCCCACACGCCGCACATGTCTGCCTGACCCATCATTCCAGCCGAGCTCCTTCCCTCCTGCACCCCTTCCTGGCTCCTGCCCGCTAAGCTGCCTCTTCACCTGACCCGTCTTCCAGTCAAGCTGTCTCCCCACCACAGTGAGGCCCATCAGGACTGAGGACACGGGGCGAGGTGCCTGGAGGTGGTGTGGTGCAGACACTGGCTGAGTAGGGCCTCCAGGGGTGCCAGCCCTCCAGCCCATGAAGGGCTGGGATGAGGGGCTGAGCTCTTGTGCCCAGGAGGTTGTTTGCACCCATGAGTGTGTAGGAGAGTGGAGGGCCTGAAAGTGTCTACATGTTTTGTCGAGGGCTGTGTGAGGTGCCCTATAAAAATGGAGGTCACGATGTGTTTCTGTCATAGTGACAAGCTCGAGGTCCAGAGGGATGTGAGGGGGACCCTGGAGGGAGCATGAGTGAGGCTGTGGAGCAGGTCAGGGGCAGGGAAAAGGCTGAACACGACCCACACTGCACTTCCCTGGAACAACCGGGGTGGCCATCTATAGGCAGCCAGGCCTCTGTGCTCAGGAGCCCACAGTCCAGCAGGAGCTGGTGATGGCCGGGCAGAAGGAACGGCCTGAGAGGGAGAGCAGGGCTGGGTGAGGGGCGGAGCTTGCTGTGCTCTGACAGGCAGCAGGGGTGGCTATCGCCAGGCCTGGTAGCAACTCCAGGTGGCTGGGTGGGTGTGAGTCCCAGGGGAGGGCCCGGACTGAGAACGGAAGCAGGAGGTGGCCGTGGCGGGAGTGCCACAGCCCAGTCTGGTAAAGGCAGCAGAGGGACTTGAAAGATGAACAAAATCCAATTGCGAGCCCCAAAGTGGGCTTGGACCCTGGGGAGGTGGTGTCGGGAGGCACAGGCCTACGTCTAGGGTCCTGGTGGGGTCCCTGGGGAGATGACAAGATGCCATTAACCCAGACATGAGAAGAAGAAGGGAGAAGTGCTCAGAGTGCCCTGGAGTGCGGGCGTGCCCGGGGATTGTTCTCAGATGGGGCCTTGGTCTCCTTGCAGCGCAACTGCCCTGTCCTCTGTCCATGTGGGCTCTTCCATGAATTCTTGTTCCTGAGAACTCAGCTTAGAAGGGGTGTGCAGGGAGGTGGGGGTCACTAGGTTCCTGCCGTCTGTGGCCTCATGGGACGCAGGTGGTCAGGTGCATAGGCCTTGGTTTGGTCTCCTGCCTGGCTCCTGTCTGTCACTGGATGAGCTCAGAATGGATGCCCCTGGACATCTGTGCAGCTCTGAGCCATTCAGTGTTAGACCAGGCCCGTCTCTGCATTTCAGACCCGCTCGGCCTTGGGACTGCTGGCATCTGCTGCGTGGGTGTAAGACACCTCTGGGCCACCCAGCCCTGGGGAGGCAGGTGGCCCTTCACTCTCTCACAGTGCTGCTGGCCACACAGGGACACCTTTGCCTCTCCCTCTGCCAACTTCAAAAGCCTAATTACCCTGAATTGGGCTGTTTCCTGGTTTGTTTCTCCAGGTGAGGAGATTCCCCTTCACTTTCACTTTCATGTGCTGGTGATGGTGGAGGGGGGAGAAGCAAGGGGCCAGCAGCTTCATGTTAGGGAGGGGCTGGGGGCGCAGGTGAGGAGTTACAGAGAGGCCACCCACCCCAGCCTGCTCCGCTCCACTGGGGCTCACCAGGAGCCCACCTGGCAGGGGCCAAGGTCCCTTCCTCCCCTGGTGATGCTTAATCTGGGGAGGATGCTGGGAGACAGGAGAAAGGAGGAGACGCTCTACTGGGTAGAAGACTCAGAGAAAGAGAGAGAATCTTCCCTGGCTATTAAACTGCAGGACACAAGTGGCAGGGGTCCAGCAGCAGGGGTCCTGCAGCGCTGTGTCCTTCTGTGAGTCTTCCTCCCTATGCTGCCCGTGTGCTGCTCACGCCTGGGGGAAGGCATGTCCTTGCTCAAGCACGAGCCTGCCTGGGGGCAGAGAGGGGATCAAGAAGGGGGCAGACTTGTCCCCAGGAAGCCAGCCTCCCCCAAGCGGAGGCTGCTTCTCAGGAAGCAGAGAATCCCCAAGTGTGAGAACCCTACTGAGAACAAAGTGGGGGTGGGGATGGGGGAGGGGTCCTCACCACCCACCCACATCAGTGTCAGGTGGGGGTTCTATGTCCCCCTTCCCTGTGTGGCCAAAGGACTGTCCTGTACTCTTGATGGGAGGGTGGGGAGGGTACAGGGACTTCACTTCTCTGCTCCTCCTGGCTCCCCTGCAGAATACCTGAGTGTCCTGGAGGGTGTCTCAGGGTCCATTCAGAGTAGAACACAGGGGGCCCAGGTGAAAGGGAGGTATACATGCGTATGAGGTGGACGGGGACCGAGGCTAGGAACCCTCAGGGCCGACAGGACAAAGATCCTAGGGCGCAGGGTTGCCAGGAGGCTGGCGACATTTATGGGAAGGGCGCGGGGGCCAAGGCGCTTCCTTTTGCGCTCAGGAACGCGGCGGGTTCTAATTAGAAGCCTGCCTGGTGCGTAAGCTGGCCGCCCTCAGGGCTCTCTCCGACGAACGCGCTGCCCCTGACTCCCTGCGGCCGTCTGGACGCGCGTCAGTATCCCAGCGCCCCAAGGCGCGCCCTGAGCCTGGCCCTCAGGTGGGCCACTGGGCGCCGCAGGTGCCGCACAGGAAATGGGGCACGCGGAAGTGGGGGTGCGCGGGGGTCCCCGAAGCGCGTCCCCGCGGCCTCGCGGCCTCTTCCAGGCCCGTCAGCTGCCTAGGGCTGCCCTTTCCCCGCCCCGCTGCTCCTGGCCCGGCGCCTCTACCGCGGGAGCCCCCGCTCCTGAACCATCTCGAAGAGAAAAATTATTATCGGATTAGATGTACCTCGGCTCGCTGGGTCTCCCCCCTTCCCCTCGGCGTAATTATTATAATTCCAGGCTGCCGTCGGAGAATGATGGGGAGGGGAGTGTGCATGCTTGTGGGGAGGCTTCTCTCCAACTGCGGGTCCTACCAGCGCTGCGCCTGGCCCTGAGCGCCCACATTCCTGCCACTTGTGTTCCTCAATCTTGGGCATCTCAGAGCGCCCTTAATTCGGAACTGGGGTGACCCTTGCTTGGTGAGGGCTCTGAGGGATCACAAGCCCTGGCGAAAGTGTGGTCCCCGTTCCCCCTCCCACAGGATATGTGCGGTGGAGGTGGGAGGCCTGAGAGAGACCTTTGGGGACCCTTCCTTTGGTTTATCTGCACTTCCATCGCCAGGCTGGGGAGGGTCTCATGGAACGCGCCTTTTCTGGCATGGAGGGCGCAGCTAAGCGCTTTCTGATTGAGGGTTCTGGAGCCCCTCACACCCCGTGCTTAACTCACCTTTACCTCTCTCTACAGCAGCCCCTCCTCGCTAGGCGGACCCAGGCGAAAGGCTCGCAGAGAGGACCCCTGGAAACCCCCGCGCCCGGACTGCGGCGGAGAGGCGCGCGGGGCCCGGGGCCAGCCCCCAGTGCGCCCCGCCGCCGGCTCTGCGCCACTCCCCGCCGGGTCCCAGCTTTCTTTACGTAACCACGCTGCTCCGAGCTGTTCAGTCTTGTCTCATCGACTTTGTTTTAAAACGTGTGTGTGTGTGTTTGTGTGTAAGATACGGTTTTTGAGGAAAGTCTCCGGCGAATTCCCTCTCGCTTGCCCTCTTCCCTCGCCTGTCCCCTGGCCTCGAGCTGCCTGTCCCCTCGGTGACCGTGCGTGCCGACCTTCTTTCAGCCTCTCCCCAGCCCACTGTTCGCCCTGTCCGACGCCAGGGGCAGCTAGGACCTCCGCAACCTCCCCCACTCCCCCGCTCGGGAATCAATGTCTCCGGAAGCTCCGCCACCCACGCGTCCCAGCGGCCTGAACAGGTCCAAAGTGGCCGTCCAGGAAAACCAACCGCCCGCGGCCCGCACGCTGGGCTGGAGCAGAAGGGCGCGGGCTCCGGCCACCGCGGGGTCCCTGCCCGAGGGGGCCGTCTGCTGCGGGCCCGGCGCACAGGGGCAGGGGCGAACGCGAGGAGGCTCACTCACCACCAGATCGGGTAGCTGCCCAGAGCCTGCTTCAGGCTGCAGAGGAGTAAGAAGTATCCGAGCGGGGCCATCGCCGCGCGAGAGGGCGCGGAGGGCCGGGAGTCCGCCCCGAGAGCTTGAGCGCCGGGGCGGGCCGGGCCCTGGGAGCTGGCGCGGCGGCGTCGCTGGGCCCTCCTGCGACCGCGGGTGCGCGGGTGTGCGCGGGCTCCGAGGGCGGCGCTGCGCCAGGTGGGCCGGCGGCCGGGCTGCGGGCCGAGGCCCGGGGCGGCGCGGGGCGGCGGGGGCGGGGCAGCGCCGCGGGGGGCGCCCGCCAGGGCCGGGGCCCGGGCGGGGCAGGCAGGGGCGGGCGGGGCCCTGGGAGCCCGAGCGGCGGCGGCGGCTTTGGCCCCCTCCTGTTGCCGTGGGTGCCGGTGTGTCTGAGGACGTGCTGGTGTGCGGGCGCCCAGGTGTGTGCGGGGCGCTGGGGTGCGCCAGATGGGCAGGCGGCTGGCCGGGGGCTGCGCGATCCGCAAGTGCCCTCCTGGAGCTCCCGGGCCGCGCCCCTCAAGTCTCCCGGGCCGAGTCCTGGGTTTCCAGCCCCGCGCGCCCTGAGCTCACGGTGGGACCCGCAGTCCCCGTCTCGCTCCCGGTCTATGGCGAGCTCTGTCTCTTGCCCTCGAGGTGGCTGGGCTAGGTCTCCCCTTCATCCAACAACCTGCTTGGGACGGGGGTTTGAGGCGGGAGTGACGGTTGTCTGGTGCACGTCCTTTGGCCCTGTCTGCCTGCAGCCGGACTCCTTCCTCTGAGACCAGGACTGCCCGCGCATTCGGCGGATAGAAAGGGTCCGGGACGGGTGCAGCCTGCAATGGGGACAGCGGCCAGGTGGACCTCCAAGGTGCAGCCACGCGCCTGTGGGTCACAGTGGGGGACGAGTGGGACTCTCTGTGGCGCAGGGATTGACCCCTCCATTTTTCTCCCCATCACTGCACCAGGGAAGAGAACAGTGGAAACCCCTGACGCGATGGGACGATGGGACGGTGGGGAAGCGCAGTGCTGCCCCCAGGTTCTGGGACCACCAACCTCCAGGTCTGCCCAGAGCTATGCAGCCTGTTCAGCCAGAGGGATTTCTGACTATTTAGTTAAGCTGTAGGAGTTTGCTGATGGACAGGGGAAGACCAGAGAGGGAAAGTGACTTGCCCAAGGTCACCCAGTGACCAGTCAACTCTCCAGCTCCCAGTCATTTGCATATTCATATGGAGCCCCAGGAGCCGCCTGGGGAGGTTGCAATTTGCAGAGGGGAAGTGTCTCCAGCCTCCCCTGGGGGACCTGATAACTGGGATGGTCGGGAGGCTGAGGCAGGAGAAGGGCGTAAACCCGGGAGGTGGAGCTTGCAGTGAGCTGAGATCCGGCCACTGCACTCCAGTTTGGGCGACAGAGCGAGACTCCGTCTCAAAAAAAAAAAAAAAAGAGGCACTATCCCACCGGGGCTGGTCCTCCTGCAGTCACACTGTGACCGAAGCTCAGCAGGAATCTTGGTTGCCACTTTGGAATTGAGGAAGGAGGCTCTGGGAGCTTCTGAGAGCTCCAAGCAACTCCAGATTCATCCGTGGTGTGTTCTCTGGGGATCCTGCACTGCCCAGCCTGTGGGCCAGGCCTCCTGTGCTGCTGCAGAGTTGCGGGAGGGAGGTGCATGGAGAGGCAGGGATGGGCATGTGGCCGCTTCTGTGCAGCTTCTCAGAGAGGGGGTGGCTGAGATGTCCCCAGGTGTGTCGCTGGCTGGCTGATGGAGGCAGCTGCTTCCCACAGTGTTCCCCACTCACAACTTGGTTCTGCATTTGCAGAGGGAGCCTGTGGTCCTGTGGACACCAGCCCTAGGGGTCACCTCGTGACTATGTCAGGAGACCTGAATTCAGAGTGACAGCGGTTCTCTTTAAAGAAAAGTTCCCTTTGCTCCTCACTACCTTGGGAATCCAGTTCCCTCCAGGCATGCCCGGCCGCCCACCCCCTTCTCCGAGGCACTGAGGGGGCCCCCACCCTCAGAGGGAAGGAGGGAAGAACTCTGGAATGAAGCCCCCGTGGGGGCAGGGAGGGAGAGGGGAGGGAGCGTGTTTGTGCTCCTCTGGACTTTGCCTTGCAGCAAAAATCCCACCCAATTATGGTACTGGGGGAAACCTGGGCTGCAGGTGGGGTGGGCGACTGAGCCCAGCCTGAGGCACGCAGACTCTTGTTACCCCCACCTCCGCAGCAATGAGGTTCAGGGATTAGAGCCTTGGTGATGGGGAGCCCCCCAGAGGATGCCAGCTCTGCACACACAAAGTAGGGCAGCCTTGCCCACCGACAGGATGGGCCTTATGACCTCACTGAAGGGGGCAGGTGAGCACAGACTGCTCAGTCCTGCTCTCCTGCCCCTTGGTTTCCCAAGCCCCTCCTCCTGGTTGCTTTCTTCTCCCCCATCAGGCCCCATCCCCTGCCAGTGCCACCTGGGTAGTGGACACACAGAGCCGGCCGCTCCCCAGGCTGCGGAAGATGAAGGGAGGAGCAGACCCCGAGGCCTCAGGCAGGAGCTCAGCCTGCCCAGACCCGGCTGTCAAGCGAGGGCTCCTGTTTCTGAAGACTCTGGATACCAGGGAGCCAGGGTAGGCTGCGTGGAGGAGTGGGTGGAGACTTCTGGAACTAGCTCCTGGGCACCTGCCTGTACCATGCGGGGTTCCTCCTTCCCTCTGTGAGCCTCCTGAGCGCCTCGGCTCCAGAGCAGCCAAGTCAGTGGGGCTGGGCTGGGGTGGGGTGGAGAGCAGAGTGGGGGAGCAAGGGTGGGACCCCAGCTGGGTGTCAGGGGCCTGAGGGGCTGCCACTGAGTGTCTTCGAGGCTCGGGTGATGTTGCCTACAGCACCTCTTCTCCCTTGCTTGAGGTGCAGCGGAAGGTGAGGGGCCTCCCTGGAAGCGCCCTCTGCTGTTGCCTAAAGGGAGCTATCCCTGACCAGCCTGTCAAGGTCTACGTCCCCACCTGGCCATTGCGCTGGGGACTGGGATGGGGTAGGTCGAGGTCAAGGCATAGGGCAGGCTCCTGGGGGCATGCCGGGTGGGTGCTGAAAGGTAACTGAGACCTGGCTTTGTCTCCACAGACCTCCTTGTTGGCCAGGACACAGACCTACATTCCAACAGGTAGAATGGGGAGGTGGGTGAGACCTTTACAAGCCAGCATCAGGAAAGGGCTCATGGTCCTCGGAGAGAGCACGTGTGAGAAGGCCTGACAACTGGGCGGCTCTGGAGCTAAGCCCTGAGCAGCCAGTCATGTGTTTAATGAAACAAAACTTCTCATGTATGGATGGTGCTGGAGGGAACATCATTTCTAGCCTGCTGGAGGGCCCACGGAGCGTGCTCCCTCCTTCCAGAATAGGCCCCCAGGCAAGAGGAGGCGCTGCCCACCCCAGAAGCTCTGTAGGACCCCTGCTTGGGTGGGGTAAGCCAGGTGGGAGGGACATCTCTCATGGGCAGTTTGCTTTGTGAGGTAGTGAGTTCCCTGTCTACAGCAGGTGTGAGTCCCTGTTATGGGTGGGGCAAGCCAGGATTTCAGACACTAACTGGTCATCTTTTGCTTCCTTCTTTTTCCTCCTTTGAGCAAAAATAAGTTGGGGGAAAACAGGGAAGGGGTTTGGGCAGACAGAGAGTTCAAGGCTCTGGGGGCTTTCTGGCTGAAGGACCCTGGAAGGAACAGCAGCAGGACAGGGTCAGAAGACAGAGTGCCCCTCCACGCTCAGTTCCATTGGAACTTGCTCCCTTCTAGAAGCTTCCCTGACCCTCCTTGTGGGGGTCACTCTTTGGATGCCTTCTCCACGGGCAGTGGGTTCTTGAGGTCAAAACTTTCAATTGGCCAGGTATGGTGGTACACACTTGTAATCCCAGCACTTTGGGAGGCCGAGATGGGAGGATCACCTGGGCTGAGGAGTTCAAGGCTGCAGTGAGCTATGATTGCATCACTGCACTCTAACCTGGGTGACAGAGTGAGACCCTGACTCAAATAAAATGAAATGAAATGAAATGAAACTTATAGTCATTTTTTCCTCAGCTCCTCAGGCTAAAATAAATACCTAAGGGCTTTGTTTATTAAGTAATTAGGTCCAACAACTTAATGATTAGTAGCTATTGGGAAAAAAACTCATATCAGTTAAAAATAAATCAATCATATTTTTATTTCATCCTCACTTAACTGCAGTTACTGGCCCTCTGGAAGCAACACCCTTACTTGTTGTTCAAGGTCCTGGCTCCCAGGCCATACAAGGTGATGTTCATGCAGGACAGGTGACCCTTGAACAACACAGGTTTGCACTGCTTGGGTGACTTACACATGGATTTCTCCTGCCTCTGCCACCCTGACACAGGAAGACCAAGCCCTGCTTCTGTCTTCCTCCTTAGCCACTCAATATGAAGACCACTAGGATGAAGACCTTTATGAGGACCCACTGCCACCTCGTGAACTGAGTCTGGCTTCTTTTCTAGGTTTTCTGAGCAGGAGTTTCCTTTCTTCAGCTGAGTTTATTGTAGGATCACAGTGGATAACACACATGGCATGCAGCGTATGTCCTGACTGACTGTGCATGGGATTAACAAGGCTTCTGGTCAACAGGAGGCTGTTAGTAGTTTCATTTTCAGGGAGTCAAAAGTTATACTCAAGTTTTCGACTTTGCAGGGGGTTGGTGCCCTTAACCCCCATGTTGTCCAAGACTCAATTGTGCTTTCTTTAAAACAAAATTTTTTTGTAGGGACGAGGGTCTCACCATGTTGCCCAGGCTGGTCTTGAACTCCTGGGCTCAACTGATCCTCCCACTTTGGCCTCTCGAAGAGCTAGGATTACAGGTGTGACATTCTGTAACACCCTGGGAATTTGCTGTGGCGTCCCAGGGTGCCTTAGCACACAGTTTGGGAACTGCAGCTGGAAAGGGAGCAGCCAGGGTTGGGCCTGAGATGCGCAGGTCAGCCAAACAGAGACAAGGAAAATGACATGGCCACCCGCTTCCCCAAAGCTGTTGTGGTGAGACACGGTCTCTGGGCCACAGACCTGTCTGCGTCCCACCTCCTGTCTATGGCCGTCCTGTCTTTCTGTCAGTCTCTGTGTGTTTTCCTGTCACAGCTGATGACCCCTCCTGCACAGTTGTGAGTTGCTCTTCCTGTCTGCAGCCCCTCTCTACACTCCTTGTCTCTGTTCCTCTGCCCTGTCTCCACCTTTGTTGGCATTGTTCAACTCAGGCACTGTGAGAATTACCTCCTTCGCGTTAATATCATCATGAAAGCCGGCATGGACATTGCTGATGTGGGTATGTTCTGGCAGGGCTTTGCAGGTACGGCTGTGAACTCAGGGCTGTCTGTCTTCCTGTGGGTCACCTGCCCCCTGTGGGAGGCTGTGTGTGGGTTCTTCATATCTGCAGCTCTGGGTTCCTGCTGTGTATTTATTCACACCAGGGTCTGTGGCTTCCCTGAGGCCCCTGCCCAGGACAGGTCCAGTCCGCAGAGGTTGTTGCTCTGCCCCCTTGCTGTGCATGCCAGTCACAAAGCAGGGTGGCAGGGGCACCATCCCCGTTTTCCCCTCACAGCAGCACACCACTGCACTGCTTGTCTCAGTGAGCATCTCCCAGCAGCCCAGTCTGATTACCTGCCTGCTTCTTACCATCGCCCTGTATCTGTCTTTCTGAGCTTGCCATTATATTTATATTTTAAAAGCCTTTTCTCTCCAGCCCAGATCTCTTATCAAATATCCACTTTCCTTCAGTTCTCTGGAAGGTTCTTTTTTATTTATTTGTTTGAGACAGGGTCTCACTCTGTCGCCCAGGCTGGAGTGCAGTGGTGCCGTCATAGCTCACTGCAGTTTCTAACTCCTGGGCTCAAGTGATCCTCTTGCCTTGGCCTCCCAAAATGTGGGGTTACAGGGGTGAGCCCCTATGCCTGGCCTCCAAAATGTCCTTATGGTAAATGTCGGTTGTTAGATGAAATGATTTCTTGGAGGCTCCTGGAATGGAGTGATGACAGTGACTACCATGTGTGCCTGGTGCTCCACCAAGCACTGTCTGGTCAGAAGGAAGTGAATTTTACCATGTTCTGGAAGTGGAAAAGGCTCAGTGAGGCTGAATGAGGAGGCACAGCCGCCTGAGCCTCCTGGAGGCAGCACAGCAGGGCTGGGCTGTCTCTGAGGCTCACCGTCTGTAGAGTATATGTTTCTCTCCAAGATTGGAAGACCGACTGCAGGACTCCAACTCAGAAGGCCATCCTTTCCTGGCTTCAGGGCAGAAGATTGTGCCAGGATGGAGGTCATGCTTGGGAGTTCTTGTGGGCAACGAGGGGGTAGGTGAACACGAGCCAGTCCTCGTGAGCTTGCCTTTCTGAGCTGCCCTGTGGAATGAGGGCAAGGGGCCCAGTGGCCAGACTCCCTAGAGAGTGCATTTGCAGGGGCTTGGGGCACCTCTTTGGGAAATAATTCAGTGTTTTGAGACAGTGCTCTCTCCTCAGGTGTCACCCTTCAACTACCCATCTTAAAGTTCCATTTTGACCCTTCACCAGATCCCACCTGATGAAAGCAACTGGAACTTTAGGTCAGCCCCTCTTTGTACAGAAAGACTGGGCTCAAGGCAAAGTGGAAGGAGCAATGGGCCCGCAGGGCAGACCCTGGTCTCCAGGTCTCAGCCTCCAGGGATCCTTCCACACCCCCACACCGCTTTCTTACCAGGAATGTCTGTTGACTCAAAGCCCTTCACATGCTGTGCCATGGATGCCACCTTTGAGAAGGCTGACACATGATTGTTGTGTGACCATCCCTTCACAAATCAAACTTTGTGTGTTCTCACAGGCAGCTCTTGGATGCCATGAAAATCAACTCTGGGGTCCAACAGACATGTCTTTCTCAGTTGACACCCCAGCCATCCACCTCCCAGGTCCATGCTGTCCTCTCTCCGTTAGGGCGTGATGTAGGAGACACACAATCTCATTCTCATTGCAAGGTGACTTCTTGAGCCTGCTCTCTGCAGGCGGCCTGGTGATGTGTGGGGAACTGTGGACCTTCCTATGGGGAAGAGAAGATGGAATCCAGGAACCATGGAAGTAGGGCCATCAGCCTCTCCCTTTAGCCATGTGGTTAATCCTGGTTGATCCTATGAAATGGCAATGAAATGCTAGAATCACCCAAACACAGAATCATAGGATGCAGGGGAACTGAGTCAGCAGAACCCTCTGATCTTAGAAACTTATGATTCTCCAAGCATGGACCCATAGATGGAGAGTCTTAGGATCATAAGAAAATCAAATTTGGGAATAAAAGAAAATCACGGTGGGCCAGACAGGTAGCTCATGCCTGTAATTCTAGTGCTTTGGGAGGCTGGGGCCAGCAGATCTCTTGAACCCAGTAGTTTGACAGCAGCCTGGGCAACATAGTGAGACTCCGTCTCTATAAAAAATTAGCTGAGTATGGTGGTGTGCGCCTGTAGTCCTAGGTATTCAGGAGGCTGAGGTGAGAGGATTGGTTGAGGCCACAAGTTCGAGGCTGCAGTGAGCCGTGACTATGCCACTGCATTTCAGCTTGGGTGACAGAGACCACATCTCAAAAAAAAAAAAAAAAAAAAAAAAAAATCACAGTATCATGGAGTTCTGGAATCCTGCAGATTAATTATCCAGAATCCTGGCTTCCAGGCTATACCTTACTTCCCTGTGAAATGAGGGCATTAGACTCCCCAGACTTTCCTGTGGAAAGAGCTAAGTTTTGCTGTCACAGCAGCTCTTAGGGACCGGTTGGTGGCTGCCTGCTGGAGTTCCTCTTCTGGTCCAATACTGCCACCAAGTGGAGATGCCAGAGGAGGGCGACACTGAAGGGGTACCCGGGTCCAATCTTCCCTTAGAGGCAGTGCCCCTTCTGGGCAAGGTTATGGGTAGTATGAGCGGTGCCTCCTCCCCAGACTTTGGCTGTCCTGCAGCCCAAGTGGGATTTTACATTGTGGGTATGACCTATCTCATGGGAATGGTGGTGACCACAACACTTGCTGAAGCCTGCATGACCCAGCTGATCCCTGAGACCACAGGAGATGCGATGTCACCATCTTTGGAGCATAATCCAGAGCCAGGGCTCAGAGGCCAAGAGCAAGATTCACAGGGTTGCTGTTCACACATGGGCCTGGGCCTGGGCCCAGGCAGCTTGATAGTCACGCTCCTCCTGTCCACCCCCATAACCCAGGATCATGGGTCTTGGACTCCCTCATCACTGGAGATGCTCTCCTTTACTCTGGTTCACCCCCAGCTTCACCTTTAGGGCCTCCCCTCAGCCTTGAAGATCCTGAGCTCCAGGGACATGGTGGGATTTTTAGAACCTGATACAAGTGCTGCGTGCAGGTGGTTTATGTGGGAACATGGTTCTAGGGAACAGGAGAGTGGGGGAACAGGTGAAGAGAGAAAGCCATTCGGGTATCCATTGGCTGCCGTCTTCCCTGGTTGAAGAGGCTGGGGCCCGCTATGCCTGGCAAGGCACAGGAGATATGACTCCAAGGAGACATGATGTTTTGTTTCTTACAAGGCCAAGCCATCAGCCCCTTTGTGGGCTTCCTCCCTAGCATCCACAGCCTGCACACCCTTTCTGACTATCAACAGCACCCTACTCTCCCATTTCACGGAGGGAAATCGAGGCCATCAGCTTCTGTGTTACAACCTGCGGTCTCTGCAGAGAGTTTCTGTCTCTCCCTCCTCAGAGGGTTGCTGAGGTTGTCCTCCAACCCAATGGCTCCAGAAGCTTCCTTGCTGGTTCCTTCCTTGCTGTTCCTTGCTGGTTGTCTTCCAGCCCAACGGATCCAGAAGTTTCGGCAAAGCATTCGTTCCTGTTCTCTCCAGGCTCTTCTCATACCAGGCTCAGCAACCACCTCCATACTCTCCTAAATCTTCCACCTGCCCCCTCTACCTGCAGCTTCCTCTTAGTTCAGAAGCTATCAGCTATTTAAAGTGGTATTACTTCTTTCCATTTCTATGTTTTGTTGCTAGTGCTGACTTTTAGCATATTGATGTTGTTTCCTGCAACTGTCCTAAGTTCACTTATTAGTTCCAGCAGATTTATTCTTTTTTGTAGATTTGTTGGCGTTTTCCATGTAAACAATTGTGTTACCCGTGAATAAAGACAGGTTACCTTTTCATTTCAATTCTAGATGCCTTTCATTTCTTTTTCTTGTCTTATTGCACTGGCTAGAAACTCTAGGACAGTGCCAAATAAAAGTGGTGAGAGTGGATGTGCTTGTGTTGTTCTTGATGTTTAGGGAGGAAACATGCAGTGTTTTATTTAAGTGTGATGTGAGCTGTAGTTTTTCATAGATGCCACTTATCAGGTTTAGGAAGTTTGCAGCTAGTTCTAATCTGCTGAGAGTTTTTATATAAATATTGGAATTTATTAAATGATTTTTCTGCATTAATTGAGACAATTATGTTTTTATTTAGTCAATTAATATAGTGAATCGCATTACTTTATATTCAAATATTAAACTAACCTTGCATCCCTGGGATAAATCCCACTTGCTCATGGTGTATCATCCTCTTTATATATTGTTGGATTGGATATGTTAAAACTTTGTTAAGAACTTTTGCATCTATGTTCCTGAGAAGTACTGATCTAGAGTTCTTTTTCCTTATAATGTCTTTGTCTGATTTGGGCATTAGGATACTTCTGGCCTTATGAAATACTCATGAGTATTTCCAACTCTTTAATTTTCTGGAAGAGTTTGTGGAAATTGTTATTATTTCTTGCTTAAATGTTTGTTAGAATTCACCAGTGAAGTCATCTTGCCTGGTTTCTTTGTAGGAAGGCTTGTAACTACAAATTCAGTTCTTTAAATAGCTATAGAACTATTTTGGTTATTTATTTCTTGTGCGAGCTTTGGTAGTTGATGTCTTTCAAGGAATTTGTTCATTTTATAGAAGTTGAATTTATTGGCATGTAGACGTTTATTCCTGTTCATTTTTTAACATCTATAGAATCTGTAGAGATGTCACCTTTCTAATTGTTGATATTAGTCATTGTCCCCTCTCTTTTTCCTGGATTGTCTGGATAGAGACAGAAAGCCCATGGGTTGAGCCTGTCCATGGTCTTCTCTTCCTGAGTTCTTAGCCTATGAATTTTGGATGTGCTCAGCCTCCACAAATGCGTAAGGCACTTCCTTGTGATAATTCTGTCCTGCCTTCAGGGACTCCACTTACATCTATGTTGGGCTGCTTGAAGTTTTCCCACAGCTCACTGATTCTCTTTTCATATTTGCAGTCCTTTTTTCTATGCTGTCTTCAAGTTCACTAATTTTTTCTTCTGCAGTGTTAAACTGCCATCAATGCCATTCAGTGCATGTGTCCGCTCAGATATCATAGTTTTCATCTTTGGAAGTTTGATTTGGTGCTTTTAAATATCTACTCCTTCTCCACACATAACATGCTCCATCTTTCCTCTGTCTTCTTGAACATGTGGAAGCACTAGAGGCAATTTTTTGATGTGCTTGCCTATTAATTTTATCATCTGTGTCATCATGTTTGTTTCTATTGCTTGATTGATTTTCCTCCTCATTCATGAGTCACATTTTTCTTCTTACTCACATGCCTAGTAATTTTTGATTAGATACCAGACATCGTGAATTTTACCTTACTTGGTTCTGAATACTTTTTTATTCTTATAAATATTTTTCAGCTTTATTCTGGAATGGAGTAAAATTACTTGAAAGCAGTTTAATTCTTCTGAGGCTTGCTTTTAAGCTTTGTTAGGCAGAACCTAAGCAGCACTTATTCCAGGGCTAATTTTTCCCCAGTACTGAGGCAATACCCTTCTGATCATTCCACCTGATGTCCTATGAATCACTAGATTTTTCCACTCTGGCTATTGGGAAGACAAACTGTTGCTGGCACTGTGTGAGCTCTGAGGATTGCTTCTCTAATTCTTTGAGGTAGTGGTTTCATCACATGTGTGCACTAGCCAGCACTCAGATGGATACATTGAGGAATGCTTCTGAAAGTCTTGGGAGCTCTCTCTATGCAGTCACTCCTGTCTGGCACTCTGCCTTGTGAACCCCAGCCAACTTGAACTCCCTGGACTCAGTCCTCCTCCCTGCTGCAGTGTAAACTCTCTCTAGACAGTGTGGCTAATGCAACTGAGGAACCCAATGTTGAATTTTAAGTTTAATGAATTTCAACTTAAATGTAGCCACTGGCCATGCATGGCTAGCCACTGGCCATGTGTGGCTACCACCATGGATGGCTCAATCTCTAATGCAGCTGGTAGAGAGCCTGGGGTCCCTGCTCTTCCTCTGGGAAATGAGCTCTGCCCTCTCTGCAGTCAGGACATGTGTGAGCTCAGCTGGCTCTGGTCAGCCCGGAAAACCACAGTGGAGAGTTCACCTGTCTATCACCTGTCCAAGGTGGGCCTTACATTGGCCTAGTTCAAGCTGGTTGCTATGATTTGAACGTTTGTCTCCTCCAAAACTCATATTGAAATGTAATCTCTGAAGTGGCAGTACTGAGAGGTGGAGCCTTTAGAGGTGATTGAGTCAGAGGGTCCTGCCCTCATTAATGGATTAATCAATTCATGGATCAGTGGATTAATGGGTCATCATGGAAGTGGGACTGATGGCTTAAGAAGAGGAAGAGAGACCTGAGCTAGCACCCTCCCCATGGGATGCCCACTACTCCCTTAGGACTCTGCAGAGAGTCCCCACCAGCAAGAAGGCCCTCACCAGATGCACCCCCTTGGTCTTGGACATCCTGTCCTCCAAAACTATAAGAAATAAATTTTGTTTTTTTAAATAAATTACCCAGTTTTAGGCATGCTGCCATAAGCAATAGCAAATGGACCAAGATTCCAGGTTTTGCAGCAGAGTTAGCAGTTACTCTTCACTGCAGTATGGCAGATGCTTAGTTGGGCTCTGGTCTCCAAAGAGCCCCCTCTTCTAGCCCAGTTCTGTCAGATCTTGACTCAGAAAATAGCACAGCTTTCAGACCATCATAAACTCAAGGGGAGCCATTGTGACACTGGGAAAATAGACACTAATTCCACACTTCCAGCCTCCAGGGTCTTAATCTGTCCTAGGCAGTGCCATGGAATAGAAAATCCCAGAATTCCAGCCCAAATGCCCAGCCTCACATCTCACTGGTGGGCAAACCAGTCCAGAGAGATTATGGACTTGCATCCACACATAGCACATAGTGATGGGGCCTGGGCTGGAGCCCCCCTGTGCCTCCAGACCCTCCATCCTGGCCGGCTGGCCTGTCCCCCGCAACTCTCTCTCAGAACATTCTCTGATTCTATCTTGCTTTTTGTCTCTGCTCCCTCCCTTTCTTGTGGGGCTTTCCCTCTTCTCTAGGTACCTATTCTGGCCCTTTCCAGGGAAGACAAACACAAGGATAATCCCATCTTGGGTTTACGTGCAAGGGCACGCTCTGGACATTTCTGTCCTATCTGGTCCATCTCCCCATCTGCTTGCTCCCCTCTGGGGTAACTCTGCTTTTGCAAGCCTGTAGACGGAGAGGGTGGAGAAGGCCTCCGGGGGAGAGAAACTACAGGGTGGGGAGAATCTCATTCCTCAGGGAGGGCTTGTCAATTGAGTCCTGGGGCTGCTAACAGGCACCGTTGTGTTCTTCCTTCCCTGAAGGCCTTCTTAGGACGAATTCCTCAAAGTGGGACAGTTGGTCCCAAGGTGTCATGCACATTGAAGATTTTGCTACATATCATTAAACTGACATTCAGAAAGAACCCTCACCAACAGCATGAGAACAACTGTCCCCACCCCTCCACCTGACTGTCTAATCTTTGAGCAGCCTGGTCTCTGAGTCAAAGGACCAA
Source organism: Macaca mulatta (assembly GCF_049350105.2). Taxonomy (NCBI): domain Eukaryota; kingdom Metazoa; phylum Chordata; class Mammalia; order Primates; family Cercopithecidae; genus Macaca; species Macaca mulatta. The sequence continues at coordinate 85,748,713 of NC_133406.1, read as the reverse complement.
GGAATGAGTGAATGCCCAGGGCTTGGCTGAGAGGTTAGGTCCCTACTGAGGGATGGGTGGGTTTCCACAAGGCAGGGTCTTGGGAACTTTGATACTTACAATACAACCACTGAAATCAAGACACTACCTTGACTCATTACTGCTTTCTAATTGTCACAGCAGTTCAAGGGTGACGAGTTGTCCCAAAAAGCCTTGTTTAGAAAGAATGTCTTGGTCAGAATCATGCATTGCATTTAGCTGTCATGTCTCTTCAACCTCCTCCAGTGTGGCTTATTGGTCATTTATATATCTTCTTTGGAAAAATGTCTGTTCAAGTTCTTTGTTGATTTTTAAATTAGTTTTTTGTTGTTGAGTTGTAAGAGTTCTTTATATATTCTGGATGTTAATCCCTTATCAGATATATAATTTGCAAGTATTTTCTTCCATTTTGTAGGGTGTCTTTTTCTTTTTCTTTCTTTTTTTTTTTTTTTTGAGACGGAGTCTCGCTCTGTCGCCCAGGCTGGAGTGCAGTGGCCGGATCTCAGCTCACTGCAAGCTCCGCCTCCCGGGTTCACGCCATTCTCCTGCCTCAGCCTCCCGAGTAGCTGGGACTACAGGCGTCCGCCACATCGCCCGGCTAGTTTTTTGTATTTTTTAGTAGAGACGGGGTTTCACCATGTTAGCCAGAATGGTCTCGATCTCCTGACCTCGTGATCCACCTGTCTCGGCCTCCCAAAGTGCTGGGATTAGGGTGTCTTTTTCATTCTACAGTCAACACTTGCTGTTTTCTATTTTTGTTTTCTTTATAGTGGCCATCTTAATCTAGGGCATGCCAACCACTGCATGGTTGAAAATCCATGTATAACTTTTGACTCCCCCAAATTTAACTACAGCAGCCTTGACAATAACATAAACAGTTAACACATATTTTGTATATTATATGTATTATATACTGTATTCTTACAATATAGTAAGTTAGAGAAAAGAAAATGTTATTAAGAACTTCATAAGAGAAATGTATTTACTATTCACGAAGTGGAAGTGGATCATCACAAAGGTCTTCATCCTTGTCTTCACATCGAGTAGGCTGAGGAGGAGGAGGAAGAGGAGGGCTTGGTCTTGTTGTCTCAGGGGTGGCAGAGGCAGAAGAAAATCTGAGCGTAAGTGACTCACGCAGTTCAGATCCATGTTGCTAAGGGGCCAACTGTATATATCTCATTTGTATATATACATAATATATATTACACATATATTACATATATACACATCACATTTTTATATATGCGTATATATAACTTTTTTTTTTTTCTTTTTTAAGACCGAGTCTCACTCTGTCGCCCAGGCTGGAGTGCAGTGGTGCGACCTCGGCTCACTGCAACCTTTGCCTCCCAGGTTCAAGTGATTCTCCTGATTCTCCTGCCTCAGCCTCCCAAGTAGCTGGGATTACAGGCACGTACCACCACGCCAAGCTAACTTTTGTATTGTTAGTAGAGAGGGAATTTCACTCTGTTGGCCAGGCTGGTCTCAAACTCCTGACCTCTGGTGATCCGCCAGCCTCAGCATCCCAAAATGTTGGGATTACAGGCGTGAGCCACAGTGCCCAGCCAACATTTGTATATATGTGTATGTCACATTTGTGTATATATATCACATTTGTATATATCACATATCACATTTGTATATATACTGTATGTCACATGTTTGTGTGTGTGTGTGTATCCATTCCTATGTCAATTGATATTTAGGTTGCTTCCACCCCTTGGCTACTGTAATTAATGCTGCAGTGGACATGGATGTGCAAATACCTCTTCAAAATCCTGCTTTCAGTTCTCTGGATCTATACCCAGAGTGGGGTTGATGGATAATATGGTAATTCTATTTTTATTTATTTATTTATTTTTTGAGATGGCATTTCATTCTTGTTGCTCAGGCTGGAGCTCAATGGCATGATTTTGGCTCACTGCAACCTTCACCTCCCAGGTCCAAGCAATTCTCCTGTCTCGGTCTCCTAAGTAACTGGGATTACAGGAATGTGCCACCATGCCCAGCTAATTTTGTATTTTTAGTAGAGACAGGATTTCACCATGTTGGTCAGGCTGGTCTTGAACTCCTGACCTCAGGTGATCCACCCACCTTGGCTTCCCAAAGTGCTGGGATTACAGGTGTGAGCCACCGTGCCTGGCTTAGTAATTCTATTTTTAGTCTTGTCGAAAACCTCCATACTATTTTCTATAGCAGCTGTGTCATTTTACATGCCCATCAACAGTGCATAAGGGTTCCAATTTCTCCACATCTTTGTCAACACTTGATGTTTTCTATTTTTGTTTCCTTTATAGTGGCCATCCTTAGGAGTGTGAGATGGTATCTCATTGGTCTTCACGTGCATTTCCCTGATGATTATGATGTTGAGCATCTTTCCATGTGCCTATTGGCAATTTGTATGTCTTCTTTTGGGAATCATCTATTCCCAAATAGGGAATCATCCTTTGCCCATTTTTTAGTCAAGTTATTTGGTTGTGCTTGTTGTTGCTGATGAGTTGTAAGAGTTTTTAGATATATTCTTGATATTAATCTTTATCAAGATATATGTTTTACAAATATTCTCTCCCATTCTTCCATGTTATAGGTTATCTTCTCTGTTGATTGTCTCCTTTGCTGTGCAGAAGTTTTAAAGTCTGATCTAGTCCCATTTGTCTATTTTTACCTTTGTTGCCTGTGCTTTTGGTGTCATATTCAAGAAACCATTGCAAAATCCAATGTCAATAAATTTTCTACATTTTCTTCTAGAAATTTTATAGGTTCAGGTCTTAAGTTTAGGTCTCTAATCCATTTTGAGTTAATTTTTGTTTATGGTGTAAACTTAGAATGCAACTTCATTCTTTTGCATGTGCATATCCATTTTTCCCAACACCATTTATCAAAGAGTGCATTCTTTCTCTGGTGTATGGATTTGACAGTCTTGTTGGAGATCATTTGGCCGTGTACATGAGAGTTTATGGGCTCTCTATTCTCTTTCATTGTTCTATATGTTTGTCTTTATGCCTGTACCATACTGTTTGGATAACTGTAGCTTTTGGAATTGTTTTCTCTCTCTTTTATTTACTTATTTTTTTTTAGTTGGAGTCTTGCCCAGGGTGGAGTGCAGTGGTGTGATCTCAGCTCACTGCAACCTCCGCCTCCTGGGAACAAGCTATTCTCCTGCCTCAGCCTCCCAAGTAGCTGGGATTGTAGGCATGAGCCACCATATCCAGCTAATTTTTGTGGGGTGTTTTTGTTTGTTTGTTTGTTTTAGTAGAGATGGGGTTTCGTCATCTTGGCTAGGCTGGTCTCGAACTCCTGATCTCAAGTGATCTGCCCTTCTCAGCCTCCCAAAGTGCTGGGATTACAAGCGTGAGCCACCGTCCCCTGCCTGGGATTGCTTCCTTAAGTTTCTTTTTGGATTGTTCATTACTACCGTATACAATGCAACTGATTTTTGCGAGTTGATTTTGTATCCTGCAACTTGGTTAAGTTTCTTTATAATCTCTATTATTTCTTTGTGGATCATTTAGGATTTCTTCTGTATAAGATCATATCATCTGTGAACAGAGATAATTTTACTTCTTCCTTTCCAACGTGTCTTTAACTTCTTTTATTTGAGACGAAATTTCACTCTTGTTGCCCAGGCTGGAGTGCAGTGATGTGATTTTGGCTTACTGCAACCTTTGCCTCCTGGGTTCAAGCAATTCTTCTGCCTCAGCCTTCCAAGTAGCTGGGATTACAGGTGCCTGCTACCACGCCCAGCTAATTTTTTGTATTTTTAGTAGGGACGTAGTTTCACCATGTTGGCCAGGCTGGTCTTGAACTTCTGACCTCAGGTGATCCACCCACCTCGGCCTCCCGAAGTGTTGGGATTACAGGTGTGAGCCACTGTGTCTGGCCTTTTTTTTTTTTTTTTTTGCCAAATTGCTTTGGCTAGAATTTCTACTACTGCACTGGATAGAAATAGCAAAAGTGAACATCCTTCTCTTGTTCCTGGTCTTCGGGGGAAAGCTATCTGTCTTTTACCATTGATTATATGATGCTAGCTATGGGGTTTTTATATATGGCCTTTAACTAGAGAAAGTTTCCTTCTATTTCTGGGTTGTTGAGTGTTTTTTTTTTTTTTTTTTTTTAAATCATGAAAGGGTGTTGACTTTGTCAAATGATTTTTCTAATCATTTTTTAATCAATTGAAATAGTCATGTTTTTTCCCCTTCATTCTGTTGATATGGTATATTCTATTGATTGTTTTTTGTATGTTGACCCATTACTGCATTCTAGGAATAAATCCCACTTGGTCAGATATATAGTTTTTCCACTATGCTACTCAATTCATTGTGCTTTCATTTTTTGAGGGTTTTTGCATCAATATTAATAAGGGATATTGGTCTATAGTTTTCTTGTAGTGTCTTTGTTTGGTGTTGGTATCAGGGTAATGCTGGTCTCAATGAATGAGTTAGGAAGCGCTCCCTCCTCCTCAATTTTTTGGATGAGTTTGAAAGGGATTGGTATTAGTTTTTGTTTTTTTCTCACAGAGTCTTGCTCTATTGCCCAGGCTGGAGTGTAGTGACATGATCATAGCTCACTGCAGCCTTTACTGCCCGGGCTCAAGTGATCCTTCCATCTCAGCCTCCCAAGTAGTTGGAACTACAGGTGTGCATCACCATGCCCAATTAATTATTTGTTTTTTGTTTGTTTGTTTGCAGAGACAGGGTCTCACCAGGTTGCCTAGACTAGTCTCAAACTCCTGGGCTCAAGCGATCTTCCTGCCTTGGTCCCCCAAACTGCTGGGATTACAGGCATGAGCTACCACACCCAATTCTTTTTTGTAAATGTTTGGTAGAATTCTCCAGTGAGGTCACCTGGCCTTGATTTTATTACTGATTAGATCTCCTTACTGGTCCAATTTTTCTATTTCTTTATGGGTCAGTTTTAACACATTTTGTGTTTTAGAAATATCCATTTTAGTTAGGCTATTGAATTTGTTAGTATACAATTGTTCATGGCATTTAGTCATAATATTTTTATTTCTGTAAAATCAGTAGTAATGTCCCCACTTTCATTTCTGATGTTATTAACTTGAGTCTTGTGTCTCTCTTTCTTGGCTGTTCTAGTGAAAGATTTGTCATTTTTTGCTGGCCTTTTCAAAGAAATAACTTTTGGTTTTATTGATTTTTTCTATTATGTTTTTATTTTCTTTTTCACTTATCTTTGATGTGATTTTTATTATTTCCATTCTCTTGGATGGAAGCTTTGGGTTTAGTTTGCTCTTTTTTACCCTAATTTTTAAGGTGTATAATTATTGATTTGAAATATTTTTTCTATTTTAATGTAGGTGTTTACAGCTATGCATTTCTCTATTACCACTGTTTCCATGGTATCCCAGAAGTTTTGGTATGTTTTGTTTTTATTTTCATGTGACTCAAGGTTATTTTCTAATTTTCCTTGTGATTTCTTCTTTGACCCTTGGTTGTTTAAGAGTGTTTCGTTTAATTTACACACATTTCTAAAATGTCCAGTTTTCTTTCTGGTATTGATTTCTAGTTTCATTCCATTCTGATCAGAAAAATACTTCAGATTATTTCAATCTCTTAAAATTTATTAAAAATTGTTTTGTGGCTTAGCATGTGATTTATCCTGGAGAATGTTCTATGCACAGTTGAAAATAATGTGCATTCAACTATCGCAAGAACAGAAAACCAAACACCGCGTGTTCTCACTCATAGGTGGGAATTGAACAATGAGATCACTTGGACACAGGAAGGGGAACATCAGACACCGGGGCCTATTCTGGGGAGCGGGGAGGGAGGAGGGATAGCGTTAGGAGATATACCTAATGTAAACGACGAGTTAATGGGTGCAGCACACCAACATGGCACATGTATACATATGTAACGAACCTGCAGGTTGTGCACATGTGCCCTAGAACTTAAAGTATAATAAATAAAAAAGAAAGAAAGAAAATAATGTGCATTCTATTGTTGTTTGGTGGCATGCTCTATAGGTATTTTAGGTTTAATTGGTTTATAGTATTTTCTAAATCCTCTATTTTCTTAATGTTCTTCTGTCTGGTTTTTCTATCCATTATTGAGGTGAGATATTGAAGTTTACAACTACTGTTGCAGAACCGTTCATCCCTTCAATTCTGTCAATGTTTGCTTTATACATTTTTGGTCTGTTAGGTGTTTATATGTTTATAGCCTTATTGTCTTACTGTTTGAAGATTTTTCTCTCTATATATTGTTCTTCTTTGTCTCTTGTAAAGTATACTTTTCTGACAATAATATAGCCATCCCAGCTCTTTTTCATTACTATTTACATAGAAAGTCTTTTTTCTATTCTTCTATATTAAACCTCTTTGCATCCTTCTATGTAAAGTGAGCCTCTTGTAGACAGCATACAGATGGACATTGACTTTTAAAATTCAATATGCCAATCTGCTTTCTTAGAGATTTTAGTTAATTTACCTTTAATATGATTACTGATAAAAGGATTTACTTCTGCCATTTATTTGTTTTCTATGTGTTATATAATTTTTGCTCCCCAATTACTACCTTTTTTATATTTAGTTGATTTTTTGTAGTATAAAATTTTGATTCCTTTCTTTCCTTTTCTGTGTGTTTTAAAGTTATTTTCTTAGTGGTTACCACCTAGTTTGAGTAATACCAACTTAGTTTCAATAGCGTACAAACACTCTGCTTCTATACATCTCTGTTCCTCCCCATTTATATTATTAGTTGTCACAGATTACATCTTTATACATTATGTGCCAATTAAGTTAGATATATAGATATTATTTTATGTGTATGCCTATTATATCATATAGAAAAATAAAGATGTTACAAACCATACCAAAAGTACATTAATGGTGGCCTACATATTTACCTATGTAATTACCTTTACCAGTGTTCTTTATTTTTTCTTATGGCTTTGAATTACTGTCTAATGTCCTTTCATTTCAGCCTGAAGAACTCCCTTTAGCATTTTCTATAGGAACAATCTTCTGATAATAAATTCCCTCAGCTTCTGTTTTTCTAGAAATGTCTTATCTTTTATTCTCAAATGAGAATAAAGAGAAATTTTTGCTAAATATAGAATTCTTAGTTGACAGGGCTTTCTTTTTTCTTTCAAGATTTAAATATGTTATCCTATTGCCTTCTGGCATCATTTATTTTTCTGATGAGAAATCAGATGTTAATCTTACTGAGGATCCCTTGTGCATGAGATGTTTTTATAATGTTGCCTTCAAATATTTCTTTTTGTCTTTTTCTTTCAACAATTTGATTATAATTTGTCTTGGTGTGGGTGTCTTTAAGTTTATCCTGCTTGAAATTCATTGAGCTTTTTGGACATGTATATTCATGTCTTTCCTCAAATTTGGGAAGTTTTCAGCCATTGTTTCTTCAACTATTCTTTCTACCTCTTTCTGTCTTCTTCTGTGAATCTCTAATGGTGTATGTTGGTCCACTTGATGGTGTCTCATACAGCTTTTAGTCTCTGTTTACTTTTCTTTGTTCTTTTTTCTTTCTATTCCTGAGACGTAATAATTTCAGTTGTCTTACCTTCAGGTTTGTAGGCTCTCCTGCCTGCTGAAATTTGCTATTGAGCTCCTCTAGTGAAATTTTCATTTCAGTTATCCCACCTTTTATGCCAAAAATTCTGTTTGGTCTCATTATTTTTTTTTTTTTTTTTGAGACGGGGTCTCGCTCTGTCACCCAGGCTGGAGTGCAGTGGCCGGATCTCAGCTCACTGCAAGCTCCGCCTCCCGGGTTCACGCCATTCTCCTGCCTCAGCCTCCCGAGTAGCTGGGACTACAGGCGCCCGCCACCTCGCCCGGCTAGTTTTTTGTATTTTTTAGTAGAGACGCGGTTTCACCGGGTTAGCCAGGATGGTCTCGATCTCCTGACCTTGTGATCCACCCGTCTCGGCCTCCCAAAGTGCTGGGATTACAGGCTTGAGCCACTGCGCCCGGCCTGTTTGGTCTCATTTTATAATTCCTATATCTTACTAAGAGTTTTATTTTGTCATACGTGGTTTTCCTGATTTTCATTGTCTTTAGCTGTTTGAGCATATTTAAGATCATTGTTTTAATCTTTATCCAATAGTCCAATGCCTGGGCTTCTTAGGGACAGTTTCGATCTATTTTATTCCTTTGAATAGGCCATACTTTCATGTTTCTTTTTATGCTGTGTAATTATTTTGAAAACTAGACAGTTGAATATTATAATGTGGTAACTTTGGAAATAAGATTATCCCTTTTCCCAGTGTTTGCTGGATTTTTTATCGTTGAAGGCTATAGCAGATAATTTCTATAATGACTTACCCAAACTATTTTTTTGCAAAGACTGTATTCCTAGGCATATTCAGTCACTGACATTTTGTCCATAGCTCGTGTTCAACTTGTGCTTTTTTATTTCATATTTTTATTTTTTGAGACAGGATCTCACTCTATCACCCAGGCTGGAGTGTAGTGGCATGATCATGGTTCATTGCAGCCTCCATCTCTTAGGCTCAAGCAATCCTCCCACCTCAGTCTCCTGAGTAGCTGGGACTACAGGTGAGCACTGCCATGCCGGACTAATTTTAAAAATTTTTTTAGACTAGGTGTCACTATGTTGCCCAGACTGGTTTCAAACTCCTGGGCCCAAGCAATCCTCCCACCTTGGCCTCTCAAAGTGCTGAGATTACAAGGGTGAACCACTGCACTAGACCTCAGCTTGTGTTTTGACAGAGATTCCCTCCAATATCAGGAACTAAAAAGAAACAAACAAACAAACAGCAGAAACCAAATAACCACTCCCAGACTTTACAGATTGACTCTGTGCTAGGCACTCCTTCAACACTTATCCAAGCCTGCACTTAGCTTAGGGATTAGCCCAAAGTGGACGCTTAGGATCTCCTCAGGTGTTTTTTATGAGCATGCATCTTGCCCTGGGCATGCATGTGGCCTTCTAAATCCCCTTGTACACATGGGTGCTTTTGAATGCCCTGATTTTCCAAAGAAACTCTCACCAGCTTTTACTACTGGGTCTTAAGTGTTTTATTGCAGGTCTCAACTATAATCTTCTGCCCTAGGCATCTGCAGGATGTGAGTTCACCTTGCTCTCTCTCTCTTTCTATATATATATATATGACATATATGTTTATATATGTAGTATTATATATAGTATTTATATATATATATACACACAGTATACACACACACACACACACACAATATCTGCGGTGTTTCCATCTGCATTCTGAGTTAGGCAAAACAAAGACAAGCACCTTGTATGAGTCCTTTGGGCCACCTCTCCCTAGGCCCTCAGACAGCTTAGGACAGACATGCACAATAATGTGCCAATCAGGTCTGGTATGCTCCGTCTTGTATGAGAGACCAGGGTCCCACACTGAGAATACTGACTTCCCTCTCCAGGACTGCTGCTGCACCAGGGAGAGAGTGGGCAAGGGCAAGTAAAAGGGCCATGGATACATCCTACCATTTTAAAGTCACCTGTTTCTTGATTCAGCATTTGTTTGGTTGCTGTGACCCTTTTACTGCTTCCCAGAATTCTGACAAAATTGATTCTGACCATTTCTGCTTGTTTCTGGTGGGGTAGGGGCAAGAGATTGGCACTGCCTGCCTTGCTATTTTGCTTATGTCACATCCAATCAAGGTAGTCCTTTCTGTATTCCTTCTGCTGGTGATTTGTTGAGCTTCTTGGTTGTGAGAGTTGATAGTTCTCTTAAAATTCGGAAAAATTTTAGCCATTTTTACTTCAAATCTTTCTGTCCTTTCCCCTTTGGGGAGTACAATTACACAGGTGTTAAACTGCTTGAAATGGTTTCAGAGCTCACTGAAGCTTTGCTCTGTTTTCTACTGTCTCTTTTTTTAATCCATGTTTTCATTTGGAATAGTTTCTATTGCCAATTCATTAATCTTTTCTGCTGTAGTGTTTAATATGCTATTAATTCCATCCAGTGTATTTTTTTATTTGAAAATTTTAATCTCCATAATCTCCATTTAGGTATTTTAAATATTTCCCACATGTCTCCTTCATATACTCTTGTTTTGTTTATTATTTTTTCTGTTTTGTTTCATTTTGTTTTGTTTTGTTTTTATTTTTGTTTTTTGAGGCAGAGTCCTGCTCTGCCACCCAGGCTGGAGTGCATTGGCGTGATCTCGGCTCACTGCAGCCTCTACCACTCAAGTTTGAGAGATTCTCCTGAGCCTCCTGAGTAGCTGGGACTACAGGTGTTTGCCACTACACCCGGCTAATTTTTGTATTTTTAGTAGAGACAGGGTTTCTCCATGTTGGCCAGGCTGGTCTCAACCTCCTGACCTTAAGCCATCCTCCCACCTGGGCCGCCCAAAATTCTGGAATTGCAGGCATGCACCACCGCACCCAGACCTCCTTCATATACTCTTGCTTTCCTCTATCTTCTTGGACATGTGGGGTGTATTTATAATAGTTGCTTAAATGATCTTATCTACTAATTATATTATCTCTTTCATTTCTAGATCTGGTTTTGTTGATAATTTTTTTTTCTCATTATGGGTCATATTTTCCTGTTTATATGCATGCCTAGTTATGTTTTATTGGATGTCTGGCATTGTGAACTTCATCTTGTTGAATGTTATTTCTTTAAATGTTTTTGAGCTTTGTTTTGGGATGCAATTTGATCCTTTCAAAGACTGCTTTTGAGTGTTTTTCAACAAGCACAGAGTGACTCATAGTCAAGGGCTCATTTGGCCATCTCTGTGTCCTTCTTGTCCTCTTCTCAATGTCTCATGAATTGCGAGGTTTTCTGAACTGGATATTAGTGACCTATTCCCAGTTTTGTGTGAGCTTCAACAATTTTTTCTCCTGCATTTCGGGTGGTTCTTTCCCCTGTCTTAGGTAGTTTTCTTGCCCTTGTGTACTGATCAGTCCTGACGAGGACACTCTGCAGCCCTCTGCAACTCCCTCCTCCTCTCCAGTCTTCTGCCCTGTGAACTCCAGCCAGCTTGTCATAATAAAATATCTCAGGCTGGTGGGCTGAAACAACAGACATTTATGTTCTGAGTTCAGGAGGCCAGAATTCTGAGGTCAAGGTATGGGCAGGGCTGGTTTCTCCTGAGCCCTCCCCTTGTGGCTTGCAGATGCCACTTCCTTGCTATGTCCTCACATGGCCTTTCCTCTGTGCACACACAGCCCGGTGTCTGTGTGTACAGACTTCCTCTTCTTATAGGGGCATCAGTCAGATTGGATTAGGGATCCCCTTATGGCCTCGTTTTAGCTCAATCACCTCTTTAGAGACCCTGTTTTCAAATCTGGTCACATTCTAAGGTACTGGGGGTTAGGACTTCAACATATGGATTTTGGGGGTAGGAAAGGGTCAGGACTCAGCCCAGAACAGCCTCTGGGACTCTGGCTCTGTCTCCTCAGGGAGACTACTGGCCCCTGCCTGGACCCACCTCACTCTGTCCCCTCTCAGGGCCTGTTGTCCTGTGCTGCTTGTTGGCTAATGTTGGGAATTGCGGTTCCATCCATTTTGTCTAGATTTTTTAGTTGTTTCAGGAGGGAGGGTAAATTTGATCCTTTTTACTTAATCTCGGCTGGGAGTAGAAGTCTCACAATAGAGCTGCTTAACCCATCCTCTTGTTTTCCACTCCATCCTCATCCCAGCCCTGGCGGCCCTTAGCAGAGTCCCAGGTTGCTGCCCAGAGACCCTGCCGTCCATCCTCTTGTAGCTCTCTCTGCTGTGCCTTATCAGTTACCTCTTCTCTGTTTTTTTTTTTTTCTTTCTTTCAAAGTTTTGTTGTAATCTCTTGAGCAAGCTTCTCCTGATCAACTTGTCCCTATGGGTCTTCCATGTTTTCATTCATTCATGACTATTTTAGTGAGATCTTGAAGAAGAAACCAGTGAGTGTTAAACAGATTAAACTGCTGTCTTCCACCAGACATTTCCTCATGTCTTTAAACAGTTAAAGTTTCTTGGAAACATTATTTGAAAGCAGATGTTCTCCTGGGGGACATTTATAATGCTCGTAACTTTTCACTATTGTAAATAATGCTTTGATCACTGCCCTTGCGCAGAATGTTTTGTACATCTCTGTTACTTTTCTAGTATAAATGCTTAGAGACTGGGTCAAATCCTTGACAAAATTAAAACCTCTGAGGTATACTGCCAGATGGCCACCAAAATTTTGTATCATTCTACCCAGATACTACCAACGCTTTCTTCCTATGCTTACAAAGCGCTTGCTTACTCTGGAATAAATAAAAAGTTTTCCTGTATTTCAATTATTTTAAAATCTCTTTAATCCACCTAAAAATTGTTTATGGCATAAGCTAGGGTATGACTTTATTTTTATTTGTGAAACAGTTGATTCACTCTCTTCAAAATGGTTTTCCATCGGCACATCTTTGTGGAACATTTCTCCTTCCTTCTCCTCCTCAAATTGAGCTGGGGCCATACCTGGGTGCTTCCAAGGGAGATATACAGGATAACACTGGCTTCTGGGCCTGGGATCGTGTCTGGCTGGGGAGGGGGAATCCCCAGGACCAAATGTTCTCCCAGAGCCCTGGAATCTACCCCAGTTTTATCCTGACAACCCTGCTATAATGATGTGTATATGGATACCAGAACCACTACTTACCAACCAATTCTAGACTATAGCACCTTTGCCCACTGCAAAGCTGACTCACACCTGAAGATGTCTTTATTATTATTATTATTATTATTATTATTATTTAAGAGACAGGGTCTCACTCTACGTCCAGGCTGGAGTGCAGTGGCATGATCATAGCTCACTGTAGCCTCGACCTCCTGAACTCAAGCGATCCTCCTGCCTGAGCCTCCCAACATGCTGGGACTACAGGCTTGAGCCACTGCCCCCAGACAAGATGTCTTTACCATCATACCCCAGGGTATCTATCAGTCAGGGTTTGATTGGAGAAGTAAACAGCTTGGAGATGTGACAGAAATTTGACTTCATATCACTTTGGGAGCTGGTTATATGGTTATACTGTCTTTTTTTTTTTTTTTTTTGAGACCGAGTGTCGCTCTGTTGCCCAGGCTGGAGTGCAGTGGCATGATCTCGGCTCACTGCAAGCTCCACCTCCTGGGTTCATGCCATTCTCTTGCCTCAGCCTCTCGAGTAGCTGGGACTACAGGTGCCCGCCACCTCACCCAGCTAATTTTTTGTACTTTTAGTAGAGATGGGGTTTCACTGTGTTAGCCAGGGTGGTCTTGATCTCTGACCTCGTGATCCGCCTGCCTTGGCCTCCCAAAGTGCTGGGATTACAGGCATGAGACACCGCGCCTGGCTTTTTATTTTTTATTTTTCATTTTTTGAGACAGAGTTTTGCTCTTGTTGCTCAAGGTGGAGTGCAGTGGCACGGTCTCAGCTCACTGCAACCTTCAGCTCCTGGGTTCAAGCGATTCTCCTGCCTCAGCCTCCCAAGTAGCTGGGATTATAGGCACCTGCCACCACACCCAGCTAATTCTTTGTGTTTTTAGTAGAGATAGGGTTTCACTATGTTGGCCAGGCTAGTCTTGAACTCCTGACCTCAGGTGATCTGCCTGCCTTGGCCTCCCAAAGTGTTGGGATTACAAGCGTGAGCCACCGTGCTTGGCCTATACTGTTTCTTGAAAGCTGTTGACTTGGAAGTTCGTGGAATGGGAAGATGGGAGTGGAAGATGGGCATGAGGTGGACATGAGGCTCCTGTGAGGCAGAGTCACGGCCCAGGAAGGTGCAGCAGGACCCGGAGGGATCTCCTGCCACCTCCCAGACTTTACCTTCAGTGATGGGTCCATGCAGGACAGGATGCTGCCTTTTGTATTGCATTAAACACCCGCTGGCTGGCCAGGGTTGTGGGGGGCAGGGCCAAGGCAAAAGATCCAGCAGGAAAGCTGAGTACAGTGGTTCATGCCTGTAATCCCAGCACTTGGGGAAGCCAAGGTGGGAGGATCACTTGAGGCTGCAGTAAGCCATGATCACACCTTTGTACTCCAGCCTGGGTGACAGGGTGAGATCCTATCTCAATAAAATAAAATAAAATAAAATATAGTAAGATGCAGCAGGAGTAGGGAGCCATGGACCTAGCCACTGTCCCATGCTCTCTGTTGGGTGGGACACATCTGCCTCTGCCTGCGTCCAGGCTTAAAGACACAAGGTGCTCCTTTACCCAAATCTCAGGCAAAAATGTTCCTGGGGTCCATACTCCCTGGAATCTTGTTCTAGCTCAGGGAGTCAACTAAATTGGCAGAGAGGCTCAGCGGGGTGAAGGGGCCACTCACAGGCCTCCTTGGCCTCAAAGGCTGAGCCTGTCACATGTTGAGAAGAGCTACTAGTTCAGAGCCAACCCTGGAGGCTGTTGGCCCCACCCTCAGGGACATGCCCATGAGCAAGTGAAGAGCTCAGCATCTTCCTGCTTGTCCACACCCTCCTCCCAGGAGAATCAGTAAGCACCCTTGGACCAGGGGCCCTTGACTAGATTTGGGCTGCTTTGGGGTTTAGAGGGACAAGTACTTGGTGCCAGGAAGGGCCTGGATGCAGGAATTCATGCCCCTTGAGGCCCACTAGGGAGCTGTAGTCATGGGCGGGAGTCCCAGCCATGGGAAGGTGAAAAGGCAGGCAGAATCTAGAGCTGCTTTTAGTTGGATTACTGCTCAAAGCTCTGGCCAAGATGAAAAAGGAAACTTCGCAGATGTGAATCTTGAGTCTGGAGAGCATCTGGGGAGAGAAGGGCTGCCAACCCAGTGGGAGCACCAAAACCTGGCCCAGCACCTCACCTGCCTCCCCAAGGGGCTGGCCAGCTTCATGCTTGGTGTCCTCATCTTCCACCATGAGGTTAGAGAGTGCATCCTGTGTGACTTCGATTCTTTTAAATTCATTGAGGTGTATAGTGTGTTCCATCTTGGCAAATGTTCCATGGGCATTTGAAAAGAATGTATATTCTGCTGTTGTTGGGTGGAGTGTTCTATCGGTGTCAAGCAGACCCTCCAGGTCAATGGTATTATTGAGTTCTTCTATATCCTTGCTGATTTTCTTAGAGTAGTTCTATCAACTTCTGACAGATTTTGAGACCTCCACTATAATTGTGGATTTGTCTACATCTTCAGCTGTATGAGTTTTTGCTTCATGGATTTTGAGGCTCTGTTGTTTGGTATGTACACATTTGGAAACAAAAATGAAACTATAACATATCAAAATATATGGGATTCAGCTAAAGCAGTGCTGAGAGGGATATTTGTAATAGTAAATGCTAGAAAAGAGGGAAGCTCTCAAATCAATATTCTAAATTCCCACCTCAAGAAACTAGGAAAAGAGGAGCAAAATGAAACAAAAGCGAGATGATGGATGAAAATAATAAAAAGAAGAAAAATAAGTAAATGAAATAAAAAACAGAGAAACAATAGAGAAATATCAATGAAACAAAAATTTGGCTTTAAAAACTAAAATCAGGGGCGGGCATGGTGGCGCACACCTGTAATCCCAGTACTTTGGGAGGCTGAGGCGGGCAGATCACCTGATGTTGCAAGTTTGAGACTAGCCTGACCAACATGGAGAAATTCCGTCTCTACTAAAAAAAGATTACAAAATTAGCCTGGCATGGTGCCGCATGCCTGTAATCCCAGTTACTTGGGAGGCTGAGGCAGGAGAATCACTTGAACCCGGGAGGCGGAGGTTGCGGTGAGCCGAGATTGTGCCATTGCACTCCAGCCTTGGCAACAAGATTGAAACTCCATTTAAATAATAATAATAATAAAAAAATATAAAAGAATAAAATCAGTAACATTTATAAACCTGTAGTAAGACTGAAAAAGACAAAAGGAGACAAGACACAAATCACCAATATTATGAATGAAACTGGAGACATTACTACAGATCCTGCAACATTACAAGAATAATCAGGTAACACCATAAACATTTCTACTCTCATAAATTGAGAAGCTTAAGAAAAATGGACCAATTCCTCACAAATGACAGACTAGCAAAACTCCATCAAGATGAAATAGACAACTTGAATAGTCGTATGGCCATTTTTAAAAAATTGATGTAAATAAACATTCCTTCCCCAAATGTCCAAGGCCAGATGGTTTCACTGGAGACTTTTACTACACATTTAAAGAAGAAATAAGTCCAGGCACACTGGCTTATGTCTGTAATCTCAGCACTTCGGGAGGCTGAAGTGGGAAGATCACTTGAGCTCAGGAGTTCAAGACCAGCTTAGGCAACACAGTGAGAATATGTCTCTGTACTTTTTAAAAAAGGAAAAATAAAGAAAAATTTATACAATTTATTCTAGGAAGTTTATGCAATTTATTCTAGAAAATAGAAGCGGTGGGAATCAATCCCAACTCATTTTTAATATCCCTTACAAACTTAGAAGCAAAAATCCTCAACACAATATTAGCAAATTGAGTTCAGCAATATATAAAAAGAATTATATACCATGACCTGGTGGGATTAATTCCAGGTATGTAAAGCTAGGTCAGTGTTTCAAAGTCAATGTAATCCATCATATCGACAGGCTAAAGAAGAAAAAGCATATGATTGTATTGATGCAGAAAGAGCATTTGGAAAAATCTAACACCCACTAATGACAAAATCTCTTAGAAAAATAGGAACACCCATTAAATAACAAAATCTCTCAGCAAACTAGGAACAGAGGGGAACTTTAAAAATATATTTTGTATTAAAAATATAAAAATCTTTATAGCTAATGTCATAATTAATGATAAAAGAGGAATGCTTTCTCCATTAGATCAAGAACAAGGCAAGGATGTCAGCTCTCATCACTCTTATTAACACAATACTGAATGTTCTAGCCAGTGTAACAAGGCAGGAAAAGGAAATAAAAGGCATACAGATAGGAAAGGAAGAAATAAAACTCTTCCTATTGGCAGATGACATGATTATCTACATAGGAATACCAATGAATCCTAAAAAATAAACCTTGTAGAACTAATAAATGGGTTCTGTAGGGCTGCAAGATAAAATATCAACACACAAAAATAATCTTATTTCTATATACTTATAGTGAACATGTGGAAGCTGAAATAAATATAAAAACACACCATTTTCAGTCACTCCAAAGAAAATGAAATATTTAGTTACACTTAACAAAAACATGTATAGGATCAAGTATGTGTTGAAATTGCAAAATGATACTGAAAGAAGTAAAAAACAAAAACCCTAAATAAATAGGAATGCTATGTTCATGGATTGGAAGACTCAAATAGCAAAGATGCCAATTGTTCCCACATTGATCTGTAGGTTTAATGTAGTTCCTATCAAATCCTCAGCCAATTTGTGGGTTTAGACAAGTTTATTCTAAAATGTATGGGAAGGCCCACTTTTTGATGGGGTTGTTTTTTTCTTGCAAATTTGTTTGAGTTCTTTGTAGGTTCTGGATATTAGGGCAAAGGATATGAACAGACACTTCTCAAAAGAAGACATTTATGCAGCCAACAGACACATGAAAAAATGCTCATCATCACTGGCCATCAGAGAAATGCAAATCAAAACCACAATGAGATATCATCTCACACCAGTTAGAATGGCGATCATTAAAAAGTCAGGAAACAACAAGTGCTGGAGAGGATGTGGAGAAATAGGAACACTTTTACACTGTTGGTGGGACTGCAAACTAGTTCAACCATTGTGGAAGACAGTGTGGCGATTCCTCAAGGATCTAGAACTGGAATACCATTTGACCCAGCCATCCCATTACTGGGTATATACCCAAAGGATTATAAATCATGCTGCTATAAAGACACATGCACATATATGTTTATTGTGGTACTATTCACAATAGCAAAGACTTGGAACCAACCCAAATGTCCATCCATGGCAGATTGGATTAAGAAAATGTGGCACATATACACCATGGAATACCATGCAGCCATAAAAAAGGATGAGTTCGTGTCCTTTGTAGGGACATGGATGCAGCTGGAAACCATCACTCTCAGCAAACTGTCACAAGAACAGAAAACCAAACACCGCATGTTCTCACTCATAGGTGGGAATTGAACAATGAGATCACTTGGACACAGGAAGGGGAACATCACACACCGGGGCCTGTTGTGCAGTGCGGGGAGTGGGGAGGGATAGCATTAGGAGATACACCTAATGTAAATGACGAGTTAATGGGTGCAGCACACCAACATGGCACATGTATACATATGTAACAAACCTGCAGGTTGTGCACATGTACCCTAGAACATAAAGTATAAAAAAATAAATAAATAAAATGTATGGGAAGGCACAGACCCTAACTACCTAAAATTATCTTAGAAAAGAAGAACAAAATGAGAAGAACTGCTCTACCTGATGGTAAGTCTTCCTATAGTATATGGCTACTGAAACCAAGACAGTGTGGTAACAGCTGAGGGACAGACATATAGATCAATGGAACAGAGAACCCAGAAATAGCTCCATCCAAATATCCACAACTGATTCTTCTTATAAGGGTTCAAAAGCAATTCAGTAGAGAAAAGGCAGCCCTTTTAACAAATGGTGCTGGAGTAACTGGATAGCCATTGGCAAACAAAAACAAAACACTGAATCTGAACCTAAATCTCACACCTTACCCAAAAAATAACGTAAAATGGATCACAGGCTTAAATGTAACTGTAAAACTATAAAACACATAAAATAAATGAGAGAAAATCTTCAAAATCTATGGTTAGGCCAAGAGTTCTCAGACTTGACACCAAAAGCATGATCCACAAAAGGAAATATTGTTAAGTAGGACTTCATCAAATTAAAAAGTTTTGCTCTGCAAAAGTCCACGTGAAGAGTATGAAAAGACAAGCTGCAGACTGGAAGGGCATATTTGTAAACCACATTTGCAAAGGAGTTATACCTAAAATATATAAAGAACTCTCAAAACTCAACATTAAAAATCCAGTTAGAGAGTGGGCAGGAGCATATGTTCTCAGGACCTTCAGAAGTTTTTTGCCTCCATGGGCAAAAATAATAAATTATATATATTTTAAAATACATATATATTTTTAAAATATATATTTTTAAAAATATATATATTATAATATTTTAAAACACATATATTTATATATATATATATATTTATATATATATATATATATTTTTTTTTTTTTTTTGAGACGGAGTCTCGCTCTGTCGCCCAGGCTGGAGTGCAGTGGTGGGATCTCAGCTCACTGCAAGCTCCGCCTCCCAGGTTTACGCCATTCTCCTGCCTCAGCCTCCCGAGTAGTTGGGACTACAGGCGCCCGCCACCTCGCCCGGCTAGTTTTTTTGTATTTTTTTAGTAAAGACGGGGTTTCACCGTGTTAGCCAGGATGGTCTCGATCTCCTGACCTCGTGATCCGCCTGTCTCGGCCTCCCAAAGTGCTGGGATTACAGGCTTGAGCCACCACGCCCGGCCTATTTAAAATATTTTTTAAAATTAAAATAAAAAGGAAAATGAGCAAAAGACAAACAGGCATTCCATCAAGAGGATACACACATGGCAAATAAAAATCATGAATGTTCAACATAATTAGCCATGAAGAAAATGCAAATTAAACCCACAATGATACGTGACTGCACATCTATCAGAATGGCTGAAATAAAAAAGTGACAAGTACAAATCCCAGTGAGTGTGTGGAGAAACTGGATCACTCCTTCACTGTTGGCGAGGGTGTAAAATGTGCCTGCTGGCATAGCGCCTCTGGAAGACAGTTTGTAGATTTTTACAAAACTCAACATGCAGTTGCCTTGTGACCTAGTCTTTGCTTTCTTGGGCATATTTCCTAGAGATATGAAACTTATGTTCACAAATACATGGACTTGAGAGCAGTTTTATTTGTAACAGACAGAAACTGGAAACAGCCCAGATTCCAGGGGTGAATGGTGAAATGCACTGTGGTATATCTGTAGAGTAGAATATTATGCAGCAGTGAAACGTCATGAACTATTGATCCATTTGGGTGGATCTCAAGGGAATTTTGCTGAGTAAAAAAGTGAATCCCAAAGAGTTACCTGCTGTAGGATTCCAGGTAAACGGCATCCTCGAAAAGACAAAATGAGAGATGGAGAACAGATGAGTGGGTTCCTGGGTTGGGCTGTGTCTACGCAACAGCAGCATGAGGGGTCCCATTCTGATGGAAATGTCCAGTATCCTGATTGTGGCAGTGGACACATGAAGCTAGCACAGAACTAAACACCCACATACAAAAATGAGTGCCTGTAACAAGGTCAGTGGAGTGTATCAATGTCAACTTCCTGGCTGTCATAACATCCTAGAGTTTTGCAAGTGGTTACATTGGGGAAAACCAGGGGAAGGATACCAGGGGTCTCTCTGCACTATTTCTATGCAAGTGTCCAGTATGCATCTGACAGAGGACATGGTACTATCCATGAGAATAAGCAAGAGAGGTCCTGTGCTGGATGCCGCCTGAGGGGTGTGTGTGTGTGTGCTGGCGGGGATGCAGGGACCTTCTCTAGCTGATCCGCAGGGTGCAGCCCTGCCTTGCAGGGAGCCAGGCTCCGCAGAGGCCCCTGGGCTGGGCTCAGCCTCCCAGGCCTGACTTTGTGAGCCCAGGAGCTATTCTGTGTCTGTGTGTCTGTGTGTCTGTCTTTCTGTCTCTCTCTCTCTCACACACACACACACACACACACACACACACACACACACACACGGCGCAGCCCGTGAGCTCATTTTGCCCATGGCTGGCAGTCTGGGTGGGTTGCTTCTGCTTGAGCTCTTTGTCCAGCTCCATTTCAAATGACTCATGAGTGGTTTTTGCCCTCTCCCCTAGGGACACCCTCTGCCTGGCCTCATAAATCTTCCCAAGGAGGCAACGTTTCCTGATAAGCAACCTCTCGCCCCACTCCTCCAAGACCACCCAAGAGATTGCCCCCCCTTCCCTGGGCGGTGCCAACAGCTTCCCCACCCTGAGCCTCCCCATGGTCTCTTGAGCTCAGAGCGGTGGTATGCAGCTCCCTGGAACCCCATCCTCATGTACTCTGTTAGCTGGGCCAGGTCCAGAGAGGAGCACATCAGCTGGGGAGGTGGCCTTGGTGGGCGTGGTGGGGGGGGACGCCTTTGCCCACTAGGGTGTCCTGGCGGTGCCTACACTGTGGCAGCTCAGGCAGCCCTGCCGCACACCCCTCCTGCACGGGCTTAATCAGGGGCTTGTGGCTGTGGGGATTTCTGCTCTTTGTCCTCCCTGCCCCAAGGGAAAGGCTCCCTTTCTCTCACTAGTTCATACTGTCTCCCTCTCTCTCACATGCTGTTATTCTGTTTCTCATTTTCTATCTCATTCATTTATTGTCTTTCCCTCTCTATCTCTTTTTGTCTCTCATTCTCTGTCTTCGTATCTCTCTCCATCTGTCTCTTTTGTCTCCCTCTCATTCTGTCTCTCTTCATCTTTCATTAATTCCGTGTCTTTCATTCATTCTGTCTCTCCATCTCTGTCTCTCATTCTTTCTCATTCTCTTTTTCTTTCCCTTTCTTCATCTCTGTCTCTCTTTCCATCTCTCTCTCTCTCTGTGACTCTGGCCCAGGGAGCATGGGACTGAAGAGGTTGGATCACTGGACTGGAGAGGTGGAGACAGGAGCCGCCAGGATCCTCACCCAGCCCAGTTGCTGTGCGTGGCCAGGGACAGCGGGGCAGGAGTGGCCCTGGGGAGGAGGTGTCACTGTTTCTCAAGGGTCCCGCCTCCTGAGCTTTCTGGCAAGGCCTAGGGGAACAAGCACTTATTTCTTCCCAGCCACATGGTGACTTGAGTGGATCCAAGGACATGCTTCTGAGACTTGCTTCTGTTTTGGTGGGGGCACCCTGGCTTTCGAAAGGGGCCCACCATTGGGGGTGTGTGAGCCCAGAGCCCTTCAAGCCCCTCACAACCCACACCACTTCCCTGAGGAATCCAGATTGGGCCTGGAAGGGAGGTGGGGATGAGCCTGGTCTCGGGGAGTGGCTGCCTTTGTCCAGCAGGGCGACCCAGCAGCACCCAGACACCGCGGCAGCTCAGGCAGCCCCTGTACATGCTGTCCTGTGTGGACACAGTCAGGGTCTGCGGCTGTGGGGGATTCAGCACTTCACAGGGCAGGGGTCTGCACGAAGATAGATGTTTGCAAGAGCGCCTGGACCTGATGAGCATTCATAGGCGGCTTTTGGGTTTTCTTTCTACATGGTGAGGTTCCTTCCTGAGCCCATGCCTCCTCCCTGGTGCTGACACAACCTGTTAGGGCTGTGCCTTCCCTACCCCTTGGAAAGCATGCTGAACCCTAGTGGGGGGTAGAGCAGGAAAAACCCAGCCTGGCCTTAAACACTTCTTGCAATCTTGGGGCTTCTGCCAGCTACCCAGCGCATCCATTACAATTACACATCTGGAGCTGGGGAAACCACCACAGGAGGGGCTCCAGGAGCTGTGGGACCAACTGGAAGTTGACTGAGCTACAATTCCACGGGTTCTGGGACCTCCACAAGCCCCTGCTGTGCCTGGGGCCACTGCGACCTGCTGGGTCTCCTGGAATTGATGTCGGTTCAGGGCTGTGTCCAGCTATCCCAGAAAGGTCTGATTATCTCCTCTCCCCACTGCATGTTCACCCTGGTAAAAGGCCAGAAGTGCCTTTGGGGAAGGCTGGGAGAAAGATAAGAACAGTAAGCTTTTGGTAGCGCAGCGGGTCCCCCTCAAGGGGGCTCAGCCTCCCCTCTATCCAGGGGGTTCTGGGTCTGCAAACTGGCTCAAATTTGGGACTTGACTGAGGAGCTTGGACTTTGGATTTTTATATATATATATATACACACACACACATATATATACACACATATATACACACACACACACACACACACATATA
Source organism: Macaca mulatta (assembly GCF_049350105.2). Classification (NCBI taxonomy): domain Eukaryota; kingdom Metazoa; phylum Chordata; class Mammalia; order Primates; family Cercopithecidae; genus Macaca; species Macaca mulatta. The sequence continues at coordinate 85,725,907 of NC_133406.1, read as the reverse complement.
TATATATATATTATTTTTTCAGACAGGGTCTCTGTTGCCCAGGCTGAAGTGCACTGGTGCAGTCATAGCTCAGTGCAGCCTTGAACTTCTGGGCTCAAGCAATCCTCCTTCCTCAGCCTCCTGAGTAGCTGGGACTACAGGCATACACTATGATGGCCAGCTAACTTATTTTATTTATTTATTTATATTTTTAGTAGAGATGGGGTTTCACCATGTTGGCCAGGCTGGTCTCGAACTTCTGGCCTCAAGTGATTCGCCCGCTTCTGCTTCCAAAAATGCTGGGATTACAGGTGTGAGCCACTGTGCCTGGCCCAGCTAATTTGCTAATCTGTTTTTCTTCTTTTCTTTCTGTTTTTTTTAGATGGAGTTTTGCTCTTGCTGCCCAGGCTGGAGTGCAATGGCGCGATCTCGGCTCACTGCAACCTCCGCCCCCTGGGTTCAAGCGATTCTCCTGCCTCAGCCTCCTGAGTAGCTAGGATTATAGGCACCTGCCACCAAGCCTGGCTAATGTTTTTTGTATTTTTAGTAGAGACAGGGTTTCACCATGTTGGTCAGGCCAGACTAGAACTCCTGACCTCAGGTGATCCACCCACCTCAGCCTCCCAAAGTGCTGGGATTACAGGCGTGAGCCACCATGCCTGGCTTATTTTACTTTTTTATAGACACAGGGTCTTGCTATGTGTCTATAGCTGGTTTCAAACTCTGGGCTTCAAACGAACCTCCAGCCTTGGCCTCCCAAAGTGCTGGGAGTAGAGGGGTAAGCCACCACGCCTGTCCTGTTTTTGACTAGAGTTAGACTTCTGTTCACCTGACCGTGGGCCCAGCGATGGCTTGTCCTGCCTACTCCCCTCCCCTTACCTGGAGAGCTTCTTAGGCCTGGGAGGCCATGGGGAGTTGTAGGGGTACAATGTAGCTTCTAGTCAGAGAACCGCCAGCCCCTGCCTCTCCAATAGAAATATAGGGGCCAGACTGCAGTATGGCAGATGAGAATAAAAAAGCCCACACTTCCTGGGAAACGTCTCCCCCTCGAACTGTGCCCAGGGTTTTCTGGATATGGTTTGAGAGAAGCAGAGGGTGGGGGCAGGTACTTGCCTTCTTAGCGCTGTGTGCCCTTGGGCAGGTGAACGCTGCCCTCTGGGAAGGGCCACTAGTGGCTGTGGCTGAAGCAGCAGGCAGGCCACGGTGGGCGAGGGCAGCCAGACGTGAAAGGGAGTTTGAGCCTGGGAGATTAATGGGAGGGAGTATAATTCTCCCTGGTTCCAGGTAGGCTGAGGGGACTGCCTCTATCTGCCACCATCATCCTAGGTGTAGTGAGGTAAGAGCTGAGCCAGCCCTGCCAGACCTCAGGTGTATCTCTGACATTACCCTGCTGGGGCACTGGGCCCTACCACTCATGTGCCCTGGGTCCTGTCAGCCACATGCCCTGGGCTCCTGGGCGTTCTGACAGGCTCCTGGCTGGAGCTGGGCCAGGGCTTCAAGTGGGGGTCTGGTGGGGCCACTCAGGGATGGCCTGCCTGCCGCTCCCACCACCAAAAGCTGCCATGAGCTGACAGCCTCCCTTCTCTGGGGAAACAGCAGGGTCCTTCCATGGATGTCAGATCATCCTTCTCAGCAGCCTCTTGCACCAAATGTGGTCCTGAGAGTCCAGGGCTGGGACTAGAGCCCTCTACCCGTCAGCCGGCCAGGCAGCTGCCTCCTTCCTTTGGTGACCACTAAGCTGTTGCTGGGAGGGCGATTCAGTGGAAGGGAGCTCTGTGGTGCCGGAGGCGCTTGTGATGCACATTTACAATCTCACATGTCTTCTTGGAGGCAACCTCCGGGCCTTTAAGCATGCCATTGCGGAGGGAGGTCTCCCGTCCCGTCTGCTTCCCACTGCTGCCTCTCACTTCCTGGCACTAGAGCCAGACTTTGGGGGCTCACTGGAGCCCATTGCCGTGGGGTGGGTGGGCCTCCCACTGGGGTCGCTTGCAGCCTAGGTGGGCTGGGCTGCTGTCTGCGCTCCCTCTGCTGAGCCAGCCCCATTTCAAGGGAGGTGGCCCAGCCCTTCATGAGCAAAAGACAACAAATGAGTGCCCTCTCCCTACGGGAGGGGGTCTTATGGATGGGGAAGGATGTGAGACCAGTCACACCTAGTGGAAAAGCAGAACCAGGGGCCAGGGCTCCCACACAGGACATCATGCCTTAGAGGAAAGCCACCACTTTGGATGGGTCTCAGATGGGGAAACCGAGGCCCCGAGAGGGAGTGACTGCCCAAGCCTGGTCTCCTCCCTTCCCCATTCTTGCTTTGCCCCACATGCACCTGGAGCTCACCTGGCAAGCTGGCCTTCAGGGACTCAGAAAGGGTGTGCTCACTGGGGTGACTCACATGGCCAGGCCTTCCCAGGGAAGCAGGGCCAGGAGCCCAAGGGGTGGCGAGGACGGCTCAGACCCTCGTGGGGGCCATTTTCTGCTGTTCCTGTCGTCTTCGTCTTTCCTCCGAGGACCCCTCATATTCGCCTCTGTCGCTGCCACTGGCAGGGTTTCAGAGCCTTCCAGGAGCATGTGCTCCACCCCCCAGGCTCTGCGGTCACTGTGCCAGAATCAGTCCCTGCCGGCGCAGACGGCACTGCCTAGAGAGCTGGCACCACAGCCCAGGTCTCTGAGGCCCCTGCAGCACGTGGCTGGGCAGGCTCGCTGGCCCTGTGTCCTCACCTTTGGCAGCCTAGGCCGTGTTGGAGGCACCGCCCTGCACTGACCAGGGTCTGCAGGTGGCAGGCATGCCACCGCCAGCCTGGACCCCAAGCCCTGTTCTTCTGTCCCTTGTTGCGTGGCACAGAGGCCCCATCCAGGGAACTTACAAGCCTTCTCCTGGATGCCACCCCCAGGTCTGTCTGGAATGTGTGCACCTGTATCCTAATGCCAGCTCTGGGTCCTCTGACACCATTCTGCTTCAGAAGCAGTTCCGAATCCGTATCAGCAGAGGGGATGAGTCCCTGGGCTGTGACTGTGCGCTTCTAGCTACCTGGGCGTGCACCTTCCATCCCAGGAGTCCTCTTTCTCCCCTGTCCAGGACAGGAAACAGGCTCCGGAGAAGGGCGTTGCCCGATGGCTGGTGTGGCATTGACTTAGCCGCTAGCTCCCCTCCCACAATTTAAGAATGGGGAGACCACCAGGACCCCAAAAGGTAGAGCTACTCACCTCACAGCCCTAGCAGGCTATGTCGCTTCATTCCCAGTCCGAAAGCGGCCACAGTCCCCGCCAGAAAGGAGCGATTCTCTGGCCCCACTCCTTGAGGGGTCAGCATCTGCAAGAGGCACAGGCATCACCGGCTGGCCGAACTCCTCCTCACCAAGGTTCCCCGGAGCATCAGCGCAGCGCGCAGCTCGGGGCAGACGGCCGGGTCCTCTGTGGAACCATCCCCGACCGTCCCGGCCTGGAGCCCCGCCGGCAGCTAACCCGGCCGCCAACGCCTCCCTTCCCCTCCCCCTCAATCCCGCCCCCGGGGCCGCTCCAAGCTCCCACCGCAGCGCCCCCAACGCTCTACCTGCTTCCCGATGCCCGCCCCGGTCCCCCAATGCCGTCTCGCCGTGGTCGCCCCGGATTCTCGCACGCCCAGCCCTCGGTTCTCACCGCTCCCCACCTCCCTTTCCTCCAACCCCGCCGGGAAGGGCGCGCCCGAGACCCGCGCCGGGAGCGGCGACCGGGGCCCCGAGCGGCCGGGAGGGGCGGGCGGACTGGCGCGCGCGGCTCGGGTTTCGGCCCGCCCCCGGCGCCGGCGTGATCCCCTCCCGGGCGCGGGGCGGGGCCGGGCCCAGCTGGCCGCGCTCCGGGCGCTATAAGAGGGCGGCGGCCGCGGCGCGCCCTGCGCGGAGCTGGGAGCGCGATGGTCGGCCGCCGCGGTGCGGCAAGATGCTGGATGGGTCCCCGCTGGCGCGCTGGCTGGCCGCGGCCTTCGGGCTGACGCTGCTGCTCGCCGCGCTGCGCCCTTCTGCCGCCTACTTCGGGTAGGTGCCTTCGGCGGCCGGCGCGCACTGGTGGGCGGGGGCGGCGGGGGCGGCGGGGCCGGGGCGGGGTCGTCCGGAGTCCCCGAGGCACCCGGGGTGGCTGGGCTGGGGCGCGGCGGGGCCGCCTGGTTGCCTGGCGCTGTTTGTTTGCGGCGCGCGAGTCGCTCCGTCCGCGGCGTGTCACGGGTAGAGAGGCGGGTGGACCCGTCGGGCTTGCGCTGGGCCGCGGTCCTCCGTGACCGCAGAGTCGTCGTCGTCGTAGTCGCCGCAGCCGCCGTGAGCCGGACTGCCTCGCGCTTAGGGACTGGGATCAGGTCCCGGCTTCCTTGGGCCGCCCTGTCCTTGCCAAAAGGCTGGAGCCTGAGTCCTCAGCCCCTGGCCATCGCCCACCTAGCAGCTTCCCTCCTTTCTCTTCTCGAGAAGTTAATTTAACAATAACAAAAATACGTACAAAATCCAGATGTTCCTCTTTCTGAGCCCCAAACGGGGAGAGAGAGAGAAAGAGAGAGAAACCCTCCAAGCTGGAGGAATTTATTTATTTTTTGCGCTTTGCTTCTGACGCTGTGGCCCGGGCCCCGGCCCGCGGTAGCGCGTCCATGGGACCTGGCCGGGAGCGCAGGGCCCGGCTGGGGCGTCCCGCGGTGTCACTGCCGGTGCTCGCGTGTCTCTGCAGCAGCGCATTGCGGGGCTGTCGGCGCGTCTCTCTCTTCCTTTCTTTCCCTTCTTTCTTCCCTCCCCCTTTGCCAAGTCTGGGATGCCCAGTCCAGCGACCTTTACAGGGACCCTCGCTGCATTTTGGGCACGCTGAGGTGCAGGGTGGCACCGTGCAAAGCAGCGCCCCGGGCCTCCCCGCCACCCTCCCGCCTCCTACCCCGAGCGCTGCCCCGGGAGCCCTGGCTGGCCTTCGGATCCCAGCCCCCGACCTGGACGCCCTGGGCCGCTCCCTCGGCCGCCGCCCTCCACTGGTCACCTGTTCCCGGCCCTCTGGCCTGAGCGCCAGCGCGCGGCGGGCTGGCCGGCAGAGGGCCCCGTTGGTCCAGGAATCTGGCACCCGCCCGGGCAGGGAGAGGCCGCCTGGGCCGAGGAGCCCTGCAGGTGTATCCTGTTCTCAAAGAAAATAAAATATTTTCATGGGAAACTTTCCCTTTGTGTTTTTCTTTCTCCCCCTTTCTTCTCTCTGTTCCTTTCTTCTGGGTCGTCTTCCAGGGTCAGCCCCGTGTCTCAGTTCCCTGGGGCCCCCACCCGCAGCCCTCTCCTGGCTCTGACTGTGGGTACGGCCCTGGGCCTGGGCTGGCACGCCACGGCACGCCATCTGTGCAGCCCGTAGCCTCACCCGGGAGGGCAGGAGGGAGGGCCACAGGTCCGCGGTGAGTCACCGTGGCCTCGTCAGCCAGCTGTGCTTCCCTGCTCTCCGGCCCAACGGAGGCTCTGCTTCTGGGGCTCGGGACACACCCTAGGCTTGTCCGGGCTGCAGCGGCTTTGTCCCTGCTGTGATCCGATTCCTGGAGAGGGGGTGGGGCTGGGTCCTGGCCTCTCCTTCTCTGACCTATCTCTGGGGTTTGTGCTCTGGAGAAGGTCAAGGGGCTCTGCTGCTTTGTGTGTGTGTGTTTCAGCTCTCTTGCAGACAGTTAAGTCCAGGCTGGTGCCAGGCGCATAGCAAGGACTTAAGTGCTGTTGTGGCTTCTCTGGCCAGGCCCCTTGGCCCTGCTTCTTGGCTCCAAAGGACCCATCAAGGGAGGATTCCTGAGTCCTGAGGGCAGCTCTCCATGTAGCTGCCCTGTGGGAAGTCCAGAGGGCAAGCGTGCTGCCTTTGGTGACAGCTGGCATTGCAGAGGGCAGCTAGGACTCTGTTTGACGGATGGAGAATGAGTACCTTCCTGAACCAGGGGCTGGGGGGCATCCTGGGTCAGGGCAGGCCAGGCTCCATCTGGACTGCTAGAGGCCTTGGGCCCCCCTTAAGTCAGTTCCCAAGGTTGGGCTGGGGAGGGGAAGCAGGGCACAAAGGCTCCAGGCTGGGTTGTGTGGAGGCCTCTCCTGCTGGTTTGGGGCTGTGGCTCCTGGCCCAGCAAAGGCAGAGGGTGGCCCAGGGCATTAAAGGCCAGGTGGGGCTGGAGCTGGAGGGGGGCTGGGGTGGCCCTTCCCAGCTCCAATCCAGGAAGCAGGGAGAAGGGGCTGGGATCTAGGGCCGTTTTCTCCCTTCCCCCTCTCAAAAGCTCTGCCTGGCACGGAGGCTCCCGGGCAGGAACGCGGCTCCAGTTACAGCTCAGGAACCCGGAGAGGAGAGGCTGGCCTGGGGGAGGGTCACGTGGACCCATGGGAGCCCTCCCTGCCTGCTCCCTGAGCTGCAACCCAACCCTGGCTGGCGTCTGCTGCCCTCCTAGAAGCCTCTGGCCACCAGGCTGGACCCCCTGTGGGGAAGAGGCTCCCCATTGGCCTGGCCCTGCACCTTGGCATGGCTAGCAGGTGGCATTTCCATCTGGTTCTCCCATAGCTGTGTCCCTGTGCCTCCTCACTGGCCTGGCCCCAAGCCCTTCTAGACAGAGGGGTAAGCAGGAAGGCCAGCCTGAGGTCATAGGAAGGGCTTGGGGTGCAGACTCAGACCCTTTCCCCGAGGTTACTGTAAGAGGGTGGGCCTGGTGGTGGTCTGAGAACGTGGTTTGTCCTCCATTGGGAGGCCTCTCTCGATTCACCCTTGCTGGGTTGTGGTCTCAGCTGAGATGATAGTTCCGGATTAGACGCCAGGACTGCTGCTCTGCTGGGCTCAGACCCTCTGGATGTAGAGTCAGGGCTGGGCCTGGGCCTGGGGGCTGTTACTGCCCAGCGGCGCTTGGACCCCCACCTCTGGCTGCTAGGCTGTCTGGCTCCCTGGCAGCTTGCAGCCCTTTCCTTAGGGGTCCCAGGCTGGCTCGGGATGAGGGCTGAGGCTTCCTACTGGAGTTCTTCTTTAAAGACCCTGAGGCTGTTTTATGGTGATGGCCCTTGCAGTTTACATCACTCAGGAAACATTTGCAGGCTACTTTGGGGGGCATGATGGTGGGAGGCCAGGCCCTGCCAATTTGCCCCCTTCTCTGGGCCTCAGTAGCCTGGAGGCCTGCCTGGAAGAGGCATGACCAAGGCAGGCACTGAGGGATTGTTGAGGTGCCCCCGGCCGTGGCCCCAGAGCCAGCCATTGGGCTGGAAAGGTGCTTGGAACTGGTCCAGAAGCCAGGCTGGAGGGAGTGACCACTGTGAATTGGGCGCCTGGTGGGCCTCAGGGCTGGCCGAGGATTTTTGTTATTGGCTGTAACTCACGTCCTGTAAAATCCACTCTTCTAGTATACAGCCCTGTGATTTTGAGTACCTCATTCACCAGGCCGTGCAGCTCTTACCACTGTTTAATTCCAGAACATTTTCCTCACCCCAGAAACCTCATACGCATTAGGCAGTCACTACCCGTTCCCCTCCCCCAGTCCCTGGCAACCACTCGTCTGCGTTCTTTCTCCACGGGTCTGCCTGTCCTGGACGTTTCCTAGAAATGGAATCCTATGCTGTGTGGCCTCCGCGCCTGGCTTCTCTCACTCAGCATCGCTGTTGTAGCACGCGTCAGTATTGCCTTCTTTCTTACGACTGAGTTAGACTCGACTGGAAGACTCTCCGAGAGACTTTTTGACCCGTTCATTAGTTGACGGACATCTGGATCGCTTCCACCATTTGGCTATGATGGATAATGTTGCTGTGAGCATTGGTGTGTGGGGTTTTGTGTATGTGTGTGTTTTCAGTTCTTGGGGTACTTACCTAGAAGTGGAGGTACTGGGTCACATGGTAACTCTGCATGTGATGTTTTTGTTTTTGTTTTGTTTTATTGAGACAGGGTCTTGCTGTGTCACCCAGGCTGGAGTACAGCGATGTGATGAGACCCATTGCTGCCTCCACCTCAGAGGCTCAACCATCCTCCCGCCTCAGCATCCCAAGTAGCTGGGACCACAGGCACAAGCCACTATTCCTGGCTAATTTTTTTTAATTTTGTTTTTTGTAGAAACAGGGTTTTGCTGTGTTGTCCAGGCTGATTTTGAACTCCTGGGCTCAAGTGATCTCCCGCCTCAGCCTTGCAAAGTGCTGGGGTTACAGGCGTGAGCCCCCACTCCCCGCCTGCATTTAGGTTTTTGAGGCCCTGCCAAACTGTCTTCTGGATGCAGCATTTTACATTTCTGCCAGCAGCACACAAAGGCTTGTTTCTCCACTTCCTTGCCAACACTGGTTTTCTGTTTTATTTTCTACTGCAGCCATCCTAGTGGGTGTGGAATGGCACCTTGTGTGGCTCTGACTGCATTTGTCAGGTGGCCAGTGGCGCTGAGCATCCTTTCATGGCCTCATGGGCCATGGGTCTTCTTTGGAGAATGTCCATGCAGCTCCTTTGCCTGTTTTTAGTGGGGCTGCTTGTCTTTCTCCTGTTGAGTTATGAGAGCTCTTTATATATTCTGGATCTCTCCTTGGACTGAGGAGAACCTTGTCTCTAGAACTGTGAGCCCGTGGGTGCTCTTACCCTTGCACAAGGAGCCGGTGACACCCTGGCAGCCCTACTGGGTGGGTGGGGGCAGCCAGGACATCCCCTGTTTCCTGGAGCCTGGTGTGGGGCAGTTCTGGGTGCTCAAGGGACTCTCAGAGGAGGCTACGGAGAGGCTGCTGTCACGGGTGTGGGGAGGGGATGTGTTTCTCACATTAGTGCCAACATCAGACCCCACAGGGTCAAAGAGGGAGGCCGCCAGCTGTGGGCAGGACATGCCCTGCCTGGTCCCATGGCTCTGCCTCTCTGTGCACCAGGCCTGGGGTACAGCTGGCTGCCCGGTTGAGGGGCACCTATGGGTCCCTGGCAGGGCTGGAGAAAGAGGAGTGGGCCTGAGGTGTGGAATCATGGGGCTGTGTGGTGGGCAAGAGAAGCTTGGGAAGGGGCTGGCAGGAAGATGGGGTCTGGGGTGACCCCTTAGCTGGGGCCTGGGTCAGGTGCTCTGAGCACTGTGGGCCAGAGGGTTTGGAGCAGCTGAGAGCTCAGTCTTAGGTTTGGGCAGGTGTTGTCCTGGAGACCCGCCCCCTCCAACAACTTAGGACACCCCAGGAAGCACATGGGGCCTGGCATCAGGAAGAAAGGCCACACAGCATGCTCTGGAGGGCCAGAAGGGCAGGGAGGAAAGGGGCCAGGCAGCTGCCTTGTTTCGAGAGATCGTGGAAGTGGCTCAGTGGGGCAGACTTCAGCAGAGGGCTGAGGGGAGGGGCCCTGGGAGCCAGGGAACTCCCTGGGGACTTCTTAGCATGGAGAAGAGAGGACAGGGGCAGTGGAAAGTGGGGGCATTTCTCCAGGACTCCTGGCCTGTGACCCCAGTGGCCAGTAGAGGGACCCAGTTACCTGGCTCCTGGACAGTGGGGCCGTAAGTGGGAGGGCCTGGAGTGTCAGCCTGATGGCCCCTGCAGGCGCTGGTGGCCTTCCTCCCTCCTGCTCTGCACCCAGGGGCCTCGGAACCACCAGCCCCTCCCTGCCCCACCTGCTTAGGGATCCTGGCTCCCTGGAGGGTGTGAAGGGTGTGTGGTGAGGACGGAGCAGCAGCGCCTGGCCTGCCACAGCTGAGGGAGCAGATGTCCTACCCACAGCCGGCGGACGCGTGGATGGGGAGACAGCTGGCCTCATCTTGCTCCCGCCCTGCTGCAGGCTGCAGAGGGCCCCAGTGCCTGCCCTAGCCTGGGACCCTCCGCCGGCTGCTTGGGTGGCCCGGGCTAGGGGTGCCCTGCTCTGGGGTTTGGCCATCGAAGAAGCGTGTGGGTGACTCTTCCCCTAGGAAAGAGCGCACAGGCACGGATACCTCCCGGAGGCTCTGGACACCTGGGCAGGGAGGAGGTAATGCCTGTGGGAGGGTGGGGGCTGTGGGAAAGCGACATCTGTTGACAGGCCTCGGTCACGCCACCTGATCCCGGCTGCGGCACGGGCTCCCTTTGTGCATTGTGCTGGGTGGCGGGGTCAGGACCAGCGCAGTTGTCTGGGAGCAGGGTGGCACCCGCAGGAGTGTCTGGGACTGGGGACTGAGCCAGACTCCCAGAACCCAGAAGGCCGGCCACGAATGGGGGTTCTGCAGACCCCATGCCTTCTGGCTGGAAGTTGACCTCTGATGGGGCCGACCCTGAGGGTCAGGTGAGGCCCTTAGGGCACAGCAGTGCCATCTCCCCTGTGCTCCCAGGGCCTCTCCTGTCCCTCGAGGTCGGCCCGGGCTGCCGCTTCTTGCAGGAAGCCCAGTGACTGCCCAGATGCCTCCTTCTCTCCCTGCACACTCAGCTCTCGGGTTGGCCAGGAGGGTCCACATGGAGTCTCCTCAGATGCATCCTTCTCTCCCTGGTTGCTCAACTCTGGGGTCAGTCAGGAGGGTCCCCTTGTGTTCTCCTCAGATGCATCCTTCTCTCCCTGGTTGCTCAACTCTGGGGTCAGCCAGGAGGATTCCCATGGAGTCTCCTCAGATGCATCCTTCTCTCCCTGGTCACTTAATTCTGGGATTGGCCAGAAAGGTCCCTGTGGGGTCTTCTCCAAGCTGTATTCTGTGTTCCCCCCTACCCCAAGACTCCCTCAAGCCTGAGGCTCTCTCTGCCAGGTAGATCTGTGTCCCTCATTCACCTGACAGCCCAGCCCTGGGTCCTACAGGACCCTGACTCTGGCAGGGCTATGTCTGCACTTGTGGCCAGACGTAGTGCAATGCAGACCTGCCGCTGCCAGGCTGCCGCACCTTCCCGTGTGTGGATGGTAGGCCAGGTGTTGATGGCCACACCAGAGCAACCATGCGGAGTGCAGCCCTGGCGGGGATGTGACCCTGGTTTTCCTTCAGGGGTCATATTCAAGCGCATCCATGGGCCAGGCCGGGCAGGGTGGCAGGTGGCTGGGGACGGTCTAGCTGTGCCCGCTGACCTGGGTGGCACTGGGCTGCCCCAGCTCCATGACCTGCAGCCTGGGCTCTGCCTGGAGCCTGTCCCCCTCCCGGCATGGTCCTGGCTGGCTGGGCGCCACTGCCCGCCAGAGGAAGCCCAGCTGTCCAGCTGGCAGCTGTAGCACCTCAGGACCAGTGGCCGGACAGGATGATGGAAAAAGGCAAGCCGCAAGCTGCGTTTGTTTTTTTTAGCGATACCTGAGGTCAGTGCAGCCAGGGGAAGTGGGCTGGAGGTCTGGCCCAGGAGGAGCCACTGCCAGAGCCTCCCAGAGCTGGAGAACGTCAGGGCCGGCGTCCCTCCTGGCCAGATGGGGACAGAGGCGGCAGTCCTGGGGTCACTGTGGTGTGGGGAGAGGAGCCAGGTGGACTTTGGGATGCCCCCTCTGTGATACCCACAAGGAGAGTGAGCTCCAGAGGGGATGACAGTGTGGGAGGTGACACTGGTGGCCGCTGGAAGGTTGTGTGGCTCTCCCTGTCCTTCTGACCAGTTGTGTGGGTCTGCGGCTGTCTGGGAAGGCCATGGGGGGCTGTGGTCACTGAGCACAGAGGCCTTCTGGAAGCTTCTGCTCTTCAACTTTCCCCCAGGGGTCCCGTGCGCAGCCTTGGTTTCCTGTCTTGCAGCCCACAGACCAGCTGTGCCCCCTCTGGGGTCCAGGGTCCTGCCCCAGAAAAGGGCAGTCAGCCCAAGTGGCCTGGGGGAGCCTGGCTGGCCTCTGTGGTCTGGTTTGGGGGACCTCATGGGTGCTGCAGACACAGACAGGGCAGGGCTTATTCCAGGGGCTGCCATGGGACACGGTGCTTTCAGCAGGGTGGAGGGGGGGTGTTTCTGTCAGGCCCGAGGATTCCTTGCCTGACGGGCACCTGGGCATCTGCACGGGCCATGCTTGCCATCCCTGAGGCATGTGCCCCACTTCCTGCTGGGTGCAACTGGGCTCTGGTGGCATTGCAGCCCTGAGGGACACAGTAGACATGCTTAGGCTGGAAGCTGGGCTCGGGCTGGGTTGATTTGCAGACCATGGGGAGGGTGGAGAGTTGATCTCAGCCCCGGTTTCTCAGTGCTAGAATTTGTTTTGATTTTGTTTCACACAGAAATTAAATGCTGTCTGGCAGGACTGAGGTTTTGCTGGCGGGGCGTTGTGGCTTCTGGAACTGCAGTCTCCTCTCCCTCCGCCCCAGCCTGGGGAAGAGAGCTGGGTCCCGGTCAGAGTGGCCAGACGTGCTGGCAGGAGGCAGGGAGGTCAGAGGCCAGCCTTGGTGATGTGTGCTCCCTCCGCAGGATTTCTTGTCTATTGTGCTGGGAGCTGGAAGGAGCCTGTGACTTTAGGGACTGGGTAGTATGTGGTGGCTATCCCTGGGTGTCTCGGGTTCTCTCTGGGGACAAGGCCCACTTGGCTACCCTCAGGCACAGGGCAAGGTGTCTGAGTGTCTGGGTCCTCCCAGGGTGGCCCGATCCCCAAGCAGCCAGGACATGGGAGCATCAGGCCCAGCCCGAGGAGTAGGGGGACGTCCCCAGACTCAGCACCATGAGTGCTAAGCTCCGTTTCTGTGGGGCTGGAGAATGGTCTCTACAGAGCTTCTGTAGGGGTCAGTGCTGACCACCCCGGCCAGCCTCCAGGGCTCAAGGAGATGGCCAGGTCACCACTCCTCAGAGCCACCTCCCCCATGGTCCCTGAGACCAGCACTGTCTGCAGCCCCATCTGCAGCATGGAACCGTTCTGTGTGCCCTGTGGCATGGCAGCTGCAGCCACGTATGGGTGTTGAGAGATCTTCCTTCTCTCCTCTCTTTGTTCCATGGCTGCACCTGGAACGATAGCCAGAGGTGGGAGGTGGCTGAGGCTTGAGGGGTATGGGTGTCCCGTGGAGCCATCGTCATCCGGGCCCTTCACTGGGGAGAGCAGTCACGAACTGGTGCTGCCTTGGGCCTGGCAGGGGTGTAGTCAGGTCAGAGGCCGCTTTCAGGTCCCAGCCCTGCCTCCGCACTCACGGGCTACACGGGCCACCACACTGTTTAATCCCCTGAACCTCGGTTTCCTGCCGGTGTAGCAGAGTCAAAAACACACTCACCAGGTAATTTAGGACATGAAGACACGAGACACTGGAGAGCATAGATGCCCGTTTTCAGCAACAGACCCACAAGACTTAGAGGCTTTTCTGCTTGAAACAACTAAAGCTGAATTTTTACATGGATCTTATGTGTGTACATGCATGTATATGTTTGTGTGTGTGCATGTATGTGTGTTTGGGTTTGGATGGACATGTGCATGTGTGTATACATGTATGCATATGGGGGGGTTTTGTGTCTGCATGTGCTTATGTGTGCATCTCTATGGGTTTATGGGTTCATATGGGTGTGTCTGTGTACATGTGTGTATGGGTGTGTCTGTGTGTACACATGTGTGTATGGGTATATCTGTGTGTATGGGGGGTTTGTGTGGGTATGTTCATTCCTGTGCATGTGTGTATGCATGTGTCTGTGTATATGGGTTTATGGATTCATATGGGTGTGTCTGTGTGTGTGTAAGGGGGTTTATGTGGGTGTGTTTGTTCCTGTACATGTGTTTATGTGTGTGTCTGTGTGTATGAGTTTGTATGGGTGTGTGTATGGGTATATCTGTATGTGTGTGTATGGGTTTATGGGTTTGTATGGGTGTATGTATACACGTGTGTCTGTGTATGGGTGTATCTGTGTGTGGGGGGTTGTGTGGGTGTGTTTTTGTCTTTGTGCATGTGTGTGTGTGTATTTAACTTTGTAAGTGTCAAAGAGCTGATGAAATGGATAGATGGTGGGGATCCCTAGAAATAGCAAGAAGAGATGCTGAACAAGAAAGCGTGAGGTTGGTTTGGTCTCATGGGATGAGGGTGCATAGTAAAGGCCGGGGTCCGCTAAGGAGAGAGTACTCAGAGGAGACCCTCCCACAGCCCCAGGTGGCCCCCAGGGCAGGGCACAGCCACCATGTGTGCACCGAGGTCTGAGTCACCGGTGTGGTCCCGGGCCCTGGCCTCATGCTGGATTTTGGGTGGCTTGACTCTGGGACTGCAGATGGCCCTAGAAGCCTGGCTGGTGTACACATAATGAGATCCTTTCCAAAATCTGTGCTAGTGTCCTGGGGCTGCTGTCAGGCACCACAGACTGGCTGACCTGAAATGAGAGGACTTCTGTCTCAGGTCTGGAGGCCAGAAGTCTGAAATCATGGCATCTGCAGGGCCATGCCCCTCCGGAGGCTTGAGGGGAGGGTCCTTCCTGCGTCTTCCAGCTGCCAGTGATGGTTGTGAACTGTGGGGCTCCTTGGCCAGTGACTGAGCCACTTTATACCCTGCCTCCATCTTCACGTGGCCCTCTCGTCTGCCTCTCTGTCTTCTCCTTTTTCTTATAAGGACAGCCTCCACTGGCTTTAGAGCCCACCGTGTCTGGGATGATCTTGCCTTGAGATCCTTATCTCAGTTATTTCTGCAATGCCTGTTATTCCACATAAGGCCCCTGACTGAGGTTCCGTTAGACACATTTGGTGGGCACATCATTCCACCTACTGTAGTACCTTTATCTTCTCCTTCAACTTGTTTCTGCCAACTGTTTCTTCAGTACAGTGAGCAACCCGGGGTCAGAGCTAACCAGGCCTGCACAGAAACACAACGGGGGCCTCAAAAAGACAGCTGCAGCCCAGGAAGCAGAGCAGCGGTGCTGAGTGCAGCAGCTCTCCTCGCTCGCTCCTCCATTAGGAAGGAAGACACTTGGGGATGGCTGCAAGGCTCAGAAAACCACAAAGACTGACCCAGCAAGTTTGGAAAAACCAAATAGAGCTAGAGGGGGAAAAAAGTAAGTAATGGACTGATTTAAAAGCAGATTAGAAACAGCTGAAGGGAATTAGCACACTGGAAGATAGGTCAGAAGAAATTACCCAGAGTGTACCAGAGAGGCGGTGAGATGTCAGACAGAGGGCAGGACACCTCGGCAACATGGGGAGGCCATGCTGGAGGTGGCTGAGAAGGGTGCAGGAGTGGGACAGGGCTGATATGTATGAGGGGAGAGGATGAAAGTGTTCTGAAATTGAATAAAGATGTAAAGAAGATTCCAGAAGCCCAGTGTCTTCCCAGGCAGAAAGTAAAATAAGTTCACCCTGGAACATGACACATTAGAAGCACACAGCATGCTGAGCACAGTGCCTCATGCCTGTGATCCCAGCACTTTGAGAGGCTGAGGAAGGAGGATCACTTGAGTCCTGGAGGTGGAGGCTACAGTGAGCCAAGATAGCGCCACTGCCCTCTGCCCTTCAGCCTGAACAGAGCAAGACCTTGTCTCAAAAAAAAAAAAAAAAAAAAAAAGAGTGGGTGCAGTGGCTCATGCCTGTAATCTCAGCACTTTGTGAGGCTGCGGTGGGTGGATTACCTGAGGTCAGGAGTTTGAGACCAATCTGGCCAACATGGTGAAACCCCCATCTCTACTAAAAATACAAAAATTACCTGGGTGGCCAGGTGCAGTTCCTCAGGCCTGTAATCCCAGCACTTTGGAAGGCCAAGGTAGGTGGAACACGTGAGGTCAGGAATTTGAGACCAGCCTGGCCAATATGACAAAACCTGTCTCTACTAAAAATACAAAAAAATTAGCCAGGCGTGGTGCCAGGTGCCTGTAATCCCAGCTACTTGGGAGGCTGAGGTAGGAGAATCGCTTGAACCCAGGAGGTGGAAGTTGGAGTGAGCTCAGATGGCACCACTGCACTCTGCACTCCAGCCTGAGCAACAGAGCAAGACTCCGTCTCAAAAAAAAAAAAAGAAAAGAAAGAAAAGAAAAAGAAAAACTGCACAACATTGAAGACAGAGAATCATAAAAACTGTCTGAGAAAGCAGAATACAGATGAGGCGCGAGGACACCAACAAGCTGGCACTGACCTCAGGAGGCAGAGGCACTGCTGCATAACAAGATGCAGGAAGGAGTGAGGGCAGAGCATGGGCTCTGAAGGTGCCATGGAGGGAGTGCTGACTGATAAAACAGTGTCTTGTTGGGCCCCCAAACGGAGATAAAACACGCAATTAGTGCATAACTCAGGGCGGGAGCGTTGATGGGAATGTGTTCTCTGGCCCTGTGCTGCCCAGGTAGAGAAGGCACTGACCAGCATCAGGCTTAGGTAGGTCACAGACACATGGTATAGCATTGAAGGTGACCGTGGAAATTACAAAAAAGACTATGCAACTTCAGATGAGCAGAGGGAAAATGTGGAATAACAAACAAAACAAAACAAAAAACCCAAAAAGAGGAAAAGAGGATGAAAAAACCCAGGACAGGCATGGTCAACAGAAAGGATGAGACAAGAGGGTAAACTGAGGCCCCAGACCCTAGGAGATGAACTGCTCCAGGCGAAAGGCTGGGTTGATTGGAGTGTGGTTAGGGGCTTAGTCTAATTTCCCTGTAAGAGACACTCCAAGGATGGAGGATATAGAATGTTAGAGGAAGGGAGAGAACTCACCAACTCAGAGGGCTTAGGGCACAGAGGGAATCTTGAGAGAAGAAGGAGGAGAGGGCCAGATGGTGAACCGGGCTCTGCAGCATGACCTGAGTCTGTGACTTGGTCTCTGGCAGCCTGAGATTGTGACTCAGGCTCTCTATGGCAACCAGAAACCTAGGCTGTTACTGGGGTTACAGTCCCCATTATAGTGAACCGGAGCTGTGACTCAAGCTCTGTGTGTGAACCAAGTCTGACTCAGGCTCTGTATAGTGAACTGAGGCTGTGATTCAGGCTCTGTATGTGAACTGGGGGTGTGATCTGGGGTCTGCTTGGCAACCTGAGGCTGTGGCTGGGGCCACAGTTTCTGTCTGCTATGGTGAACAGGGGCTATGACTCAGGCTCTGTATGGTGAACTGGGGCTGTGACTCAGGATCTGTATGGCAAACTGAGCTGTGACTCAAGCTCTGTATGGTGAACTGGGGCTGTGACTCAGGCTCTGTATGGTGAACTGGGGCTGTGACTTAGGCTCTATGTGGTAAACTGGGGCTGTGACCCAGGCTGTCTATAGTGACCTGAGTCTGTGACTCAGGCTCTCTATGGTGACCTAAGATTGTGACTGGGGTCACGGCCCCTACTATGATCAGCTTGAGCTGACCTGAGGCTATGACTCAGGCTCTGTATGGTGAACTAGAGCTATGACTCAGGCTTTGTAGAGCTCCCTGAGGTTGTGACTCAGGCTTTGCATCATGACCTGAAGTTGTGACTGAGGCTGCAATTTAGGAGCAACTGAAATGATAACAGTGATAGCTTTAAGTGTGCATTTTAGAAGAGGAGAGAAACTAGAACGCACAGTACTGTTGAGAAGATAGAGAGAGAACTGCAGGCCAACATGAAAGGAAATAGAAGGAAGACGTTGGAAATAGTGCCAACAGTAATTACATAAGAGTAGACATGCCGTAGAGATGACAGCTCACTTCTTGGAAATATCTGAGACTAATCCAGTAAAGATGAGGCTCATTGGATTAGTTTCGTGTCTAGGGGAATCCCTACAGATTCTTTGGACAAAAACAGGAGAAAGCAATTAACAGAATCATGACAATAAATCTGAAAATTTAGATGAAACTGGCAAAACCAAAAAAGAAAAGTAATAGAAACTAAGTCAAGATACAGAAATATTCATTAATCCTATAATAATTAAAGAAAATGGGGCATTGAGAATATAAAGTGCAGCCACATTGGAAAACATCTGAGTCTCCAAGGGATTAAGCATAGAGTTTCCCTGTGACCCAGCAGCTCCACTCCCAGGTGTATACCCAAGAGAAGTGAAAACATATGTCCACACAAACACATGTGTGAATGTTCATAGCGGCATCAGGTATGAAAGCTGGAAAATGGAACAACCCACGTGCCTCTCAGCACATGAATGGATGAGCACAACGTGTTCCGTCCACACAATGGAATAGGATTCACCCTTAAGAGGAGGGATATTCTGACACAGGCTGCAGCCGGGATGAACCTTGAGGACATTGTGCTGGGTGAAATAAGCCAGCCACAAAAGGTCAATGCTGTGTGATTCCACTTAAATATCCAGGATAGGCAAATCCATCAAGACAGAAAGCGGATCAGGGCTGGGGAAGTTTCTGAGGAGGTGGCAGGCCCTGCATCTGACTGTGGTGATTGTTGCCCGTATTGGTGAATACACAGTGAATCTTGCAGTGGGTGAGTTTGTGGTGTGTGAGCTGCAGCCTGACCCTGCTCCACTGTGCTTGGCTCTGTAGTGCCATTGCATGTGGAGGGTTAGTAGCAGCCCTGCCACAAGCACATCCTTTGGGGCCATTTTTCCAACAGCGTGTGCTCACTTCTGCCTGTGTGTCACATTTTGGTAATTCTTGCAATATTTCAAAATTTCTCATTATGATTATATCTGTTATGGTGATCTGTGGTCAGTGATCATTGCTGTTGCTATCGTATTATGGGGTGCTGTGAGCCATGCCCATGTAAAACAATAAACTTAATTGATAAACGTTTTATGTCCTCATTTCTCCACCGACAGTCTATTCCCCATCTCTCTCCCTTTACCCAGGCCTCCCTATTCCCTGAGACACAAGAATATTAAAATTAGACCAATTAATAACCCTACGGTGGCTTCTAAGTGTTCAAGTGAAAGGGAGAGTCGCACATCCCTCACTTTAAAGTGAGGAATGATTTAGGTTAGTGAGGAAGGCATGTCCAAAGTCAAGACAGGCTGGAAGCTGGGCTATAGTTAGCCAAGCTGTGAATGCAAGGAAGTTCTTGAAGAAAATGGAAAGTGCTACTCCAGTAAACACACAAACGATGAAGTGAAACAGTCTTATTGCTGATACGGGGAAAGTGTGAGTGGTCTGGATAGAAGACCAAACCAGCCACAGCATTCCCTTAAGCCAAAGCCTAATTCAGAGTAAGGCCCTAACCCTCTTCAGTTTTATGAAGGCTGAGACAGGCCAGGAAGCTGCAGAAAAAAAGGTGGAAGCGAACAGAGGTTGGTTCACGAGGTTTAAGGAAAGAAGCTGTCTCTGTAACATAAAAGTGCAAGAGCTGTTAGAGAAGCTGCAGCAAGCTCTCCAGCAGATCCAGCTAAGATCGCTGATGAAGGGGGCCACAGTAACAACAGATCTTCAGTGGAAATGAAACAACCTTCTACTGAAAGAAGATGTTATTTGGGACTTCCATAGCTAGAGAGGAGAAGTCAATGCCTAGCTTCAAAGCTTCAAAGGACAGGGTGACTCTCTTGATAGGGGCTAATGCAGCTGGTAACTTTTAAGTTAAAGCCAGTGCCCATTCACCATTGCAACAATTCTACGACTGTTAAGAATTATGCCAAATCTACTCTGCTTGTGCTGTAGAAATGGAATAACAAAGCCTCGATGACAGCACATTTGTTCCCAGCCTGGTTTACTAAATATTTTAGGCTCACTGTGGAGATCCACTGCTCAGATAAAAAGATTCCTGGGAAGTATTATTGCTCATTGGCAGTGTCCTGTTCACCCAAGAGCTCTGGTGGAGATGTGCCAGGAGATATATGTTGTTTCCATGCCTGCTAACACAACGTGCATTAATTCTCCAGCTCACAGATGAAGGAGTCATTTCAACTTTCAAATCTTATTATTCAAGACATTTCATAAGGCTACAGCTGCCACAGACAGTGATTCCTCTGATGGATCTGGGAAAAGTCTATTGAAAACCTGCTGGAAAGGATTCACCATTCTAGATGCCTTAAGAACATTCATGATTCATGGGAGGTCAAAACAGCAATACGAACAGGAGTTTGGAAGATGTTGATTCCAGCCCTCATGGATGACTCTGAGGGATCCCATACTTCAGGGGAGGAAGTCACTGCGGATGTGGTAGAAACAGCAAGAGAACGAGAATTGGCAGTGGAGCCTGGAGATGGGACTGAATTGCTGCAGTCTCATGAGAAAATGTGAATGGATGACGAGTTGCTTCTTATGGATGAACAAACAGTGGTTTCTTGAGATGGAATCTACTCCTGGTGAAGATGCTGTGTACATTGTTGAAATGACAACAAAGGATTTAGAATTGACATCAATTTAGTTGATAAAGCAGTGGCAGGGTTTGACAAGAGTGACTCTAATTGTGAAAGCAGTTCCACTGTGGGTAAAACGCTATCAAGCAGCATCACCTGCTACAGAGAAGTCTTTCATGAAAGGGAGAGTCCATTGATGTGGCAAACTTCATAGTTGTCTTGCTTTAAGAAATTTCTGACTGGGCGCGATGGCTCACGCCTGTAATCCCAGCACTTCGGGAGGCCAAGGCAGGTGGGTCAAGAGGTCAGGAGTTCCAGACCAGCCTGGCCAACATGGTGAAACCCCATCTCTACTAAAGATAAAAAAAAAAAAAAAAGATTTCCACAGCCACCCCAAACTTCAGCAGCCACCATGCTAATCAGTCAGCAGCTACCAGCATGGAGGCAAGACCCTCCCCCAGTGAAAAAATGACAACTCAATGAAGCTTAGATGATTGTTAGCCTTTTTCAGCAGTCCAGTGTTTTTAACTAAAGCATATGTATTATTTTTAAGACATAATGCTGTTGCTCACTTAATAGACTATAGTGTAAGCATACCTTGTAGAAGCACTAGGAAACCAAAAAACTCATGATTTGCTTTATTCTGACCTTCTCTTTATTGCAATGGTCTGGAACCAAAGCTACAACATCTCCAAGGTGTGCCTGTATGTCTCAGTAAAGCTGTTCAGAAAGAAAGGAAAAAAGAAACTGGATCAGAAAGGAAATCTTTTTGCCAAGAACAGCTCAGTCCTTAGATGGCTTCATGGCCAGTTCTTCAGAACAAACAGTTAAGAAGACACAATTCTAATCTGATACAAACTCTTCTAGGAAAGTTGAACAGAAGACCTCTCACATAGGCAGGGGAAGAGCTAGAGAGAAGAAAATCACAAACGCAGATGTGAAAATCCTGGGAAGACACTATCAGAAGACATCCAGCCCCATAGAAAAGAATGGAGCCCATCCTGGCCAGGTTGAGTCCAGGAAGACAAACTTCCACAGAACATTGGTCAGTTTCTGTAGCTCACTGCAACAGTGAGGCTGCAATGAGCTGTCATTGTGCCACCCCACTCCAGCCTCGGTGGCAGTGTGACACTTTTCCTCTAAAAAAACGAAAGAAGGAAGGAAGGATGGAAGGAAGGAAGGAGAGAGAAAAGTCATACCTCAAAAGATGTAAGGATGACATTTGATAACATTCGATATTTATTTATTATTATTATTTTTTTTTTTTTGAGACGAAGTCTCACTCTTGTCGCCCAGGCTAGAGTGCAGTGGCGTGATCTCGGCTCACCGCAACCTTTGCCTCCCAGGTTCAAGCAATTCTTCTGTCTCAGCCTCCTGAGTAGCTGGGATTACAGGCATGCACCTCCATGCCCAGCTAATTTTTGTATTTTTAGTAGAGGTGGGGTTTCACCATGTTGGCCAGGCTGGTCTCAAACTACTGACCTCAAGTGATCCTCCTACCTTAGCCTCCCAAAACGCTGGGATTACAGGCGTGAGCCACTGCGCCTGGCCCCATTTATGATTTTTAGAGGTTCTTAGCCAACTGAGAACCAAAGGGTGCCCCTGTGGCCTGAAACGGTGTTTGGGCGTCAGGCTTCATGCTGAAATGTTAAAGGCATTCCTCTGAAGATGAAGAACAAGACCAGGATAGCTGCTGCCACCTTTATATAAACCAGGGTGATGCAGGCTGGTTTTTTTGTTAGTTTGTTTTTAGATGGTCTCACTCTGTCACCCAGGCTGGTGTGTGGTGGTGTGTCTGTGGCTCACTGCAGCCCCCACCTCCCGGGCCTGTGCCATTTGCTGAGTGTGGAGCGAGTTCTATGGATTCTGGAAAGGCCATCTGTGTGCCGGCACAACTCACAGCTCTGTGGGGAAGAACACGCTTCCTCCATCTTTGGGTCTTTGCTTGGTCCGGTGCAGCCACAAACACGCGCCCACACATGCAGCCCTTGCTGAGCTTATCCACCCACTGCTGGGCTCTGCTTGTCCACTGAGCACACCTGGGGCGTGACTTGGCATGGATTCACATGGGACGGCTGGCTGCTCACGGACCATGTGACACGCCACGGAGCGTGTGGATCTGACGTTCCCAGCTGCTCTCCTGCTGTCTCCAGCACATTCCTATAACAAGGCTATGTTGAATGGCATGCCGGGAAGGTACAATGCATGTGCAGTCTGTGCTTCCAGAAAGATGTGATTATGTCTGTAATTGTAGGGCATCTTAGTTTACGCAGGCTGCTACGGCAAAACACCACAGCCTGGGAGCTTGTAAAACACAGAAGTATGCTGCTCACAGCTCTGGAGGCTGGAAGGCCAAGGTCAAGGTGTGGCAGATTCTGTGTCTGGTGAGGGCACTTCCTGTTTCATAGACAGTGCCTTCTCACCATGTCCTCACATGGCAGAAGAGGCAAGGGTCTCTCCAGGGTCCCTTTTATTTATTTATATTTTATTTTATTATTATTTTAACCACAGCTCACTGAAACCTTGACCTCCCAGGCTCAAGTGTTCCCCCCGCCACAGCCTCCTGAGTAGTTGGAACCACAGGCATGCACCACTGCACCTGGCTAATTTTTAAATATTTTATAGAGACCAGGTCTCACTATGTTGCCCAGGCTGCTCTTGAGCTCCTGACCTCAAATGATCCTCCCGTCTTGGCCTCCCAAAGTACTGGGTTTACATGCATGAACCACTGCACCCAGCCTGGGGTCCATGAGGACACTAATCCTGTTCATCACCTAATCACTTTCCAGAGGTCCCAGCTCCTAATGCTACCACTTTGATGGTGTTAGGTTTGACACCGAATTTGGAGAAGACACAAATATTCAGACCACTGCAGTGGTTTATTTTTAAAGATTCCTAGATATGTCAGTCTGGAATTCCAGCCATGGAAGAGTGTCTCCCCGTGTCCTTGACAATATTCTCATCGGACATTTGATTTGTGCTTATTCATTAACAAAGCATAATGTATCAATATAGTTTTATTTCTTGAGATGGGGTCTTGCTATATTGCCTGGGCTGGTCTCCAGTTCTTGGGCTCAAACAACTCTCCCGTCATGGTCTCTGGAGCAGCTGGGACAGCAGGCAGAGAATGTCTTGGAGTGGGGCTGAGTGTTGGCTCGTGGGTTTGAAGAGCCAGTTGGTTTCCTTCCCTTGGCCTGTGGGTTTATACCCTTTGTCTGTCTTCAGTCGGTTCCTTTGTTATTGGTTTATAGGAAGAGATATGCATCCAGACACACATACGTGTACAGCGCTGGCCCCTGGTCTGGGGTGTGAGTTGCAGGCATTTGCCCCAGATGTAATTTGTCTCTTGGTCTCTGGACTCTGCGCTGCCTCTGTTTTGTTTTTTGCTATGCAGAGATTTTTATACTTTTAAGTAGTCAAATATATTCACTTTTCGGTGACTTCTGGGTTCTGAGTCTCACGGAAGAAAGCTTCTCTGTTCTGAGGTTGTGTTGGGAACCACTCCTCCCTTCTTCAGCCCTTCTGTGGCTCTGTCGTGTGGCAGACAGAGAGCCCTGCCTGTCAGGAGGGTCTGGGCCTCCTCTGCTGGGCCCAGGCCCTGAGATTGCCTGCCCCATTCCCCAGCATGCCCTGTGGTGCCTGTGGTCTGCCTGTTTATCCTCAGATCTTTATCCCCTGGCGCTGTGAATCCCTTCAGTTGGCTGCATGTGGAGCCCACCCTGACAATGAAGGAGGCATGGGGCAGGGGTCACCAAGGGTGGGAGAGATGAGGGGGCAGGAGCTTAAGAAGGCCATGGCCAGAGCAGCACAGAATTCAGTGACTACTACAGGGAAGGGCGTAGCCCTTGGGCCTCAGGCCATCCCTTGCCACTCCTGGGCTGGGGCCACCCTCCCTCCACACCCTTCTGCCGGTGCTGATGGCCCACCCTGCCCACCCTGCCTGTCCTTGGATCAGGGGCAGTTACCTGCAGCTGCGTTTAGGGAGTTGCCTCTGATAGAGGGGTGTCCTGGGGCTGCCCAGCGAGTCTCCAGGTGCAGCCACACTTGCTGCCCTGCTGTCTGCCTGCTCCAGGAGTGCCCTAGGGAAGGCTGGAGGACTCAGCTTGTCACTGTCAAACCAGCTGTCAGTGCCCCAGCATGACCAGTGTGGGCCAGGTGGTGGGCCACAGGGAGGGGGCAGGGCAGACTGATATCCTCAGTCACCATTGACAGGGAGGGAGGGGTGGCTCTGGTAGATGGGGCCCCCTCCCCCTCCTCCCCTGCCCTCTTCCCTTCACCCTCCTGTCTTCATCCACTACCCTCCTCCCCTCCTTCTCCTCCCCTCTGCTTTTCCCCTCCCCCACCTCTTCTTAGTGCCTTCCCTCTCCCCTTTCCCTGTCCCCTGTCCACACCCACAGTTGGGTTTTGCAGCTTGTGGAGGGCCCATGCTGACCTGGCTATAGGGGTTTTCTGGGACAGTGGCTTGGGGCTCTTGGGTCCTGACGGGTCCAGGCCTGGGGGGAGGCACAGGTGGAAGGCTGTTGTCCTCCTGAGGGCTGTTCTGGTCACAGCTGTGTCGTTCCATCTAGGGATGGAGGTCTCCACCTGCGAGCTGCCCTTGTGTGTGAGGTGTGGCTTTCCTGGCCCTGCTCCCCAGCCTGCCCCCCGCCCTAGTCCTGCTCTATGTGCCCAGCTGTCCTGGGATATCCCATATCTGGCCCTGGGGCTTGGAGGTGTCTGTGCATGGATGCCCACAGTGCCACCCCGTGCTCCTGTCCTGACCCCTAGGGCGTCTGAGGGGACCTGTGTACACTGCACTTCCTTCCCTCACCCAGGCCTCTCCCAGCCTCAGCCCACAGCAGTGTCCAGGTTTGGAGGACTGACTGGTCCCTCCTGTCCTCCCTGTGGGGCCTGTTGTGCTGCATGGGGCCTGTGCCTCGGGGACCTTGGGGATTTGCTAGAAGGGCCCTTGGGGTCCTCCTCTACCCACTCCCTGGCAGCCTGGCACATGGGTGTGTGTCTTGAATCCCGGGCATGGCCTCCCCAAGTGAAGACCCCCCCCCCGTGGCGCCCCTTGGTGGCTCACTGACTGGTGGGGGGGCTGTTGCAGGTCCTGCTGCCTGCAACTCTGGCTCAACTCAGAGGGCTCACGGGGGCTCGGGCTGGCTCTGAGCATCCTGGAGGAGCAGACCCCAGCTTAGGGAGCAGGACGTCAGCTTGGCCGGGCAGGGTATCTCAGCACGCCCACCAGGCGGGTGGCTCCTGTGGAGGGGCTGTGGGGTCCTTCCTGGGGCCTCTACCTGCTCCCTCTGTGGCCTGCGCCTGTGGCCCTGGAGGCAGGTGCCTTTCAGTAGCCTAGGGGTCACCTGTGTGGCCTTGCCTTTGATGGGATGTGCTAGGGAGCCTCTTGGGCCCCTCCCCTCCACACCCCTGGGCAGGAGCTACTCCCTCTGGGTGGGTGGTGGGGTCTAGCAGGGCCATGCGAGGGTGTAGGGGGAGCCTTCCCAAGCTGGCACCCCGGTAGCTCCCAGAACGTTCTGAGTCTACTGTTCTCTGCTGAGGTCTGCTGGGGGTGAGTTGGGCAGCATGTGTCCAGTGGTGCTCTCGGGAGGGGCTTCCGAGCCCTGGCCCTGTCCAGGCAGGTGCCCTCCCAAGGGCTGTGGGGCTGAGTCTGGCTTGAGGTGGCGGTGCCTGGGGCCCCTGACAGTCCACCCATGTGGGGACACTGGGCTGGCAGGTCTGACACAGCTGCAGAGCATGCTCGGTCAGTCCCAGGATAGACAGGTGACATGGGGGCGGGGTCAGGGTTTGAGGTTGAGGACCAAAAGGCCTTGGCTCCATGTGGGCTGGGCCAGGGCGGGGTGTGAGGGAAGCCCTGTGAAGTGAGTCCAGCAGCAGCAGCAGCAGCAGCAGCAGCAGCAGCAGCAGGTGAGCCAGCAGCGGGCTGCGGGGAGGGGGCATCCAATAGGGTGGAGCCGGGTTCCTGGAGCAGTTGAGGTTGGGGATGCATCCTCAGTGCTGGGGGCTGGTGCAAGGCCTCGTGTAAAGATGGAGGATGGTGTGTGTCAGCTCAGAGGCCCCCAGGGGTGACCTATGGGGAGGGGTTAGCTGGGGTCTGTCCTGCAAAGGAGGATGTCCAGGCTTGGTGAGGTGAGAAGGGTAGAGTGTCAGAGAACCAAGAGCCACTTCCCAGTGCCACACCCAGGCATTGAGGTGGGGAGACCCCAACCAGAACCTGGGACATATGCATAGACTGCAGGAGTGCTGGGAAGCTGCAGGGGGCCACAGGACCGTAGACATCCCAGCAGGTCATGGCAGAGGGTAGGGGGACCTCAGGTGGGGTCCTGCAGGTCAGTTGGGGCCGAAGAGGGTGAAGGGTGTGGCAGATGCCCATCAGGCATAGCTTGGGATTCAGGCTCCGGAGCCTCCTCCCTGCCCACAGCACTAGGAGGGGCTGTCCTCTTTCGTATGTTGTGTGTGTTGTGAAGGTCTTGTCTGTCCAGCATAGCTAGAGTCAGCTAGACTCCCTGAAACTGTGGGGGTTGAGTTGGCAGCAGAGACAGCCCTGTGGTTGCTGCGACCATGCTCACTGGAGTGGAGGCCATGGATGTGCAGGGGGCCAACGCCCTTCTCACCTCCCCCTCCCCTGCCTGCTCATCCTGGATTCTTTCTGCCCCTCTCACCCCCGGATGGACATGCCTGTCCCCTGTCCCCTGGCCACCGAGACACCTGGCCAGGCTCCAGCAGGGCTTCCTGGCGCTGGGCTCACACTGGCCTCTCTGTGCCCAGGCTGACGGGCAGCGAGCCCCTGACCGTCCTCCCGCTGACCCTGGAGCCCGAGGCGGCCGCCCAGGCACACTACAAGGCCTGCGACCGGCTGAAGCTGGAGCGGAAGCAGCGGCGCATGTGCCGCCGGGACCCGGGTGTGGCAGAGACGCTGGTGGAGGCCGTGAGCATGAGTGCGCTTGAGTGCCAGTTCCAATTCCGCTTTGAGCGCTGGAACTGCACACTGGAGGGCCGCTACCGGGCCAGCCTGCTCAAGCGAGGTGAGTGTGGCCGGCCTGGCCCTCAGGAAGGCCCCAGGCAGAGGCAGCAGCCCAGGCCTGGTCCATGTCCCAAGAGGCCCCTCTCAGGCTGCACTCCTGGGGTCACTGGGCCCAGCCTGCCCAGAGCTCCTGGGCCTAGGCCCTGGAAAGGGCAGCCCCTGGACCTCCCTGAGTGCTGCCTGCCCTGCCCTGCTTTTGGCACAGGCACAGTTGTTGCTGGTGGCCAGGGTGTGCTGACTCCGCCTTTGACGGGGCCCTAGGCTGCCCGGTGCTGCCCCGACAGCCCTCGGCTCCTGCCAGATGGCCCAGTGCCCAGGGGGCTCTGCCTGTACAGACTCTCCTCCTGCCTTCCCACCCTCATGAGGGCTCTCCACCACCTTATTTCAGCCACCCTCCCACCTCGGCCTCCTCCTGCGCCCTCCCAGGGGCTCTCCACCGCCTATTTCAGCAACCCTCTCACTTCAGCTTCTGGAGTAGCTGGGGCTGCAGCCGTGTGCCACCGTACTGCACTAGCTTGTGTAAAAATTGGGGACCCAAGGCCTAGGGCAGGCAGGACTTTCCAATGGCCCCATGGTGAGGCTGGGAGGTTTGAGACCCTGATGGAGACTGTGACCACGGAGTGGGAGCCATGGCCATGACGGGCTCTGGTTTCTCCTCCCAGCCAGCTCTGCGCCTGGGGGACACCTGGGCGCTTCCTACCCTGTGGTGCCCAGGGCATACCCACACCCTGTCCCGAGTGCAGCACCAGTAAAGATGCACTGGGCCCCCACATGGGATTCATACTCTTGGGGTGGTTTGACTGCAGGACAGTGAAGGGGGAACTCTGGGCAGCCTGGGCTCACTGACCAGCCCTTGCCAATCCCAGGCTTCAAGGAGACTGCCTTCCTCTATGCCATCTCCTCGGCTGGCCTGACGCACGCACTGGCCAAGGCATGCAGCGCGGGCCGCATGGAGCGCTGTACCTGCGATGAGGCGCCCGACCTGGAGAACCGTGAGGCCTGGCAGTGGGGGGGCTGCGGAGACAACCTCAAGTACAGCAGCAAGTTTGTCAAGGAGTTCCTGGGCAGACGGTCAAGCAAGGATCTGCGAGCCCGTGTGGACTTCCACAACAACCTCGTGGGTGTGAAGGTAAGTGGGGCGGGGCATGGGGCTGGTGGGGTGGGAAGGAGGGCCAGAAAGAACATCAGGGGGGCAGGGCGGGGCGTGGGACTGGCAGGGTGGGAAGGAGGGCCAGAAAGAGCCTCAGGGGGGTAGGGGTGGGGTGCAGGGCTGGGGTCGGGGCTGCAGCAGGGCGGGCAGGCACACAGTGGAGTGGCCTCCGGCAGGAGGGTGGAGGCCGTGCAGTGCTGGCCATGGTCCTGGAACCTCTCATGCCCATAAGGCTCTCTACCCACCAAACGGGGCACTAGCCATGTTTGCCTGCAGAGGGGCACCCACGGTCCCTGTGGGGCCACCAGGAGGGTCTCCTTGGTTAGGCGGTCTAACCAGGATCATGGCACTGTGGGCCCCACCTGTCAGCCAGCTGGCAGGCTTGTCAGCAAAACTGGTGGGAGGAAAACGTGACCCCCACAGACCAAGGTGGGACGCATGGTGGGCAGGGGGTCCCAGGGAAGGGTTAGGGGTATGGAACCCACTCACCCGAGTCAGGGGAGTCTCATTCTGCCCCACCAGCCCTCTCTGTGGCCAGGCCTCTATTCTGAGAGACAGAATCCCGACCTAAAGACTTCGAGGTAAAAGGGCTGTCTCCTGAGCCCTTCCAGGGGCCACTGGCTGTTGGGGTAGCTGGCCTGGGGTGACCCCAGCTCTCTGGTCATCCTTCATGCCACCTGCAGCCTGTCAGTGCCCAGGTCCACATGTCTGGGGGAGTCCGGTCTGGACCTGTAACCCCACTCTGCACAGAGCCCCCAGCATCTCTGCAGTTCCTGAACAGGGATGGGCAGGGTTGACACCTCTGTTGGAAACTGAGGGACATTTCTGCCTCCTGCCCTCATCTTCACATTTGCCAGGCAGGCTGGGAAGATAGAGCCCCAGCCTGGGGAGGGGTGAGGTAATGAGAGCCAGCCCTGCTCTGAGCCCCACTTGATTGAGAAGTCAGAATACCCAATCACCCACTTACTGAAGGATCAGCCTCCCCTGTTTGGGCCTCTTGTGCCTCCTTCCACCTTCTTGGGCAGGGGAGAGCCTTTGAAGGCAGATTCAAGCCCCAAGCAAGGCCCTTTCTTTTCCTTTGTGTATGACCCCCCCTTTCCCTCTTCACCGCTTTGTAAGAGATTAATGAGAAGTCGGAACATGAAGGGTGCTCCATTAGCTCCACAGAGCCTGGGTCACCAACATTTTAATTAAATTGGTCCGGGTTTCTCTGCAAAACATCATTAAATGTGACTATGGTTGCCGGGCCAGAGGTGGCTGGATTTCTTAATCCTTCTTGAGCCGGCCCTCCTGGGGGCTGCTGGCGTGGGAGCAGAGCCGCCTGGCTCAGGTCCCACCTGGGAAGGGACCTCCCCACCAGGCCTGTCTTTGCAGGTGGGGGCCTAAGTCCTGGGAGGGGACAGGCCCAGCCAGGCTTCTGTGGCAGCTCCCAGTATAGATTGTAGGTGCCTGGCCCTCCCTGCTGTGGGTGAGGGGTGCATCCCGCTCTGGGGCCAGCCTGGACTCTCTCTCACGGTATAAGGAGCTCTCTCTTCCCCAGGAGCCCCTCTCCCCCGCAGCGTGGGCCTCCCTGCTCCTGCGGTGCCTTCACTGGCCTCCCAGCATGCTGACCCTCAGCAACGGTGGGCTGGGGGTCGCATCTGCATGTGCAGTAGCACCTGGTTCCCGATACTAGGGGTAGGGAGGTCACGGTCAGCTCACACATACACCACTAGATGAGGTCACGCTTGTCCTCACCTGTCCAGCGAGCTATGTGCTGAGAGCAGATATGAAGTCCTGGCAGGACTGGGATTATGGGCATGGGGGCAGAAAGTCCAGCCCCTGCTGAGGGCAGCCCCCGATGCAGGGTGGACATCAGGCAGGAGCCTCCCCTTGTGGAGGTGCAAGGGTGGCCACCCTGGGGGCTGAGGTGCCAGCCCTGGAGTCTCTGTCCTGGGCAGTCAGCAGCCCGGAGGAGGTAGGACAGCCCCATGAGCCAGGAGAGTGAGCTGGATGTGAGATGTGCAGTGGCAATGCCTGCCGGCTGGGCCTGGGCCTGAGCCTAGGCCCAGGTGGGGTGGGGGTGCGGGGTCCCTCTGGGGATCAAGGGCAGGGTCTGCTCACTGGGCCCACCTGCACAGCCCTCACACTGCCCTCCCTCCCATGCCCTCCTGCCAGGTGATCAAGGCTGGGGTGGAGACCACCTGCAAGTGCCACGGCGTATCAGGCTCATGCACGGTGCGGACCTGCTGGCGGCAGCTGGCGCCCTTCCATGAGGTGGGCAAGCACCTGAAGCACAAGTACGAGACAGCACTCAAGGTGGGCAGCACCACCAATGAAGCGGCAGGTGAGGCAGGTGCCATTTCCCCACCACGGGGCCGTGCCTCGGGGGTGGGCGGCAGTGACCCGCTACCCCGCACTCCAGAGCTGGTGCACCTGGACGACTCGCCTAGCTTCTGCCTGGCCGGCCGCTTCTCCCCGGGCACCGCTGGCCGTAGATGCCACCGTGAGAAGAACTGTGAGAGCATCTGCTGCGGCCGCGGCCATAACACACAGAGCCGGGTGGTGACGAGGCCCTGCCAGTGCCAGGTGCGTTGGTGCTGCTATGTGGAGTGCAGGCAGTGCACACAGCGTGAGGAGGTCTACACCTGCAAGGGCTGAGTTCCCAGGCCCTGCCAGCCCTGCTGCACAGGGTGCAGGCATTGCACACGGTGTGAAGGGTCTACACCTGCACAGGCTGAGTCCCTGGGCTTGAGCAGCCCAGCTGCGTGGGGTACAGGCATTGCACACAGTGTGAATGGGTCTACACCTGCATAGGCTGAGTCCCTGGGCTCAGCCCCAGCTGCATGGGGTGCAGGCATTGCACAGAGCATGAATGGGCCTACACCTGCAAAGGCTGAATCCCTGGGCCCAGCCAGGCCTGCTGCACATGGCACAGGCATTTCACATGGTGTGAGGAGTATACACCTGCAAGGGCTGAGACTCTGGGCCCAGTCAGCCCCGCTGCTCAGAGTGCAGGCATTGCACACAGTGTGAGAAGGTCTACACCTGCAAGGGATGAGTCCCCGGGCCTGGCCAACCCTGCTGTGCAGGGTGAGGGCCATGCACGCAGTGTGAGGAGTCTACACCTGCAAGCACTGAGGGGCTTTTCTAGCACATTGGGGTGTACAGCTGGAGCAGGGTGCCAGGGGTCTTCTGGGTTGACTGTCCAAGCCCTGTGTCTCCCCCTCTCCAGGACCCAGAGGCGGGAGTTGGTTCTGGTCTGGCGTGTGCAACCTCTTTGCTTGTGCCCTGGGCCTCAGCTTCCTCCCTCTGACCCGAGAGCATTGCACCAATGCTTTCTGAGCTTTCTCCCATCCCTAACACGCCAGTCCCTGGGAAGTGGCTCCCCATGCCAGTCCATTGGCTTTCCCTCCCCACCTCCTCTGAGGCATGGGTAGCAGATGCACCTTGGTGACCGTGTGGCCTCCATGTGGGCCACCCGTTGGGGACTGGCCTGGCCCAGGCTGCCCCAACACCAGCACTGTCTTCAGAGACTCAAACCACTAGAAGAGGACGCAGCCTGTTCTGCACTCCCAGGGCCTGGCCGTGCAGGTGCCCAGGCTCGGAGGACACTGCCGACCTCTGACGTTGAGCACTTCTCTTTGGAGTAAATATCAGTGACTTTTAAATTATTATGATTATTTAACTAATATAATAATTATTATTTTCTCCATCCCTGCCACCTCCCCAGCTGCAGCTCCCCGCTCTCGACCAAGCCCCAATCTGGGAGGGCCCCGCCTTCCATCTCTGACATGTTCCCTCCTAACCCTGCCTCTGATCTGCTTAGTTGTTTGAAACCACTAAATGGAGATAGATGTGTGTAGTTAAGGAAATACAGTGACCTGCGTCTGGCCACAGCCCTTGGGGCTTCTGGAAGCCAGCTCCCCCTGCTCCATGCCAGCCAGCCACTGCCACATGGTGGGCCAGCCGGCGGCCCCTGCCCTGCACCCTGTGGGCAGACGGCTCAGCCTCCAGGCGGCTCGGTGCAGATTCTCATGCTGGGGGTGGTAGGGAGGGGTGGGTATGGTGAGGGGGCAGGGCAGCCCTTTGATTGGTTCATGTCATGTCATGAGGAAGCTGCTTGCTCTGTGTCACTGGGGGACAGATTGGGACAGATGCCGGTAGAGGCAGTCTTGGGCTCGCATCTGGCCATGGAATGTCATGCGTTATGGCCCTGCTGTTGTGTGTGCTGGGGACAGGGTGACCTGCACTGACCTGGCTTGGTTTGAGGGTATAGTGTGTGTTCTGAGAGTGTGTGTGCTGGCATGGTCAGTGTGCATCCGTGTGTGTGTGTCGTGAGTGCGTGTGTGCTGGCGTGGTCAATGTGCGTAAGCGTGTGTTGTGTAAATGCATGCTGGTGTGGTCAGTGTGTGTGTGTGTGTGTGTGTGCGCGCGCACTGGTGTGGTCACCTTGGCCGTGCTGTGCTGTCAGTGGCATGGTGGTGCCTTAGGTTCCCAGAGCCTCTCGCCTTGGGCTCCATCTTGTGGGTGTCCTGATGGTTGTGGCTGGGTTCTGGGTGGGTGGCTGGTATGGACACAGGAACTACTGAGTGAATGGGTGTCTCAGAGTCCCATGGATCTCCAGAAAGCTGGGGGGTCTGTGTTTTTAAAAGAAAACCTATTTATGTTGCTGTGGGTCTCTGCCATCC
Organism: Macaca mulatta; assembly: GCF_049350105.2. Lineage (NCBI taxonomy): Eukaryota > Metazoa > Chordata > Mammalia > Primates > Cercopithecidae > Macaca > Macaca mulatta. The sequence goes on along the minus strand of NC_133406.1, from coordinate 85,693,181 downwards.
CTGTGTTATAGTACATAAGAACGTTTATTCTCCTGTGGTTCAGAGAGCACCCCAACATGTGCCTGCAGCTGCATCCCCAGACCACAGTGTGGGTACAAGACGCTGGGTTTGTCCTTGGTCTCGTGGAGGCCTGGCTAGAAGGGATAGGGGTGGTAGCCCCTGCCCTCTGCAGTGTCCGCATCCACCGGACCCTGAGCAGCATAGCTGGCCACACCCTCATGACATGACAAGACTGTCACTCAGTCACTATTGAGTCTACAAAGGGCATCAAGTCAGAGGAAGGTTTTTATGTTTAATCAAATAACACATTTAGCTCTATGTCATAAATATTCAGAAAAGTATTTTTTTAAACAAGGCAGACCAAAAATGTCTGCTAGCTGGTTGATTTCTATACAAATATATATTCGAATGTCTTGCTGGATGAAGAGGCCGCTCAGCCGGAGCCTCCTGTTTCATGCGCTTCTCTTCCGAGGGGCAGTAGAGGAGAAAGGGCTGTTGGGAGGGGTTCAGCCCGCTCCTTGGCCAAGGGATCCCAGCCACCTTCTCCGCACCGGGCCCCACCACAAGGGACCTGGACCCCCAGGTGGCTTCTGGCCAGGCGTGGGTGGGTGGGAGGGGCCCTGTCTGTGCTCTGAGTCTCCGTGCGTGCAATGATTTCTCTACCTCATCTGTGTGGCCTGTCCCAGAGGGACTGTGGAGAATGTATTTATTTAACAGCTTTGTGTCACAGAACCAGAAACAAATGGAAACACTAAATAAATGTATTTTAAATTATAGCCTCATCTCAGTCTGCTGCCTTCACAGGGGCTTCTGTAGGCCTGGGACGAGGAGGAGGGCCTTAGGAGGAGGCCTAGGAGTCGGCCTCTGGGAGGAGGAGGACAAGAAAGGAGGGTTGGAGAGGAGGTGGACTCGGGGAGGTGTGCCTGGGAAGGAGGAGAAATTGGGAGGCGGGACCAGGGAGGAGGAGGAAGGACCAGGGAGGAGGAGGAAGGGGGAGGTTTTGGGGAGAAGGGGTATGCACAGAGGAGGACCCTGGGGAGGAGGAAGACCTGGGGAGGAGGAAGACCTGGGGAGGAGGAGGACCCTGGGGAGGAGGAGGACTCTGGGGAGGAGGGCCCTTGGAAGAAGGAGCACCCTGAGAAGGAGGAGGACCCTGGGGAGGATGGCCTGGAGAAGAGGAGGACCTGGGGAGAAGAAGGGCCCTGGGGAAGAGGACTTGGGGAGGAGGAGGACCCTGTGGAAGAGGAGGGCCCTGGGGAGGAAGAGGACCCTGAGGAAGACGAGGGCCCTGCGGAAGAGGACTTGGGGAGGAAGAGGACCCTGGGAAAGATGAGGGCCCTGGGGAGGGAAACCCTGGGGAAGAGAAGGGCCTTGGGGAGGAGGAGAACTCTGGGAAGAAGGAGGACCTGAGAAGGACGCGCTGAGGAAGTGGAGGACCTGGGGAGGAGGAAGGCCCTGGGAAGGAGGAGGAGGACCCTGGGGAGAAGGAGGGCCCTGGGGAGGAGGATCTGGGGAAGAGGAGGACTGTTGGGAGGAAGAGGACCTAAGAAGGAACTCCGGGGGAGAAGCCCTGTCTCCCAGTCACACTGGGCACCTTTGTTGGGCAGGCATCTCCAGGCTGCGTGTATGGCCCCAGCTGTCTCTGGTCTCTGTGCTTCCCGTGTCCAGGCTGGAGAGCGTGGGGTGCCGTAGGAAGCCCTGTCCAGCCCTGTCTTCTCAGACGCCTAGCTCCATCCCACTCCTGCCCACAGCCTCTAGCTGAAGGAGGCCTCTCACTCTCGTAGTGCTGGGTCCCCAGCAGAGCCTCATCATCCCCTAGCCCTGCATCTGGGGGTCTTCTGGGCACAGCCCCTCATCTCCCTGACTCAGAGCCAGTTCCCAGCCCAGAGTCCTCACTTTCCCCTCATCTCCATCACCCTTCTGAGCCCACATCGTGGGTCCCCCACCGCTGCAACATGCCCTGCTGGCAACCCCTCACTGGCCCCTCCAGACCCTGCCTGTCCCTCTCCTGCCACCTTGTGTCTGGTCTGTGCCCTCCCAGACATCCAGGTCCATGCCCACCACAGCACCGGGGAGGGAGGGGCTGCCCACTGAGGAATGTGGGATTATCTCCCTGATGGGAATAGTCCAGGCTTCCTTTCCAGACCCATGGCCACAGCTCTTACTAAGAGGCCAGTGGGGACTTCCTGGTGCCGGTCCCTGGCCCTCAGCCTCTGGCCACTGCCGGGTGAAGCCACACTGGATTGCTCTGCCTGGAGGGACAGGCCTCTGGAAGGCAGGGTGGTCGGGGGATTGGGCCTCTGAGCCCAGGCAGGAGAGGGATGTGAGCTGTCCAGCCAGGGAGCAGGTGGCCTGAATGAGACCATTCTTCTGAGTGACAGCAGTGAAACCATAGCTGAATTCAATCCGGGTGCAGGCGGCGGGCAGGCGGGGGCCAGGCTGCTGAGGAGAGAAGTCGTTGGTGGGTGGACTGGCTGGACAGGCCACTGTGCACAGCCAACCCTCCCCCTTTGTCCTGGGTCCAGTTGTTTGGGCTGGGGTCCCCTGTGTATGGTGGATGCTCTGTGTGTCTGGTCTGCATCTGCACATGTGTGTGTGTGAGGTTGGATTCGTGTGGGTCTGCATGTCAGTGCATCTGTGTCTGTAGGTATTGTGTGTGTGTGCATGTGTGTTGTATGTGTCCACATGTCTGTGTGCATTTATATGCAAGCATGCATGTTTGTGTGGCTGGGTTTGTGTTGTCTACATGTGAGCATGTGTGTGTGTGTGTTGTGCATGTGTCTCCATGCATACATGTGGCTGGGTCTGTGCATGTGTCCACATGTGTACATGCATATATGTGGCTAAGTCCATGCATTTGTGTCCGGGTGTGCATGTGTGTCTCGAGTGTGTCTGCATGTATGTGTGTGGCTGTGCATGCATGTCTGGTGTCTGTGCATGCATGTGCATACATATATGTGTATCTTTTGTGTGTCTGCATGCATCCATGCATATGGCTAGGCCTATGCATCTGTGTCTGTGTGTGTCTCTTCATGTATGTATGTATGGCTGGGTCTGTGTATCTGTCTACATGGGTGAGTGCATGTATATGTGCATATAGGTGGCTGGATTCATGCAGCTACATTCATATGTGTGCATACATGTGTCCATGAGTCTGTGTCATGTGTGTCTCTGCACACAGGTGCATGTGCATGCATGTGCACATGTGTGTTTGTGTCCATGTGGGTAGGTGCACATGCGTGCACGTGTCCATGTGTCTGTGTCATGCGTGTCTCTGCATGCACACATGTGCTTGAGTGCTGTAGGTGTGTGCTGAGCCATAGCTCATCTCCTTTCTAGTCTCCTACCTCGCCTTTCCTGGGTGATTGAGGCCTGGCTCCTATCCCCACTCTGGTCTCCTCCAGCTGACAAGCTCCCACTGGCCCTGGGCCCACCCTATCCAACGACATCCACCAGGTGAGTGGAGACACCTTGGAATCCGCAAGGTGCTTCCTCACCTGCTCGAGCACAGGTCAGATGCTCCTGGGCAGTTTCTGGATGACAGGGCATCCCCATCTTGGCTTGCGGTGGGGAGGAAAGCAGGGCCCACAGGGCATGGAGCTACTTTAGCTGAGCGGTCTCAGGTGCCATTCGCAGGTGGGAGACAAGTCCAGGACACACAGGTGGCCAGAGGCAAACCCAGGCTTGAGCCCAGGCTGGCTGGGCCCAGGCGGCTGGGGCGGTGGCAGGCATCTGGCTCCCCTCCAAGCACGGCAGGGGATGGCTAGGGGATTAGGTAAGAAGGCGCGGTTAGGTAATGTCTTAGAAGGACCTGGGGTGTACAGCAGGAAGCTTTGGGTGGGATCCTGCCTGGCCTTCCAGACTGACTTCAGAGACAGAGGGAGAAGGTGGAGAGGAGGAGGGGGAAGGATGGGAGAAGGAGTAGGGGAGGAGGCGAAGGAGAGGAGGGAAGAGGAGGGACAAGGAGGAGGAGGGGAGGGTGCAAAGAGTGAGTCTGGTGCCCCAGAGCCCAGACAGGCCGTGGTGGGGTCCTGTGTTGCCCTTCCTGTGTCGTGGACCTTGGGAACTGTTAGGGACCCCAGGATGACGTCCTCACTGCCTCCATGGGGTCTGGCTGCACATGCAGGTGCTCTGGGGCCAGCTCATGAGGCAGCTGCCGTCAGGGTAGAAGGAGGTGGCCCAGGAGGCCCCGGGATGCAGGAGTCTGGAGGTGTGGGAGGCTCAAACTCACTCCCTGCCCCATCTGGCTACACAGGCCACAGCCCCTGCATTGGGGCCTGGGGTCGCAGGGGTTCACCTTCTCTGCATGCACACTCTGTTCCCGGGGCCTGTTCACGTGGGTGGGCCTCATCCTGGGGCCAGGGGTGGCTGTTCACAAGGGGGTGGCCTCGAGCTGTCCTGCATCTCATCCCCCGACCATGCTGCCTATCTTCTTAGTGCCCCTGACATGCACTAGAGCCCCTGCTCCTCTAAGTCCCACTGGGCTCGCTCTCTCTGCAGCCTCTGTGCTCCTCGGAAGCCCCTCCCCGCCCACTGCCCAATGCATACAGCAGCTGGCTGGCCCAGGAGGAGCAGATGCTGGGCAGAGCTGTCACCTCCCTGGAGGTGGCCTTGGGTCAGCCAGGCCCAGGGGGCTGATCGGGAAAGAACAGGACACTTCTGGGGGCTGCAGAGGGCCTAGGCTGGGGACCAGAGTCCTGGCCTTGCCTGGTCCTGCCTCTACCGGGCTCCAGGGCCTTAGTTTCCCCATCCACCCCTTAGGAGGCAGCCCCTGTCTGATAGCCTGGGATTCTGGGCAGGGGTCTGCTGTGGGGCTGGCCAGGCCAGGTGGAGGGGCTGGTGTAGGCACCAGGGTCAGCGGGGCCTGGCTGTGCGGCTTTGCTGGAATGCCCCTGTGGATGGTGGACGGAGTAGAGCAGGGGTCCAGGAGATTGCCAGGGAAACAAGACCAAATAAACACTCCCCCTGCAGCCCTGCAGAGGGGGCTCCCATGGCAATGACCTCATCTGCCCACCCAACCCTGCACAGGGCCAGACTGGAGGTGGGGGGTCCAGGGCTGGCAAGGGAGCCTAGCATCCTGTGTTTGTGTTGGGCCCACGTCCATGGCAACGGCTGGGGGCTCCTGCTGTGCTTACCAGCCAGAGGCTGAGGCCTCCCCAGCAGGGAGGGAGGGGAAAGGAGGAGGGGAGAGGAGAGAGAGGAGAGGATGGAGGAGGGGAGTTAAAAGAGGAAGAGGGAGAGGAGGGAAGAGACAGGGGAAGCGGCTGGGGTGGGGCGTGTCCCAGGCCGGGCCTCCAGGGGTGGCCTTAGCTCTGCAGCCAGTCCTCCCTGCCTTCTGCAGCAAGTCCTAAGCTGTGGAAGGGAGCAGTGGCTCTCACAGGCGCCCTGGATCTGTCCAGGGCTGGGTCACAGGTGAGTGCACGTGCATGGGTTTTCATCTACACAGGCTTATCAGCACCCATTGCAGGTGACTGGGGCCTCAGACCCGGGGTCTCTTGAGGATGTGGTGTCAGCCAGAGCCAGGGTCTCATCTGAGGCTCGCCTGGGGCAGGTTCTGCTTCCAGGCACCGTGCCCTGTCAGAGGGAGGACGTGGGTGCTCGGGAGCTGTCCCCGGAGGCCATCCTCAGCTCCCTGCCATGAGGGCTTCCCAAGGTGGGGGTAATGGAGAAAGTCTGCTGGAAGGAGGAGCCTTGAAGTCTGTGGAGCTGCCAACAGGGTTGGGTGGGAGGGATGGGGCAGGTGCCGCTGCTGTGCTCTGCTGGGCAGGAAGCAGGTCAGGGCAGGAGTCTGGGACGCAGGGGTCACAGGATGCATGAGGGACTGTCTGCCATGGCGGCCAGCATACTGCATCGGGATTCAGCAACTGTTCACATTTATAGCTGGCCCTTGAACAACATGGGTTTGCCCTGTGTGGGCCCCTTCCATGCGGATTTTCTCCTGCCTTTGCCACCCCTGAGACAGTGAGGCCAAGTCCCCTCCCTCCTCCTCAGCCTTGCAGCATGAAGATCAGGAAGACAAAGGCCTTTAGGAGGATCCCTTCCATGCAGGGAAGAGGAAGTACGTTTTCTCTTCCTTGGGATTTGCCCACTAAGGTTTCTAGACTCTAGCTTGATGTATTGTGCGAACACAGTATGTGACACAGATAATGCAGAATGCCTGCTAATCACCTGTTCATGTTCTTCTCAAGGCTTCCAGTCAGCAGGAGGCTGTTACCAGTTCGGTTCCAGGGAAGTCAAAACTTACGTGGGGATTTTCAACTGCATGGGGGCTGGCGCCCCTAACCTCCACGTTGTTCCAGGATGAGCTGTAGTCATTTGATCTCTCTTCTCTTCTGTCTCTAAAAACAAGATGAATGTCTTTTTGCTTTTTGGCCCCTTAGAGAGGAATTTGGAGGCATCTGGTACCGTAGGCGAATAGGCATTCTCCTTTCACATGTGACAGTGTGACTGGATGGGCTGGGGCCCACAGCGTTTGCACTGTCCTGTCCTATCCTCCCTCCCATGGTGCTCCTTTGAGCTGCTCTTGTTTTTTGTGTTTTTCCCGAATCCAGTCTCCAATCAAGGCCGTGCCTCGTCCTCAGGGACTGCCTGCTTCCGTAGGTGAAGAGTTAGCTGCCTTTGAATGGCGATGCTTCTGGGCCCCACGGATGCTCCTGCTTCAGTCCTGACATCAGCACTTCAAGCTTTCTCGTTCTGTTTCCCTGCTACACCGATGAGATGTCATCATTCAGGAAAGAAAACTCTCCCTCCCTTATTTGTGTTTGATTTTTAGTATTGCTAAAGATGCATGGGTCCTTCCTTCTGTTTCAATGCAATGCCATTGTGATTCTTTGAGTCTCTGAGGACTTCCTTGCTTTCTGGATGTCAGGGGTTTGAGGCAGAAGTGAGATGTGGTCTGATTATGTGTCCGCAGAATCAATGTGGGTGCTGCAGGGAGACAGACCAAAAAATGATGCTGAAAAAACAAATAATCCAGGGCACAGACAAGAGTTTTAAATAAACTCTAGTAAGTATCATTAGGAAAACCTGGGGGAAAAAAGAACCATCTGGGGCATTGGCTTACACCTGTAATCACAGCACTTTGGGAGACCGAGGCCAGAGGATTGCTTGAGTCCAGGAGTTCAAGACCAGCCTGGGCAACATAGCAAGACCCTTTCTCTGCAAAAAAAATTTTAAAAATTACAGGTGCTGGGTGCTGCTAGTCCCAGTCACTTGGGAGGCTTAGGTGGAAGAATCGCTTGAACCCAGGAGGTTGACGTGAGGTTGCAGTGAGCCAAGATCATGCCACTACTCTGTCTCAAAAAAGGGAAGAAGGGAAGAAAAGAAAAGGAAGGAAGGAAAGGAGGAAAGAAGGAAAGAAGGAAAGAAAGAAGGAAGGAAGGAAGAAGGAGGGAGAAAAGAAAGAAAATCATCTGCCAGGTGCAGTGGCTCATGCCTGTAATCCCAGCACTTTGGGAGGCCGAGGTGGGCGGATCACCTGAGGTTGGGAGTTTGCGACCAGCTTGACCAACATGGAGAAACCCTGTCTCTTCTACAAATATAAAATTAGCCAGGCATGGTTGGGTGCATGCCTGTAGTCCCAGCTACTCGGGAGGCTAAGGCAGGAGAATCACTTGAACGTGGGAGGCGGAGGTTGTGGTGAGCTGAAATCACACCATTGCACTCCAGCTTGGGCAACATGAGTGAAATCTGTCTCAAAAAAAAAAGAAAAAGAAGAAGAAAAAGAAAATGATCTATGAAAAAGGAACAATAAAACAAAAAAGTAAACTACTGAAAACAAAAATATGGCCAATGAAGTAATTATTTCCAATAAAAATTGGAAATATAAAGCCCAAGAAATCTAGTGAGAAAAAAATAGGTCAACTTTTCCTTGGCTGTAGGAGAATCTACGGTGCGCACTTGACACCGTTTTGGCCAATGAGATGTCATGATAAATTCCTACAGCGAGAAGCTCTCTTCTCCAGCAAGCAGGCAAAGCTTTGCTGAAAGCATGCCCATTTTGCTCAGCACATATTTTTCCCTTGCATCCATTTCCTGCATAGGACACAGGATGTGATGGTGGAGTCACTGCAGCCGTTTTGAGATCATGAGTAGGGAAGCGAACCATTAAGGATGACAGAGCAAAAATAGAAAAGGCTCCAGTGACCTCGTGGTGCTCTCACATGAACCCTAGTTTTGTTTTATTTTGTTTTTTGAGACAGGTTCTGGCTCTGTCGCCCAGGCTGGAGTGCAGTGGTGAGGGCTCGACTCACTGCAGCCTCAACCTCCTAGGTTCAAGCTGTTCTCCCACCTCAGCCTCCCGAGTAGCTGGGACCACAGGTGCCAGCTTTATATGAGCTTTTTAAAGACAGCAGGCACCACCATGCCCAGCTCATTTTTGTATTTTTGGTAGAGACTGGGTCGTACCATGTTACCCACGCTGATCTCAAACACCTGGGCTCAAGTGATCCTTCCATCTCAACCTCCCCAAGTGCTGGTATTATAGGCATGAGCCACCACACCAGGCCAAATCCTAGCTTTTGTTGTGTGTGTGATTTAAAACAAATGAAACTGTGTTTGTTTAAGCTAGAGTTGGCTGTTTTCTGTCATCTGCCACCCAAGTTGTTCCTAACTGATGTGCACATCAAGCCCGGAGCATTAGGCCTGTCATCTGCATCAGGGATGCTGGGCTGAAATGCAGCGGCCCCTTGCAAACCTGTAGGGAGGGTCATTTGCAACCTAGATGTCCACACCTAGCCAGCTTCCTTTTAAAAAACTAGAATAAAGACATTTTCAGGCAGGCAAATTCCAGAAAAGTTCACTACCCTCACATCTTTTCCAGTCAACTTATTTGAGGGTGTGCTCTCACAAAACAAGAGAACAAACCAAGGAGAGGAATTCTGGAGGTCCCAAGGAGCAGCTCCTCTGGGTGGTGAGGAAGGGAATCAGGCGGCAGCTGCAGCGGGGCTGGCCCTGCAGCCAGGGCAGGGAGGTAGAGTGGCAGGGATAGCCATGGCCTGACAGCCAGTCTGTGTGAGTCTCTGTGCAAAACAAAAACCAAACAAACAAAGCAGGTCCTTGTGTTAAGATAAAAATAAAGACCTCGACATGGAGACATCTAGGGAGGAGGCTGGCCTGAGGGTGGGTGAGTCGGAGCCCACTTACCATCCTCCGAGGACTGAACCCCGGAGGAACGGAGCAGAAACCTCTCAGCGTCACAGTCCCCCAGCACAATGACTCCTGGGGCTGGGCTGCTTGCAGCAGGAGCCTCCAGCATGGGCTGAAAGGCTCCTATCTTGGCTCCTATCCTCCCATTTATTTTAATGAAAGAAGGATTCCCTCCCCCCGCCCCGCCTCAAGACGGAGTCTTGCTCTGTTACCCAGGCTGGAGTGCAGTGGTGTGATCTTGGCTCACTGCAACCTCTGCCTTCCGGGTTGAAGCAATTCTCTTGCCTCAGCCTCCTGAGTACCTGAGATTACAGGCACCACCACGCCCGACTAATTTTTATATTTTTAGTAGAGACCGAGTTTCACCATGTTGGTCAGGCTGGCCTTGAACTCCTGACGTCGTAATCCACCCGCCTTGGCCTCCCAAAGTGCTAGGATTACAGGCATGAGCCACCCCTACCAGCCAGAAGAAGGATTGTTTAACAACACGTATCTGACATGTTAAAGATTTGTCTCAGGGTCCCTCAGTAATCCTTCCAGATAATCTCCTCACTTGCCTGCCTTGCCTCCCTCCTTCCCCCCTCCTCCCTCCCCTCCTCCTTTCCTTCCTGCCTTCCTTCCTCCCCTCCTTCCTCCCCTTCTTCCTTCCCTCCTCCCTCATCTCCTGCCTCCTCCCTCCCCTCCTCCCTTCCTTCCTTTCTCCCTTCTTTTCTCCCCTCCTTCCTTCCCTCCTCCCCTCCTTCCTTCCCTCCTTCCTTCCCTTCTCCCCTCCCTCCTCCCCTCCTTCTTTCCTTTCTCCCTTCCTTCCTCCTCTCCTTCCTCCCCTCCTTCCTTCCCTCCTCCCCTCCTTCTTTCCTTTCTCCCTTCCTTCCTCCTCTCCTTCCTCCCCTCCTTCCTTCCCTCCTCCCCTCCTTCTTTCCTTTCTCCCTTCCTTCCTCCTCTCCTTCCTCCCCTCCTTCCTTCCCTCCTCCCCTCCTTCTTTCCTTTCTCCCTTCCTTCCTCCTCTCCTTCCTCCCCTCCTTCCTTCCTTCCTCCCCTCCTTCCTTCCTTCCCTCCTCCCCTCCCTCCTTCCTTCCCTCCTTCCCTCCTCCCCTCTCTCATTCCTTCCCTCCTTCCTTCCCTCCTCCCCCCTCCTCCCCTCTCTCTTTCCTTCCCTCCTTCCTTCCCTCTTCCCCCCTCCTCCCTTCCCTCCTCACCTCTCTCCTCCCTTCCCTCCTTCCTTCCCTCCTCCCCTCCCTCCTCCCTTCCCTCCTTCCTTTCCTCCTCCCCTCCCTCCTCTCTTTCCTCCTTCCTTCCCTTCTCACCTCTCTCCTCCCTTCCCTCCTTCCTTCCCTCCTCCCCTCCCTCCTCCGTCCCTCCTCCGTTCCCTCCTCCCCTCCCTTCCCTCCTTTCTTCCTCCCCTCCCTCCTCCCCTCCCTCCTCCCCTCCCTCCTTCCTTCTCTCCTCCCCCCTCCTCCCCTCCCTCCTCCCCTCCCTCCTTCCTTCTCTCCTCCCCTCCCTCCTCCCCTCCCTTCTTCCTTCTCTCCTCCCCTCCCTCCTCCCCTCCCTCCTTCCTTCTCTCCTCCCCTCCCTCCTCCCCTCCTTCTTTCCTTTCTCCCTTCCTTCTCTCCTCCCCTCCCTCCTCCCTTCCCTCCTCCCCTCCCTCCTCCCCCCCCTCCTTCCTTCTCTCCTCCCCTCCCTCCTCCCCTCCCTCCTTCCCTCCTCCCCTCCCTCCTTCCTTCTCTCCTCCCCTCCCTCCTCCCCTCCCTCCTTCCTTCTCTCCTCCCCTCCCTCCTCCCCTCCTTCCTTCCTTCCCTCTTTCCTCCCCTCCTTCCTCCCTTCCTTCCCTCCTCCCCTCCTTCCTTCCTCCCCTCCTTCCTCTCCTCTTACTTCCCTCCTCCCTTCCTTCCTTCCCTCCTTCCCTCCTCCCTCCCATCCTTCCTCCCTCCCATCCTTCCTCCCCTCCTTCCTTCCCTCCCTCTTTCCTCCCCTCCTTCCTCCCTTCCTTCCCTCCTCCCCTCCTTCCTTCCTCCCCTCCTTCCTCTCCTCTTACTTCCCTCCTCCCTTCCTTCCTTCCCTCCTTCCCTCCTCCCTCCCATCCTTCCTCCCTCCCATCCTTCCTCTCCTCCTTCCTTCCCTCCCTTCTTCCTTCCCTCCCTTCTTCCTTCCCTCCCTTCTTCTTCCCTCCTCCTTCCCCTCCTTCCCTCCTTCCTCCCCTCCTTCTTCCCTTCTCCCTGCCTCCCCTCCTCGCTACCTCCTCTCTCCCTTCTTTTTTCTTCTTTCCCTTTTTTCTTTGTTTTCTTTTTCCTTCCCTCCCTTCCTTCTTTTTCATTTTTCCTTTCATATTTTCTTTTTTCTCCTCCATTCCTCCCCCACCTCTTTTTTCTTTTCCTTCTTTTATTTCTTTTCTTCCTCTCTTTCTCTTCTTTCCCCCCTCCCTCTCTTCTTTCCCCCTCCCTCTCTTCTTCCTTTCTTTTTTCTTTTTTCCTCTTTCTCTCTGTCTTTCTCCTTCCTTCCTTCCCATAATTTAAAGAACATATTTACAGTCAACACTATTCATTTAAGGTAGCCCTATAATTAAATAAACTGTAAGTCTCTTGGCCTGTATGTTAACCCCAGGATCCTACAGAATGCATGGGGGAGGGCTGGATTAAATTTCACATAGGGTTAGCACAGTTTACTTCTCAGGGAAGGAATCTGGGGTCGTATTTTACTTTCATGGTGCATTTATATTTTGCTTGATTTTTATAAATACATGACACCAATCAATACTGTTTAGTTTTGGTTTTCTGAAAGTCATTCTAATGGTGGAAGAGGCTGCGGACAAGGGGACTGACGGTGAGCATGATGAAGGAAGAATCAGCAGGTGGACTTGGCCTTGGAGGTCATTGGCCAGCCTGCGTGTGGCCAGAGCAGCTTCTGGGGAGTCTTGCAGGGGCAGCACAGACAATGAGGAGGAGCTGGTTGGGAGGAGGCAGAGAATGGAGAAGGGTGTGCAGTCCAGGTGCTAAACACACATATTCCACAGGCTACAGGAGGGCTATGAAGATCCATGAGGGCAGGCCTCACACATGTTCATGGAACACACATGCATGTGACATGTGACACATGCTTACCTTGGGGTGGAGGCTTCACATGTGAATGTATTCCAATTAGGTCTTTCCAAGACTCAAAGGTGCTCAAGTGCACAGCCTCTGTAAACTGACCAGGACCAGCCCATGGTCGTGGTCTCTCATCAGGAGAAAGCTCCTGAAGTCAGTGTCCTGTCCAGTGAATGCTGCCGTCATGGCTGGTGGAGCAGGGAGTCAGAGAGTCAGCCACAGTGAGCTGGGTAAGCTGCAGTTGTCTTAACGTTGCTTAGCTGGAGGCCAGTGCTTGTTTAGCTGCTGGAGAAAAAACCCTTGCAGCGCGGTTAGAACACAGTTTATTCTTTAAGTGTAGGGGCCCATGGCATGGTCCTAGGTCTTGTTATTTTATTTATTTAATTTTTTGAGACAGGGTCTCATTCTGTCACCCAGGCTCAAGTGCCGTGATGCAATCACAGCTCCCTGCAGCCTCAAACTCCTGGGCTCAAGCAATCCTCCCACTTCAGCCTACCAAGTAGGTGGGACCACAGGTGTGTGCCACTGCACCTAGTTAACTTTTAATTTTCTCTAGAGACGGGGGTCTCACTATGTTGTCCAGGCTGTTCTCGAACTCCTGGGCTCAAGCAATCCTCCTGCCTCAGCATCCCAAAATGCTGGGGATTACAGGCGTGAGCCACTATGCCCAACCCCTTGGGGACTTTCGAAGCACTTGGCCCACACATTAGATCTCTGTCTACTCAGAGTGGCAGGGACCCCCCCACACAGCCAGTGCAGCCTTGATGTCCCTGTAACTCTGAGCCAGTGGCCCCCAAGGTGGCAGAACAGGTGTTGGCCACATCTAGAAGGAGGCCTAGGGACCTGCAGGGTGCCACCCTTGATAAGGTAGCTGTGGGCCACCCTCGGTGAGGCGACTGTGGGCTATGGGTGAGGCAGCCCCTTGGCAAGGGGCTGGGAGGAGCAAGCTTCTCTTGGGGTGGCTGGGATTCCAGGTGCCAGGGTCTCTAGGATGGGCCTGGCATGCTGGTGGGGAGGCTGGCATGGTTTGCTCGGGTATGGGTGGGGCAGGGGACAAGCTGCACAGGTGTGCAGGGCACTCTGCACATAGTCACTCCCTCTTAGGAAGACTCCCTCCTGCACTTGAGAGGGCATCAGGCCAGCAGGGACCAGACGTTCGCCTAATCCAGAGGCTGCCCCCCACCAGATAAGGGCGTAGCCAGGCACACTCTTTACCATCCATCCTTGCCAAGGACTCTGGCCATAAAAAGAACAGGGCTTCACCAGCTCGAGGCAGCCATCATAACAGATGCCATCCTGCTATCACTCATGGTCAGCACTCAGCATCCGCAGGCCAAGTCTCTGCCCATATCAAGGTCTCTTCTTTGCAAGACGCTGATATCCATTAGGGTCAGGCCAGGATGCTGCTTGTCCCTGTGGCTCTCCTTGGACCAGACTATTGATCCCTTTTCCTTCCCTTTTCTCTTGCTGTTAGGTGTCACTTGGTTGTGGAATGCTTAATCTATACCATTACACAGGGCTTAAGTGTGCTTTGACGCGTGGTATGCAGTAACCACTGCCCTGTGGGGTGACTTGAGCCTGGGTGCGGTGCCGGTGCTGATAACCCAGTGAATGGGAAGTACTAAGGAGCATTGCCTCCCTGGGAACTCCTTGCAGCTTGTGGCTTTTATAATTGAAATAGCATCAGTAAAAGCCTGCCATTGTGAAAAGACTAATGGGCATGGGCCTGGTTATGTCTTGTGCTGCTCAAGACAGCAGCAGAAGACAACAGCCTCCAGGAGGGAGGTAGGGAGGGAGTGGGAGGGGAGAGGGAGGAAAGTAGGAGGAGGGAGGGAGACAAGGGAGAAGCAGAAGGGAAAGGGAGAGGGAGGGAGGAGTAACAAGGAAGGAGGATGAGGAAGAGGGAGGGAAGAGGAAGAGGGAGGGAGGAGGAAAAAGGAGGGAGGAGGACAGAGGGAGAGGCAGGAACAGGAAAGGAGGAGGAAGGAGAGTGGGAGGGAAGGAGAGAAAGGGAAGAATAAGAAGAAAGGGAGGAAGGAGGAGCAGGAAGGGAGGAGGGAGTAGGAGGAGGGAGGACGGAGTAGAAGGAGGGAGGGAGAAGGGTTGAGGAGGGAGTAGGAGGAGGGAGGGAGGAGGAGGAAATAGGAGGAGGAGGGAGTAGGGGGAGGGTGGAAGGAGGAGAGAGGAGGAAGAGGAGGGAGTGGGGGAGGGTGGGAGGAGGAGGGAGTAGGAGGAGGGAGGAGGGAGTAGGAGGATGGAGTAGGAGGAGGGAGTAGGGGGAGAATGGGAGGAGGAGGGAGTAGGGAGAGGGAGTGAGGAGGAGGGAGTAGGAGGAGGGAGGAGAAGGAGGATGGTGGGCAGGGTGAGCAGAGGCCAGGAAGGCAGGGAGGCACTGTGTGGAGCCAGTGTGAGGGAGCTGAGTTGCCAGAGGGACCTTGGGGCTGAAGAATGGTGACAGGGCCAGGACACAGGGATAGGAAACCCCATGAGCTGCCGAGCTGAGTGCCTCCTAAGGGATCCACTGTGGTGGGAGGCTTGGCAGCCCACGCCTGGGCAGGACTTGGAGTTTTAGCACTGGGAGTTGGTGGCTCCCCTCCCTTTTGTCTGCTTAGCCTCGGTTAATGTGGGAGCTGGAGGTGTGGACTCTTCTGTGGCTAGCAATGGAGATCAGGGCCCTCCAGCTTCGGTCTCCTGGGAGCCTCTGGGGCAGTGCTGAGTCAGGCCCTGCCCCTCTGTCCGTGGCGTGGTCAGCTTCCCTGGCCGTAGGTCCCCTGTGCAGCTCGGCCAGGGCAGGCAGGCAGTGCCCACCATGCTGGCCACAGGGCCCTTCCCCAGGGAAGTGGGCATGGAGCCAGAAGGTGTCACTGTGACTCCTTTATGGGCAGCTGGAGACCCCCAGGCATTTGGATCCTGTACTTCCAATGCTCGAGTCTCCTGCCTCCAGCGTGGGCTTGGGTCCCTCCAGGGGCATTCAGCTGGGAGCATAGCTTTTTCCACTGGGCCCACCTGAAGGCCCAGAGAGACCCAGAGCCCCTGGAATCACACAGCAAGTGGGAAGGAGCAACAAGCTGTCCCCCGACCTGGCCCACAGTGACGGCCTGGGCAGGGTGGCCGGCTCTGAATGGCGGAAATAGGCACTGAATGTCTGCGGCCAGTGATATTTATGGGGCCTCAGGGGCGTCCTCAGTGCCAAATAACCAGGCCTACATACCGAGGACAAACATGAAACCCAGGCCCACATGGAGGTTGTGAAGGTTTTATGGGGGCATCTGGGCCCTTGCTGCCTGGGGTGGGGGTGGGACAGGATCTTCCCAGGAGTCCTCACTGCCCTCCCAGAGGAAGCGGGACTGATCTCTGCCAAGTGTATGTCTTCAACTGGGGAGCTGGGAAATCCTGGTTCCTCGAGGCCCCCACCAATCAGCAACCGTGGGGCTGGGAGGAGGCTGGAACCCTGCTGGCATGGCAGGGGCCCAGAGACCCCATCTTGACTTGGCCTCTCAGTTCCTTTTCCACACTGGCCAATGCATGTGGCTCAATGCAACATGAACAAAAGAAGACAGTAGGCCCACTCCTCCTGTCCAGGGGTTGCTGGGCAAACCCCTCCCAGGGATGGCCCTGAAGGGAGAGGTGAGGCAGGGGCTCCCCGGGGGCAGGGATCCTAGGAGGAGCGGCCCGGGGTGCCCTGGCAGTTTCGAGCCTAGGAGGGAGCAGAGCCCAGGAGGAGCACTGAGGCTCTCAGATGCACACAGACTGAAGCCAGGGCGCTTTGAGGAGTGCACACACACCTTGAGGAGTGCCCAGGCCCCCAGGCCAGTCCCTGCAGCCTTGTGTGTGAAGATGACAGGGCTTTGTGGGCCTCTCACCCCATGTTGGGTGGTCCAAGAGCTGCCAGGGACTGTGCCCCACTCCTGGACCTCCTGCTGCGGTCCCCGCATAAGGGCTGGCTGGGGCACTGTGCCTGAGGCTCACAGCAGGAAGGGTGGCTGCCCACCGGGTCATACAGGGGCATCTGCAGAGCCACCTACCGTGAACAGCACCTCAGGCTTAGGGGACAATGATCCTCCCCAGTCCAGGGCTGGGGCCGTGTGAGAGCCGCCCTCTTATTCCCCTGGTGGAATGTGAGGGCCAGATGCTCTTGGGAGCTCAGGCACAGAGAGAAGCCACGGTGAACCTTCCAGGGAACATGCCCCCATCCAGGACCCCATGGAGACGTTGCCCTCAGCTGGTGCCCACTGACCCCAGGAGATCCCCTGGTTGACACCCGGCTAACCCCCCGCTGCCTTGGCTCCCGCTGCCCCCAGCCGAGGGTGACTGGCCGAGTGCCAAGCCCCAGTGGCATGGTGGGGATGCACACCCCCACCCCATCTGCACCCAGACCACAAAGTCCCCTTGGCAGACCCAGAGCAGTGCTGGGGGTCCCACGAGGCCTGCCTGGTCAGGGAGGGTCCAACTGCCTTGTCCCTATGACAGTCTGGGAAGGACTGCAGCTGGGGGCCAGGATGTCACAGGGCTACCTGGCCTCGGCAGAGGGTTCATGAACAGCTGGGTCTAGACTAGAGCAAGGCTGGGAATGCTCTAGCAGGAACGGGGAATGGCCCGCCTGGCCAGCTGTGTGCTTCTGGCCACCCCTCCACCTGACATGCTCAGGTCACAGCCCAGAGAGGACCAGGGCAGAGCCAAGGCTGGGTTCAGCTAGGTCTCTGGGAGCTGCCAGCCCTGTGATCACAGCTGTGTCTCCAGACTCAAGGTGGGGCTACATGCCCCAGACCCCTGGGTGAGGCTGTGTACCCCAGGCCCCTGGGTGGAGCCACATCCCCCAGACCCCCAGGTAGGGTCACATCACGTCCCCCAGACCCCAGGGCAGGGCCATGTCCCCCAGACCCCAGGGTGAGGCTGTGTACCCCAGGGCCCCGGGTGGGGCCACATACCCCAGACCCCAGGGCAAGGCCATGTCCCCCAGACCCCAGAGCGGGGCCATATCCCTTGGGCCATGTCCCCCAGACCCCAGGGTGAAGCTGCGTCCCCCAGACCCCAGAGGAGCCACATCCCTAAGACCCCAGGGCAGTGCCATGTCCCCCAGACCCCAGGGTAGGGCCACATCCCCCAGACCACAGGGTAGGGCCATGTCCCCCAGACTCCAGAGTGAGGCTATGTCCCTCAGACCACAGGGTGGGGCCACATCCCTCAGACTCCAGCGTGATGCCACGTCCCCCAGACCCTAGGGTAAGTCCATGTTTCCAAGACCCCAGGGTGGGGCTGCATCCCCCACACCCCAGGCAGGCACGGGCTCCTCTCTTGCCATGAGGTGTTGGTTTCCTTTCCACCTGGAGGCCTTTGGGCAAGGGGTACCCTGTGGTGCCTGTGGGGCTGCACCTTCTCGGCTGAGGGGTCTGGCTGTGTGGGAGGAGGGGCGCCCCTTTCCAGTCACCATCCAGGGCCTGGCCAGTCTGTGGGGCTCCAGAGCCAGCTGTGTGTGGGGTGGGTCTGCGAGGTGGCCAGGGTCCCACCCCGGGGTTTGCAGTGCCCAGGTGCCTGACTGTGAGCAGAGGCCGGGCCCTGGCTCTAGATTCTCTTAGGCTCGAATTTCAAGGGCTGCGGGTCAGGACCACCTTCCAGGGAGGGACAGGTCTTCCTCGGAGCTATAGGATGTGGGGGTATGCCGGTTTTCCAGTTCCTCCACTGCCCCACACTGTCTTGGGTCTCCTTGGAGACCCTAGCCTCAGCCTGGGGTGTGGGGAGCCCCTCCTTGCTCACCATCAGGCATCCCTGCCCCACTGGTGCCCACAGTGGGGCTGGAGGAGAGGATGGCAGGAGCACCTACGCAACCCAGGCTTTGGGGGTCTGGCAGCACCACAGGCCAGGCCAGGCTGGCATGTCCTGGGTTCCCGAGCCCTGCCTGGCCCCTGCTGCCCTGGTCTCGGCTTGGGGATCGGTTGCTCTCTCAGGTTGGGTGTTAGAGGCAATGCGAGGCTGCCTCCCTTCCTCGTCAGCCCCACCCCCTGCTTGGTCCTCTCCTGAGAGTTCTAGGATGGAGTCCTCTGCCCACTGTCCTGGCCTGCACATGTGGCCCTGGGCCCACAGCCTCTGGACGGCAGGAGGTCTGTTCTCCCGGACCGATGACTCTTTTCCTCAATGCACGGATAGGGAGACCAAGGCCCAAGAGGCCAGGGCCAGCCAGAGAGCCCCTCCCCCTGCCGACCAGGCTCAACCAGGTCACACCACCCGCAGGACCTCCCCAGGCCACCAGGGAGACTCAGAGACACACACACACACACACACACACACACACTCACAGTGGGTAAGACAGGGACAGACACAAAGTCAGAAAGACAGAGACAAAAAGAGACAAAGACAGAATGAAACAAAGAGAGTCAGAGGCAGAGACACACACAGACATAGAGAGACAAAGACTCGCCTGGCCTGGCGATCAGGGGTCAGGGTAAGCCGTCCCTGTTCCCCTAGGAGCAGCCTCAGATCAGGGGCTTCTTCCCACCTGGAGTCTCCTCTCCCATCCCTGGGGATGCTGGAGATGGGCAGTGGGCCCAGCCTGGGGGGCGGGGGGTGGAGCTGTGCCCTCACAGGAGCCCATCTTGGGGCTCTGTCATGGGCACCCCCACCCTCCTCTGCAGCTTCTCCACTGTGAGGCTGGTCCCCATTTTCTTGTCCCTACCCACCTTCTCCCTAATGCCCGGACCTAGGGCTGGACTTCAGTTTCCTCAGGTGGTCACCTGCCCCAAGTCTGCCCCTCCATCTGTTCCCCTGACAATGTTCTGACCCCTGAGGCCAGCGTTCCTGCCTTGCCTATGGCTCACATGCTGTCCAGGCCTAGGAACTCTGCCTGGACCCTCCTGGCCTTCTCACCTGCAGGTGGAACTCCCATCACAAATGACTCAAGTGTGCCACCTCCTCCTGCAGGCAGCTTCCCGGGATTGCCTGTCCAGGCCTCGGCGCCACTCTCAGAGACAATGCGTCTATCCTGGGCAGGGTGCCTTCGGGGATGATGCCCATGGGAGAGGGGCTTTTTGAGGCCCGGTGGGCTTCCTGGAATGTCCCAGTGCATGTCCCCAGCAGGGGCTTGGCTGTGGACAGGAGGCCCGATGTGCCCTGGGTGCAGCCAAGGAGGAGGCCCGGCAGCCCCACAGACTGCTCTGTCTAGCATGGTCGCTGGGACAGGGGAGGAGGGGTACTCATGGAAATGCTGCTGAATTCATGACGTCAAGCTCACTGGGTCAGAGCTGGAGGGCTGGCCAGGGGCTCAGGAGAGGCTGGGTCTGGTTCAGGCTCCCCAGGAAGGGGAGCGCTGCAGGGGGAGGTATCGCAGCGTCCTTGACTCCCAGGGCCAGCCCCCGATGGACCTTTTGGGCCGGGGAGGTAACCAGGAGGGCTGGCTAGGGGGGTCTCTGCTGGGGTCTGTGAGCTCCAAGGTCACTTGAAGATCCCTCCTGATGGATCCTGAGCTTCTACCAATTCACAGGCCTGAAAGAAAAAGGGCTGGGGCCCTCCTGCTCCCAGTTACCCACCCGGAAAGACTAGCCAGGTTCTTGTGCAATTGGGAATCTTTTACATAAGACTGAGCCTGAATGGAGGGAAAAGCAAACAGTTGGCACAACATAACTGCACAGACCCAACGGGCACCATGTCTGATCCTCTTCTTGGAATGTCCACTTCCTGACTGCCAGAGGCTGTTGACAAGCCTGGAACTGGGCCAAGAAATTGAAAGTTACAGCACCAAAGGCAGGAGCGCAGGGCACGGACAGATAGGACCTGGAAGTGACGTGTGGCCCAGGTCCCCACATTGACATGGGAATGCTGTGGAGAGACAGGACGTGGAGGGGACATGTGGCCCAGGTCCCCCTGTGGAACACGGGAATGCCATGGAGGGACAGGATGTGGAGGGGATGTGTGGCCCGGGTTCCCCCCACCATGGACATGGGGACACTGTGGAAAGACAAAACACTGAGGGGCTGCGTGGCCCAGGTCACCTCATGGACATGAGGATCCTGTGGAGACAGGACACTGATATTGTCTGTCCCTATGTGTCTGTCTCACTGTCCTGTCTCTCCTGCTTCCATGGCCACCAGCCTCTCTGGGCTGACACTGAGGAAGGGACATTGAGCAGGGCTCCGGTCGGTCTGTGGGCCTGTGCTCTGGCCTGGCCACATGCTGTTGGTGGGCTGTGGCACCAGGCTGGTGCCCTGCCTGCTGTTTGTCCTAAGTGTGACCGAGGCATGTGTTTCAAGGCCATTTTCAGGTGGGAGGCATCCTGGGGTCTGGTCCCGGCATGGTGGGGCGTAGGCCAGTGACCTAGGGCTGTGGGGAGGCTGTGGAAGTCCGGGAAGTGCGTGGAAAAGAGGTTCAGGCTGGGCTGCCTGGCAGAGGTGTCCCCCGGTGGGGCTTCTCTCGGTCTCACAGCCAAAGTGGGTGCGTGGGCCCTTCAGCTTCAGAGTTTTCCCTGCACGACTTCCTGTGGGACTGCAGGCTGCCTGCACCCCACCTCCTACCCCTGGCCCAGGCACATTCTTGGCCCTGGATGAAGGAACTTCCAACAGCAGAGCAGCACGGGACGCCCCCACACTCACCACTGCCCTCACATAGCCAGAGGAAAACAGCTGGACATACACACTAGCAGGAGGGACGTGCCGGGAGACAGACAGAGACAGAGGGAGGAAGAGATAGGCAGAGGAAAGGAGAGAGACAGAGAAAGATGGAGGGAGACAGAGAGTGAGAGACAGAGGGGAAGACAGAGACAGAGAGGCGGAAGCAGAGAGACAGAGACAGAGGGAGACAGAGAGTGGCAGAGAGGTAGAGACAGAGACAGAGAGACAGAAACAGAGAGACAGACTGAAAGAGAGAGCGGGAAAGCAGACTGGGGGCTGCCGAGCCTGGCGTGAGCACAAGTACCTGACACTTTGCAAGGGAAGGAGAGGTGACAGAGGGCAGGGGTGCCTAGGACGTGACTTTGGGGAGAGCAGGGTTGAACCAGTGGCATCTAGGGGAGGGCCCGTCACCCAGGGACTGGCTGGGGTTGGTTCTCCCTAGGGCAGCAGAAGGTCCTCAGCCTGGCCCAGTGCCCTGCACTTCCGCCCCATTCTCCCTCTCCGGTCCCTTGTGTCAGTGGCCAGGCAGGGGGGATACAACTTGTGACCTGTTGGAGCTACCCCTCCCTTCTTCCCATCCTGGCCCCTCCCCCTGCTCTGGCCATTTCCCTGTGGTTCTCTGAGACCCAATCTCCGGCTCTGCCACCTGCACCCCCTGGCCCACTATCACTTGACCTATGTTAGCTGTGAGAGGTAGCCTGTTTGCATAAGCCTGCGCTTGGGTGTGCTGCATGAGAACGTGTGTGTGCAGGAGCACCTGTGTCAGGAGACAGACGCACTCACCTGGGGACTGAAATATCTGAAGGGACTGGGAGGTGCAGAGGGTAGGGCTGGCAGGGACAGTGGGGTCTGCAGAGCTGGGACAAGGATGGGCTTCTGTGCCCGGCCTCCCAAGCCAAGCTTGGAGCTTTGTGGTGTTGTCCCCCATGGTAGAAACCAGCCCCATCAATCTACTTCCCAGGATTCATCCACCCACCTCCCACTATGACCCCCACCCCACCCACACTGCCTGCCTGACTCGCCAGGCAGCCATCCAGGGATCCACTCCTTCCTTTGCCACTGTCCACCTGTCCATCTTCTCGTTGTGTGTGTCTGCCCAGGGGCCTGGGCCTTGCTCACTGTGGGCCCGAGGAAGCCATCAGTGTGTGGGCTGCCCACAGGCAGGGCGTCCTCTGCCACGGGCTCCTCGGTAGTCTTATGTGTGGTTTCATGGTTCAGTGCGTGACTTCCTGGTCTGTGTGTGGCTGTGTGGCTGTGTGTGTGTCCATCCGTGTGTGTATCATGTGTGCACCACCCCATGTAAGCTTCATAGAAATTCCTAAGGAGGGTAATGGGGTGGGGAAACTGAGGCACTTTTTTTTTTTTTTTTACAATGCGTGGGATCCCTGGGGTGGTGGTGGTCAGCTCTCTTACCTCCTGCCACCCACCTCAGGGTCGAGAGGTGAGGGAGGAGACCCATGGGTGTACATGGGGGCTATTTGAAGGAGGCAGGTGGGACCCTTCCAGTGATGGCTGGGGGACTGGGCCACAGGCAGGGGCCTTGAATCACTGGGAGGATGAGACCCCAGGGATACTCCTCAGAAAAGGAAACAGGGACTTGAGCTGGGCCCTGGCCTGTTAGCAACACTGACCCTGGTGGTCAGATATCTGCTGAAGGGACAAATGCATTCACTCCTCACTGGCCAGGTGCCTCATTCATTTGTTCATTCATTCAGCCATTCACTCATTTTCTCCTTAGTTCATTTATCAATTCATTTGTTCCATCATGTGTTCATTCATTTATTAATTTGTCCAGTAAATCATTAGTTCATTCATGCATTTGTTTGATTAATCATTCTTTCATTCCTTTGTTCAATCATTTGTTCATTCATTGATTCCTTTGTTCATTCATCCAATCAGTTCAGTCACTTGTTTATTTGTGTATTTATCCTTTCATTTCTTTGTTCGTTTGTCCAATCATTAGTTTGTTCATTCATTAATTTGAGTAAATCATTAGTTCATTCACTCATTTGATTAATCACTAGTTCATGTATTCATTCATTTGTTCAGTTAATCATTAATTTATTAATTCATTTGTTTGGTCAATCATTCGTTCATTCATCCATGCATTCTTTAGACAGCCATGAGGCTGGCTGAGCCAGGCAATGGGGCTCTATCCCTGGAAACAGCCAGGTCCAGAGTCACTCAGCCTGGAGGGAGGAGACAGCCCTGGTTCCACCTCAGGCCCATCCCCAGCCAGGAGCCAGTGGCCCCCATCTTGGGCAGAGCTGACTTGTGGGATGGTGACCCCAGAGCCAGGGGCTGTCCCAGGAGATGGGAGCTCCCCGTTGCTGGGGAGGCTACAAGAACGTCCTGTGGGGGTCAGCTGGATACAGAGTGCTGGGCCTGAGCCCCGCACCCCAATCTAGCTGTGGCCTGCACCAAGGGTTGAGGGCTCGTTTCAGGGCCCCTCCTCTTTGTCTGTCTCCCTGCTCTCATCCCCACACTGCAGAGCCCAGGAAATAGAGATTTCCCGCAGTGTGGCAGATGGCTTGCAGTCTGTATGTGAGGGGCTGGCAGCTCATCTCCCGGATGAGGACACTGAGGCTGTGAAGGGTGAAGGAGGACCCATGGGACAGGGGAGGCACTGGAGGGGACAAATGGGACTCAGTCACCCACATGGCCGAAGCCCAGTGCTAGGAGACTCTGGGTGGGGCTGTGGCCCTGTCCACCAGCCTGGCTCCTGTGTTTGAGTGGCCTGGGCCTCCGAGGCTGCTTATAAGGGACCCCGACTCTTAGTGGTCCCCAGCAGGCCTGCTCCCAAACACAGGGCTTCTGCCTCTTGAAGCCTCCATACACTGGGATGCCTGGGGACAGGAGCTGAGATACTGGGCAGGGGCTCTGTGTGTCCCTGTGGGCTGTTGCGAAGCCTGACAGATACAGGGGGTGTGGGAGGGCTGGCCCATGGACCACTGCTTTGCAGGAAGAGGAATGGGCATTGTAACCAAAGCTTCTACCCTGTGGAAGCCTCCTGGCCCCCTCTGCCCTGTCCCTGTTCATCTCTCCTGGGCACAGGCTTCAGTCATGGGACCCTGGAACCACAGGCCCCTGAGGACCATCCTCTGGCAGGCAACACGCTTCTCACTTTGTGAACTCTTAGTCACACTACAAAGTCCATCTAAAAGGTCCCCTCACCTGGGTCCCCTTCCCTGACTGCGGCTCTGGATGCTGACAGCTCCCCACGCCCTCTGTTCTGGGCCTCACCCACGGCTGCCTGCCTGCGTTCCCTCCGGACTGTGGGCCCCTCCTGGGCAGGGCGGAGGCTCGAGCCCCTGCAGGATAACAGAGTCCATGAGTGACCACTCTGGGAAAAACTGACTGAACGGATGGATGGCAGTGGGGAAGCTGAGGCTGAGAAAGGGGAGACACCAGCTGAAGCTGAGTGGGGTCAGAAGGAGTCAGAGTCTGGCTCCAGCCTCCCGGCAGGCCCTTCCTCCTCACCTGAGCCTGAAGACAAACAGCTCTTTGTGTTCTTCCAAGGCCACCTGGCAGCACAGGCCATGCTCCTGGGGTCCTGCAGGGGAGGCAGCTGGACGCTGGGCACGTTTGCCCAATGAGACTCCCAGCGGGGCCTGGTGCCGAGCAGCCACCCCGGGAATGCTCTGCGAGAGGAATGCTGCCCTATCAGATCTGGCCCTCTGCTGGAAGGCAGGAAACCAGGTCGGGCCTCCTGAGCCAAGAGTGCCTAGAGGCCTGAAACCCCTGTCCTGGGTGGCTCTCTCGACAGGCCGAGGGACCTACAGGGCCAGCACTCACCCAGAGCCCCTCCTGGGAAAGGTGCCTGAGACTGGAGCGAGCAGAGGTCCAGGAGTCCAGGCCTGGGGTGCCAGGCCCCGGGTGCTGCCTGGCTCATGGCCCCAGTGAGAACGGCCAGTGCATCTGGACTTGAAGGCGGCAGGTACACAGGGAGACACAAGTCCTACCCTCAGGCTGCTGCCAAATCGCTGCCTCCAGGCCTGACGTTTGCACTTCTGTAGTTGTGTGTGATGGGATCATTTTTATTCTCATTTTTTAAGAGATGGGGTCTTGCTATGTTGCCCAGGCTGGTCTCACACTCCTGGCCACAAGAGATCCTCTTGCTTCAGCCTCTCAAAGTGCTGGGATTACAGGCATGAGCCACTGCACCCGGCTTACATGGTCTAATTTTATAAAGAACCTGACTAAGTCCTTTTAGGCAGAGCCCCACACCCTGGATATCTGCTCACCCTTAATGACATCCGATGGGGTCCCTCATCCTCCACCATCCCCAGGTGATGTCTGATCACCCTGCCTGCCTGCAGCAAGGACTCTGTGAAGTTGGTTTAGCCAGAACCCCCTCAGCCCTGCTGTCTCCTCTCAGTCATTCCCACACACGAACCCTATGCTGCTCCTCGGCTTCTCCACCCACCACCCTGCTGTTTCAGGGTTGAGCCCCATCTCCCCCAAGGCCCCGAGGCAGGGGCCCACACCCACATGATGTGCCTCGGTGCAATCTTCCTCACTGACGTTAACATGCATCATGAGGAATTTTTTCCTCACAGAGGGCATGGCAGCAAGTCCAGGGGATGACCCCATGTCTCTATGCTGCTGATGGGCCGTCTGGTGGCAACAGGAATTCTACTGTCCTGGCTGACAGCATGATGGGCGAGTGGAAGGGTAAATGACTCTGGCTGTCATGCCAACCCTGAGTCACCAGCCAACCCAGTGTTCTAGGGGCTCCATCCTGCAGCAGCCTAGCCTCAGCCCCAACCCCTGTACCCCATCCCCCTCTGTAAGCCCCCAAGGCCTCCCACCCTCTAAGCCTGGGGGTAGATGTGTCACAGAGGTTGCTAGTGTGGGCCCCTAGACAGGTGTGTGTGTGTGTGTGCTCTCCAACGTGTCTGCCTGTGACTGTGAGCACGAGCATGTCTCCCACCTGGTCTGCGAGCAGAGAAAAGGGATCTATGTGTGTGCTTACAGCTGTGGACTCTGAAAACAGTGGCAGGAGGTGCCATGCATGGGCGTGGGTGCACACCATCTGTCCTGGGCACATGTCTGCAGGCATCATGTATCTGGGCTCATGTATGGACACTCTGCTTCACGGGTGTGTGCATGGACACGAGCGTCATGGCACCCTGCATCTGAGTCCATGTGAAGGGCATGGACACGTTCGTGAACACCAAAGGTCCCAGGCGCATGCCTGCAAGCACCATGTGTCCTGGGGTTGTGTATGGACACCCTTCATGGTTGTGTGCATGTGGCACAGGTGCATGCGTGGATGTTTGCGTCGTGGACACCCTGTGTCTGAGTCCATGTGAAAGGCATGGGTACGTTTATAGACACCACGGGTCCTGGGCACATGCCTGCAGGCACCACACATCTTGGGTTTGTGTGCGAACACTTGTTGTGGTTGTGTGCTTGTGGGCTCTTCCACTGTGGACACCCTGTACCTGGACTGGTGCACAGTGCCGTGCACGGACGTCTGTGCTCCAGGGCTCTCGGGCACCCACCGTGCCCCATGCCAGTACCTGAAGGCTGTGGTCACTCCACCCCATTTGCTCCCCTTCTCTCGCGGAAACATTGAATGCAGTCCAAGAGAAACTGCCTCCAGGCAGTGTTTCTTAAGTTCAGAAAAAGAATGTCCAAGATGCCGCAGCAGATAAGTCCATTCCCTTCACATTGTGTTTGTGCTTTTGTTCTTGCTGCCTCCGAGTCAGGCCGTGAATGTTTGAGAATGTGGTGGATGGGTGGGGTGGAGCTGTGGTGGCACGAGGAGCAGCCGGGATAGAACAACCAGTCTCCATGCTGGAAGAGGATCAGCAGGGGCAGACATCTGGGGACCCTCTACATGCCCTCAGCCCCTGAGTGGTGCCTTGAGGGCCTTGGGAAACCCCTGTGACACCCCTAAAGTCTCTGGGGGAAAGCTGAATGGAAGAAAGGAATGGTCAGGGGACTTCCTGCAGGAGGAGGTGCTGGCCAAGTGGAGGATCCCACTGGGTTTGTGGATGTCAGGCTCAGAAAGGGTCATGTACCAGATGGGGACCCTCGGGGCTCAGGCCTAGCAACTCCTGCATTCTCCTTTTCCTCCTCAGCAAGCACTCCCCTTCCCCTAGTCACATGGGCTGGAGACCCAGCAGGGCCACTGCCCAAAACAGCCCACTGGCCTGTGGGCAATGGGATGGCTCTGGGATGCAGCCAGCCCCTGAGCTAGGGGTGAGGGCAAGTCAGTGCTGGCCTCTTCTGTCCTCCCAGGTTGGTGAGCACAGCAGGCATGGACCCACAGTCAGGGCTGGGGAGTCTCTGACCTGACCGTGGCCTTCCTGTGGCATCAAACCGCATCTTTGAAAGGGGCCAGGAGTTCCTAGAGAGGGGCCACGGGTTCCCAGGCCCTGCAAGCCTGTGGCCTTCCTCTTACCAGACACTCCCTATCCTGGACCTCACTCTCTCGCTGCTCCTGGGCCCTAAGGCAGAAGAACTTGAGTCTCGGAGGCCCTTTCTTTGTGCCCCAGGCATGGAGGCCCAAGACCCCTGATAGCCCTCAGGGGACTGCAGGTGGAAGAGACCCGTAGGCAACAACATTGCCTGCTGTTCTCCTGGCCCCTCTTCCCTCCCCAGACCCCAAAATGTGGATGCTGCGGTGTTGCTGGCTCAGCTCCCTTGAAAGTGCTCACGGGACACCCACTAGAGACCAGCCTTGGGTGGCTGTAGGGAGGAGGTGATTGGAGGGAGAGTGGGGAATGGGCCTGGGCTGGAGGTGGTCAGCAAGGGTGATGGGGACACAGGCTTTGGGAACCAGGAGCCATATTCAGTCTCTGGCCGAGGGCAGGGGAGCCTCAGGGTTAGAAGTTGTTTTTTCTGATCATAAACGTACTATGTGCTCTTGCGGACTTCAGATAACCAGGAGGAAAAGAACAGTCAGGCACTTCAGCCCCGCCCGAGCCCCGCCAGCCTCGTTCCTCCCACCCCCTTCCTGCGAATTCCCGGAATTCCTTCCCCATCTCCTTTCTGAGCTGGGAGGGATCCAGGGCTCCGTGCTCTCAGCGCCATCTAAGAGCCTGGCTCCACACAGGGCTACACGGCCACCAGCCCAGCTGCTCCTGCATCTCAGGTGGGACGGGAATTGTTGTCTGACTGCACCAAGCAATCAGGGCTGGCAGCCTGGGGGTTCCTGCAGGGCCACCTGGACACCCCAGGGACTTCCTGACTACCTGGCACTGGGCTCCAAGAGCAGGTGGGGGGAGAGAGAGAGAGGAAGAGACAGAGAGACAGAGAAAGAGAGAGATAGGGAGAGACCCAGAGAGAAATAGAGGGGCAGAGACAGAGAGAGACAAGAGGCAGAGACGAGAGAGACATGGTTGGGAGCTGGGTCACCTTTTGTCCAGACCTGGAACCCTCCATCTCCCTGCCCACCTGCATCACACAGGCCCATCCAGTCCTGGGGGCCTCTCAAGGCTGGAGGCTGATGGAAGTGTTGCTGTGGCCATTTCTGCAAGTCCAGTGTCCTCATGATCCAAACACAGCATCCGCCATGACCCCCAAGCTGCACCTTCAGTCCCTGCTGGCCCCACCTTTAGAAGGACTCCTCACCGTTACTACTTGCAGACAGGTGGAGCTGATGTGGGGATGTTTGTCAGACAGCACGTGCTGTCTGCTGCATTCTAACTGTAGCTCACTTGGGGGACATCCCGAGCCTCCCCACTGCTGCAGCCAGAGGTCATCACCAATTCAAGGGCTGTGCTCTCCTGGGGCGAGGCCCCCATGATGGCAGGGAACCCTAGAACAACTGCAGGCTCTGGAAGGCTCTCCTGTAACCTGTCTGTGGAACACTGCATTCCCCATTCCCTGGGGCAGAAAGCAGGTGCAGGGTAAACAGGAAGGGACACTTGGAGCCCTTGCCATGTGGCCCTCCCACAGGACAACCCAGGCCGCCCCACCATGCTATTTGTTCTGAGTCCTCCAGGGCTCTGTCCTAACCCTGCCCTGGCATCTGCCTTCTCTGTCTGACCTTACATGCTCCAATGCGGGGTCCTCCCAGGGCCAAGGCCAGACGCAGTCTCCCTGACTCCCTGTCTGCCCTGGGCCACTGTGGCTGCAGCCGCCGAAATGTGTGTTATTTCACCTGCTGAATCCCAGCATTCCAGGGCCGGGCTGAGGAAGGTCATAAAAACGTTGCGGTCACCTATATATTATTTTTATGCTGGTGCTTAACATGGCGTCTTTGACACATGTGTGGGAATCCCATCGTAAATCAGGCGTGGGGTCCCCCTTGTGCCCATGCAGGGAGTGGTGTGGGGCCTCTAGCACATGTGCTCCGCCCCCATGGCTGCCCTCCGGGGAGCTAAGCTCCAGGGCTGGTCTGGGGTGCAGCTGCAGGCAGCCTTGCCCAGCCTCCCACAGAGCCCTCCCTGGTGCAAGGAGGGAGGCCAGGCTGAGGAGTCCTAGGCTAAGCTCATGCCAACTTGGCAGGCACACGTGTGTGCGTGTGCGCTCATGTGTGTGCACGGGTGTGTGTTTGAGCATCGCTTAAGCACAAGCTGGCTCTCCCATCCCCTCCTGTGTAGCCTGTGCAGCTTCATCTGCTGCTTGGAAGGGTCAGGATGACTTTTCTTGACCTGCCCCACCTGGGCCTGGGTCCTCGGCCCCCAGGATAGGCAGAGAGATGTATGTCATCTCCTCCAAACTCCAGGAGCACCTCTGGCTTGATCCTGGGGCTGAGGAAGCCATATAGAGTCAGAGCTCTCACCAGCTCTCTGAGCCTCAGTTTCCCCATCTGCACACAGGGGTGGTCCCTGGGCTTGGGTGGCCACAGACAAGGCAGCTGAGGTGAGAGTGATCCCCTCCTTGGGTACCCTTATCTCTGGTCAGTGATAGACAGGCGGCTTGCTGGACCTGTGGCCTCCCACGAAGAGTCCCATCAGGACACCCACGACCTCTGGCCTTCCTAACCTGCCCCCCACCTGCAGAAGGACTTTGCAGGTGTCCCCCGGATCCTATTTCTTTGTCTTGAGGTCCCACCTTCTTTTTGCCCTGGCGGCCTGGAGCCTCCCCCTGGCTGGGGTGCAAGTGGATGAACAGTCCCTCCAGTGCCCCAGTGGGCACATGTAAGTACCATCCCTGGCCCTGGGATGCCGCAGTTGCACTCTCGGGGCCGTTTCCTCCCGTAGCCATCAGTGTCTGGGTGTGCATGTGTGTGCCCATATGCCTCAGTGGGCCCTGGGGCAGCTTAGCAGCAGCATAGCAGGTCACATCCAAGGGTGCCCAGGAAATCACCCACCAACAGACTTTAAGGGTATATATTCCGGGTGCATAAGCATGCATCCCAAACCCAAGTGGACTGCTTTCTGTTCAGTCATTGTTTGCTGCCTGTGTGGTCATCGTGGGTCACGACTGGGGGCTGGCTTGGGCAGGGCATCTGCAAGGGGAATGGGCTCAAGCCCCCTCGAGTTGGGGCCAGCTGTTGGCTGGAGGCCTTGGTGTCTCTGCATGGGGATCTCTCTGGTGCTGCTTGACAGTCCTCATGACATGGCCGGTCCCTGGGACAACAACTGAAGCTGCAATGCCTCTGTGATGCCCCTTCTCCCTCTCTCCGTGGGTCCCTTGGGCCACCCCTGACCCAAGGCAAGTTAGAGTCTTTTAGAAAAAGCATCGTTTCTGCCAAGTTCTGCCCGTGATGGCTAGGGGCTTTCCTTGCTGAGGACTTCCAGACAGAGTATTCTGGACCCAGGAACAGACACTGGGAAGCCGGGGGCCCAGGGAAGGGTTCCAGAATCGTCCTGCCTTTAAGAGAGTCCCCTGGGTGGGTGCCTTGCAGGGCAGGATTGGTCCTTCCCTCTCTGGGGCACTCCCTCCAGGGGACCCTAAAATCTCTGGTTGGTTCCTGCCGACCAATCTCCTGCTTGCCCAGACGCTGTCCTGCTGTCTCAAGTGAAGACTGCTGGAAGTCTTTGGCATGGTAGGAGCCCTTCCTTCCCATACCCTCATCACTGAGACTGGGGTGGCGTGGCTGCCCAGCATCCTCTGAGCCTTCCTTCTGACTCCACAGCTCCCTCTAGAAGGGCCGGGAGGGGTCAGAGGTCCTCCCTAGAGCAGGACAAGCGGGCTTGCCCTACGTAGCAGGGACAGTCGCTGGGAGTGGCATTTCTAGATCTGAGGGGAGAGTGGCTGGAGCATGGGGAGGGGCAGACCAGGAGGGGATGGAGGGAGGTAGTGTCTTGGGGGGTTCTGTCCAGCAGGTGACTGGCCCCAAGTGAGTGTCTGCAGTGAAGGGGAAAGTGAGGCTGGAGAGTGACCAAGCCTCAGAGGCCACAGGGCAGCACCGGCCCCTACCTGCTCCACTCACCCCTCTCCCAGATGCATACCCTCAGCCCCTTCCCATGGTGGGTGCCACAGAAGCTCCAGAGCTACCTGCGACGGGGTCTGCAGTGGGGAGGGGAGTGGGCCACAGGGCCTCCCATGGGAGGTGCTAGGTTTGTGGTGCATGGGAGCAGCTCCTGCCCTCCCAGCCTCCTGGGTGCATGGGTAGGGCAGGGGAGTGGGGGCTGGTGTACAGGGCTGGTGATTAATGCTATCTGTAGCTGAGTGAGAAGAGGATGGCCTTATCGGTGCTGTCGGAAGGACAGGGCTCCTCCAGGAGATAGTGGCCAGCGGTTGCTGGTAACACCTGATAACGCTGGCCCAGCCAGGTCAGGGGGTGAAGAGCCAGGCCAGGACCCTCCGCCAGCTGCAGCCGTGCTGTCTGGGCTGTGGGAACCAGGATGTGGGCACCTGGGCCTTGCATGCCTGGGCCATGGACACCTGAGCCATGCATACCTGACTTGTGGACATCTGAGCCTTAGATACCTGGGCTGTGGGCACCTGGGGCTTGGATAACTGGGCTGTAGACGCTTGGGCTATGGGTACCTGAGCCCTGGACACCTGATCTCTGGGCACCTGAAGGCTGGAATGACTGAGTGGGTGTCTGGACTCAGTGGGGGTGGCAGGTCCCTGAGGCCCTGCAGGGGAGGCTAGGTTGGGCCTACCTACAGGGATTTGTTGACATTGCCTGTGTGGTGGGCAGGTAGGCGCTGAGATCAGCTCTGCAGGAAAAACATAAACACCAGGGAACACCTGGGCTGTCACTTAGAGCAAGTGTTTGGGTGCTGGGAGTGCCTGTCCTATCCACCCACATCCTTGCAGTGCTGGGTGCCCCTCTGGAGGGGAGGCCTGGTCCCTCACACAGGCCTGCAGGACCACATTACCCAGCACTGCAAGCCTAGTGGTGGGGGACACCCACCGACAGAGGCCAGACCCTTCTCCTACTCAACAGAAGCAGAATTCATGCTTAAGCTGCTGTAGGTTCAGGCCCCTCCCCCTCTTTGCCTGAGCATGGTTCAGGGGCAGGGGTTACAGCCAAGAACAGGCACCCTGGGCCTTAGGTCCCAGGACAGTGAACCCGGTAAAGCTCCTTTGGGGCTGTGTAGGAAGGCCTAGGAGTGGCCACCATCCATCCCCTCCTAGCCTGGCCCCCACTGCCTTCGGGACTCCGTGCTTCCCTGTTTATGTGCAGTGTCAACGGGTCTCCAAGGCCCAGCATAAGGTCGCTGGGCTTGACGCCCCCTCCCCATGAGTAGGGAGGTTGGTGGCCTGGCGCGGGGAGTTCCCAGAGGCTCCCAGCCCGCAGCCCGCAGCGACACACGCATGCGCAGCGCCCGCGCACACGTTTTATAAGGACATCGGAGGTGGCGTCTGCCCTCCACTCTGATGCATTTTATTAAAAAGGAAGAGGAGGGAAAAAGAAAGAAAAATAAATGAGTGGCGCCCACAAGGACCACACACAGTGGCGCGGTGCAGCAACGGGGGCAGGACCGGCCGCCTGGAAACCCTGACCCCATGGGCGGGCGGGCCACGTTAGCTGCGGTGGGATGGGAAGAAGGGCAGAGGGTGCCGCCGCCCCTGCCCAGGGCTCGACTTCGGGGTCTTAGCATGGTCTCTGGTTGCACGTTCCCCGCGCCCTGCCCGCCCTCATCACTACCTGGGTGCACAAGGCCCTCCACGCCAGGACTGCCCTCCCCTTCCTGGACGCCTGGAGGGACCCCTGGAGGCCCCACGCTCAGGGCGGGAGGGACTGGACCCGACCACGGAGGTGAGGACCAAAGGGGCCCACAGCCCGGTCCCTACCGTAGACGATGAGGCTGGGAGTCCCAGCTGGGTGTCCCCTCCCCTCCCTGGTGACCCACACCACTCCCCTGACCACCTCCCCTCCCCCAGCAAGGCTGTGCACCGCGGGGCGGGCCAGAAGCCAGGAATCCCCTCTGTGGGGTGAAGGCGATTTGGAATCTTGGAGCGGGAGGAGGGAGGGGGCAGAATGGAGGAAGAGTGGGGGAAGAGCCCTTCCCAGGCCCCTCCCCTCCGGTGGGGTGGGTATTTGCCCCCACCCTCCCTCCCCGCGGGCCTGGCTTCCGGTTCCTTCTTCCACTCGGGGGTGGGGTCCCACCCTGCAGGGTCGGCGAAGGGGTTGGGGCCCCGAGGAAGGCTGGCTGGCTGCAGCCCCGGCCCCAGTCCCCAGGCCCCCGCCCGGCCCGGGAGGGCGTCCCCAGCGCTGCTTCTGAGGGAGACAATCGCTGCAGGCTGCGTCGGAAAAAATGTTCTCATTGTGAACATAAACAGGCGGCCCGGTCTCAGCCAGATGTTCCTGGAGAATGTTTAGGATCCAGGCAGCGTATGAAATTCCCATCAAACTTTTATTAATCAGCAGGCATTTGTTGTCAACCCCGCCTGATACTCGTGGATGTCCTGGAGGGGCCTGTCCAGCCCCCCACCCCTGCAGCTGGCAGAGAGGCTCAGCGCCAGGGTCGGGGTCGGGGTCGCGGGTGGGGAGGTAGCTGGGTGGGGAGGGCTGCAGCTGCCCTGTCCTGGACAGGGTGTCTGGAGCTTCCAGGGCGACCCCCAGGCTTCCCGTGCTGAAGCAGCTTCTCTCCAACCACCCTGTGACCGGCAGGCCCAGCTGTTTCCAGGGGTTCTGGACAGCTCCGCGGTGATCTCTTTTATGGGGTGGGAGACTTGTAAAGACGCAAGAGCCCCACTTAGGAGCTGAGAAGCTTGGCTGGCTCTACTGCTCAGGAGGGGAGCTCCGGAGGCCTGGGGGAAGGTGGGGGAGAGCCCTAGCCGGAACAGTCCTAGGGAGGGAGTGTCCTGGGAAGGGGTCAGTGGAGAGGTCTCGGGTTAGGGAGGCTGGGCAGGGGAGAGATCTGAGCATCCCAGGAAATCCAGGCAGCCCTGCCTCTGTGACTGAGCTGGTGGGTGGGTCCCTCCAACCTGGAGCCCCATGGGGGTCCCTCTGCAGGATATCTCTGGTCCGGCCTGAGCTCTTGCTGCAGCCATGGAGCCCCCCACTGTCCACTTGGCCTCAGGCCTGCTGTAGGGCCACAAGGGAGTCCCACAGTCTGTTGGACAAGGGAGGGCACCGGGAGGGACCCCAGCTGTCTGGTGCTGGCTGGCTTACAGATCATGCTGTTTTTATGCCAGCTCTGGACAGGCTGGGGCCAGGGTAGAGCCTGAGAACCAGGGACTCCCTTGCCCCCCAGCACAGTACTAGGCTCACTTCCCAAGTGGTTGGGGGACACAGGCACCACCCCGTTTTGCTCTTCCTGTAAGCAGACAGGAGTGACTGCCCACACCCCAAGGTCCAGTCCTGCCCCGACTATCCTTGTCTGTGACGGCCTGGGTTGGGTGGCCACTGGCTGCCCCCAACAGGTAAGTTCCCCAGGCTAGACTGGGCCCGCTTCCTCAGCTGGCCTCAGGCCACCATGGCTGACTCACAGTCTCTGGGTGAACAGCAGAACAGGAACAGCGTGGGATCGGCTCTTGGGTTGGGTCCTGGCTGCAGTCAAAAAGTGACTTTTTACCGGGAGGGTCTGTTTTGGTTGTTAAGCTACTGAGGAGAGGCCAGTAGACCTGCCTGTGAGTCTGGTGGGTGAGGAGCTGTCTATGGGATTAGTTGGGCTGCCGGCAATGTGGGCCTGTCTCACAGCCCCTGCAGGGGCACAAAGGGTGTCCAGGTCACAAGGGGGTGGTGAAGGGGTCCTGCTGCCCTCTCTTTACCCATTTCCCTGGGGTAGGGGCTTTGCTCCAGCCCCCAAAGGTCACAGGGAGGCCATCCTGGGTGCCTAGCACTTATTAAGCACCGACAGTGTGCAGAACCCTGGCAGAGGAAGGGCAGGGTCCTGTTGCTAGGGTTGGAGCCTCAGCCTGGCCTGCCTCCAGACCTCCCTACCACAGGCTGCTCACCTGCAAAGGGGGGCCACACCTGTCTCTGGGGTCTCAGATTGAGACCTTGTGAGACAGCTGGGCTGTGGTCTGCACACAGGCATGTATTTGAGTCTGCAGCGGTGGTGCAGACACAGTTCTGGGCCTGCCTGGCTCACAGCAGCTGCACCCTCCACCTGCCCTCATTGGTTGCCTGACCCTCAGGCTTCAGACAACTGTGTGTCCCTACCTTCTCCCCTCTTCTCTGCCCTCTCTTGTTCCCCCGCCCGGCCCCGTTCTCACCTGGGCCCCTGAACTTCCAGGGCACAGGGAGCAGACCCGGCCCCACAGGAGCCTGGCAGGAGAGCAGGGAGGGTAGGGCGAGGAGTGGGGCTGACAGAGGGAGGGGGCCTTTGGGAGTTCCCATGAAGGGAGTGGGTGGGTGAAGAGAGGGGCCTTGGGGGGCTTCCAAGGAGTAGACAGAGGGAGGAGAGGAGCTTTCAAACAGAGTTGTGGGTGGGTGGGGGTCCCATGGTCCCATGGTCCCAGGGTCCCAGGGTCCCAGGGACAAGGTGAGGAAAGGGCTTTCAGGGAGGTCTGCAGGGAGGGGGCAGGGCTAGGTGAAGAGGCAAAGAGGTCTGTCACTGGGCAGGGGAGTTGGGGGCACCAGGGCCAGTGGGCCTGTGACTCACAGATCCCCCTCCCCCGCAAATGTCCTACCTGATGCAGAGATGCCTTGAACGGCCTTGTGGGTGGGGATCCTGCAACCCCTCCTCTGAGCTTCCTCGTGTGATGTGGGCGGGGGACTCTGAGACCTCCTATCTGTGCACGCAGGAGTGATGGCCCTGCAGGGAGGCCTGAACAGCGCTCGCTTAGGAGCAGCTAATGTACTCCTGATTCCACGTGCGGGCCCAGAGAGGCAGCCCTGCCCAGGGCACAGACTAGGGGTGGAGGGGTGGTGCAGCCTGCTCCCTGGGGTGCCCTCGTCCCCCTGCCCTGCCCCACCTCTCCGCATGGGCAGGACAGGAACAGGACCAGACTTGGACGAGGCTCGGTTGAGGGGAGGGGGCTGAGACTGATGCCCACAATGAACATCAAGGCCTCTGGGGTCTCCAGGCTGCAATGTGTGGGTCTCCCCATACTCTCCTGTCCATCGGTCTACAGGTGGACCCTGTGCACACACCTTTCCAGCCCCCCTGGGGACCCACCAAGGCTCTGGTCACTTGCCCAGGTGACAGGGGCTGGGAGATGTGGGCCTGTCGCAGTGGGCTCCAAGTGCCATCCATGTGGGGTTGACCTCACGACACAGCATACTGCGGTCCCATCTCACAGATGAAATGGCCCTCAGAGAGGCTAAAACAGCTTGGTGACACCCAGATGAGGGGCAGAGGAAGATTCCAACTCAACGGCTCCACCTCTGGCCACACTCCCTCTAGACAAGACTTGCTCCCAGGAGGAGGAAGGATGGATACCAGTGGCTGCCATGTGAGCCCAGCCAGCTGGCTGGCACAGCACC
Source organism: Macaca mulatta (assembly GCF_049350105.2). Lineage (NCBI taxonomy): Eukaryota > Metazoa > Chordata > Mammalia > Primates > Cercopithecidae > Macaca > Macaca mulatta. The sequence continues at coordinate 85,656,621 of NC_133406.1, read as the reverse complement.
GAGTGTCTACAGAGACCTGGGGATGCCAAGCAGACCCCATGTGCGTGGGCAAGTGAGGCTAGGAGGGGCTGAGCAGTTAACTGAGGCTACCTGCAGGTGGGGGTGGGCAGAGGTCCCTGGAGGCTGAGCAGGGCCAGGTGGACACTCCAGATGACAGGGGTCCGGGGGTCCATCGGGGCCAGAGCTAGGGATGGGCACACAGGCCCCATGCAGCTGGTACTCAGAGGACCATGAACAGAGCCAGCACAGCTCCCCCAGCCCTGAGAACCAGAAACACTGGCTTGGGCGGCCAAGGAAACACTGGGCTTGGGCCTCTCCAGCTTGGGCTGTGAGCCCCAGCCCGGCTCCTGAGGCCTCCAGCTGGTGTCCCCAGAAGAGTCGACCAGACCTGGTGAGCCAAGCTGCTTTATTCTGCTCTCCGGCTTTTCTAGCTTCTGTCCTTGAGGTTGGGGTACCCCATGAGGACTCTGATTCTTGATTTAATGGATCTGTGGGAAAGGGGTGGTCTTGTTTCACCATCAGGAGCCAGAGAGCCCTCCAGAGACCCCAGTGACCACACCTGAAGCCAGGGCCTGGACACCCGTGCTGCCCCATCCAGTCAGTGTGCCTTGACCTCTGACCTCCATGTCGCTGGGCCTGGTGGGTGAGCCCCTTCCCCTTGCCCCACCTCTCTGCTCAGGGCAAGAACCCCTGAGCCTCGTCTCACCCCTCCACTTGGGGTGAGACCCCCAGCCTGGCCCTGCAGGTTCACGTGGAAAAGCAGCAGGCTGCAGTGAATGCTCAGTGGTGGCTGAGGAAAGCGTCCCCACAGGTGGGCCAGTGGGGTGACCCAGGAACTGCAGGCTGACCTGCTGCAGCCACCTGGCCAGAGGTGCATCCTGGCTTCCACGGCCATGTGCTTTTGGTGCACATACGCATGCTGGGTGCAGGGGGAGGGAGACACAAGGGAGATGCCTGGCAGCACAAAGCGTTCATGAAGTTCCACCTGAGAAAGGAATCGCAGCCTCCCCTCATTGGTTGCCTCACCCTCAGGCTTCAGACAACTGTGTGTCCCTACCTTCTCCCCTCTTCTCTGCCCTCTCTTGTTCCCCCCGCCCGGCCCCATTCTCACCGGGATGGGGCAAGCAGTCCAAGAGAGGATGGGGGTGGGGGTGGAGAGGCTTCCACCTGCGGTGCCAGTGCCCCTCTAGGTGCGAAGACATGGCATGACTATTTTTGGCAGTATGCATGGTTTTATGATTTATGATTTTATAAGATGTTGGTTTTGCATGTTTTCTGTATTGATTCACAGGTGTACATTTTTTGGAGTTCTGGTTGTGGTTGTTACTGTTGTAAATTGTGTCTTTTTAAAAGTATACTTTCTAATGGTTTGTTGCCTTATAAAAGCTAAATGACTTTTGTATATTGATCTTATATCCAGCCACCTTGCTAAACATTTTTTAGCAACTCTTTCCAAAAATAAGGATTTCTGAAAATGATTTTTTATATATTTATTTCTGATTGAGTTGTTTTGTAGTCAGAGACCTTGGTCTATATATAGTATATGCTGTTGGAAATGTGTTGAAAATGGTTTTATTTTTGTTTTTGTTTTTTGAGACAGGGTCTTACTCTGTCACCCAGGTTGGAGTGCAGAGATGTAATTATGGCTCATTGCAGCCCTGACCTCCCAGGCCTACATGATCCTCCCACCTCAGCCTCCTGAGTAGCTGGGACCATAGGTGTGCACCACCATGTCTGACTAATTTTTTGTTATTTGTAGAGATGGGGTTTCCCTATGTTGTCCAGGCTGGTCTTGAACTCCTGGACTCAAGCACTCTTCCTGCCTCGGCCTCCCAAAATGCTGGAATTACAGGCATGAGCCACCACACCCATTGTTGTTGAGGCAGAATTCTGTTCACATTTATTAGGTCAAGTTTATGTGATAAGAGCCTTTTCTCAGAGAGCACTGACTCTTTGCAATGTATTCTCTCTTAAAGTCTATGAGGTCAGATATTCATATAATTGTACCAGTTTTCTTTTAGTTAACATTGGTCTGATGTATTTTTCCCCATATTTTTGCTTAAAACTTTTCTGCATTCTACTGTATTGGTGTGTTTTTTGAAAACAGCATATAGCTGGGGGTTGTAGACTTAAACAAATACTTTGACATGCTCTTTGAGGTGGTAAGAATAGCTCATTTGTTTTTACAGTGATTATTAACATCTTTGGACTTGTTTCTATCATTTTACATTTCATTTCTATTGTAACCAAATTTTCTGTTTGTTTTTCTCTACTTTCTTGCCTTGTTTTTTTAAATGGAGATTTTTGTTTTAACTCTTTTCTCATTTGCCCTGAGAATACTTGCCACCAGCACTTGCGGCTGCAACATTTGCCCTGAGATAAATTTACCATGAAATATTCAACTTTTATTATTATGTTCACATCACTCTAGTTGATTAACTTTGGAAACATAAGACATCATTCTATTTATAGCATTCTGGTTTTGGCAGTGGTATTTTCACTTACAAAATATAGTAATTCTTGATCACTGAAAACGTCAAATCCTAGAAAATGTAACATTCCTATGCGTGATGTCAACATTGTTCTCAAACAATTGGTTGAGGATTCATTTGATGAATCTGATTTTTCTGAAATGGACAATTCTGGTAATTCAGATAATTCTGATGTTAGTTCTGTTTCTAGATAACTTCAAGAACAATTTTTGTATTTTATATTCACATTGAAAATCAGTCATATTTGCTTCAGTCTCAAAGAGTGTGTTTATGTAAAATTAAATGAGCGCTGGCTATGAGCCACACTTCATTTCTCTAAATGGGAAAAGGGTTAATATTCTTTCCCCCTTTACTGATTTTTCTCTCCATATGTGTTTTAAATGTATACATGCTGATTCTATTCTTTTATTCATGTTGCTCATTGCGTTATTACATAATATTTTCAGTTAATAAAGATTTAAACAACATTTGACCATTCCCAAGACAATAAAAGGGCTTTAGAACATTTTAGCTCCAACCATCCCTTCCCAAATTAATCTTATTGAGTATTTTAGTTCTGTCTTTAGCCTCCCAAATGCTGACTTATTATTTTATAGATGATGTTTGGATTTATCCACCTCTTTACCATTCTATTTGTTCACCATTCCTTCTGGCACACTGGACCGTCCTCAGATTATTTTCCTTCTTCTTGAAGCATGTACTTTAGAAACCCCTTGAGAGCAGGCTTTTGATGTTAAATCCCCTCCATTTCCATTTATTTTGAAAAGATTCTATTTTGCCATTGTCTTACAAAAATAGATTTGCTCAATATACAACTTTAGGTTGATGATTTATACAATTTATTTCCTCTCAGCACTTTGTAGCTGTTATTCTAATAAATTGATTATCCATTACTGCATAACAAATTACATCAAAACTGATGGCTTCACACAGCAATAATGATTTATTTCTTTCTATGGTTTCTGTGGATCAGGAATTTGGGAGTGACTTGGCTGGTCTGTTCTGCCTCATGCTGTATCATGAGGTTGCAGTCAGATGTTGGCTGAGGTTGCAGCCTTCTGGAGGTTGGAGTGGAGGAGCTGCCTCCAGCATGGCTCACTCACATGGTTGTTGGCTGGAGGCTGCAGTTCCACTCCCAGAGGACTTCACCACAGCCTGCTTGAGTGTTATCATGGTATGGTGGTTAACTTCCTCCAGGATTTGCAACTCAAGACACGAAGGTGGAAGCTTCAGTCCTGCATCATCACTTCCTCAGTACTTTCTTGCTCACACAGGAGTGACCCCATCCAATGTGTTGTGAGGGACTATACAAAAGCATAGATGGCAGGAGGTGAGGATTATTGGAGGCCATCTCGGAGGCTGGTGGCCAAGTTGCTTTTGTTCAGAAGTCTACAAGTCTTTTCTTTATAGGTGATTCTCCTTTCTCTTTGGGTTCTTGCAATATATTCTCTTTGTTGATGATACTCTTCAACTTTACCATAACAGGTCTAGGTGTAGAATAATGTTGTGTTTCCTTGATCTTTAGATGTATATTTTTCATCTGTTCCAGAAAATTATCTTAATAGATAATTCTTTTAACGTATAATACATTATTCTCTTAATGTAAATTCCTAAATAAATTCTTACCATCTTTTTCTTTAGAGATTTCAAACAGACACATATTAGATGTTGTCATTGAATCCCCTCATGTCTCTTAATCTGTCTTTCATGTTTCTCATCTTCCCATCTTCTCTGGATTTTCTTCTCCTCTACTACTTCTCTCTTTAACTGTGTGTAGCCTGCTGAACCCATGCACTGTGGGATTTTTTTTAATTTAAGTAATTATGTTTTACATTTTTGAGGTTACAGTATAAAAACAAATTCCATTAATTCCTGAAGGTTTGCTTTTATATGCTCTTTTTGTAATTGCATCCTTCATTTCCCATTTTAAAAATCATTTTTATTTTGAGAAATAACATCCATGCAGAAAATTTTATGAAAGAAGATTGTGCAGATGAAAGAGTGACACAAAAGAAATATGTTTATGATGGGAATGCCACCTGGATCAAGTCAGAATATACTCTCAGCACCCTAGAAGCATTCTGGTGCCCCTCCTGAGAACTCCCTCTTTTCTCCTGCTTGTCACTTTCTCTGGGTGACCACTATCCTGAGCTTTATAAAATACTTTCCTCACTTTTCTTTACACCTGTATTCCTAAATACCAGTCTAGTCTTGCTTTTGTTTTGCACTGTACATAAATGGAATCATACAATATATATTCTATTGTGTCTAGCTTCTTTTGCTCAATATTAGAGTTATGAGATTCATGCATGTTGTCGCTTGTTGTTTTGAATTGTTTGTTTTTACTGCTGTACGACTATCTTTTTTTTTTTTTTTCTTTTTCTTTTTTAGAGACTGGATCTCACTCTGTCACCCATGCTGGAGTGTAGTGATGTGATCACAGTTCACTGCTGCCTCAGCCTCCTGGGCTTGAAGTGATTGTCCTACCTCAGCATCCCAAGTAGCGGGACAACAGGTGCATGTCACGACACCTGAGTAATTTTTAAATTTTTTGCAGTGATGAGATCTTGTTATGTTGCCTAGGCTGGTCTCAAAGTCCTGGCCTCAAATGATCCTCCCATCTAAGGCATGAACCACCGTGCCTGGCTACCACTGTTTTTTAATGCTTTATTCTGTTGCTGGATATTTGGTTATTTTCCTTTTTGGGACAGTTGTTAATAATGAGGCTATAAATATAACTTCTCCATATTTCTTGGTGTATATGTGCACATATTTCTTTTTTTTGGATATACTTAAAGATGGAATTACTAGGTCAAATAATAGATTCATATTCACCTTGAGTAGATAATACCAAACCATGTTCCAAACCAGCTGAACCAATTTGAACTTTTACGAGTGGTGCATGAGATTTTCAGTTGCTTCCATTCTTGCCAACACTTGGTATTATCTGGGTTTCTTTCTTTTTTTAATATTAGGTATTTTGGTGGGTATGTAGTTGTATCTTATTAGAGTTTTAATTTGCATTTCTCTGATGTGTGCACATTGGTCATCTGAATATACTCTTTTGTGGTGTTCATTTGAGTATCTTATCCATTTTTATATTGAGTTCTTTCTCTTGTTGATTTTTTTTGAATTATGTATATTTGTCGGTTTTATGAGCTACACTTTTTTTAGACTTGATAGGTTTTCACTCTCTTAATAGTGTCTTCTGATAAACATAAAAATTTAATTACAATATAGTAAAAATTTCAATAATTTCCTTGATGACTAATCCTTTTTGTGTGTACATGTATCGTTATTTTATTTAATTTCTTTAAATTATTATACTTTAAGTTCTGGGATACATGCATAGAACGTGCAGGTTTGTTACATAGGTATACACATGCCATAGTGGTTTGCTGCACCCATCAACCCGTCATCTACATTAGGTATTTCTCTTAATATTATCCCTCCCCTAGCCCCCCAACCCCTGACAGGCCCTGATGTGTGATGTTACCCTCCCTGTGTCCACGTGTTCTCATTGTTCAACTCCCATTTATGAGTGAGCATGTTGTGTTTGGTTTTCTGTTCCTGTGTTAGTTTGCTGAGAATGATGGTTTCCAGCTTCATCCATGTCCCTGCAAAGGGCATTAACTCATCCTTTTTTATGGCTGTAGAGTATTCCATGGTGTATAGATGCCACATTTTCTTTATCCAGTCTATCATTGATGGGCATTTGGGATGGTTCCAAGTCTTTGCTATTGTGAATAGTGCTGCAATAAATATATGTGTACATGTGCCTTTATAGTAGAATGCTTTATAATCATTTGGGTATATACCCAGTAATGGCATTGCTGGGTCAAATGGTATTTCTAGTTCTAGATCCTTGAGGAATCACCACGGTGTCTTCCACAATGGTTGAACTAATTTACACTCCCACCAACAGTGCAAAAGTGTTCCTATTTCTCCACACCCTCTCCAGCATCTGTTGTTTCCTGACATTTTACTGTTCACCATTCTAACTGGCATGAGATGGTATCTCACTGTGGTTTTGATTTGCATTTCTCTAATGATCAGTGATCATGAGCTTTTCTTCATGTTTGTTGACTGCATAAATGTCTTCTTTTGAGAAGTGTCTGCTCTGCTCATGTCCTTTGCCCACTTTTTGATGGGGTTGTTTGCTTTTTTCTTGTAAATTTGTTTAAGTTCCTTGTAGACTCCAGATATCAGCACTTTGTCAGATGGATAGATTGCAAAAATTTTCTCCCATTTTGTAGGTTGCCTATTCACTCTGATGATAGTTTCTTTTGCTGTGCAGAAGCTCTTTAGTTTAATTAGATCCCGTTTGTCAATTTTGGCTTGTTTTGCCATCGCTTTTGGTGTTTTAGTCATGAAGTCTTTGCCCATGCCTATGTCCTGAATGGTATTGCCTAGGTTTTCTTCTAGGCTTTTTATGGTTTTAGGTCCTACGTTTAAATCTTTAATCCATCTTGAGTTAATTTTTGTATAAGGTGTAAGGAAGGGGTCCAGTTTCAGTTTTCTGCATATGGCTAACCAGTTTTCCCAACACCATTTATTAAATAGAGAATCCTTTCCCCATTGCTTGTTTTTGTCAGGTTTGTCAAAGATCAGATGGTTGTAGACGTAGTGTTATTTATGAGGCCTCTGTTTTGTTCCATTGGTCTATATATCTGTTTTGGTACCAGTACCATGGTTTTGGTCACTGTAACCTTGTAGTATAGTTTGAAGTCAGGTCGCATGGTGCCTCTACCTTTGTTCTTTTTGTTTAGGATTGTCTTGGCTATATGGGGTCTTTTCTGGTTCCAGATGAAATTTAAAGTAGTTTTTTTCTAATTCTGTGAAGAAAGTCAGTGGTAGCTTGATTGGGATAGCATTGAATCTATAAATTACTTTGGGCAGTGTGGCCATTTTCACAATGTTGATTCTTCCTATCCATAAGCATGGAATGTTTTTCCATTTGTTTATGTCTTCTCTTATTTCCTTGAGCAGTGGTTTGTAGTTCTCCTTGAAGAGGTCCTTCACATCCCTTGTAAGTTGGATTCCTAGGTATTTTATTCTCTTCGTAGCAATTGTGAATGAGAGTTCACTCATGATTTGGCTCTCTGTTTGTCTGTTATTGGTGTATAGGAATGCTTGTGATTTTTGCACATTGATTTTGTATCCTGAGACTTTGCTGAAGTTGCTTATCAGCTTAAGGAGATTTTGGGCTGAGACAATGGGATTTTCTAAATATACAATTATGTCATCTGCAAACAGAGACAATTTTACTTTCTCTCTTCCTATTTGAATACCCTTAATTTCTGTCTCTTGCCTGATTGCCCTGGCCAGAACTTCCAATACTATGTTGAATAGGAGTGGTGAGAGAGGGCATCCTTGTCTTGTGCCAGTTTTCAAAGGGAATGCTTCCAGCTTTTGCCCATTCAGTATGATATTGGCTGAGGGTTTGTCATTAATAGCTCTTATTATTTTGAGATATGTTCCATCAATACCTAGTTTATTGAGAGTTTTTATCATGAAGGGGTGTTGAATTTTATCGAAGGCCTTTTCTGCATCTGTTGAGATAATAATTTGGTTTTTGTCATTCGTTTTGTTTATGTGATGGATTATGTTTATTGATTTGTGTATGTTGAACCAGCCTTGCATCCCAGGGATGAAGCCACCTTGATCATGGTGGATAAGCTTTTTGATGTGCTGCTCGATTCGGCTTGCCAGTATTTTATTGAGGATTTTAACATCGATGTTCATCAGGGATATTGGCCTGAAATTTTTTTTTGTTGTTGTGTCTCTGCCAGGTTTTGGTATCAGGATGATTCTGGCCTCATAAAATGAGTTAAGGAGGAGTCCCTCTTTTTCTATTGTTTGGAATAGTTTTAGAAGGAATGGTACCAGCTCTTCTTTGTACCTCTGGTAGAATTTCACTATGAATCCATCTCGTCCTGGGCTTTTTTTGTTGGTAGGCTATTGATTACTGCCTCCATTTCAGAACTTGTTATTGATCTGTTCAGGGATTCGACTTCTTTCTGGTTTAGTCTTGGGAGGGTGTATGTGTCCAGGAATGTATCCATTTCTTCTAAATTTTCTAGTTTATTTGCATAGAGGGGTTTACAGTATTCTCTGATGATAGTTTTTATTTCTGTGGAATTGGTGGTGATCTCCCCTTTTTCATTTTGTATTGTGTCTATTTGATTCTTCTCTCTTCTTTATTAGTCTGGCTAGTGGTCTATCTATTTTGTTAATCTTTTAAAAAAAACAGCTTGTGGATTCATTGACTTTTTGAAGGGTTTTTCATGTCTCTATCGCCTTCACTTCTGCTCTGATCTTAGTTATTTCTTGTTTTCTGCTAAGTTTTAAATTTGTTTGCTCTTGCTTCTCCAGTTCTTTTAACTGTGATGTTAGGGTGTCAATTTTAGATCTTTCCCACTTTTCCTCTGGGCATTGTGTTATAAATTTCCCTCTAAACGCTGCTTTAGCTGTGTCCCAGAGATTCTGGTACGTTGTGTCTGTTCTCATTGGTTTCAAAGAACTTATTTATTTCTGCTGTAATTTTGTTATTTACCCAGTAGTCATTCAGGAGCAGGTTGTTCAGTTTCCATGTAGTTGTGTGGTTTTGAGTGAGTTTCTTAATCCTGAGTTCTAATTTGATTGCTCTGTGGTCTGAGAAACTGTTTGTTATGATTTCCATTCTTTTGTATTTGCTGAGGAGTGTAAACCCAATTATGTGGTCAATTTTAGAATAAGTGTGATGTGGTGCTGAGAAGAATGTGTGTTTCGTTGATTTGGGGTGAAAAGTTCTGTAGATGTCTATTAGGTCTGCTTGGTCCAGAGCTGAGTTCAAGTCCTGAATATCCTTATTGATTTTCAGTCTCGTCGATCTGTCTAATATTGACAATGGTGTGTTAAGTCTCCCACTATATTGTGTGGGAGTCTAAGTCTCTCTGTAGTTCTCTAAGAACTTGCTTTATGAATTTGGGTGCCCCTGTATTGGGTGCATATATATTTAGGATAGTTAGCTCTTCTTGTTGCATTGATCCCTTTACCATTACGTAATGCCCTTCTTTGTCCTTTTTAATCTTTGTTGGTTTAAAGCCTGTTTTATCAGAGACTAGGATTGCAACGCCTGCTTTTTTTTTTTGCTTTCCATTTACTTGGAAAATATTCCCCCATCCCTTTGTTTTGAGCATATGTGTGTCTCTTCACATAAGATGGGTCTCCTGAATACAGCACACAGATGGGCCTTGACTCTTTATCCGATTTTCCAGTCTGTGTCTTTTAATTGGGGCATTTAGCCCATTTACATTTAAGGTTAATATTGTTATGTGTGAATTTGATCCTGTCATTATGATGCTAGCTGGTTATTTTGCCAGTTAGTTGATGCAGTTTCTTCATAGTGTCGATGGTCTTTACAATTTGGTGTGTTTTTGCAGTGGCTGGTACTGGTTTTTCCTTTCCATATTTAGTGCTTCCTTCAGGAGCTCTTGTAAGGCAGGCCTGGTGGTGAGAAAATCTCTCAGCATTTGCTTGTCTGTAAAGGATTTTATTTCTCCTTCACTTATGAAGCTTAGTTTGGCTGGATATGAAATTCTGGGTTGAAAATTATTTTCCTTAAGAATGTTGAATATTGGCCCCCACTCTCTTCTGGCTTGTAGGGTGTCTGCAGAGAGATCTGCTGTCAGTCTGATGGGATTCCCTTTGTGGGTAACCCGACCTTTCTCTCTGGCTGCCCTGAACATTTTTTCCTTTATTTCAACTTTGGTGAACCTGATGATTATGTGTCCTGGGGTTGCTCTTCTCAAGAAGTATCTTTGTGGTGTTCTCTGTATTTCCTGAATTTGAATGTTGGCCTGACTTGCTAGGTTGGGGAAGTTCTCCTGGATAATATCCTGGAGTGTTTCTAACTTGGTTCCATTCTCCCTGTCACTTTCAGGTACAACAATCAACGTAGGTTTGATCTTTTTGCATAGCCCCCTATTTCTTGGAGGCTTTGTTTGTTCCTTTTTATTATTTTTTCTCTAATCTTGTCTTCGTGCTTTATTTCATTAAGTTCATCTTCAATCTCTGATATCCTTTCTTCTGCTTGATTGATTTGGCTATTGATACTTGTGTATGCTTCACAAAGTTCTCATGCTGTGCTTTTCAGCTCCATTAGATCATCTATATTCTTCTCTAAACTGGTTATTCTAGTTAGCAATTCCTCTAACCTTTTTTCAAGGTTCTTAACTTACTTGCATTGGGTTAGAATAGCTCCTTTAGGAGTTTGTTATTACCCACCTTCTGAAGCCTACTTCTGTCAATTTGTCAAACTCATTTCCATCCAGTTTTGTTCCCTTGTTGATGGGGAGTTATGATCTTTTGGAGGAGAAGAGGCATTCTGGTTTTTGGAATTTTCAGCTTTTTTGTGCTGGTTTTTCCTCATCCTCATGGATTTATCTACCTGTGGTCTTTGATGTTGGTGACCTTCAGGTGGGGTTTTTGTGTGGATGTCTTTTTGTTGATGTTGATGCTATTCCTTTCTGTTTGTTAGTTTTCCTTCTAACAGGTCCCTCTGCTGCAGGTCTTCTTGAGTTCATTTGCTTGGGTATCACCAGCAGAGGCTGCAGAACAGCAAAGATTGCTGCCTGCTCCTTCCTTTGGAAGCTTCGTCCCAGAGGGGCATCTGCCAGATGCCAGCTGGAGCTCTCCTGTATGAGGTGTCTGTTGACCCCTGCTGAGAGGTTTCTGCCAGTTAGGAGGCACAGGGGTCAGGGACCCACTTAAGGAGGCAGTCTGTCCCGTAGCAGAGCTTGAGTGCTGTGCTGGGAGATCTGCTGTTCTCTTCAGAGCCAGCAGGCAGGAACATTTAAGTCTGCTGAAGCTGCGCCCACAGCCACCCCTTCCCCCAGGTGCTCTGTCCCAGGGAGATGGGAATTTTATCTATAAACCCCTGACTGGGGCAGCTGCCTTTCTTTCAGAGATGTCCTGCCCAGAGAGGAGGAATCTACAGAGGCAGTCTGGCTACAGCAGCTTTGTGGTGCTGCGGTGGGCTCCGTCCAGTTTGAACTTCCCCATGGCTTTGTTTACACTGTTAGGGGAAAACCACCTACTCAAGACTCAGTAATGATGGATGCCCCTCCCCCCATCAAGCTCAAGTGTCCCAGGTCTACTTCAGACTGCTGTGCTTGCAGCAAGAATTTCAAGCCAGTGGATCTTAGCTTGCTGAGCTCCGTGGGGGTGGGATCCGCTGAGCTAGACCACCTGGCTCCCTGGCTTCAGCCCCCTTTCCAGGGTAGTGAACAGTTCTCTCTCTCTGGTGTTCCAGGTGCCACTGGGGTATGAAAAAAACTCCTGTAGCTAGCTCGATGTCTGCCCAAATGGCCACCCAGTTTTGTGCTTGAAACCCAGGACCCTGGTGGTATAGGCACCCGAAGGAATCTCCTGGCCTGTGGGTTGCAAAGACCATGGGAAAAACATAGTATCTGGGCCGGAGTGCACAGTTCCTCATGGCAGGGTCCCTCACAGCTTCCCTTGGCTAGAGGAGGGAGTTCCCCAACCCCTTGAGCTTCCTGGGTGAGGCGACACCCCACCCTGCTTCTGCTCACCCTCTATGGGCTGCACCTACTGTCTAACCAGTCCCAATGAGATGAACCAGGTACTTTAGTTGGAAATGTAGAAATCACCCACTTTCTGTGTTGATCTCACTGGGAACTGCAGACTGGAACTGTTCCTATTTGGCCATCTTGCCCAGGTCCCTTTAATTTTTAAATTTTAAATATTTTTTGTTTAGAGACAGGGTCTTGCTTTATCACCCAGGCTGGGGTGCAGTAGCACAATCATTGCTCACTTCAGCCTCAACCTCCTGGGCTTAAGCCATCTGCCCACCTCAGCCTTCTGAGTACTTGGGACCACAGGTGCCTGCCAACATGCCTGGCTAACTTGTGCATCCTTTTAAAGAAATATTTGCCTATGATGAGGTTGTGAAAATACTTTATATTCTCTTCTACAAGTTTTGTTTTGTCTTCACAGTTGAACCTAAATGTACCTGGAACTGACAAGTTAGGAGATAGAGGTCAAATAAATGTTGAAAACACTTCTTTCTCCACTACCATGCTGAATCATTTTGGTTTTGCATTGTGTCCATATGAAGATATGACTATTTCTTAGCTCTCTATTCCATTCCATGGGCTTATTTGTTTATCCACACACCAATATCCTCTGTCTTAATTACCATAGCTTTGTTAATACCCCACAGAGGAAGTCACCCCACCTTGTTCTGCTTCTTCAAGTATGTCTTGACTTCTTGTGTCAGGAGACATGGGCACCAAGTATGTTCATCAGCGCCTCTTCTCTCATAGTGTGTCACCAGCACCCACTCCTCATGGTGCCACGGCCATCAGCCCTGCTGTCATTGTGACTCCTTTCTCTGCCTGAAGTGTATCTCAACTACTTTTTCCTATATAAATTTTAGCATCAGAATCAATTTACACAACACAATGAAGTTTTTATTGCAATAGCATTTAATTTATAGGCCAGTTTGAAAAGCGTTGGCACCTTACAATACTGAGTGTTCCAACTCATGACTATGTGCCTTAGCCTGTTTGTGCTGCTATAAAAGAACACCACACACTGGGCAATGCATAAAGAACAGAAATGTACTCTCTCACAGCTTCGAGGGCTGGGAAGTCCAAGATCAAGGCACCAGCATCCATTGTGGGACTTTTTACTATGCCCTCACATGGCAGAAGAGCAGAAGAGAGAAAACACACTCCCAAAAGCCTTTTTTATAGAGGCATCAATCCATTCATGAGGCCATAGCCCCCACATCCTAAATACCTCCCCTTGGGCCCCGCCTCCCAACATTGCTGCAAGGAGATTAAGGATCCAACACATGAATTTTGGAGGGGCATCATAACACAGCTCTGTTCATTGAAGGATTCTTTAATTTTTCTCCAAATCATTTGTAGCCTTTTGGGTTAGAGATCTTGCACACATTTTACTAGATTTATTCCTAAGTAGATGATGACATTGTCTATTATCAATCATGATTTTTAAAAACTTATTGAAATGGTAACGTGTTTTAGGTTGAGTTTATTGATTTTGTTAAAGCAGATTTATTGAGCAAGGGTGTGTTCTCAGGAGAACAGCAGCAAAGTGGCGGGCAGGACAGAGGAGGAAAACTAAGCAGGATGTGGTCTTGGCTGGAGCCTGCAGGAAACCTCGTGCCCAAGAGCAGCTGGCAGAGTTGCTGCCACCTTCAGGTAAAGCAGCTGCCCTGTGCACCTCCTGCCAGGCCATTCATGACCATGGTCTGGACTGCAGTGGGCAGTGGCATGGGGCCTCCAAGGCCAGGCGCTCCACCTGGTTCAGGCTGACACTCCTGAGGACAGCTGTGAGGGGCTGGCAGTCAACACTCACCACAGCTGGCACAGGGAGCGCTGCTTGCTGGAGAGGATCTGGGTGGGAAACCAACAGCATCCACCACATCCTTGCTTCCCTGACCAAATGCACTCCATCTGGCCCAGCTTCCTCAGGGTTCTGGTGGGTCCCAATTCCTGAGAAGATGTTCAAATGGAGAGTCAGCGGGATAATAAAAGACAGCTGGGCTGCTGCAGGTCGTCCTGAGGCCATAACAGATGTTCGTCTCCCTCCTCCACCACCACAGCCCACTTCCCTTTGCTGATGGAGATGACCCAGTGCAGCAGCCCAGGTCCTCATCCCTGAGGAGTCTGTGACCCGTCATGAGCTATGGCACAGGGACAGCAAGGAACATCAGGCACCAAGTACGTTCATCAGCGCCCCTTCCCCCATGGTGTGTCACCAGCCTGACCAACCAGTTAAGCAATTTGCAGCTCATCTTTCACTAGATGTATTCCCTACAGCCTTATCTTGGACCACTTGTATCTTGCACAAGGTGGATGCCCAAATGCCCTGCTGGGAGCTCCACCACTAGGAGGCTCCCCTCACCACTGACTTTAAGGCTTCCTCCTTCTCTGTCAGCCGGTTTTAAGGACCCCCATGGGGCCAGGGGTGAACTGAGGAAAGGCATCCCTACAATACTAGCAGATGACACAGAGGATAGGACCGCCTGTTTGTGTAGGTTACTGTGCCCTCTCAACCTGTCTGGACACAATCCCTATGTATCACAATGGTTAGCAGTTGGGCCCACCTAAGTTTATGACTTAGTGAATCTGTCAGTACTCACCTTGTCTGGGGAAGCTTCAGCCACATGGTCACTTGGTCAGTTGGCTGAATGCCCGATTTCTACTAAGCTCTAGTGGCATGCCCAGGACAGCATTTTAACAGTGGCTCAAGGGGAGGGGCTACCCTGCCCACCTCCTATTGGGGCTGGTCAGATGCCCCACACAGGGTTTGTTTCTACCATAAACCTATCTGGTACCATGGAATCTGCTGAGACATGCAATCCAAGTGGTGGGTCTGCTTGCACTGCAGCTGGAACCTGCACCTGGAGGTGTGTCTGCTCTTACTGCAGCTGGAGTCCTTTTTTGCTCTGGGCCCCTATGCAATGTAGTAGCATGGGCCATTTGGATCCACAGTGGTCAGTTTCCATTTGGACCCTGTGTTCAACAGCACTTGAAGTATCTAGGGGTTTCCCTTTACCTGAGATAGGATTACCGTGGAAGTGGCCATAGATCCCATTGCAAAGGGATGTGGGATCAATACTGTACAGTCTTTCTAGGGGCTGTAGGGTCCCTCCTCATAGGGACCCAAGTTCTGGATCTGAAAATTGTTTCAGAACTGGAAGCAAGGAAAGAGATTGTGAGTCTCCACTGGGATGGTTGACCCCAGCCTTTTGTTCATCAGTGACTGCTTCCCATTTTATAGATTAGTGATACTCTTGTTGGCTGCCTGTCAAACTTGCTCCAGGAACACCAAGTTCTCACTCAGTTTATTTCCATGGACCCTCAAAGGTCAGATTCCTATAGCTGCTGTTCTGACTTTGCTGACTATAATGGTACTTATGCCCATGCTGCTTCTGATAGTTGTGTTGCCCTGGCTACTACTCTTCCAGAGTCCCAACATTCCCACCCATTTGGGAAAAGCATCTCCCATGGAGGACAGCCATTTGGGACACACTGTACGCTCTTGATAAATGCAGTGTTTTTCAGGCCCTCCTGTGGAATGTGCCAGCCGGTGGTTTTCTGGTCTCATATTCTAGCATGCCCACTTCTGCAAAAACAGTATGGAAATTTTGATAGTGATTGCATTGAATTTGTAGATTGCTTTGGGGACTAATGGCATCTTAACAATATTAAGCCTTCCAACCCATGAACGTGGGATGTCTTTCCATATTATTAGGTCGTCTTTAATTTCTTTCAGTCATGTTTTGTAGTTGATGGTGTGCAAGTCTTGTGCCTCTTTGATAAAATGTATTTCTCTAAGCATTTTGTTGTTTAGAGGCTATTGAAAACAGAATTGTGTTCTTAAGTTCCTTTCTGGATTGTTCATTGCTAGTGTATACAAATACAATTTTTTTCACCCTGATTTTTATCCTGTAGCTTTGCCAAAGTTATTTATGAGCTGTGATAGTTTTTTATTTAAAAAAAAAAAACCCCTTTGTTTTCTATATGTAAGACAATGCCATGTGAAATTAGAGATAGTTTTATTTCTTCCTTTTCAATTTTAATGAGTTTTCTTTTTCTTGTCTAATTGCTGTGGCTAGAACTTCCAGTACAATGTTGAATGACAGTGGGGAAATCAGGCATCTTTGTCTTGTCCTGATCTCAGGGGGAATGTTACCAGTTTTTTTCCATTGATTATGCTCTTAGCCGAGGATTTTTCAAATATGACCTTTTTGTGTTCAGGGTGTTTCCTTCTATTCCTAGTTTATTAAGTGGTATCTTTTTTAAAGATAGATTCTCATTCTGTCACCCTGGCTGGAGTATAATGGTGTGATCTTGGCTCACTGCAACCTCTGCCTTCTCAGCTCAAGAGATCCTATCACCTCAGCCTCCCAAGTAGCTGGGACCACAGGCATGTGCCACCATGCCCAACTAATTTTTTTGTATTTTTGGCAAATATGGGGTTTCACCATGTTGCCCAGGCAGGTCTCAAACTCCTGAGCTCAAGCAATCCACCCACCTTGGCCTCCTTGAGATTACAGACATGAGCCACCATGCTTAGTATATTGAGTTTTTCTTTTTAATCATGAAAAGATATTGGCTCTTGTCAAGTGATTTAAAAATTTTTATTGTCATCAATTGAGATGCTTATGGTTTTTATCTATAAATATGGTGTTTTTATCTATAAATAATGGTGTTTCACATTGATTATTTTTTGTATCTTGAACCACCCTGGAGGTCCTATAATAAATCCCACTTCATCATGGTGTATGATACTTTTAATATTCCAATTCCATTTTACTAGTACTTTGTTGAGAATTTTCATATATAAGTCATAAGGAATATTGCTCTTTAATTTTCTTTTCTAATGATGTCTTTGTCTGGCTTTGGTATCAGGATAACACTGGCTTTATAGGATGTTTTGAAGTGTTCTTCCCTCTTCTAATTTTTAAAGAAGTTCAAGAGGAGTTGGTGCTATTTTTAATTTTTATTTATTTATTTTTTAGAAATAGGGTCTTGCTCTGCCACCCAGGTTGGAGTGCAATGGTAGAATCATAGCTCACTTCAGCCTTGACCTCCTGGGCTCAAATGATCCTCCCACCTCAGCCTTCTGAATAGCTAGGACTACAGATGCACGCCACTATGCCCAGCTAATTTTTAATTATTTCTGTAGAGATGGGGTTTCATTATGTTGCCCAGGCTGGTCTCAAACTCCTGGCCTCAAGCAATCCTCCCACCTCAGCCTCCCAAAGCCACTGGCATTACAGGTTTGAGCCACTGCACCCAGCACTTCCCTTAGGACCAGTGAAGCCACTTGGTCCTAAGCTTTTCTTTGTTAGAAAGGTTTTCTTTTTTTTTTTTTTTTTTTTTTTTTGAGACGGAGTCTCGCTCTGTCGCCCAGGCTGGAGTGCAGTGGCCGGATCTCAGCTCACTGCAAGCTCCGCCTCCCGGGTTCACGCCATTCTCCTGCCTCAGCCTCCCGAGTAGCTGGGAGTACAGGCGCCCGCCACCTCGCCCGGCTAGTTTTTTTTTTGTATTTTAGTAGAGACAGGGTTTCACTGTGTTAGCCAGGATGGTCTCGATCTCCTGACCTCATGATCCGCCCGTCTCGGCCTCCCAAAGTGCTGGGATTACAGGCTTGAGCCACCGCGCCCGGCCAGAAAGGTTTTCTTATGGGCTCAAGCTCTTCACCCATTATAAGTCAGTGCAGATTTCCTATTTCTTCCTGAGGCCGTTATGGTAGTTTTTGTGTTTCTAGAAATGTGTCCATTTCACCGAGATTATCTAATTTGTTAGTATACAATTCTTCATAGCATTCTGCTACCATCCTTCTTATTTCTCTAAGGTCAATAGTAATGTTACTACTTTCTGATTTTAGCTATTTGAATTTTCTCTCTCTTTTTCTCAGAAAGTCTAGGTTTGGCAAATTTGTTAATCTTTTCAAATAACCAACTTTTGTTTCATTTATTTTATCTATTTTTCTATTTTTATTTCTGCTCTAATTTTTATTATTTTCTTCTTTCTGCTAGCTTGAGTTTGTTCTTCTTTCTTTAGTTTCTTAAGGTGAAAAGCTAGGTTACTGTTATATTTCTCTTTTTTCAACTGTATTAACTGATTCTTTCTCTCTCTCTTTCTTTTTTTGTACAACTCCACCAGATCACTGAACTGTTCTTCTTTCTTAATGTAGATGTTTACAGCTATACGTTTCTCTCTGAGTGCCGATTTTGCTGCATAACCAACTTTTGATATTTTGTGTTTTTTATTTTATTCACTTCAAAATGTTTTCTAATTTCCCTTGTGATTTCTTCTTTGACCCATTGATTGTTTTAAAATGTGTCACTTAATTTTCACATATTTGTGAATTTCTAGTTTTCCTTCTGTTATTAATCTCTAGTTTCATTCCATTGTGGTTGGAGAAGATAAGTTGGATAATTTTAACTTTTAGAAATTTATTAAGACTTGTTTTGTGGTCTAACATATGGTATATCTTAGAGAATGTTCTATGTGTGCTTGGGGAAAATATATATTCTACTGTCTGGGGATGGAGTGTTCTGTATATATCTACTAGGTCTAGCTGGTCTATAGTATTGTTCAGGTCCTCCATTTTCATATTGATCTTCTGTCTGGTTATTTTATCCATTATTGAAAGTGGAGTATTGAAGTCTTTATTCTTGTGAAACTTTATCCTTTCAATTCTGTCAATTTTTGCTTCATGTTTTTTAGAGATCTCTTGTTAGGTGTATATATGTTTATGGTTGTTGTCTCTTTTTGATGGATTGAACCTTTGAATATAATGTCCCTTTTTGTCTCTCGTAACTATTTTTTACTTAAGGCCTAATTTGTCTGTATAGGCACCCTAGCTCTCTTTTGGTATGATTTTCATGGGTTATCTTTTTCTGTTCTTTCACTTTCAACCTATGTGTGTCTTTGGGTCTGAAGGAGTCTCTTCTAAGCATATAGATGAACCATAAGCTTTGTTGTTTGGGTTTTGTTGCTATTGGTATCCATTCTGCCAATCTCTGCTATTCAATTGGATAACTTAAGCAATTTACATTTAAAATAATTACTGATAAGAAAAGACTACTGCCATTTTGTTATTTTTAGAAATGTTTCGTTTTTTTTGTTCCTCAATCCTTCCATTGATGCCTTCTGCTTACTTTGAGGTTTTTTTTGTTTTTGTTTTTGTTTTTGTTTTTTTTGGTATATCATTTTGGTTCCCTTCTCATTCACATTTTTGTATATGTTGTAGTTATTTCTTAGTGATTTCCTTGGGGATTACAATTAACACCTTAAACTTATTAATATACTGTTCTAGTTTTCATTAATACTAACAACTTCAATAGTATACACAAACCCTGGACTTACACAGTTCTATTCCTCCTTCCTTGTTATTGTAACAAATTACATCTTTATATATTGTATGCCCATTAGCATATCTTTATAATTGTTGTTTCATGTATTTGTCCTTTAAATCATATAGGGAAAGAAGAGGAAATCCAAAAAAACTTCACAGTTCTACTGGCCTTCATATTACCGTTGTAAGCACCTGACCCAGTGGCCTGTATTTTTCCATGTGGCTGTGAATTATTGTCCAGTGTTCTTTCATTTCAGCCTGAAGGGACCTCTTGGCATTTCTTGTAGGGTAGTTCTTGTAGGGCAGGTTTTGATGTTCCCTATTTTTAATTTTTTAAATTTCCTTTTTAAAAATTCAGTTTGCATTAAAAAAGTTCAGTTTGAACTATTTTCTATTATCCTCTTTGACTTATAGGTTATTTGGAAGTGCATTTCTCAATTTGTAAACACATAGAGATTTCCTAGATATCCTTCTGTTACTAATTTCCAGTCAGCTTCACTGTAATCAGAGAACATATGTGTGAGATCAGTTTCCTCCTCTCTGTGTACATTCTGTAGTGACTTTCAGTAGCCTTCAGTTTGTAGTGTCCATTCTAAGTCCTTTTATATCTGACAAAACACTTTCTTTTCATTCTCACTCAGGTGTGTTGGCTTGACTGGGTGTAGAAACTTAGGCTCACAATTATTTTCCCTTTGTCTTTGAAGATATGATCCTACATTCTTTTGGTATTTAGTATATTCCTTATTAGCTTGATTTCACTTTGAATCTCCTTCTGTTTATTTTCAGCATTTAAGATCTTTCTATTTTTGGTTTTCCAAAGTTTTACTAAGATGTATAAAATACGAACTTAAAAATATGCATCTACATCTTTAGTGGGATTTATCAAGTGGAAAACTTACTTTTTTCATTAATGGAAGATTATTGGCCATTACATCTGCAGGTGTTATGTCCCATAATTATATCTATGTATCCTGTCCTTCCACAGTTGCTATTAGAAGAATGTCACGGCCTTTGTACTGTCCTCCACATTTCAGAGAGGATATTTCACACTTCAGGGGAGGCTCCTGACCACCATGGTGGATGCAGGGATGGGTAGAAGATAAAGTGATTTGAGTGAGAGCACGCACTGCCAGGGGAGGGCATAAGATGGGCAGCTTCCAGGGAGCCCTCTTGACGGGGAGAGGCCCTCGGATCATGACAGACACAGGGGACCTTGAGGCACTGAGGCACTGAGAAAGTCAGGAGAGCGGATATGGCCTGCTGGAGCCTTCCTGGAGAGGTGGTGGGACACAGCAATAAAAATGGATTGATTCTATGCAGTAAGAGACACTGGCATGAGTGCCGGAGATCCCAGGGGGATTGCAGCTATGTCATCCCAGTTCACATCTCCAAGTTGTGAACCACATCTCCAGATGTGGTTCAGTTTACAGACTCAGGTGTCCCAGAGTTCACCTGGAAAAAGAGAGAAGAGTTTGCTCTGGGTTAGGAGCAGGTGCACCTGCCTGTCTCCTAAACCCTCACCCCAAGCACCAGACACTACCGTCTGTCTGGATTTCATGGCCAGTTGTTCACCGGAAGCTGACCAGGGGCTGGATCTGGGGAGGTCATGCTGTTGTAAGAAGACTGTCTCCCTGCCACTCTCTCAGGAATAGACATAGGCTGCAGAAGGGCAGATTGAGGTTCCTCTGCACAGTGTGGGTGGCATCACCAGCACTGGGTGGCAAAGCAGAGGCCCCCTCAGGAGGTTTCCCCTGGAGGCAGCCCTGCAGGAGTAGATGTGCCCACTCTGCAGGACCTCCCCCAAGGGGCCCACAAGCAGCAGGCCCTACTGCCCAGCCAGAGCTGAGTGCTGGGTGGCTCGGCCCAATGCTGGAGTGCACAGGCTGCCGGGCACCCTGGTGAAGCCTCTGCCCTTGCAGCCTGCAGGGCCTGGCTAGAGTGTGAGAGGGAGCCCCATGGGCCGGGCTTTCTGCAACCTGTGATCTGTGCACAGACATGGTCTTTCTGGTAGTTTCTATTAGTGGGGTCATTCCAATGCTCAAGACAAATGAAAGATTGGGGAACCCCCAGATTCAACTTGCCTTTTGCCACTGCCAATCTCAGTACCCCTAAACCCAGTGTCACTCATGCCATTACTGTGCTTCACACGGGTGGGTCTCTGGGCACTGCATGCCCTACTGGGCAGTGAAGGGATCTACTTGGAAGTCCATGCGAATTTACTGGGGTCCTGGGAAGTTCAGTTTCCTGGACGTCAGAGAAATGCCCCCTGGTGGTAGGAGAGTTCAGGATGCCACCACCAGAAAAAGGCCGCCCCTTGGTCTGTCTTTGAAGGAAAATCATTTGAGAGTTGCAGATGTAACTTTGTAAGCTTGTGTGTTACAGATGAGAAAGCCATGCTTGGAAACTGCATGGGATTGCTGGCGTTAGGGTCCCAGGAACACTTTTCTGCATAAACACACCAGGCTGAGGATGCCCACCACGCCCGCAGGGGTGGGTGGAGAGGTGGATCCTGGAATCCACAGAAGAGAAGGCCAGATCGTGAACCCTGGAATCTTCAGGTACCCCAAGGAGCAGGTGTAGACAGTCCCAGCCTCTTTAACCCTCATCTGCCCACGGTGGGCTCCTCCCCTGGATCTGACCCATCCCCTTCCAAAGCAAGGTGTGGTCATGGGACTTGCCTAGACAGTGAGTTTGGAGCAGGGTTGCAGGTCACTTTCTGAAAGAGGTCTTTGGAGCTGACAGTCCCTGCCCAAGAAGGGGCAGGCATCAGTAGCACTCTGAAAGCACCTGTGGGTGCTCATCAAAATGAGCATTTGCATGGTCCTGTAGTATTGGAGGACAAAGACCACAGTGGGGAGGGGCACTGGGGAACAGCCTGGCCTCAGTGGAAAGCCAGGTGGCATGGTGAGCTGTGGACCTATAGAGGCCTTTCCCAGGCACTTGCCAGTTCTGGCACATCCCATAAGCAACGTCATCCACATCTTGTCCAACTTTTTCGTCTTTTGCTTTTTTAGAGGCAAGGTCTCGCTTTGTCACACAGGCTGGAGTGCAGTGGCTCAATCATAGCTCACTGAACCTTCAAACTCCTGGGCCCAAGCGATTCTCCCCCGTCAGGCTCCCAAGTAGCTGGGACCACAGGTGCATGCCACCATGCTCAGTTAATTTTTTTAATACAAAAATTTTTTAGAGGCGAGGTCTTGCTATGTTGCCAGGCTGCTCTTGAACTCCTGGGCTCAAGCAAACTCTGCCTCTCACCTTGGCTTCCCAAAGTGCTGGGATTACAGGCAAGAGCCACTGTACAGTTCCTGTACAATTTTTATACAAAAGGGTCTAGAGTGCATGTGCAACTTACTAGGCATGCCAAGGGACAGGCCTGCACAATCTCAAGTCCGAGAGGAAAAACAGAGTGGGATGGCACCTGCCTT
This sequence comes from Macaca mulatta, assembly GCF_049350105.2. Taxonomy (NCBI): domain Eukaryota; kingdom Metazoa; phylum Chordata; class Mammalia; order Primates; family Cercopithecidae; genus Macaca; species Macaca mulatta. The sequence goes on along the minus strand of NC_133406.1, from coordinate 85,633,796 downwards.
TGTAAAGTCCCTTGGAGGGTTGAGGAGATACCTCTGCTGATGGACCCCACCCATGCCTTCCCCAACTCCCATCCTGGGTCTGGAGTCTCCCCACCCCAGCCTGGCCCAGGTCTCACCAGCACAGGAGCCTCACAAGCCATGCTACTTGACCAGCAGAGGGACAAGGACATCGGCATTCTTTCTCTTCCTTTTCCCTCTGGTCTTGCTGATCTGGGCAGGCCATACCTCTTTTCAGGTACTCATCTGTGCGTTTCTTTTTTTATTTTTTCCAGCATCTGTGCATTTCTTTATGGCCATCTTTTGCCACATTCTTTCTCTTTTCCCTCTCTACCTGAGGTAATCATTTACATATTTTTAAGGTGCACTTTTACTGGAATACATTCTTGCCATGTGTGCTTAATCATTTTGTGTGACTGCATTTCTTTTTGTTAGGTGAGCTTTGTGTATAAAATTAACCTTTTCAAAGTGAACAGGTTGGTGGCCGGAGGTGCATTCACAACGTTGTGCAACCACCACCTCTGTCTAGTTCCAAAATCTCATCACCCCCAAAAGAAACCTGTAGCCATTAGCAATCACACTGCATTCCCTTCCCCTTATCCCCTAACAACTGTCATTGAGTAATGGGCTTGCTGCCTGACATGCATGGAAGCCAATACTATGGCACCAGCTTTTGAGAAAAGAAAGGCTTTTACTGTGTGTTGACTGGCAAGCAGTCAGGAGGAAGTGCTCAAATCTGTCTCCTAGAGCTGGGATCTGAGGCAGGTTTTATAAAGAGGGTAATGAGGCATGATCTGATTGGATCTTGCAATGAGGTGATGCTGAGAGGTGTGATTTGATTGGATCCCACCATGGGGTGACACCAGGGCTTAATCTAATTGGAGCATGGATCCCGTTATGCGGTGTCAGTTTCTTTTTCTTTTTCTTTTTCTTTTTTTGAGACAGAGTCTGGCTCTGTTACCCAGGCTGGAGTACAGTGGAGTGATCTCGACTCACTGCAACCTCCGCCTCCTGGGTCCAGGTGATTCTTCTGCCTTAGCCCCTCGATTATCTGGGGCTACAGGCACATGCCACCATGCCTGGCTAATTTTTGTATTTTTAGTAGAGATAGGGTTTCACCATATTGATCAGGCTGGCCTCGAGCTCCTGACCTTGTGATCTGCCCGCCTCGGTCTCCCAAAGTACAGGATTACAGGCGTGAGCCACTGCGCCCGGCCTGCGGTGTCGGTTTCTTAATTCACTACTCTGTTCCTTGGTCTAGCACTTAGGTTCTGCCTGTGGTTGCAAGCTTGGTTCATCTGGATGTGTTCAGGTAACTTGCAATCTGGGGTCCATGGCAACTGAAAAACAATTCACAATTTTGTTTTATAAAAGTTGAGCCAGATTGGCCTGGTTCCACAGTTATACAACCACCAGCTAGTTTTTTGTCTCTGGGGCTTTGCCTATTCCCGACATTGTCCAAAGTGGAATCACACACTCTGCGGCCCTTTGAGTCTTGCTTCTTTCATTTGGCCATCAGACTTTCAAGGCTCATCCATGTTGTGGCCTGAGTCATTTATGCCTTTTGATGGCTGAATGTTATTCCACTGTGTGGATGGTCCATGTTTGCTTTATCCATTCATCAGGACAGTTAGGCTGTTTCCACCTTTGGCTCTCTTTTTAAATTTTATTTATGTATTTATTTTTGAGACAGGGTCTTTGCTCTATCGCCCAGGCTAGAGTGCAGTGGCATAATCACAGATCACTGCAGTCTTAACCTTCTGGGCTCAAGCAATCCTCCTGACTTGGTCCCCCAAAACACTGGGACCATAGGCACGAGCCAGTGGCCTAGCCTTTCCAAAGTTCTCTGGGAGGCCGAGATGGGAGGATCATTTGAACCCAGGAGTTTGAGACCAGCCTGGGCCACATAGCAAGACCACACTTCTACAAAAAATTTAAAAACAATTAGCCAGGTGTAATGGTGTGTGCCCATCATCCCAGCTATTCAAGAGGCTAAGCCAGTAGGATCATTTGAGCCCAGGAGTTCGAGGCTGCAGCGAGCCGTGATCGTACCACTGCACTCCAGCCTGGGCAACACAGTGAGACCCTGTCTCAAAAAATAGTTTTTTCACTTGCTGGAATTAAATAACCTTTTTCCCTCAGATGCTTTGTGCTTTTGAGCCTCTATGTAAGAGACTCTTCTCCACTCCTTGGTCGCAAAGATGTTCTGCATTTTTGATTCCCATTTTATTTTAAGTTTTGTATCTAGGTCTTTAATTGGCCCTGTGGCTGTTTTCACGGGCAATGTTACATAAAACCCAGTTTTATTTTCCTCCCTACAGCAAGCCCTGTTTCCCAATATGATCTACACTAAGCAGCCTGGCCATTCCTTGCCTGGGGAATACATTCATGTGTGCATCTGTTTGAGCTCTGTTCTGTCTCATGGGCCTTTTTGTCCTTCATCAAAGCAGTACCTTTATTACTAAGACCACCATAGCTTTGAAGTAGGTGTTTATAACTTTATACTTATCGTTCAGGTTGACTTACCTATTTACAGACCTTTTGTTCCACCACATACATTTCCAGATTAAATTTATGGAGTTCTTTCAAAAATATCCAATTGAAATTTTGGTTAAAATTGTTTTTGAATATATGGATTTACTGGAGGGAAACTGGATATGTATTAATGTTACATTGTCTCATACAAGAGCATGGGATGTCTCGTTTCCTCTTCTTTGCCTTTCCTTAGAATGGGAGTGCTTTCTCCATAGGAGTTTTATGTGTACTTCATGGTTTTGTTTTCTTTCTCTGTGATTATATTTTCTAGCTATGGCAATAAATGTAATTGACTTTTGTAGGTTGATTGTGTATCTGGCAAACTTGTGGAATTTAAAAATGTTTGAAGAGTTTGTTGATTCTGCAGATTTTTCTAGGAGGATAGATCATCCCATCGTCTATTATAACATTAGTTTTATTTCTTCTCTTCCAGCCCTTTTCCTCTATTTGGTCAACATGCCCAATATGATATCTAACACATTCTTATATGGTTCCCAGTCTTTAGGAGAATTGAAACTTTCTACAAAAGTATAATGCTTTACTTTTATTTATTTTATTTTTAAAATTTTTACACCTTGCTTTTTCAAGAAAAAGTATAATGCTTGCTCTTGGATATTAAACGTAGCCTTTGTCAAAGTAGAAAATTTCCCTGATATTTCAAGTTTGCCCTATATATATTTTAATCATAAATAGATATTGAACCTTATAAATTTTTTTGCATTAATTGGGATAATCATATGATTTTTTTTCTCTGTGAGTTAATTGATGTACTTTCTGTTTCTGTTAATGGCTACGTAGTTCCTATCAGTTCAACCTTCCCATAAATAACTACAAACTGGATAAAATATTAAAAACACAGCCCGCAGTCCCAGCACTTTGGGAGGCCAAGGTGGACAGATTGCTTGAGCCCAGGAGTTCAAGACCAGCCTGGGCAACATGGTGAAACCCCATCTCTATAAAACCATAAAAATTAACCAGGCAAGGTGGTGCACGCCTGTAGTCCCAGCTACTCAGGAGGCTGAGGTAGGAGAATCACTTGTACCCAGGAAGTGGAAGTTGCAGTGAGCCAAGATTGCAGTACTGCACTCCAGCCTGGGCGACAGAGCAAGACCCTGTCTCAAAAAATATGTAAAAAATAAAAATATAAATATAAAACACAACTATCTGAAGACTTAGAAAAATGAACAGTTCTTTCAAAGTACCAAATTTTAACCTTATTGGCCCTCTCTATCATACATTAAATTTCTATTTAATAAATTTCTAATTAATTAATTTTTGTTTTAGGTATATCTCTTGTAATAGCATTTCTTTTCTTTTTTTTTGTAACCATCTGACATTCTTTGATTTTAACTGGATTATCTTGTAAGTTTAATGTAATTGCTGATGTTTTGGTTTTTGTGTATACCTCCTTATTTTGTGCTTTCTAATTTTTTCTTCTTTTTCTACATTTTCTCTTTTTCCCTGCCTTGTGGACTGGCTGATTTTTAAAAAATTTTTAGTTCTCCACTTCCTCCATTATTAATTACAATGATACACTCTGTTTCTATTCTTTCAGTGATTAGTCTTAAAATTACAGCTTATAATCTTTAAAATCTAAAGTTAATCAAAAGCTTTACTCTCAACCTGGATAATACAAGACCTTAGAACACCTTAGCCCTACTCCCTCCACTCCAATTTTACATTTTGATATCCAGTATTCTAATTCTATTTTTCCCAAACCTCGTTAAATATTATTAATACCATTTTTCTATGATCAGTGTTCATTTATGTTTGTAAAGAGGACCCTCCTAAGGGAACAGCTCAATGAATCTGTGTGCATGTGAGCCCATTTGTAACAACTATCTGGAGTCAGATAGAGGACATTCTGAGCTCCAGGGAGTCCCCTCCAACCCTCTTCCCTTTTCATGTCCCCCACGGTAGCTACAACCCCATTCCCTTTTCATACCTCTCCATGGTAGAAGTTCATGTAAAGGCAGTGATCCCAGATTTAAGCATTGGACTGCAAGAAGGAATGGAGAAGAGGTCTTCTGATTTCCCTGCAGTCTTTCATATTTGTAACTATCATTACACCACTGGAGCACATCCTGTTATACACTACCACCTCTCCCCTCTCATTCTCATTTGCTATTAGTACAACAAGTGACTGTATTTAATGCTCATGACTATTCCTTGAATAAATGCCTTGTGTGGAGAGGACCCTAGAGGGTAAATATATGTGAGTCACGACTCTTCCTTGGATAAATGCCTTCTATAGAGAGGACCCTAGAGTAAACATATGTGTGTGAGTAGAAAATAACAATGGTTGTTGAAAACAAATGAGGAATTCTGGAAGTGGCAGTGGCAACGACATAGAATTGAGGTCTCTGTGAATCTCCACATAAAATAGACAGAGCAGGCCAGGTGTGGTGGCTCACACCCGTAATCCCAGCACTTTGGGAGGCCAAGGTGGGAGGATGGCTTGAGGCCAGGAGTTTGAGACCAGCCTGGACAACATAGCAAGACCTTGTCTCTACTAAAAAATCTAAAAAATTAGCTGGACATAGTGGTGCATGTCTGTAGTCCCAGCTACTCTGGAGGCTGTGGTGGGAGTATTGCTTGAGCCCAGGAGGTCAAAGCTACAGTGAGCTGTGATCACATCACTGCACTCCAGCCTGGGTGACAGAGCAAGACCCTGTCTCAATTTTTTTTTTAAAGAGCAATTGGAGACTAAAAGAAACAGATGACTTTCACAATAAAATTAGGTGACAAGGCTTGTCCTACTTCCCACAAACCACCAACAGCCACAAGTCCCACATGTTTACCAGTGTTGCTCGGTGGAAGTGGCATCGAGGGCCTGGAGATAGGAGAGCCCTAGAGAGCCAGCAGCGGCTTACATGTGGGCTAGCTTAAGACAAGTAGCCCACACTACAGAAGGCACAGCTTGGGTAGGGAGTCGGCAGTGCTGGAGGGCCCCCCCAAGCCTCCCTTCTGGGACCAGGTCCCATTGAGGAGACCCCACTGGCAGTGGAGGCAAAATTGGGCAGGTTATGGACAATAATAACAAAAATGAAAAGAAGGGCAGGAAAAAAATCAAAGCAGGAAATGGAGACAGGGAATTTTGGAAAACAAGCTGCCACAGTTACGCATGCTACAGGAAAACAGTGAAAGATATTATCCTAAAGTATGCTTCTTTGCTGAGACCAGCTCAGTCGGGGAGACCCTAATTCCAGCGGTGCTAGAGGAATTAAAGACACACACACAGAAATATAGAGGTGTGAAGTGGGTAATCAGGGGTCTCACAGCCTTCAGAGCTGAGAGCCCCGAACAGAGATTGACCCACATATTTATTAATAGCAAACCAGTCACTAGCATTGTTTCTATAGATATTAAATTAACTAAAAGTATTCCTTATGGGAAATGAAGGGATGGGCCAAATTAAATGAATAGGTTGGGCTAGTTAACTGCAGCAGGAACACACCCTTAAAGACACAGATCGCTCATGCTTTTGTTTGTGGTTTAAGAATGCCTTTAGGCGGTTTTCTGGCCTGGGTGGGCCAGGTGTTCCTTGCCCTCATTCCCGTAAACCCACAACCTTCCAGCTTGGGGGTTGGGGCCATTATGGACATATGACAGTGCTGCAGAGATTTTGCCTATGGCCAATCTTGAGGCCAGTTTATGGCCAGATTTTGGGGGACTTGCTCCCAACACTTTATAAAAGCTTGGAAAGACTTAATTTCTCACAAACACAAGCAATGCAAAAGTATTGAGATCAAATCCTCTGCAAGATTATTGCAAGAGAAAAGAGAATAATAATACCTCTATAGACAATGAAAGTATGCCAGAAAGAGAAGCACTCAGGTGAAAACTGTAATCTACTATTTCAAAACAGATTTTAAAAAAATGGCTGGGCTGGGTGCAGTAGCTCACACCTGTAATCCTAGCACTTTGGGAAGCCGAGGCGGGCAGATCACATGAGGTCAGGAGTTTGAGACCAGCCTGGCTGACATAGCAAAACCCCGTCTCTACTAAAAATACAAAAATTAGCCGAGCATGGTGGCACATGCCTGTAATCACAGCTACTTGGGAGGCTGAGGGAGGAGAATCGCTTGAACCCAGGAGGTGGAGGTTGCAGTGAGCCGAGATCGTGCCATTGCACTCCAGCCTCGGCAACAAGAGGGAAACTCCATCTCAGAAAAGAAAAAAAGAAAATGGTTGGATGTGGTGACTCACGCTTGTAATCCCAGCACTTTGGGAGTCTGAGGCAGGAGCATCACTTGAGCCCAGGAATTTGAGGCCAGCCTGGGCAACATGATGAGACCTTGTCTCTACAAAAAAGAAAATTAGCCAGGCATGGTAGCACAAACCTGTGGTCCCAGCTAATCGAGAGGCCGAGGCGGTAGAATCACCTGAGCCTGGGAGTTTGAGGCTGCAGTGAGCCATGACTGCATCGCTATACTCCAGGCTTGGCAACAGAGTGAGACCCTGTCTCAGAAAAAAAAAAAAAAAAGGATACAAGACATGAAAAACAGCATAAGTCAGAATTAGAAAAACATAGAAATGAGGTGATAGTACTTGAGAAAATATTAAAATTAAAAATCATCTCATAAATGAAAATTAAGCTAGCAGACAGGAAGGCAGTTTTAAAAATGAAAGATGAATTAAGAAAAGGATAAGAAAGACCCAAGAAAATTTATAAGTAAAGTTTGATAAAATTGATTTAAAAATAAAGTAGGCAGAGGAGTTTAAAATAAAAACTAATAGAATTCCTAAGAAGAAAGGAAGATTCGGATACTGGAACAAATAATAAACTATAATTAAAACTTTTCCTAAATTAAGAAAAGTTTTGAAGCCAGGTGTGATGATGACTCACACCTGTAATCCCAGCATTTGGGGAAGCTGAGGCAGGAGGATTGCTTGAGCTCAGGAGTTTGAGACCAGCTTCGGCAACATAGTGAGACCCGTCTCTACAAAAATAAATGAATAAATAAGCCACTAAAAACAAACAAACAAGAAACCCAAGTCTTATAACTTTAACAAGGGTGGTAACCTGGAGTCAGTAAACTTTGGAGAAAAAAAGAAAAAATTTTGAAATGTTATGTTAATATTAAAATAGGACATTATCTACTTGGGAATCAATTCAGAAAGATTAACACTAAGACCAATGACTTATAGCGGAAAGACAATGAATTTTTTTTTCTTTTTTTGAGACGCAGTTTCACTCTTGTTGCCCAGGCTGGATTGCAATGGTGTGATCTCGGCTCACTGCAACCTCCGCTCCTGGGTTCAAGCGATTCTCTTGTCTCAGCCTCCCGAGTAGCTGGGATTACAGACATGCACCACCACACCCAGCTGATTTTGTATTTTTAGTAGAGACAGGGTTTCTCCATATTGGTCAGGGTGGTCTCGAACTCCCAGCCTCAGGTGATCCTCCCACCTCGGCCCCCCAAAGTGCTGGGAGGACAATGAATTATTAATATCAGACATTTTTGACAACAAGCCTCAATGTTCTAATAAAATGGAGTTCCACATGTAAGATACTTATTCAAAGAAAAAGGGAGCTAAGTACTTAAATCCAGGAAGACTGCCCTTTGAATAAAATGAACAGAGATATACTTGTAGGAAATCAGGGAAGGTTGCTTCCATGAACCCTTCCTGAAACATCCATAAGAGACATTTATTCAACGACCAGAATTAAATAGACAATCACTTGTTGCACTAACACTAAATGAGAGTTAAAGGGAAGAGAACATAATTGGCATGCGCTCCAGCGATGAAACTGTAGTTACAAATATCAAACACTGTGAGGAAACGAAGGCCATACCAAAACATTTGAGCTGTTTTCAGTCATCATATTGTTAGTGTTCACATTAATGATGTGTATGAGATTGTTGTGTGTGAATGTGTGACAAAACAAATTAATAATTATGGGTTATCACCTCCTTGAGAAACACATTATGCTCAATGGTGAAAATTGAGATTTCCCTCTAAGATCAAGAACATGGCAAGGATGCCCACTCTCACCACTTCTGTTTAATGTGGAAGTCTTTGCCACAGAAACTAGGCAAGAAAAAGAAATAAAATACATCCAAATAGGAATGGAAGAAATGAAATGGTCTCTGTTTTCAGATGACATTTCATTTCTTATATATAGAAAACCCTAAAGACTCCACCCAAAAAACCCCAAGGAAACACTAAAACTGTTAGAACTGATGAAAGTATTCTCAATACAGAATACAAACTACAGATTTTTTTTTTTTTAAAGTAAAAACTCTGTAGCTCTGGACTTAAATTGGAATTTACATCCCACCTTCAGTAGCAATGATCTTCTGAGCACTCAGATCGTGCTCTTGAAATACTGTGTTTGACTACAAAAAAACAAGGTTCCTTGGGGGAATGACTGACTCTAGGTCTTAGACAGGAAATAGACCAGATGAGCCTGAACATCTTGTCAAACCATATAAAAGAAAACTAGCAGGTACCATTAGTACTATTATGCCTAGCACTGTTAAAAGGACTCAGGAACCAAGCTGGCAAAGCTCCTGTTGTACGAATACGGGGCAATTTGAGCTTTCATAGGAATAATAATTGCAATGAATTGAAACCCATCAAATATATTTAAATCCATGACCTAAAAATAATATTTAAAAGCTAATTGGCCCGCTTTAGATGGTGAAAAAGAACAATCACATGATCTCAAGAGCTTCTAAAGAAAAGAATAAGACATTGTCTTTTCTATACAAATTTGTCACTAGGCAACCAAATAGTAGATGACAAGATGTCTCTTTACAGAAGTATTTGAGTGACATCTAGCTTCCGGTTTGGCATGTAAACAGGCTGGAAGTTATCACTCCCATCCTTACAACAAGAAAAAAGGTGAACAAACTAAAAATCAACAACTCTTTTTAGATTCATAAGAGAAGTGAGGTCACAGAACAAAGTACCTCCCTGAACACTGGAGAGACAGACAGGTGGACAGAGACAATCACAACTTGCTGGGGAGGAGAGGCCCCAGCAGAGTCAGCACCAGTGGAAATACTTAAAGGGTAATTGATGAACTGCTAGAGACTAAGCAAGGGCTAACTTGAGAGCTTAAAACTCCTCAGGGCCCACTTTTAGGGGTCCTCACACTTTTATGAGTTTTAGTTCTGGAAGCTACACCAGGCTCTCAGGTGAAGAGCAGAAAAGAATCCCCCAGTGTTTGTGGCATAGCAAGGAGAAAAGTAGCCAATTTTAAATATGCCCAGCACTGTCTGTTCTCATTAACCAAAGCCTGCCCTCAAGGGAAACTATGCATCCAGAGCCTAACCAACTTGGGTTCTATCAGTCTGACGTGTGGGAAGGGAAATACTGGAATCCAGCCTGCCCTAGCCTTGAATGTTGGGAAATACCCAACTTCAGCCCATTATTTTCCTATCACACTTAAGGGGGGAAAGTGAAGGTGAGAAAAACACTTGGGTGGTGACCTTCTCACTAAAGACTGAGACCTAACCACAGAACTAAAGAATGCTTCCTCATCCCCACACCTTATCATTACATCTGTGGGGTTCCTATGTAGTATCAGAGGATTACAGCTGAAATAACTACTTGTTTATTTAAGAAGGAGTCTCCAGGGAGACCCAAAGACAACAGAGGAGACAAAAACAAGATCATTAGGGGAAAGTTCGGACTCAAACACCACAGTTTCAGGAGGTGGTAAACACAGCCTAATTGCTAGTCAGATAAACCTCACACCAATGATCAGTTTACCTCAGATCCTCTTACTTAATATATCATGTCTAGCTTTCAACAAAAAGTTACAAGGCATGCTAAAAGGCAAAATAAGCAAAACAAAAACCCCACACAGCCTGAAGAGACCAAGCATCAAAACAAAACTTAGATATGGCAGATATTTTGGAATTATTGGACTGAGAATTTGAAGTATTAGGATTAATACACTAAGGGCTGTAATGGGAAAAGTGGGCCACATAGAAAAAGAGAGGGGCACTGAAAGCAGAGCCATGAAACTCAAAGAATAAAAAGAAATACTAAAGACAGGAAAGCAACCTGAGTGTCCATCAACAGATGGTTGGATAGAGAAAATGTACATATATATCATGGAATACTACTCACTCATAAAAAGAATGAAATCATGTCTTTTGCAGCTATGTGGATAGAACTGGAGGCCATTATCCTACATGAAACAACTCAGAAACAGTCAATTAGCATATGTTCTCACTTATGTGGGAGCTAAATAATGTGTACATATGGATATAGAGAGCAGATAATAGATACTGGAGACTCAGAGAGGTGGGAGAGTGGGACGGGGATGAGGAAGGAGAAATTACCTAATGGGCATAATGTTCACTATTTGGGTGATGGTTACACTAAAAGCCTGGACTTCAGTACTATGCAATATATCCATGTAACAAAACTGCACTTGCACCCCTAAATCTATGAAAATAAAAATAAAATGTGAAGATGAAAACCAATCAAACAAAAAGAAATGCTAGAAATCAAAACCACTGTAACAGAAATGAAGAATGCTACTGATGTCTCATCACTAGATGAGATACTACCTATGAAATGTGAAATGGTAGTATTTTTTTGAAAGTGGACATAGATTAGTTGTAATTATTGTGAACTCTAGGGCAACTATTTAAAATTGTAAAAGGAAGTCCAGTTGACCCTTGAACAACGTTGGGGTTACTGGTACCCCCCATGCAGTAAAAAATCCATATATAGCTTTTGACTCCCCAGAAACTTTTACCGTGGGGGGGATGTTCTTTCTTAAATGTCTCAATTTCTTCTACAAAAATTCAGTCTATTTAATAAAACTTCTCTGTCTTTCTCTCTCTCTCTCTCTTTTTTTTTTTTTTGAGACTGTGTCTCACTGTGTGGTCCAGCCTGGAGTGAAGTGGCACGATCACATCTCACTGCAGCCTCAACCTCAAGGGTTCCAGCAATCCTCCCACCTCAGCCTCCAGAGTAACTGGGATTACAAGTGTGTACCACCATGCCTGGCTCATTTCTTTAGACAAGGGTCTTGCCATGTTGCCCAGGCTGGCCTTGAACTCCTGAGCTCAAGTGATCCTCCTGCCTTGACCTCCCAAAGTGCTGGGATTACAGGCATAAGTCACAGTGCCCAGCCTAAAACCTCTCTCTCTACTGGGGTTAGTTTTAGCAAATTTATTTTCCTAAAAAGTGCTGCTTGTTTTCATTTAAATTTTCATTTAAATTTATTTATATAGAGTTGTACACTCTCTCGTGTGGTTTCTTACCTTTTCTCTGTTGGTGGATCATTTTCACTTGTCATTTCTCATTTTGTATATTTTTGTTCTCATCTCCTATCTTGAGTAGGTTAGTGATCTCCCCCAACCCCTGTACACTGTTTGATTTTTTCCAAGGAGCAGACTTTCGAAATACGAGTTTTTGGTGCTTTTCTGACTTGGGGCTCCTTCATGCTTCATCGTGTTTGTTCCTTCCTGGTGTCTACTTTCAGCTCAGGTTACCGCCCCAACACTTTTTTTTTTAAATTTTTTTATTTTTTTACAATTGGATGTTTAAATGTCTGCAGCTGTTTTATATGTACAGGTGTAGGCATGTAAGCAATGACCTTTCCTCGGGCCTGGGCTTTGACCACATCCCACAGATTCAGAGGAGTGTGTCTGTGTCATCGCCCCTCTGTTTCTGGAAAGAGCTGATTTGGTCTGTGCTTCTCCTTTCCTGAGAGCCTCAGGAGGGGTGATAGTCTCTCCTTTCTGTGCGTGGAAGAGGACAATGACTCTGGCAGGGGCAGAAGGAGCCACACAGGTGATCTCAGAGGCTTGCTTTGTAAATATTTAATGATCTTATCAAATCTCAGGTGCACTCTGCCCAAGCTGGGTTCTCCCTGGCCAGCCGCTCTCCCACTTCCCTTTCTTCTTCGTACACTTGCTCATCACCTCCTGGACTCAGCATCCACCTCTGAGATAGGTGGCCCTTGCCTGCTTCAGAGAGACCAGGACAGGAGATGCTTAGGGCTCTGGAGGCAGCTGGGCTGGGGCAGGGTGTGCAGCCGTGAGAATGCTAGAGTGGGTATCCTGACCTCACAGCACTGACCAGCCAGCCATCATGGCCACAAGGACGCTGAGAGTGGCCCCCAGAGCTGGAGAGAGAGCAGGGGCTGGCTGAGCAGGAGTGGGTGTGATTTCTATGTTATAACATATCCATTCTGAGTAATAGGAAACACTGGCATACACTCCAGGGTACAGAGGGTTGGTGCAACCTCGGCCCCAGCTCACAATTCCAATCTGCAACCAGCTGCGGTTGAATTCACACACAAGTGGGCCCCCGGAGTCGCCCTAGAAAGGAAGAGGGAGTTATTGTGAACTGGGAGTCCCAGGTCTGCTGCCTCCTGCACCTGTCTCTCGGTGCAAGGGGGTGGCTGTGCAGGCCCTGCTGGAAGGGGCCAGTGTCCCCCTCTCACCCAGCCCCCCTACTGGCTGCAACACAGCCCAGAGCTGCAGGGAGGCCTGCTGCAGGCATGTGGCATTCATACATTGTCATGCATCGCCCTGTTCAGCTCAGGGCACGGCTGCAGGGCTCCTGCTAGTCAGTGGGAGGCCAGAGCGGGGTCCCTTGGGGTCCACAGGCACAGGGCACCCGTGACCTCTGTCTCACGGACCAGGAGGGGCACACCTCACACACGGTCTTAACGTTCAGGATGTCCCCAGCACACAGCATGTCGGGCATGATGTAGGACACGTGTCCGTAGAGCAGGCGGCACCAGGGCTCCGGGATCAGCGGGAGCTGCACCTCCTGCAGCTCGTCTGAGGTCTCACCTGTGGGAGGAGGGCTCCCGTGAGGGGGCAGCGCCTGCCTTGGGTGGGGTGGGGGGATCCCTGCCCCACAATGGACACCAAGGGGACAGCCCATGGAGAGGAGCCCCACCACACATAGGGAGGAGCCCTAACAACACATAGGGATGAGTCCCACCACACATAGGGAGGAGTCCTGACCACACATAGGGAGGAGTCCTGACCACACATAGGGAGGAGCTCCACTATAGATAGGGAGGAGCCCCATCACACATAGGGAAGAGCCCCACTACACATAGGGAGGAGTTCTGACCACACATAGGGAGGAGTCCCACCACATATAGGGAGGAGCCCCACCACACATAGGGAGGAGTCCTGACCACACATAGGGAGGAGTCCCACCACACGTAGGGAGGAGTCCTGACCACACATAGGGAGAAGCCCTGACCACACATAGGGAGGAGCCCCACTGCACATGGTGAGGAGTCCCACCACACACAGGGAAGAGCCCTGAACACTCAGAGGGAGGAGCCCTAACCACACATAGGGAGGAGCTCCACCACAAACTGGAAGGAGCACTGACCACACATAGGGAGGAATCCCACCACACAGGTAGGAGTCCTGACCACACATAGGGAGGAGTCTCACCACACGGAGAGAGGAACCCTGACCACTCAGGGGAAGGAGCCCCACCACATGTAGGGAGAAGCTTTGCCCATTCACAGGGAGAAAACCTCACCATTTGTGGAGGGTAGGGGAGGAAGCCCTGACCACAGACAGGGAGTAACTCCAATGACCCATGAATGAAATCCCAACCACAGATGGGGAGGAGCCCAGGTCTCACTGGGGAGGATCCCCACCACATACTGAAGGAACACTAACCCTAAGCCTAACCCCTAGCCCTAACCCCAACCCTATGTTTGGTTTCCTGAATATTTATATCAAAAAGAAACAATTATAAAAGTTAAAACAAATAAAAGATGTCAAAAGTAAGAGAGTGTTCCATGAAGAGTCAAATCAGGACAGAACAGTCTAGGGAGTTGAAAGTCACATAGAGGCTTTGTTTGTTTGTTTTGTTGTTTTGAGACCGGGTCTCACTCTGTTGCCCAGGCTGGAGTGCAGTAGTGCAATCTTGGCTCACTGCAACCTCCACCTCCCAAGTAGCAGAGACTACAGGTGGGCGCCACCATGCCTGGCTAATTTTTATATTTTTAGTAGAGATGGGGTTTTACCATGTTGGCCAGGCTGGTCTTGAACTCCTGACCTCAGGTGATCCACCTGCCTTGGCCTCTTAAAGTGCTGGGATTACAGGCATGAGCCACTGTGCTTGGTCGGTGTTTTGTTTGTTTTTTATTTTTTATTTTAGACAGAGTTTCATTCTTATTGCCCAGGCTGGAGTGCAATGCAGTGGTGCTATCTTGGCTCACTGCAACCTCTGCCTCCCAGGTTCAAGTGATTCTCCTGCCTCAGCCTCCCAAGTAGCTGGGATTACAGGCGTGTGCCACCATACCTAGCTAATTTTGTATTTTTGGTAGAGACAGGGTTTCTCCATGTTGGTCAGGGTGGTCTCAAACTCCCGACCTCAGGTGATCTGCCCATCTCAGCCTCCCAAAGTGTTGGGATTACAGGCGTGAGCCACAGCGCCCGGCTGGTTTTTATTTTTTGTTTTTGTGTATGTATGTGTTCAAAGATTTGTTGGGTGTGGGAGAATGGGAGAAGAGGGAAAATGAAAGGGGGAATATGTGTTGTTGTGGAATTGCATATCATGTAATATCATCTAAGCGACCCAAATAAATATGAGGGCTACTTTTCAGTTACGTTTGGTTTCCTGGCCTTGATTGGGGCACTGTAAACCAAGTCTTGTGGCCTGTGGTTCACGTATGCATCCTGGAACCCTGTGCTACATTGTGTATGGATGGCTTTTTTACTAATTCAGCCAAGACAACGCTACACATGTCTCATAGAAAGGGCATGGCTATTCCTAGTGTCCGTCTCAGGGTGTTAGGAAAATATAAAGGCTGGTCCTCATTAGAGAGGGTGAAGTCTACTGCTCCTGTGATCAAGGTTGGAGCTTTCCAATCTGTGGGCTGTTGTTCCTGAGGGCAACAGATTCTCTGCAAAGGCCTGGGAATCCATGGATATACTTACCATGACCTGTCTGTCAAAGATGCATGGTAAGAAGTTCCCTCAGAGGCCGGGCGCGGTGGCTCACGCCTGAAATCTCAGCACTTTGGGAGGCCAAGGAGTTGGATCACCTGAGGCTGGGAGTTCGAGACCACCCTGACCAACATGGAGAAACCCCGTCTCTACTAAAAATACAAAATTATCCAGGTATGGTGGCACATGCCTGTAATCCCAGCTACTTGGGAGGCTGAGGCAGGAAAATCACTAGAACCCGGGAGGCGGAGGTTGTGGTGAGCTGGAGATCGTGCCATTGCACTCCAGCCTGGGCAACAAGAGCGAAACTCTATCTCAAAAAAAAAAAAAAAAAAAGAAGTTCCCTCAGAGGAGAGGTGGAAAGCCAGATGGGGCAGGGTCACAGAAGCAGACACGTTGTCAGTGCTCTAGTTTCCCTGTTGGATTGGTGTCCCTATTATTATAAGCAAGCAAACACTAAAAGAGCACTGTGCAGGAACCAACGAAGAGTAAATTTTTTTTGATCTGAGAATTAGAATGCATTCTGTGCCCCAAACAAAGAGAGACGGACAGACACCAGACATATAAAATGGCATTCAGTGTCTCAGAAGGGAGAGAGGGCAGAGCTGAATTTGAGAAAGCTTTCCTGGAATGAGGGTACCTTGAAGCATGGATATGACCTGGGCCTACAGATCATAGGTCGACATGCAGGCACCATTCGCCTGCCCTGCTGCTATAGTTGGGATGTAAATCCCATGTTAAAATTCAACTCCAAATGTTGGAGGTGGGCCTAAAGGGAGGAATTTGGGTCCTGGGGAGTGCATCCCTCATGAATAGATTGGTGCTATGGAGGTGAGGGGAGTGAATTCTCATTCTATTAGCTTCCAACAGACAGAGCTGGTTGTTAAAAGGAGCCTGGGAATTCTCCTCCCCTCTGGCCATGTGGTCCCTTCCCCTTCCGAATGAGTGGAAGCAGCCTGAGGCCCTGAAGCAGACGCCAGCACCATGCTTCCTGTACAGCCTACAGAACCCTGCGACAAAAAAACTTCTTTTCTAGAAACTACCCAGCCTCAGGTATTCCTTTACAGCAACACAAATGGACTAAGACACCTGCCTGCTCACATGCCCTGGAGGATATGAGGAGGATGCAGACATTTGTGAGACAGAGCTGGAGAATGAGGGCTGTTACCGGGAGGTGGGTGGTCCTGGTTTTGGGTGAACTGAATTTGGGCCTTGGGTTAACCCTTTCCTGGTTGTGGTTAAAAATGAAAGACTAGTGAAAAATGTGGTCAAGGATTACTGGATTTAAAGCAGCATTCATGCCAATATAATGTATAGAAGAAAAATACAGAACAAAAGTGTAAGGGGTTAAAGAAGAAAATGGAGTTACGCTATTTAAAGTGTTTGTACGCTGAGTAGTAAAATAGGAGTGCAGGGGAAATGAACTGCACTAGTGGGTCCCCTTCTCCGCCTTTCCCACATGGGTGCCCTCTGCCACATGTCTTGCGGTTCCTCTCATCGAGGTGTGGTGTCGCATTTCACCAATCCTTGGATCTGAATTTTGCCACGGACATGGTTTGGTCAACGGGATTTAAGCAGGGGCTTGGAAAAGTGCTTGTTTCTCCCTCTCTTGAATCTTCACCATTGCCGAGGGGCACAGCCAGGCCAGCCTGCTGGATGGAGACAGATGCATGGGGCAGAGTCCAGCCCCTCAGCTCAGGCTGTCCCAGGCCAGCCAGCAGCCCAATGGAAGAAGCTCAGCCCAACCAGAAGAACCCACAGGTTACATCACCAACCCATAGCTGCCTGAGCTCAGTAAAAGGCCCATTGCTGGGTGAACCAGGGCTGCTCACTCTTTATAATGCAGCATTCTTGTGGCAATAGATAAATGATACAGAAATGGCATCTAGGAATTAGAGGCTTCTCTAAAATATAAAAAACGTGGCCTTGGTTTTGGAAGCTGGTGGCTAGCAGCACTCACAGTAGGATCTGGAAAAATGAAGGGAAAACTGATATAGGAGGTTGGGAAGATGGTGGCTTGGGGGATGAAGTGGCACAAACTGTTGCTGACGGAGACATGGAAAGTACAAAATATGTTTAATGAACTTGAGAGACTTCACAAGATGACGAAAGCCAAATGGCGATTCTGGCTGAGGAAAAGGCACTACAGAAAAGAGAGGAACTCGAAAGAGAAGACGCCAATTTTCAAACAACCGTAGAGGACACGCAGTGAAGAAGGGGTGAGCAAACTCCATAAGGGACCAAAATGTAGACACTGTAGGCTCTACAGGCCGTCTCAGCTCTGCAGCCACTGCTCCACTCTGCTGTTGTGGAATGGAAACAGCCAGAGGCAATATGTAAATAAACAGGCATGTATGTGCTTGAAGAAAAATGTAGGGACACTGAATTTTGAGTTTTAAATAATTTTCATGTTTTATGAAATATTCCTCTTTTGGGTTTTTTTTTCCCCCCAACCATTTAAAAGTGTAGGCTGGGTGCACTGGCTCATCTGTAACCCCAGCACTTTGGGAGACTGAAGCAGGAGGATCACTTGAGCCCAGGAGTTTGAGACCAGCCTGGGCAACATAGCGAGACCCCCGTCTCTACAAAAATAACAAAAATTAGCTGGGTATCGTGGCACACGCCTATAGTCCCAGCTGCTCAGGAGGCTGAAGTGGGAGAATTGCCTGAGCCTGGGAGTTTGAGGCTGCAGTGAGCTATGATCAATGCACTGCACTCTAGCCTGAGACTGTGTCTCAAAATATAAAATAATATTTTAAAAACAAAAGTGTAAAAACCATCCTAAGCTCACAGACAACACAGAACCAAGCAATGGAGTGGATCTGACTCCTCGTCTGTAGTTTACTGACCCCTGTAAGACAGGGGCTGCGGTTTTCTGGGTTGGAAAATTAAACTGAGTCTGTTCTCAAGTCTTTCTAGCTAGCAAAATATTCTGAAAATAAAATAAAGCCTAGGGGCAAAGAGAAAATCAAGCAAGACATGGCTTGGAATAAAGATCTGCTCAGGGTGTGGCCGTTGGCACCAGTGCTAAGGCATTCTGTGCTAAGTCCTGGGAAGAATTAAGGAAGTTCCCGGTAGACATCCTCTGCTGGATGACAGTGACTCTAAGTACCCTCGGGGTGCTGTCCCTCAACAGTCTAACACACCCAAAAAGGCAGCGATGACATTTAGGAAGTGTTACCTCAGAAAGAGTGGTGGCACATCGAGGATGTCAGGAGAAGACATAAGAATCTAAGATCTGTACTTGTAAAACTGTCACCAGTCTGAACTGGGGAACAGGATGTTCACAATGTCAAAAGGCCACTAAGCCAAGAAAATCTGAGAAAGTTGCTCAAATGCAATATATATAAAAGACCTTTTAAAAACTTAGTTTTCAGTACATACCTTTTTTTTTCTTTTTTCCCTGAGACAGGGTCCTGCTCTGGTTACATACCTTTTTTTTCTTTGAGACAGGGTCTTGCTCTGTTACAGGCTGGAATGCAGTGGTATGAGTATGGCTCACTGCAGCCTGGACTCAAGCCATCCTGAGCTCAAACCATCCTCCTGCCTCAGCCTCCCAAGTAGCTGGGACTACAGGTATGCACCTCAATGCCTGCCTAATTATTTTATTTTATTTCCTTTTTTGTAGGGATGGGGTCTCACTATGTTGTCCAGACTGGTCTCAAACTCCTGGCCTCAAGCAATCCTCCTATCTCAGCCTCACAAAGTGCTGGGATTACAGGCTTGGACCACTGCACCTGGCTCAGTTGCATACATTTAAACAGCGATATGTTTTATTAAAGCATTCAGGCAACACTGACTTCCTTAGGGCTGGCAGGAAAAGAAGCATAAAAATGCAAAACGTTGTTGGCTGAACCTGAATGTATCCGCGTTACCTCGCATGGACCAGTTTGTGCTGCCAGAACACTTATTCCTTGGCATTAAAATGGAGCCGTAGAGCTGGGCGTGGTGGCTCATGC
Organism: Macaca mulatta; assembly: GCF_049350105.2. NCBI lineage: Eukaryota > Metazoa > Chordata > Mammalia > Primates > Cercopithecidae > Macaca > Macaca mulatta. The sequence goes on along the minus strand of NC_133406.1, from coordinate 85,614,394 downwards.
CTGTAATCCCAGCACTTTGGGAGGCCAAGGCAGGTGGATCACTTGAGCCCAGGAGTTCGAGACCTGGGCCTGGGCAACATAGTAAGGCCTTAGCTCAATTTTTTAAAATAAAATAAAATAAAGAATTATATTAGAAAAAAGAAATACAGTCATTGCATGTATTTACAATTATCATAGACACACAAATTGGTGAAATACTGCAAATAAATAAGAGTTTTCACATTATAATGGCCAAAACATCCATCTAACTTGCTTAAAGCAAACAAAACTTAAACCTGAGTATGTAAGTCCTGTAGCTTAAGACATCCTGACATCATGACAAATAGACAGAATGAACATTTTTCAAAGCCTGCTTAAGGAGTAGCCAAGGAGACGAATGCAAAAGAAAGGATGTCTCAGGGAACAGGACCAAGAGCCATGGAAAACAATGGATCATTCGAAACCTTAGCAGGCATTTTGTAGAAATGAGGGGGCTGACTCCAAACACAAGTGGAAATGCAAAGGCTCCCAGAGTGCCCGTGCTGGCTCTGACTACTAGACTGCAATGCTCATCTGCAGCGGCGGTGCTCAGGAGAGGGCCGTGGACAGCACTGAAAGCCCACTGAGGGTCACGCACGGAGTCACAGCAGACATGACACTGCCACTAGCTGGCTCAAACTTGGCCTTTTCCTCACACCATATGCAAAAATTAATTTCAGATGGATCTTATGCCTAAATATAAAAATTAAATTCAAAACGCTTCTAGAATAAATGTTGAAAATTGTCTTTGTAAACTTACAATAGGCAAATCTTTATAAACAGAATATAAAAGACCCCCCATGTGTGAAACCAAAATATTAATATAAAAATAAATTGGACTTCATCAAAATTAAAAACTTTTTCCCACCAGAAGACACTGCTAAGAAAATTAAAAGCTGGCCAGGTGCAATGGCTCATGACTGTCATCCCAACACTTTGGGAGGCTGAGGTGGGAGGAACGTTTGAAGCCAGAAGTTTGAAACCAGCCTGGGGAACAGAGCAAGACCCCATCTCTAAAAAAGAAAAATAAAACAAAAAAAGAAAATGACAAACCAAGTCACAGTCTGGTAGAAAATATTTGCAATACACATCGAAATACATGTATCCAGAGTATATAAAGAACTCCTACAAGTCAGCAAACCTGAAGAAGCGGTCATGAGACATGAATAGCATAACTGAAATGAAAAAGATGGCACTACCAAGTATCGGCAAAGAGGTGCAGCAACTAGCACTCTCCTACATTGCTCACAGGATTGAAAAATGGCATGACCACTTTAGAAACATGTTTGGCAGTTTCTAATAAAGTTGAATTTATCCCTACACCACAGCCAACAGATTCTACCAAGCATAGACCCAAGATAAATAAGTACGTATATTCCCCAAAAGACTTGCACAGTAATATCTGTTGCAGACTTATTCACATGACCTAAACACTGATGGCAGCCCAGACGTCTGTTAGTAGGACTATGGAGAGAAGAAACTTTGCTGCATGCAAACACTGAAAGAAGACACAACAGAAAAAGAAGGATGAGCTGCTGATGTGGAAACAACATGAATGAATCTCAAAAACAGTAGTCATCGAAAAAAGCTGGGCACAGAGGGAATCCATGCTGTGTGATTTCATTAACGAAGTTTAAGAACAGGAAAAACTATTAAATGATGACAAAATTCAGAATATGGTTACCTTGGCAAGGGGGATTTGTCACCTGGGGAGACTGGAAGTTTTCTCTAGTGAGGAAATGTCCTTTATCTTGGAGGGTGGTAATGGTGATGCAACAGGACTATTCGTGTGTAAAAAGTATCCAGGCATGGTGGCGCACACCTGTAGTCCCAGCTCCTCTGAAGGCTGAGGCAGGAGGATCATTTGAGCCCAAGAGTTAGAGGTGGCAGTGAGCTATGACTGTGCCACTGCACTCCAGCCTGGATGACAGAGCAAGACCCTGCCACTAAAAGAATAAAATAAGATTAAATAAATATATAAATAAAATGTTTGTCTACACTGAAATATTTGTGGATGAATTATAGTGTCTGGAATTTGCTTTAAAAAGTCATTGTAACCTCCAATGTTACAGGAAATAAAATTTTAAAAAATGAAAAAAGAATATGTTAAAATAATTGAGCTATAAACTTAATATTTGCGGATTTTACAGTTTGTAAACGATGTCTCAAATAAAAATGTAGAGTATAAAATAAAGGCATTCTCACATGAAAGATGAGAGTTTCCAATGAAAATTCTGTTATTGAAGCTTTTATTAAAAACTTTTTTGGCTTGATCTGGTGGCTCACACCTGTAACCCCAGCACTTTGAAAAGCGGGAGGATCCCTTGAGGCCAGCCTGGGCAGTAAAACGAGACCCTCATCTCTAATAAAGAAAATTACCTGGTGTGGTGGTGCGTGCCTGTGGTCCCAGGTACTCAGGAGTCTGAGGAAGAAGGATCGCTGGAGCCCAGGAGGTTGAGGCTGCAATAAGCTGTGTTCATATTACTGCACTCCAGTCTAGGCAATAGAGCAAGACTTTGTCTCGGAAAAAAAAAAAAAAAAAAAAAGGTAAAAAACAAACCCCTCTTTTATAACCAGAGTCTTGCTATGTTTCCCAGGCTTGTCTCAAACTCCTGGCCTTAAGCTGTCCTCCTGCCACGGACTCCCAAAGTGCTGGGATTGCAGGCATGAGCCACCACACCTGGACAGCACTTTTTAAAAATCAAGGCAAAATTTACATTACATAAAATTAAGCATTTTAAAGCAGACAATTCAGTGGCATTTAGTACATTCACAATGCCATATAACCATTACCACCATCTAATTCCAAAACATTTTCATCAAGCCAAAAGTCATCCCTAGACCCTGTCCTTGGTAGCCACCAATCTGTATTCCATCTGTATGATTTGCCTGTTCCGGATATTTCTTATACATTGAATCGCACAATATAGGACTTTTAGTGTCTGGCTTTTTCACTTAGCATTGTGTTTGTGAGGCTCGACAGTGTTGTAGCATGTATTCCATTTTATACTTGAAACAATTTTCCATCCTATGTCTATACCCCAGTTTCATTTTTCCACTGTGGGACATGTGAGCTGTTTCCACCTTTTGGCTACTGTGAATAGTGCTACTATGAACACACATGTACATGTACTTGTTTGAACACTAGCTTTCAGTCCTTTGAGTACATACCTAGGAGTGGAGTTGTTATGCATGGTAATTGGGCCATAGGGTAATTCTATGTTTAACATTTTTTTTTTTTAGAGTTGGGGTCTTGCTATGCTGCCCAGGCTGATCTCAAACTCCTGGGTTCAAGCAATCCTCCTGCCTTGGCCTCCCAAAGTGCTGGGATTAAAGATGAGCAGTACACTTGGCCTGTTTAACTTTTTAAGGAACTTCTAAATTGTTTCTGCAGGGAGTATGTCATTTTTAATTCCCACCAGCAATGAACAAGGGCTCTGCTTTCTCCACACCCTCGCCAGAACCTATTTTCCATTTGTTTGATTACAGCCATTTTAGCAAGTGATGAATGGATGCTGGGGTTCTGACTTGTGTTTCCTAATGACTAATGATGTGGAGCATCCTTGCATGTGCTTGTGGACCATTTACATATTATCTTTGGAGAAATGTCCGTTCAAGTCTTCTGCCCATTTTTAAATTGGGTTGCTTGTCTTTTTGTTGAGTTATAGGAGTTCTTTATATATTCTGGGTACTAGGCTTTTATCAATTCATAATTTGAAAATATTTTCTTCCATTCTTATCACTTTCTTGGTATTGTCTTTGACATACAAAAGTTTTTAATTTCAATGAAGCCCAATTTATCAATTTTTTTTTTTTTTAGACAATTTAGATCTGCCACCTAGGTTGGAGTGCAGTGGTGCAATCTTGGCTCACTGTAGCCTTGACCTACTGAGCTCAGGTAATCCTCCCACCATAGCCTCTGGGTAGCTGGCACTACAGGCACTCGCCACCACACACAGCTAATTTTTTTTTTTTTTTTTTTCTGAGATGGAGTTTCGCTCTGTCGCCCACGCTGGAGTGCAGTGGTGCGATCTCGGCTCACTGCAAACTTCGCTTCCCGGGTTCACGCCATTCTCCAGTCTCAGCCTCCCGAGTGGCTGGGACTACAGGCGCCCACCACCACGCCTGGCTACTTTTTTTTAATTTTTAGTAGAGACAGGGTTTCACCGTGTTAGCCAGGATGGTCTCGATCTCCTGATCTCGTGATCCACCCACCTCGGCTTCCCAAAGTGCTGGGATTACAGGCTTGAGCCACTGCGCCCGACCCTTTTTTTTTTTTTTTTTTTGAGACAAAGTCTTGCGCTGTTGCCCAGGCTGGAGTGCAGTGGTGCAACTTCGGCTCACTGCAACCTCTGCCTCCCAGGTTCAAACGATTCTCAGCCACCTGAGTACCTGGGATTACAGGTGCACACCACCACGCCTGGCTAATTTTTGTATTTCTTGTAGAGACTGAGTTTCACCATGTTGCCCTGGCTGGTCTCGAACTCCTGGACTCAACTAATCCACCCACCTTGGCCTCCCAAACTGTTGGGATTATACACATAAGCCACTACACCTGGCCAATTTATTTTGATGCTCATGTTTTTGTTGTCTCTAAGAAACTATTGCCAAGTCTAAGGTCGTGATTTCTTGACCTATGTTTCTGTATTTGTTTCCTAGGGCTGCTGTCACGAAGTACCCCAAACTGGGCAGTTGCAAATGACAAAAAGTTTTTGTCTCACAGCTCTGCAGACCAGAAGTTTGATGTTAAGGTGTCAGAAGGGCCAGGCTCCCTATCAGGGGTCTCAGGGAGGATCCCTCTTTTCCTCTTCCTAGCTTCTAGGATTTTGCCAGAAATCCTTGGCATTCCATGGCTGGCAGGTGCATGGCTCCAGTCCCTGCCTCTGTCATCACATGCATGCTCCATGCCTGTGTCCCTTCTCCTCTTCTTATATGTACATCAGTCATATTGGATAAGGCCCCACCCTAACATCCTCATCTTAACTTGATTACATCTGCAAATAGCCTATTTCTAAAATGTTCCATTTATGACTACTGGGGGTGTTAACTTCAATATGTCTTTTGGGGGACATAATTCAACCAATGACAGTTTTATTCTAAAATTTTATACTTTGAGTTGATATACTTAGTCTTCAATAACTTCTGTGGTAAATTTTGTATATGGTATGAAGTAAGGGTCCAACTTCATTCTTTTATATGTGAATGTCTAGTACAACTTGTTGAACAGATGATTCCTTCTCCATGGAATGGACTTGGCACCTTCATTGAAAATGAATGGGCCAGTTATTCTGGACTCTCAATTCTATTCCATTGGTCTCTATATCTTTCCTTATGCCATAACCCATGATTTTGACTCTTGCAGCTTCATGGTATATTTTGAAATCAGGAAGTATGAGTCGTCCAACGTTGCTTTTTTTTTTTTTCCCTAGGATGGAGTCTCGCTCTTGTTGCCCAGGCTAGAGTGCAGTGAGTGGCACGATCTTGGCTCACTGCAACCTCTGCCTCCTTGGTTCAAGTGATTCTCCTGCCTCAACCTCCCAAGTAGCTGGGATTACAGGCGCCCACGACCACACTCGGCTAATTTTGTATTTTTAGTAGAGATGGGTTTCACCATGTTGGCCAGGCTGGTTTCGAACTCCTGACCTCAGGTGATCTGCCCATCTCGGCCTCCCAAAGTGCTGGCATTACAGGCGTGAGCTACTGCACTCGGCCAGGTTGTTCTTTTTTAAGATTGTTTTAGCTATTTGTGGCCTCTTCTAATTACATATAAATTTGAAGACTGACTTTCTTATTTCTGCAAAAAGGGGCATTGGTATCTTGATAAGGACTGTGTTTGTAGATCACTTTGGGTAATATTGTCATCTTAACAATATTAAGTCTCCCAATCCATGAACATCAGCTGTCTTTGCATTTATTTATGTTTTCAAAAATTTCTTTCTGCAACATTCTGTAGTTTTCAATGTCATTTTGTAGTTTTCATTTTCTTAGATACATTTTTATCATAGGTATGTTTTGGTTTGGGTGCCACTGCAGATGGGAAATTTTCTTATTTTCCTTTTTGAATTGTTCATTGAGGTTGTATAGAAGCACGACTTATTTTTTTGTGTGTTGATTTTGCACCGTGCCACTTGGCTGGATTTTAAAAATTATCTGTAGTTTTATTTTGTTGTTACTGAGTGTTTGTTTTTAGGATTCATTGGGATTTTCATTGGGATTATATATAGGAGCATGTCATCTGCAAACAGAGATAGTTTTACTTCTGCATTTCCAATTTGGATTTCTTTTATTTATTTTTCTCACCTAATTTGTCTGTCCAGAGCTTCTGGTATAATGTGGAATACCAGTGGTGAAAGCAGGCATCTTAATTTTGTTCCTGATCTTGGAGGGAAAGCTTTCGGTCTTTAACCATTGTTATATTTCACCAGAATTAAATCAGTATTAATCTGACTGGATTGTGATAAACAAAGCAAGCCCTACAACCACTGTTTAGAAAACATCTTTTGAAATATAGTCTAAAAAATCAAGGGAAGAATGAAAATGGCATACCAAAAGTCACTTTGTTAACATAAAAGAAGACATGGAAAAAGGAATAGAGGAAAGAGATTATATAGATACATAGAAAACATTTAGCAAAATGGCAAATTTAAATCCACAAAATCAATAATTACATTATATGTGAAGAAGGACTAAATACTTCAACCAAAAGGCAGAGATTTCCAGGCTAGATAAAAAAGGAAGACCCAACTGTATGCTTTCTACCAAAAGATACACTTTGGATTCAGAGGCATATATAGATTGAAAGTGAAAAGATAAAAAAAGATATCCATGCAAACAGTAATTGTAAGAGAGCCTAAGTGGCTAGATCAATATCAGACAAAACAAGCTTTAAAACAAATGTAACTAGGGACAAAGAAAGACAGTTGATTAAATGATAACAGAATCAACACACCAAGGAGACATAATTATAAATATATATGCACCCAATCAATCAGAGCCTGAAAATATATGAAGCAAAACCTGACATAATTGAAAGGAGAAATAAACAATTCAGCAGTCATAGAGATTTTAGTACTCTACTCTAAATAACTGCTTTTTTTTTTTTTTTTTCTTAGACGGAGTCTTGCTCTGTCACTCTGGCTGGAGTGCAGTGGTGTAATCTCGGCTCACTGCAACCTCCGCCTCTTGGCTTCAAGTGATTCTCCTGTCTCAGCCTCCCAAGTAGCTGGGACTACAGGTGCATGCCACCACACCCAGCTAATTTTTAATATTTTTAGTAGAGATGGGGTTTCACCGTGTTAGCCAGAATGGTCTCGATCTCCTGACCTGGTGGAGTGCTGGGATTACAGGTGTGAGCCCCTGTGCCCGGCCCAATAACTGCTTTTAAAAGACAGAACACCAATAAGGATATGGAAGACTTAAAAATGTTATCAGCCAACTGGACCTGTGACTTATAAAAATTTCCACACCAATGACAGCAAGACACATATTCTTTCCAAACACACACGGATCATTTACCAGGACAGACCATACTCTAAGCCATAGTACATATCTCCATAAGTTCAAAAAGTATAAAATTATAGCAAGTATTTTTTCTAAGCACAAGGGCATTAAAGTTAAAATTAAAATAGAAATTTTATTTGGAATTCACCAAATACTTATAATTAAGAAACTTTGAAGAAAAAATTATGAGGGAAATTAGATAATATCCTCAACTAAATGAAAACAAAAACATGGTATACCAAAATTTGTGGGAAGCATTTAAAACAGTGCATAGAGGGAAATTTATAACTTTAAATGCTTATATTAGAAGAAGAAGAAAGGTCACAAACCACTCTAAGCTTCCACCTTATGAAAGTAGAAAAAGAACAATTAAATTCAAAGCAATCAGAAGAAAGAAAATAAGAAAGATGAGAGTGGAAATCAATGAAATAGAAAACAGAAAAGTAATACAGAAAATCAGTGACCAAAAATCAGTTCTTCAAGAAGACAACCAGAATTGATAAACCTTTAGTTATAATGACCAAGATAAAAATAGAAAAGATGCCAATTACCAAAATCAGGAAAGATGAAATATTACTACTATCCTTTTAGAAATTAAAATAAATGATGAGACCATTATGAACAACTGTGTGCTATCAAATTAGACACCTTAAGGCCAGGCGTGGTGGCTCATGCCTGGAATCCCAGCACTTTGGGAGGCTGAGGTGGGCAGATCACCTGAGGTCAGGAGTTCGAGACCAGCCTGGCCAACACGGTGAAACCCTGTCCCTACTTAAAAAAAAAAAAAATTAGCAGGGCTTGGTGGTGGGTGCCTGTAATCCCAGCTACTCAGGCAGGAGAATCGCTTGAACCCGGGAGGTGGAAGTTGCAGTTAGCTGAGATCACACTATTGCACTTGCCTGGGTGACAAGAGCAAAACTCTATCTCAAAAAAAAAAAAAAAAAAAAAAAAGTAGACACCTTAAACTAATTCAAGAAGAAATGGGAATCTGAATGCACCTGTATAAGAAAATGTAAAAGTAATAGGACAATAATAAATACATAAAGTAAATAACAAATTAAATAAAATATCTTTCTGTAAAGAAAAGCCCAGGCCCAGGTGGCTTTGCTCATGAATTCTATCAAATCTTTAAGAAGGAAACAATACCAATACTATAAACACGAATATTATTCTGATACCAAAACCAGACAAAAACATCACAAGAAAAATTCAGCCAATATGTCTCATAAATATAGTTGCAAAAATCTTTAACAAAGTATTAACAAATTGATTCCAGCAACCTAGAAAGAATATTATACACAATGACCAAGAGGGATTAATCATAGGAATGCAAGGTGGGTTTAATATCCAAAATTGAATATATCAATAACATAAAAATCAGGATTTATCTATATCGATAGATATAGAAAAAGCATTTCTTACTCCTATTCATAAGAAAGATACTCAACAAACTAGGAACAAAAGAAGTCCTCCTCAATCTGTTAAAAGATATCTACAAAAAACCCCACAGCTCACATCATTCTTGATGCTGAAAGACTAAACATTTCCCCCACTAAGATGAAGAACAAGGCAAGGATATCCACTATTCCCAGTTGTATTGAACATTAGATTAGAGGTTGTAGCCAGTGTAATGAGGCAAGAGACAGAAATGCTACCCACACTGGAAAGTAAGAAGCTGTCTTTGCTCACAAACAACATAATATATGAAAAAACTCATAGTGAATTACAAAAAATGATAAGAGGGATATCACCACTGACCCCACAGAAATACAAACCACCATCAGAGAATACTATAAACACTTCTATGCACATAAACTAAAAAACTCTAGAAAAGAAACTAGAAAACTAGAAAATAAATTCCTGGACACATACATGCTCCCAAGACTGAACCAAGAAGAAATTGAAACCCTGAACAGACCAGTAACAAGTTCTGAAATTGAAGCAGTAATAAATAGCCTACCGACCATGAAAACCCCAGAACCTGATGGATTTGCAGTTGAATTCTACCAGAGGTACAAAGAAGAGCCGGTTCCATTTCTACTGAAACCATTACAAAAAAATTGAAAAGGAGGAACTTCTCCCTAATTTGTTCTATGAGGCCAGCATCATCCTGATACCAAAACCTGGCAGAGATACTACAACGACCACAACAAAACTTCAGGTCAATATACTTGATGAATATCAATGCAGAAATCCTCAACAATATACTGGCAAACCGAATCCAGCAGCACATCAAAAAGCTTATCCATCACAACCAGGTTGGCTTCATCCCTGGGATGCAAGGGTGATTCAACATACGCAAGTCAATAAACGTAATCCGTCACATAAACAGAACCAACAACACAAACCACGTGATTATCTCAATAAATGCAGAAAAGGCCTTTGATAAAATTAAACATCCTTTCATGTTAAAAACTCTAAACTAGGTGTTGAAGGAACAGACCTCAAAATAATAAGAGCCATATATGACAAACTCACAGCCAATATTATACTGAATGGGCAAAAGCTGGAGGCAGTCATTGCCCTTGAAAACCGGTACAAGAGAATGCCCTCTTTCACCACCTTTTTTTTTTTTTTTTTTCTTTCTGAGACAGAGTTTCACTCTGTCACTCAGGCGCTATCTCGGCTCACTGCAACCTCCGCCTCCCGGATTCAAGTGATTCCCTTGCCTTAGCATGCCGAGTAGCTGGGACTACAGATGTGTGCCATCACGCGCAGCTACTTTTTTTGCATTTTCAGTAGAGATGGGGTTTCGCCATGTTGGCCAGGCTGGTCTCAAACTTCTGACCTCAGGTGATCCACCCACCTCGACCTCCCAAAGTGTTGGGATTACAGGCGTGAGCAACCGTACCCAGCCTTACCACTTCTATTAAACGTAATATTGGACGTTCTGTCCAGGGCAATTAGGCAAGAGAAGGAAATCAATGGTGTTCAAATAGGAAGAGAGGAAGTCAAATTATCTTTGCAGATGACACGATCCTATATCTAGAAAACCCCATTGTCTCAGCCCAAAAGCTTCTTAAGCTGGTAAGCAACTTCAGCAAAGTCTCAGGATACAAAATCAATATGCAAAACTTGCTAGCATTCCTATACACTGACAACAGGCAAGCAGAGAGCCAAATCATGAATGAATTCCCATTCATAATTGTTACAAAAAGAATAAAATACCTAGGAATACAGCTAACAAGGGAAGTGAAGGACCTCTTCAAAAGGAACTACAAACTGCTGCTCAAAGAAATCAGAGGGGACACAAACGAGCGGAGAAACATTCCATGCTCATAGACAGGAAGACTCAATATTGTGAAAATGATCATATTGCCCAAAGTAATTTATAGATTCAATACTATTCCCATTAAACTACCATTGACATTCTTCACATAATTAGAAGAAAACTATTTTAAAATTCATATGGCACAAAAAATAAAGCCTGAATAGCCAAGACAATCCTAAGCAAGAGGAACAAAGTTGGAGGCACCATGCTACCCACTTTCAAACATACTATAAGGCTACAGTAACCAAAACAGCATGGTGCTGGAACAAGAACAAACACATAGACCAATGGAACAGGATAGAAAACTCAGAAATAAGACTGTACACCTACAATCATCTGATCTTCAACACACCTGACAAAAACAAGCAATGGGGAAAGGATTCCCTATTTAATAAATGGTGCTGGGAGAATTGGCTAGCCATATTCTGAAAGTTGAAACTAGACCCCTTCCTTACACCACATACAAAAATGAACTCAAGATGGATTAAAGTCTTAAATGTAAAACCCACAGCTATAAAAAAAACCTAGAGGTCAGACGTGGTGGCTTACGCCTCTAATCACAGCATTTTGGGAGGCTGAGGTGGGCGGATCATGAGGTCAGGAGATCGAGACCATTCCAGCCAACATGGTGAAACCCCGTCTCTACTAAAAATACAAAAATTAGCTGGGTGTGGTGGCATGTGTCTGTAATCCCAGCTACTCCAGAGGCTGAGGCAGGACAATTGCTTGAACCAGGGAGTTGGAGGTTGCAGTGAGCTGAGATCACTCTACTGTACTCCAGCCTGGTGACAGACCAAGACTCCATATCAAAAAAGCAAAAAAACTTAAAAACCTAGAAGAAAATCGAGGCAATACCATTCAGGACATAAGCACAGGCAAAGATTTCATGACAAAAATGCCAAAAGCAATTGCAACAAAAGCAAAAATTGACAAATGGGATTTAATTAAACTAAAGAGCTTCTGCACAGCAAAATAAACTATCATCAGAGTGAACAGACAACCTACAGAATGGGAGAAAATTTTTGCAATCTATCCATCTGAAAAGGTCTAATATCCAGAGTCTACAAGGAATTTAAGCAAATTTACAAGAAAAAAAAACCATTAAAAAGTAGCAAAGGACATAAACAGACACTTCTCAAAAGAAGACATACATGCAGCCAACAAACATGAAAAAAAGCTCAACATCAATGATCATTAGAGAAATGTAAGTCAAAACTACAATGAGATACCATCTCATGCCAGTCAGAATGGCTATTACTAAAAGTTAAGAAACAACAGATGCTGGTGAGGTTGTAGGAACAAAGGAACAATCTTTACACTGTTGCTGGGACTGTAAATTAGTTCAACCATTGCGGAAGACAGTGTGGCGATTCCTCAAAAACCTAGAGGCAGAAATACCATCTGACCCAGCAATCCCATTACTGGGTATATTCCCAAAGTAATACAAATCATCCTATTATAAAGATATATGCATGCAAATGTCCATTGCAGCACTATTCACAATAGCAAAGACATGGAATCAACCTAAATACCCATCAATGATGCCTGAATTTAAAAATGTGGTACGTGTATACCATGGAATACTATGCAGCCATGGAAAAAAAATGAGATCATGTCCTTTGCAGGGACATGGATGGAGTTGGAAGCCATTATCCTCAGCAAACTAATGCAGGAATAGAAAAGCAAACATCACATGTTCTCACTCGTAAGTGGGAGCTGAATTATGAGAACACATGGACACAGGGAGTGGGGAAACAACACACACTGGGGCCTGTTTGGGGGAATGGAGGGAGGGAGAGCATTAGGAAGAATAGCTAATGGATGCTGGGCTTAATACCTAGGTGATGGGATAATTTGTGCAGCAAACCACCATGGCACATATTTACCTACATAACAAACCTGCACCTCTTGCATATGTACCCCTGAACTTAAAAGTTGAAGAAGAAAAAAAAAAAGAAAATTAGTACAACCTCTATTGAAAACTTTATAGAGATCTCTCAAAGAACTAAAAGTAGAGCTACCATTCAATCCAGCAGTCCCACCACTGGGTATTTATCCAAAAGAAAATAAGTCACTATACAAAAAAATGCCTGCACTCATATGTTTATTGCAGCACTATTTGAAATAGCAAAAATATGGCTATTAGTCTGTTTTGCATAGCTATAAAGGATAACCGAGGCTGGAGAAATTATAAGGAAAAGAGGTTTATTTGTTCTGCAGACTGTGCAAGAAGTATAGTGCCAGCATCTGCCTCTGGTGAGGACCTCAGGAAGCTTACAATCAGGGTAGAAGGTGAAAGGGAAGCAGGCATGTCATATGATGCAAGAGGAAGCAAGAGAGATGGTAGGCTCTTAAACATTAGTCCAGCTTTTGCACAAACCAAATGGAACAAGAATTCACTCATTACTGCAAAGATGGCACCAAGCCATTCATGAAGGATCCACCCCTATAATCCAAATACCTCCTACTGGCCCCACCTCAAACACTGGTGAGCACATTTTAACATGAGATTTGGAGGAAACAAACATCCAAACTATGCCAATATAGAACCAACCTTCGAGCCCACCCAGGGACAGCATGAACAAAAAAGAAAAAAAAATAGAACCAAACTAAGTGCCCATCAACAAATGATTGGATAAAGAAAATGTGGTGTGTTTGTGTATATATATTATTTTATATTATATGTATAAATAAATAACATATATCATACACACACACCATGGAATACTAATCAACCATAAAAAGGAATAAAATCATGTCTTTTGCAGTAACGTGGTTGGAACTGGAGGCCATTATCTTAAGTGAAATAATTCAGAAAGTCAAATAATGCTTCATCTCACTTATGAGTGGGAGCTAAATAAAGTTCACAACACAGAGAGTGGAATAATATGCATTGGAGACTCAGCAACGTAGGAGGAAGGGAAGGTGATGAGGGATGAGAAATTATCTATTGGGTAAAATGTTCACTATTTGGGTGATGGTTACTCTAAAAGCCCAGACTTCACCCCTATGCAATATATTCATGTAACAAACCTGCACTTTTACCTCCTAAATCTATAAAAATAAAAAATATATAATTTAAAAAGTAAATAAATAGGAAAAGATTTTTAGAAAAAGCACCCCTGTACTTGCGGGAATTTAGAAGGCCATGAACACGCCCAGGGTAGACACATGCTCATAAGTAAACCTGAGAAGACCAAAACTTTCATCTCAGGCTGATCCCTAGGCTTGGTGCATGCATGGCTAAGTATTGAAAAAGTGTCTTGGCACAGAGTCAATCTGCAAAGATCATAAGAAGAGTTTTTTGGTTTTGTTGGTTTTTAGTTCCTGGCATTCAAGAAAATACTGTCAAAACAGTAGCTAACAGAAGCTAGGGAATAGAGACTTCAGTGACCAAATATGAGAAAGAATACAGTCTTTGAAAAATAGTTTGGGAAAATCATTAAACAGACTACTATAGCTTTCAACAACCAAAAAAACCACAGAAAACCCTGGGGTTGGAGATCATCTTATTTTCAGAGTTAATACATTATTATTATCAATACTCAGCCACATATAACATTCATTATAAGTATAAAACTCAATACTCCTGTTTTCAATAATAGTAATAATAACAACAAAAATCAGAAAAAAAACTATGGCCCACTCAAGAAAACAAAATAAATGGACAGAAACTGTCCCTAAAGAAGTCTAGACAAAGACTTTAAACAAGGGTATTAAATATGCTCAAAGAGCTAAGGGAAAACATAAAGAATTAAAGAAAATCAGGAAAATGATATATGAACAAAATGATACTATTAGTAAGCAGAAATTATCAAAGGAACCAAACAGAATAGTTGGCATTAAAATGCCAAATAATTGAAATGAAAACTTCACTAGAGGGGCAAAGCAGACAATTTGAGCAAGCACAAGAGAGCAGAGGTGAACTTGAAGATAGAACAATTCAAATTATAAAATCTAAGGATTAGAAAGGAAAAAAGAAGAAGGAAAGTAAAGAGAGCCTAAGAGACTCCTGGGATACCACCAAATGAACCAGGTATGTGTTATGGTATTTTCAGAAGGAGAAGAGAGACAGAATGAGGTAGAAAGAATATTTGAAGAAATAATAGTTCAAAATTTTGCAATCTGCTGAAATATTTAAATCTACAAATTCAGGTCGAACAAACTCCAAGTATTATAAACTCAACCCCCAACAAGACACATTATAATCAAACTGTCAAAAACTAAAGGCAATGAGACAATCTTGAAATGAGCAAGAGAGAAGTGTCTAGTCATGTACAAGGATCCTCAATCAGATTAATAGCCAATTTCTCATAAAAAACTAAGGAGATCAGAAGACAATGTTATAATGTACTTAAAGTGCTAAAAGGAAAAAAAAATAACCTTTCAACCAAGAATCCTGTATCAGACATCATCCTTCAGAAATGAGGGAGAAATTAAGACGTTCACAGATAAACAAGAGCCATGGAAGTCTGCACCACTAGATCTTCCAAAGAGGAAATGCTAACCGGAGTGCTTCACATTGAAACGAAAGGACACAAAACAGTAAGTCAAAGCCATACGACAAATTAAAGGACTTTGGTAATGGTAAATGCATGGGCAAATATAAAAATCATTAAACCATGATATAAATCATTCTATTATAAAGATACAAACATGCATATATTTATTGCAGCACTATTCACAATGGCAAAGACATGGAATCAACCTAAATGCCCAGCAATGATAGACTGGATTAAAAAATGTGATACATGTATACCATGGAATACTGTGCAAAAAAAAAAATGAGATCATGTCCTTTTCAGGCACATGGATAGAGTTGGAAGCCATTATCCTCAGCAAACTAACATAGGAACAGAAAACCAAACACCACATGTTCTCACTCATAAGTGAGTTTGGTTTTGAATTCCACTTTTTATTTGTTTTTTAATTCCACTTTTTATTTGCTACAGGATTCAACAGACAAATGCATAAAAATGATTATAAATTTGTGAAATAACATCTCACAAATGAGATAACTTGGATGAAATAGACACATTTCTACAAACGTACAAATTATCTAAACTTCCACAGAAGAAATAGGAAATCTGAATAGATCTATAACAAGTAAAGAGATTGATTCAATAATAAGAATCTCCCAACAAAGAAAAGTACAGGACCAGATGACTTCACTGGCAAATTCTACCAAGTATTTAAAGAAGAATTAATCAATCTTTATCACACTCCACCAAAAAATAGAAGAGGAAGAAACACTTCATAATTCATTCTATGAGACCAGAATTATCCTGATGCCAAAGCCAAAGACGCCATAAGAAAATAAAACTACAGATCATACCTTTAAGAATATGATGTAAAAACCCTCAGCAAAATATTAGCAAACTATATCCAACAGCATATAAAATCATGACAAAGCGAGGTTTATCCAAGGAATACAAGTGTAATTCAACATAAGAACATCAATCAATATAATATACATTAATAGAATAAAAGAAAAAAGACAACATAGGATCGTCTCAACTGATGTAGAAAACTTCATCAACATTAAGGGCATTTATTTAAAAACTGACAGCTAGCATCATATTCAATGGTTAAAGACTGAAAGCGGCCGGGCGTAGTGGCTCAAGCCTGTAATCCCAGCACTTTGGGAGGCCGAGAAGGGCGGATCACGAGGTCAGGAAATCGAGAACATCCTGGCTAACACGGTGAAACCCCGTCTCTACTAAAAAATACAAAAAACTAGCCGGGCGAGGTGGCGGGCGCTTGTAGTCCCAGCTACTCGGGAGGCTGAGGCAGGAGAATGGCGTAAACCCGGGAGGCGGAGCTTGCAGTGAGCTGAGATCCAGCCACTGCACTCCAGCCTGGGCGACAGAGCGAGACTCCGTCTCAAAAAAAAAAAAAAAAAAAAAGACTGAAAGCATTTTGCATAAGATCAGAAACAAAACAAGGATTTCCACTTTGGTCACTGCTATTTATTTTATACTAGAAATTCTAGACAGATAATTTAGACAAGAAAAGGAAATAACAGCCATTCAAATTGGAAACAAAGAAGTAAAACAATCTCTATTCAGAGATGATATGATCCTATACATAGAAAATCCTAATTAATCCTTTAAAAAAAGAAAAAACTACTACATGTAATAAACAAATTCAGCAAAGTTGCAGGGTATAAGGTCAACACATAAAAAATCAGTTTCTTTTTTTTTTGAGATGGAATTTCACTCTTGTCGCCCAGGCTGGAGTGCAATGGCGTGATCTCAGCTCACTGCAACCTCCACCTCCCGGGTTGAAGTGATTCTCTTACCTCAGCCTCCTGAATAGCTGGGATTACAGGCATGTGCCACCACACCCAGCTAATTTTTATATTTTTAGTAGAGATGCAGTTTCACCATGTTGGCCAGGATGGTCTCAATCTCTTGACCTTGTGAACCTTCTGCCTCGGCCTCCCAAAGTGCTGGGATTATACAGGCATGAGCCACTGCACCTGGCCAAAAATCAGTTGTGTTTCTATACACCCCCAATGAACAATCCAAAAAAGATAGTTACAAAAGCAATTTCATTTACAATAGCATCTAAAATAATAACATGCCTTCTAAAATAATAAATTTAATGAAGGTGGTGAAAAACTTGTATACTCGAATCTACAAATCGTTGCTGAAAGAAATTAAAGACTCAAATAAATGGAAATACATTCCATGTTCATGGATAGGCAGATTTAATATTGTTAAAATGTCAACATTAGTCAACCTGGTCTGAACATTCAGTGCAATTCCTATAAAATTCCAATGGCCTTTTTTGTAGACATGAAAAATTTTGTCCTATACTATTGGATATAGAAAAAATCAAAATAGGGTGCACATAGTTTTGAGAAATGAATTACAAATATATAAGAATTCAAAACCTGTAACATGACCAAAGAAGACTTTAAAGGACAAGTTATAATCTTTAATTTATTCATAGAAAAAGTATGAAATGTTGAATATCTTTTGTATTTTCAACTCAAAAAATTAGAAAAGTTTGGTTAAGCAAACTTAAAGAATATAAAAAGTTTAATGAATGAATAGATGGCTATAGGAGCGAATAGCAAAGCACCCAACATATAAAGGCCCATGCACCACCATCTCCCCACATACACCAATGCAAAATCTGTAGCAGGTAGTTTTATATAAAAAAGGCAATAGAATAGACAATTTTGGCAACTATGATAAGGAATGAAGAGAAGTCAGAAAAATAATAATAGCACATGAATTACAATCTTACACAATATCATTATATTCAAAATCTGGAATAAAATGAACAACTTTCTAGAAAAATATAATCCATCAAAATTGGCCTAAGAATAAATTTAAAAATTGGAATGAACCAGTAGCCATAACAGAAAGTAAGATAGAGTAATCATTTATACCCACAAAAGGTACTAGGATCAGAGTGTTTTATGGCCACATCAAACCTTCAAGAAGTAGCTAATCTTTACTTTAATAGAAACTATTGCAGACAGTACAAATAAATGGTAAAGTTTTGACTCATTCTACAAAGTCAGCAGTACACTGATGCTAAAGATTAAAATCAGCTAAGAAAAAATTCTAGACCCATCTCACATTAAATACCTTTTTTTTTTTTTTTTTTTTTGAGAGAAGGTCTCACTGTTGCCCAGGCTTTGGTGCAGTTTTGGCTCATTGAAGCCTTGACCTTCTGGGATCAAGTGGGATCAAGAGATCTTTCCACGTTAGCCTCCTGAGTAGCTGGGACTACAGGCATATGCCATCAAGCCCAGCTAAGTCAGCTTTTTTTGTAGAGACAGGATCTCACCATGTTGCCCAGGCTGGTCTCAAACTCCTGGGCTCAAGCGATCCTCCCACCTTAGCCTCCCAAAGTGCTGGGATTTACAGGTGTGAGCCACTGCACCCAGCTTAAATGCCTATTCTTGGCATCAATAGATTAAAAGAGCAAAACTATATGATCCTATCAAGAGTTGCTGCAAGCATTTCAATAAAATCAATAATTATCTATAATTTTTTTTAATTAAGTAAATCAGCTATAAAAGGTAACTTTTCAAATCTGGTGTAATACATCAACCTGAAATCTCCAGGCCAGGCCACAAATGCTGTAGTGAACCATTACAAGCATTTCCAACCAAACCAAAACCAAGAAAAGATCTGGCATCATTTCTACTGGAGGTTCCAACCATTGTAAGAAGACAAGAAAAATAAATAAAAGATAAAATATGGGAAGAGAGTGATAAAATAGTCTTTACTAGAAGAAAATATTATCTTTTATCTAGAACTGTCAAAATAGTTGATAAACTACTAAAAATAAATTCTATAAGATGACTGGATATAAGATCAATGTGCAAAAATCAATAGCTGTGACTAATTAGCAAATGCAATTTTAAAAATTCTTTTGAATAGACCTAAATATTGAACAGTGCCCAGGTATAAATCTACAAAGAATGCACAGGTCTTTCTGGAGAAAGGTTTGATAACAAATGGTTTTTAGATAAGCTAAAAGAGATTTCTAAGTCCCATTTACAATCCTAAGGAAAACTATGCTTTTAAATTTGTGTTCTTAATATACTGCATACCAACTTCACATCAAAGTAGCTGTATTTTTCTGCATACAACAAAGCCAGTCAGAAATAAAACAAAACAACAAAATATCCACACTGACAAACAAATAAATGTTGATTGACGGGTGGGGATTCCTGTCCCCAAACACCTGGCCCCCCTTAGTTGGCAGAGCATTTTCTTCCCTGTGGTGGAATAGAAGCCTTCATCCTGCCCACAAAGCCCTGCACTGTATTCCTACCTTGTTTTGAGACTAGTCCCCATCCTGTAGCCCAGCAATTGGCACTGGTAAGGTCGACTTCTGGAGTTGCAAGGCAGACCGGGAGCACGGAGTCAGAAAACACAATGCGGGTCTTCAGCTGCACCAGGGCCACGTCACCTCCGACGGGGTGGTACACCTCATATGTGGGGTGCAGGATCACCCTGTTCACCTCATACCACTGGGTGTGGTTGCCGGCCACCCTGAGGTTTACAAGGCCTACGTACATGTCATAAATTTTGATATTCTTGTCCCTGTGGGGGTGAGAACAGAGGCACAATGCCCGCAGCTTCCTGTGTGGTCAGCCCACAAGCCTGGGGACTCCAAGCACATGGGGCTGGTGCTCACTCAGTGGGATTGAAAAGCCAGCTTCTTCCTGCAGCATAGTAGGGACCTATCTGGCTGTCTGGCAGAGTTGCCCCCTAGGGAGTCAACTTGGCCCATGGAGGCTCTGGGGACCCAAGTCTGTACACAGCCACCAGCTGTACAGGCCAGCAGCCCATGCATGTGAGACTTGCTCTCACTCTTAGATAACCTGGCTGCACACATCCTTCTGGAGGCCAGATGGCCACAGTAGAGGCATGCCTGCTGTGCGGGGCAGTTTTGGTGAATGGGGCTGTTGGAGGAGCAATCGGGAAGGCCAGGTGCTTAGAGACCAGCCTTGCTCATGGGGACCTGGCTGGCACTTGAGGACCAGCCTCACTTGTGGGAATCTGGCTGTGCCCTTGAGAACCAACCTCACTCGTGGGGACCTGGTCGTGCACTTAGGGGACCAGCCTTGCACGTAGGGACCAGGCTGTGCATTTGAGGACCAACCTAGCTCATGGGAACCTAACCATACACTTAGGGGATCAGCCTTGCATGTGGGGACCTGGCCGTGATCTTCGGGACCGGTGTCAACTCTTGAGGACCTGGTTGTGCACTTGGGAGACCCGCCTCACGGATGGGGACCCAGCTGTGTGTTTGGGCACCAGCCTCACTGGTGGGGACCTGGCCTTGTGCGGGTGGACAGTGGTGAAGAGGGCCGACAGTAGTGAAGGGGGAGGCTTGCGTGGGGTCCATCCAAGCTGCTGTGGGCACGCCGTGCAGGCCCACCTACCCACACCATCCCAGGCCCGCGCCCCCTCACCGGCGAAAGCAGTGCGCGGCCGACAGCACCCAGTACTCATTGAGGATGGAGCCGCCGCAGACGTGCAGGCCCGCGTAGTGCACGCTGACCTGCCACGGCCACTTCCTCTCCGGCGCAGGGACACCGCCCAGGATCTTCCCCTCCTTGCTGGGCCGACCACAGGCTGCAGGGAGAACGGAGCTCACGGTGGAGCCATGCTGGAGCCACGGGAGAGGTAGGGCAGGCAGGGGATGCTGGGGAGGGGCAGGGGACACAGGAGGAAGGGAAGGCAGTGGACATGGGGGAGGGGCAGGGGCAGGCAGGCGACATAGAGCAGGAGGCCCGGCACCGAGAGAGGCCCCAAGGGCAATGTCTCCAGCCGCCCGCCCGCCCCTGGGGCAGGGCCTACCCACGCTGCCAGTCAGGGAGATTCCCTGGTTCTCTGGGTGTCTGTGGACCGAGGCTGCGACCCCAGGAGGGGGCACCACCAGGAACAGCAGCAGAAGGCCCAGGGCACAGGGTCCGAGTGGGCCCATGCCGGAAGCAAGGGCCGCCATGAGGCTCGAGGCAGCGCCCCCAGCCGGTGACTAGTTCCTGACAGGTGACTGTGTCTCCAGCACAGGATTGCGCCCCCACCAGGTGGCTGCACCCCAACATGTGACTGGCTCCCACCAGGAGATGGCATTCCCAGCAAGTGAGGGTGCCTGGCCTGGACATGTGACTGCACCTCCATCACATGTCTGTGTCTCGTCCATTTACCTCTCCCGACCTGGACACATGATGGCTCCCAAGCTGGACATGTGACAGTGCCCCAACCATACCTCATATGCCTAGGTGTGGCATTCCATTCCACAATCAGGTCTAAACACAGTGGTCCATTTGAGAATTCTGTGTTTTAAATCGTGATGCTCTCAGTTTTCTCTGTGGCCCAACTTAGTTCTGTTAGGTCAATGACAATTTATACATCTGCCACCCAGCTATCAAAAAAAAAGAAAAAAGAAAAAAAAAGGAAGGAAAGAAAAGAAAAAGAAATAGGCCAGGCATGGTGGCTCATGCCTGTAATGCCAGCACTTTGGGAGGGTGAGGCAGGTGGATCACTTGAGGTCAAGAGTTTGAGACTAGCCTGGCCAACATGGCAAAACCCTGCCTCTACTGAAAATACAAAAATTGGCTAGGCATGGTGGCACACAACTGAAATCCTGGTTCCTTGGGAGGCTGAGACAGGAGAATAGCTTGAACCTGGGAGGCAGAGACTGCAGTAAGCCAAGATCACACCTCTGCACTCCAGCCTGGGTGACACAGCGAGACTCCGTCTCAAAAAAAAAAAAAAAAAAAAATTCATTAAGCCTTCATTTATACTTGCTAAAATTTATCCCATTGATTCTACATTATGGTGAGTTGTATAATTATTTCATGATATATTACAATGTAATAATAATAGAAATAAAGTGGACAATAAATGTAATGTGCTCAAATCATCCCAAAACAATTTCTCTGCCAGGAGGCAACTTTGGAACTGAGTAACAGGCAGAGGTTGCAACAGTTTGGAGGGCTCAGAAGAAGAGAGGAAAATGTGGGAAAGTTTGGAACTTCCTAGAGACTTGTTGAATGGCTTTGACCAAAATGATGATAATGATTTGGACAATGAAATCCAGGCTGAGGTGGTCTCAGGTGGAGATGAGGACTGGAGTAAAGGTAATGCTTGCCATGTTTTATCAAAGAGGCTGGCAGCATTTTGCCCTTGCCCTAGAGATTTGTGGAACTTTGAACTTGAGGGAGATGATTTAGGGTATCTAGTGGAAAAAATTTTTAAGCAGCAAAGCATTCAAGAGGTGACTTGGGTGCTGTTAAAAGCATCCAGGTTTAAAAGGGAAACAGAGCATAAAAGTTTGGAAAATTTGTAGCCTGATGATGTGATAGAAAAAGAAAACCCCATTTTCTGAGGAGAAATTCAAGCCGGCTGCAGAAATTTGCATAAGTAATGAACAAACAAAATTTAATGGCCAAGACAACAGGGAAAATGTCTCTCCGGGGCATGTCAAAGAGATTTCTCACAGCCCCTCTTACCACAGGCCTGGAGGCCTAGGAGGAAAAAATGGTTTCATGGGCCAGTCCTAGGGTCCCCATGTTGTGTGCAGCCTAGAGGCTTGGTGCCCTGCATTCCAGCTGCTCTAGTCATGGCTAAAAGGGACCAAGGTACAGCTCAGGCCATGGCTTCAGAGGGTGCAAGCCCCAAGCCTTGGCAGCTTCTACATGATGTTGAGCCTGTGGGTGCACACAAGTCAAGAATTGAGGTTTGGGGACTTCTGCCTAGATTTCACAGTATGTATGGAAATGCTTGGATGTTCAGGCAAAGTTTGCTGCAGGGGTGCGGCCCTCATTGAGAGCCTCTGCTAGGGCAGTGCAGAAGGGAAATGTGGGGTTGAAGCCCCCACACAGAGTCCCCACTGGGGCACTGCCTAGTGGAGCTGTGAGAAGAGGGCCACTGTCCTCCAGACCCCAGAATGGTAGATCCACCGACACCTTGCACTGTTCACCTGGAAAAGCTGCAGACACTCAAGTTCAGCCTGTGAAAGCAGCCAGGAGGGAGGCTGTACCCTGCAAATCCACAGGGCAAAGCTGCCCAAGACCATGGGAACCCACCTCTTGCATCAGCATGACCTAAATATGAGACGTGAAGTCAAAGGAGATTATTTTGGAGCTTTAAGATTTAACTGCCACACTGAATTTCTGACTTGCATGGGGCCTTTAGTCCCTTCGTTTTGGCCCATTTCTCTCATTTGGAATGGGTGTATTTATTCAGTGCCTCTACCCTCATTGTATCTAGGAAGTAACTAACTTGCTTTTGATTTTACAGGTTCATAGGCAGAAGGGACTTGCCTTGTCTTGGATGAGATTTTGGGCTGTGGACTTTTTAGTTAATGCTGAAACGAGTTAAGACTTTAGGGGACTGTTGGGAAGGCATGATTGGCTTTGAAATGTGAGAACATGAGATTTTGGAGGGGCCAGGGGTGGAATGATATGGCTTGGCTGTGTCCCCACTCAAATTTCATCTTGAATTGTAGCTCCTATGATTCCCACATGTTGTGGGAGGGACCCCAGTGAGAGATAATTGAGTCATGGGGGTAGTTTTCCCCATACTATTCTCATCATAGTGAATACGTCTCATGAAATCTGATGGTTTTATAAAGGGAAACCCCTTTCACTTGGTTCTCATTCTCTCTTGCTTGACACCGTGTAAGACTTGCTCCCCCTTTCCTTTCTCCATGATTGTGAGGTTTGGGGACTTCTGCCTAGATTTCACAGTATGTATGGAAATGCTGGGGTGAGGCCTCCCCAGCCACGTGAACTGTGAGACCATTAAACCTCTTTTTCTTTATAAATTACCCAGTCTCAGATATGTCTTTATCAGCAGCGTAAAAATGGACTAATACAATGCAATTCCATTTGTCTATTTTTATTTTGTTGCCTGAGCCTTTGGGATCATATCCAAAGTTTCCTTGCCTAAGCCAATGTTGTGAAGTTTTTCCCTGTATTTTCTTCTGGTAGTTTTATAGTTTCAGGTCTAAGTCTTTAACCCATTTTTAGTTGAGTTTTGTGCAGGGTGTAAGATGAGGGTCTAATTTTATTCTTCTGCATGAGGATAACCAGTTTTCCCAGCATCATTTATTGAATAGTCTGTCCTTTCTCCAATGTATGTTCTAAGCGTTTTTGTCAAAAATCAATTGACTATAAATGCATAGGTTTATTTCTTGGCTTTCTATGAGATTCCATTGGTCAGTGAGTCTGTTTTTGTTTGGTTGATTGATTTTGTTTTGTTTTGGCCAGGATCATTCTATTTTGATTGCTTCATAATATATTTTGAAGTTAGGTAGTGTGATGCCTCTAGCTTTATTCTTTCTGCTCAAGATTGTTTTGACAATTTGAGGTCTTCTGTGGTTCCATATGAATTTAAGGATTATTTTTTCTTGACATTTTCTATGAAAAATGACATTGGAATGTTGATATGAATTGCATTGAATCTGTAGATTGCTTTGGGTAGTACAGACATTTTAACAATGTTAATTCTTTTACTCCATTAACATGGGATATCTTTACATTTATTTGTATTTTCTTCTATTTCTTTCACAAGGATTTTATAGCTTTTAGTATACAAGTCTTATAAAGAAGTATTTGATAATAAAATATGAATATAAATAGACAATAAAATAAGTATTTTGTTATTGTTGTCGCTATTGTCAATGGAATTGTGTTCTTAATTTCTTTTTCAGATAGCTTGTTATTAGTGTATAAAAATGCCACTAATTTTTATTATTGATTTTGTCTCCTACAACTTTACTGAATTTATCAGTTCTAACAGCTTTTTGGTGGATTCTTTAGGATTTTCTTTGTATAGTATCATGTCATCAACAGAGACAATTTCACTTTTTCCTTTCCAGTTAGGATATCTTTTATTTTCTTGCCTTGCCTAATTGCTCTGGCTAGGATTTCCAGAACTATGTTGAAAAAAAGTAATTAGAGTGGGCATCCTTGTCTTGTCCCTGATTTTACAGGAAAAGCTTTCAACTTTCACTGTTGAGTATAATGTTAGCTATGCATTTGTCGTATATGACTTTTATTGTGTTCAGGTATATTGCATGTATACCTATTATGTTAACAATGTTTATCATAAAAGGTATTGAATTTTAGGCTGGGCATGGTGGCTTACACCTGTAATCCCAGCACTTTGAGAGGCTGAGGTGGGTGGATCACCTGAAGTCAGGAGTTCAAGACCAGCCTGGCCAACATGGCGAAACCCCATCTCTACTAAAAATACAAAAATTAACCAGGTGTGGTGGAACATTCCTGTAATCCCAGCTACTTGGGAGGCTGAGGCAGGAGAACCTCTTGAGTCCAGGAGGCAGAGGATACAGTGAGCCAAGGTCACACCACTGCAGTCCAGCTTGGGAAACTCCCTCTCAAAAATAAAAATTTTGAGATGGAACAAGACTCCATCTCAAAAATAAAAAAGGCATTGAATTTTTTGAAATGCTTTTTCTGCATCTATTGAGATAATCATATGGTTTTATCCTTCATTTTGTTACTGTGATGAATCACATTTATTGATTTGCATATATTGAACCATCTTTGCATTCCAGAGATAAATCCTACTTGATCATAGTGAATGATCTTTTTAATGTGCTGTTGAATTTGGTTTGCTAGAATTTTAAGGACTTTTGTATCTATGTTCATCAGGGATATTTATATTTGTATCTGTTCAACTGTAATTTCCTTTTCTTGTAATACCTTTGTCTGGCTTTAGTAATATAGTAATACTGGTCTTATAAAATGAGTTTGGAAGTGTTGCCTCTTCTTCAATTTTTTGGAAGAGTTTCAGGGACTGATGTTGGCTTTTCTTTAAATTTTTGATAAAACTTAGCCATGAAGTCATTAAATCCTGGGCTGTTCTTTGATGGAAGAACTTTTGTTATTGATTCAATCACTTTAGTTGTTATTGGCTTGTTCAGGTTTTCTATTTCTTCATGATTCAGTCTTGGAAGGTTTTATGTGTCTAAGAATGTATTCATTTCTTCTAGATATCCAATTTTTGGTGTACAATTGTTTATAGTAGTTTCTTGCAATCCCTTTTACTTCTGTGATACCAGTTGTTATGCCACCACTTTCGTTGCTGATATTTGAGTATTTTCTTTTTTTTCTAGTCTAGTAAGCGTTTGTCAATTTTGTTCATCTTTTCAAAAAACTAGCTATTAGTTTTATTTATTTTTTCTATTGTTTTTCTAGTCACAATTTTATTTATTCTGCTCTAATATTTGTTATATCCTTCCTTCTGCTAGCTTTGGGCTTAGTTTGTTCTTTTTCTAGTTCCTCGATGTGTAGCATTAGTGTGTTAGGCCATTTTTGCATCACTATAAAGAAATACTGGAGGCTGGGTAATTTATAAGGAAAAGAAGTTTTTTTGAATTGGCTTACTATTATTCAGGCTGTATAGGAAGCATAACACCAGCATCTGCTTTTAGTGAGGGCCTCAGGAAGTTTCCAGTCACAATGGAAGGTGAAGGGGAGCAAGCATGTCACATGGTGAGAGCAGGGGAGAGAAGAAGGAATCCTAGGCTTTTGAAAAAACAGATTTCATGTGAAGTAACTGAGCACGAACTCACTTATTATCAAGGGAATGTTGCCAAACCATTCATGAGGGATCTGCCCACGTGATCCAATCACCTCCCACCAATCCCCACCTCCAACACTGAGGATCACATTTCAACATGAGATTTGGAAGGGACAGATATGCAAACCATTTCAATTAGAATATTTATTTAAGGTCTTTTCTCTTTTTTGCCATAAGCATTTCTTGCTATAAATTTCCCTTTTAGGACTGCTTTTGGTGCATCCCATAAGTTTTGGTATGCTGTGTTTTCATTTTTTGTCTCAATGTCTCTTTTATTTCCTTTGTAATTTCTTCTGTGATTTATTGGTTGTTTAGGAACATGTTGTTTAATTTCCACATATGTGTGAATTTTCCAAGATTTCTCATGATTTCTAGTTTCATGCCTTTGTGATCCAAAAAGATACTTGATATAATTTCAGTTCTTAAGTTTGTTAAGACTTGTTGTGTGGCCTAGACCTAACATAGGATCTATCTAGAAGAATGTTTTATGTGCACTTGAGAAGAAAGTGTATTCTGTTGCTGTTGAGTGAAATGTTCTGCATAAGTCTGCTAGGTCCAAGTGGTCTAAAGTGTAATTCAAGTCCAGTGTTTCCTTATTAATGTTCCATCTATATGATCTGTTCATTGTTGAAAGTGGGGTAGTGTATTATTGTAAAATACTATTATTATATCAAGTCTATCTTTCCCTTCAGATCACTTAATAATCACGTTGTGTATTTAGATGCCCCAATGTTGGGTGTGTGTATATTTACAATTATTATTTCCTCTTAATGAATTGAGCCCTTTACCGTTATATAATGACCTTCTTTGTCTCTTTTTATAGCTTTTGACTTAAAGTTGATTTTATCTTATATCAGTATAATTACCCCTGCTCTCTTTTAGTTTCCATCTGTGTTGAATATTTTTTTCCATCCCTTCACTTTCACTCTATGTGTCCTTACTAGTAAAGTGAGTCTCTTGTAGGCAGTATATAGTTGTTTCTTGTTTTTTTTAAAAATCCATTCACCCACACAATGTCTTTTGATTGAATAACTTGATTCATTTACATTCCAGTCAAATATTATAGGTAAGAACTTACTGCTGCCATTTTGTAATTTGTTTTCTGGTTGTTTCATAGATTATTTGTTTCTTCTTCTCTTGGTGTCTTCTTTTGTGATTTGGTGGTTTCCTGTGTTGGTCTGCTTTTAATCCCTTCTTTTTATATTTCTTGCATCTACTGTAGGTTCATGCTTTGTGGTTACCATGAGACCTATTGGCTTAGTCCCTTTTCTGTTTTTATACCAGAATACCACAAACTGGGTAATTTATAAACAATAAAAGTTTATTTATCTCACAGTTCTGGTGGCTAAGAAGTCCAAGAGCATGGTATTGGCATCTGATGAGAGCCTTCTTGCTGAGTCATGACATAATGGAGGGCATCACATAGCAAGACACCAAAATCAAGAAAGCCAGAGAGAGCTGCTTTTGTAATAAAGCCAGTTTCATGATAGTGACATTACTCTGTTCATGAGGGCAGAGGGATTACATTTCCAACACATGAACTTTTGGGTGGCACATTC
The DNA here is from genome assembly GCF_049350105.2 of Macaca mulatta. NCBI lineage: Eukaryota > Metazoa > Chordata > Mammalia > Primates > Cercopithecidae > Macaca > Macaca mulatta. The sequence continues at coordinate 85,585,952 of NC_133406.1, read as the reverse complement.
AAATCCTAGCATTTACATAAAAATCTTATAATTAAAACAGGCTATTTTATGCTGATAACAACTTTGATTGCAAACGAAAACTCTACACTCTCACTCCCCCCAACACCTTTTTGTGATTTTTTATGTTAAAATTTACGTTTTTTTCTAATTTGTGTCCTTTAGCAATTTATTATAGCTACAGTTGTTTTCAATCGTTCTGTCTTTTAATCTTCATAATAGAGGTACAATTGCTTTTTACACCACACTTACGGTATTTTGAGTATAACTATGTATTATTTATACCATTGAGTTTTTACTTTCATATGTTTTATGTTATTAGGTAGTAGCCTTTCATTTTAGGTTAAATAACTTCCTTTAGCAATTCCAAGCCTAGTGCAAGGTTAGTAGTGATCAAATCCCTTAGCTTTGTTTGTCTGGGAAAGTTATTTCTGTCTTACTTCTGAAGGAAAATATTCTTGGATAGCAGGGTCTTTTTCCCTTTAGCACTTTGAATGTATCATTCTATCCTCTCCTGGCCTGCAGGGTTTCTGCCAAGAAATCCACTGACAGCTGTACTGGGACTCTCTTGACTGTGATGTGTTTTTAGGTCTTATTGCTTTCAGTATTCTTTCTCTGTTTTTGATTTTTGATAATTTGATTATGGTGTATTTTGGTGAACTGTTGGATTGGATTTAGTTGACAGCCTCTTAGCTTTCAGTACCTGGATGTTGTCATCTTTCCTCAAATTTGAAAACTTTTCAGCCATTAGTTCATTAAATATACTTTCTGAGCCTTTTTGTCTCTCCTTCAAGGACTCCTATTTTGCATAGGTTAGTCTCTTGATGTTGTCCCCTAATTCCCATAGACCTTTATTTTTCTTTTCCTTTTGCTCGTCTGACTGGATAATTTCAAAATTCCTATCTTTGAGTTCACTGATTCTTTCTTCTACTTGATCAAGTCTACTATTGTAGCTTTCTGTCAAACATTTTAATTCAGTTATTATATTCTTTATCTCTAGGGTTTCTATTTGATTTTTATTGTTACTATTTCTTTGCCCAACATAGCTTTTAAATGCACACTAAAAATTTATTTTAAAAGTTATAATTAATGTGGAAGAGTAATAGTTCAAGAAGAATAAGGCAGACAAAATTTCCCTATAAGATACTAAATCCTATTATGATGCTACAGTAATTAAAACCTCAGTGGTGCATATGCAGAGACAAAAAAATATTGATTGAGAATGCAACTGTCTTAGTCAGTCAGGCTGCTATAACAAAATACCATAAACCGGATGGTTTATAGACAACAGACATTTATTTCTCACCGTTCTGGAGGCTGGAAGCTTGGGATCAGGGTGCCAGTATGGTTAGGTTCTGATGAGAGCTCTCTTCTGAGGTGAAGACTGCCATTTTCTCACCGTGACTTCACATAGTAGAAGGAGGATAAAAGAGTACTCAGGGGCCGGGTGCGGTGGCTCATGCCTGTAATCCCAGTACTTTGGGAGGCCAAGGCAAGCGGATCACCTGAGTTCGGGAGTTCAAGACCAGCCTGACCAGTATGGAGAAACCCTGTCTCTACTAAAGATACAAAATATTAGCTGGGCATGGTGGCTCATGCCTGTAATCTCAGCTACTCAGGAGGCTGAGGCAGGAGTATCGCTTGAACCTGGGGGGCGGAGGTTGTGGTGAGCCGAGATCGTACCATTACACTCCAACCTGGGCAACAAGAGTGAAACTCTAAAAAAAAAAAAAAAAAAAAAATTGTACTCAGAGCCCCTTTTATAAGGGAACTAATGCCATTAATGAAGATGCCACTCTCAACCTAACTCCCAAAGGCCCCACCTCCTAATACCATTACACTGGGGGTTAGGATTTCAACATCTAAATTTGGGAGGAGCACAAACATTCAGTCCATTACAGGAACCAAGCTCAGAATTAAATCCTTATAGACATGGAATTTCAATACATGACTGAGGTGGCATGGGAGATCAGTGGGGAAAAGAGAAACTATTCAATGAATGGTTCTTGGAAAAGTGGTTATCCACATGGGGAAAAATGAAATAAGAACCCTACCTAAATTTTTTTTTTAAAAGCAAACCCTTAAATGACAAAGAGGACACTTTACGACTTTAGATTGAAATATAGACATGTTTTCAATAATGGTGAACAATGTAATAAGGGCCAGCCCTCCCAATGAACACGACTTTTTTTTTTTTTGAGACAGAGTCTCGCTCTGTTACCCAGGCTGAAGTGCAGTGGCACAATCTTGTCTCAATGCAACCTCTGCCTCCGGGTTCAAGCAATTTTTGTGCCTCAGCCTCCCAAGTAGCTGAGATTACAGGCGTGTGCCACCATGCTGGGCTAGTTTTTTTGTGTTTTAGTAGAGACGGGGTTTCACCATGTTGGCCAGGCTAGGTCTTGAATTCCTGGCCTCAAGCGATCCACCCGCCTCAGCCTCCCAAAGTGCTAGGATTACAGAAATGAGCCACCATGCTCGGCCACAACTAACAATTTATGACAAAACATAAAAGCCATCTCCGTAGAAGCAGAAATATCAAAAACATGGCAATGAATCACCAGAATAACATCTAGAGGAGTGAGGAGATCTAAGCATTCAAGGCTGTTTCTGCCCTTTAAGAAACGGCAGACAAGTGACTTTGTGTCATTTTTTGGCAGTCTTTTTAGGCTAAGGAAACACATGTGGGAGTCTAGGATTCACCAACGGTGTGGACCATGCTAAACCACACCTGCTTTGGGCTGAAAACAAGAATGGATGCACCTTAGGAGTAAGGGTGAATCAGAAGTAAACCAACCCTTTGATGGACTGAAGCCCAGCTTTGAGTCATCTTGGTGGCTTGGAAAATCTCAAACCCTGAACTTGGTATAAGGTAAATCCAGATTGCTAGTGCCCCCATGTGCTTAGCAGAAGCAAATAATAATCCTCTTAAGGTGATGATAATATCACCCCTAGCTTTAAATTATTTCTTTTTTTTTTTTTTTTTTTTGAGACGGAGTCTTGCTTTGTCACCCAGGCTGGAGTGCAGTGGCCGGATCTCAGCTCACTGCAAGCTCCGCCTCCCGGGTTTACGCCATTCTCCTGCCTCAGCCTCCCGAGTAGCTGGGACTACAGGCGCCCGCCACCTCGCCCGGCTATTTTTTTGTATTTTTTAGTAGAGACGGGGTTTCACCGTGTTAGCCGGGATCGTCTCTCGATCTCCTGACCTCGTGATCCGCCCGTCTCGGCCTCCCAAAGTGCTGGGATTACAGGCTTGAGCCACCGCGCCCGGCCGCTTTAAATTATTTCTAAAAATAAAATTTAAATAGCTTTCAGCACACAAAGATGACCAGAAATGTGAGATATCATACCATGACCAAGAAACAACAAAACATCAGACCTGAAGAAATGCATATACTTGAATTATCAGCCAAAACTGTAAAATGAATGTGCTTATTATGCTCTAGGGGATAAAACGAAGCTTGTGAATTTTTTGCAACAACTGGAAACTATAAATTTGATGGAGATTATTTTTAAGAACCAAAAAGAAACTTCAATAAATGAAAGGCACAAACTCTAAATTCAGAACTCCCTGAATGGCTTTAATAACAGTTTAGACCCAGATAAAGAGAGAATTCATGATTGAGAAGATAAGTCAGAAGAAATTACCCAGAATGGGAAGGAAAAAAAAGGATGCTCAAAAAGAAAAAGTATGAATGTACTTCAGTGCTGTATTCATGTACTGTTTTTAAAGCACTATTTTTGTTTTAATTTTGTTTGAATCAAATAATAAAAATAATTTATATTTCTGGCCGCCAAGATACAGTAACAAGAGCCAAATTTACCTTTCATCTGAAACAACAACAACAAAGAATAAATACAGAAAAACGAGTTTTCAGGACCTGAACATCAAGCAATGAATGACTGCCATCCCTGAGAGACAGGAAAGAAAAGGAGTTAGCCCTGTGATTGTCTCAGCTTCCAGGCCGTAGCACAAGAAGAAGAAACCCATATTGAGGCTAGCAGAGTACCTGAATTGATGAGACAGGTGAGAGTCCAGGCGACCAAGATGACTAGAGTTCTCAGTACAGAGTACCAGAGATGTAAGATATGGAGACAGAGAGAACCTTAGAGAACTGAAGAAAGTTTACTTTACATACTTAGCTGAGTGCTGATCAGCACGAGCATATGAGAAACATACCCTAGGCTGGATAAAGAATTTCCCAAAAGAAAGAAAATACTACTCAGTGCTTATATCCAGGGCTGGGAATAGTGCCTGTTTCTACTAGCCAGATATGAAAAGTTCATAATTCTTGTTTGTATGGTGTTCCTGCCTGAGCAATAAGGAATAATTCACACTAGACTGAGCAGTACTCAAATGTCTACTCAAAGAATACCAGGCATACAAAGAATCAAGAAAACACAACCCATAATGAGTAGAATAATTGGTCAACTGAAACTGACCAGTGGCTGACTCAAATGTCAGAATCAGTAACAAGGACATTAAAACGGATATTATAACTGCATTCCATGAAATCAAAAATTTACATGGAAACCTGAAAGATGTAAAAAAGACATAAACAATTTATAGAAATGAAAGAATAATGTCTGAAATTAAAAGTACACTGGATAGCATTAATGGTAGATTACATATTATAGATAAAAAGATTAGTAAACTTAAAGCCAGCATTAGAAACTATACAAAAAGAAACACAAAGAAAAAAAAGTGACAAAACAGGCATGAGACATATAGAACACAGAAAGCAAAATGGCAGACATACATCCAACATCACCAATAATAACATTAAATATAAATGAATTAAAATATCCAATCAAAATGTTGAGATTGTCAGACAGACAAAAACAAGCAAAAGAAAACAAGATCCTACCACACGTCCACAGGTGACACATTGTAGATTCAAAGATACACAGATTGAAAATAAAAGGATGGAAAAACATATATTATGAAAACAGAAAGCATAAAAGTACTAGGGTAGTTATAATACTACCAGACAATATTGTCTTTAAAACAAAAATTATTGCTAGAGAATAAAAGTAGACACTTATACAAAGGGTTGATTCATTACAAAGATATAATAACTCTAAACATATATGCATCTAACAACAGAACCCCAAAATCCAGGCAGCAAAAAATTGGCAATTGAAGAGAGAATAGACAGTTAAACAATAACAAGCTAAATACTCTAATAGCCCACTTTTAAGAATGAATAAGACAACTAGAATAAAGATCAAACAGGGTGTGTAAGAATGGAACACCACCACTAACCAGCTAGCACTAACAGAGATCTATAGAATACTTCCTGCAACAACAGCAGAATATACATTTTTCTCTAAACACATGAAATATTCCTCAGAATAGACCATATGCTAGACGAAAAAAAAAAAAACTCAATGAATTTAAAGGATTGAAATCATACAAATAAAATCCTCTAGCCAAATGGAAATAAATCTGAAATAACAACAACAACAACAAAAAAAAAAAAACTGGGAAATTCACAAATACGTAGAAATTAACACACTCAAATGACCAGTGGGTCAAATATATCACAAGATAAGTTAGAAAATATTTTGAGATAAATGAAAAGGAAAGCACAACATAAGAGATGTAGCTAAAGCAAGTTGTGGAGGTAAACTCATAGCTTTAAATGCCCACATGAAAAAAAAGAGAAAGTTTTAAAATCAAGAACCTGATCTTCCACTTTATGCAACAGAGAGAAGAGCAAACCAAACCCAAAGCAAACAGCAGAAAGGCATAATAAAGATCAGAGTAGAAATCAATGAAATAGAAAATAGAAAAACATATAGAAAAATCAACAAAACCAAAAGTTTGTTATTTGAAAAGATCAATTAATAAACTCTTAGCTAGAGTGACAGTAAAAACAGAAAGACTCAAATTACTAAAATTAGGGATGATTTACAGAAAAAAAGGCTTATAGGGGAATATTATGAAGCACTTTATGCCAACAAATGAGATAGATGAAATGAACGCCTTCCTAAAAAGACACAAACTACCCAAACTGACTCAAGTAGAAATAAAGCAGCTGAATAGGCTATTACAAGAATAATTTTAAGAATTCCCACAAAGAAAAGTCCAGGTCTAGATGGCTCCAATGATTAATTCTACCACATAAAGAATTATTAATATAATTCCTTCATATACTCTTCCAAAAATAGAAGAAGAAGGAACATTTTATTTATTTATTTTAGAAATAGGGTATCACTATGTTGCCCATGCTGATCTCAAAGTCCTGGGCTCAAGTGATCTTCCTGCCTCAGCCTCCTGAGCAGCTGGGACTACAGGTGCATGCCACTGAATCAGGCTTTCAACTCTTTTTTTGAGGCATTTCCCTGATGCCAGAACTAGATACAGTCATCACAAGAAAACAAAACTACAGACCAGTATCTCTTATGATAGGTACACAAATTTCTCAACAAAATACTAAGGAACTGAATCCAACAATATATTAAAAGTATTATACATCATGGCCAAGTGAGATTTATCCCAGGAATGCAAAGTTGGACTAACATTCAAAAATCAATTAAGATCATCTATCATGGTTGCAGTGTAAAAAAATAAAAATAAAACAAACAAGCAAAAAACCACAAAAGTCAATTAAGAACACAATCCACATGATCATCTCAATAGGTGCAGAAAAAGCATTTGAAAGAAGTCAGGCCAAGTGCGGTGGCTCATGCCTGTAATCCCAGCACTTTGGGAGGCCAAGGCGGGTGGATAACCTGAGGTCAGGAGTTCAAGACCAGCCTGGCCAACATGGTGAAACCCCATCTCTACTAAAAGTACCAAAAAAAGTTAGCTGGGCGTGGCAGTGGGTGCCTATAATACCAGCTACTTAGGTGGCTGAGATAGGAGAATTGCTTGAACCTGAGAGATAGAGGTTGCAGTGAGCTGAGATCATACCACCGCACTGCAGCCTGGGTGACAGAGCGAGACCCTGTCTGAAAAAAGAAAAAGAAAGAAAGAAAGAAGTCAACACCCTTTCATGATAAAGTACCCAACAATCTAGATACAGAAGGGAACTTCCTCAACCTAATAAGAGACAGCTACAAAAACCCCACAGTTAATATCATACTTAATGGTAAAAGATTAAATGCTTTCTCCATAAGATGTGGAACAAAACAAAGGTATCTCCTCTCACCACCTGTATTCAACATTGTACTGGAGGCTCCAGCCAGGAAAATTTGGCAGGAAAAGAAATAAAAGATATCCAGATTGGAAAGGAAGAATCAAAATGATCTCTATTTGCAACCATAATCCTGCATATAGAAAACTCTCAGGAATCCACTTAAAAAAAACTGTTAGAACTAACAATAGTTGCTGGATACAGGATCAATATATGGGGATTGATTTATTAATTTATTAATTGATGGAAAAACCCTGTCTCTGCTAAATATACACTAGCAATGAACAATTCAAACATGAAATAAAACAATTCCATGTACAATATCATCAAAAGGAATAAAATACTTAAAAATAAATTAAACAAAAGAAGTATGAGATTTGCACAATACAAAACATTGAAAGAAATTAAAGGGTATCTAAATAAATTCAAGGAAATTTAATGTTCATAGATCAGAAGATTTAATATTAAGATGGCAATACTCTCCCAAATTATCTACAGCTAATGAAATTCCTATCAAAATCCTAGTTGCCTTTTAATTTCTTTCAGAAATCAATAAACTGATCCTAAAATTCATATGAAAATTCAAGAGATCCAGAATTGCCATAACAGTCTTTATAAAGAACAAAGTTGGAAGACTCACACTTCCTGATTTCAAGTTACACAAAGACGGCATTGGCTGTCTGTTGGTGTTGGCATAAGGATACATATAGAGGTCAATGGAATATAATTAAGGATCCAGAAATAAACCTTCAAATTTACAGTCAAGACAATTCAATGAGGAAAGAATAGCCATTTCAATAAATGTTGTTAGGGATGACCGGATGCTTAGCTGCAAACTAATGAAGTTGAACACCACCTCACACCACACAGAAAAATCAACTCAAAGGGGATCATAGGCCAGGCACAGTGGCTCACACCTGCAATCCCAGCACTTTGGGAGGCTGAAGTGGGAGGATTATTTGATCCCAGGAGTTCAAGATCAATCTGGACAACATAGCGAGACCCCATCTCAAAATTTTATATATATATATATATATATATATATATATATATATATATATATATATATCTCCAGGTGTGGTGGCATGTGACTGTGGTCCCAGTTACTCAGGAAGCTGAGGTGGGAGCGTTACGTAAGCCTGGGAGTTCAAGGCTCTAGTGAGCCATGATCATACCACTGCACTCCAGCCTGGGTGACAGAGGAAGAAGAAGAAAGAAGAAAGAAGAGAGAAGAAGGAGAGGGAGAGGAAGGGGGAGGGGGAAGGGAAGAGGAAGCAGGGAGTGGGGAGGCAAATGAAAGATAGAAAGAGCCGGGCATGGTGGCTCATGCCTGTAATCCCAGCACTTTAGGAGGCCAAGGTGAGCAGATCACCACAGGTCAGGAGTTTGAAACCAGCCTGGCCAACATGGTGAAACTCTTTCTCTACTAAATATACAAAAATTAGCTGGTCATGGTGGCACACACCTGTAATCCCAGCTACTCAGGAGGCTGAGGCATGAGAATTGCTTGAACCCGGGAGGTGGAGGCTTCAGTGAGATGAGATTGTGCCATTACACTCCAGATTGGGCAACAGAGTGAGACTCTGTCTCAAAAACAAACAGAGAAAGAAAGAAAGGAAGGAAGGAAGGAAGGAAGGAAGGAAGGAAGGAAGGAAGGAAGGAAGGAAGGAAGGAAAGAAAGAAGGAAGGAAGGGAAGAAAGAAAGAAAGAAGGAAGGAAGGAAAGAGAAAGAGAAAGAAAGAAGAGAGAGAGAGGGAGGGAGGGAAGGAAGGAAGGAAGGAAGGAAAGAAGGAAGGAAGAAAGGAAAGAAGGAAGGAAGGAAAGAAGGAAGGAAGGAAGGAGAAAAAGTCATAAATCTACATGTAAGAGCTAAAACTGTAGAACTCTTAGAAGAAAACATGAATAAGCAATATTTTTTAATATGCTGTAAATTCTACTTCGTTATGGTACATAATCCTTTTTATGTTTTTCTTTATTAAATACTTCTTGGGTTTTGGCAAACTTTTGATTAATTTCCAGAGTTCTGAAAAAGTTGGTTTTGACAATATTTGTTATTGCTTTATGGAGAAGTGGATTTTTGGGACAGCATGACTCTACACAGTGGTGTTAAGAGCTCCTTGGAGGTGACAGAGCTGTTCTGTATCCTGGTGGCAGTGGTGGTTCCAAGAATCTCCACACAGGATCTGGTGGCATAGAACTAGAAAGTTTTAAAAAAGGCTGAAAACCGAATAAGGTCTGCAGTAAAGTTGTCTGCATTGTACTCTACAGTTAGATAAGATGTCATGATTAGGGAGGCTGAAGGGCAATGGGTACTCTGAGTACTACAGCCGCAGCTCCCTGCAGGTACCGAATCATTTCAAAACAAAGACACTGAATGGTTGGACAAGCATACATCTTGGACAGGTTACAGGAAGAGCTATGAAGATTCACAAATTCTTGCGGTGGGGGGGGACACACACATGCATACTGAACAAACATGCATGTAACATACAGTGCATGTTCACTTTGGGGTCGAGACTTAACATTTAAATGTACTACAGTTAGGCTCTAGATATCAAAAGGTGAAGCAGAGACATGATGGCGTGGAAGTGAACAGCCTCTGTAAACCAGCCAGAACCAGTTCGTAGTCGTCATCTCTTATCAGGAGAAAGCTCCTGAAGTCAGTGTTGCATCCAGCGAACGCTGCAGTCATGGCTGGTGGTGCAGGGAGTCAGAGAGTCAGCCTCTGTGAGCTGGATGAGCTGCAATTGTCTTAACGTTGCTTAGCTGGAGGCCAGTGCTTGTTTAGCTGCTGGAGAAAAAGAAAACCCTTATAGCAAGGTTAGAACACAGTTTATTCTTTAAGTGTAGGGTTGTGTGACTTAACACCTTGCCTGGCATGGTCTTAGGTTCTGTTTACAATTTGGCACCTTCTGCCACAAAAAGTTTGTTCTGTCAGTCTATGGCCTCTGTTTTAATAGCACCACAGAGACAAATCCGTCTCCAAGGTCCTTATCTTGACAATGGCCACGTCATCTCCAGAGTCTTCCAGAGAGTTTGGTGCAAGCCACCTGCTTTTGTCTGTAATCTTTGAAGACCTGGTGCAATCTCCCATGGTGTGGTGTCTACCTAGATTCAGTAAAATTCGCCCAGCTGGACCTGCAGCAGACGCCATGTGTTGTGCATCTTCCACATGACCAGCAGGCACACGGCAAGAGAGCTGCCTACATGGACCCCACACGGTGTTAGGACAGATGCCTTGTGATCTCTATGTCTCCTGTGACCCTCTATCACACAAACTGGCTCTAATCTCAGAATCTGGGGTCTGGGAGAGTCGCACAGCCTTCACATTAGAAGTGAATGGGATCCACAGAGCCTGCTGCAAGAAATGGAAGACGCCTTGCTGCCCAGGTGCACAGCTGCCCAGCAAGGCCCCACTCAGAGACATGAAGCTCCTGTGGCATCTTAGATGCCTCCCAAGCTTCAAAGCCGGACAGGCCTAGAGTGTCATGCATGGCTCCACTGAAGCCAGAGCTCCCAGGACCCAGTTCCCTCTGAGGGATGACCCAGGGAGAAAGCAACGCAGCCAGATGGCTGTGGTCCCACCACAGCGATCACAGAGGTCCAAAAGGGGCATTTCTCTTCTCTTCGTGTCTTCATGTTCCATTCCTTTGGATTTTGTTAGCGATTACAAAAATCCAGTTGTGTTGGGTCACAGAAGTTGCTAAGGAATCTGGATCACGGTCACTTTCTGGATTTGTTGGGTGCTGTAGTCTGGCTCTTCCCCTCATGTCACTGGCCAGGTAACTAGACTCAAATATGTCGGTGAATTTACGGCCTCCCTCCTGCCTCCCGCTTTTTTTTTTTTTTTTTTTTTTGAGACAGGGTCTTGTTCTGTCACCCAGGCTGGAGTGCAGTGGTGTGATCACATCTCACTGCATCCTCCCACTCCCAGGTTCAAGCCATCCTCCCACCTCACTTCCCAAAGCGACTATAGGAATGACTGCAGGAATGGGCCACCATACCCGGCCCAGATTTACCCTTTTAAGTGATTTGTTTTCTACTGCCTTTTTGCATGACATACTTTGAAATGCATACATTCTTTGGGTACAGTTTAATGATATACTACAAATTTACTCATGCCTGTGTTTAGCTCCCCAACAAAGACACAGAATGTTTGCATCTCCTTGGAAATTTCCAACAGTCATCTGTCATTTTCAGCCCACCCCTACCCTCACAGGGACATCTGCTTCTTTCTTGTGGGTGGGTGAGGAGGCTCCTGTGTAAACTTAGCTGGGCAGGTGAGCATTCAGGAGCAAAGCGGCCCCAGTCCTATAGCAGGGCCACTGCCCCACAGACCCCGCCATTATCCAGGCCAACTGGAGCTGCAGATGGTCCCTGAGCCATCACTGCACCCACTTTCCTCCTGTGCCCTCTCAAGAGGCTCTCACAGCCCCCACTTGTGTGGAAGAGTGGAGTGGGGTCAGTGGTCCTGGGGCCCCCAGGCCACAGCAGCAACTCGGGCTGCCCAGGTCTTCCTGTCTGTGGACGGAGGATGCTGGAGAAGTGAGGCTGTGGTCCCCCACCCCTGCTGTGTCTGGAGCCACCTGACCCGTCCTGGGTGTCTGCTGGCCACTCACCACGTGCCACCCCATTTTCAGCAGGGCAGAAAGAAGCTTGTAAGGCCATCATAGACAGAGAAACTGAGGCAGAGGAGAGGCTGGTCTAAGCTGGGACAGCCTGAAGCCTGATGCTCGACAGAGCCAAGGGGGAATGGGGACTGCAGCAGGCAAGGCCTCGAGGTGGGGTGAGAAGGTACATTCCCAACCCCAGGACAGTGGGGGCAGCTGCATGCTGCAGGGTTTCATGGTCCCTTTGTAGGAAGGATTATGGGAGTCGCTCTTGGGTCTCTCTTGGGATGATGGGGTTTGCTATAGAGACATCCTGGGCTAGGCCCCCTGGTCACTGAGCAAAACTCCAGACCTTTTGAGTTAGGTGCACCTGACCTCTCCACCCAGCCCCTTACACAGAACATGCTTCATCAGGTCTCCTACCACCAGCCCCTACCCCCAGCCACCCCTAGGGTTGTCCAAGCACTCCTTAGGGACGCACCTTCTGCTCTGCAGCCCATCAGGGCTTCCCTTTGACAGATGAGGCTGGAGAGGGCTGTGTCCAGGAGGGGACGGGACTGTGGGTGGGGCTGGCAGTAGCCCTAAGGGGAGTTTGGGCAGCTGCTGTGAGTAACCAGCCCACCACGCTCCATGCAGGGCACGTCGCAGGTACAGAGAGGGCCTGGTGGGACAGGGAGTTCTAGAGCAGGCCTGGGGTTGCAGGGAGTTCTTGAGCAGGCCTGGGGGTACGGGGAGTTCCAGAGCGGGCCTGGGGGTGCAGGGAGTTCCAGAGTGGGCCTGGGGGTTAGCAGGGAGTTCTAGATCAGGCCCTGTGGGTGACAGTGGCTTCTGTTTGGAAGGACTTTGAGAGAGGAATGGGGATACTGAGGGGTTTGGCCATCCACCACTGCAGCCCTGTGGCACCTGTGCCCTGTATGTGAAACCACTGATAAACCCCTGCATTGGGTGGGTAGATGGTGCGTGGATAGGATGTGAAGGTCTTTGGTATTTGACCTCTAGGCCAGAATATCTGTCCCTGAGCCGTGCAGGCTCTTAGAGCCCAGAATGTCTTACCAGTCACTGGCCTCCCTCAGAATGGGTTAGAAGCTCTGAGGGCCACACACAGTACTCACGGTCCAAGTCCCAGCAGAGCTGAGTCCCTGTGTCCATCTGAGCTACAGCTGGTGAAGCAGCTCTACTCCTACACCAGGGGCCCTGCTGAGGCACTGGAGCACATGTTCCTGTGTGCAAGGAACTCCCAGAGTGTCCCCAGGTCCCAGGCCACCACTGCCTTCCCCGTCAGACCAGAGCCCCAGGTCTGCTCTGCACCAGAGGCCAGGAGGTGGTAGGGGAGCTCCTGAGGAAGGAGGGAGTGGGGGGAGCTCCTGAGGGAAGGAGGGGGTGGGGGGAGCTCCCGAGGGAAGGAGGGGGTGGGGGGAGCTCCTGAGGGAAGGAGGGGGTTAGGGGAGCTCCTGAGGGAAGCAGCAAGTGGTGAGGGAAGCTCCTGTGGGAAGGAGGGACTAGTGTGGGGAGCTCCTGAGGGAAGGAGGGGTGGGGGCAGCTCCTGAGGGAAGCAAGGGGTGGTGGAGGGTGCTCCTGTGGGAAGCAGGGAGTGGTGGGGGGAGCTCCTGAGGGAAGGAGGGGCTGTGGGGGGCTCCTGTGGGAAGGAGGGGCTGGGGGCACCTCCTGAGGGAATGGGGAGTTCAGGAGGTCGTGGGAGGACACCTGCTGTGGCCCTGGCAAGGCTGGGGTGACTCTGCTGCCCACTGGGCTTGCAAGGCAGCCTGGTCTATCGAGAGGCCCAGCCCCGCCTATGTGTTGCTGCCCCTCCCCACAGCTGGGCCTGTCCCAAGGTGTCTTCCTCCAACCCTCTTTGCCCCTCATCGGACAACAGCAGTGTGAGGCCTGGTGCGGGGCAGATGGGTGGCCTGGAGGCTCACCACCTAGAGAAGCCCCTGGGGTCTGGAGCACACTGCTTCCTTTCGAGCTGGGCCCTGCAGCCCCTGCCCCAATGCCTGACCTTCCCAGCTGCCCTCTGTGTCCTGCCAGGGACCCTCCTGCCAGGCCCACACCACCCCTCAGCCGCTAGCCAGCTACAGTGCCCTTCTTACCCTCTGTGATCCCTCAGTCCAGGGCCCAGCCTCTCTGTAAGTCTCAGCCAAAGTGGAACTGATCTCTGTCTCCTCCCCAGCACCCAGTGGGCCCACCCACCTCGGCTCCCCAACTGGAGGCCAGCCTGACTTCCAGCTCCTGCAGAGCCGTGGCCGCCCACGGCATTGGTCCTGTGCCCAAGCTGGTGTGGTGGAATTTGGCCCAGCAGCCCAGACATGGCTAGATCCTCCCTCTGCAATGGCTGGGATGCCAGGGGGCTCCCAGTATGAAATTCCCTTCGCCACAACTGTGGTGTTCCTGGGACAGCCCTCTGCAGCTGGCCTGAGGAGCATCCCAGTGGGAAATGTCCCTGCCCCCCCGCTGCCAAGAGGCGCAGAGCCAGCTCTGATGCCACTGAGTGCTGTGGAAGCTGGGAGCCTATGTGGGCAGCCAGTGTCTCTCAGGGCAGTGCCCTGTGTGGCTGGACAGGGGTGTGCTGCAGCTCCACACCCTAGGCCTCAGTTTCTCCCACCATAAGAGCTTCCTGGGGATTTCCTGGGAGCCAGGAGGGAGTGCATGGTCCTGCTCTCCCCGCAGGCACATCCCCCACTGCCCCAGCCAGCACAGCTGGTCCTGATTAGAGAGGACCCAGCTCCCCTCCTAAAGTGAGCAAGTCAGGCAGGGGAGGAAACGTGATCCCAGTCCCTCATCCCACATTCCAGCCCAGCAGAGCCGCAGGCAGCATGGCTCCTAACTCCTGGCCCCAGAGGGCTAGGGGAGCTCCTGGGAAGTGCTTCCACTTCCAGCAGGAGATGTGGCTTCCAGCAGGAGACGTATTTGGAGAGAGGTCTCCTCCCATGGCCTGGCTTCCCAGGGATGCTGGCTTTTGGCTCAGGCCTCCTCAGAAGGCATGAGGCCTGTTCTCCTCCCAGGGTCAAGCACTGGCTGATCGCAGCATAGCAGGCTCCGAGCTCTGGGGCATGCAAGAAGATAGCCCCACAGGCCACCTCCCATCCCCTAGCACCACAGGGCCTGCCCAGCAAAATGGAAGGGCAGAAGCCCCCAGGACCCTGGGGCAGCCCAGCCCTGACTTAAGCAGCCCCAGCTTTCCTCTCCCAATCCCTCTTCCATGCAGCTGGCTGGAGGCTGGGCTGCCCTGGCTCAGCATCGGGAGAGCAGTGGGTGGCACACTTGGTCACTTGTGCAGGAGGTCGTGCTGGAGTGACGAGGACTTCCCAGGACACTTTGAGGGGCCCAGACCCTGATTCCCAGCCTCTTTGGAAGAGGCTCCTGCTGGTATGGGATCTACCCCTGGGAGGTTTATGGGACCCTGCACCGCCTTGAGCACAGACCCCTGGGGCAGGGAGACAGCCCTTGCAGGGGTATCACCCACATCAGGCTGTGCCTCTGTCTCTAGCATAGCGTTTGCCATGGGTTGGGGTGAGCTGTGCCTGCCAGAGATGCCACAGAGGCCCTTGACCCCCGAGAGGCCTGGCACAGCCCTGAGGTGGAGGGCTTCGGCCCCCAGACCCATGCTCTAGAGCAGAGGCCCCTGGAGTACCCATGATTGGCCAAGGCCCTGGCTGAGGAGCCTGTGGTCAACCTCTGGGGCCTGTGTGTCCCTGAGTTGCCCCCAGCTGGGGCAGCAACCCAGGAGCCCGTCCCCAGGCTAGGTTTCTGTGGCCTGAGGTTGGCTGGGCAGCTTGAAGGCTCCAGGCTGCCCCGAACACAGCCAGCAGACACCCAGCCTCAGCTGCGGGGTCCATGTGGCTCTCAGCATTCACAGTGGGAGAGGTGGAGGACACAGCCCTGGGAGCCTCCGGAGCCCTGCTCAGACCCTCGGCCCTGCCACTCCACCGGATCTCACGAACACTCACGCACAAGGGCCTTGGCAGCAGCAGCTCCCTCTGCTGGGCTGCTGAGATCCCCACTGTACAGATGGGGAAATGGAGGCCTGTGGAGGGAGAGACATGCCAAAGAGCACATGGTGACCCAGGCGGGACAGGCCTCTGGGCCATGAAGGCTTCCTCTGTCCTGACAGAGGGAGGAGATTGGACACGGTGTGTTGCGGGGGGTTTCCAAATGCGAACACTGCCCTTCTTCAAAGTACCCTCTGTGATCCCCACATCACATTTGGCCCCGAGAGGACAGTCCCTGACGGCCCAGACACTGAGGATTACATAGCATGGAGATCCGGGGCACTGGAGCCTGGATGCAGGGTAGGCACCACAGGACCTCCGAGACCTCTGAAGGGAGCCTGCTGGGGCCAGGGCCCATCCTGGACTACTCACAAATGAGATCCCAGAGCCCCTGCAGGGGAGTTCTGTGCTTCACCTGAGGAAGCAGCCTGACCTTCTGGTAACTCCATATTTACTTTCTGAGATGTTCTGTGCATCACCATGCTCCGTGCACATGCTGTGTGTGTGTGTTTCCCCATGTGTCTGTGTGTGCATCCCATGTGCCTGAGACGGTCTCTCAGCGTCTGCCTGCTGTTGTGTGTCTGCGTCTATGTGTTTCTGGATTTCAAACTTACTTTTGGCAATGAATCAAATGAAATCAGTATTTTGAATTATGCATTTTTATGTACGTCAAGCAGAATACTTCTAAAGGCAGTAAAGATAACAAGACTGTTTTGATACACACAAAAATGCAAAATCTGGACTCCGAATGGCCATGTGGTCTCAGCTACAACATATTGTGTTTTGTCCAATAAATTCAATGGCTTTTTAAAAATCTTGACTTGCAACAGCAAAGCACATTTTAATTAAACTCACCCAGAAGTCAAGAGAAGGAAAACGTTTGCTGCAAAGCTCAATCATAGCTGCTTGTGTTTGTAATTATAAGTAATGCAAGTCAGCAAGATGCATCCAAAACTTTCAAGAACCTTAAAACATCCCTAATACGTGAAGACATGTAGTTCAAACATAGGGTTAGGGTCCTGGTCATGGCTGGGGTCGGGTGGGTAGGGTCAAGGTTAGGGTTAGCATTAGGATCAGAATTATGGTCAGGACTAGAGTCAGTGTCATAGTTAGGGTCAGGATTAGAGTTAGGATCAAGGTCATAAGGTCAGGGTTAGGGTTGGGGCCATGGTTAGGCTTATGGTCAGGGTCAGCATTAGGGTATCAGTATCATAGGGTCAGGTTCTGGGTTAGGGTTGGAGCCTGGGTTAGAGTTAGGGTCAAGCTCATGGTCACTGTTAGTGTAAGGATCAGGTTTAGGGCTAGACTTAGGGTCAGGGTCAGGGTCTTGGTCACAGTGTCACAGTGACAGTCAGCGATACAGTGAGGGTTAGGGTCAGGGTTCATGTCAGGATCCCTGGTGGGGTCAGTATTAAAGTCAGTGTTAGGGTCAGGGTTAGTGTCAGAGTTATTGGTAGGGTCAGTATTAGGTAGAGGATCAGGGTTAGTGTTAGGGTCATAGGATGAGTGTTATGGAGCTCTTAGACACTGGGGCAGGTTACAAAGAGCACTGGGTTGAGGTGATCTGTATCTCCTGCAAATCCCATTGCAGCTGTGGGTATCTGGAACCCCACCCACCCAGCATGCTTTGGCAGGAGACCCTGCCTTGACCTCAGAGAAGCCCTCTGAGAACAGCTCTTTGTAGAAATCAGTGCCTGGATTAATCCTGCTTCTCCCAGGAAGCATCACCTATCTAGGTTCATGCTGTGAGGCACAGAAACACAGATCTATCCCCCTTGGCTTTGGCCCCAGGTAACTCAGAGGCCAGAGCTGTGTTCCACGGCCGCCTGTCTACCCAGTTTCATTGTCTGCCTTCTCTTCCAAACAGTGAGCACTCCCTGATTTCTATTCAATGTTGCTAGAGATGTTCTATCTCAAGCATAAGAATACATGCCTCGGCCAGACATGGTGGCTCATGCTTGTAATCCCAACACTCTGGGAGACTGAGGTAGGTGGATCACCTGAGGTCAGGAGATCAAGACCAGCCTGGCCAACATGGTGAAACCCAGTCTCTACTAAAAATACAAAAATTAGTCGTGTGTGGTGGCGGGTGTCTGTAATCCCAGCTACTTGGGAGCCTGAGGCAGGAGAATCACTTGAACCTGGGAGGTGGAGGTTGCAGTGAGCCAAGATAGTGTCATTGCACTGCAGCCTGGGTGACAGAGTGAGATTCCATCTCAAAAAAAAAAAAAAGCAAAAACAAACAAACAAACAAAACAGGCCTTGGATAAAGGGATTGGCCCGATAATTATGGTGGACCCTCATTATTCCATGATTCCGTATTTGTGGCTTTATTTTTCTCCTCCTCTGTTTGATTTTCTTAAACTTTCTAAATCTTGTTTGGCCTCTTTCAGGGAAGACCTGGAAAGGCAAAAATTGAGTTAAGGAAGCCTTCCTTGGGCAGGGATGGTTTTGCCCAGTGGGGCCACTCAGGGGTTGACCACTCGAGGTCCTGAGTGGAGTCAAGCTGTCTGTTTTGGCTTATAAGAGGGCACCTTGCTGCAGTGCTCCTAGAGTGGAAGAACTTTGTGGGGCCTGCTGGGCAGGTGGTGCTGGGCAGGTGGCCTCGGGCAGCCTGAGCTCCCTTAGTGGGTCTCCACTTCCTGTCTGTCACAAGATCAGGCTTAAACCAAGGGCCTCTGCTTCTCATCAACTGGGTTCCCAATCCACCTGGCTCTGTGCTCTGTGCAGGCATTGGCGGCTCAGGAAGGAGGTGAGCTGGGTTTTGAAAAAAATGAGAGCCACAGTGGGGTGCAACCCTGGCCAGAGCCTCCTGTGGCAGCCACAGAAAACACCATGAACTTCACAGGGATGCTCTGACCCACGAGGCACAGCAGACCCGAGTGGTGCCTCCACACAGGGCCTGTCCAGCAGTCCACAGTGAGGCTGCTGAGGGCCTTCTGCCCCTAAGAGCGGAGCCGGGGAAGCAGGGGCATAGCCTGTGAGAGCTATGGCCACCAGGTTGGTGCTCAAGGCTGCTCAAGGAGGCACCCAGACCTGGCCAGTGCCATGCCCAGAGCCCAACCCAAAGTCCCAGCATGGGGTCTGAAGGGCAGCAGCCAGGAACTGACCAGCTCATGCCCACCTGGACAAGCAAGAGACAGCCTGGAGGGGCCGAGGCTCAGGGCTGTGGCTGTAGGAGCCAGCACCTGAGGTCAGGTAGGTGTGGGTGTGAAGTCCACTTCTCTGTGTGTGCTGGGGCCTGAAGATGGGCAGTGGGTGTCAAGAGTCTTCGCGATGAATTAGGGAGAGTGCCCAGACCCCCGATCAAGAGGAGCAGGAGGACAGAAGACCGGGCCTCAGACACATAGCACCCCCAGAAGGCCGCAGGAGGGCACAGGGCAGCTGGGGCAGGTGGGCCTGCAGAGTCTGGGACGCAGGAAGGGAGTCTGAGCAGGGGCCACTCCCTGGCTTATTTGAGGAGCGCCAGGGGAAGGTGGGCTGCCCTGAAGTCACTGGGGTGGTGAGCTGTGAGCTGATTCTCTGTGGACCACGTGGATCCCATATCCACCAGGGCTCCTTCTCCCTGAGGTTTGGGAAGCTCAGTCCTGGTCTGCTCAGGGCTGCCTGGTTCAGCACGGAAGCCCCACAAGCAGGGAAACCCCTCCTGCCATGGGAAGACGCCGGTGTTCAGGCAGGAATGTGTCAGACTGGAAGAAATGTGAAAAATCCAGAATGGTCCCCAAATGGGGGCTTGAAAGCAACAGAGTTCTTAGTGTTCAGTGGATACGGCCCCGCCCCCACTCACACAAGCAAACCCGAGCACACACACACCACGCAGTGCACACACACACACCTGAGTGTACACACACCACGCAGTGCACGCACACTCGATAACACACGACTCACCTTTCCTAGGCAGGGTCCCTCCATCCCTGGGGGACGCCCCACCTGCCCCAAGCCACCTTTGGAGCGGCGGGGAGGACGCCCGCTCTGGTGGCGCTCCCGGGCGGACTCCTGCAAAGCCCTAGGTCCCGGGCGCTGAGCAGGCTGCGGAAGACTCCCAGGCCCGGGACTCCGCGGCGGGGGCGAAGGACGGGGATCCCTTGGTCTTTCCTCCCCCACCCTGACACTCCAAGGCAACGCAGCATCCCTTCCGCTCCTCCGCCGCCCCGGCTCCCATCCTCCACTCGCGCCCTCGCTGGGCTCGGGCAGCCAGACGGGCTCCTGCGCTACCTGGAGGAGCCCGCATCTCCCCTCCTCTGCCTTCTCCGCTGGACGCCCTGCTCCCGCCCTCGGGCCAGGGCCAGACACCCTTTCCGCGCCAAACGCCCCGCCCAGATCCCAACGTGGGTGTCTACAGACCCCAGTCCCAGGCCGACCACTTCGTCTGGCCACGCCCTCCGTCCCCACTCCACGCCTTCTGCGCCCACCCACGGCCCGCCCACTTCGTCCCAGCCCCGCTACCACGCCCACACCTAGGACCCAACCGTCGCTTCCCACGCCCTCCGCCCGCCCCTACCCACCCAGGACCTCGCCCACCCTGCCACCCATACCATGGTCCCGCCCTCCTTCCCACCCACTCCCTCCCCTCCCACCCACACCTTCTGCGCCCACCCAGGGCCAGCCCCTGTGTCTTGCTCACCCTTAGGCCATGCCTATCTCCCCACGCATACCCCAGCTCACGCTTACCGTCACGGCCCACCCAGGTCGCGCCCTAACCCCCGTCCCCGCCCTGCCACACCCACAGCCCCTCCCTCGCCCACCGCGGCCTGCAAGCTCTGCCCTGGCTGGTACCGGCGCCTGCACGTGCGGCGCACACTCCTCCCTAACGCACTTCACTTCGGAACTAGCCGGAAGGCGCCTCCCCAGCACGCATCTGGAACCTCATCCACTCAGCGTAGCCCGCGGGGCTGTTGTCCCAACAGGCCCGGTCTCTACCGGTCTCCAAATGTAAGCTCTGGAGAGATCGTTTCCAAATCTAGGCCAAGCCCTTGGTTTTGGAAGCGTCTCCTTTGAAATCACTGAAGTCTATGCCTACAGGCTTTCTTCTGAAAATGCTGAGCCATTGGTTCACTGGGGCTGCGGTTGGCCGGGACGGCCGCTGAGCGTGTGCTTTCGATGAAGCCCGGCTCTGCCGTGCACACTCTGGGCCTTGGATCGGAACCCGGGGGCCTCAGGACCGCGCTTCTGCTGGGCTTGCCCTGCCTGTCCCGGCCCCGCCCTGCGGGACCCCGCTCCTCCCTCCTGCACTCGGATTCCTTCCCACTCATGGTGCAAAATGGAAAGAAAGCAAAGGAGACCGGTATCGTGGGTGCTGGACAGTGAATCGCTCCGGCCACACCGAGACCCCTACCTTCTCCACCTCCCAGAGACCCTGTGGAGGTCAGGAACCCTGACTTTTCTGGGGACACGCCGGTGTCAGCGTCGCTCTGTGCCTGTTAACAGTGCCCACCTCTCCACAGCTGCAAAGCTGCAGTGTCTTGCTCTGTCTAATGCATTTCAGTCAGAGGCACTGCGGCCTGCCAGGCTGGCCCTGATCCACACCCTGGTTCCCTCCGACTAGCTGTGCCCTGCGCCCTCCTGAGACACACACCACACACACTCACCTCTGACCCTGGGCCCCTGCTCGGAGTCACAGTGGAGGCTCCCGGTCCTCCCCACCAGCGACCTTGCCTCTCCCTGATACCACCGGGGACCACGACCGCTCCCTCCTCCGCAGGGAGGCCCGTGTGCCAGTTCCTTCCTCCGGGGACTCCGAGTCGCCTCGGTCCAGGGGGTGGACCTCCTTCCCAGGGGGTGAGTGTAGCACGATCTCAGGGCCGCGCTCTGGAGCCTCCCAGAGTGGGGTGCGGGAAGGTGGCCTTGGCCCCGAGCCTCAGGCCGTGCGGCATGCACAACCGACCCAACTCCCCCAGCGCCAGAGGGCCGGGAAACCCCGAGTGTGCGGAGCAAGCCGCTGAAGGCCGGGCCCCTGGTCCCGCCGCCTCTCCTACTGTCTCCTCCCTGGGACTGAGGTGCCCATCAAGCGTTCCGTATTCGAGACCAGTGGGCAAACTGTGACATCCCCTCTCGGCCTGACCGGTAGCAGTGCCCCCTGTACTGGACAGGACTCCTGACTTCACTGCTGTAAATACTCCACCAACGGAGACCACCGAATTGAAACATGTGGAGCAAATTCTAGCATCTCCATGGCGGAGGCTTGTATCCAGTTGACCTTTTTCACAGCAAGTCAACAGAACAGAAGAAGCCCTCCTTTTCCTGGGGCTTGCAGTTGCTGTGGGCCACGACACCTCCCTGGCTCATCCTGGCTTTCCGGGCTGGCTGCCACCCTGTAGCTGGCATGCCCAGGAACTTGTAGCAGCCAGAGGTGCCTATGACAGGTGCCACACCCTTCTCAGCAGCAGGGTCTCTCCACAGTGCACTGTGTGCCTTCCATCTACCTCAAAGACACCAAGGGAGAAGAAGGGGATGTCTCCCAGGCTAACCACCTCTGTGGGACTTCTGAACACGAGTGACCTTCAGGAGGGGCATCAGCACATGTCCATCAGCCCCTGAGCTGAGGGGGGAAGCAGCAGTGGCAGGTGGTGACATGTGCTGTGAGTGGGACAAGAAATTGCAGAGAGGTGGCAATGCCCACTCACTGGGACCTGTATGCCGGGTTGGGGTGAGGTTCCCAGTGGGTGGGACACTGTGTCTTCAGAGCTGTGCATGGGATGTGTGGACATCCCCTCGTTACTGATTCAGAGACAGACATTCAGAGACGGCAGGTACCTTCCTGAGGCCTGGCACACAGTACATGGAGGGATGAAGCGTCCACCCCGACCAGGTAAGTGAGAGGGGAGGGCTGGCCCATGGCCTCCTGGATGGAGGAAATGCTGGGTGGTGGATCTCAAGATACCTATGACTCCTGGCCCTAGTGCACTGGCAGCTTCTCTCAACCCCTCAGCCAAACACTAAGGGCTGGAAAGGATTCTGCAGGTGTCATTAAGGCCCAATGATATGGGTTGGCTGTGTCCCCACCCAAATCTCATCTTGAATTGTAATCTGTGTAATCCCCATGTCATTGGGAGGGACCCAGTGGGAAGTGATTGGATCATGGGGACCGTTTCTGCCATGCTGTTCTTGTGACAGTGAGTTCTTACGAGATCTGGTGGTTTTATAAGCATCTGGAAATTCCCCTGCTTGCACTCACTCACTTCTTCCTGCTGCCCTGTGAAGGTGCCTGCTTCTGCTTCACCTTCCGCCATGATTGTAAGTTACTTAAGGCCTCCACAGCCATGCGGAACTGTGAGTCAATTAAACCTTTTTTCTTTATAAATCACCTAGTCTCAGGTGTTTCTTAGACTGGGCGCAGTGGCTTTCGCCTGTAATCCCAGCACTTTGGGAGGCCTGAGCCAAGTGTTGGAAGTGTGGGCCTGTTTTCTCCTTGAGGCTTGTAGTAAAATGCAGAAGGAAAGAAGCACTGAGGATGGAACTGCAGAAATAAAAAACAACAACCAGCACTTGATGATCTGAGAAATTCTCAGCCTGTCCAGATAGCAAAAGATGATAGAATGAGGAGCACCATTGTTGGGAAAGTGTGATCTGCAGAGAAGTCTGGGCAGTAACTGGACAGTGATTCGCTGTGGGACTCACGGTGCATTCTGCCCTCTCAGCAGAGGCCAGCAGTCAACATGGGGCTGGGCAGCAAAGCTCTGTGGAGGACCCACTTATCTAAAGGCATTGATCCCTGTGACATGCACAGGAGACTCACAAGGATTTTGAGATTGTTAGATCAACAGAAACATTTCCAGCTTGGATGAAAGGTGCAGAGCCGGGGCAGTGTGAAAAAGGGCTGTTGGAATCCCAAAATCTTACAGGCAGGAAACAGGCTGATGGAGCTACTGGACTGCAGACCAGGTTCTACCCTTAAAGAAAAAGGATGACCCCACAGGTGGAGCTTTGGCCTAAGAGGCCAAAACCTCAAATCCCAGAAAATTATTTTCAGGTCCTGAAACCTAATGAAATTTGTTCTGCTGGATTTCAATATTGCTTGGGAATGGTGACTCCATTCTTTTTCTTTTTTTTAATAATAGTTTTAGGCTGGGTCCGGTGGCTTACGCCTGTAATCCCAGCACTTTGGGAGGCTGGGGTGGGAGGACTACATCAGGGCAGGAGATTGAGACTAGCCTAGCCAACATGGTGAGACCTCATCTCTACCAAAAACACCAAAATTAGCCGGATGTGGTAGCACATGCCTGTGATCCCAGCTACTCAAGAGGCTGAGGTGGGAGGATCACTTGAGCCCAGGAGGTCAAGGCTGTGGTGAGCTGTGATTGCACCACTGCACTCCAGCCTGGGCAACAGAGTGAGACACTGTCTCAAAAATGGTAATAATAATTAAAAATAATAATATAAAGAGGCCAGGTGCGGTGGCTCACACCTGTAATCGTAGCACTTTGGGAGCCTGAGGCAGTCAGATCACCTGAGGTAAGGAGTTCAAGACCAGCCTGGCCAACGTGGTGAAATCCCACCTCTATTAAAAATACAAAAATTAGCTGTGCATGGTGATGCATGCCTGTAATCCCAGCTATTTGGGAGGCTGAACCAGGAGAATTGCTTGAACCCGGGAGGCGGATGTTGCAGTGAGCCAAGATCACGCCACTGCACTCCAGCTTGGGCGACAGAGTGAGAATCCATCTCAAAAAATAAAAAGAGGAATAGTTTTAGGTTTACGGAATAGTTGAGTGGAAGATAGTTCCCATATACCCCAGCTTACACCCTCAGCCTCCCTTAATATAAAAATCCCCCACCACAGTGGTACATTTATTACAATCAGTGAGCCTAGCTTGACACAGTATCACCCAAAGTTTACATGAAGATTCACTCCTGATGTTGTACATTCTAGGGGTTTTGACAAATGTATGACAGCATGCATCCATCATTAGAGCATCAAACAGAGCAGTGTCACTGCCCTAAAACTCCTCTGCACTCTGCCTGTTTATCCCTCTCCCCCTCCAATGCCTGACAACCACTGATCTTTTCACTGTCTCCATAGTTCAGCCTTTTCCGGTGTGTCCCCTAGTTCTCACATTGGCTTCTTTCACTTAGCAATATGCATTCACGTTTCTTCCATTTCCTTTCATGACCTGATGGCTCATTTATTTTGAGCACTGAATAATACCATTGTCTGGATGGGCCACAGTTGATTCATTCACCTGCTGAAGCCCATCTTGGCTGCTTCCATGTTTGGACAATTATGAATAAAGCTGCTATAAACATTCATGTGCAGGTTTCTGTGTGAACATGTTTTTAATTTATGTGGGTAAATACCAGGGAGCATGATTGCTGAATCATATGGTAAACTGCCAAACTGTCTTCCAAAGTGGCTGCACCATTTTGCATTTCCACCAGCAATGGATGAGAGTTCCTGTTGCTCCACGTCCTCCCCAGCAACTGCTGGTGTTAGTGTTTTGGATTCTGGCCATTCTAGCAGGTGTGTAGTTGCACCTCCTTGTTTTAATTTGCAGTTCCCTAATGGCATGCAATGTGAAACATCTCTTCAGATGCTTATTTGCTTATATCTTTTTGGTGAGGTGTTTGTTATGGTCTTTGGTACCATTTTTACTTGGGTTTTTTTTGCTAAGTTTTAAGAGTTCAAATTTTTTTTTTTTTTTTTTTTTTTTTTTTTTTTAGATTTTAGCATTGTTATTAGAGATGGGGTCTGGCTTGGTTGCCCAGGTTGGTCTCAAACTTACGGTCTCAAAGGATCCTCCCCTGTCTCAGCCCCCTGAATTATTGGGAGTCATGCCTGGCTTCAAGAGTTCTTTTTCTATTTTGGATGAAGTCCTGTGTCAGACGTCTTTTGCAAATATTTCTCCCAGTCTGTGGTTTGTCATTTCATTCTCTTGACAGTGTCATTTGCAGAGCATTAAGTTTTACATTTTAATAAAGTCTAGCTTGTCAATTTATTGTTTCATGGATCATGGCTTTGGTATTATGCTATATCTAAAAAGCCATCACCAAGGGAATGTAAATTAGCCATCAATTAACCACTAGGGAAAACAGTTTAACAATAAATGAGTGAAAAAAAATTTATAAGCCATCATCGTACCCAAGATAACCTACATTTTCTCCTATGATATATTCCAGGACATTTCTAGTTTGCATTTTACTTTTAGGTCTATGATCCCCTTTAGTAATTTTTTTTTTTTTTTTTTTTTTTTTTTTTTTTTTTTTTTTTTTTTTTTTGAGATGGAATCTCACTCTGTCACCGACTGGAGTGCAGTGACGCGATCTTGGCTCACTGCAACCTCCACCTCCCAGGTTCAAGCAATTCTCCCGCCTCAGCCTCCTGAGTAGCTGGGATCACAGGTGCTTGCCAGCAAATTTTGTATCTTTAGTACAGACAGAGTTTCACCATGTTGGCCAGGCTGGTCTTGAACTCCTGACCTCAACTGATCCACCTGCCTTGGCTTCCCAAAATTCTGGGATTACAGGCATGAGCCACAGCGCCCAGCTCCTTTTCATTAATTTCTGTTTAGGGTGTAGGGTCTGTGTTTGATTTCTTTTGCACATGTGTATGTCTAGTTGTCCCAGCACCATTGTTGAAAAGACTGTCTTTTCTGCATTGTGCATCTTAGAAAATGAGTTGACTATATTTATATGGGTCTATTTCTGGGTCCTCTAATCTGTTCTATTATTTGTCTCTCCTTTTACCAGTAACACACTGGTTTGGTAACTCCAGCTTTCTAAGTCTTCTAGTCAGGTAGTGTCAGTCCTCCAACTCTGCTCCTCTCCTTCAGTACTGAATTGATTATTCTGGGTCTTTTGCCTCTCCACATATACTTTAGAATCATTTGTTAATATCCACAAAATAACTTGCAGGGATTTTGATTGCAATTGCATTGAATCTATAGATCAAGCTGGAAAGAACATGTTGAAAATACTGTGTCTTCTTATCCATAAATGTGGAATTTTTCTCTATTTGTTTCTTCTTTTTTCATCAGGGTTTTGTAGTTTTTCTCATATATATAGAAAGAGTACACATTTTTTTAGACTTGTATGTAAGTATTTTATTGTTTGGGGGTGCTAATGTAGAAGTATTTTGTTTTTAACTTCAAATCCACTCATCCATTGTCGGTATACAGGAAAGTGATTAACTTTTGTATATTTTGAAATCTTGAATAGTTGTTCATTATTCTAGGGGATTTTCTTGATCCCTTTTTACACTTTCTACCTGAAAAATGTCATTTATGAACAAAGAGAGTTTGTTTCTTCTTTCAGTATCATTAAACTTTAACTTCCTTTTCTTGCCTTGTTCCATCTGTTAGAGCTTAAAGTGCTGAAAGGAGGTGGTGAGAGCGGACGTACGGACCTTGGTCGTGATTTTAGTGGGAAAGTTTCTACATTCTTACTACAGTATATCATGTTAGTTTTGAGGTCCGGTGGACAAGAAATGGCCAAGTGACACAAAAGGCCTCAACTGATATTGCAAGGACTTGCTGACAGTGAGAGGTTAGAAACACAGGAGACCCCACCCACACTGTGAGGTCCTGATGAGAGCGAGGGGGCAGGGACAGGGGAGACCCCACGCATACTGTGAGGTCCTGAGGACAGGGCACAGCCTCCTCCAGGCTTGATGGGGGTGCACACGGTGGCTGCAGGCATGGTGAGCTCTTGCTGCTGGCTCTCAGCACTGAGAGGAGGGAGGGGCCATGGTGTCCACATGTCTTGGGCTGGGCTTGGGGGCCAACACTGGCCTCCTTGGGGTGCCCAGGCTGGGAGCACTCACTCACCTGTGGCCTTAGTGTAAAAACCCCAGAGGGCAAGGTCTCCTTTTGCAGGCTGCTAAGTATAAATCAAATAAGAAAAAGAGAGCAGAAAACAATTTCCCAAATCAAAAAAGAACATCAGAGTGCTGGGCACAGTGGCTCACGCCTGTAATCCCAACACTTTGGGAGGCCGAGGTGGGCGGATCACCTGAGGTTGAGAGGTTCAGACCAGCCCGACCAACATGGAGAAACCCCATCTCTACTAAAAATACAAAATTAGCCAGGTGTGGTGGCGCATACCTGTAATCCCAGCTACTCGGGAGACTGAGGCAGGAGAATCACTTGAACCTGGGAGGTGGAGGTTGTGGTGAGCCAAGATCTAGCCATTGCATTCCAGCCTGGACAACAAGAAGGGAACTCCGTCTCAAAAAAACAAAAACAAACAAAAAAGATCAGAGCTCCCTGGGCTGTGGCTTTCTAGAGAGGCTGCTTCCCAGTTTTCCTGCCAGGCACCTGCACCGGCTCTGGCAGCTGGCACTGCAGCCCCTAGTCCAGCTACAGCCTCAGAGCAAGACCTCCTGTGGAACTGGGGTCTTGGCAGACATCCTCAGTGAGTGACATCAAGACCAGGCCATCCTGGATTAGGGTGGGCCCTGGACCTGTGGCAGGTGACCCTCTAAGAGAAAGGGGAGGGGGACTTGAGGTGCACACATCGGGAACTGGCCATAAGAGGATGGGCAGAGACTGGAGTGTGCAGCCACGCGCCCAAGGCGCCTGAGCCACCAGGAGCTGAAGGAGGCCGTGCGGGGTGCAGGGTCCTCCCCAGAACCTTTGGAGAGAGCACACCTGGGATACCTCAATGTGGGGCTTCTGGCTGCAGAGCTGCGAGGGTGTGTGAGGCTCACTGAGCAGCCTGGGAAGGCAGCACCACTGGGCATTGGGTGCACCAGCATGGAGGCCCCATAGGCTGGGCCATGGCACCATCCTGGGCCTCACCTCCCATGTGCCCACACCCTTCCTTGCAGCCCTGCATGAGGCATCTGGAAGCAGCATGGCGAAGGGGCACCACCTGTAATGTGACGCGCAGTCCCGCCAGAGGCCATACTCACCTCCCCCAGGGCCTCTGAGGGAGTGGCCGCTGACCCAGACACAAGGCATCAGGTAGAAACATTGGCACCCACCTTCAAAAACCACTCTAAAGCCAGCATTTCCCTTTATTTCTGGATGGAAATGGGGCCATAAAAGCAGAAATCAGTATTTCTGTTTGAAAGGTGCAGTCATGCTAATTTCACTTTTGGCTAAAACCGAGACGATAAAAGAACAGCTGGGTGTTTATAGGATGCCCTCAAAGTGAGCTGGCTCAGTGAGCTGGGTTCTAACTTCACTCACAAATTCATAGTACAGCTTAGAAGGCCAGTCTGTCCATGAAAGGGAGCCAAGACAAGACGAGGGCAGCGCATTGGCCTCTTCCAGGCCTGTGCCAAGTGTCCTTGGGGTCCCGCCATGGTCCACACTTCTGCGGCATCTGCAGAACATGTGGCCGGGTCCTGTCCGGCAACAGGGAGAGCCGAGTGGGGGGCAGGCATAGCGCACACCTATGGAGGCCCCTAGTGTGGAGGTGGCCCCACAGTAGCAGCCCCATCCAGAGGAAGACCACACCGGAGGGCCACAGGCCTCTGCAGCCCTGGCACCGACTCTCAGTCCTCCATCTCAGGGGGATGTGCAGGCAGAGACAGGAATGCAGGGACACTCTGCCCCTAGGTCAGCTTCTTCATCCGCCTGTTGTGCTTGTCGATGGTCAAGGTTGCTCTGTCCACAGCTGCTGCGACGCCATCCAGGGCTTCGTCTTGTCTCTCTAGCTCACTCTCAGCCTCCAGGGCCAGCCCCTTCATCCTCCTCAGGATCTGGGGAGAAGCACAAAATCACAGCAGAGGCTGCCATCTCTGCAAACCCTAGCAGAGACAACATCTCCCTGTCTCACACATCCAAGAGCCTTTGCGTGACCACCTGGGTGATGCCATCTGAGAGCCAGCGGGAGGGAGCCAGCAGCCCAGCACCAGGGTCAGGTCATGGCTCTGCCTCTGCCAGTACAGGCCTGGTGAGATGAGATGCCCGCCCCACCTCCTGCCTGGTGCAGCGGCCACACTCTGGCCTGCCATCTCCAGGCTGCGGAGTGCTCTGTTTGGCTGACCCTGTGGGAGCGTTGCATGTGGGTGTGGAATTCCTGCCCACAGCAGGGCAGCTGGGGACCTGGGTAGGCAGCTCAGATTTGAGTCCCAGCTCTCGCCTGGCCACTGTGCTCATGACCTGTCTGCACGTGGGTCCCTAACTGCAGATGGAGTGGGAAAGTAGGATTAAAAAGAAACACAAACCCTTTCTCTTGTCTCTAAGTGTGAGATGTTTCATGCACACTGCAAATGATAGAACGAAACTCTCCACACGGTGGAGGGCAGCCAGCACCGTGGGGGTGTGGAAGACAGTCCCCGGCCCAGCAGGTGCAGAAGCTGGAGGCACGCAGGGCCAGGCAGGTGTCGATGGGGAAGGCTGGATGGGTGGGCCACCCCAGGAACGACAGCACAGAGATGTGTCCCCTGGGTGCAGCGGGGGCGATAAGCTGAGGGCTGAGCTGGTGCTGTGTCTGTGCCTTAACCGGCTGTGTTCTATGAGGAATCTAGGCAGGTGAACCACACTGTAAAGCACTGCTTTACGCACTCAGCCTAGCTCTAGAAGCCTCATACCACCACCTGACAACGGAGAAGAATACACTGGAAAGGAAACTTGAGTGACCCACCACTTGCAATAAATGTCCATGTCCTCTTTCAGGGAAAGTTCTGGATCACTGTTTAAGACAGGAGAAGGAACCCTCAGTGTTCTGTGTCCCCACCAGTTGGACAGCAGTGACCGCCCAGGGTCCAGGGGGTGGTGATTTTGAGGGGAGTCCCTACAGCTCCTCTGGTTGCCTCTAGGAATAGCACACCTGAGCCCTCGGGGAGCGGCCTCCTCATGCTCCGCCCAGTGACATGGCAGGAGGCTCAGCGTCCTGCAGGGTTGGGCGACCAGGGCAGGGGATTCAGTGCTCCCCAGCAGCAGGGCGGCCAGCGGTGGAACACATGCAGCTCGGGATTCAGGGTCACAAGCAATGCCCCCGCCCATGGTCCGGCCTTCATCTGACCCATGAGAAACAGTATGGAGGCGGCCAGGACAGAGGGCCAGTCAGTCGGATCCAGCTCCTTCCACGGAACAGTGTGGCTCACATGAGATCACAAATGCGAACAAGCTGTGAAAACCGGAAAGGGCCTAGCCAGGGTCGCTGCTGCGCTGCAGAAGGAGCCCTTTCCCAGCCGAGGGCCCAGCCCCTCTCTGAGGACGGCACAGGGAGTTGGGGGCTGAGGTCACTCACAGGCACACAGCAGAGGTGAAATGAGCCACATGTCCCTTTCCAAACGCAGCCTTCCTGCTGAGATCTTTGTCATAAGACAGATGAATAAATGCCTGACTAGAGCCCCAGCTCCAGACAGCAGGGCTTCTGCACCCTCAGGAGCTGGCAGAAACTCCATCTGTTGAGTCATGACTTAGATCGCTGGATGGGGCTCTGGAAAGTATATGGTGGGGTCAGTGGCTCCAGGAGGACGGGCAGATGACCTCACACAGGAGGTCTTTTCCACCGCCTGGCCCATGAGCTCACGTGGCCCACGCCCAAACTGTGCCATGAGAGGGAAGAAAGCATCAGCCCACCCCTCGCTGGCTCTGCTAACCCGCTCCCTTCTCACCTGCCACTGCTCTCAGAGTGATCCTGAGGACATTGCTGGAACCAGCAGGCACAGTCCTTGGAAAGGATGGCCGGGCTACACACTCACACCGTCCCTGTGCCTACATCCCGTGAGGAGGCCTCCCGCAAGCCAGGGATATGGATCCGCTCGGGCTCTGGTCTCAGTCCCTATGTCCCTCGTCAACCATGCTAAAATGTGATTTAAGCGTATTTAGAATTTAAATGTCCTTCAGGGCCACAGGGCTCCTGTAAGCTGACAGCTGGGGAGATGGCCCAAGCCCCTGCCAGGACCCACAGCTCTAAGGCCTCCCACCAGCCCCTGCGTCAGCCCTGCCCTCTCCACAACCACGGCGTGGAGTGCTATCAGGAGACACCACTATTTGTCTTTTCTGTTAATAACTGCATGTAGAAAACCAGGAAACAAGAGAGAAGTTAAGGAAGAAAACAAAATCTGTCATAATCCAGACCACTGTTAGACTGGCACCATCAGTGACACGAGCACACTCCCATCTGGCTTTTTTCCCCATTGCTATGTCCATACACTCTTGCGAATAACTCAAATTTGAGATTAAACTATACACACAACTTTGTCTTCTGTTTTTACCATCCCATAGCTATCCTGAATGAAAGCTGAGTTATCGGATATGCAATGTAAGCTGACATTGTTCTAAAAACGTGGCACATTTTACCTGTTTCACAGACAGGGTGACCTGCCCCTGGTCCTGAGGATACACTCATTGCACATAGAGATGCTGTGCGGCATGACCCAGGTCACTGCCAGAAGTCCCATAGCCCTTATAGGTGGTGGCAGGGCCCTGGGACATCCAAGGGAGGCTAGGCCAGGACCTGCTGTGGCTCTCAGACTGGAGTGTCTTCGGCAGGATGACACTAAGGGTAGCGGAATAAGCCGTATTAATCTGTCTAACCCTGACCCAGATGTTCGAAGGTAAAAATGATAGGGAAAACAAATAAAATCCTGTACTGAACCCAACAGACACAGAGTACCATTTGACATACATCAATGCCAATAATTATTAAACATACATCATATTCTTCTTTTAAACATAGTCCTAGCAAGCCGCCATGAAGGTTATACTACCCACGGCAAGGCCCAGAAGAGACCGGCAACAACTCAGGGATCAGGAGCCACATGGAGACCAGGACCACAGGGAGGCGTGAAGCCCATCCACCTGGGGCCACCTCCACACAGACCCTGAGAGCCCCACACTCCTGTTCACTATCTTCCCCACATGATGCCTGTCCCCCCGGCTCATCTCCAACAGACCCAGGCAGGCCAGCACTCATGTCTGCCACCTTCCCTGCAAGGCTGAGTGGTGTATGCCCAAGATGCTGGCTGTGCTAGTGACCCTGGTGTGATGTGATCACTTTATGTTCCATGTATGGAAAATATCACTACATAAGCCGTGAGTATGTACAATTATTCTCAACCTAAAAATATTGTCTATGACATCTCCCCAGAATATAAAGAAGAAAATAACCTTTTTTAAAAAAAGACACCAAATTCATGCCTTTTTCTAGTGCATAAGAAAGCAGTGGAAATAGCAAAAATTTCTGTAGTTTAGGTTTTTGCCTAATAAGCACAGTAATAATATGCACATTTAATTTGTGACCAAGACCAGCTGATCTGCCTACAGAAGTAGAATATTTTATTGTGTACACAGACAAAATAAAGGCTGGCTCCTACTGTACTTTTTGATTTGAAAATGTCTCACCACGTTAAAGGCCTTAAAAGAGAACTCATTCCAAATAGTCTGTTGAGACCCTTGGCCTGCCTGCCAAAATTGCACTTGAAGTTAATTAATAATGCAAAAACACAAGAGCGATCTGTACAGCTGCTAGGTCTGCAGACAAAGAACATTCCTGAGCGAACCTTCAAACTGCCAGTGTCCTGGAGTGCGGGTCCAGATTCTTTTTCCTTTAAGAAGGGACTGAAGTAATTATATGGCATCGTGTGCATTCCACATAACAGGGATGGAAAGAATGGAGAATGTGAAGTCTGGCCAAACCCTAGAAACAGTTGTTCCTCTGCGGCCTGGGGTGACAAGCCATCTAGCCATTGTGTAGGATGTTGTCAGCTCCAGGGCAGCCAGTGGCCTCACGGAGGAACCCTCATGGGCTCTGAGTCAGAGGCCAGGTGCAAATCAGACTTCCTTGAGTCTCTGCTACATAAGTAAAGAAACTCAGGAACCGGCCTTCCTTCCAGCCAGTTCGACCTCCATAGAAACCACCTGATTAAAAGTGCTTTGGGTTTTGGGGGAAACAAACTTTTATAAACTTCAAAGAAATAGAGCAGGGAGTGCTTGAAGGACAGTACAATCCAGGTAGGCCCTGGGGCATGCCTGCGAGCCGGACCTGAGAGAAGTGTTCCTAAGAGAAGCTGCGGCTTAGAGCGTCAGTGGATGCCTGGCCAGACCTAGGCCCAGACTCTGTGGTCCTGAGCGGCTTGTGGGACCCGCTGAGGGCGTCAGAGCCAGGAAGGGGAGCAGCCCTAGGTGACTTAGGCAGGCAGCAGGAGGCACAACCTGAACAAAGAAACACAACTGAGTGCGGCCGACACTGCCAGCTTATGGCCTAGGATAGCACCAAAGCCACTTTCCTCCAACACGTCTGTGAGGAGGATGCCCTGGGTGCTGCGGGCCTGGCCGGCTCCCTCGTGCCCTTAAGCAAGGCTGTTCCGGAAGAAAAGCTTCTGCTCGCTGCCCTGCTAGGAAAGCCTCTGTCTCCATGAAGCTCCTGCAGACTCAGAGCAAAGCATCACCAACACTGTCTGGGTTGACAGTGACATAGGCCAGAAGCCCTGCACAACAAAGACAAGAGCGTTTAGCATTCTCACCATTTCCATTTTGTTTATAAAGACAAAAAATAAATATGGAAAAATAGCCTAATGAAGTAGGGTGGGCCCACCTACCAAGCAGCTGTGTGTCCATGTGCGCACCATTAGGGCAAGGCTGAGTGCCGGGCGCCTGAAGACATCCCGGGCTTGTGCTTTCGCTGCCACCAGCAGCCCGGGAAGACGCTGCTCCAGAGGCATGCAGGGCCTTGAGCCTCCAAACTCTGCGGGACATTGGCTCTTGTGTCCCACGCGACATGTCTGCTCTGGCTCGCCTTGCAATGCCAGAGTGTGGCACATCACTGCACAAAGCCAAGCATCAAGAGCAGTCTGCTGTTAGCTGTGCTGCCCTGGCCGTGTCATTAAGCTGACTCACTGAGGAACTGTGAATTTTCTTGCAGTGAGAAATTAGCAACCATTTAAGAACAGAGCTGGGATAAATCAAGCTGTCTACAACTCAAAATAGTTCTACCAGTTGGGGCCATTAATATGCTGCAGAGAATGTAAAGGGGGAAAATTGGCTCTCACCACAGCCAAGCTCTGGAGGCTGTAAAGAACACTCTCTGCTGCGATCTGTCACACTCGGCACTCGCAGACCACCCTGAGGCCCGCCCGAGTCCCCTCTGCTGCATTCCTGGAGGCCAAGGTGGTCTGTGCACTAGCAGGGGGGCAGGCGCAGGGCCCCCCTCCTCAGGATGCCCCCGTGGCGGTGGGTTGAGGCAATGAGCACGGAGGCCTTGCTGCTCAGAGGGGACTTTGAGTCAGCCGGGCCAGCTGAGCTCATTCCAGGCGCGCACAGGAAACGCTGTGCAGAGCAAGGAGCCGGGCCTGGACTAAATTGTCCTGCCCAAGAGCGCTCCCTGCTCCTAGACCACAGATGGAGATTCCCATTAAGAGAGCCAAGTGCTTGAGGGACGATGAATCCTCACTAAAGTGTTCAGTGAATGTGAACTGAGTGCCACTGAAGGTGCATCTCACACGTGGAAGAACCTCAGTGGTACCCTCAAAATAGGAAACAAACTGAAAACGCACTAAAATGTGGCTCTTCCAAGGGGTCGGCCACAGCCCCACAAAACCCACTTCCCAGCCTGAACCAAAACGGCCAGAGCTGTGGCCAATGAATCTGCTCCCAACTTGCCAGGCACCTCATGCTCTGCCCTGTGCGCTGCGGCCCTGTCCCCCTTGCCTCTCATCTGCACCTTGAGGCGGGACGCTGCTGTGCAGAGGGGACAGGAACAGGGCCCAACACTCAGGGCTGTGACACACAGCTCAGAAGCAGCCACAGTGCTGACCCCTGCCATCCAGGGCCACTCTGCAGCCTCACTCTCCCAGTGGGTGATGCCTGGCCCAGTGAACCTGCCTCTGGCATTGCTCTCTCATCCTTCAACACATGGTGTCAACAGCTGCACAAACCTACTTCCCAGCCTGAACCAAGACTGCGTAATACCTGCTGACCACATTTAAAGGCTAGCAAATGTATCAAAATGAACAGAACAGCTAGGCAGAGGATCCATACAGAAACAGGCAGCCTGCACAGCACTATAAACCCATGGCCCAGGAGACCTGTGCAGAGCGCTCCACCCACAACCGCAGGAGCCCATTCTCCTCTGCACCAGATGCCTCCATGGGCCACAGGCTGGGAGGTGGGCCACGGACTGGGAGGCAGCCCTCAACAAGCCTAGAGAGACGGATCCACAGCAGGTGTCTCCTCCAACCACAGCAGAGGGAAGCTAGCAACACGGCAAACTGCAGTGTTCACAAATTAAACAACCAACAGGTGATGGAAGGGAAATCAGTAAATTCTTTGAGATGAATGAAAACAAAAGCATGATATACTAAAATAGTCATGTGCTGCGTAATGATGTGGATGCATCCTGAGGAACCATGGCTCAGGGTCTCATCGTGGGACAATGCTAGAGCACACATACACACACCAAGGGGGCAGGGCCTGTGGTGCCTGGCTGTGTAGTGGGGCACATCCCCGCAGGCTGCAGGCCTGCACGGCACACCACAGCACCAAGCAGCACAAGTAGCTGGAGCACCACGGTAACCACCTGCACATCTAAATGTGAAGAAGGTACAGTAAACGTGCAGCATAAAGATACGAAATGGCACGCAGTATAGGGCGCTTCCCGTGAGCAGGGCTGGCAGGACTGGATGCAGCCCTGGGTGTGTGGTGAGTGACCGTGAAGGCTTAGGTTTGACTGAACACTACTGTGGACTTTATCAACACTGTGCACTAAGGCTCCACTAAATTTATTTTAAAAAGTCTTTCTTCAGTAATAAGTGAGCCTTAGCTTCCTATAACTTTTGTGTATTACAAACTACGATTTTTTTTAATTCTGACTCTTCTGTAATAAAACTTCATACACCAACACTATATAGCCGTGCCAGAATAATTTTTCTTTATATTGTTATCCTATATGCTGTTTTCTCTTTTTAATTTATTTTATTTTTTACTTTTAAAACTTTTTTTTGGCCAGCGCAGTGGCTCATGCCCATAATCTCAGCACTTTGGGAGGCTGAGGATGGAAGGTTGCTTGAGCCCAAGAGTTCAAGACCAGCCTGGGCAACATAGGGAGACTCCATGTCTACAAAAAAATAAAAAAACAACTTAGGTGGACATGGTGGTACACACCTATAGTCCCAACTACTTGGGAGGCTGAGGTGGGAGAATCATCTGAGCCCGGGAGGCGGAGGTTGCAGTGAACAGAGATCATGCCACTGCACTCCAGCCTGGGAGATAGAGTGAGACCCTGTCTCAAAATAAAAAGTACAAAAAACCTTACTACAAACCTACAGTAATCAAAACAGCGACACTAGACCACAGAATGGAATTAAGTGAGAAACCAGAGATAAACTCATATATCTATGGCTAACGGATTTTCAACAAGGGTGTCAAGACCATTTAATGGGGAAAGAATGGCTGGCTTACCAAATGGTATCGGGAAAACTCGATCTGGACACACAGAATAAATCTGGGTCCTCACCTCACTCTGCACACAAACATTAACTCAGAATGGGTTCACAACCTAAAGAGGAAACCAAAACCACAGAACTCCTAAGAAAACATGGGGATAAAGCTTTATGACCTGGGGGTCTTAGAGCATTTTCCTTAATAAGGGGGATCACTGTGTACCCTAAAGACTTGAGAGCAGGACCTCAAACAGACGCTCACATGTGAACACTTACAGCAGCATTCTCCATAGCAGCCTAAAGGAGGAAAGAGCTCGCACATCCACCAACAGAGGGGTTTTCAGGGTCCTGAAAACCACATGCCAAGTGAAATAAACCAGGCACAAAAGGACAAGGGCTGCGTTACTCCCCTGCTGTAAGGAACCCAGAGTGGCAGGCTAGCAGACATGGAAGGCAGAGTGGTGGGTGGGGAGCTGGGGCAGAAACGTGGGTTTGTGTCTCAAGAGAAAGTTTCTGTGCAGGACGATGGTGGTGAATTTCATTAACCCCACTAAATCGTACACTTAAAAATGGTTAAAATGGCAAAATTTGTGTTTATATATTTCACCAATTTTTAAAAAGTGAATAATGAGAAACTCTCCACTGCTATAACACATATTACCTTCCACAGCCAGGGCCTCCACGACACCCAGCACTTGCCCCACACACCTGGCCTTCATTAACGCGACAACTGGGAGGACAGGAAAGGCTCCAGGTGGGGCGAGTCCTCCAAGACTGAAGTCCCACTCAGCACTCGGTCTCTGCTTGACCTGTTCAGCTGGTACAGCCTGGGAGTGGCCTTGGGAGGGCTTGTCAGGTGCTGGCCTCCAGCCCTCAGCACGGGTCCTGCACTCTATCCTGCCAGGCCCCTTGCACCGGCAGTTTCCCAGGTGGTTTCTGGGTACCGGTTGGTGTATCTGGGACCCCAAAGGCTGTGCCTGGTATGGCCTCCTGCCCCCATCGCTCTGAAGCCACGGGCCCTGCTCAGCCCAGGGTCCTGGGTCCTCCGCAGTCATGCCCAGTGCAATGGGAGTTTGGGGGACATAGGCACAGGAATGGCTCACCTGCAAAAGCAGAGGGTGTGGGTGGGGGTGGACAGGGTGTACAGAGGTGGGTGAGCAGGCGCTCACTGTCATGAACCCATTAGCCAAAGAGCATACAGGTTAAAAGGGAAGGCGTGGTGTTTCCCTGTGATGCTGCCTCCACCTAGCTGCCATAGGTCTGAGTTACAGGGCACCCTCAAGCCACATGCATGCAGGGCCCCCACACCTGGTCCAGGGTGCCCATGGGACATGGCCTCCTGCTGTGTGGATGTCAGGCTGTAGGACACACTGTCCCCATTCCCAGCCTCTTCTTACGGATCAGCATTTAGAAAGTGCATGCAATGTGGTATCAGGAGCATGATTAATAGGAACTCACAGTGAAGGCACAGATCCCCAAACACACGGCTCAGCTCAGCTCTCCTATCTGACTGGTATCAAGGCCATAAATAAAAACAGCATTACAAAACCTCACAGCCCCCCAAAATCGACCTCCTACCTACGTTGTGGTTAACACATGACATGAACAGCCTCAAAAAGCAGGAAGGCATGGGATGCTGAGAGCCTGAGTGGAAGAGGAGCCTGGCCTCCCCACCCCTCCTCACTCACAAGCAAGGTCCACTTCTGCCTGGCTAGTCTCGGAGGGTGGGTGCTGCATCCAGTGCCCCTGCAGAGCCCAGTCACCTTGGGGGTGGCCAGTCTCATCATCCCCTCTGCCCATAACCTGCTCTCCAACTCGCCTGCTTCACACACTCCCACTGGGGCCAGGCAGGAGAGCGACACTTGTGTCAGGTGCGCTCAGGACAGAGCACGGTGTCCATGCAGCTTCTCCTGCCCCCAGGGACTGCGGAGCCCCAAAGTCACATGGGGCTTTTGGCCCCCGACGTGGTCGATGAGCTCAAAGAAGCCAGGGCAGTCATGCACTGATCAATACCCTTACTCCAAGTAGTAGGGAGACACTCTGTGAAGATCATTATCTTACGTTCATTAGGTATGCAGGAAACCATTGATTTTTTTCCCCTGACTAGGAGAGGACACAGATTAATTGAGGGACGTTTAGTTTAGAGACATCAGGGACAGGGAAGTGAGGGAAGCCAGACCAGGAACGGGGGTCCTGAGGAAGATGCAATGCGTTCTCCAGTTCCTAAAAAAGAGAAACATAAAAGGAAAGAAAGGGATGTTACCTTCTGAAGATAGTTTCATAGAAGGCAAGGAGCCCCAGAATGACTTCGGAATGTTCCAGCAAATCACCAGAACTGGTCCACATGGGACATGACGCTGTGGAGTGGGCAGAGGGTTTCTGCCAGACAAAGATGCGAGGACAGAAACACCTGGGTCCCCATATGCCCAGATGCTGCCATCCCACACCCCCACGTGAGCCCTATCTGAGCCCCAAGTGAGCCTGGCCACACCCTCAGACTCACCCCCATCCCAGCACTAGGCTTGGCTTCCTGGGAACCCTTTGACTTTGAACGGAATGAGTTGCATGGCTTTCCTGTTACCATGTGTGTTTGCATTTGCTGTTTATGGAGACGCCACAGGCAGTGGCACGCTGGTCGCCCCATGCCATTAGGCAGGAGGCTGAGGTGTCACCCAAGCATCCCCTGGGACCTGTGCCCACTGGGACCGGCCATGGCACATCCGTTCCTATCAGGAACCACGGCAGCAGTGCAGCAGGCTTCTTTCCCACTATCAGGCGCCAGCGAGGCTCCCACCCACTCTCCCGCCAGACCCAGTGTCTGTCTACACTGAGTGTCTACCTCATTCTTCCCTCAGGACAGAGGGACGTGGACACAGCAACCCCAAAGCAGGACAAGACAGATGCATGAAATGGAGTGTCCCAGGGAACTGCCCGACACCACCTCCAGTTCTACTGTGTCCAGGCCCCATGTCCATGGCATGGGCTGCAATGGATTCCACAGCCACAAAGAGGAGTAGACAACAGAAGCAAGTCGGGGGCTCTGCCAAATCCACCTCCTACAGCCCCCGGCCCTCCACCCTCCACAGCCACAGTGACACAGTGGCCAGGGCCCCACAGACAGCAGGGCTCGCTGTGCCACCCGTGCCTGTCCTGTGTGATCACAGCCACCCTCTCCTGAGCAACCCCATTTGCAACCCACACTACTGGGACACGTTTCAGCATGATGGCTTTAATAGCATCTGCAACAAAAACCACAGCTAAATGAAGGGGGGTTTCGTGCATTTTTATTTTCCCCAGAAATGTAACTCACTCTGGCTTCTGCTTGAGCTTCGACTGTGCACTAGGAATTATCTAAATAGGAAACACATGTATTGCCTCAAAAAGACAGTCTCCTGTGAAACTAGGCTCCTCCTGCAAGGAAGGGAGCCCACATCTGACCAACGTGCTGCCCGTGCTCCCCAGGCACGCCAGGCCTTCCTAGGCCCTCCCAACCCCATACCTCAGGTGACTGCTTCCTCCCGCTCTGCCACTGGCCTTGATGCCAGAGTCCTGAATGTGGAGACTGTTCCTCCCGGTGTTGAGCCACTAGGCTTGCTGGATCTCTAATGATGGCTGCACCCATGCAGCCCCAGGGGAGATGCAGCCTGGACGGCTGGTGGGGAGTGCCACTCACCCTCAGCTCTCTGCAGTCACCCGACCACCTCCCCATCGCTCCCAGGCTTTGAGGCGAAGAACACGCCACACATGGCAGGAGAGTCTGATGTGTGGACACTTGAGGGCCTCTCCAACTACATGACCGCCATTGCAATTAACAGGTAAAATTCCTACTTTTTCATCTTAAAGCTTTGTTCCTACTTCAGTCTAAACACAACCGTGGGTTACAGCAAGCGTCTCGGATGTGGACACCTTTGCGGGGTGTGGGAGTGGGGTGTGCTCAGATCCTGCCAGTCTCAGCCATGTGCCCTGAGGCACTCAGGAGGATGGCTAGGGAAGAATCAGGTAAGTCTGTCTTTACAGTATTGGACTTTCTCAAAAACCCCGAGACCCCTGGGTCTCAAAAACGAGACCCAGGCCAAGAATCTCACTTCTGGAGGCAGTGAGTATATCTGAAGGTGACTAGGAACCTGCAGAGTGAGCTGGCTACACCTACCAGGCAGTGCTGTGTGTGCCATTACCAGACATGACTAAGTGAGGCTGAGAGGAAAAAGTGACAAGCCGTGTCCACTTGAATTACCCCAGAGCAAAGATCAACACCTTTTTCCCCAAATAAGCTGGCCTCAAAAGAGTTTATGCCTACACAGACACATAAAGTAAGAACTGGTTTTTAAAAACAGGCTTAAGAAACAGAGCATCTTTATCCACCTCCTTTTTTTTGTGGGAGCCACCCACAAAACACTCCCTACAAAAACAGGGCCAGGCCTGACAGAGCCCTAGACCCACCTGCCGACTCAGAGGCTCAGGGACAGGGAGCCCACGCCCTGCGTGGACACAGAACTGCAAGATCCAAAGTGCACAGTCTCAGCCCAACAGACAGCTTCGCTTTTTCAAGGAATCAACTGCAAGGGAAGATGAGACGGAAGCTGCACCTGGAGATGAGCTGTGTGTGCGCCACACACCCTGTGGGACACGCTCTTCAGTAAGGGCTCAGCAGGTTGGAGCACTGCCTGGATACTGGATGGTGCTGAGGAATGACTTCCTGTTTCCTAAGGCAATAGTGGCAGTATGGTTCTTTCTGAATGGCTCTTATCCTTTAATGATACATATGGAGATATTTACAAACGAAGTGATATGATGACTGGGTACAGCTTCAAAAATTGCTTGGAAAGCCAGCATATTAGCCAGCAACCTCGGGACAAGACAGGAGTATTTACACTGAACATTAAAATTCCAGCCTCCCAGGCACAAAGTGCTGAGCCTTCTTAAGAACCAGTGCTCAGCACAGGAGGGTTGAGTGAGCCATGCACCTGACTGTGCATGCACTCATACAGTGCACACACATAACACGTAACACACAGCAGGCATGTACCTGCATGCACGCACAGTATACAGAGTACACATGCATGCACATGCACAGCACACACAGACACAGAGTACACATGCATGTACAGGTATAGTACCTGCACGCTCCACACACAAGACATACACATACACACATGCCCATGCACAGTACACACAAGGTACACATACAGCACATATACATGCACAGTACACGCAACACATACACCACATGCACAGCACACACACGTGCATACACATACAACAAACAAGGCACACAGGTACTCACAGTGCAAGTATACACACATGCACATGGACATATACACGGTACAAGTACATGCATAACATATGTACACATAGCACACATAGTACATATAAATGCACAATATGTGTACAGTATATGCAGGCTACACACAGCATGCACATGTACATGCACAGTAAACATACACACCTGTGCACACACACACAGACACGTACAATGGGTGCAGGTGGTAGCCAAGGCAGCTATGTGTGCATACAAATACAAATGTGTCTGAATGTGGTGCATGTTGTGTTCCAGGAAGTGTGTGGACCTGGGACGGACACTGCCCTTCCTCCCTCCCTGCAGCTGCCGAGTGGAAGCCAGCAGCTCCTCCTGGGTGCAAGGCCAATATGGACGACCCAGAGCTTGTTTGTGGTCAGGAGGGTGAGGGGAGCAGCCTGTGGGAAGACTGGGACACAGCGCTGGCTGGCATGGCATTGGGGACATCTTACCTGGGTTAGTTCCTGGGTATCCGCTTCAGAAAGGGCTGGCAGGCTTGTCTGCAGGTGCAGTGCTGTGCCCTCCTGGTCTACTATGGGTGGCTCATGGTGCAGGGTACGGCCCATCAGCCCAGATGCTGCAAGGAGAGCAGATGGTCAGCGGTGAAATCTCTTGGAGGTGCAACAACCCTTGTGTGCTCTGGATGGCGGAGCGTGGTCTTTGAGGCGGTGTTCCTCCCGCCACCACACGCAGGACTGCTTCCTCTCTCGACCTCTGCAAGCCTTGCCTTGCCACCCGGCCCCGAAGGATCAGGATCTGCAACACTGCAAACACATGGTGGCCACTCTGTACCTCTCAGAGTAAAAGCCCTACATCCCAAGTGGGTTTGTTTTGTTTTGGTTTTGTTTTGATAAAGGCTTAAGATTTGTAGTATAAAACACAAGAATCATTGAACTCTGGTGAAATGCACGTCACACACGACTGGGAAACTGCAGTGACATCTGAGCTACTCTGCAGAAGGCTGCGGTTCCGGAGAGCACAGGAAGTGGCCCACAGCCCAGGCCAAGCACAGCCACACGTCTGCGCCACCGAGGTGGGAGGTGAGTCAGAGCTGCCCGTGGTCAGGCTCAGAGAGGACCTGGGTGTTTCCACCCTGCAGTGAGCCTCGGGGCTCCAGGCTACCTGCCAGAGGCAGTCTTGCTCCACAGAAGGTGACCCAGTGTGCCTCCTGCAGAGGCCACCTGCCCTTTATTTACAGAGCAGCTTCAACGGCAGCCTTGACACCCTGGGGCCCAGATAAGGGCGCAATGTTGTTTGCTCTTCTGCAGCACAGGCAGCTCCCCCACATCTGGTGTAGCCGTCATTTAGGAGGATGCCAGGAAACAGGCAGGGAGAGTGCAGTTGCAGTGCCAGCTCCCGATGGGGCAGGAAGGCAGGTGGGCGGCCTCAGCATCCCTCCCAGGGTCCTACCTCAGCCAGCAGAGCCTATGCCCTCCTCACTCCTGATGAATGTGGCAGCCCGGGAGCAGTGGCCGAGCACGCCCTCAGATAAGGAAAGGGGGGATATCTGGGAGTGCACTCTTGCTGGGGCTGAGGGCACATCCCCTCTAGCCTATCACCCCCTAAATGATCCTTATAAGCTCACCTTCCAACTCTACCCTCCACAGGAGAGATGCCACTTCCAACACGCCACCCCCGCCAGCCTATCACCCCCCAAATGGTCCTGACAAGCTCACCACCCCTGATAGCACCCGGCTGAGCAGAGAAGGAACAGCCTTGCCCAGGGCCACAAGGGACTGAGCACAGAAATGGCCCTAAAGAGGGAGAGGCTCCAGGCCCAGCAGATGGGTGCAGGTGCGAGTGGGGAAGTTGGGTGAGACTCAGGTGGGAAGTGAGGGGCTCCTTTCACAGACAGTACCAGCGGGACAGATCGCCCAGAAGGCTGTTTTCCTGTCCCACTCTTCAGAAACAGAATCTGGTTGCAACCAACCACAACAATTTTACAACGTAGGTTTGCAACACACAAGCTGTATATGGGTGCTCTCTGGGGAGCTGCGGCCCACTACTGTGCTCCTCTGAATTTGTACATTACCCGTGGGAGCCCGCAGGCCCTGACATGAAGCTGCTCACTGAGGAGCCCTCTGAAACGCTGAGCCAT
Source organism: Macaca mulatta (assembly GCF_049350105.2). Classification (NCBI taxonomy): domain Eukaryota; kingdom Metazoa; phylum Chordata; class Mammalia; order Primates; family Cercopithecidae; genus Macaca; species Macaca mulatta. Next base: position 85,541,552 of record NC_133406.1, on the reverse strand, counting down.
AGTGCACAGGCCAAGCTAGGCTGGAAGACACAGCCACAAACTCAGAGGATGCGTGCCCCTGGTGACTTGAGATCACAGGGTGGCCCCCATCCACCTCGCAGCACCAGCACAGCCTAGGCCACAGGAATGGAGGAGCATAAACTGCCCAGCCTGTGCTGCACCAGTGCCCCCTTCCTCCAAGAGTCCCACACCCCACTCTGCCCTGCCCAAGGCTCTCATAGTCTGCCTGCAGTGTGCTGTGTGATGGTCTACAAGACTGCTACGTGCTGGTGCCCCAGATCTGACTTGCTGGGTGTTGGGAGCTGAAGGACCATGTGCTTTCCTCAGCATCTTCTTGAGCTGCAATTCCCTGGCTACGACATCGACTTTAAAAAAACAAAACAAAACAAAACAAAAGCTATTTATTTTGTAGAGATAGCATGTCCCCAGGTTGGTATCAAACTCCTGGCTCAAGTGATCCTCTTGCCTCCGCCTCCCGAGTAGCTGAGACCACAGGCATGCAGCACTACAACCTGCTAACTTTTGTGTTTCTGTTTGTTTTGAGATGGAGTCTTGCTCTGTCGCCCAGGCTGGAGTGCAGTGGCGCGATCTCAGCTCACCACAACCTCCGCCTCCCAGGTTCAAGGGATTCTCCTGCCTCAGCCTCCCGAGTAGCTGGGACTACAGGCGCACATCACCACACCCGGCTAATTTTTTTATTTTTAGTAGACACGGGATTTCACCATATTGGTCAGGCCGGTCTTGAATTCCTGACCTCGTGATTCCGCCTCTGCCTCCCCAACTGCTGGGATTACAGGTATAAGCCACGGCACCTGGCCTAATTTTTGTATTTTTTTATAGAGACAGGGGCTTGCTATGTTACCCAGGTGATCCTGTCTTCTGCACCCAAGTGATCCTCCCACACTGGCTTCCCAAAATGCTGGGCTGCAGGCATGAACCACCGTGTCCAGCCCACACAGGCTCTTAAGGGCAGAGCCCCTAGGCCTCCCTACCTAGGACATGGCTTTCATTTCAGCACCTGAGGCTGCGTGACAGGGACACTCAGGCCGTTCTGGAATTTTAACAAAAAGGACTTTGCTTAAACACTCAGAAGGCTGGACAAAGCGCTTAAGCCTCAAGCCACAATGTTTCTGTTGGGTGTGGCGGCTGGGGTCCTGGTGAGGCTGCATCCCGCCATCTCCAGAGCCACAGTGCTCGTGGAGCTGCTGAGTCACGCTTTTAACATTTCTTCCAGGAAAGCTTAATGTGGTTCTGTAAGGATGGTGTCTGTCTTGGGGTCATGAGTGACTGCAATTAAACAAAAGCATCACAGGTGGGTTCACGGCAAGAGGGGTGGGGTGACTCGACCCTCTGGGAGTCACCTTGCTGGCCTGGGGGTGTAGGAAGCCAGTCCAGGAAGAGCCCAGGGCACACTGTGGGCTGCAGAATGTCTGAGTCAGCTGGAAAGAGGGTGCCCTGAGGCCAGAGGCCCCTGTGCAAAACACAGCTCCGTCTTCACTGCCAGTGCTGATGAGGGGCTGCCTGCACCTGCCTGGGAGCGGGGATCTCGGCTGCCAGCCTGTCTTTCCCCAGCAAGCCCCTTCCCTCAGTCCTGGCCTCCAACACTCACCTGTCACCCAGGAAAGGCCTCTGCTAGGCCTGGTGGGCCTGTGAAGCTAGCACACAGGTAAGGACAGCATAGGGAGCTGAATGAAGGAGATAGCAGCTTGTGTGCTCCATCTCCCACTCGACTGATACGTGCATGCAGGTGGGGGCCGCGCAGCTTCCTCTGATAGGCTCTAGGCCAGCTGACGCAGTAACCCCAGGCTCCCCAGTCAGCCCATCCTGGGCCCGTGGTGCCACGGCAGGCTCCTGGGTGCTTCAGCTCCAGTGGGAACTTCCCTGCCTCAAAAGACGCCTGGCACTAATGACCTGCAGAGTCAACCTCAGCCACCCCGATGCTCTGGTCCTTTACTAACTGCCCACTCTACGTGCCGGCCTCCTGCCCTGTCCTGCTGCTGGTGCTGTTGCGCAGACAGACACATGGACCAGGGAAGCAGAGGTACAGGAAAGGCTGTCATCAGACAGCTGCAAGCCCAGGCAGGCCTTAGCCCCAAGACAGGCAGTGAGTGACAAAGAAAAAACTCAGTGAACAAACAGCCTTCAAATATGCTGTGCACAGCAGGGTGAGGCTCACGCCTGAAATTCTAGCACTCTGGGAGGCTGAGGTGAGAGAATCACTCGAGCCCAGGAGTTCAAGACCAGCCTAGGCAACACAGCAAGACCCCCATCTCAAAAAAAAAAAAAAAAAAAAAATTAGCTGGGCATGGTGGTATGTGCCTATAGTCCTTGAGAGGCCGAAGTTACAGTGAGCTATGACTGCACCACTGCACTCCAGCCTGGGTGACAGAGTAAGGCCCTGTCTCTAAAAGAAAAAAATAAATAAAAAGAAAAAGAAAATACTGTGCATGTCCCTTGGTAGGATGTGTGGGAAGGAAACCTCACCCTGTGGCCTTCCTCCCAAACCACAGCCCAGGCTGACTGCAAGAAAATTTGAGACGGAGGCTGCTGTGCAAGCCCTGGCCCGGCCTCCAGAAGGCCCAGAGACACGTGAGGAGGGTGATCGTGCGGCCCTGGGTGCTCCTCGAGGCAAGGACGAGTGTCTAGAATAATAAAATTTGCGTTCAGCACACAGCCCTGCAGAGGTCTCTGGAAAGGCTCCCTGTCCTGGGTGTCCCTCCCTGACAAGCGCCCATCCAGCGTCGTGAGGCTGCCACCCTGTGGCCACACGTGCACCAGCGGTCATCCCAGAGGCAGAGATTTCTAAGACATCCGTCATGGTTTCCACCTCCAGGGAGCCCACAGTTTCCAGCTGAGAGCAGTAAACACAAGGAAGCTGGCACAGAGTCCCTGTGCCGACGCATGTACAACAGCAGCAGGCAGCGGGCAGAGGCAAGACCTCAGAGCCGTGAGTGCCCCACACACTACTGAGCTCCCAGCAAACGGGGCGCTGCCTTCTTGCTAACACAGCACCAGGCAGGGCACTGCATGCTCCAACGCCTGCACGGAGCCTCTCCAAGAACACCCTCTGGAGGCACAGCTGCCCCATGAGACCAGCACCTACCTGGACAGGCCAGGTTGCCCATAGGGGTGAAAGTGAGCACGGAGAGGAGGCACAACAGTCCCCTACAGGAGGCATAGTCCATCTCACACATGCGGCAGGTCCCTGTGGGACGATGTGCTGCGTGTGCCACGTGGCAAGATGGCTGCCCCAGGTACTTGAAACACCACGGGCCAGGTGCAGCCGTGCAAGTGAAAAGACGGTGCTCGCTGTGGCTACAACCCGCACTCAGGTGATCTAAACTAAGGGGGCCCTCCTAGCCGAGCAGGAAGGGTGACGCCATCAGTCCTGAATCCTGAATGCACATTGAGGCCCTCAGAAAAGGTCATGATTCCCCTCTGACCTCAAACAGCACAGGTTGCAGGAACCCACTTACAAACACCAGCCCGCAGAACACAGGAGTGCTGGCCACCACGGTGCAGCCAGGTTGGCAACATGGCAGGGCCACTAACCACACTGAGTGCTTCTCTACTGGGACCCTGGAGAGTAGTCCTGAACTCCACAGAATGTCACAAACTTCCCGCCTGAAGCCATACCCAGGGATCCCTCTTCAGTCCCCACACCACCAGGACAGTCCCCAACTCCACAGCACGTCACATACCTCCTCCCTGCAGCCATGTGCAGCAGTGCACCTGTGCCATTCACCTTGAATGTGGGTGAAGACCTCTACTCCCTGTGCTTCTGTAGCCTGTCTCCCACTAGGACACTCGGGTTCGGGCCTGCACTTCAGTGACAGCAGCTCATGGTGACCTTTGATCTCCCCACCTTGATCAATGGATTTCGTTACATGTCACACCATGTGCTCCATTCCATAGGGGTCAATGCCTGTCTTTGCAACCCCTGACTTTAAGGCATACACAGGAAGGTGGTAGGTTCTCTGTGATTCAACCACATGCTGCATATCTAAGGCGTGCACCTTTTGTTTTTAGGGTGTGTGTTCAGCCCTGGGGCTCATGGGACTCAATCTGTAATTATGTGTATTTCTTTCTGAAACTTGAAGCCATTTGGAATAGAAAGCAAAACATTTTCGTATTAGAGAAACAGGTTATGGGAACTGAAATCTTTCTCTCAAGAGAAAAATTAGAGAAATTGAAAGAGTAGCAAATATCTCTTCCTTTTAACAGACATCTGGCAATCAAAATCCCTAAGAGCACAGCTTTACATGCTTTACATATAGACACACATTAGAGTGTGGATGTCCATGTCACATACATGCACAATACATATGCACTGGTACACGTGTACATCATATGCATACATGCATGCGTATTAGCTATAATGCTAATATTAGAAAATGGAGTCTTTTATGACATTGAGATTTCTTAATCAGAGCTTGAAGACAAACTGCAGGGGAAAATTCGTGGATTTTACCATAGCAAGATAAAAGATTCCTGTAAGGGAGGAAGAGAGTCTAGAGGAAGTGGCTGCAGCTTCTAAGCCAGCCAAGGCTGATGGTCCAGGATAGTAGGAAAGTCTTGCACATCTGTCGGGGAAGAAAGCATATGAGGAAAGAAGAAAACACAACAGGCCATCCATAGAGCAAAACCTGCAGGGCCAAAACAAATACAAGGCATCAGAGGCCCCACCTCCTAACCAAAGAAAGGGTAAAGGCAAGAATAACACCAAGGGGCCACCAGCGTCCCATCAGACAGGCAGGACCATGGTGGCTCCTAGCACATGAGCCTCGGTCCTGTGCCAGGGAGGAGGTGGGCCAAACGTGGGGGACATGCCAAGACGCAGGGTGTCTGCCCCTCAGTCCGGCCCCGAGGACAGGCCAGCTGAGCATTCACAATCTACAACGGAGTCTGCAGGAAGGCACCGTGGCCACTCCACACATCTGAGAATGCCACAAACACACAGAACCACACTGCACAGTTCTCAAACACACATATCCCTAATAGCATGTCTGGGCGCCAAGCTGGGAAAACCTAGATTAAACGTCCAGGGAAGCAGGAGTAGGCAAAGTAGGGGTGATGGGAATGGCCCCACCAGGGGAAGTGAGATGGTGCCAGTCACAATCCTGAGGTGCTGGTTCCCACATCAAAACGAGGGGAGATGAGAAAGACAACAGCAGGAGCTTCCTTTTGCTCTGATGCACTCATTCTGAAAGCCCTTACTGTGTCGTAGAAGGTTCTGCATCACCATAACTGAGCACCTGAGACTGGGTAATTTACAAAGAACAGAGCTTTAGTCAGCTGACAGTTCTGTGGGCTGGGAAGTCCAAGGGCATGCCCTGGCTTCCACCAAGGACTCTCGTGTTGTGGCAGAGACACTCAAGAGTGGAAGCAGACATAGGCAAAGAGACAGAATCAGAGGGGCATCCTGCCTCCTAACAACTCACTCTTGGGAACTAATGCATTCCCAGAACTCATCCAGGCTTCCCAGAGGAAGCACTCACTACCACGAGAACATCACTGAGCCACCCAGAGGGCAGAGCCCTTGTGACCAAACACCTCCTAGCCCTGCCACACTAGGGACCAAATTTACACATGAACTTCGGTGAGGACAAACTGTATCCGAAGCATGGTACCGACCTGCTTTGGAATACATACACCTATCAAGTGTATAGTTAACTCTCAGTGATTTCAGATTCACAGATGTCAAGTACAAGGAAAATGGTCTGGAATTGTTTTCATGTATAAACAAACGAGCTGTCTCTAGCAAGCTGGAGGCCAGCAGCTGCTCTAGGTGACGCATCTGTTAGGCATTTCCCACAGGCGTGCTGAGTCTGGCTGTAATTTTAGAAGTCTGTGCACGCGCTCACTGCCTTGTTGGTCACTAACCTGCATGCCAGACTGAGCAGCTCTTCTCTGCGGGGGAAGAGGTTCTTGTGCTTCTGAGCACCAACGCATCTTCTAACAGCTCCATCTTCTTGCTGAATTGCACTTCTAAAATGGGGATAACCTCTGGCATCTTGGCAGATATCAAACGATAGGCCATGTCTGGCTTTCCAATAAACCGCTGGCGGATGCTAATTTCATAAGGTGAGTAGACCTTGATGTCATCCACGTCCTCTCTTTCAAACCTGTGCATGAGCAAAGAACTGGAGTCATGTATTTCCAACCCAGACACAAGGACAGTGAGCCTCCCTGGCTTAACGTGAGACTCTGTTCTGTGGGAAATAATGGCAGGAATTTTTATCAGTATCCTTTCTTTCCCAAAGGGTTCACAACTGGTCACAGGGACACCTTCCCTAGGCTTTGTTTCCGGTGGCGTCTTCCAAAGCTTGGAGCTGAAGGGCCACCAAGCAGGAGATTCCAGTTCTGTCAGCAATCTGAAAAAGCAAACAAAACATGGAAAACTGGATCAATTCATGTTTAAGGAGTAATACCTTTTTTTTTTTTTTTGGAAAACTGTTTTAACCTTTGTAAAGCATGTTGCCATTTTACTGTACTTCATTTCCACATGCACTCCATGAAGCAGGAGGCACAGGGACTTTTATCTCCAGTGTGAGAAGAGAAAGCTGGGGGCCAGGGCAGTGAGAACATTCATCCACAGATGCAAAGCCAACCAGCAAAAAAACAGCAAAAATGCACACCTTCTGCCTAGAATATCGCTCTGCCCACACCATGCTGCCTTGACGGGTCATCTTGATTCAAAATAAAACCTGTACTTACTGTCTAGGGAGCTATCTAACAGACCTTTCTGCTGTGATGGAATGTTCTACATCTGCGCTGTCCATACCGTAGGAGGCACATGTGACAACTGAAGCTCTGCCTAACAGGCTCCTTCCCCCAGCCTCGGCCAGACCCAGCATTAGAGTGCTTCCCCACCACCCACACTCTCAACACCCACTCTCATCCGCATGCTCCAGATTCCTGTTGGTGCCGACTGCACCTCCTCCTCAGAGTACACTATGTACCCTGTCTTTCAGCCTCTGCTGGAATTGGAGTCTAGTTGAACATCTACAGGTGTGGGGACAGGAGCTGAGGAGAACCCAGCACGTCTTGCAGGATGAATCTACTTAGACTGGGAGGAAGGGCTGCCTCTACTGGCCAGGAAGTTTCTGCAGCCTTCAGGGACTCAGCGTCCCCAGCTTCTGCAGGCTGCAGTCACATGTCTGCACTGGGGTTCTCAGGGTCCCGTTCCGTCTCGGTCACGCCCTCAATGTCACAACAGATGCCATGCGCAGTTAGAATTCAGCCACCTGCAGCAGGAGACTCCAGATTCTGTTTTCAGAAAGCTCTGTCCTGCAACTACAGGAGCTAAGGGCTTCCCTTGGGGCAGATCCAGAAATGTCCAGGCTGTTCCTGAAGCACCCTGAGCTCATTTGTTTCTTTCCCCATGCTGCCCAGAGGGGTGATTGTGTCAGTCAGGATTCTCCAGATAACAGAATCAGTGGGTATGTCGGGGGGAGGGAAGGATGGGCTTATTTGAAGGAATGGCTCCCATGGTTGTGACACTGCACCTAAGCTAACTGCCATGGGCCAGCCTATTAGAATTATTAGCAAGATTACAGGGGGAAAATCATGGCTACTTTCACTAACTTCCGGTTGAACATGGCATTTCCTTCCATCCTAAATGTAGACAGCTTGAGTATTAGTCGAACCTTTGTCTGTCACCAACAGAAATCTCATCACATTAGTTATTGCAGATCTCAATATATCACATCAACCCCTGCTTTAAAGTAACTGCAGTTACTAGACCCCGCCGTTGGCTTCAGTATCTCATACATCAATAGGAAGACATCATATGACCTCAGCCTGCACTTATTATAGGCCGTTCTTAGTCAAGATTATGTATTATTATCCAAATTAAAACAAAAGGTGCACAGTCAGTTTGCTCACTGGCATTTGGGATTTTGATGAAGGTAGATGAGTGAGCACTCCGTGGCTTCCTTGCCCTGACTTACCTCTAAGTGACTGTAATATTTGTGGTGCAGTAGATAGATGTGAAATGTCAAAGTGGTAGCTGCACCCAAGATGGTCTGTTTTAGTTGCCAAGAGCAACACTCACATGTTTTCTTTTACAGGGATGACTCCTAGCACTATAGTGAAGGTCTAGGGATGAAAGCGGAGATTTCTGGTTCCAAAATCATACTATAGACACCAACTGGCTCCACTCCTCCCACTGAAAACCAGAAACAAAGGCACAGCACTAGCAATATCCCAGAACTCAAATGTGAGAATGGGATGGCCTCTGGGGCCACAGAGAAAGGAACAATTCCGAACAGAGGACTAAGGGAATTGACCTTCCACATCCGAGACACTCCTCACCTGGATAAAGTTCCCCTGACTCACAGTCTCTTATCTGGAAAAAAAGAGATCGAGGTGAACAACCTGCTTCCCTGCCTTCTTGGGCTCCCTGGCAGGAGGCATGCTCCTACCTCAACCCATAGGAAGCACTGCCAAGGAAGAAACGGCCCTAAGCACAGCCAGAAACAGTGGGGCACGGCAGGACCAGGACGCTCAGCCCTGGGTGCTGTGCACAGTAACTGGGCCTAAGGAGACACCTAGAGCAGCTGTTGGGCAGTACTACACCACGGGAGGTGTAATCCCCAGGACCCCATGCAAAGGCCCTCGCCAGCCTCTCCACACGATTGGGACATCCCCTCCTAGACCTACCCCATTTCAGACAGGCAGCGCCCTAACTGTTTGCTGGAAATACACGTGGGCAGAGGCACCACTATCAGGGCACTGCTGAGGATGGTCGGAGGCTTCTGAGCAGACAGAAGGACAGGCAGGAGCCTGATCTAAATGGCTGGGGCCGGGTCCAGAAATATTCTGTGTATCAAAGTGGCACCTGGTCACGCACAGGGGATTTTCTTTTCTTTTCTTTTTTTTTTTTGAGACGGAGTCTTGCTCTGTCACCCAGGCTCCAGTGCTGTGGCACGCTCTCAGCTCACTGCAAGCTCCGCCTCCCGAGTTCACGTCATTCTCCTGCCTCAGCCTCCCGAGTAGCTGGGACTACGGGCACCCACCACCATGCCTGGCTAATTTTTTTGTATTTTTAGTAGAGACGGGGTTTCACCATGTTAGCCAGGATGGTCTCGATCTCCTGACTTCGTGATCTGCCCACCTCGGCCTCCCAAAGTGCTGGGATTACAGGCGTGAGTCACCGCGCCCGGCTGGGATATTCTTAAAGGTGACTAATTTGCAAATTAGATCTTAAAGGAAACTGATATTGAAAAAGAAGAAGAAAAAATCATACTCATACCTAGGAATCTCAAAACTGAAAGGGGACTGAAGGTCCTCTGGGCCAGTGTCCAATGTGAGTCACGTTACACAATCCAACAGAGATGAGAGACGCACTACTCATGTGATAACTTACTAGGCTTTCAACAACTGTATGTAGTCAGAAATGTTGCTTTTATTAAGCCAAATTTTCTTTCCTATTATTTTACCACTGTTGATAAAAAACAAAACAAAACAAAAACAAAAAACCCACACTCCATAATATATTTTAAGAGATTTATTCTGAGCCAAATGTGAGGACCATGACCAGTGACACAGCCTCAGGAGTCCTGTGAACATGTGCCCAAGGTAGTTGGGTTACAGCTTGGGTTTATATGTTTTAGTGGGACATAAGACATCAATCAATGCATTGGTTCAGTCTGGAAAGACGGGACAACTCAAAGCAGAGGCTTACAAGTCACAGGTAGATTCAAAGATTTTCTGATTGGCAATTGGTTAAAAGATGGTTTTCCCCTGGTGTTGGGCCACTCAGTGGCCCAGGTTCTCCTCCAATTGTCCTAGACAAACTCCATGTCGTTCTGCCAGTTGGTGGCCTGCAGGCGAGCCGGTGCCTGTCGGTGCATTCCTGTCACCTTTAGTTAAGAGTTATTATCTAAAAACCTGGAATCCCAGCATGGGCACAAAGTGAGACTCCATCTCTACAAAAAAATTTAAAAACTAGGCTGGGTACGGTGGCTCACACCTGTAATCCCAGCACTTCAGGAGGCTGAGGTGGATTACTTGAGGCCCAGGAGTTTGAGACCAGCCCGGCCAACACGGCAAAACCCTGTCTCTATCAAAAATTCAAAAATTAGCTGGGCATGGTGGTGTGTGTCTGTTATCCCAGCTACTTAGGAGGCTGAGGTGGGAGAATTGCTTGAACCTGGAAGGCAGATGTTGCAGAGAACCGAGATCACGCCACTGCACTCCTGACTGGGTGACAGAGCAAGACTCCGTCTCAAATAAAAGAAAAAAGAAAAGAAAGAAAAGAATACTGGCCAGACGTGGTAATGCATGTCTGTGGTCCAGCTACGTGGGAGGCTGAGGTGGGAGGCTCACTTAAGCCCAGGAGTTGGAGGCTGGAGTGAGCTGTGATTGCGCCACTGCACTCCAGCCCAAGTGACAGAGTAAGACCCTGTCTCAAAAAGTAAAATAAATAAAAATCTGGAATCAACTGAAAGGAGTGTCTGGGCTGGAGATAGGGGGAGGCCAAGGTTGTTACGGAGATTAGGTCTTATAGGTGGCTGCACTGAGAGATGACTGATGGCAAGTGTTTCCTACTCCAACCTGCAGGAGGAGGAGGGCATAATGAGGCATGTCTGACCCCCTCCTTCTTTTCATGGTCTGAACTAGTTTTTCAGAATTACTTTGGAATCCCCTTGGACAAGAGGGGATCCATTCAGTCAGCTGGGGTGCTTAGGATTTTACTTTTAGTTTATACAACTAAAGGACCTAGTTTAGCTTTCTAAAGAAAAAGGTCTCAAGTGACAGCCATCAGTTATTTTAGGCAGTCTTGATCAGCTTTCCTCTCCAGGCAAAATACTTTTGATTCCCTCTCACAGGTTCTGGTTTTAGTCCTCTCAATTTCCTGTGACCCCCTCATTTCCTCAGTGTTCCCCTCAAAGGCCTACAATGCTCCTGTGCCTCCTGAAGGAGCAGGGCAGGCCACCAGCTCTGATCACAGTGCTGTGAGGTGACCTGCCAAGCACATAATGACATGGGTGCACACACTTTAAAAATCTCTATATCCAGCCACTTCGGAAAAAAGCATGGAGGCTCCTCAAAAAATTAACAAGGAACAGTTTTGGAAGTGCTGGAAAGGGGAGGGCGTGGTCCCTTTAAATGATATGGAAGAGGGGAAGGGAAATGCTGGCTAGAGGAGGGCATGGTCCCTGACTAGGGCTCCATCCTCACGGACAGACAGGCAGGCATTTTTGTTTTCCGGCCCAAATGCATTTCCCAAGACCACCCTGGCCTGCTACACCCCCATCCTGTGCCTATAAACACCCTGAGACCCTAGCAGGCAGACACACAGGTGGCCAGACATCAAGAGGAGCACATCAGCAGAGGGACACAAGGGTGGCTGGATGTTGACAGGAATGCACCAACAGGCATCAGCACAGCTGCAGGCCACCAACGGGCAGAATGATGTAGAGTTTGGCTGGGGCAGTTGGAGGAGAGCCCAGGCCACTGAGTGGCCCAACTCCAGGGGAAAACCATCTCCCTTTGGGCTTCCTCATTTGCTGAGAGCTACTTCCACTCAATAAAACCTTGCACTTATTTTCCAAGCCAACGTGCAATCTCATTCTTCTGGTACACCAAGGCAAGAATCCCAGGATACAGAAAGCCCTTTATCCTTGCAACAGGATAGAGGATCTAATTGAGCTGGTTAACACAAGCCACCTACAGATGGCTAAACTAAAAGAGCACATGGTAGCACACACCCACTGGGGCTCCAGGAGCTGTAAACATCCACCCCTAGATGCTATCATGGGGTTGGAGACCCACAGCCTGCCCGTCTGTATGCTCCCCTAGAGGTCTGGGCAGCAGGGCACTGAAGAAGCCAGCCACTCCCCCTGTCGAATGCCCTGTGAGGGGGACAAGGGAACCTTTCCTTTTCAGAACCACCATGATTCCGCAATCCTGCTTGTGGGTTTACACCTGTTCCATGGTGGGCAGGCCTGTGTAAAACTGCCTGCGACGTGAGGAAGCTGAGAGGCTGCAGAAAGAAGATGACAGACCCCGTTTCTTAGAAGGAAGCATCTAACAGCGACTTATGGACAGGAAGGCAGGTCTGTGTCTTGGGCAGCGGTGAGATGAGGCAGTGGATCCCACACCATGGCCCCCAGACCCAGGGCTTCTGCACCACAGGAGGCATATGTGTAGGACAGACCCCGCAGGAAAAGAATCCCATATGAACCTGCCCAAGGGCAGGGTATGTGGTAAGTACCTGCCCTTACACAAGGAACAATAAGTGAGGTAGAAATCTTAAGAGGCATCCCCAGAATTGGGGTTAATCAGATGTTAACAAAGCCGATTAGCATCCAAGATAGAGTTGCTTTAGCCTCCACAATAGCCAAAGGAAATAAAACCAGTATCTCAAAGCGACACCGGCACTCCCATGTTCACTGCATCGTGCTTCACTATAGCCAAGGCATGGAAACCACATGTCCATCCACAGACGAATGGATTGAGAAAATGGAACAGTACTGACTCCAACTTAAGAGAAAAGCTTGTTTACCTGAATTTAATTATTGCTTTGCTTGAGTCTGTAGATTATTAAAAATGCCTTGGGAAAACAGGACCTTCAACAGAAATAAAAGAAAATACACCAACCAACAACTCTGGGAACCAACAACTCACTCTGGGACTCAACAGCTCTGGGAACCAACAGCTCTGGGAACGGGCTGATCAGCCTGATAAGAACAGGCTGATGGTGCCTGCAGAAGGCCACAAAGCATTGACCAAGAAAGCAAGGATTGACTGCCCATCTGAGACTTTGCAGGTTTCACAAGGGTGCTTTAATCATTTCCCCTAATTTCCCTTAAAAACCCCTGATCTGTAGTCACAACTCAGGGAGGTGGTCTTTGAAAACGAGTCTACCACCCAGAGGTTGCTGGCTTCCTTAATAAAGCTAACTTTCCTTTCACCAAAGCTCATCTCTTGGGTTTTGCTTTCAAGCAATGAGTGGCCGAGACCTGAGTTCGGGTACAAAAATATAGTGTCTATACGCCATGGAATTTTATTCAGCCATAAAAAAGAAGGAAATCCTGCCATTTCACCAAGATGGACAGACATGGAGCACATTATGCTGAGTGAAAGGCGCCAGACACAGAGACAAACCCTGCATGACGCATGTGGGACCTCAAGAAGCCAAACTCACAGAAGCAGAGAGAAGGGCAGATGTGGGGCGGGTGGAGAAGCTGGGAGAGGGTGGCCAAGGGCCACCTTTGGTTACAGGATGAACAAGCTCTGGGCAGTAATGACATGGTAGCTGCAGCTCTCCATACTAATAATACACTTGAAATCTGCCAAGAACACAGATCTTAGGTGTTCTCAACACTCTCAAGGAAAAAAAGAAAAAGGGAACAAAATGACAGGCATGTGAGGTGAGAGCTGTGCTCATGGGCATGACTGTGGTGGCGACTTCACAGTGGGTACAAACATCGCAGCACCAAGCCACATGCCTGAAACATACACAGGTTTTCTCAGCAATACCTCAATAAAGCTGCAAAAATTAATTATACTTAAAAACAAAGTCTTTATATAATTGGCCCCAATCTTTCACATTGTTTCTGACCTGCTTTTCAAAATCCTGTGTCAGATTTGTCTTGCTTGTGTCTGTTCTGTTTCTTGCATGTCCTGGAGGCTGGGAGCCCTGCCTGTGGGCCTGGGGAAATGAGCCGGGCACCAAGCGATGGGCCTGTCCCTTCTGGAAATGCAGTGGGTTACCCAAAGACGGGCTGAGCCAGAGAAACAAGAGTTCCACCCACAGCACCAGCATCTGACCCAGCACCTGGGCCCCTTTAGTGCTCCCTGACCACTGTGGCCTTGATTGTGAGGTGAAGAGCCTGCCCCGGGTCTCCCACTCTCATGGGACAGGCCGTCCTATGTTCACCTGCGTCGGCCTGCACCACCATGTCTCTCTCCTGCTCAGCAGCTGTCTCCCAGGAGTAGCCCGCCACCCTGCGTCAGCCCCACCACCTGTCCCGCCACCCATCCTGGCCACCACAGGCCCCGCTGCCGGCCAGGCGCGCTCTCAGCTGATCCTCGGCACCCCCATTCTCATGTGCCAAGGAGCACGTCAGAGTGAGGCCCTGTGCCTGCCTGCATTCGTGTCTCGTTCGTTCTTAGTGCTGGTGCTCAGAGCTCTTTCCCGCCAGGCAGGAGGACTGAGGTTGTCAGCCCGGCAGGACTGCAGGTCGCTTGCCTTGGCAGCCTCCTCCCAATCTCCCTCTACACAGTCTCTGGGCGCACACAACGCTAGCACGGATGCCAGGTGGCCACGTGGAAACTCGGCTGGGCACAGAAAAAGATGCTCCTTCTCCATGGCATTTGTTTTGTCTGTGACTGGGAGGAGGACGACACCCCAGGAAGCAGGGAAAGCCACACTGTGCACCCACAGCCTCCGCTCCAGGACCACAGCACCCTCAACTATGGCCAGGGCTCAGTCTTCTGCGAGTATCCCCGGACCTCCCCCTGCAGACACTCTCAGGGTCCAGCCCTGGGACACCCCTCAGCAGCGAGTCAGGGCAGGGAGGAGCCAGAGTGGAGGCACCATGGGGAGGGCTCCAGAATCCCATGGGCTGGAGGGCAGAGGGCTGGTCCCAGCTCACCAGGGCAGGGACCTCACCAGGAGGCCGGGATGGTCACATTAGTGTCCACAGAGCAGGGCCACGAGGCCCAGTCGTCAAGCACTACTCTGCACGTGTCTGTGATGGTGTGTGTGTCCATGAGATTAAATAGAAATTGGTGGACTCCCAGGAAAGCAGCTGGGCCTGTAATGTGGGCAGGCCCCGTGCAACCTGCTGAAGACCTTAAAAGAACAAGAACTGATCCGAGCAACAGAGTCATGGCCTTGGGCCTATGACTGTCCCTGGGGCTCCAGCTGCTGGCCCCCTGCAGACTCTGGCCAGGGTAGAACACACACCTGCCAGCTACACAGAGGAGCTGGGACTGTCGGGGGCTCTGTCATCTTCCGGCTCCAGTCTTGTGCCAGCAAAGCTTTGACTGAAAGGATCTCCTCTTAGTCAAGTAGAAGATGTGACCTCAGTCCAACTAACCCGCATGCTATACTGATGCACCAATACGACCCTACCTTAGGGCTGAAGGACAGTGGCCAATGCTGAGGCGGGGTTCCAGGGACACAGAGGTTCTGCCCACTGCAGCTGTGGGTGCTGGGAGGAAGTTCTCACTTTCCTCCAAATAATCACAAAACAAGAAACAACACGCTTCAAAACGACTTTTCAAGAAATAATAAAAATAATTGAAAGCATTTAAAAACCTGAGCTATGTGTACTGAAACACACACACACAGATGACACACACAGGCACAAACACACAGACACACACAGACACACACAGACGCGCGTGCGTGCACATACACACGTGCTCTCAAAGACGTGTCCTTAAAAAAGGGGCAGAGAGCAATAGAGGATGGCAAATTCAACACACACTTCTCCAAAGACAAAGGAAACAGACAAACACAGTGGCACCCTGACACTGAAAAGGGGGCAGACTGGCAAATCCAGGAAAGCGGACAGTATGCCAGCAGTGGGATGCTGAGAGATGACGCAATTAGGATGCCAGAGCCCCATGGGGTGACGAGGAAGGAGTACCAGCACCCTCCCAGCACGGGCAGGAAGAACCAGGAACACGCAGGCAGAAGTCCATGTGGCACTGCACTGGGAGACCCTCGGCTCCCAGATGGACCCACCCAAGTGGGCACCCCTGGGTCCCAGAAGAGGGACTGGACGGAACCTGAGGGCAGAGGGAGTGAACCTTCTACCTGAGCCAGAAAGCAGCCCTCCAAGACTCATGCTCCAGACAGGAGACCCCAGGACGAGGAACTGAGGGTCCCAGTAAAGGGGCCGGGGCTGATACCTCAGCCCCACACACACCATCTCAGGAAAAATGACCGCGACAAAAAAGACAGGCAATAAACAAGCACCTTGAAAACCCAGAAACCATAAGCAAAACAAGACTATTAATAATATCCAAACAGAGAAGATGCTCAGGCCATGATGTAAGACCCAAAGGTTTTTCCAGGAAACTGGAGGAACACGAAAGAGTTCTAAGAAATTACAAGTACAAATGAAAAATGGTAGGAAGATAAAAACCTATACTAGAAACATACACTAGAATAGCAACACTAAAAGAAAGCCAAATAAGAAATGAGTGCCCAAACAGAAGACAGCAGGACTCAGAAAGCAAAAATGGGACTTGGAAAAAGAAAAGCATTCTTAAACAAACTGAAGAAATTTTCTGGACATACACTAGGATTTTCATACTAAGAAACATAACAGGAGAACATAGCTCATGAACAAATGGCAGACGCTGACAGGAGACACCTCACTCACAGAGACTGTCACCAAGACAGACCTCAATCCACCCTCTGTGACCTCAGAGGCCAGGGCCCATCCCCATTACCACATAGGAGCCACAGACACTGACAGGGGACACCTCACTAACAGAGGCCATCATCAAGATAGACCTCACTCCACCCTCTGTGACCTCAGAGGCCAGGGCCTATCCCCATCACCACATAGAAGCCAGAAACAGGAGTGCATACAGGAGGTCACAGCACAGTCTCTGCTTGCTGGGTGTGGACTCAGCATGGTGCAGTGGAGAGCAGTGGTGCCAGGCACCCAGTGAGCCAGCACTCACTCAGATCTCACTGTGTGTTTCCAGCAGAGCGCACAGTGTATTCACAGCCTCGGTCTCCGAGTGCTGGATCTTACTGTGTGTACCCACTAAGCATGTACAGTAGGTGCACAGCCATGATCTCAGAATGCTGGATGTGGGCAAATATGGTGCAGTGGCCTGGAACGGTGCCTGGCACAATGAGCGTCCGCACACGTGCATCTTACTCTGTGTGTGCCCTGCAAAGTGTACACAGCAAGCCCACCTGTCCGCCACCTCTAGGTCTGACTCCATCTTGTCCAGGCCTCTCATGACGCTGTCCAGCTGCTGGCCCTGGTGGTGCAGGACCCTCGCCGTGTCCTCCAGGCGTTTCTGGGATCCGGCCATGAGTCCCGTCAGCTCCTTGCCCCGGGTCCTGGGGCCAGACACGTCTGCCACAGCTCCAGGCTGAGACAGCAGCAGCTCCCTCCAGAAATGCTCAATGATGCTGAAGACCACATTTCGACTTGGCCGCAGGGAGCTGAACCAGTGCTTGGCATGGCCCTTCTCCAGGATGGTGATGGAGCTGAAGATAAAATGAGAAGTCTCCTTCTTGATCTCAACTATGCTGGAGAGGGGGAAGCTGACCAGAATCTCTCCAGTGCTGTCAGTCATGAACCTGAGTGACGGCAACGTTAAGGACAGTTGTCCAGCAACCCATCGCCTCTCGGGCTCCAGGTAGTAGGTGCATGGCCAGGCGTGGATGCAGATGTCCCTGCTCATCTGTTCCTGGGTCTGTCTGCGCCAAGGTCCAGGCCTCTTCTGCCTCTGAAGGAGAAGAGACAGTAACACTGTGCCATCACCCGTGGACTGGAGACACAAGCAACCATGAAAGGATGCCACCTCCCCTGCAGCTCTGGGCTCACACGGCTGCAGCACATGGCTGACTCTCTATCCACCTATGGCTGCAGGACAAAGCCCTTGTATCCTCTCGGCAGGTGAAGGAGGAGCAGCCAGAGCAGGAGGGCTGGTTTGGAACCAGGACCCCTGAGTCCCAGACTCATGCCCATCCCCCAGGCAGAGGGTTCATACTGTCATCTCCCTCACCACACTCTACGTCCCTGCACCCAGCAAAGCCACACTGCTTGGATCAGTGTCCACTGCTGGACGAGACTTGAGGAGGACATCACTGGAGACTTCGCCAGGGCCCTGGGCCTTAGACCTCAGTCCCAGGATATACTCTCAGACCGTTCCAAGGAGCACTGTCTTTTGGCCGTGATGTTCCTTTTAGACGCACATTCCCCTTCAGAAACTTCCATTCATCAACTTCATTGCATAGAGAAAATAATCCTGCAGACAAGTGTTTTCCCTTCTCATAACCCCAGCTAACCTTACAGCGTTCTACAGAACTGAGTAGTAACACGTACGTGTACTAACTTATTGTATGTATGTAGTTTTACATAGCTGCAAGCAATGAAGGTGTCCTATCATGTTTTCACATCTACATTTATCAGTACAGTTTGGAAAGTCTTGGATGATAGATTTGAACGAACCCTCATGGAACATGCAGCCCAACTCTCTCATCGTACAGATAATGTAAGGTTAAGGGCCTTGTGCAAGTTAATACGAGGGCCTTGTGTGAGATCCAGGCACTAGTGCAGGACTCTGCCAGGGTCAGAGCCAGGCCGGCGATGCCTAGCCAAGGTTCTGACAGCAGAGAGGGGTCCAAGGGTAGAGTGGCATTTCTCCCACTTCTCTCACAGAATTTCACTGTAACATGACTTTACTTATACAAACAGGACAGCCAGCCAGTGTAATTCCCCCAGACATCAAAAAGTGTGGGCTTTCCACGGCACGGCTAGAGGCTGTGGGGTCCTCCACTTTCTGGCAGCACATTCATGAGTCCCACTGTGTGCCAAATGCCCTGCTGGGCACCACCTACCCTGATCTGGTCCCTGGTTCCTGCAGCTCATACAGTTTACACTCTCAAGAGCCAGGTCTTTCATGCAACTGCTGCACTAGACACCATGTCCCCAACACAAGACTAGATAAGACACACTGAAAAGCCACACCTGCATTTGAAGAGATTGTATCAAATGAGACCCTAACTATAGGATATATGAGGACGCAGCCATCTGAGAACACACAATATGCTATCACACGCAGACCACAGGGTGCACAACCACTGCAGGGAAGGAGGTGTGGCTGGACTGTGGTGGCTGCCTGGCTAGTCTCCCCAGTCCACAGCTTGCCCATGTGGCCACAGGCAGAGCCCCCACCCAGCTTCTCCCACATCCGCCCTCCCTCCAGGGCATGGCACTCAGCACATGGAGAGTGCTGCCTGCT
Source organism: Macaca mulatta (assembly GCF_049350105.2). NCBI lineage: Eukaryota > Metazoa > Chordata > Mammalia > Primates > Cercopithecidae > Macaca > Macaca mulatta. The sequence goes on along the minus strand of NC_133406.1, from coordinate 85,522,592 downwards.
CATCTGGTTGGAAGTTGTGAGGGAGAAGGGCCCCATTTCATTCATTACCCTCCTCAGCAACAACCCATCACTGAGTGAATGGGATGGATGTTTGGGGCTTTAAGATGTCTGTGCAGCTGGGCCCCTGGGACATGGCTGAGGGGGTGGCCTTGACTGAATGCCCTGTGACCAGACAGATTCGGTCCCAATCAGGCTAATCAATGAGAAATCCTGCTGGAAGCCTAGACAGGAAGAGACTGGGTGGATGTGGATGGGATGCAGCTCTCCTTACATCCCTGTGTGTCCATGGCAGCTTCGGCCCAGACTGTTTTCCAGAATGCCTGTGGCAAGCAGCCTGGGGCCGCGACTGGTTTCTCCCTCTTGGCCAGAGAGAGGATGCGAGTTGGGTACTAAGGATGCCGTCTCCTCTGCGGGCAGAAGTAAGCAGGCTTGCCTTGCGGACATGCCCATTATAGCATGAGGGATTTCCTGAACCCGGGGCTCTCCAGCAGGGACGCAGATCTACCACGTGTGTAGCATCCACCTGGGATCCAGGCAGACAGGAAGCCCACTGTGCCGAGACGGCCGAGACCATGAAGGCTGGGGCCCCCTACAGGAAGGTGGAAGCCATCTCAGACCCACTGCAGCCCCTGGGTGATGCGTATGACATCTGCAAGGCCACTCTGCTCCAGGGTGTGGGTCCTTCACACCAGACTGCTCTCTGATGCCAGTAAATATTTAGGCAGCAAACGCCACACACCCACTCTCAGCTCACAACACCCTAAGATGTTTCTATTCGGGGACGTCAAGACTTTGTACAAATTTTATTTCATTGGGAAAGTAAGCATATGAAAAGTTCAACATTAGGAGGTCAGGAATATGGCTGCACCTGGGGAGAGGGGAAGGCCCTGCAGGGGCCTCTATGGGGCTGCTTCTGTCCACCTGGTGCCCTGGGTGCACTTGTGATTTTGCAGGCTCTGTTTTGATTCGTTGGTATTTCTGTACATAATGGTTCAATAAAAGGCTTATTGGATGTTTATAATAAACAACAGAAAATCACATTAAAATTAATAAACGCATGCATGACGGGGGTACCAGAACTAATTTCAGCTGGGTGCTACAATTCCAAGAGCATTTGAAACCACTGCCTCACGCAAAAGCCCAGGGAGAAGAGCACAGGCCACACAGATCCTGGCACGCTTCCTCTCACCAGCAACACAGGTGCAGAGTCAGGGCAACCAGCTCCACCCGAGTCTGTGGGCTCAGGCAAGTGAGTAAGCCCCTCCCTCCTGCCCCTATCCCTGAGCAGGGCTGACAGTTGTGTGGCCCCACAGCCTCAAGAGGTCAGGCAGGGCACTCTCAGGTGCTCGGCATAGCATAGCCACTCCCTGAGGCAGGACTATCCCTGTGAGCTCCCAGGAGCACCCACAAGCACTGGCTTGGCCTGGCAGGCAGAAGTGCCTAGAGCCTGCCATTGTCTTGAATCCACCCGTTTCATGACTGCCAGGGCGTTGCCACACCCAGGATCTGCCATTGGTCTCTCTGTTTTTAGTATCTGAACAGAGCTGGCCACAGACAACACCTAACCACAAAAACTCACACACAGAAGGATGAGGAGGAAGGAGAAGAGGGGGAGAGAGGGAGAAGGGGGAGAGAGGGAGAAGGGGAAGAGAGGAGGAAGAAACTTCACTCACAATGTGCTCAATATATACAAAAGTAAGGTGTCACATTAAAGTGAAATGACCCAACTCCTTCATAGCACAATGAATCTAACTTCTACACTGATGTGGCTCAAGTGTTCCACAAATATCTCCCAGTACTCCTCTTATATCTCTGTAGAAAGGTCAGGACTGAATTTCCCAGACACGCATACATGCCAATCAGCTGTCAATGTCCACTCTGTACATTAGTACAGATCGCCAGCTCTCATCGGTCGTGTGAACTAATCACTAATCACCAGTACAGCCAGCCCGCCACATCCTTGGGCTCCACATCCGTGTATTCAGCAACCCACAGGTCAAAAAATACTCAGAAAAAGAGCTGTCCCTGCACTGAACATGCATGGACTGTTTTTCATATCTTTATTCCCTAAGCAACACAGCACCAACTACCCCCACAGTATGCCACCATGGCAGGCTTGTAAGTGACAGAGATGGCATAAGGCTGACGGCAGAATGTGCAGAGGGGACACGTGATACCATGCCACTTCACCCCAGGGACTTGGGCATCTGCAGGAAGTCCTGGGACCAAACCACAGGTACTGAGGGTTGACTATACCTGAAATTAGGAGAAGCCAAAAAGGAAGCTGCTATATTAAGTAACAGAATTCTATCATCAACACAAAATAAGATACGAGACTTAGAAATAACAAAAATGTCAGGGTTTGAGGGACCCTGTAGGCAGCTTATCATGATGAAAGCTCGAAGAACCCAGGGCACCTTGGCTGACCATGTCTCCCAACTCCAAGAAAGCAGCTCTTAAGGAGGCACAGGACACAGTTCAGGCACCAAGGGAGGTCCAGGGGAGCAGACAGATAGAGACATTCAAAGGCCCGCAATGATGACATGGCCTCTGACTGCCACTGAGCAGTGAAGGCAGCAGGTGCCAGAGAACCTTCTGGAAGACGCTGCAAGGCCTGGGACTGCCGGGAAGGGGAGGCTTCTGCACTCTCGAGGAACACGCAACGCAGGGATAGCAACAGGCCAAGGCCAGCAGTGACCACAGCACCCAGTCACAGAGGAGAGCCAGGGCTCAGGGAGGCTGGAGCCCACGGGAGACCGAAGCCCACGGGAGACCTTGTGAGAACCTGTCTCAGCCAGACTGCAGGGAATCCCAACATCAACACACACAAAGCACCTCTCACTCTCCCTGCCCAGGAAGGCTCTGGGAAATTTAAGACTGGCCTCTTCCTCTGGGGAGGGCCTGACAGGTGGGCTCACAGCACACACCAAGGGCCTGGCACACCAGTGTCTGGCACATACCAAGGCCAAGCAGATCCACGGGTGGGCCAGAGCTGCTCTTCCTAGGCGATACCATCTGTCACCACCAGGTGGAGACCAGAGGGAGCCCTAGGCAGCAGGTATCTCACTGCACCTTCTTCTGCAACAGGGGAACACTCACCTGAGCACCCCACATGGCCCCTCAGGAGACACAGAAGAGGGCGCCAAGACCTTCAGTACCATGGCCAACGTAGCTACACCCCAGCACCCCCCGGGTCACAGCAAGGGCCCAGTGGGCCATACACAGCACCTGCCCCCTCCAGGGCCACCTGTTCCCCACCAGGGCCATGGCGAGGGCCCGGCAGGCCACACACAGGACCCATGATGCTGTCCTGCCACAGCAGCTGCAGGGCCACCCAGCAGGTTCTGGACTATGGGTACACAAAGATGTCTGCTTCTCAGAATTAGGAGGAGGATAAACTATACCAACTCAGTCATGGTCCTCAAAGTCAGGCAAGCCAGTACCCAAGGAGGGGCCGTGGCCCTCCCTGCTTAGCGCTGGAGTTGCTGTGCCTGTGCTCCTGGCTGAAGAGGCTGCCCAGACCTCAGCCATACCTGGCCTTCGAGGGGAGGGACCACACCTCACCACCACCACCTCCATACAGAGAGCTAGACACGGCATGGACAGTGAACGTGTGCTAACCATTGCTAAGCAGGCATGGTTGGGAGGTATTCCAGGAGTGTGGAGGGAAATTATGCACAAACTTCCTGGAGAAATCCTGTTACTGGTATTGCAGCACAGTTTACAGCTCTGGAAACATCACCTCACCTTCTGGACCTGTTTACCCACTGTTAAAATAACCAGAAGACCTAAGGTCACCAGCTCTAAAATGTTTCAAATTCAAAAAGAAAGCTGGGCATGCTGGTGTGCACCTGTGGTCCCAGCTACTCAGGAGGCTGAGGTAGGAGGATCACTTGAGCCTGGGAGGTCCAGGCTGCGGTGAGTCGTGATTGTACCACTGCACTCCAGCCTGGGCAATAGAGTGAAATTCCGTCTCTTTAAAAAAAGAAAAAAAAGAAAGAAGGTAAAAAGACCAAACAACTAGGACATGAACAACCAAGGCTCTTCTCATCACCACATTTTAAACAATAAATACAAGGAAAGTATTCAAGTTTGACAACAACCCAGGAAGAAGCCAGAAGAGAAACTTGTAGCCATGCTTTTCCAATTGCAGGTTTCCAGGGCTTCATTCCCAGAAAACCTTAGCCAATGGAGATGCAGTGCAAGGACAGAAGTGAGGACACCCCACGGAACATCAGAAGCAGCCCAATCTTGGACACGACCCCCACGCTGGCCAGCCATTCCCCTACCCGACGACACGCCTGGCCCCACACAGAGGCCAGGGGAGAACATGGTCCCTGTTCACCTCCAACGCCAGACCCTCCTCCTGGGGCCCTGATCCCACCCTCTCTCTCTCAGCCCCAAGACCTCTCCGGCCCTCCCATGCCAGGCACTGCACTCTCCGTGAAGGACCATGCATGGTCTCCATCACAACTACACAGCTCTGCTGGGGTGGAATGAAAGTGGCCACACACAAGACACCAACACAGGGTGTGCTGCCCCACGGGACCTCACTTACAAAAACGTGGTAGCTGGACCTGGTCCCTGAGCCGAGGGGCCTTGCTGAGAGTCACTGAACCCTGGTTCCCTGGCCACTACCCTCTCCAGGTCTCCAACCCTACTTCCATGAGCGCCTGCATCCACTCTCCTTGGCCTTGGCCTCCTCATGTACCTGACTGCACAGGGCACAACCTCTCCTCCTTGCACCCTCTTTTTCCAGGTGAGACAACACAGGCCAGAAACTCAACATCACCCACAAGCCGCTACCTCCCAAACACCCACTCCAGCCAGACTCCCTCACGCTTCAAACTTGGACCTCTGATCACTCGCTGATCTGCCCCAACCCCAACGGGCAATCCAACTTCACAGGCCCTCCCCTATCACCCGCTGGGCATCTGTCCCCGACCCTAACAGGCACCCCAACTTCACAGTCCCTCCCCTATCACCCACTGGGCATTTGCCCCCACCCCTAATGGGTACCCCAACTTCACAGCCCCTCCTTCAGCTCCTCTCCTATCACCTGCTGGGCATCTCCTACCACCCCTAATGGGCACCCCAGTGTAGCAGCACCAGAGTCGGTTCCTCTTTCAGTAAAGGCACCACCGGCCCAGGACTTCTGACTCCTCTCTTCCTCCCCCTCACAAACATGCCATGAGCATGTCCTGGCAGCTGTGTCCCCGCCTTCCACCCCAAGACCACGCCACTGACCTGGCACAGGTATTGTCTGGGCCAACCAGCACAAGCAACACACTTGGGGAAGGAGTCGTAGTCACAGGGACTCACTCATCACACACTACAATCTGTACAATGGTTCTCTTTCAGTCTTTCCATCATATGTGTGACCCCTGAGTGATACTCAATATCCAGGAAACAATCTACTTTTAGTTACTTTCCACAGTTCTACCATCCAAGGCAGTCCTCCCTCTCTCCACACCTGGACAACCTCTCAGGCAACCTCCTGACCTCATGCTGTACCCATCACCCACTCCCCCTCCAGCAGTCAATGAGACAGTCATTGAACAGAATTAGAATATGTCACTTCTCTGCCCAAAGCCCTTCCCTGTGTACTTGGAATGGGATCCAAGTTCCTCACCACAGCCTCCTGGGCTCTGCGGGACGTGTGGCCTCCCCGCCCTGGCCTCCCCCTGCCCTCTGCTCCCAGCAGCCTTTCCATGCCAGGAAGTCTCATTGGTGGCTCCACTCCTCAGGTCTTTGTTCAGAGGGCTTCCTCACCTTCCTAAGGCACTGTCACCAACCACGGCCCAAGCAAAACTCAAGAGAGCTGGTATTTTCATGACTGTCACACTAGAGAAGGCAACTGTCATGGGAGGGCCGCAAGGCCTGCTGTACACCATAGGCACCCAGTGAATTTGTGCTGAGTCGACCACAACCACACCACATGGAAACAGGGCTGTGCCAATGCCCTCCTGTACCACACAGTTCTGCAATTAGGCTAAGTCCTGGAGCCCTCCCGGTGTCCCTGCCTGCTGCAATCTGCAACCTGCCTCCTCCAGTGCAGGTATGGGCCTGGAGACCCATGCTGACCCTGAGAACACACAGCTGAATTCTCGAGGGAGGTCATGGCCAGGGGCCCAAAGGTGTCTGCAGCCAACCCACACAAGTGACGCTCTTGAGGAGGAAGTCTGCAGCACAGGGATGGCTCAGTACGCAGGACAATCTGTACAATGGGTCTCTTTCAGCATTTCCATCACTCAAGGATTCCCTGAGTGAGGCTCAGTATCCAGTAAACAACCTATTTTTAGTTAATTTCCACAGTCACAGAACAAACATCTTGCACACTTTCCACTAACTCGCGACCAAGAAGCTCAGAGAGAACAGTGGTGGCTGTGTGTGCCCACAGGGGCGGTAGGGTGCAGCCAATCTTTCCAGGCTCCCCTCCCCTCCTCCCCAGACCCTCTTTCCACTCCCTCAGAGGTTCCCAACTCTAGCCATAAGGTGCAGATACGCTCATTGGAGCTGTTTGCATTCAACACAGTGACAGAGGAGCACACATTCGGCACAAAGCGTACTGCATTTTCTCCAAAGTGCTGACTTAAAACCCCTCCTGGCCAGGCACAGTGGCTCACACCTGTAATCTCAGCACTCTGGGAGGCTGAGGTAGGAGGATCACTTCGGCCCAGAAGGCAGAAGTTGCAGTGAGCCAAGATTGTACTACTGCACTCCAGCCTGAGTGACAATGGAAGACCCTGTCTTAAAACAAAAACAATAAAAACAACCTAATGGAGTACTGTGTGGGGCCCAAGAATGTGGATTTCTTGCCATTCCCAAGCGATCCCAGGGCTGACCTAGGGGGCTCTGGGTGACACAAGCCTGTGTTCCAGTTCCATGAGGGCTGATAACACTCCAGGCCTCCTGTGTATACAGCAGTGACACTGACCCCAGGGGGCACCCTGCGGACCAGGGACCAAGGTCGATTAAGGTCAATTTGTCAATATTGAGGTCAATATGTGGCAAGATGCTACAGCATATTGTCAAGTAAAAAACAAAAGGCTAAAAGCAGCAAAAGTTTACATATGTATATCATACACGATGGAGAAAGAGACTCTGTGTGTGTGTGTGTGTGCACATGCGCGTGAACGTATAGGCAAGGACTGGGGGGACAGAAGAGCAGAGAGCGAGAATGAAGGAATGAATGAATGTGAAGGAACGTGGAAAAGCCAGCTCTGCACCAGGAAATAAAAACTGGTCATCTCAGTCAGGCGTGGTGGCTCATGCCTGTAATCCCAGCACTTTGGGAGGCCAAGTCGGGCAGATCACAAGGTCAGGAGTTCGAGACCAGCCTGACCAACATGGTGAAACCTGTCTCTACTAAAAATACAAAAATTAGCCGGGCATGGTGGTACGCGCCTGTAATCCCCGCTACTCAGGAGGCTGAGGCAGGAGAATCACTTGAACCTGGGAGGTGGAGGTTGCAGTGAGCCAAAATCGTGCCATTGCACTCCAGCCTGGGCGACAGAGTAAGATGCCATCTCAAAAACCAAACAAACAAACAAACCAAAAAAACCCACTCGTCTCTGGATGGAACTGGAGGTGATTCTTTCTCCGCACTGTAACTTCTCCAGACATTCTGATTCTCTAGTGTAAAAAAAAAAAAAAAAACCAATAAACGATTGCATACCGTGACCACACAAGTCACAATGGGGCTGACCAGGAAGGGACCATAGCACACACTGAATCACACAATCCCCAAAACAACTCTCCACCTCCTGTCCCTGCCCCCATAACCCACCTTTACCTGGACTCAGACTCCCAAAACTCACTTTCCTCCTAGTCCTCCCTCCAACTCCTCAGACCTTGGTCCTCCCTCTTCTGCTCCTCCCTGTTCTCCTGGGTAAACCTCACACCCCTTGGAAAGAGTCTTCCAGCAAGGCTGAGCCCCAGCACTCCTAGAACCTCCCGTATCCCCACTCATAAGGGTAAATAAAACATTTCCATTGCTTCATAAAGGGAAGGCAGGTGCCCCTCTCTCCCTTAGCATGCCTGTTTGGTCTGGAATGAGACAGCCCAGTGTCCACATTTTACAAGACACAGTCACGGTCTGATGGCCCCTAGACTGTCATCAGACCTCCAAACCTAACTCAAAGGCCTCTCACTGTGTGCAAACCAGCACAAGCTGCCTCTCCTTTCTCTGCGAGAGATGAGCGGTTCTAACTGCTCCTCCTTCCGTCTCCCTGTCAAGATGCCTGGGAAATGCTGCCCAGACTCTGCACTCTCTCACAGAGCGCCTATGCGCACACAGCCTGCCAGGCTTCATGGGCAATAAATCTGCTATCTTCCCCTCTGCATCCATGTGGGTAGGTCTGAGCTGATTTCTCCAGCACACCAAGACATACATCACACAGGGTCCCCCTTGGCCCCCACTTCTGTGTCCTGGCTGAAAATCACAGAGTACCCTGACCCCTCTGTGCCCCAACCACAGGTTTTCCCCACCAGGCTTCAACCCAATCCAGGGCCTTGAACATTTCCAGGCATGGAAGAAAGGATCTAGGTTTACTACAAAGAAAATGACCTTGGCCCTGAGCCAAATTCCTGAAACCTTCCTATAAACTGCATAACCCATCCCTCTTCCAAGAGACATACCTAGGCAGGACATCCCTTTTCCCTTACTGCCCATCTCGAGGACTGCTGCAGCCCACTCTATATGAAAGTTCCCCTAACAAAAGTTCTAGGCAGGGCCTGGCGCAGTGGCTCACACCTGTAATCTCAGCACTCAGGGAGGCCAAGGCAGGAGGATCGCTTGAGCCCAAGAGTTCGACACTGGCTTGGGCAACACAGAGACCCTGTCTCTACAAAAAAAAAAAAAAAAACAAACCCAGAAAACTAAGCTGGGCATAGTGGCTCATGCCTGTAGTCCCAGCTACTTGGGAGGCTGAAGCAGGAGAATTAGTCAAGCCCAGGAGGTGGAGGCTGCAGTAAGCTGTGATTGCGCCACTGCACACCCTGTCTCCCCCCTATCCCCCACCAAAAAAACCGCCCTGGGCTCACCATGCATTTAGCACTTCTTTCTTTGGTATCCCAACTGGTCCCACCTGAGGACAGTGTGGGAAACTCCCTTGCCACCACTTTTGGGGTAACTCCAGTTGTAAGCTTGGCAAAACACTACTCATGTCACTACTCCAACGTCCTCCCATTTCAGCCCCGCTCATGTGTACACAGCCCCAAATGCCTACCCACACTCCCACCACACCTTCATTTCACACCCTCCCTCATTCCCCACCATCTTCTCCAGACACCCGTCATCCCCTGGGGCCCCTTGCCATGCCCTCCAGGTCCTCTGTGGGCCCCATTCTCCCATCTAGGTTACCCTGCCCCCTCCAGCCCCCCCCCCCACCATTTTCCTCCAGGTCCCCACCATCCTCTCTAGATCCCACTGTCCCCTCCAGGTGCCACTGATCCCTCCAGGTCCCCACTGTCTCCATCCCCTCCAAGTGCTACCATCCCCTCCAGATCCCCACTGTCCCCTCCAGGTCCCCAATGTCCCCATCTCCTTCAAGTGCCACCGTCCTCTCCAGGTCCCCACCGTCCTCACCAGGTCCCCACTTGTCCCCATCCCCTCCAGATCCCACCATCCCCTCCAGGTCCCCACTCTCCCCATCCCCTCCAGATCCCACCATCCCCTCCAGGTCCCCACTCTTCCCATCCCCTCCAGGTCCCAACTCTTTCCATCCACTACAGGTCCCACCGTCCCCTCCAGATCCCCACTGTCTCCATCCCCTCCAAGTGCCACCGTCCTCTCCAGGTCCCCACCGTCCCCTCCAGGACCCTACCATGTCCGCCAGATCCCACCATTCCAGGGCCCCCCAGCTCTCCCTCTGGGTCCCACCATCCATGGGCGCCCCCGCACCACCGCACTCCCACCCCTAGAACCGCCTCTGTCTCCGCCCCTCTTCCAGCGCAGCCCGCATACTCCCCACCCCCCGGGGATGTGGGAAGGAGGACTCGGGGTGTCAGCCACAGCGCGCGGACTGAGCCGAGGGAGTACGCTACGGCTTGGGCCGGGCCCCAAACAGACCACCGTTGTCGCTCACCTGGGAAAAGCCAGACGTGACCCACAGGCGTTCGCGGCGCCTCTACCCCTCGGCGCCTGCGCAGTGAAGACAGCGGCGAGCCGCGCGCATGCGTGTAGGGCCGAAGCCCCAGGGGCTGGTCGGGCGGAAACGCGGCGCTCTCTGTCTTCTGGTTTCGAGGCTGGTCCTTACCGTTTCCGCTCCGGCGGAAGTGAGGAGGAGGGTCCTTCGACCCGTGCGGAGCTGGATGGACCGCGAGACGCTCGCCCTTGCTGACCGCCACTTCCGAGGCCTGGGGGGTGGTGTCCCCGGCGTCGGCCAGGCTCCAGGCCGGGTAGCCTTCGTCTCGGAGCCGGGCGCCTTCTCCTACGCCGACTTTGTGCGGGGCTTCCTCCTGCCCAACCTGCCCTGCGTGTTCTCCAGCGCCTTCACGCAGGGCTGGGGCAGCCGGCGGCGCTGGGTGACGCCCGCGGGGAGGCCCGACTTCGACCACCTGCTACGGACCTACGGTGGGGCGGCGGGCACAGACCCCGGGCGGGGAGGACAGGCCGGCGGGACCCAGGCCCAGGAGGCCTTTGCCTAGAGAGGGCACCAGGGAGGGTGAGGGGGGCCAGGCGCGTGGCCCTGGAGAGTTCCTCTGCAGACGGTTTGGAGTGAGGACGGGGCCCAGGGAGATGGCATGGACCGTCCCTGACTTTCATTTCAGGAGACGTGGTTGTACCAGTTGCAAACTGTGGGGTCCAAGAATACAACTCGAACCCCAAAGAGCACATGCCTCTCAGAGACTACATCACCTACTGGAAAGAGTACATCGAGGGGGGCTACTCCTCTCCCAGGGGCTGTCTCTACCTCAAAGACTGGCACCTGTGCAGGTAATGGGGTTTGGGACGCACCGAGGCGCTGCCTTCCCTAGCGCTGCGGGAACCCAGAGGCCTTTCTGATGAAGGTGGCCCCCGGCTGCACAAAGAGGAACTATTTTTCCCCATGAGGCACTTTAATCTGTTTAAAAGAAACTGGATTGTCTTCCGCATGGCTGCAAGTGTTCTTCTTTGGGAGATCAGTATGTTTTATTTATTTTATTTTATTTTTTTTTTTGAGATAGATCCCCTCAGCCTCCCTAGTAGCCGGGATTACAGGCATGCACCTCCACGCCCGGCTATTTTTTTTTTTTTTTTTTTTTTTAAGAGACTACGTTTCGCCATATTGCCCAGGCTGTTCTTGAACTCCTGAGCTCAAGTGATGCATCCACCTCAGCATCTCAAAGCACTGGGATTATAGGCATGATCAGTACTTTTTCATAAGCAGAACCATTGTGGTCAGACTGCCCCCACCCCACTCCCCCACCAGCAGCTGGCTCAGAGTAGGTGCTGGGGCTCTTTGGGGGCTGCAGCCATCTGAAAGCTCCACTGAAGCCAAGTGATCTCAGTTGCCCCACTCGTGCTGCCCTAGTCCTCGTGCCTCACGTGCTGTCGATGGTGCCCTTGCGCCCTCCTCACAGGGACTTCCCGGTGGAGGACGTTTTCACCCTGCCTGTGTACTTCTCATCCGACTGGCTGAATGAGTTCTGGGACGCACTGGATGTGGATGACTACCGCTTTGTCTACGCAGGGCCTGCAGGCAGCTGGTGAGGCCACAGATGTGGAACCCAAAGGGACCCGGTGACGGAGCAGACCGGGAGGCTCAGGGTGGCAGGAGGGGTCTGCTTGGCACAGGCTTCACAGTGGGTGCCATTCCTTGAGACCAAGGGGCCACCCCTCCTTCAGTTGGACCAGGCCTCTGGGGTGCCAAACAAAGCCCATACCAGCCCCTACGGGCACGAACCAGGCGCTCTTGCTGCTGCAGGTCCCCATTCCATGCTGACATCTTCCGCTCCTTCAGCTGGTCTGTCAATGTCTGTGGGAGGAAGAAGTGGCTCCTCTTCCCCCCAGGGCAGGAAGAGGCCCTGCGGGACCGCCATGGCAACCTGCCCTATGACGTGACCTCCCCAGCACTCTGCGATACGCACCTGCACCCGCGGAGCCAGCTTGCGGGCCCACCCTTGGAGATCACGCAGGAGGCGGGCGAGATGGTGTTTGTGCCCAGTGGCTGGCACCACCAGGTGCACAACCTGGTAATGTGCTGCTCTCCTGCCCTCTATCAGGGGCTTTCCTGCAGGAAGACGGCAGCACCACCTACCCACTCTCCCAGCCAGAGTGGGGCTGGAATGGGGTGGCTCATGGGTGAGGCTGACCCTTTCACAAGGTGGTGTCACTGAGGCCTAACCTCTGTTTCACCCCCTCCTGGTCCCTGGGTCTACTTGCTCTGGGTTCACTGGCTGAGGTGGTCCGAGCCCACCACCCACTTCCCTGCTGAGCAAGCCCTGCTGGGAGACAGGAAGGCCTTCTTGGCTGCAGAGGGCTGGACCCCACAGTGGGTTCCTGGTGCAGGAGATGTGGGCTAGTTGGGGGCACCTGCCATGGGCTCAGGCCTGCCTGTACTGTGTCCCTTCCAGGACGACACCATCTCCATCAACCACAACTGGGTCAATGGCTTCAACCTGGCTAACATGTGGCGCTTCCTGCAGCAGGAGCTATGTGCCGTGCAGGAAGAGGTCAGCGAGTGGAGGGACTCCATGCCTGACTGGCACCACCACTGCCAGGTGGAGCAGCTGCGTGTGGAGGCTATCAGTGCCAGGTCCCTGGGAGGCCTTCAGGCTCAGGGCGGGTGTGGCTGTCAGGCCGAGCTGTGGGTAGGTGCCGGCTGTGACTGTGGGACAGCCTGGGCTGAGCCCTGGGGGAGGCTTTCAGGCTGCATGGCTCAGATTCCTTTGGTCACTGCCCGGCTTCTCAGCGCCTCTGTCTTATTGGTCCCCTCTTCGTCCTTGGGGACTGGGCGCATGTTGGATCCTTTGCAACTTGGACTGTGTCCATGGTGTCATCTCACTGGCCTCTTCCCTCTGCCCAGGTCATCATGAGGTCCTGCTCGGGCATCAACTTTGAAGAGTTTTACCACTTCCTCAAGGTCATCGCTGAGAAGAGGCTCCTGGTCCTGAGGGAGGCGGCCGCTGAGGACGGTGCTGGGTTGGGCTTCGAACAGGCAGCCTTTGATGCTGGGCGCATCACAGAGGTGCTGGCCTCCTTGGTTGCACACCCCAGCTTCCAGAGAGTGGACACCAGCGCGTTCTCACTGCGTCCCAAAGAGCTGCTGCAGCAGCTGAGGGAGGCTGTTGATGCCGCTGTGGCCCCATAGCACCTGTCTTGAGGACAGAAGGACGGGTGGATGAGAGGCAGCCTCCTGCTCCAGGGCCCTTCCAGAAATAAAGACTGCCCTCCCTGTGACCTGGGGCCCATCCCTGTCGAGGCTCGTGGCCTGCCTGTCCATGGCCACTGCCTGGGTGCCTGTTTTCAGGTGAGGCCCAATGAGGTCAGGGACCCAAGAAGGGATGTGGCCCTTCTGACCTGCAGCAGGCCTGCTGGGAGCTTGGAGATGGCGCCATGACCTGGCTCTTTTGGGGGCCCTGCCTCCTTAGGCCAGGATGCCTGAGCTGACAGGAGTCTGTGTCTGATGTGCCTTCTCTGGAGGCTCCTCTCAGCCCGGTCCTCTCGTCTCAGGCCATTGGGCCACCCCTGGCTCTGCCCTGTGGGCTCAGGAAGAGGTTGGAGCAGCGCTGGGCAAGCTCACCAGGGCCTCCAGGCAGGACTGGGTTGGCCTCCATCACCTCCAGGTGATGGGCTGTGGAGCCAGTGGCCAGGGCCTTCCTCTGGGTACCCAGAGGGGAGGGCTGGGCTGGGCTGGCCTCTGCCACCTCCCTGCCTTTGGAGTAGCCTTCGAAGGGCCTGTGGGTACCTGGAGAGGCCACGGGTGTGGGGGTGGAATCCCATCTGCTGCTGAATCCTCATTTGGGCCTGAGGGGCTGTGCCTGCTGTGCACTCACAGCTGGGTCTTCGCAAGGATGCTGTTCTCAGGAGTGGTGGGTCTCTGGCCCCTCTTCACACTGGGCATGATGGAGGTGTGGGCAGACTCGTCCAGGCCAATCAAGGCACAGCGGTGAGCAGTGGAGGCCTGTCGTGGGGAATGGACTCTCGTGGGATCCTTCTGCAGAGGATGCCCCAGGCCTGAACTCCCTAGTGGATCCACAGTTTGTGGAGACTGGCACTCTGCCAGCCCTGTCCTTGACCCAGAGTGCAGCACTTTTTCAGTTGGCCCCTGGTTGGCTGCCCCACCCCAGGAGGGGAGGAGTCATCTGAATCCGCAGGGATGGCATGTGCCATGACTGTGTGCATTGCCTGCCCATGGCATCCACTGGGGCTGCTGGCACTTGTATAGGATGGAAGCCCCTAAGAAGGGCCGGGGTTTCTGTCTGCTCTGTTCAATGAATCATGTGAAGTGCCTGCAAAAGCAGCTTTACACAGTAGGTGCTTCGTATGTGTCTGTCCAGTGAATGAGCTCCAGCCACCAATTTTCCAGGGACCTGTATGCTGGGCCCCCCTGCTAGCTCCCAGGGACCCCTGGTCTGCACGGAAATGCCCTGAGACATCATCCGGCCTCCTACAGATTGAGCTGGCACTGCCCAAACCACAGGTGGCAAAGGTGCTTTGTGGGGGAGGAGGGGGAGGTAGCAAATATGCGTGACTGCAGACTTGCCAGGACCAGGCCCAGGCTGAGTGTGGGCGTAGCACACCCTTTTAGCCCTTCCAGTAACCTCTGAGCTTGGGCCTCTTGGCACCTACCACACAGGCTGAGGCCAAGGGTTGGGGTATGTGCCCTGGGCACTGCCAGCAGCCAGCTGAGGTGCCTCTGCCTGAGCTGGGGCTCCCCTTTGAGCAGCAGGTCCAGCACCTGCAGGGGAGGGGCACCACCAGGTGGTGGGCACCAGGTGTCCTTCAGCTTCTCTCATGATGAGGGCAGCACTGAGGACCCCAGGGCAGCCCCCAATGCAAGCTGGCAGCTCAAGGTAGCACAGGTCGCAGCCCATTACCATCCAGGCTGCGTGCGTGGTCCTGCGCTCCTGAACTGTGTGAAGACCCTCGTGTTTCTGCAGTCAGGAGGCAGTGCACAGACACTCCCGAGAGCCCTGCTAGCGTCAGTCACTTTTTCTTAAAGCAAGCATAGAGAATCTCAGGCCGGGGCTGTTACAGGTGCAGCAAAGCAGCAAATGCTAGAAGCTCTGTGGGGGAGATAGAGCCCTCCGCAGGGCAACGGCTGAACTGCAGCTGGCATCGATGACTCCATACTCAAAGACCATGGACTCCTTTTGCCTACCTCCAGGTTGGCAAAACAAAACAAAAATGCTGACACCAGGGCCAGGTGGGTGGTGGGGCAGCCGCTGCGCAGAGTGTGGCTAGACAGCAGTTTGAAGTATCAGGCTGGATGCCCCTTTCCCAAGTATGCTGCCCTGGGATCCTGTCCAGGGTTGGGGAGGCATGTTGTCAGCACATGTGAGGGTCTTCGCAGAGTGAATCGCACCTCTGCAAGAAGTCTGAAAGGCTGCATTGCCCTGAGAACCAGCCTCCTGGAGTGCGAGGTGAGGAGCTGCAGATGTGTGGCAGTTAGGCCCTGCCCTTTGCGTGTCATCCCTATCGAGTGTGAGAAAGGACAGGCAGGCTGCAGCTAACTGGTGCTCCAGAGGAAAGGGGTCAGATAAACAATGCAGATGCTCGACCTAAGGCTACGTGTTTGCTGCACAAAGATGGATATACTTGCAAGTGTGGGGACAATGGCTGTGTACCACACCATGCCTGGGTGAGGGCGTGCAGTGGCCGAGATTCCTTGGGGAGTGGGACCTGTGGGCCCCCACAGGAAGGCTGGAAAAGTCAGGCCCTGCTGTGTCTGCACAGACTCTAGCCTGGGAGGACACAGAGCAAGGGAGCATGATGGGGCCTATGGGTGCCTGCCCTGCCCTGAGCTTGCAATTGTGATTGGCTGGAATCCGTGGAGGCAGAGACAGGAGCCCCAAGTCAAGTCGTTGCTGGCTGTGGCGAAGCCAGGTTCTCTGCATCCAGAGGGCTGTGGCCTCCAGAGAAGGTGTCTCCCCCAGGGACCAAGACCATCCTCATGCTTGTGCCCTTCTGCCCACTGAGCCAGCAGAAGGGGCAACTCCTTGGCCAGCTACCCTGAAGCCCACATCCCAGGTGTAGGGCATCCCTGATAGCCACGTCCTACCCTTTGTTCATCCATGCTCCAGAGTGTCAGCCTCAGCCCTGTCCCCCATCCACCACTGTGGGTGGTTGTGGCAGGTAATGGTGCCAGCGTCCCACCCAACTGCAACTACCAGCTGCATCTTGGATCCCCAGGCAGACAGAAGGCAGGCCCTGGTTTCCAAGTCAGTGACTCCTTCCACTGGCGTAGAAGGCTTCATTTCCAAGCCCTGGCTTCACAGGTTTCCCTCCCACCTGTCCAGGGAAGGGGAGAGGGGATGTGGGGTGGGGAAAGGCATCATCCTCAGAGTTGCAGGGCTGATCCAGGAGACCCTGGCCTAGCCCAGGTGGTCAGTCATGTGGTCAATGCCAATGGCTACAACCTTGGGCCACTAGAGGAGCATGGACAGTCCTTTTCCCTACGCCCTGGGCCTGAGCTTGGCCAAGGGTAGGGAGCAAGATGTCCAGTGTCCTGTGGTCTGTACCCCCAAACTCAGCAGCCCTGGAGGCAGGAACTCCAGGGACCTGGGCCTCTCTCTCCTGCCTGGGGGCTGACCCCAGAAGTCCCCTTCCACAGGCCCCAGTTACCCTCCCACTGCAGGCTCTGACCTACAGGAAAACAGCTGGAGCTGGGCTCCTACCCTGTTCCTCTGGGAGAGCCAGACCCTGTCCTGAAGCTAGAGGAAAATCCACGGGTAGAATCCTGCATAAGCACACCCCAAATAGACCCCACCTGGGGCCCCAGGCCCCAAACAGACCCTGCCTGGACCTCTGGCCCCGCCTAGGGAGCCGGAGGTCGGTGGATCCTGGCCTTCCTCTGTAGCCTGCCACCCCCTCCCCTGCAGGAAGGCACCAGAGTGTCCACCCCCGCGGCCCCACTGAGAGATGCGTGCCTGCTCCCATTGGAGGCCTTCGGCCCCAAGGCAGGGCCTGCCTGCTCCCTAGACCGGTCCCCTGGCCTCTGCCCCGTGTCGGGAATCGGGGTCTTGGATGTTACCTTCAAATCCGGCCAGCTTCCCGCCACAGCGAAGGAGAATCGGACGCCCCGTGCCAGGGACTTGCAGCAGGGACGTGGGCCAGGTCCTCACTGCCTTTGCTTCTGGGACCCTGTGAGGGCAGGAACCGGAGTCTTGCCCTCATGACTTTGGTTGGCGGCAGTGCCAGGTGGGAAGTTTCCGGTCGGGCACTGTGTGGGGGCGGGAGGGACAGGCGGGGAGGAGGCGGGATAGGGAGGGGAGGGGCGGGAGGGCAAGGTGGCGCGGGGATGGGAGGGAGGCGGGGAGAGGACGGGATGGGAGGGGCAGGCAGGGCGGGCCGCGGGGGCCAGGATGACCCTGGGGCTTCCCTGGCTTCAGGTGCCTTCTGAGCAGAGCTGGGTCCGCTGCCCCCTGGTGGCAAGCACGGGCCCTGCAGCCCCAGCTAAGAAACCCAGTAACAAAACCCTTCCCTACCCTTGTGTACCTGGGGTCCAGGTGTCTGAGGAAGGGGGGTTAGGGATTCCAAGTTTGAGGTGTAAATAAAAAAAAATGACCACGGCAAGTCTCAATCATTTTAAGAGGTTTATTTTCCAAGGTTAAGGATGTGCCCAGAAAAGAATACAGAACCACAGGGAAAATTGTGGTCCATGGTTTTTCCAAGGAGAATCTGGGGACCTCAACATTTAAAGGGAAAAGGGTGGGTATTGGGGATTGAGGAAGAAATTTTGAAAAGGGTGTGAGTAAATAAGAGGCAAGTGGTTGCATCCTTTTGAGTCTTTGATCAGCGATTCAATGAATACACAATTTACATGTGGGGGGCGGGTAGAGAAATAGTCACTTACACATTTGTCTAGCTTGGTGAATCTGCATTTTTACATAAGATAAAATAAACATAGGGCAGAGGAAGCAATCAGATATGCATATATTTCAGGCAGAGGGATGACTTTGAGTTCTGTCCTTTGTTGCATACCTGTGAATATAAGCTATCAATGTACATTGTCAGGGTGAAATGAAACAACTGTTTTTGGGTAAAAATCTTGGGGCCCACAATTTGTGGGCAAATTGTGAGAGAGGTGCGATGCTTTTTTTTTTTTTTTTTTTCTTTTAATCTTTGTAGCTATCTTATTTAGACACAAAATGGGAGGCAGGTTTATGTGACCCAGTTTCCAGATTGACTTTTCACTTTGGCTTATTTAGTTTAGGGTCTTGAGATTTACTTTCCTTTCATAGGGGCAAGAGGGCCCTGGGAAGATCAAGGCTAGCTTCCAGGTTCCACAGAATGGAGTCACTGAGGGTCAATTGTAGGATAAGAGAGTGTGGAAAGTAGATAAGTTCCTCTTCAGAGCTCGTCTTAGTTTAAAAATAAAATAATAGACACTAGAAATAATAGCTTCTTAGTCTAAAGCCCCCATCAACTATTAGTTCTTACACTTTAGCCCAGTTAGTTGCTTTGCCTTAAGCAAAGCATGTCCGGCATGTCCGGACAGGCCCTTGCAAGTCTTAGTTCATAGCTTATTCCCCTTCCTTATTTGGAAATGTTATTGCTTCTTTAAACCTTTCATAAGCAATTTTCTCTCCTTTGTTCTCCCTTGCACTTACCTATTTACGAAAGTTTCAGGTTGTTAGCAAATCAGGTTCAGTTTAAGATTGTGAGGTCCAGCTTCAGCCAATGGATGCAGGACACAGCAGAAAGACGACCCAAATGTGTAAGGGATAAATATGTCTGCTTTTCCTTTGTTCAAGTGTGCTCTCGTCATTGTTCCATCTGCAAGGAGCACCGTTACTGAGAGAAAGTAAAAATGGCCTTGCTGAGAGAATTAAGTTTATGTTCGAGTGCTATTTGTTTGTGGCACTGGGGAACAAGCATTTCTAACAGGATACTGGAATCTGAACAAGGCAGGGCATGCACCAGGAAAATAGAAAACCAGAAAGAGGTCTTGGGCAAGAGTGAAACCTCTCACACTCCTACCCACCACCCCCCAAACTTTACCCCCACTTTGCTCCACCCTCCATGTCACCACTGAAGGTCAGACCAAGTCAATGACTCAAACTCCACATTTTGTTGTTTGAAGAGGAAGCGCAGTGATGGCAGGGGCTCCAAGAAAACCCTGTGCAGGATCTCCTGCCTAGTTCAGATCCACCTCACACACACACTTGTCAATGAAAAGAGTTAAATTCTGTAAAATATTTGAAGAGATTTGTTCTGAGCCAAATAT
This sequence comes from Macaca mulatta, assembly GCF_049350105.2. Taxonomy (NCBI): domain Eukaryota; kingdom Metazoa; phylum Chordata; class Mammalia; order Primates; family Cercopithecidae; genus Macaca; species Macaca mulatta. Next base: position 85,503,216 of record NC_133406.1, on the reverse strand, counting down.
GAGTGTCCATGGCCCATGACACACCCCTCAGGAGACCCTGAGAACATGTGCCCAAAATGGTTGGAGCACAGCTTGGTTTTATACATTTGGGGAGATATGAGACATCAATCAAATGCATTTAACATATGCGTTAGTTTGGTCCAGAATGGCAGGACAACTTGAAGTGGGGCTTCCAGGCTCTAGGTAGATTTAGAAGTTTTCTGATTGGCAATTGGTTGAAAGAGTTATTATCAATAGAAAGGAATGTCTGGGTTATGATAAGAGGTTGAGGAGACCAAAGTTTGATCATGCAGATGCAGCCTCTAGGTAGCAGGCTTTGGAGAGAATAGATTGTAAATATTTCCTGTCAGGCATAAGGTCTGTGCTAATGTTAATGCTGGAAGGTATAATGAGGCATGTCTGACCCTCACTTCCCATCATTGCCAGAACCAGTCTTTCTGGTTAACTTTGGAATGCCCTGGCACAGAAGTCCATTCAGATGGTTGGGGGACGGTTGGGGGCTTAGAGTTGTTAGATATGAGTTCTAAATTTCTTTTCAAAGAATATGTCAGTATGTTCAATTCTTTGCCTTCTACTTTTAAACTTAACTTTCTTGTAAAGCAACCTTTTTCAATTACCTATTCCACCCTGACTCATTCTGATCACCTGCTCCATCCTACATTCCAATCACCACTCCACCCTAACTCATTCCAATTACCTGCTACCTACTCTGCCCTGACTCCTGCCAAAGCACTCATCCCGTCATTCTCTTTAAATTAGCTAATTGGAATTAGTTTAGCCTGTGTGGTCTAACCCTAGCCAATAGGGAAAAGACACAGCAGCAGGGCCTACGTGCATTAGGGATAAGAACCCCTTCCCCTCCCTTGTCCACGTGTGCACTCACCATTGTTCCATCTGTAAGGGCACACCCTTCTATATAGAAGTAACTTGCCTTGCTGAGAATTAAAAAGAAAATTTTGTATTTGAGTGCTATTTCTTTTGCTGCACTGAAACTTTATATATAACAATTTGGGGGCTTGTCTAGGATTACATCCCCCTTTGGGGACAGTCTCTGTTTCTCTCTCATGAGGAAGTGCACCCTGCCCTATTGTAGCGGCCTCGGGGGTGAGAAATCAAGACCCACCCAGTGCAAGGAATAACTTGAGCTCTCAGCAGCGTGAAGAAGAAGAAGAAGAAAGAAGAAGAAGAAAGAAGAAAGAAGAAGAAAGAAGAAAGAAGAAGAAAGAAGAAAGAAAAAGAAGAAGAAAAAAACCAGCCAGCAACCTAGCTTAAAGGATCCTCACTCTGTGCACTGACCAAGGAAAGAGAAGCTGCGGGAGCTGGTGAAGTTCTTCCTTGGTGGTCAAATTCTGGTGGGCTAAATGTGTGTGTGCGTGAATGATCACAAACAACACTGCTTGTGGTGTTGTTCGTGTGGATGGTGACAAGTCCTGCTGGACAGAGTGAGTGGGTCCTCTCTGTGGTTCCATAGCTACATGGCTTAGGTGGATCCTGCCGTAGGATTTGCACTGGTATGCCAACACTAAAAAGGGCCTGATTCATACCTTGGGGGAACAGCCAGAGAGGACAGCATGAGTGGGAAGTGTGCAAAGGACTTTCAGAGGGGGAAAGGGGAGAAACAGGTCAACCTTCCAGGACAGGCAAGACACTCCCTGGTTTGAGGGATTGAGCCTTCTAGGACAGGCAAGACACCCCCTGGTTTGAGGGGTTGAGCCTTCCAGGACAAGCAAGGCAAGATGCCCCCTGTTTGAGTGGTTGAGTCTTCCAGGACAGGCAAGACACCCCATGGTATGAGGGGTCGAGCCTTCCGGGACAGGCAAGGTGAGACATCCCTGGTGTTGAGGGGTTGGGCCTTCAGCTAATTTCAAGGGTTGAACCTGAAACACACCCCTCCCCCAGCCTTTCCTTTCTTCTTGGGGGAAGAAAGAGTAGCTCCATTCTCGTAGGTCCCTACCCTATGGGAAGAGAGAAAGAGAGAGAGAGACAGAGAGACAGAGAGACAGAGACAGAGGAGAGAAAGACAGGAGAGAGGAGAGAAGAAGAGAGACAGAGGGGAGAGAGAGAGACAGGAGAGAGAGAGAGAGAGAGAGAGAGAGAAGAGAGAGACAGAGAGGGACTCAGAAAGAGAAAGTCATAGAGAAAAAGAGATAAAAAGAAAGAGAAAAATAGTAGTAAAGAAAAAAACAGTGTACCCTATTCCTTCGAAAGCCAGGGTAAATTTAAAACCTATAGTTGATAATTGGAGGTCTTCTTCATGACCCTGTAACACTCCAATACCACCTTATTGTCAGTGCAAACAAGGGCGTAGCCCGAAAGCACTAAGGCCACTGACAACCTGTAGCTTTCCTATAAAAAATCCTTAACCCAGTAACCTGCAGATGGCCCAAATGCATTCAATCTTCTAACAGAAAAAATTAGAAAAATAACTCTTTGAGGAAACCTCATTGTGAGCACACCTCACCACTTCAGAACTATCCTAAGTCAAAAAAAAAAGCAAAAAAGCTAGCTTACTAACTCAAAAATCTTAGAGTATTGGGGCTATTCTGTTAGGAAAAGATGATTTATCATTAACCACTGAAAATTCCCTTAACCCAAGAGGTTTCCTAACAGGGGATTTAAATCCTAATTACCATACAAAGGTCTGACCAGACCTAGGAGGAACTCCCTTCAAAACATGACATAGATGGTTCCTCCCAGGTGATTGAAGGAAAAAGACACAATAGGCATTCAGTAAGTGATAGGGAAACTCTTGTAAGAGCAGAGTTAGGAAAACTGCCTAATAATTGAGCTGTTTGAACTCAGTCAAGCCTTAAAGTACTTGCAAAACCAGGAGAACCATCTATACCAATTCTAAGTTAATTTGGACTAAACAGGGTCTTATTAATAGCAAAGAATAATTGAAATTCCAAACTTAGAAGGTTTTCAACAAAAGTAAAATTTGCTAAAAGTTAACAGTTTAACATGTATCATCCTCACTTCTAATCTCGCGGCCTTAGACAGTCCAGTACACAGACATGAAGGAAGTTCACTTTGAAAAAGAATGGTTATCATCTTTAGGGGGGAAAAAAAAGGCAAGGGGGAGAATTTATGTAAAAAGAATGTTATATGGTAAATTCTTGTCCTAAAAGAACTGGTTGTTTAAAAAAAAAAAAAAAAAAGAATGTTTGTGACAAGTCAGAAAATTGAGGCATGTCGAATAATTATCTGTGAAAGTTGTGGGGAAAGAAAAAGGTTGTAAAACGAAATTTATGCAAGAAATGTTGTATAATTTAAAAGTAATTAGGCCTCCTAAATGTAAAACCATTGAAGAAACAGTTTATGTGCAAGGTGTGTAAGGAAAGTAAAATATACTTTTGGTAAAAAGATTATAAGGAGGCATAAGAATGTGAATTTTTACCTACACTAAAAGGTCTAAAAATATATATATATTGTTTTAAAGGTTTAAGCAAGTTTTAAAACATTAATTGTAAGGAAATTCTGTGTGTAAACATATTAGCTAAAGTTAAACAGGTATCCAGTTTTTCTGTAAACTGGACATTAAAATAAAAGCACAACAGGTTTTTCTTAAAGCACTAAACTGCTCTTTAACAACAATTATAAAAGGTTAAAAAGAGTCTATAAAAATCTTACCTTGTGGTCAGACATTAAAAATTGGATCAATATGTCTACAAGGTTTTATTAAAATTAAGTTTAACATTAATAACAAGCTAAATTTCACCTTTATATTAGTGTACCTGGTATAAAAATCATACAGGAAGCATTGTTAAATATAAAATGGTGTTTGACTTTTTTGGTCTATAAACTAATAAATATAGGTGCTAAAGGAAATTTCTCAGAAGACACCAAAGACCGTAAGATCCACTGTTGATGTCCCCACATTTAAAACAAAAGGTCAATTTCTTAGAAATTATATACATGGTTTATCTTCCACTTTCCTTTCCCTCAAAAACTAAAAGTCTTTTAGCACAGGTACCACCCCTAGAATTTCCGGTAAACCACCATGAGCCTGAAGATCATGTACTCATCAAAGAGTGGAAAGAAGGAAAACTCTAGACAGCCTGGGAAGGACCTTGTGCTGCTAACCACCAAGACTGCTGTTCATTCAGAAAAAAGGAATGGACTCATCACACCCTGAGTCAAGAAAGCACCACCCCCTCCAGAATCGTGGGCCATAGTCCCAGGGGAAAACCTTACCAAACTAAAGCTAAGAAAAATTTAGCTCTTTCATCTATTCTATTACTTTTTCTTCTTTCCTCATTCTATTGCTGGCCATCTAGTTTTAACATAACCAAGTCAATTTCACCTCAAACTATGGCATTTAATGCTTGCCTTGTACCCTGTGGGGACTTACCAAGTCAAAAACAGCTCTCTACCTCAAAAAAGTACCTCTGTCCCTCCTGACTCTCCTCAGACTGGACATTAGTAAATTGGGACCATTTAATCCAGGGAGATTTCAATAAAGACCCCAGTGTCAACCAGGAGTCTTGCCCCCTGATGTAGAGCTTTTATGCCGTAGTTGGTCCAACATTCTGTAAATCACTAAAAGAGCAAGGATAGACTGTCCCAACCAGTTTTTGTAATTTCCTAAAACCATACATTCATTTTACTAAAGGGATAGCCCCCTCCTGTCAGCTAAACCAGTGCAACCCTATACAGGTTATTATTTTGAGCCCCCAAAGCTCTCCCCCTTTACTAAGCAGGTTCCTTCTCTTTTTTTTGAGATAGAGTTTCACTCTTGTTGCCCAGGCTGGAGTGCAGTGGCTTGAACTCGACTCATTGCAACCTCCGCCTCCTGGGTTCAAGCAATTCTCCTGCCTCAGCCTCCCAAGTAGCTGGGATTACAGGCATGTGCCATCACACCCAGCTAATTTTGTATTTTTCATAGAGGCAGGAGCTCACCATGTTGGCCAGGCTGGTCTCGAACTCCTGACCTCAGATGATCTGCCCACCTCAGCCCAAAATGTTGGGATTACAGGCGTGAGCCACTGTGCCTGGCCTCAGGTACCCTTCTCTAAGCCAGTTTTATAGTATGGGGGCTGAGGTTTCAGGGACAGACCCTAATGGATTCTTTGAAATGCATTTCTTTGATCCCCCACCTCCTGAACCTGCCTCTAAACCTTTTTCCAAAACCTCTCACAATGGAACCATTGTTCCTTCTCCATATAACGACAAGACCAAGATAGCGATGGTAGAAGTTAAAGACTTAAAACAAACTTTGGCAATTGAGACAGGATACCAAAATGTAAATGCCACTGAATCAAATATTCTGTCCACACGTTAAACAAAAGCAATTTTTATGCTTGTGTGCACAGCAGGCCAGAGGCCCAAATTGTCACCTTTCCACTAGGATGGCCCTCCAGTAAACCAGACATGGGCTGCATGGTAGCTCTTTTCCAAGATTCTACAGCCTAGGGTAACAAGTCGTGCCAAGCTCTCCCTCTGCTATATCTCAAACTCCAGCACCCTGTGGGTCAGCTCCTGAGGGCCATCCAGCTTTCATCTCCCAACACTAAGTTCACTTCGCATCTCTCATGACAGACAGGAAAATTAGCATTCCTTGGAGACCTGAAAGGATGCAGTGAGCTTAATAATTTTCAAGAGCTTATCAGTCGGCCCTTGTTCATCCCTGAGCGGGTGTGTGGTGGTGTTGTGGTGGACCTTTACTGGATACTCTGCCAAATAACTGGAGTGGCAGTTGTGCTTTAGTCCAATTGGGTATCCCTTTTGCCCTGGCATTTCATCAACCAGAGGAAAGAAAAATAAGACATCTTAAAGAGAGAAAAGCCCCTTCTAAGTCTTTTGGCTCTCACATCTAGACACAATTAAAGACCCACCAGGAATAACGGATCCATTTGAAGCCCAAAATCAAATAGCTGCAGGATTTGAGTCAATATTTTGGTAGGTGACAGTTAATAAAAATGTAGATTGGATAAACTACATCTATTACAACCAACAGTGATTTATTAACTACATTAGAGCTGCTGTTAAAGGAACAGCTGAAGAATTAGGGGCTACTAGCCAGATGGCTTGGGAAAATAGGATAGCCTTAGACATATTAGCAAAACCAGGAGTTTGTGTCATAATTAAAACTCAATGTTACACCTTCATCCCAAACAACCCTGCCCCTAATAAAAGTATAACAAAGGCATTACAAGGTCTGACTGCTCTGTCCAATGAGTTAGCCAGCAACTCAGGGGTAAATGACCCCTTTACAGGATGGCTAGAAAAAATAAAAAAAAGAAAAAGAAGTAGTTCGGTAAATGGAAAGGAATTATAGCCCCAATTCTTACTTCCCTCGCAGCCATACTAGGTGTACTTATTCTTGTCGGGTGCTGTGTCATACCACACATCCATAGGTAGATGCAGAGGCTCATAAAAACGGCACTTACTAAAACCTCCCTTAACTATCCTCCACCTTATCCAGAGAAGCTTTTTCTTTTTAAAAAATCAAGCAAAACAACCAAGCCAAGACATGTTAAAAAAAAGTTTAAAAACAAAGCTGTAAGGAAGTACAAGGGGAGGGATTGTTAGATATGAGCTCAAAATTTCTTTTCAAAGAATGTCAGTATGTTCAATTCTTTGTCTTCTACTTTTAAACTTCCTCATAAAGCAACCTTTTCCCAATTACCTGCTCCACCCTAACTCATTCCAATTATCTGCTACCTGCTCTGCCCTGACTCCTGCCAACGCACTCACCCCATCCTTCTCTTTAAATTCGCCAGTTGGAATTAGTTTAGCCTGTGCGGTCTAATCCTAGCCAATAGGGGAAGAACACAGCAGCAGGTGCCACGTGCGTCAGGGTTAAGAACCCCTTCCCCTCCCTTGTCCAAGTGTGCGCTCACCATTGTTCCATATGTAAGGGCACACTCTTCTATATAGAAGTAACTTGCCTTGCTGAGAAAAAGTAAATTTTATATTCGAGTGCTATTTCTTTTGCGGCACTGAAACTTTATATATAATAGTTTTACTTACACACTCAAACCAAATAACTAAAGATTTGATAGCTGGATGGATGAAACTTTGGAGTTCATGGGCAAATAATTACCAGATGCTGGAGTGTAAACTGGCATAAGGATTATGGAGTGCACCCATCCTATGAACCTGCTGTTTTATTGTAGTCTATATACTAGAGCAGTGTTTCCAACTGTGTAATACGACCCATTGAAGATTCACAAATTAGTTTACTGGGTGAGAACAAACATCTTTTAATAGGTTCGAACAGTGTTAACCTTAATTTTCTGTCTGTCAACAAATTTAAAGTACAAGACAGACACAATTCTAATGCTTTGGGATGCACCTGCAAAAAGCAGATGTGGGTTCCATAACCGCAGTACCTTTCACTAACAAAAAGAACTGTAGCTAAAGGTGGATATCACCCACTGCTGCGCCCACATGGCGCTTCTCCATCCTCCCCACAGCGTTCCAGTCTGGGTTTGATAAAGACGCGGAATCCAGCTGGAAGCAGTGGCTCACTTCTGTAACCCCAGAACTTTGGGAAGCTGAGGCAGGTGGATCACAAGGTCAGGAGTTCAAGACCAGCCTGGCCAACATAGTGAACTCCTGTCTCTACTAAAAATACAAAAATTTGCCAGGCGTGGTGGTGGGCGCCTGTAGTCCCAGCACCACAGAGGTTGAGGCCCGAGAATCGCTTGAACCCGGGAGGCGGAGGTTGCAGTGAACCGAGACTGCGCCACTGCCCTCCAGACCAGGGGACTAAGCGAGACTCCGTCTTCAAAACAAAACAAAAACAAGCGGAATCCACCCTGCTGTCCCATGGAGAGCGCAATCCTCACCCTCAGGCCACAGGACACTGCAGCAGAATTGACTCCCTGAAGTTAACACATTTCCTCCCTGGGTGGGTCGGACACCGCAGAGGCGCGTGGGAAATGTAGTCTCTCTCCAATGACGCCACCAGCACAGGACCAAGGGAAAAGAGCTTCCGGGTTCCTTCCGCGCATGCCCTGCCCCACTCCGCCGTCGCTCCTGGTAAATTTGAACCCTGCAGCTCTCTGGACTACTCCGCAGGTCTGGGGTGGGGTTGGGCGTCCCTGAAGTTGGTTGCGAAGGCGGAAGGGGAGACCACCAGCCTTGGGGGTTCGTGGGTGGGCGTACTGAGCTCCCTTGGTTGGAGCAGGCAAAGGGGCGGATTTGAGGCCGCCGGGCCTAAAGCATAGATGTGGGGCTGAAGTGCGGGGCGACTGGGGTTGTGCTGTCCCTGGCTGCGTCCGAGGCTGTGCTCCCCCGGTGGGCAGATGTGGCCTCTGGTCTCAGAAGAGGGTTCCAAGAGGGCGCGGCCAGGGTCCACCGGAGATGGAAGGGATATTGAGGGCTGGGAGCTGGCGGGTCTCCCTAGGAAGGAAGGAAATCCTCCAGTGTTAAACTGTTTACACTGAAAATCTGCTGTTCAGTGTAGTCACCTAAATGTATGATTTTAGCTAGATCTGGGTCACTTGCTAAAACTTTTCCATCAGCATTTGCTGCTTCACCTTGCATTTTTATGTTATGGAGACAGTTTTGTTCCTTGAACCTCACGAACCAACTTCTTGCTGGTATCTTCTGCAATTTCTTCATCTCTCTTGGTCTTTATAGAGCTGAAGAGACTTGTATCCAGACCACTCACTCTTTACCTGTATCAGCAATAAAACTGTTTCACTTTCCTGTACTCGTTTGTTCACTGGAATAGCGTATTTCCTTTCTCATTGCACTCACAACTTGGCTAAGTGGTGCAAGAGGCCTAACTTTTGGCCTCTGTTTTTGACATGCATCCCTCAGTAAACTTAATTATCTCTGGTTTTTGATGTAAAGTGAGAGATGTGCGACTCTTCTTTTTACTTGAACACTTAGAGACCATTATACGGTTATTAATTGGCCTAATTTTAATGTTTTTGTGACTCAGGTGAGGAGACCACCCCCTCATATCGTCTTATGCCCAATTTCTGCCTCCAAAGAAAGAACAAGTAAAAACTAAAAGGCAGAAATGAAATCCACAGGCAGACAGCCTGCCACCACACCCTGGGCCTGGTAAATATTGACTCCTGACCTAAGGGTTATGTTATCTATAGATTACAGACATTATATAGAAATGCACTGTGAAAATCCCATCCTGTTTTGTTCCGATCTAATTACTGGTGCATGCAGCCCCCAGTCACATACCCCCTGCTTGCTTAATCAATCACAACCCCCTCACATGCACCCCCTTAGAGTTGTGAGCCCTTGAAAGGGACAGGAATTGCTCACTCCGGGAGCTCGGCTCTTGAGACAGGAGTCTTGCTGATGCCCTCGGCTAAATAAACGCCTTCCTTCTTTAACTCGGTGTCTGAGGAGTTTTGTCTGTTGCTCGTCCTGCTACATTTCTTGGTTCCCTGACCAGGAAACAAGGTGATTGGCGGATAGTCGAGGCAGCTCCTTGGGCGGCTTAAGCCTGCCCTGTGGAACATCCCTGCAGGGGACTCTGATCAGCCTGAGTGACACGGATCCTGAGCACTCCTGGGTAGGCGTTTGCCCCACTGGGACACCTTGCCAGAGCAGTGTGTGACAGGCCCCCATGGAGGATCAACGCAATGGCTGAACACCAGGGAGGAACTAGTACTTGGAGTCTGGACATCTGAAACTTGGTAAGACTAGTCTTGAGAACTTGCCCACTCCTTTTGAGTGGAAGTGTGGCCTGATCACCCACGGCATGCCTTTATTGGCACTTAGGTTTGGTTTTGGTTTTGGTTTTGGTTTTGACTTGGTTTGAATTGCTTGACAGGACTGGTCTTAGGAACTTGCCCACTCTATTTAGTGGAAACATGGCCTGATCACCCACGGTGTGCCTTTATCGGCACTTTCATTTTGGTTTTGACTTGGTTTAAATTGCTTGACAGGACTGGTCTTGGGAACTTGTCTACTCCATTTGAGTGGAAGCGTGGCCTGATCACCCACAGTGTGCATGTACCAGCACTTTGGTTTTTGTTTTTGACTTGACTTGGATTGCTTGATACTTTGGTTTTGGTTTTGACCTGGCTTAGATTTCCTGATACTCTGATTTTGGTTTTGGTTCTGGTTTGGTGTAAACTGTAAAAGTGTGTGTGTGCCCTTTTTACCCTTTGTTTTGTGGTGTGCGTGTGGTGTGAGCATGGTGTTTTGTCTCGAGGAAACATGGGTCAGGCACAAAGTAAGCCCACCCCACTAGGAACTATGTTGAAAAACTTCAAAAAAGGATTTAAGGGAGACTATGGAGTCACCATGACACCAGGAAAACTTAGAACTTTGTGTGAGATAGACTGGCCAGCATTAGAGGTGGCTTGGCCATCAGAAGGATGCCTGGACAGATCCCTTGTCTTGAAGGTATGGCACAGGGTAGCCTGTAAGCCAGGGTACCCAGATCAGTTCCCACATATAGATTCTTGGTTACAGCTAGTTTTAGACCCCCCCACAGTGGTTAAGAGGACAGGCAGCAGCAGTACTAGTAGCAAAGGGACAGTTAAGGAAGGTTCTTGCTCCACCCGCTGAGGGAAGTTGGCCCCAAAAGTCCTGTCCAACCCAACACCAGAAGAATTGTGGCAGGAATTGGTACCAGCAATACCCCCTCCTTGTTGGGAGGAAGGGCTCTCCCATCCCTGAGCCCACAGCACTTACACCTCCACCAGATAACCACACCCCTAGACCACCCAGAGTAGACAAGAGAGGAAGTGAAGCCGTGGGAGAAACTCATCCCTTGGCAGCTTGCTTATGGCCCAAGACAGCAAATAAAATACCCCTGAGAGGGCAGTGATATACTGGGGTAGATGAGGATGGTCACATGGTGGAAAGGCGTGCCTTTGTGTATCAACCTTTCATCTCTGCTGACCTTCTCAATTGGAAAAACAATACTCCATCTTACACTGAAAAGCTTCAACCTTTAATTGACTTGCTCCAAACTATTACGCAGACTCATAATCCTGCTTGGGCTGATTGCCACCAGCTGCTCACGTACCTCTTTAATGCAGATGAAAGGCGAAGGGTGCTCCAGGTGGCAACTAAGTGGCTAGAGGAGCACATCCCAGTCGATTACCAAAACCCCCAAGAATATATAAGAATTCAACTGCCAGAAATAGACCCCCAATGGGACCCGAACAAGGGACCAGACATGGAGAGGCTAAGGTGGTACCCTGAGGCATTAATAGAAGGTCTAAAGAAAGGGGCTGAAAAGGCTACAAATGTAGTGGTCTCTGAGGTCATCCAAGGAAAAGAGGAGAGTCTAGTGCAATTCTATGAAAGACTGTGAGGCTTACCGTATGTACACTCCTTTTGATCCAGATAGCCCTGAAAATCAGCGCATGATTAACATGGCCTTAGTCAAAGTGTGGAAGATATCAGGAGAAAATTGCAGAAACAGGCTGGGTTTGTGGGTATGAATACCTCACAGTTACTGGAAATAGCCAATCAAGTGTTTGTGAATAGAGATGCAACAAGCCGCAGAGAAAGCCGTAAGGAAGGCTAATGCCAGGCTAGGCGAAACGCCGACTTACTGGCCACGGCCATTAAGGGAATTCCCCTGAAAGGAGAGGGAAGAGGGGTTCTGGGAGGAATACCCAGTCTAATTACCCATGCTTGCAACATAACCAATGCGCCTATTGTAAGGAAATAGGACACTGGAAAAGTAAGTGTCCCCAACTGAAGGAAAAGCAAGGTGGTTCAGAACAAAAGACCTCAGATAAAGACGACGGAGCTTTGTTCAGTGTGGCTGAAGGGTTATTGGACTGAAGGGGACCGGGCTGAAGTGCCCCCAAGGAGCCCGCATTCAGGATTACAGTTGGGGGCAAGGACATTAAGTTTTTGGTTGATACTGGTGCTGAACATTCAGTAGTGACCACCTCAGTTGCCACCTTATCCAAGAAAACCATTGATATAATTGGAGCAATGGGAGTTTCCACTAAGCAGGCTTTCTGTTTACCAAGGACCTGCTTGGATGGGGGACATGAGATAGTTCACCAGTTCTTGTACATGTCTGACTGTCCCTTGCCCTTGCTGGGAAGAGATTTGTTTAGCAGGCTGAGATTCACCATCTCCTTTACAAAACAGGGCTCTTTACAGCTAAAGTTACCGGGAACAGGAGTTATCATGGCCCTTACGGTCCCCCAGGAAGAAGAATGGAGACTTTTTCTAACTGAGCCAGGCCAAGAGATAAAACCAGCTCTAGCTAAGCGATGGCCCCGAGTATGGGCAGAGGATAATCCTCTGGGACTGGTAGTCAACCAAACCCCCGTACTCATAGAAGTTAAGCCTGGGGCCCAACCAATTAGACAAAAGCAGTATCCAGTTCCCAGAGAAACTCTCAAAGGAATCCAGGTTCATCTCAGGTGCTTGAAAGCCTATGGAATTATAGTTCCTTGCCAGTCTCCATGGAACACCCTCTTCCTGCCTGTCCCTAAGCCAGGGACCAAGGACTACAGATCAGTACAGGACTTGCTCTTGGTCAACCAAGCTACAGTGACTCTGCACCCAACAGTTCCTAACCCTTACACATTGTTAGGACTGCTGCTGGCTGAGGACAGCTGGTTTACCTGTCTGGACTTAATAGATGCCTTCTTTAGCATCAAAATAGCTCCTGAGAACCAGAAGCCATTTGCTTTCAGTGGGAAGATCCAGAGTCAGGTGTCACTACTCAGTACACTTGGACCTGACTTCCCCAAGGGTTCAAGAACTCCCCTACTATCTTTGGGGAGGCCCTGGCTCAAGACCTGCAAAAGTTTCCTGCTAAAGACCTAGGCTGTGTCTTGCTTCTGTACGTGGACGACCTTCTGCCAGGACACTCCACGGCAGTCGGGTGTGCAAAAGGGACTGAAGCCCAGCTTCAGCACCTGGAGGACTGTGGGTATAAGGTGTCCAAGAAGAAAGCTCAGATCTGCAGACAGCAGGTATGCTACCTGGGATTCACTATTCAGAAAGGGGAGCACAGCCTGGGGTCCGAAAGAAAGCAGGTCATCTGCAACCTACCAGAACCTAAAAACAGAAGGCAAGTAAAGGAATTCCTAGGAGTTGTGGTTTTGCAGATTATGGATTCCAAACTTTGCAGTACTAGCCAAACCTTCGTACTGGGTTACAAAGGGGGGCGACCGGGAGCCTTTTGAATGGGGGCCTCTACAACAGCAAGTCTTTTGTAAGTTAAAGGAAAAACTTATGTCGGCCCCAGCCCTAGGACTACCAGATTTGACAAAGCCCTTTACACTTTATGTATCAGAAAGATAACAAATGGCAGTTGGAATTTTAACCCAGACTGTGGGGTCCTGGCCAAGGCCAGTGGCCTATCTCTCAAACAACTAGATGGGGTTTCCAAAGGCTGGCCCCCATCTCTAAGGGCCCTGGCAGCAACAGCCCTGTTAGCACAAGAAGCAGATGAACTAACCCTTGGGCAAAACCTGAATATAAAGGCCCCCCATGCTGTGGTAACTTTGATGAATACCAGAGGACATCATTGGCTAACAAATGCTAGATTAACCAAGTACCACAGCTTGCTGTGTGAAATTCCCCGCGTAACTATTGAAGTCTGTAACACCCTAAATCCTGCCACCCTGCTCCCAGTATCAGAGAGCCCTGTTGAGCATAACTGTATAGAGGTGTTGGACTCAGTCTATTCTAGCAGACCTGACCTTCAGGACCAGCCATGGGCATCAGTAGACTGAGAGTTATACGTGGATGGGAGCAGCTTCATTAACGCACAAGGGGAAAGATGTGCAGGATATGCAGTGGTAACTTTGGATGTTGTCATTGAAGCCAAACCGTTGCCACAGGGCACTTCAGCCCAGAAAGCTGAGCTCTAACTCAGGCTGTAGAACTCAGTGAAGGTAAGACTGTAAACATCTACACTGACTCTTGAGATGCCTTTCTAACCCTCCAAGTGCATGGAGTATTTTATAAGGAAAAGGGTCTGTTAAACTCTGGGGGAAAGGACATAAAATATCAAAAAGAAATTCTACAATTATTAGAGGCAGTGTGGAAACCTCAGAAGGTGGCAGTCATGCACTGCAGGGGACACCAGCAAGCCTCCACCTCAGTGACCTTAGGACACTCTCGAGCTGATTCAGAAGCTCGAAAAGCAGCATCTACCCCTTACCAGGTATCGGTAGTAGCCCCCTTACTCCCTCAAACACCTGACCTGGTATCTACCTATTCTAAGGAAGAAAAAGATTTCTTCCAAGCAGAAGGGGGGCAAGTAATAAAAGGAGGATGGATCAGACTGCCAGATGCTAGGGTAGCTGTGCTGCAGTTGCTAGGAGCCCCAATCATATTGGCTGTGCATGAAACCAATTATCTAGGTCAAGAGTCACTTGAAAAATTGTTAGACCGGTACTTCTATGTCTCACACTTGCCAGCCCTTGCCAAAGCAGTAGCACAACTGTGTGTTACTTGCCAACAGCACAATGTGAGGCAAGGCCCCAGCATTCCACCCAGTATACAAGCTTATGGAGCGGCTCCTTTTGAGGATCTTCAATTGGATTTCACAGAAATGTCGAAATGTGGAGGTCACAAGTATTTGCTGGTTCTTATGTGTACTTACTCTGGGTGGGTGGAGGCTTATCCCACACGAACTGAAAAGGCCTATGAGGTAACCTGTGTGCTTCTCTGAGATCTTATTCCTAGGTTTGGACTGCCCTTATGAATCAGCTCAGATAACAGGCTGGCGTTTGTGGCTGACTTGGTACAGAAGACAGCAAAGGCATTAGGAATCACTTGGAAGCTATATGCCTACCGACCTCAGAGTTCTGGAAAGGTGGAGCGAATGAATTGGACCATCAAAAATAGTTTAGGGAAAGTATGTCAGGAAACAGGATTAAAGTGGATACAGGTCCTTCCTATGGTATTGTTTAAAATTAGATGCACTCTTTCTAAGAAAACAGGATACTCCCCCTTATGAAATACTGTATCATAGGTCTCCTCCTATACTACGGGAGCTTCCAGGCACTTCCCGAGTTAGGTGAAGTTGAATTACAGCGACAGCTACAGGCTTTAGGAAAAATTACACAAACAATCCCAACTTAGGTAAATGAGAGGTGTCCATCAAGTTATTCTCCCCAGTTCACCCTTTCTCTCCAGGTGATCATGTGTGGATCAAGGACTGGAATGTAGCCCCTTTGAGGCCATGGTGGAAAGGACCTCAGACTGTCATTCTGACCACCACCATGGCTGTAAAGGTAGAAGGAATCCCAGCCTGGATCCACCACAGCCATGTGAGACCTGCAGCTGATGAAACCTAGGAGGCAAAACCGAGCCTGGACAACTCCTGCAAAGTGACTCTGAGGAGGACGGCAAACCCTGCTCCAGTCACACCTGGAAGCTGACTGGTCTACGCATGGCAGAAGCATGAGGAGAATCAATGTAGGACTCATTTTCCTTATAATTTGGACTTGTATAGTAAAAACTTCCACTGATTTTCCCTGCACGGAGGACTGCTCTCAGTGTATACATCAGGTTACTGAGGTAAGGCAACAAGTTAAAACAATCTTTCTGTTCTATAGTTACTATGAATGCCTAGGAACTTTAAAAGGAACATGTTTATATAATGACAGTACAAGGTATGTAGCCCAGGAAACGACTGACTGGATGTGTGTTATGACCCTTCTGAGTTTCCCATGTCCACAGTTTTTGAAATAAGATTAAGGACTGAAGACTGGTGAGGACTCATAAGTGATACAAGTAAAGTATTAGCCAGAACAGAAAAAAGGGGTGCCCAAACTCATAATCTTGAAATTTGATTTCTATGCTGTCATTAATAGCAGTAAGTTAGGAAGGGAATGTGGCTCTTTTAGTTGGGAAAAAGGCTATATGACTGAAAATAAGTACATTTGTCGTGAATTAGGACTGTGTGGAAATGAATGCGGATACTGGTCATGTGTCATTTAGTCCACTTGGATAAAAAGTGAAAAGGATCTAGTCCACCTTCAGAAAGGAAAAAATGGCCCTTCTTTACTAAAGGACAATGTAACCCCTTAGAGCTAGTAATAACCAATCCCCTTGATCCTTACTGGAAAAAAGGAGAGTGTGTGACCTTAGGAATCAATGGGGCTGGACTGGATCCTCAAGTAAATAGCTTGGTTCGAGGAGAAGTTTACAAACGCTCTCGTTTACAGACGCTCTCCTGAACCAGTGTTTCAAACATTTTCTGATGAACTAAAAGTACCAATACCAGAAATTCCAGGAAAAACAAGAAATTTGTTTTTGCAATTAGCTGAGCATGTAGCACAGTCTCTCAGTGTCACTTCATGTTATGTATGTGGAGGAACTATAATGGGAGATCAATGGCCATAGGAAGCCCAAGAATTAGTACCTACTGACCCAGTTCCTGATGAATTCCCAGCTCAAAAGAATCACCCTGATAATGTCTAGGTCCTAAAAGCCTCAATTATTGCACAATATTGCACAGCTAGATAAGGAGAAGAATTTACTGACCCCGTAGGATGACTTAGTTGTCTGAGACAGAAACTGTATAGTGATACCACAAAAACAGTCACTTGGTGGAGTTCAAATCAAACAGAGAGGAATTCATTTAGCAAATTCCCAAAGTTCCAAACCGTGTGGACCCACCCAGAGTCCTACCAGGACTGGACAGCCCCCACTGGATTATATTGGATATGTGGGCATAAAGCTTATGCCAAATTACCTGACCAGTGGGCAGGCAGTTGTGTTATTGGCACTATTAAACCATCTTTCTTCCTACTGCCCATGAAAACAGGCGAACTCCTAGGTTTCCCTGTCTGTGTTTCCCACGAAAAGAGAAGCATAGCTATAGGAAATTGGAAAGGTGATGAATGGCCCCCTGAGAGAATCATACAGTATTATAGGCCTGCTACTTAGGCACAAGATGGCTCATGAGGATACTGGACCCCCATTTACATGATCAACCAAATCATATGGTTACAAACTGTCTTAGAAATAATCACTAATAAAACTGGCAGAGCGTTGACTATTCTGGCCCATCAAGAAACTCAGATGAGAAATGCTGTCAAAATAGATTGGCTCTTGACTACTTGCTAGCAGCTGAAGGAGGGGTCTGTGGGAAATTTAGCCTTACTAATTGCTGTCTACAAATAGATGATTGAGGGCAAGTAGTTGAAGACATAATTAGAGATATGATAAAACTGGCACATGTGCCCATGCAAATGTGGCATGGATTTGATCCTGGGGCCATGTTCCCAGTGCTAGGAGGATTTAAAACTCTTATAATAGGAGTTATAATAATAATAGGAGTCTGCCTACTGCTCCCTTGTTTGTTACCTGTACTTCTTCAAATGGTAAAAAGCTTCATCGCTACCTTAGTTCACCAAAATGCTTCAGTACAAGTGTACTGTATGAATCACTATTGATCTGTCTTGCAAGAAGACATAGGTAGTAAAAATGAAAGTGAGAACTCCCACTAATAAAATGAGTGAGAGTCTCAAAAGAGGGGAATAAGGGAGGAGACCACCCCTCATATCATCTTATGCCCAATTTCTGCCTCCAAAGAAAGAAGAAGTAAAAACTAAAAGGCAGAAATAAAATCCACAGGCAGACGGCCCGGCGCCACACTCTGGGCCTGGTAGTTAAAGATCGACCCCTGACCTAACTATAGATTACAGACATCGTATAGAAATGCACTGTGAAAATCCCTGTCCTGTTTTGTTCCAATCTAATTACCAGTGCCTGCAGCCCCCAGTCATGTACCCCCGTGTACCCCCCTGCTTGCTCAATCACGACCCCCTCACATGCACCCCCTTAGAGTTGTGAGCCCTTAAAAGGGACAGGAACTGCTCACTCAGGGAGCTCAGCTCTTGAGACAGGAGTCTTGCTGATGCCCCTGGCCGAATAAATCCCTTCCTTCTTTAACTTGGTGTCTCAGGAGTTTTGTCTGTGGCTCATCCTGCTACACAGGGAATCAGGGAGTTGAAGGGAGAGAGAGGCAGGGGAATGGCCAGTCCATGGAGCAGTCAGAACATGGACAACATTCATCACTTAGGTTTGTTGTTTTATATGAGAGTGATTTGTAGCACCCTCCACTCAAACAATTATAATAGTGACATCAAAAAGCACTCATCACATTGGCTGGACACGGTGGCTCACGCCTCTAATCCCAGCACTTTGGGAGGTCGAGGTGGGTGGATCACCTGAGGTCAGGGGTTCGAGACCAGCCTGGGCAACATGGTACAACCCCATCTCTACATACAAAAATTAGCTGAGCATGGTGGTGGGTGCCCATAGTCCCAGCTACTTGGGGGGCTGAGGCAGGAGAATAGCTTGAACCCAGAGGCAGAGGTTACAGTGAGCCGAGATTGTGCCACTACACTCCAGCTTGGACTCAATCTCAAAAAAAAAAAAAAAAAAAGAAAAGAAAAGAAAACAGTACTGATCACAGATCACCATAATGGATATCATAACAGTAAAAAATCTTTAAATATTGTGAGATGAAATGAGTACATGCTGTTAAAAAATGGTGCTGATAGACTTCCCTACACGGTTGCTAAAAACCTTCAATTTGTGGAAAACTCAGTATCTGTCAATCCTAGTAAAGTGAAGCACAGTAAAACAAGGTTGTATTGCTTTGATTCCATTTGAAATTCAAAGTCTTTTTTTCTAATTATGTGAAGAATGCCCATGGTAGTTTGATGGGAATAGCATTGAATCTATAAATTACTTTGGGCAGTATGGCCATTTTTGTGATACTGATTCTTCCTATTCATGAGGATGGAAGGTTTGTCCATTTGTTTGTGTCCTCTCTGATTTCCTTGAGCAGTGGTTTGTAGTTTTCCTTGAAGAGGTCTTTCATGTCCCTTTTTAGCTGTATTCCTAGGTATTTTATTCTCCTTGTAGTATTTGTGAATGGGAAATCATTCATGATTTGGCTCTCTGCTTGTCTATTGTTGGCGTATAGGAATGCTTGTGAGTTCTGCACATTCATTTTGTATCCTGAGACCTTAAGTTGCTTATCAGCTTAAGAAGCTTTAAGAAGCTTTTGAGTTTTCTAAAAATAGGTTTTCTAAATACAATCCATGAATAGACAATTTGACTTACTCTCTTCCTCTTTGAATACCCTTTATTTCTTTCTCTTGTCTGATTGCCCTGGCCAGAACTCCCAATACTGTGTTGAATGGGAGTAGTGAGAGAGGGCATCCGTGTCTTGTGCCAGTTTGAATGCTTCCAGCTTTTGCCCATTCAGTATGATATTGGGTGTGGGTTTGTCATAAATAGTTCTTATTATTTTGAGATATGTTCCATCAATTTGTAGTTTATTGAGAGTTTTTAACATGAAGGGATGTTGAATTTTATTGAAGGCCTTTTCTGCATCTTTTGAGATAATCATGTGGTTTTTGTCACTGGTTATGTTTATGTGATGGATTACATTTATTGATTTGCATGTGTTGAACCAGCCTTGCATCCCAGGGATGAACCCGACTTGATCGTGGTGGATAAGCTTTTTGATGTGCTGCTGTAGTCAGTTTGCCAGGATTTTATTGAGGATATTTGCATCAATGTTCATCAGGGATATTAGCCTGAAATTTTCTTTTTTTGTTGTGTCTCTGCCAGGTTTTAGCATCAGGATGATGCTAGCCTCATAAAATGAGTTAGGGAAGAGTCCCTCTTTTTCAATTGTTTGAAACAGTTTCTGAAGGAACGTTACCGATTTTTTGTACCTGTGGTAGAATTCAGCTGTGAATCCATCTGGTCCTGGGCTTTTTTGCTTGATAGGTGATTTGTTACTGTCTCAATTTCAGAACTTGCTGTTGGTCTATTCAGGGATTCAACTTCTTCTTGGTTTAGTGTTGGGAGGGTGTATGTGTCCAGGAATTTACCAATTTCTTCTAGATTTTCTAGTTGATTTGTATAGAAGTGTTTATAGTATTCTCTGATGGTGGTTTGTATTTCTGTGGGATCAGTGGTGATATCCCCTTTATCTTTTTTTATTGTGTCCATTTGATTCTTCTCTCTTTTCTTCTGTGTTAGTTTAACTAATGGTCTATCTATTTTGTTAATCTTTTCAAAAAACCAGCTCCTGGATTCATTGATTTTTTTGAAGGGTTTTTCATGTCTCTCTCTCCTTCAGTTGTACTCTGATCTTAGTTATTTCTTGTCTTCTGCTAGCTTTTGGGTTTGTTTGCTCTTGCTTCTCTAGTTCTTTTAAGTGGGATGTTAGGGTGTTGATTTGAGATCTTTCTAGCTTTCTGATGTGGGCATTTAGGGCTATAAATTTCCCTCTTAACACTGCTTTAGCTGTGTCCCAGAGATTCTGGTATGTTGTCTCTTTGTTCTCATTGGTTTCAAATAACTTCTTGATTTCTGCCTTAATTTCATTATTTGTCCAGGAATCTTTCAGGAGCAGGTTGTTCAATTTCCATGTAGTTGTGTGGTTTTGAGTTTCTTAATCCTGAGTTCTAATTTGATTACACTGTGGTCTGACACACTGTTGTAATTTCAGTTCTTTTGCATTTGCTGAGGAGTATTTTACTTCTAATTATGTGGCCACTTTTAGAGTAAGTGCCGTGTGACACTGAGAATAATATATATTCTGTTGTTTTGGGGTGGGGAGTTCTGTAGATATCTATTTGGTCCACTTGATCCAGAGTTGAGTTCAAGTCCTGAATATCCTTTTTTCTTTTCCTTTTTTTTTTTTTTTTTTTTTTTTTTTTTTTTTTTTTTAAGACAGAGTCTCACTCTGTTGTCCAGGCTGGAGTGCAGTGGCACAACCTCGGCCCACTGCAGCCTCCATTTCCCAGGTTAAAGTGATTCTCCTGCCTCAGCCTCCTGAGTAGCTGGGATTACAGGCACCCACCACCCGCCTGCTAATTGTTGTATTTTTAGTAGAGACAGTGTTTCACCATGTTGGTCAAGCTGGTCTCGAGCTCCTGACCTCATGATCTGCCTGCCTCATCCTCCCAAAGTGCTGGGATTACAGGCATAAGCCACTGCACCTGGCCATATCCTTTTAATTTTGTCTCATTAATCTGTCTAATAGTGACAGTGGGATGTTAAAGTCTCCCAGTATTATTGTGTGAGAGTCTAAATCACTTTGTAGGTTTGTAAGAACTCATTTTATGAATCTGGGTACTCCCATATTGGTTACATGTATATTTAGGATAGTTAGCTTTTCTTCTTGTTGAATTTATCTCTTTGCCATTATATAATGTCCTTCTTTGTCTTTTTTGGTCTTTGTTAGTTTAAAGTCTGTTTTGTCAGAGACTGGGATTGCAACCCCTGCTTTTTTCTGCTTTCCATTTGCTTTGTAAATTTTCCTCCATCCCTTTATTTTGAACCTATGTTTGTCTTTGCACATGAGCTGGGTCTCTTGAATACAGCACACTGATGGGTCTTGACTCTATCCAATTTGCCAGTTTTTGTCTTTTAATTGGGGCATTTAGTCTATTTACATTTAGGGTTAATGTTGTTATGTGTGAATTTGATCCTGTCATCATGATGCTAGCTGGTTATTTATTTTTTCACACTAGTTGATGTTGTTTCTTCATAGTGTCATTGGTCTTTACATTTTTGTGTGTTTTGCCATGGCTGGTACCGGTTTTTCTTATCCATATTAAGTGTTTCCTTTAGGAGCTCTTGCAAGGCATGCCTGGTGGTGAGGAAGTCCCTCAGCATTTGCTTATCTGAAAAGGATTCTATTTCTCCTTCCCTTATTAAGCATAGTTTGGCTGGACATGAAATTCTTGGTTGAAAAAAGTCTTTTCGTTAAGAATGTTGAATATTGGCCTTCACTCTCTTCTGGCTTGTAAGGGTTTCTGCTGAGGGATCCCCTGTTAGTCTGATGGGCTTCCCTTTGTAGGTAACCTGAACTTTCTCTCTGGCTGCCTACAACATTTTTTCCTTCATTTCGACCTTAGAGAATCTAATGATTATGTGTCTTGGGGTTGATCTTCTTGTGGAGTATTTTAGTGGAGTTCTCTGTAATTCCTAAATTTGAATGTTGGCCTGTTTTGCTCGGTTGGGGAAGTTCTCCTGGATAACATCCTGAAGTGTGTTTTCCAACTTGGTTCCATTATCCTTTTTGTTTTCAGGTACTCCAATCAGTTTTAGGTTCAGTTTTTTTTTTTTTTTTTTTTTTTCCCACATAGTTCCATATTTCTTGGAGGTTTTGTTCATTCCTTTTTATTCTTTTTTCTCTAATCTTGTCTGCCTGCCTTATTTCAACAAGATAGTCTTCCATCTCTGATATTCTTTCTTCTACTTGATCGATTGGGCTATTGATACTTGTATATGCTTCACAAAGTTCTCTTGTTGTGTTTTTCAGCTCCATCAGGTCATTTATGTACATCTCTAAACTGGTTATTCTAGCTAGCAACTCCTCTAACTTTTTTTTTAAGGTTTGTAATTTCTTTGCCTTGAGTTAGAACATGCTCCTTTACTTCAGCGAAGTTTTGTTATTACCCTCTTTCTGAAGCCTACTTCTGTGAATTCATCCAGCTCATCCTCTGTCCAGTTCTGTGCCCTTGCTGGAGAGATGTTGCAGTCATTTAGAGAAGAGGCACTGTGTTCTCTTCTCTAACGCTGAGTTAGATTGTTTTTATGTTGACTCTTTCTCATCTTCATGAGTTTGTCTAGTTTTGATCTTTGAGGCTGCTGACCCTTGGATGAGGTTTTTGTGGTACTTGTTTTGTTGATGCTGTTGTTCCTTTTTGTTTTTTTTGTTTTTCTTTCAATAGTCAGGTTCCTCTTCTGTAGGGCTACCGCAGTTTGCTGGGGGTTCACTTCAGCCCCTATTCATCTGGTTTGCTCTCACACCTGGAGATGTCACTCGAGCCTGCAGAACAGCCAAGGTGGGTGCCTGCTCCTTTATCTGGAATCTCTGACCTTGAGGGGCACCGACATGATGCCAGTAGGAAGGCTCCTGTATAGGATATCTGATAGCTCCTGTTGGGGGGTCTGACCCAGTTGGGTGGCACAGAAAGCAGGACCCATTTAACATAGCACTTTGGCTGTCCCTTGGTGGAGGAGGTTTGCTGCACTTGGGGGAAACCCACTCATCTGGGCTGCCTGGATTCCTCAGAGCTAGCAGGAGGAAAGACTAAGTCTGCTGGTCAGCGGAGACTATGGGCACCCCTTCCCCTAGGGGCTCAGGTCCAGGGACATCAGAATTCTGTACCTAAGCCCCTGGGTGGAGTTGGAGTTCCTGCAGGGGGGCCCTGCAACTACAGTGTTGGCAGCTGCCCCTCCGCCAAGGATCGCAGATGGCTTAGATGGCAGACAGCTGCAGCAGTGGTGATGGCTGCCCCTCTCCCTGGGAACTCAGCAGGCTTAGGCCAAGTGGCTGTTGAGAATCTGCGCAGCTCCCTGATTGAGACCCAAGGCCCCAGTGGGGTGGGCTCCCAAGTGGGATCTTCCGATTGGTGGGTTGCACAGTTTTGTGGAAGAAGCACCGTTTCCCAGGGAGGGTAGCACTCTCACTCACCACCTCCCTTGGCTGGGAGTGGGGCTCCCCTGCCCCTTGTCACTTTCAGGTGGGCTGCCGCACCACACTGCTCTTCTTTTCTCTGATTGGGTCATGCCAGCCACCTAGCCAGTCCTAATGACAGAATCCGGATATTTCGGTTGCCTGTGCAGGATTTGCATGCTACTTTGGATCTTTTCAGTGGGAGCCTCCAATTGCGACTGCTTCTAGTTGGCCATCTTGGCACCCCTCCCCACCGCGCTTTTAAGTTTTTTATGTTATAAAATCTGACTGGACATGGTGGTTTATGCCTGTAATCCCAGCACTTTGGGAGGTCGAGGTGGGTGGATCACTTGAGGCCAGGAGTTTGAGACCAGCGTGACCAACATGTTGAAACCCGTTTCTACCAAAAAATACAAAAATTAGCCAGGTGTGGTGGTGCATGCCTGTAGTCCCAGCTACTCAAGAGATTGAGGCAGGAGAAACGCTTGAACCTGGGAGGCGGAGGTTACAGTGAGCCAAGATAGCACCACTGTACTCCAGCCTGAGCGACAGAGTGAGACCCTGTCTTTAAAAAAAAAAAAGTCTATTGTCTCTATTTAATATTTTCTATCTGTGTCACACATACATTTTCTGTACTCTAGACTTTGCTTCAGATTGTCCATCTCATTCTCTCTCTCTCTCTCTTTTTAACTACACCAAGTCAAGTCTTTCTTCCACAGTAGCAATTCATACAGAATAGAAATATGCAAATTATGGCTACCATGCCAGATTTAGCCCACTTTCTCTTTTTATATGACCTATGAGTGCCTTTCTTGGATTATTGGTTGTAAGTTTGTTGAATTTTTTTTTGTTTGTTTCTATTTTTAAATTTTTATGTGGAGACAGGATCTCACTATGTTGCTCAGGCTTGTCTCCAACTCCTGGCCTCAAGTGATCCTCCCTCCTTGGCCTACTAAAGTGCTGGGATTACAGGCATGAGCCACTGCACCTGGCCTGATGGTTGTTTTATGGTTCATCATATTCATATTTGACTTATAGGCTACCTTCAAGTAGTATTATGCCATTTCATATATACTATACAAACTTTATAAGATGCTTCCCTTTAGCTCTTCCCAGCTTCCATGCTTATCATACTTTTTACTCCTACATGTTATAAACTCCACAATACATTATTTTCTTGCTTCAAAGGGTCGGTGACTTTTTAACGAGGTCAGAAATAAGATCAATGTATATGTTTACTCAAATATCTACCATTTCCATTGTTTTCTTTATTTGTATTCACCCAGATTTCTGTTATCTTTTTGTGTGTGTGTGACAATTTTATCATTGTACACCCTTGGTATGCTTATCTCTACATTGTTCTTTTCTGTAAGAGGTTTAGATGTCCCCAAGGCTATGATTCTTCTGATAACAGCTGCAAATTTGGGGGTCCCCAAGAAAACCCACAGGTTCGGTAAAAGGCTTTGTACTCATAGTTATGATTTATTACTATGAAAAGATCAACTAAAATTAACCAAGGAACAGGGTGCATAGGGCAGGATCTATGAACCACTTGGCACAAATTTCAATTGTTTGCTCTTAGTGGAACCTCTTGGTCATTGTCTGTTTCTGCCAACAATACATATCAGCACCCACAAGACATTGACAACACAAGGATCTCATTTGAGTCTGTGTTCAAAGTTTTTATTATGGTTTGGTTATGTAGACTTGCTGACTACATGTCTACATGTTGGTTATGTTGACTACCAGTGTGTCTGCCCTTTTATGAAGGTACCATTTAGGAGGGCACCCATGTGACCTCTTGTGAGGTCATAAGAGTTGAGACCTTTAAGCCAGTAGGATTGATGGTCTTATAAGAAGAGGAAGAGAGAGATCTATCTATCTCTGCTATGTGAGGACACATCAAGAAGGCTATGTCATCTGTAAACCAGGAGGAGAGACCTCATTAGGAAGTGATTTGCCTGGCACGTTGATCTTGGACTTTTCAGCCTCCAGAATTGTGAGCAACAAAATTTCTGTTAAGGCCGGGCGCGGTGGCTCAAACCTGTAATCCCAGCACTTTGGGAGGCTGAGACCAGCAGATCATGAGGTCAGGAGATCGAGACCATCCTGGCTAACACGGTGAAACCCTGTCTCTACTGAAAAATACAAAAAAAAAAAAAAAACTAGCCAGGCAAGGTGGTGGGTGCCTGTAGTCCCAGCTACTCAGGAGGCTGAGGCAGGAGAATGGCGTAAACCCGGGAGGCAGAGCTTGCAGTGAGCTGAGATCCGGCCACTGCACTCCAGCCTGGGCAACAGAGTGAGACTCCGTCTCAAAAAAAAAAAAAAAAATTTCTGTGAAGTCACCCAGTCTGTGGAATGTGTTATGGCAGACACAGCTGACTAATACAGGGAGGAAGGACCAGGTTTTAGGTGAACAGAAATATAACCTACCATACACTGTCTATTCTTGTTTAATTTTCCACATAAGTGTTCTTCTGGCTTATCAATATCTGAGAGTGTGTTGCTTTCATAGGATGATATTAAAGCACTTCACTGACTTAGGGAGAATTGGCATCTTTATGATGTAGACTCTTCCTGTTCATAAACATAATATATCTTTTTACTTGCTTAATTAGCTTTTGTATCCCTCACTTTTCCCCCTGCCATCATTTAGTTCTATACTAATTTTGTTAAATGTACTGCTAGGTAGTAGTGGTTGTAGTTTGAATGTTATTACATGTATGAAGACTTTTGTAGTCTGTTTATACATTGAGCTTTCTTTCTTTCTTTTTTTTTATTTTATTGAGATGACCTTTCACTCTTGTTTCCTAGACTGGAGTGCAATGGTGTGATCTCAGCTCACCGCAACCTCCGCCTCCTGGGTTCAAGCAATTCTCCTGCCTCAGCCTCCCTAGTAGCTGGGATTACAGGCATGTGCCACCATGCCCGGTTAATTTTTGTTTAGTAGAGACAGGGGTTTTCCATGTTGGTCAGGCTGATCGCAAACCTCCGACCTCAGGTGATTTGCCTGCCTTGACCTCCCAAAGTGCTGGGATTACAGGGGTGAGCCACTGCACCCAGCATAGTGAGCTTTCTGATTTGGAATAGTTTTCGGAAGATTCTCTTGGGTTTTCTAGGTTTAAATTATATGCAAATCATAGTCTTTCTCATTTTTGTTTCTCTTCATTTGAGTTGAACATTACCTCTTGTACAATGGTAAATATTTGTAGAGATGGAGCATATGTGTCTTCCAGTATTTCCTCATTAACTATGAAGCTGCTCTTTGGGTCAAGATATGTCCATTTTAACATGTTAAAGAATGTCATGTGTCCTTTTTTATTGACTTTTTATTACAAATGGGATGATATATTTAAATATATCTTCTCGATGTCTGTGTGATCATAGGACTTTTTTTCATAAACCTGTGAATATTATGAAATATATTTATAGATTTTATTTCTTCTCAGTTCTCATGGTCTATTTCTCTTCCTCTGTTGATAAATATCAGTGTTTCCTCAGATTCTGTACTTGCTCTTTTTGTCCTTTCAATCTCTTAGGTTCTCTTTGAGCTATTTTATTCAAGCTGCTGGCTTCAGCTACCACTGAAATGCTGTTGCTTTTCAAATCTTTACCTTGAGCTTAGATCTCTCTCCTGAGCTCTAGATCGTGAATCGTTTCCAGATGAACATCCCCACATATCTGACTGCAGAAACTTCAGATTGTGTATCTAAGATTATTTTTGCTTTTCCTTATCAAGTTCTTTGTTCTTTTCTCAATTTCAGTTTACAACATCAGTATCTACCTAGCTGGTCATGAGACAGCATGGAATTGAACTCCACTTTTCACCCTCAGCACAACAAATTAGGTCAGAATTCACCGTTTGCTTTTGCTTTTGTTTTCTTTTTTTCAAGATTAGTTTCCTATTCTGTACTTTTATTGGCCTGTATCCTGGTATAGATGGCCATGTCTCACCCTGGTTTCTTCCCCTCTGACTCTCTCTTTAGTCCTTGCCCTATCTCCTGGCAGGGAATGACTGTGGAAATGCAAATCTGAGCAAGTACCTTACCACATTTTATTTACCTTTATTACTTGTATCCTGTGTTTTAGGAAGTGGGTGATTACTTTTATGTGAACACTGAGCAGTTTTTGGTTTTTTTTTAATGTAGTAGGGAAACATAAGGATGCCTGTGAACATAAAAAATACTTTATAAGTAATTTTTTAAAATCAGTGAGCACATGAAGTTTCTTTTGTTGGAATTAGGTCAAGTATTGAAATGCAGAATCACCTGATAATCATGCCTTGCATACCTTTGTCTCTCATCACAGCTGAGAAACACTCACTCAGGCATGGTACTCTTTGTAGTTCCATTTATACTTACGACTTTTTTTTTCTTTTTCTTTTTTTTTTTTTTGAGATGGAGTCTCGCTCTGTCACCAGGCTGGAGTGCAGTGGCGTGATCTCGGCTCACTGCGACCTTTACCTCCCGGGTTCCAGTGATTCTCCTGCCTCAGCCTCCTGAGTAGCTGGGATTACAGGTGCCTGCCACTAGGCTCGGCTAATTTTTGTATTTTTAGTAGAGACAGGGTTTCACTAAGTTGGCCAGGATTGTCTCAATCTCTTGACCTTGTGATGCACCTACCTTGGCCTCCTAAAGTGCTGGGATTATAGGCATGAGCCACTGTGCCTGGCCCTATACATATGTCTTTGTAACAGATCTTAAGCACCTTGGAGGAGCAGAATTATTATTATTATTATTATTTTTTGAGAGGGAGTCTCGCTCTGTCACCCAGGCTGGAGTGCAGTGGCGCAATCTTGGCTCACTGCAAGCTCCAACTCCAGGTTCACACCATTCTGCTGCCTCAGCCTCCTAAGTAGCTGGGACTACAGGTGCCCACCACCATGCCCAGCTAATTTTTTTATATTTTTGGTAGAGATGGGGTTTCACTGTGTTAGCCAGGATGGTCTTGATCTCCTGACCTCGTGATCTGCCTGCCTCAGCCTTCCAAAGTGCTGGGATTATAGGCGTGAGCCACCGTGCCTGGCAGGAGGAGCAGAATTTTTATCTTGACTTTATCCCTGGCAGCAGGGACAATTCCAGATCTGTAAGGGAAAGTGTTTAGTAGAACTTTTCATAATTAATAAATTAGTAGCAGTATGCTTCTACTGTCAGTTTTCTTTTTCCCATCATAGAGTAAAAAGGAGGCTATATCTCATGTAAGACACATGCACACACACGAGTGAACAACACCAAGACTTTGTGTTCTCATGATGCAACAGTGATGTGAGGATAAGTATGCCATGTATTCTTAAAATAATCTAGAGGAAAGAAAGTGTTATCAAGAAAATTATGAGAGAACATATGTTCATTGGAGATACTGGTTTTTCTGACTCTGGGGTGGCAGAGACAGAAGAAAATCTGCATGTGTGTGGACCCATGTAGTTCAAATCCGTGTTGTTCAAGAGTCAGCTGTAATTAAATGATTACACTCGAGGCTATTTCTACCATGATTTTTCTTTCTCACACCATATAGACTACAAAGCAAGCTACATCTTATATGACATATATATGAGACACACAGAGAAGAGTGATCTCCATGATTCTTGTTCTTGTGACCCAGGGCTGGTGACTTGAGGAGAAATATGCCATTACAGGAGTTGGTGTCCTTTGAGGATGTGGCTGTGGGCTTCACCTGGAAAGAGTGGCAGGACTTGGATGATGCTCAAAGGACTCTGTACAGGGACATGATGCTGGAGACCTACAGCAGCTTGGTGTCCTTGGGTGAGTGAATATCACAGTAACTCCCAGGAGCAAGTGCTTTCTTCTCTGCTAGTAAGTATATGGACACGTATACAGTTTAATGTTATTTAGTTATAATATTCCAGTCCATGAGTAACGTGTCAGCCCCCTCTAATGAAAGGTTCAAACTGGCCCCTTCACTGCACGGCTCCTGAATCCAAGCTGTTGTCATTCTTCAAAGGACCTGATTTCACAGTTCCCAGGTTCACGCCATTCTCCTACCTCAGCCTACCGAGTAGCTGGGACTACAGGTGCCCGCCACCACGCCTGGCTAATTTTTTGTATTTTTAGTAGAGACAGGGTTTCACTGTGTCAGCCAAAATGGTCTCAATTTCCTGACCTTGTGATCTGCCCGCCTGGGCCTCCCAAAGTGCTGGGATTATAGGCATGAGCCACTGCGCCTGGCCTAGTCTCACATTTTTTATTAACAGGGTACCACATTACCAAACCTGAGGTGATCTTCAAGCTGGAGCAAGGAGAACCTTGGATGGTAGAGGACACCAGAGCCTTCCAGGTTAGTGATAACATATAGTGCAGGGAGATGGAGAAGAGCAAAACCCAGCAGATGTTGACTTTTTAAAGTTTTTTTTTTTTTTTTCCAGACAGGGCCTTGCTCTGTCACCCAGGCTGGAGTGCAGTGACACAATCTCGGCTCACTACAACCCCCACCTCCTGTACTCAAACAATTCTCCTGCCTCAGCCTCCTGAGTAGCTGGGATTACAGATGCCTGCCACCATGCCTGGCTGAATTTCTTTCTTTTTTGGATAATTTTTTTTTTTTTTTAAATACTTTAAGTTCTGGGATTCCATGTGCAGAACATGCAGCTTTGTTACATAGGTATACATGTGCCATGGTAGTTTACTGCACCCATCAACCCGTCATCTATATTAGGTATATCTCCTAATGCTATCCCTCCCCTTGGCCCCCACCCCCTGACAGGCTCCGGTGTGTGATGTTCCCCTCCCTGTGCCCATATGTTCTCATTGTTCAACTCCCACTTATGAGTGAGAAACATGCAGTGTTTGGTTTTCTGTTTCTGTGTTACTTTGCTGAGAATGATGGTTTCCAGCTTCATCCATGTCCCTACAAAGAACATGAACTCATTTTTATGGCTGCATAGTTTTCCATGGTGTATATGTGCCACATTTTCTTTATCCAGTCTAACACTGATGGACATTTGGGTTGGTTCCAAGTCTTTGCCATTGTGAATAGTGCCACAATAAACATACATGTGCATGTGTCTTTATAGTAGAATGCTTTATAATCCTTTGGGTATTATACCCAGTAATGGGATTGCTGAGTCAAATGGTATTTCTAGTTCTAGATCCTTGAGGAATCACCACATGGTCTTCCACAATGGTTGAACTAATTTATACTGTCACCAACAGTGTAAAAGCATTTCTATTTCTCCACATCCTCTCCAGCATCTGTTGTTTCCTGACTTTTTAATGATCACCATTCTAACTGGTGTGAGATGGTATCTCATTGTGGTTTTGATTTACATTTCTTTAATGACCAATGATGATAAGCTTTTTTTCATATGTTTGTTGACTGCACAAATATCTTCTTTTGAAAAGCGTCTGTTCATATCCTTTGCCCACTTTTTGATGGGGTTTTTTGTTTTTTTTCTTGTAAATTTGTCTTAAGTTCTTATAAATTTGTTTTAAGTTCTGGATATTAGCCCTTTGTCAGATGGATAGATTGGAAAAATTTTCTCCCATTCTGTGGGTTGCCTGTTCACTCTGATGATAGTTTGTTTTGCTGTGAAGAAGTTCTTTAGTTTAATTAGATCCCATTTGTCAATTTTGGCTTTTGTTGCCATTGCTTTTGGTGTTTTAGTCATGAAGTCTTTGCTCATGCCTGTGTCCTGAATGGTATTCCGTAGGTTTTATTCTAGGGTTTTTATGGTTTTAGGTCTTACATTTAAATCTTTAATCCATCTTGAGTTAATTTTTGTATAAGGTTTAAGGAAGGGGTCCAGTTGCAGTTTTCTGCATATGGCTAGCCAGTTTTCCCAATACCATTTATTAAATAGGGAATCCTTTCCTCATTGCTTGTTTTTGTCAGGTTTGTGAAAGATCAGATCATTGCAGATGTGTGGTGTTATTTCTGAGGATTGTGTTCTGTTCCATTGGTCTATATATCTGTTTTGGTACCAGTACCATACTGTTTTGGTTACTGTAGCCTTGTAGTATAGTTTGAAGTCAGGTCGTGTGATGCCTCCGGCTTTGTTCTTTTTGCTTAAGACCTTTGTCTTAGCTCTATGGGCTCTTTCCTGGTTTCATATGATATTTAAAGTAGTTTTTTCTAATTCTGTGAAGAAAGTCAATGATAGCTTAATGGGAATAGCATTGAATTTATAAATTACTTTGGGCACTATGGCTATTTTCACAATATTGATTCTTCCTATCCATGAGCATGGAATGTTTTTCCATTTGTTTGTGTCCTCTCTTATTTCCTTGAGCAGTGGTTAGTAGTTCTCCTTGAAGAGGTCCTTCATATCCCTTGTAAGTTGTATTCCTAGGTATTTTATTCTTTTTGTAGCAGTTGTGAATGGGAATTTGCTCTTGATTTGACTCTCTATTTTTGGTGTATAGGAATGCTTGTGATTTTTGCACATTGATTTTGCATCCTGAGACTTTGCTGAAGTTGCTTAAGGAGTTTTGGGCTTAAGGAGTTTTTGGGCTGAGATGATGGGGTTTTCTAAATATACAGTCATGTCATCTGCAAATAGAGATAATTTGACTTCCCCTCTTCCTGTTTGAATACACTTTCTTTCTCTTTCCTGATTGCCCTGGGGAGAACTTCCAATACTTTTTTGAATAGGAGTGGTGAGAGAGGCCACCTTTGTCTTGTGCCGATTTTCAAAGGGAATGCTTCCAGCTTTTAGCCATTCAGTGTGATATTGGCTGTGGGTTTGTCATAAATAGCTCTTATTATTTTGAGATGTGTTTCATCAATACCTAGTTTATTGAGTGTTTTTAGCATGAAGGAGTGTTGAATTTTATCAAAGGCTTTTTCTGTATCTGTTGAGATAGTCATGTGATTTTTGTCGTTGGTTCTGTTTATGTGATGGATTATGTTTATTGATTTGCATATGTTGAACCAGCCTTGCATCCCGTGGATGAACCTGACTTGATCGTGGTGGATAAGCTTTTTGATGTGCTGCTAGATTTGGTTTGCCAGTATTTTATTGAGGATATTCACACCGATGTTCATCAGGGATATTGGCTTGAAAGTTTCTTTTTTGTTGTTGTTGTGTCTCTGCCAGGTTTTGGTATCAGGATTATGCTGGCCTCATAAAATGAATTTGGGAGGAGTCCCTCTTTTTCTATTGTTTGGAACAGTTTCAGAAGTAATAGTACCAGCTCCTCTTGGTAGAATTCAGCTGTGAATCCATCTGGTCCTGGGTTTTTTTTGGGTGGTAGGCTATAAATTACTGCCTCAATTTCAGAACTTATTATTGGTCTATTCAGGGATTTGACTTCTTCCTGGTTTAGTCTTGGGAGGGTGTTTGTGTCTAGGAATTAATCCGTTTTCTAGATTTTCTAGTTTATTTGCATGGAGGTGTTCATAGTATTCTCTGATGGTTTGTATTTCTGTGGGATCAGTGGTGATCTCCTTTTTATCATTTTTTATTGTGTCTATTTGATTCTTCTCTCTTTTCTTCTTTATTAGTGTGACTAGCAGTCTATTTTGTTAATCTTTTCAAAACCCAGCTCCTGGATTCATTGATTTTTTTTTTAAGGTTTTTTTTGTGTCTCTATCTCCTTCAATTTTGCTCTGATATTAGTGATTTCAGTCTTCTGCTAGCTTTTGAATTTGTTTGCCCTTGCTTCTCTAGTTCTTTTAATTGTGATGTTAGGGTTTCAATTTCAGATCTTTCCTGCTTTCTCCTGTGGTCATTTAGTGGTATAAATTTCTCTCTAAACACTGCATTAGCTGTGTCCCAGAGATTCTGGTATGTTGTGTCTTTGTTCTCATTGTTTTCTAATAACTTATTTATTTCTGCCTTAATTTCTTTATTTACCCAGTAGTCATTCAGGAGTAGGTTGTTCAGTTTCCATGTAGTTGTGTGGTTTTGAGTGAGTTTCTTAATCCTGAGTTCTAATTTGATTGCACTGTGGTCTGAGAGACTGTTTGTTATGATTTCCATTATTTTGCATTTGCTGAGGAGCGTTTTACTTATGTGGTTGATTTTAGAATAAGTGCTGTGTGGTGCCAAGAAGAATATATATTCTTTTGATTTGGGGTGGAGAGTTCTGTAGATGTCTATTAAGTTCTTTTGGTCCAGAGCTGAGTTCAAGTCCTGAATATCCATGTTAATTTTCTGTCTCATTGATCTGTCTAATATTGACAGTGGGGTATTAAAATCTCCCACTGTTTTTGTGTGGGAGTCTAAATCTCTTTGTGGGTCTCTAAGAACTTGCTTTATGAATCTGGGTGCTCCTTTATTGGGGGCATATATATTTAGGATAGTTAGCTTTTCTTATTGCATTGGTCCCTTTACCATGATGTAATTTCCTTTGTCTTTTTTGATTTTTGTTGGTTTAAAGTCTGTTTTATCAGAGACTAGTATTGTAACCCCTATTTTTTTTGCTTTTCATTTGCTTGGTAAATTTTCCTTCATTCTTTTATTTTGAGCCTATGAGTGCCTTTGCACAGAGATGGGTCTCCTGAATACAGCACACTGATGGATCTTGACTCTTTATCCAATTTGCCAGTCTGTGCCTTTTAATTGGTGCATTTAGCCCATTTACATTTAAGGTTAACATTGTTATGTGTGAATTTGATCCTGTCATTATGATGCTAGCTGGTTATTTTGCCCATTAGTTGATGCAGTTTCTTCATAGTGTCGATGGTGTTTACATTTTGGTTTGTTTTTGCAGTGGCTGGTACCAGTTTTTCGTTTTTATATTTAGTGCTTCCTTCTCTTGTAAGGCAGACCCAGTGGTGACAGAATCCCTTAGCATTTGCTTGTCTGTAAAGGATTTTATTTCTCCTTCACTTGTGAAGCTTAGTTTGGCTGGATATTAAATTCTGGGTTGAAAATTCTTTTCTTTAAGAATGTTGAGTATTGGCTTCCACTGTCTTCTGGCTTGTAGGCTTTCTGCAGAGAGCTCCACTGTTAGTCTGATGGGCTTCCCTTTGTGGGTAACCTGACCTTTGTCTCTGCCTGCCCTTAACATTTTTTCCTTCATTTCAACCTTGGTGAATCTGATGATTATGTGTGTAGGGGTTGTTCTTCTCAAGGAGTATCTTTGTGGTCTCTGTATTTCCTGAAATTGAATGTTGGCCTGTCTTGGTTGGTTGGGGAAGTTCTCCTGGATAATATCTTGAAGTGTGTTTTCCAACTTGGTTTCATTCTCTGCGTCCCTTTCAGGTACACCAGTCAAACATAGGTTTGGCCATTTCACATAGTCCCATATTTCTTGGAGGTTTTATTCATTTCTTTTCCTTCTTTTTTCTCTAATTTTGTCTTCACACTTTATTTTATTAAGTTGATCCTCAATCTCTGATATTCTTTCTTCTGCTTCATTGATTCGGCTATTGATACTTGTGTATGCTTCACAAAGTTCTCATGCTGTGCTTTTCAGCTCCATTAGATCATCTATATTCTTCTCTAAACTGGTTATTCTAGTTAGCAATCCCTCTAACCTTTTTTCAAGGTTCTTAGCTCACTTGCATTGGGTTAGAATAGCTCCTTTAGGAGTTTGTTATTACCAACCTTCGGAAGCCTACTTCTGTCAATTCGTCAAACTCATTGTCCATCCAGTTTTGTTCCCTTGCTGGTGAGCTGTGATGCTTTGGACGAGAAGAGCCATTCTGGTTTTGGAATTTTCAGTGCTGGTTTTTCCTCATCTTTGTGGATTTATTTACCTTTGGTCTTTGCTGTTGGTGACCTTCAGGTGGAGTTTTTGCATGTTTGTTCTTTTTGTTGATGTTGATGCTGTTGCTTTCTTTTTGTTAGTTTTTCTTCTAACAGTCAGGCCCCTTTGCTGTAAGTCTGCTGGAGTTTGCTGGGGGTCCCCTCCAAACCCTTTCTGCCTGTGTATCACCAGTGGAGGCTGCACAACAGCAAAGATTGCTGCCTGCTCCTTCCTCTGGAAGCTTTGTCCCAGAGAGGCACCTGCCAGATGCCAGCTGGAGCTCTTCTGTATGAGGTGTCTGTCAACCCCTGCTGGGAGGTGTCTCTCCATCAGGAGGCACGGGGTTCAGGGACCCACTCTTGGAGGCAGTCTCTCCCTTAGCAGAGCTCGAGCACTGTGCTAGGAGATCTGCTGGTCTCTTCAGACCTGGCAGGCAGGAACGTTTAAGTCTGCTAAAGTTGTGCCACAGCTGCCCCTTCCCCCAGGTGCTCTGTCCCAGGGAGATGGGAGTTTTATCTATAAACCCCTGACTGGGGCTGCTGCCTTTTTTTCAGAGATGTCCTGCCCAGAGAGGAGGAATCTAGAGAGGCAGTCTGGCTACAGCAGCTTTGTGGTGCTGTGGTGGGCTCCACCCAGTTTGAACTTCCCAAAGGCTTTGTTTACACTGTTAGGGGAAAACCACTATTCAAGCCTCAGTAATGGTGGATGCCCCTCCTCACATCAAGCTCAAGCTCAAGTGTCCCAGGTCTACTTCAGACTGCTGTGCTGGACCTCTCATGCTGGTATTTTTCTCATTCTTCTGCTTTAAGGGAAGGTTTTCCTAGATTGGCTACTTGTAGGTGCAGGAGAGGGTTATTTGTCTCTCAGCTAAGCAAGAAGCACAGCAGTCTGGTGTTTTTGAAGTGCTTTCATGAAGAGATTAAAAAAAAAATGTTAACTTTGAACTTCACTTCCAAATAGAAATCTGAGTCCTTTGACATAAAATGCTGAGTACACTTCACTTTGGGATAGCTTATATTTGAGAAGCTGTTTTCCAAATTTAACGTGTAATATGTAGGTAGATATATAATTTTAGAGAATGGACATCACTATTGGAGATACAAATTTGAGTCTCAGGAGGTTAAAGCTGGTATTTAAAGCCACACTTATGAAGGAGGTCACCTAGGGAATTGATAAGAATCTGAGAAGTACAGCACTTAGAATTGTGTATACAGCATCAGAAATCATGAAACTGAGGAGGACCCAGTATAAGGGTATGCAAAGCGGGTGGTCCTGAAGTTGGGAGGAGAAGAAGGGATTTCTGGGTATCACATTTTACCTGCTTAGTTGTGAGGCAAATAATCCTCTCCTGCACCTACAAGTTGCTGATCTAGGAAAACCTTCTCATCTTTAAAGCAGAAGAATGAGAAAAATACCAGCATGAGAGGTCCAGTGTTATAAGAACAAAATAGGTAAAATGAATAGGTAATGCAAATGGCAGGTCAAAAGCGCTTAGTTGAAAAATACAAGACACTAAGTGAATTTTTTTACTAAATATTTCTACATGAATTTAAAAGGCCAGGCTCAGTGGCTCATGACTGTAATCCCAGCACTTTAGGGGATGGAGTCAGAAAGATCATTTGAGGCCAGGAGTTTGAGATCAGCCTAGTAAGATAGCAAGACCCCATCTCTACAAAAAATCCAGCACCAAAAACCAAGTGTCATAGTGTATGCCTGTAGGCGCATCTATTTGGGAGGCTAAGGTGTGAGGATTGCTTGAGCCCAGGAGATTGAGGTTGTAGTGAATTATGATCTCACCACTGCACTCCAGTTTCGGCAACACAGCAAGACCCTATCTCTCTCTCTGTCTTTTTTTTTTTTTTTAAATTTTATTTTTTAAAAAGCAAGAAAAACAATTTAGCGTTAGATAATCTATTAGTGTAATTAACTCAATAGGAAAAGAATCGACATACTTATAAAAACAGTACCCATTGATTTTTATAAAATCTTATGGCACTAGGATAGAAAGTTATTTACCTTAGCTGGGCACGGTGGCTCACGCCTGTAATCCCAGCACTTTGGGAGGCTGAAGCAGGCGGATCACAAGGTCAAGAGATCGAGACTATCCTGGCCAATATGGTGAAACCCCGTCTCTACTAAAAATATAAAAATTAGCTGGGTGTGGTGGCGGGTGCCTGTAGTAGTTCCAGCTACTCAGTAGGCTGAGGCAGGAGAAACGCTTGAACGTGGGAGGCGAAGGTTGCAGTGAGCTGAGATCACGCCATTACACTCCAACCTGGGTGACAGAGTGAGATGCTGTCTCAAAAAAAAAAAAAAAGAAAGAAAGTTATTTACCTTTAAATGAGCATCTCATAGGAAATACTTATGTGTGGTTCATATGTACGATTTTTTTTTTACTTATTTCAGCTGTCCACATAGTTGATGACATAATTGAGAGGAGCCAAGAAAGTCACAGTAGACATTTGTGGCAAGTTGTAATTACGAAAAGCAAATCATCAGTTGAGAAGGGAGTGGAATCAGGAAAAACATGTAGTTTGACTTCAAACCATGTACCAGAACTGATTAGAAATAATGGAAACTATTCAGGAATGAGATCTGAGGAGTTGAATGTATTTCAGAACATGCTTCTTTCTGGTGATTCTGATGAAATGCAAGCTGGAGTGAGACCTGATGCTTATGATTTAACTGGAACATTTCTCGGAGGTCATGAGCATCTTAGGATCACAAGATTCAAATTGGACTACAGTGTTTTGAATACAGTCGACTGAGGAATGCCTTCAACGTGGAGGCTATATTAACACATAAGAGTGTTTCTATGGGAGAGACCTTTTGTAAATGTAATAAATGTGGGAAAGCCTGTAATGAGTCAGCTCCTATTGCTCAAGAGCTAACTCAGGTAGGGAGGAAAACTTTTGAACGTCATGTATGTGAGAAAATATTCTGTAAGAAGCATAAACTCACTGAACATCAGAAAATACACTCAGGAAAGAAACCTTATAAATATAGTGAATGTGAGAAAGCCTTCATTATCAAATCCTGTCTTACAAAACATCAGAGAACACATACAGAAGAGAAACCCTATGCGTGTGCCATATGTGAGAAATTCTTCTGTCAGATCAAATCCAAGCGTTTATCAGCAAATCCACACACAGGGAAAATCCTGTGAATATAATGAATGTGGAAAAACGTTTTGGCAGCAGTCAGCACTCAGGGTGCATCAGAGAACTCACACAGGGGAAAAACCCTATGAATGTAATGGATGTGGGTTGACCTTCTACCGTAAGTCAACCCTCACTATCCATCAAAGAACTCACACAGGTGAGAAGCCATTTGAATGTAAATAATGTAGGAAAAGATTCTGCCGGAAGTCAACCCTCCTGGTACCTCAAAGAACTCACAGAGGTGAACAACCGTATGAATGTAAAGAATGTAGGAAAACTTTCTATGAGAAGGCAAATCTCAATGTACCTCAGAGAACTCACACAGGGAAAAAACCCTATGAATGTAACGAACGTGGATAAACGTTTCATCACAAGTCATACCTCAGAGTGCATCAGGGTTTTCATACAGGCAAGAAACCCTATGAATGTAACGAATGCGGGAAAACCTTCTATGAGAAAGGAATCCTCACTAGCCATCAGAGAAGTCACACGGGGGAAAAGCCTTACGAATGTAATCAATGTGGAAAACCCTTTGGCTGGAAGTCAAGCCTTAGGTCACATCAGAGTATTCACAGAGGGCAGAAAACCTATGGATGTAATGTATGGGGTAAAAGCTTCTACCAGAAGTCAGACCTCACTTGATGTGAAATAATTCACACTGGGGAAAAACCCTATGAATGTAATGAGTGTGGAAAATCCTTTGGCTGGAAGTCAAAGCTCAGCCAACATCAGAGATCTCACATAGGATAGTAAAACCTATGAAAGTAATGAACGTGGGAAAATATTTTGCCTAAGGTCAGTCATCACTGGACACACAGAACTCACATAGAGAAAACCCTGTGTAATAAATATAGAAAAAACCGTTTGCTTGAAGTCACAGCTTAGCAGACATTAGAGAAGTCACAGAGGAAAGAAATCAGATATTGTTCTTCAAAAAGCATTCCCTTTTATCTAGGACACAGACTTTGTGTACATTTCTGAGCATTTACATGGTTGGGACCATGTAAAACAGAGTTGTATAGGATAATATGGATAGAAGTGATGAATGTTATTTACAGGCTTCACAACAATAGTCTTGATGGTCCTTCCTGATTTATTATGCTTTGTAGGACTGAAGTTCAGCTGACCCCCAGAGTGACCAGGGAGCCGTTAGTTTGGACCTCGTCACTGATTTAAGAAAGGAGGAATTAAATAGTGTAGAGATCTTTCCACCTCCACTCCCAAGAAATTCCCCTTTGTGCTTGAGAGATCAGGTATTTAAAGCACATGTGTGATTTGTTTGCTTTACACTACAGCCCACCCTAGTAATTTGGAAGTTTCTGAGAGAAGTTACTGTCTTCTGGCAAAGCAGTCATTATAGCACCGATGGCATCACCCTTTCCTCAGCCCTGGCCCTGGTCTATGATTCGCACCTGCTAATCAGGCCACATCTTGTCTGAGATCCACCTGTGTTTCTACTCCCACCAAGTGGTGGCACACCTGTTCCAATATCCAGGCTCCCCTGAAGCCCCAGTGGCTCCTCTTCCACCTATGCATAGCGACCTTCAGGGACACAGAATCCAACCCTAGACCTGCAGAGAAGCAGTGGGAGAGGACAGATTTCTGAACTTCCAAAGGAAAGATGGTGGAATTGAACCAGAGAGTCTGTCTTGCTCCCTGTGGATCAGGACCTGATGGATCAAGACTTCTCTTTGTCCATATGACAGTGCTGTGGAATTTCGTTTATTTATTAAATCCTGGATAACCTGCGATATTATGGCAAAAATTAGGAGATTTGAATGTAGACCAAGTGGTTGATATTACTATTAACAACTAACTTTAATATATTAAAGGTATATGTCTTTATATATGATATATATAAAATATATAAACTTTATATATATAATATATAAACTTTATATATATATATAAACCAGATGTCTGTTTATAACAGGTGCACCCTAATGCATGAAGAATTGTCTGTATTTTTCCAAGTTTATTGAAGCAGAAATTAATGTGTTAACCGCCTTTGAATCCATTAAAAAGATGTTTGTTCTTACCCAGTAAACTAATTTGGGTGTCTTCAATGGATTATCTTAGTTGGAAAAACTGCCCTAGTGTATATGATGGGATAAAATAGCAGAGGCAGAGTCATGGGGGTAAACGTACCCCATAATTCTTGAGCCAGTTCATACTCCATGTATCTGATAAATTTTTACCCATACTTTGAAATTCCATTGGTCCCATTTCACCCAACGTTTACTTAGTTCTTTTATGAGATAGACTTGAACTTTGCTTTTCCTTCCCTGCTTTAGACAAGGAGTTCCACACGAGTTTCTCATAGTTTCCACCACCACTTTTCCTGTTCAAAGGGAAATGCTGGCTGGGTGTGGTGACTTACTCCTGTAATTTCAGCACTTTGGGAGGCTAAGTTGGGAGGATCCCTTGAGGTTGGGAGTTTGAGACCAATCTAACAACATAGTGACTCTGTCTCTACAAAACAAACACACAAACAATTAGGCATGATGGTGCCTGCCTGTAGTCCTAGCTACTCTGGAGGCTGAGGTAGGAGAATCGCTTGAACCCGGGAATTGGAGACTGCAGTGAGCTATGATCACACCAGTATACTCCAGTCTGGACAACAGAGTACGAACCTAGCTGAAAAAAAAAAAAAAAAGAAAAAAGAGGGATAGGGAGGGAGGGAGGGAAGGAGGGAGGGAAGGAACTAAAGGAAGGAAGGAAAAATGCTGAGGTGGAGTCATCCAGGTTTATGTGATCTTGACTTTGGTGCAGGTTAGGTTGAGGCTGAGAGGCTTTGTATTTTGTCCTCTTTGATAAGGATTGCTAAAATCTCTCTTGATGGGTCTTAGTGTTCTTTCCACAAAAAGGGAGAGTCTAATACACATTTGGAAGTGTTAAGTCCACCTCGAACATAAAGGAAAAAAGTGCAATTACTTTTCTTCCCCTAAGAAGGTAAAGTGGTCACAGCCAAGAGGAGGAGGCTCAGAGATGACTGTTAGGTGTTTACAACACTAGCCTTGAATTGTAATGTTCAGTGTTCCAGTTTTCATTTCTTTTGTTAAAATTATTTTTATTTGGCTTTTGATACTATTGCAACTAAAATTGTTTCTTTTATGTATTGTTCATTTTTTATGTCAAGAAATACAATTAAATTTGTATACTGATCTTGTATCCTGTTGCCATACTGAACTTTATTCTAAGGTGGTGAATTCCTTATGATTTTCTAAATACAAGATCAGGTCAAGTGCAAATAAAAATAAGTGTACATAATACTGGCCAGGCACAGTGGCTCACACCTGTAATCCCAGCACTTTAGGAGGCCGAGGCAGGTGTATCACTTGAGGCCAGATGTTCAAGACCAGCCTGGCCAACTTCATCTCTACTAAAAATACAAAAATTAGCTGGGCATGGTGGTGTGCACCTGTAGTCCCAGCTACTCAGGAGGCTGAGGCACAAGAATCGCTTGAACCCAGGAGGTTGCAGTGAGCTGAGATCATGCCATTGCATTCCAGCCTGGGTGACACAGTAAGACTCTGTCTCAAAAAAAAAAAAAAGGATAATAATCCTTTCCAAAATAGATGCATTTTGATTTTGCTTGTTGCCAAATTGTCCTGACTAGCACCTTGATTTTGTACAATGATAACTAGATGTGACAGTGGATATATTGCTTTTTATCTTAGGAAATACTTACATAGGCTTTCACTATTAAGGATGATGTTAGATGTGGGTTTTTCATGTACTCTTTACCAATTTGACTGTATCCTTTTCTATATCTACTTAGCTGAAAGTTTTTATCGTGAAAGAATGTTGAATATTTTCCAACCACAGCTGTGATCCCCAGCCAGTGATCAGGTCCCTGCAAGTCAGAAAGGGAAGGACAGGACCCCAAGCTTGCAACCCCACCACAATCACACAGCACAAGAGATTATAGAAATACCAGTTAGTAAGAGGTATATTTCACCCAGTAGAAGACAAACTACAAAGAAATCAGCCAGTCTTCAAAACTAAGATCAAGATTGATCACAGGATTTCTGAGTGACTTTCTCAGCCAGGAGACTGCCCCTGTTAAAGATTCAGTGGTAGAAGGGAGCAATTAGGAAGTAACAGGTACTGACCATCTACTGGACCCCCAGGGAGCTGATCCAAGAGGATAAAAAGGCTGAGCACCTGTCAGCCGCCACCCAGCACCAGCTGAAGCTGCAGCAGAGGTGAGTGAGGAACCCTTGCATGCCATCCCTCCACAGGAATGTGCCCCAAAGAGGTCTCTTCCTCCTGCTCCACATTCTGTGTGTCTGCACACCACTGATGCTGCTTCTTCCCACTCTTCATTTCCCCATCCCACCCTTCTACCCCATCCCTTCTAACACAGACTGAAGCAGGAACTAGAAAAGTGTAGCTCAAGCCCCTGCCCAAGTCCAGATCATGCAAGAGGTAAGGATGGCCCAATAGGAGTGAGCAGAGAACTGAGCTCCTGAAGGGGACGAGGCAAGAGGGCAAGGAGGGTCCTCAGAGAATGGTCTGCACGGAGGTATGGTTCTACAGAGACGCAGCCAAGAAAAAGGTGTCGAGGCAGGCTGATGGAGCAGAAAGGTATGGCGAGGGTAGGGAAATACGTGGAGACCCTCAACCCTGATGCTGATCTAATGAAAGTTAGTCCCCAGCCCCTAAGAATTTCTGAGGAGAAACCTAGTGTTGCCCATTGAGCAGGGCCTGATTCCCTCCTAAGCTG
Organism: Macaca mulatta; assembly: GCF_049350105.2. Lineage (NCBI taxonomy): Eukaryota > Metazoa > Chordata > Mammalia > Primates > Cercopithecidae > Macaca > Macaca mulatta. The sequence goes on along the minus strand of NC_133406.1, from coordinate 85,460,307 downwards.
GGAAGACACACCGTGCCTTGCCCTTATTCCATGGGGCTGCAGGGAAAAAAGGCAGTATTTTGCCACAACCTACCTCAGCTGAGTCTGTTTGTGGTGGCGTAGGTGTTAAGCACAGTTCCTACATGCAGGCCTCTGAACAGAATGAAATGGCCTGACTGCCTCTTGCCCTGGACAAAGTTATCTCTGCAAGTGCTCAATAAATGCTTACCTGTACTCCAGGTCTCTACACTACTCATTTCTGGGACCCAACAGGCTGTTCTGGGCCCCCCAGGCATAAGGATGCAGTCCTGAGACCCTCTAACAATGGGCCTAGGATGTTTGGATCAGTGATGATTTCTTCCATTCCTGCACAGACTCCCAGTATTATTACTTTTTAAAATAAAATTAGGGAGCTGGGATTCAAAGCCAATCAGGTTTCATGCTGTGGTCCCTTCTGGTTCACTGAGAACATGTAATTTGAGACTGCATGTATTGTGTGTTCTGATGGACACACATGATGTAACAGACACTTGTTAAATGTAGTATGTTAGAAATCCTCAGTGTGCAGGGAGTCATTCAACTAGCTTAGTCATTCAACTAGCTTAGTCATTCAACTAACTTAAATTTGTGTACATTTGAGGCATATTATAAATCCATGGAAATGCATTGATACAATTAAGGTCATGATGTACTCCAAATTCTGTGTTTATGTATCTTGATACATTAAATTAACATCTGAGAGGTATCTTCCCTTGATAGGTTTCCACAGTAGGTAGGCTGGTTACACTATGGAATTGGGGACAGGGTCCCTGGAGATAGTAACTTTTTCCACAGAAAAGTAAGAATGTGGCAAGGATGGAAACTCCTTCAGTCACTCTGGGATATTAGGCAACAAACCTAAAACTTGACCTTTCAGCTTTCTAACTATGATGTGGTGTTAATCATTTCTGTGTTATAAATGAACTGGCAATACGCTACAAAAATATATCAAGTGGAGATTAGAAAATATATAAATGTAATGGCTACTAAGATATATTTAAAAACAATTTCGGCTAACCCATGATTACAAGTAATTTATAGCCTTGGTTTATTCATTATGATACAAGAAAAACATAAATGATTAGTTCAATTGATGAATAAGTTGCCTTCATAAAAATTCCAACTACTCATAATTGTAGGAACTCATGAAAACTAGAAATAGAAGGTAGCTTCCGTCATACATATTGGTGAAATGTTTAAAGCATATTTGGCTGGGAACAATTCAAGTATGCCTAGTATATTCAGATACAATAGACCATCATACTTTAAGTTTTAGACTGTGAAATAGATAAAGGTATAAAATTTATGATTATGCAGTTAAAAGAATCTACAGATAATTTGTAGAATGGCTAAATGAGTATAAAAGCTTGCTAAATGTATGTCAGTATTTTAAAAATCAACTTTATGTCTTGATATCAGGGCAGAGGACCCAAATAAATACATTGAGGAATCTACAGTATATTGAAAAAAGAATACAGTATAGCCATGACATTAAAGACAGGTACCTGGTGAGGATAAGCATCTCAGTCAAAGCCTGCCTCACAGGGAAGGGTCACAAGAGGTTGGGCATGGGCTCTAGTTTTTCTTTCTTCAGGGTTGTGCTGGCTTGTACTTCCTCTCTCAGATCTGGAACTACCAGTGTGTGCACAGAACACCTCAGATCCAGGGGTGTGTATCCTGTAGTGTAGACCTAACACTGAGATGAATAAATAGACCTGTGGAGTTAAGGAGACAACAGTTATTTAAAAGACCCTTGTCTTTTAGATACTTATAAGTGACAGAAATTGCATTTATTATTGCTGTTGTTGCCTGTGCTTTTGAGGTTATATTCAGAAAATTATTGCCCTGGCCATTGTGTTGCAGCTTTCTGTGCCACCACCCCCCGCCTTTTTTTTTTTTTTTTTTTGCTTAGTCATTTTATAGTTTCATGTCTTATTTTTAAGTTTTTAATCCATTTTGAGTTGATTCTTTTTTTAAAAAAATTATTTTTTGAGACAAGTCCTGGCTTTATCACCCAGGATGGAGTGCAGTGGCATAATCTGGGCTCACTGCAACCTCTGCCTCCTGGGCTCAAGAGATTCTGTCATTTTAGCCTCCAGAGTAGCTGGGACTATAGGTGGACACCACCATGCCCAGCCAGAGTTGATTCTTGTGTAAGCATTGACCTAAGGATAGAATTTCTTCTGCATGTGAATGGCCAGTTTTTGTAAGTTGGTTTATTGAAGAAACCGCCCCTCCCCCCCAAACTTATTTTGTGTTCTTTGTAACCTTGTTAAAAATCAGTTGGTTGCAGACATGTTGATTTCTTTCTCTCTCTCTCTTTTTTTTTTGAGACAGGATTTCATTCTGTCACCCAGGCTGGAGTGCAGCGGCATGATCTTGGGTCACTGCAACCTCTACCTCCTGGGCTCAAATGATCCTCTTTCCTCAGCCTCCCAAGTAGCTGGGCCTACAGGCATTTACCACCATGCCTGGTTAATTTTTGTATTTTTTTTTGTAGAGACAGGATTTCTCCATGTTGCCCAGGCTGGACTCCACCTGCCTTGGCCTTTCAAAGTTCTGGGATTATAGGCATGAGCTATCATGCCTGGCCTATGTGGATTTATTTCTATGTAATCTTTTTATTGTGTTGGACATAGTGTTCGTTTTTATTCCAGTACCATGTCATTTTGATCACAATAGCTTTTTTTTTGAGACAGAATCTCGCTCTGTCGCCCAGGCTGGAGTGCAGTGGCGCGATTTCGGCTCACTGCAAGCTCCGCCTCCTGGGTTCACGCCATTCTCCTGCCTCAGCCTCCCGAGTAGCTGGGACTACAGGCGCCCACCACCGCGACCAGCTAATTTTTTTGTATTTTTAGTAGAGACGGGGTTTCACCGTGTTAGCCAGGATGGTCTGTATCTCCTGACTTCGGGATCCTCCTGCCTCGGCCTTACAAAGTGCTGGGATTACAAGGCGTGGGCCACTGCGCCTGGCCTTGATAGCTTTTTAATATATTTTGAAACATGTAGGATGATGCCTCCAGCTTTGTTCTTTTTGCTTAATGTTGCTTTGGTTATTTTTTATTTGTTTTGGTTTTCTACAAATTTTAGGGCTTTGTTTCTATTTTTTCTACTTTTTCTATTTCTATAATGAGTGGCATTGGAATTTTCATTGGAATTGCATAAAATCTATATATTGTTTTGGGTAGTATGGATATTTTAACAATGCTAATTCTTGCAACCCATGAACATGGGATGTCATTCCATTATTTGTGTCATCTTTAATTTTTAAAATTTATGTTTTATAGAGTTCAACAAGGACATTGTTCATTTTCTTGTTTAAATTTACACGAGTGTTTTTTAATGCTATTGTAAATGGAGTTGTTTTCTTAATTTCTTTTTTAGGTAGCTTGTTAATGTATAGACATGATTAGTTTTGTATTTTGATTTTATGTCATTCATTTTTACTGAATTTGTTTTGTCTTTTAACTCTTGTACAAGAGGAATAATTGTGATACTCACCACTATGAAAACACTAATATTGTGTAATGGTAGAATTTTAATTTTGACCATTTACTTCCTTTTCCAGTGAGTTGTATGCTTTCATATATTTTCATGTTACTAACTATTGTCCTCTTTCTTCAGCTTGAAGAATCCCTTCAGCATTTTTTGCCAGACAAGTCTACTGGCAATACACTCCCTAACCTTTTATTTTGCTGAGAAAGTTTCTCTCCCCTTCATTTTTGAAAGACAAGATTGTGGAAAATATTATTCTTGATCGGCTTTTTTTTTTTTTTTTTTTTTTTTTATTTTGATTATATCATCCCACTCCCACTGATCTTCAAGATTTTTGCAGAAAAATATGCTGTAGCCTTCTAGGAGTTCACTTAAACAACAAGCCACCTTTCTCAATGCTTTCAAATTTTCACTTTGTCTTCATTTTTAACAATTTGACTATGGTACATCTTGGTTGGGTTGGTCTCTGTGGATTCATCTTATTTGATGTCCTTCAGGCTTCCTGGATGTGGATTTCTATTTACTTTCCCAAGGCTGAGAAGTTTTCTGCCATTATTTCTTTGAATATCTTTACTATCTTTTTCTCTTTCTTCTTTCTATCATATGAATAATGTGTAAGTTTTTCAACTTGATAGCATGCCAAGAGTCCCTTAACCTACCTTTACTCTTTCATTTTAAAAAGTGTTTGCTCTTCAGATTGGATGATTTCCAGTGACCAATCTTTGAGTTCACTCATCCTGTCTTTGAATTAGTCTGCTGTAAAACATGTCTATTAAAATTTTCAGTTTAGTTATAATATTCTTCAACTCTATAATTTCTCTTTGTACTATTTTTATACTTTCTATCTTTTTTTGTAAAATTCTCAGTTTCTTCTTGCATTGCTCTCCTGATCTTGTTGAACACCTTTGAGACCATTATTTTAATTCCTTGTTGTGTAAATTGCATAGTTTCCTTTCACTAGGGTTGGTTATGGGACATTTTTGTCTTGTTCCTTTTTTGGAACATCCTTTCTTGTTCCTTTATTTTCTTTGACTCTCTGTGTTAGTTTCTGCACATTATATAGGGAAACTTCTCCACCTCTCTTGTCACACTGACATGAGAGAAAACTTTCAGCAGTTTATGTGGTCAGAGATTCTAAGGTACCTTTCATATTTGTGCTTGTCTCTATGTTTGTTGGCTGCCAGGAGAGTAAGATGTATCACATTCTATCATTACCCCCAAGACAGTAATGTTTCTACAATTTCTGCAGTTAAATTCACATGATACCTTGTGATCCTGGGGAGACAGTTGTGGAAAATGAGCCTGTTGTGTGGCTACCTCTGCTTTCTTCTGCTTAGGGAAACTCAAGAATGCAAAGCCAATTCACTGCCAATGATAGGTGATTAAGGCTACAGTCTCTTGGGGGAGCCAAAGAAGTTGTGGCACTTGGTGTGTGGACAAACTACAGAAAGAATAAGTAGAACTAGATTTATCACTGTGGTGAGCTATGAGGGAAGACTCAGAAAGATTTCAGGGTCTTTTCAGGCTGCTAAAGGTCTGCTATTTGCCCCTTTCACCCTGTGATGCAAATTAATTAGAAGCCAGGCCATCAAGTTGCCACTGGAAGAGTTTGTTGTTAATCTCTTCCCAGGAGAAACAGGGAGCTGTGCCTGTTAGCCCCTTCTCTGCACTACCTATGAGGGTTGTAGCCCTTGGAAGTGCTTGCATACCAATTTGATTCCACCCCTTTTTGTGAGACTCACACTTGCCCTGTCTCCTGCACTTTCAGAGTTTGGAGGTTTAGAATATAGTTTCTGGAATGGAAAATGTAAATATTGAAGCACTTAGCACATGTAAAGTACCATCCAGGAGGAACTGGGAGATCTCGAGTTATTAGTGGGGCAAGATGGGGAGTAGGGCTCAAGAAGTGGTGAGCTCCTACTCAGGCTGCCAGAGGTTACTATTTGTTGGCCCCATTATCTTCCTAATGCAGAACAGGTAGAAGCTCATTTGTCAGCGTCAGCAAGCTTGAACATCCCTTCTAGGGAGACACTGATACCTATGAGTTTTAAGCCCTTCATTGCCCATATCTTGGGAGATAAAGCCTTTCAAGTACTAGTGTGATCATAGAAAACTGCCATTTTGTTTTGTTTTCTATATAGACTCATGGATCTTAGTCTCTTATACTCCCAGAGCTAGAAAAATTAAGAGCCGAACCATGGGGAATTTTACAGGTTGGCTCCCATATATATGGTCCATACCCTACATTTCTCAGTGTGTTGCAAGAGTGTTGGGGATTCCTTTCCAACTGTATGTTGTAGTGGCTAGGGCAGGCACTACAGTGCCCAATTGTGTTTTGGTATTTTCTGCTCATGTATGTTTTTTTTCCAGATTTCCACTGCTTGGGAGTCTTAACTTATTTATGACTTTCTCTCAGAGGGAATTGAGCCTGAATAGATGTGTATTCGTTGTATTCGTGGGTAGAAGGAGAGTTGGGAGCTTTGTCTTTGGCCATGTGACTGTTGCCTCCTTTTAACATTGACCTTTGAATTGGGTTAACTCATTTGCATTTAGCGTTATTATGATGTGGTTGGATATATATCTGTCTATTGCTCTTAAAGGCCACTTGCAACATACAATTTATTTTTACATTTATTTGGATCCATCTGGATTTTGTGCATATTCTGGTTCTTGATCTTTGTCAATTATTATAATATTAGAGTTTCATAATATACATTAGTGCCAGGTAATGATAGTTATTCCTATTGCTTTTATAATTCACAAATGTCTTGGCTGATTTTATATGTATATTTAACCTTTCAGATGCATTATAGTGTTTTTTGTTTTGATCTCTTCTTCCATAAACAAAGCATGTTGACCTTTTGATGTCATAACAATATATTTATAGATTAATTTTAGGGAAAATGATTATCTTTGAAATGGTGAGTTTTGTTTACCTACACACATAATATCAAGTCTTTTATGTCCCTCTGTAAATTTTTATCTCCTTATTCTATGTATTTCTTTTTAAAATATGCACATATGAAATACCACCTGCATATTACCTCCAGGGGCAACTGGAGATTCTTAATCTCACACCTGTAGGCAGTCAAAAGTTGAAATTGTGAATCTTATACTTGTTTCCAGTTCACAGGTAAAATAGTGACATATAACTTTGTCCTTGTCTATTTTTTCTCTTTACTATTAACTCTTTTATTTTTTGTTAACTCTTTTCTATTTACTTCCTTTGGTCTCATTTTCATTTAAGCCCTTTTTGTCCTTGGCTCTAGAAGTCATTTACTTTTTTTTTTCATAGGAGAGTGAGTTTAATTCAGTTTCTAATAGTAGTAGGTTATTTTATTGGTAAGTTATGGGCATTTGTTTATTAATAGCTGTTTTAATTAATCTTTGTGCTAGTCCCCTCACACAAGGGGTAATACAACATCCCACTGCTGTTAAGACTCCTGCCACAATTATGAGAGATGTAAGTATTAAAGCTACCATGCCTTTCCATTTTTCAAACCAACCTTCTAGCCAGCCTTTTAATTCCAGCATTTTCTGTCAGGTCATTGGCTAGAGTTTTTAGTTCTGGTAAAGCTTTTGTGATGGTCCCATCTGGGGCAGTATTGTTGGGGATGAAAGTACAACATTTCCCACCCAGAATAACACATATGACCCCTTTTTTCTGATAGTATTATGTATAGTGCCAGCCTGTTTTTCCAGGCCATTCAGCTGTGGCATCTAACTGGCTAGCCACCCCTTTGAGGGCATCCTGAGTACATCTGAGAATCTCTGTTGATTATAATAGATATAGTTAATCCAATCCACATTCTTATTAATAGTTGACCACCAGAAGAGTGCTGACTCAAACCCAGCAGCTATTTGGTTTTAGGCCTAAATTCATTAGGTACGCCTCTAGGGACTCCAGTTGAGTTAACATATATATTGGGATTAAAAGAATTTGTCAAATCTCTCTGGTTTCAGTGTCCATGTGTATTTTTGGGTATCCAGCATGAAGGGAATGGCCAGTTGGACTAAAGCAGAAGTCCTAGTCCAGTTGGATGGTAACAGGTTATGGAGGTTCCTTTTCCCACAATACCACCAGGCATCAGCCTGGGGTGTATGGAGAGCTGAGTAATTGCCATTGCTTGGCTCACCAGTGATGTTTAGGTAGAAGTAGGTAGGTAGAAGTTGAGAGTTCTCCCACAGGCTTATTGAACTCTTCCCCCTGCCTGGAGAGGCAAGAGGAGTAGTTCTGAGGAGAGAGAGAGACCCTCTCATATTGTTTTATACTCAGTACCTGTTTTAAGAAAAAAACAAGAAAGTAAAATCAAAGACAGGCAGCTTGGTGCCAGGCCCAAAACCAGGCCTGGGCCTGCCTGCCCTAAACCCAGTAGTTAAAAATCAACTCATAACTTAGAAACCGATATTATTCATAGATTCCCGGCATTGTATAAAAGAACGTAGTGAAACTCCCAGCCCTGTTTTATTTCTCTCTGACCACCAGTGCATGCAGCCCCTGTCACATACCCCTTGCTTGCTCAAATCAATCGTGACGCTTTTATGTGAAATCTTTAGTGTTGTGAGCCCTTAAAAGGGACAGAAATTATGCACTCGGGGAGCTCGGATTTTAAGGCGGTAGCTTGCCGATGCCCCCAGCTGAATAAAGCCCTTCCTTCTACAACTTGGTGTCTGAGAGGTTTTGTCTGCGGCTCGCCCTGCTACAGTTCATATTCCCTATAGAGAACAAGGAGATTGCTCTGGAATCTGAGCTCTGGAATGCGGGAAAGAGCAATGACAGACTCTTACAAGTCTTACTTCCCCATGCATCCTTGTCCTGGTATAGAGCCAACATACAGTGCAGTCCTTTAGGATGGGTATTACATCCTAGGGGAAATGGAACCACCTGTGCCTGAGGTCATCCCACAGCAGTTACTCTTGTTGAGGGCTTGTATCGAAAATTTGACCCATTTGACCCAGGCATTTACATCCCCATACCCTGTCTCAATTTCTCAGGTTTGCCTTAGATCCTTTACCTTAGTATTTTTCCCTTTTAGGGTCATTATCTAGTGAACTAAAGTGTTTATTAGGGTCTGGGGTTGGAGTAGTCCCAGGAAAATGGGAGGTTGAGTTCTTGATTAGTTTGAGAACAAATAGCCCTAGGGGGTCTTTCCCTGTGATTTCTGCCCCTCACCCATATATCCAAGATGCTACTTTTGGTTCTTGGTCTACAATGACTGGATTGTCAATGGTGATGAGTATAGAATTACATTTTAAATTCTGGCAGTTATTTGGCAGGGAACCCTTGGAAAGATGTAGTTTATTCTTTAAGAGTCTCCAGCTCGGAGTTACTTATTCCATGTTTACTGTTCAACCCTGAAATTGGGTAGTCCACTATACATCATCCCAGCTGGGGCAGGGTGATGCCCTACTGTAACATGTATTTGGTTCAGGGAAAAGATATTTATCTGCCTGTGAGAACTGTCTCTGATTTTCTAAATTCCCACAAGTTAAAACCTGGCAGGTATCAAATCTTATAGTCTGAGGTGCACATTATTCACCAACCTGGTTGGGTAGGGAAGAGTCCCCTGCCAGTTTCCATTTTGACCTTCTGCTCTTGTATGTAGCCCATCCCAGCCATATTAACTTCCAGAAATGGGGCCAGCCCATGTTTTCCTTTTAGATTTTTCCTAGAGTTAACTTTAAGGGGTCCTCAGGTGACCCATGTACTTTCCACTGGTCTTTTTCCTTGCCTTCTAGGGTTCCTTTTACCAGTCCCTTGACTTGAGTATAGTGAGTCAACCTTTGTTCAGCTGTTTGCACATCCAGCCATCTTAGTGGTCAGGAGCCCTTGATAAGGAGCTTCCCATCTTGGGTGGAGCTTATCTTCTTTCCAAGTTTTAATCAGCACCAAGTCACCAGGCTGAAAGTGGTGAACCGTGAACTCAAGAGGCAGAGTTTGAGTCAGAAGTCCTTTTCACCTAAGGAATGTCAGGGTGGAGGATATGGCCAGTATATAATTTCTTCAGAATTGATTCTTGGTTTCCATAGTAGGGAGATCTGTAGCTCTGCCCAAATACTGGAGCCCATATAATAACTCATGGGGGACAATGCCAAGGTTTTTCTTGGGGCTTCCTAATCCTAAGGAGTGCTATTGGGAGATACATGGTTCAAGGTACTTTAGTTTTTAAGATTAGTTTGGTGATAGGCTTTTTGAGAGTTTGATTTTTTCTTTTTACCTTTCCAGATGAATGGGGATGCCAAGGGGTGTGATAATCCCATTTAATTTGTAAACCTTCCATAACTCCCCTTAACACCCTTGAAATAAAGTGACTCCCATTGTCTGAATCAATATTTTCCACCAGGCCAAATCTAGGTACAATCTGTTTTGGTATTATTTTGATCACATTCCCAGCAGTGGCTGTTGGAAGGGGAAAGGTTTCCACCGAGCTGGAAATTACCAGATTGTATATTACCAGTAAATACTTTAGTCTTCCTACTTTGAACATTTCTGTGAAATCTACTTGAATGCTTTGAAATGGCCTTAGTCTGGAGGTCTTCCTCCTGTGGCCCGTTTTTTAATTACCTTTTTGTTTATTCTTGGACAAGTTACACAACTTCCCCATACTTGTTTAGCAAGAGTATAAATCCCTATATTCCCATAATTCCTAATGTTATAGGAGGCAGAAAAAAAATTATTTAGGTAGACAGGATAAAGTGAGACCCTGGCAGGAAACTTTCCTTCTAACAGAAAAGCAGCTTAGAAATTGCTTCCTTTCTAACCTCATGCAGTTCAAAGAAATCACTTCTCTTCTAACAAATGGCAGCCTGAAAGTTCAGGCTGTAAATCACAGATAAACAGCTCAAGCACAGAAGGGGGTGGGGGGTGGGGTTGGGGATGAAGTCTCCTGGGTAATCAACAAACTTCACACTTATACAATGGGCCCCAGTAAAAACAGTGGGTCTTAATAAGCACATTCCTTTCCCGTTAGGCACACAAAGATAGGGAAGCTCAAAGCAGACTATAGCAGGGAATGCCTGCAGCTGCAAGATGTCTGGGAACTGACACAGAAACTCTCCCTCCCAGATAAGAACAACAGAGACTAAAAGCCTGCCTACATAATCAAGGAATTGGGTAAAGGCTGATAGAAATTTTGCTTTATACAGATAGCACACCTGGTCCCAACTAAATCGCTGGGCCCTAGGAGGACAAGACATTCCCTCCTCATGAGCCTCCTCCTCACTAGCCTGTTTATAAAAACCCTGACATTTTTACTAAAACTTGGCAACCCACTTGGGACTCCCCCGCTGCAATGGAGAGATGTTCCCCTGCCCACCAAACTCCTGATCCAAACCCATTCCATGTGCACGCGCATCTGTGACGCTGATCTCCCTGGCCATGAGACCAAGAACCCTTGCAACCACCCCAGACAACAAGGCTGCCTCAGTAAGCATTGCATCACACAGAGCCTGGGGTCCTCAGTGACTCCCTTTATGTAATATAGACATTCATTCTTTTATTAGGACTTTACACACATTAGCTCTCTCACACTGTCCCCCTTTATCTTTGCTGTCTGCTTGGGCTCTGCAGCTTATGTCACCTCCATGCCTGCAGCTGCACTCTCTCACCGGCAATGTCAGCTTTTAGTTACAAAGTTAACCTTTAAAAGGCCTTGCCCTGCTGGGTCCTCCGGATTTAATCCGGAGTTGTTGTTTTTTTTTTTTTTTCATCTGATCTCTGAGCCTCTGTGGGAAGGCAGAGAGTTTTTTCTTTTTCCTTGTTAAATCTTGAATGCATTTGACACATTTTGGGTTCTAAGAGTTGACTCTTTGATCTGTTTTTTTTTTTTTTTTTTTTTTTTTTTTTTTTTTTTTTTTTTTTTTTCTGAGATGGAGTCTCGCTCTGTTGCCCAGGCTGGAGTGCAGTGGCAAGATCTCTGCTCACTGCAAGCTCTGCCTCCCAGGTTCACACCATTCTCCTGCTTCAGACTCCCAAGTAGCTGGGACTACAGGCATCCACCACCACGCCCGGCTAAATTTTTTTGTATTTTTAATAGAGACGGGGTTTCACTGTGTTAGTCAGGACAGTCTCGATCTCCTGACCTCATGATCCACCCGCCTCGGCCTCCCTAAGTGCTGGGATTACAGGTGTGAGCCACCACGCCCAGCCTGAACTAATTGTTAGTTCCTTGAGGTCCTGCATTTGGGCCTGGTCCCTGGGATCATTATTATCCATTTGGGATCAACATTTGGAAATTTATATTCGGCTAGCAAGACTCCCTCTCTGGGAGGGTGTTGCCTTTCCCTGATGGTCATGGCTGCTCACCTAATCATTCCCCTTTCTTCTCCTGTGAACGGGATATTTATAATAAACTTTATTTTAGCCTAGGTTTAAAAGCTGGGTCCTAGGAATTGGTCCAGCTGGTCTGCTAAACCGAGGGGATCTTCTAGGAGTGGTTTCATTTCCTTCTTAATATTCCTAACTTTAGTACTTGTAAGAGGAACATTTACAAAGCCAATGTCTCCTGTCTCATGGGCACTTTCCCAAGAGGGAACATGCTGGATGCCTGCTGTGTGGAAGTTCTCAATATCCTTCTTACACTGTTCTAATTCTTGCCTTAAATATGGATAAGGATTCAAAGGAGCAGTTGGTTTGGCTCCCCCATGGTCTCCGGGTCTGTCTTCCTCTAACCCTCCTGCTGCCCCTTGATCTTCCTGTCCCTTTCTTTGTGAGACATATGGAGGGGCAAGCATGATAGGGGGGTCCCATGGCTTTTCACTGGGTGAGGCTCTTTACTAAGCTCTTTTTCTTCTTTGAGGTGGAACATGCGGGCTAATTCCTTGATCTAGCAGAGAATGTAACCTTTCTCTTCTTGTGAGGATGGGGTTTTATTAGTCATGTAGAGAATTATAGCTTGGCACACTCAATCCTCATCTGAGCCAAACTTAGGCCAGAAGACTGAAGGCTTACAAATGTCTTTCCTTTGTACCCCCAGTGCTAGAATTTCTGTCTCCCATTTTTGGCCAGTCTCTGTGTCTGAGTTTTTCCTGTGTACTCAACTGCACTTACAGGAGGCTTCTTTCATACTCATGTGTACTCAACCTCCACTTATTGGAGGTTTCTTGCACACCCCAAGACAGATGAATCACTTCATCTGTCTCTAGCCATTTCCCTCTTAGGAGAACGGAACTGCAGATTGGGACTCCGTACTTGCTTTATATCTAACATTCAGCTTAGTCACACACACTCAACCTCCAAAAATGCACCACCACCAAGGCAGTAGTTAATAGTCCAATTTTCCTACCTTGGCTGGTGCATGAGTTTGCCTGGTTGCCCAGTGCATGAGTTTGCCTGGTTGCCTGGTGCCTGCTTTTCTCTCTTTGTCACCTCTGCTGCCTCCTGAATAACAATCTTGGGATTGTCTGTTTTCTGCATAGAGCTGGAAAGCCTGGAAAGAGCAGGCCACCTAAATTGGGTGGGATACATCTCCCCTCTCAGCCAGAGTCCCACTCCAAGCAAGCAGAGATCGCAGATGAGCCCCCAGGTTTGTGAGAAAAATGTTCACCCATTCAAACTCAAAAGAATGGACTTACAGGCATGAAAAACAGTGAAAGTGAGACTTTTAATAATGGTCTTGCAAGATAGGGGGTCTGGTAGGCAGGCACACCCAGGGCAGTCATAACAGGTAATTTATCTCCTAACATGCAAGTCCCCCAGTTCCTCACTGGTCGAGTACTATGCGGTTACAATCTTCCCGGACGTCGCCTAAGTTTAATTATCTGCCTTATAAGATTATATCTTGTCCTCTTCCCTACTTAAGTTTCAGTTTTTCCAATAGTGAAACTTTCTTCCCTTCTATGGGCTGACCCTTCCTCGACATTTTGTTCACCAATTTTGACCTTCTAGGTGCATGAGCAGTGTGGTTTGTTATGTTGGCAGACTGGCTGCCAGTACTTAGATTTATCATACCTTGAAAATGGTCCATTTAAATGTTTTCTCCCATGACAGAGGTGCTTGCTTCACTTTCACCTTCTTCCATGATTGCAAGTCTCCTGAGGCCTCCCCAGCAACGCAGAGCTGTGAGTCAATTAAGCACCTTTTTGACTACTACTACCTAGTCTCAGGTAATATCTTTATAGCAGTGTGAAAATGGACTAATACAGACACAGACAACTTGTGAGGTCCTGAATCTCTCACCTGGATGCATTCAACAGTGTGACTCTCATATGTGGTTCCAGCCACAGGTGGAATGGCAAATTACTTCTGGAACCAGCTCACAGGGTTAATAATAATTTTCATTCCTGAATGCAGCCAATAGAAAATATTTTGACCTTGGCTTAGAATAACAGGCAAAATTGTTTGTCCACCATGAAGTCCTCAGAGAAGATTGTGACTCTCACATCTACTATATAAAGCCCTCAGGTGGTACAGAGAGTGGCACAAGACTCAGCAAACAGTTGAGATTTGACTCCTGTATTCACAGTCAGCCAACAGTAAGGATTGTTACCTAACCACAGACATAGCCAATTGGTAAGGTCCTAAATTTCACACCATGATGCAGTTGACCATTGAACTTGTGATTATCATACCTGGATCTGGCCACAGGTAGAATGGTGCCTTATTTCTGGACCCAGCTCACAGGCATGATGATGACTCTCATACCTGGACCCAGCTAATAAAAGAAATTTTTACGTGCATACTTGAGCATATGGAAAATTATATAATCATGTACATTCAATCACAAAGGTTTTAGAGAGTATTGTTACCCTCACACCTACCATATAAAGCGCTAAGGTGGTAGAGAGAGTGTTATAACAGAGCTTAGCATAAAATGTGAGGTTGTAACTCATAGCAAGACACAGACTACAGGTGGGATTAAAGCTCTTATTCATGAATGCAGTCCACTCTTGAGATTGTGACTCCAATACTTGGACCAAACTCACAGCTGGTGTTGACACTCATATCTGGATCCAAGACATGTATGAAATTGTGACTCTCATTCCTGGACTTTCCTGGAAGTGGGATTGTAACACATACTCTTGGCCAGGGATTAGGTGTCAAATTGATATATGACAGAGCCAAACACCTAGCTGATTTGATTCTCCTTCCTGGGGACAGCCCACAGAAGGTACAGTGAATCATTTCTGGACTCAGCTAACAAAATAATGACTCTCCTACCTGGACCTAGCCAGCAGAAAATATTGTGACTCTCATAGCTAGGCTTTGGTCAACATGTAAAACATGAGGTTCAAATCTGTATGAATGTCACAGAGAGAATTGTGATTCTCACATATACTGTGTAAAGCCATCAGGTGGTACAGAGAGTGTTATAACACAGCCTAACACATTGGTAAGATTGTGGTTCTCATATGCACAATTAACCAATAGTTAGGAGTGTCACCCTCATACAGGGACACAGCTCACTAGTGAGGTCCTAAATATCATACCCGAATGCAGTCAGAAGTTGGAATTGTGGCTCTCATACATGGATCTGGCCCACAGGTAGCATGGTGACCCTCAAACCTGTATTCAGCACACACGTGATGCTGGGACTCTCCTACAAGGACAAAGTTTACAGATGATATTGGGGCTCTCATGCATGGATCTAGTCCATCATTGAGACTGTGACTTCTGTTCTTGGAACAAAATCTTGGTGATGTTGACTTTCAGACCTGGACCTGGGACATGTGGCATTTTAACACTCATACTTGAACCTTATCACAGGTGGGATTCAGATACATACCTTTGCCTAGCACCTAGGTGATTTGACTTCTATGTGGGCCCAGGCCACAAGTGGGATTGTGATGTATAAAAGAGGCAAGTATCTTGGCTCTTTGGCTCTGCTGCCAGTGCCCAGATGACTGACAGAATTGTAACATATACCTTGGCTCTTCACCAAATTAATTTGATTATTTTTCTGGTCTCAGCCCAGCGAGATTGTGACATATACCTATGTCCACCATCTAGGTGATGTGACACTTCTGCCTGAACCATGCCCACAGGGGGGATTGTGACATGTAGCCGGACCCAACACCTAGGTAGTTTGGCACTCCTGCCTTGGCCCAGCACATAGAAGTAATTGTAAAATATACTGGGCCCAGCAACAAAATGATGTGATTCTCCTACCTGAGCATTGCCCATAGAAAAAATAGTCATGTTAGCTAAGTTCATCACCTATGTGACTTGACTGTCTTGCCTGGGCCTAGCCCACAGGAGATGTTATAGAATATGTCTAAGCCTAACATTTTAGTATTTTTTTTCTCCTTCCTGAACTGTGCCCAATGAAATAATTATGAAGTATTTCTGGGTCTGGCACATAGGTATTGTGACACTGCTGCTTTGGCCCAGGCAACATAGAAAATGATGAAATACGTGTATGTCCAGCACCTAGGTGATTTTTCTCCTGGGTCCAGTCTACAGGTGGAATCACATACATTTGTACAGGACATACATTTGGGCCCAGCACCTAGGTGATTTAGCTCTCCTAACTGGGCACTCTCCATAGGTGGTATGGTGACTCATTTCTGGACCCAGCTCACAGGTACAATAAATACTCGCATACCTGCATAAAGCCAATGGGAGAGATTTTGACTGTTGTAGCTAGGCCACAACAGCTAAGATTGACTCTTGTAGCTTAGCTTAACAACAGCTAAGATTAGGGGTCTCATACATGTATAAATGTCACAGAGAGGATTTTGACTGTCACGTATACCATGTAAAGCCCTCAAGTGGTACAGACAGTGTCATACTAGGGCTTGGAACACGGGTGAGATTGTGACTCTCATATGCACACCCAGACAACAATTAAAATTGTCACCTCTACACATGAACACAGCAAACTGGTGAGATCCTGAAACCCACACACCTGGATGCAGTCATCAGTTGAATTTGTAACTATCATGCGTGAAGCTGGCCACAAGTGGGATGGTGATGCATTTCTGCACTCAGCTTACAGGTGATGATAATAATGAATAATAATGAATCTTATACCTGGACCCAGGCAATAGGAGAGATTTTGACTTTCATACCTGGGTTTACAAGCAACATATATAATCATGCATCTTTACCAGTATGAAGGGTTTAGAGAGGATTGTGACTCTCACACCTACCATGTAAAGCCAACAGGTGGTACAGAGTGTCATAACAGGACCCAGCACACAGGTAAAATTATAATTCTCATATGCACATTCAGCCAAAAGTTAGGATTGTCACCCTCAAACATGAACATCGCCCACTTGTGAGGTCCTGAATCTCACATGAGGATGCAATTGACAGTTGAAATTGTGACGTGCACATGAAGCTCTGGTCACAGTTGGGATAATAACTCCTTTATTGGCCAAATTTATAGGCAGGATGATAACTCTCATACCTGGACCCAGACAATAGGAGATATTTTAACTCTCCTACCTGGGCTTAGAAAACCAGAAAAATCATGGGTCCATATTAGCATACAAATCTCAGAGAGTACACTTATAAGTGGGAGCTGAACAATAAAAACATCTGGACACAGGGAAGGGAACAACACACAGAGGCCTGTTGCGGGGAGCGGGAAGGGAGAACATTAAGATAAATAGCTACTGCTTGCAGGGCTTAATACCTAGGTGCTGGGTTGATAGGTGCAGCAAACCACAATGGCACATGCTTGCCTATGTAACAAACCTGGACATCCTACATATGTATCCCATAACTTAAAATAAAATAAAATTTAAAAACATCTCAGAGAGTATTTTGAGCCCCACCTCTATCATATAAAGACCTCAAGTGGCACAGAGAGTGTCATAACAGGGTCCAGCACAAAGGTGAGATTATGCCTCTAATATGAACATTGAGTCAATAGTGAGAATTGTCACTCTCACACATGGACACACCTACTGCTGAAATTTTGAATTTCACACTTAGATGCAGTATATAGATGGTAGCATGACACTTATATGTGGATCTGGTACACAGATAAGATGATGACTTTCAGACCTGGATTTGCAGACCTGGATTCAGCACGCCTGTGAGGCTGCTACTCCCCTACCAAGAAACAGTCCGCAGATTGGCGTGAGGCTCTCATCTGTGAATCCAGCCCACTGTCGAGATTGTGAATGCTGAACTTGAAGCAAACTCACAGGTGGTGTTGACACTAATACCTAGATCTCAGTAATGTGTGATTGTGACTCTAGTTTCCATGGTTTGCCTCAAGTGTGATTGTGACATGGTCTCTTTCTCAGTACTTGAGTAATTTGTTTTACTGTGGCCCAGCCAACAAGTGATGTTGTGACATTTGACCGATCAAGTATCTAGCTTATTTGACTCTCCTGCCTTGGTCCAGTCCTCAGGTTAGATTGTGACATATACTTCGGCCCAGCATATAGATGATTTTACTCCCCTGCTTGAGCCCAGCCAGGTATGGTGACTCATTTCTGGATTCAGTTCACAGGCACAATGATGACTTTTATAAATCGACCCTGCCAATAGAAGTGATTTGAATGCCAATAGCTAGACTTAGGGCAACAGGAAATATCACGGCCCTCATACATGTATGAAGGTCAGATAAAACATTGCAACTCTCATGCATACCATATAAAGCCCATGGGTGGTATGGACAGTGTCATAACAGGGCCCAGCACACAAGAGAGATTGTGACTCTAGTATGCGCTTCTTGCCAACATTCAAGATTATCACCTTCGCACATGTACACAGCCTACTAAGTAGGTCCAGAATCTTACACCCAGACATAGTCAACAGTTGGAATTATGACTCTCAAATTTAGATCCAGCCACAAGTGGGATAATGACATCTGTCTGGACTGAACTCACAGATGCAACGATGGCTCTCATGCCTGAAACCAGACAATAGAAGAGATTTTTGACTCTCATACCTAGGTTTAGGCTCACAGGTAAGATTGTGGGTACATACCAGCCTGAAAGCTTCACAGAAAATTGTGATTCTCACACCTGCCACACAAAGCCCTTGGTGGGTAGAGAGTGTCTTCACAGGGCCCAGAAAACAGGTGGGACCATGACTCTCATAGGCACTCTCAACCAACTGTAAGAATTGTTAACCTCAAACATGGACACAGCCAACTGCTGAGGTTCTGACTCTCAGGACCAGATGCAGCCGACAGTTGGAATTATGAATATCATACTTGAATCTGGCCACAGGTAAGATAGTGACTCAATTCTAGACCCAACCAACAGGTGCGATGATAACTCTCACACTTGGATCCAGCCAATGGTAAAGATTTTAACTCTTGTATTTTGGTTTAGGGCAAGTTATGTAATCATGGTTTCTTATGAGCACAAAGGTTTTATAGAATATTGTGACTCTCAAACCTATTGTATAAAGCCGTCAGGTGTACAGACAGTATCATAACAGGGCCCTGTGCACAAGTGAGCTTGTGACTCTGCACATTCAGTCAACAGTTCCAATTGTCACCCTCACACATGGACACGGCCCACTGTTGAGGCTATTAATCTCAAACCCAGATGCAGACAAAAGTTGGAATTGTGACTCTCATATGTGGATCCAGTCCACAGGTAGGATGGTGGCTCAGACCTGGATTCAGCACACCTGTAAGGTTATGACTCTTCTACCATGACACAACCAACAGGTAGTGTTGAGGCTCTCAACCATGGATCCAGCCCACCACTGATACTCTGACTTCTGTACTTGGACCACATTCACAAGTGGTGTTGACACTCATACCTGAGTCTGGAACATGAGTGGAACTGTGACTCTAACTTTTGAACCTTGACACAGGTGGGATTGTGACATTTTCTTGCCCAGGACCTGAGTGATTTGACTTTTTCACTGTGGCCCAGCCAACAAATGATCTTGTAAAATATGACAGTTCAAGCACCTAGATTATTTGACCCAGCTTCCTTGATCCAGCCCTCAGGTGGAACTGTGACATACACCTGGGCTCAGCATATAAATATGTGACTTTCCTGCCTATGCTCAGCCCACAGTTGGAATTGTGACATTTATCTGGGCCCAGCATCTAGGTTATGTAACTCTCCTGGGCTCTGCCCACAGAGGGTTTGTGACATATACCAGGATCCAGAGCTTAGGGGATGTAACCCTTTCATCTGGGCCAAGTTCAGAGGGTATTGTGACATATACCTGAGTTCAGCACCTAGGTGATTTGACTCACTTTCCTGGTCCATTTCACAGGTGGTATTTTAACTCATTTCTAAGCCCAACACACAGACATCATGTCTCTTATGCCTGGACCCAACCAGTAGGTGGGACGCTGACAATCATACCTAGGCTTTGGGCAATAGGTGAGATCATGAATTTCATGCCTGCACTAAGGTCATAGCGAGGATTGTGACTTTCTTGTATATTGTATAGTTTCCTAGTGGTACAAAGAGTGTCATAACAGGACCCAGCACACAGGTGACTTGAGTATGCACTTTCTGTCAATATTCAGGTTTGTCACCTTCACACATGTACACAACTCACTGTTATTTTTTTATTTTTTTTGAGACGGAGTCTTGCTCTGTCGCCCGGGCTGGAGCGCAGTGGCTGGATCTCAGCTCACTGCAAGCTCCGCCTCCCAGGTTTACGTCATTCTCCTGCCTCAGCCTCCCATGTAGCTGGGACTACAGGCGCCCGCCACCTCGCCCAGCTAGTTTTATTTTTATTTTTTTTGTATTTTTTAGTAGAGACGGGGTTTCACCGTGTTAGCCAGGATGGTCTCGATCTCCTGATCTTGTGATCCGCCTGTCTCGGCCTCCCAAAGTGCTGGGATTACAGGCTTGAGCCACCGCACCCGGCCAACCCACTGTTATTAATCCCTTGTCAGATGTGTAGTTTGAAAATATTTTTCTCCCATTCTGTGGGTTGTTTTATTTTCACTTTGTTGATTGTATCTTTTGCTGTGCAGAAGCTTTTTAACTTGATGTAATCCCATTTGTACATTTTTGCTTTGGTTGCCTGTGCTTGTAGGGTATTGCCCCAGAAATGTTTGCCAAGACTAATGTCCTGGAGATTTTTTCCCCAGTGTTTTCTTGTAGTAGTTTTAGAATTTGAGGTCTTAGATTTAAATATTTAATCCATTTTATTTCATTTTTGCATATGGTGATAGATAGTTGTCTAGTTTCATTCTTCTGACTATGAGTACCCAGTTTTCCTAGCACCTATTAGTTGAAGAGGCTGTCATTTTCTCAGTTTATGTTCTGGCACCTTTGTCAAAAGTGAGTTCACTGTTGATATGTGAATTTGTTTCTGGGTTGTCTGTTCTGCTCTATTGGCCTATGTGTCCGTTTCTTTGCCAGTACCATACTGTTTTGGTTACTATAACTCTGTAGTATAATTTGAAGTCACATAATGTGATTGCTTTGGTTTTGTTCTTTTTGCTTAGAATAGCTTTGGCTATTCTGATATTTTGATAGGCATTGCATTTAATCTGCAGATTGAGTAGTATGAACACTTTAATAACATTGATTTTTCCAATCCATGAGCATAGAAGATTTTTTCATGTTTTGGTTTACTCTTTAATTTCTTCATTAGTGTTTTATAATTTTCATTTTACAGATCTTTCACTTATTTGGTTAATTCATAGATATTTAATTTTATGTGTGGTCATTTTAAATGGGATTACTTTAACATTTTTTTTCACATTGTTCACTGTCAGCATATAGAAATGCTACAGTTTTTTTTATGTTGGTTTCACATCTTGCAACTTTACTGAATTTGTTAATCAGTTCTAACAGTTTTTCTTCAGAGTATTTAGAATTTTCTAAATATAAGATTATATAATCTGCCAATGAAGATAATTTGACTTCTTCCTTTTCAATTTAGATGCCATTTATATCTTTCTCTAGTATGACTGCTCTAGCTAGGCCTTTCAGTAATATATTGAATAACAGTGATGACAGTGGCCATCCTTGTCATGTCCCAGATCCCAAGAAAAAGGCTTTCAGTTTTTCCCCATTCACTATGATATTAGCTACGGGTCTGTCATAAGTGGCCTTTGTTATGTTGAGGTATGTTTTTCCTATCCCTAGTTGTTTAAGGGTATTTATCATGAAAGGATGTTGAAGTTTGTCAAATGCTTTTTCAGCATCAATTGAAATAATCATGTCTTTTTTTTTTTCTTTTACTGACCACTTTATTTTATTTTTAATTATTTTAATAATTTTAGGGGAAAAGCTGGTGTTTGGTTACATGATTTCTGAGATTTTTGTCCATCACCTGAGCAGTGTACACTGTCCCTAGTGTGTAGTCTTTTATCCCTTATCCCTCCCACTCTTGCCCCTGAATCCCCAGAGTTTATGATATCATTCTTATGCTTTTGGATTCTCATAGCTATTAGATGTTTGCTTTTTTTATTCCTGAGTTCCTTCACTTAGACTAATGGTCTCCAACTTCATCTGGGTTGCTGCAAATGCCATTATTTTATTCATTTTCATTTCATTTCGCCATTCCATGGTGTGTGTGAGTGTGTATATACGTGTGTGTGTATATATATATGCCATATTTTCTGTATTCATTGGTTGGTTGATGGGCATTTAGGCTGGTTCCATAATTTTGCGATTGCAAATTGTGCTGCTATAAACATGCATATGCAAGTGTCTTTTTTTCACAATATGATTTTTTTCCTCTAGGTAGATACCCCATAGTAAGATTCCTGGATCAAATGGTAGCTGTACTTTTAGTTCTTTAAAGAATCTTCATACTGTTTTCTATAGTGGTTGTACCATTTTATATTTCCACCAGCAGTGTAATGTTCCCTTTTCACCACATCCACACCAACATCTATTATTTTTTTATGTTTAAATTATGGCCATCCTTGCAGGAGTAAGGTGATATTGCATTGTGGTTTTGACTTCCATTTCCCTGATAATTACTGATGTTGAGCATTTTTCATATATTTCTTGGCCATTTGTATATCTTTTGAGAATTATCTGTTTATGTTCTTAACCCACTTTTTGATGAAATTCTTTTTTTTTCTTGCTGATTTGTTTGAGTTCTTTGTAGATTTTGGATATTAGTCTTTGTCAGATGCACAGTTTGCAAATATTTTCTCCCACTCTGTGATTTGTCTATTTACTCTGCTGATTATTTTTTGGCTGTGCAGAAGATTGTTAGTTTAAGTAAATCCCATGTATTTATCTTTGTTTTTGATGCATTTGCTTTTGAGTTCTTGGTAATAAACTCTTTGCCTAAACCAATGTCCAGAAGACTTTTTCTGATATTATCATCTAGAATTTAATAGTTTCAAGTCTTAGATTTAAGTCTTTAACCTATCTTGAATTGATTTTTGTATAAAGTGAGAGATGAGAATCCAGTTTAATTCTTTTACATGTGGCTTGCCAATTATCCCAGCACCATTTGCTGAATAGGGTATCCTTTCTCCACTTTATGTTTATGTTTTTGTTTATGTTGTTGAAGATCAGTTGACTGTAAGCATTTGGCTTTATTTCTGGGCTCTCCATTCTGTTCCATTGATCCACATGCCTGTTTTTAGACCAGTATCAAACTATTTTGGTAGCTTTAGCCTTGTACTACAGTTTGAAGTCACGTAATGTGATGCCTCCAGATTTGTGTTTATTGCTTAGTCTTGCTTTGGCTATGCATGTTTCTTTTTTTGGTAATTGTTTTTCCTAGTTCTGTGAAAAATGATATTGCTAATGGGAATTTCATTGAATTTACGGATTGCTTTTGACAGTATGGCATTTTTACAATATTGATTCTACCCATCAATGAGCATGGGATGTGTTTCCATTTTTCAGTGTTGCTCTAATTTTTTTCAGCAGTGTTTTGTAGTTGTCCTTATACGGCCCTTTCACATCCTTGCTTAGGTATAGTCCTAAGTAATTTTTTTTTTGCAGCTGTTGTAAAAGGGGTTAAGTTTTTTATTTGATTCTCAGTTTGGTTGCTGTTGGTGTATAGCAGTGCTACTAATTTTTCTACATTAATTTTGTATCCTGAAACTTTACTGAATTCATTTACCAATTGTAGAAGCTTTTTGGATGACTCGTTAGGATTTTCTAAGTATACAATCATATCATAGGCAAACAGCAACAGTTTGACTTCTTCTCTACTGATATGGATGTCCTTTATTTCTTTTGTCAGATTGTTCTGGCTAGAACTTCCAGTACTATATTGAGTAGAAGTGATGAATGTGGGTATCCTTGACTTGTTCCAGTCCAGTTCTCAAGGAGAATGTTTTCTTTTCTTTTCTTTCTTTCTTTTTCTTTTCTTTTTTTTGAGACGGAATTTCGCTTTTGCTGCCGAGGCTGGAGTGCAATGGCACGATCTTGGCTGACTGCAACCTCCACCTCCCAGGTTCAAGCGATTCTCCTGCCTCAGACTCCCAAGTAACTGGGAATACGAGCATGCACCACTATGCCCGGCTAATTTTGTATTTTTAGTAGAGACGGGGTTTCTCCATGTTGGTCAGGCTGGTCTCGAACTCCAGATGTCAGGTGATCCCCCCAACTCGGCCTCCCAAAGTGCTGGGATTGCAGGCGTGAGCCACCACGCCCGGTTCTCAGGGAGAATGTTTTCAACTTTTTGTCATTTAGTTGGCTGTGGGTTCATTATAACTGGCTTTTATTATCTTAAGGTATTTTTATTCTATGCTGATTTTGCTAAGGGTTTAAATTTTAAAGGGATGCTGGTTTTGTCAAATAATTTTTTTACATTTATTAAGATGATCATTTGATTTCTGTTTTTAATTCTATTTAATAGGGTGTATCACATGTATTGACTTACGTATGTAAAACCATCCCTATATCCCAGATATGAAACACATTTAATTTTGGTGAATTATCTTTTTGATATTCTGTTGGATTCGGTTAGCTAGTTATTGACTCAGAATTTTTGCATCTATGTTCATCAGGGATATTGTCCTGTAGTTTTCTTTTGTTTAATTGTCCTTTCCTGGTTTTGGTATTAGGGTGATGCTGGATTCATAGAATGATTTAGGGAGTATTTCTTCTGTCTCTGTCTTTTGGAATAGTGTCAGTAAGATTGGTACCAATTCTTTTTTGAATGTCTGGTAGAATTTAGCTGTAAATCCATCTGGTCCTGGACTTTTTTCTTGTTGGTCCTGACCCTTATTTATTACTGTTTCAATCTTGCTACTTGGGATTGATCTTTTTAGTTTCTGTTTCTTTCTGGTTTAATCTAGGAGGGTTGTATATTTCCAAGAATTTATCAAGTCCTCTAGGTTTTCCAGTTTGTATCCATAAAGGTGTTCATAGTAGCCTCGAATGATCTTTTGCATTTCTGTGGTATCAGTTGTAATATATCCTATTTCATTTCTAATTGAGTTTATTTGGATCTTCTCTCTTCTTGGATGCTCTTGCTAATGATCTATTGATTTTGTTTTGTTTATCTTTTTTTTTTTTTTTTTTTAGATGGAGTCTTGCTCTTTTGCCCAGGCTGGAGTGCAGTGGTGCGATCTTGGCTCACTGCAACCTCCACCTCCTGGGTTCAAGCAATTCTCTTGCCTCAGCCTCCTGAGTAGCTGGGATTACAGGTGCCTGCCACCACACCAAGCTAATTTTTGTATTTTTAGTAGAGATGGGGTTTCACCATGTTGGTCAGGCTGGTCTCGAACCCCTGACTTCATGATCCACCCACCTCGGCCTCCCAAAGTGCTGGGATTACAAGTGTGAGCCACCGTGCCCGGCCCTTGTTTATCTTTTGAATCAGCATATATATATGTGTGTGTGTGTGTGTGTGTGTGTGTGTGTGTGTGTATTTTTTGTGTGTGGTTTTTTGTTTTAATTTCATTTAGTTCTACTCTGATCTTTGTTATTTCTTTTCTTTTGCTGGGTTTGGGTCTGGTTTGTTCTTGTTTCTCTGTTTCCTTGAGGTAAGAGCTTAGACGGTCTACTTCTGCTCTTTCAGACTTTTTATGTAGGCATTTAATTCTGTGAACTGTACTCTTTGCTGTATTCCAGAGATTTTGATAGGTTGTGTCACTATTATTGTTCAGTTTAAAGGATTTTAAAATTTCCATCTTGATTTTATTATTGACCCAAAGATCATTCAGGAGCAGATTATTTAATTTCCATTTACAGTTTTGAGGATTCCTTTTAGAGTTCATTTTCAATTTTATTCCAGTGTAGTCCAAGAGAGTACTTGATTTAATTTTGATTTTTTAAATTTATTGAGGCTTATTTTGTGGCCCTTCATATGATTTATCTTGGAGAATGTTTTACATGCTGATGAAAAGAATGTATGTTCTGCAGTTGTTGGGTAGAATGTTCTGTAGATATCTGTTAAGTCTCTTTGTTCTAGGGTATAGTTTAAGTCCATTTTTTCTTTGTTGATCTGTCTAGTGCTGTCAGTGCAGTGTTGAAGACCCCACTATTATTGTGTTGCCATGTCTCAATTCTTAGGTCTAACAGTAATTCTATTATAAACGTAGGAGCTCCAGTGTTAGGTGCATATATATTTAGAATTGTGATATTTTCCTGCTGGACTAATCCTTTTATTTTTATATAATACCCCTCTTTGTCTTTTAAAACTGTTGTTGCTTTAAAGTCTATTTTGTTTGATATAAGAATAGCTACTGCTTGCTTTTGATTTCCATTTGCATGAAATATCTTTTTCCACCTTTTTACTTTAAGTTTATGTGAGCCCTTATATGAGTCTCTTAAAGACGGCAGACACTTGATTGGTAGATTTTTATCCATTCTGCCATTCTGTATATTTTAAGTGGAACATTTAGGTCATTTACATTCAACATTAGCATTGAGATATGAGGTACTGTTCTATTCATCATGCTAGTTGTTGCCTGAATATCTTGTTTTGTGTGTGTGTGTGTGTGTGTTATTGCTTTATAGGCCCTGTGAGATTAATGCTTTAAAAAGGTTCTATCTTGGTGTATTTTGAGATTTTATTTCAAGATGTTGATCTGGCCCCATCTCTTCCTACATAAGTCAGCTGTGCTATATGAAATTGCATCCAAAGAAATAAATCACATTTCAAAATGTAATGGCCTTTTGAAGTATTGTATTTTAGACAATCTCTGACACTAAGCTTTTTCATTGCTAACATGAAATAGTTGTACGATCAATAATATACTTATTAGCATTTATATATCTGAACAGATATATTTAATTCACATGTGAAGAATTAATATGCTAGCCCAGATCAAATGGACTCATTTAACTTCCATTTTAGTCACAGCCATCTCACTGGCATACAGAGGTAAGCAGAGGAGGAGAAGAATAAGCCCTAATGAGTAAGATCTATTTTCACAAGTAAATTCCATCTCCAGACAAAAAGGAATGGGAACACCACACATCATTATTCTACTGCAACAGGCAAAATCTCCAAGGCTGGCTGACAGTGTTCAATTGCTTCTAATAAGAGCCAGATATTCCCAAAACTTTCAATTATATTTGCAGATATTTTTTAGATTGGTTCACAGTAATTAAATGGCTCATATAAAGTTGTAAAAATTATTTCAAAAATAATATCACAGAAACTTTTATTGTGTATATATTAAAGTGAATGGTTCTATCTTGAAAAGGTATATGAATGGTTCTAATCTTGAAAAGGTATGTGCTGAAGATTGCCCTCAGAGAATGGTGTTACAGTCAGCTGGAATCACTCAACTCACAGGCAAGATGAGTCCCAGTGATGTCAGTTGCTCTAGAGCTCAGCACATTAACTTTTCTTGGAAATGTCAACATTATAAGCCAATGATTCCTTAAGCAGCCCTTTGTCTTTACTAACTAAATACTGAATTATCAAACATTTCAACTTGAGTAATTGGAACTTTCTTGTTGAGAAACAGTTAAGAACTTTGCCTTGGTCAGGTACAGTGGCTCACGCTTGTAATACCAGCACTTTGGGAGGCTGAAGTGGGCAGATCATGAGGTCAAGAGATTGAGACCATCCTGGCCAACACGGTGAAACCCCGTCTCTTCTAAAAATTCAAAAATTACCTGCATGTGGTGGCACATGCCTGTAGTCCCAGCTACTTGGGAGGCTAAGGCAGGAGAATTGCTTGAACCCAGCAGGCAGAGGTTGCAATGAGCCGAGATTGCACCACTGTTCTCCAGCCTGGCAACAGGGTGAGTGTAGGGAGACCCCCTGAAACTATTACTATGGAATAAAAGATGAAATGCTCTTGATTATTGTAAATATAAAATTGCATGCATGCAGGATTGTGCAAAGACAATGCCAGGTTGGACTGCCAGAATGAGCCAACAGCGCGTGATGTGCTTCCCCCTGCAGAGAGCCTATGAATGGATGTGCAGTCAGGGAGGTTTCACATCACCAAGATTCCTATCCCAGAAAAGCAGATGTTCATAGCTCTGGGAATGGAATGTGACCCTTGTGGAGAGCCTATAAATGCACGCATGAGGGGCATCTGTCCATATGGATAAGATAGGGCTATAAATGCCCTCATCTTGCCACAGCTCTTCTAGGCGTCTTTAGGGTTAAGGCATACTCCCTTCTGAGAATTTCTGGTCTAACCGGTTGTCTAGCTTCACATCCTGTTTCTATGGATTGCTGGTAACCAGCTTTTCTACAACTGTTACTGCTGATTAATATCTTGGTAATCATAGGTTATGGAAAGACTGTGTTTCTGTTTTAAGGCTCTGTTAGAAATTACTGATGCACACACTATATTTTAAATTCTTATCTCTGTATACCGTACTTCTGCATATAGATATTATGTTAAAGAATTACTTCATCCCCAAGTGACCATTTCACCTCATAATCAAATGACCCTAAATCCCTCACTAACCTACCCCTACCCTCACTAAACTTAATAATAAATGCTGGTATATCCAGTACATTGGTGGCACTGCGGGACCAGAAGGAGGTGACCGCCCTGGACCCAGCTTTCACTGTCTTGTGTGTGTCTATTATTTCTCAACCTGCCGATCCACCTGGGAACAAAGAGAGAGCCCTGTTGCATTGCGGGCTGCTGGCCAGATCCTGCAATAGGTGAGACTCCATCAAAAAAAAAAAAAAAAAACAAAACTTGGAAACTCATGGTTCTTTGTTTGAAATACTGTGAGGAAAATTCATAAAGAGACAGTTATAATTTTCCAAGAATAAGAACCAAAGAATCGATTATGTTTGAAAACATTATGTATTTGGGTAGTATGTTAGATGTAACAATGATATATTTCTCACAATTCTGTGGTTAGCATGGGTGTTCTTTTGCAGGGCCTGGATGGGCTCAACCATGTGGCCACAACCTTCTGAGAGTTAGACTCAGTTGAGACAGTTAGATCTCTCTGTATGTTGTCTTTAATCTTCAAGAAGGCTGGCCTCCTTCACAGGATGCTGTGAATGTTCCAGAAAGACAAGCCCTAATGTGCGAGTAACTGTCAAATATCTGTTACTGACTCATGGACCAAAACAAGTCACATGGCTAACCCCAAAGTAAATGTAAGTGTGATGGTCAGTTTTATGTGTTAACTAGGCTATATCACTCAGTTATTTACTCAACATGAATCTAAGTGTTTTCGTGAAGGTATTTTGTAAATATGGTTAACATGTACAATCAGTGGGTTTTAAGTAACGGAGACTACTTTGAAATGTGCATGGCTCTCATTTAATCAGTTGAATGCCTTAAGAGCAAAACGCAGGTCTCAAAGAGCAGAATTGTGCCTCTAGACTGTAGCGTTAACTCTTGCCTGAGTTTCCACCCTTATCAGCTCCTGAAATTGCATAAATAAAAATTTAATTCCTTAAGATAAGTCACTCTCTATATGTCCTGTTACTGTGTTTCTCTCAACAATCCTGACTGATGCAGTAAAGAGCTATACAAGAGAGTGGATAAGGAGAGGCAGAATACATTAGGGTCAATAGTGTGACAATGTACTACAGTTTGTCCTTGGGCCCTGTATTTCTTTTTTGTCCTTCAAAATAGTTTTCAAGATGGGATTCGACATGTAATCAGTATACTAGGAAAATTGCTGTGAGAGATAGTGGGGAGAGAGCCGGAAAAGGCACAGAGAACCTTCAGATATGATCCAGCTCTGAAACCTGTGGAGGAATCGGGAAGGATTAAGCAGGAGGAATTTCAGATCATAGCACAGTTCTAAGAAAGATGTTTTCAGGCCAAAGAGGAGGCTTTGAACCAAATTGCTTATCTGAGGCATCCTGAGATTCACAGGAATAGGACTCCATTAGTGATCCTGCTGTTGAAATGGGAAGCATAACCTTGCACAAAAGTAGTGGTGAATCAGACGGGCCATAGCTGAAGTTATCACCCCATTATACTCTCCATGGAAGAAGATCTGAGTAGTGCATCTGTCACAACCCACGTGATTCATGCTCCTTTCATATTTAGAGTACATTTACTGTCTATCAAGAATGTCAGTCTCATTCAATCATGGCATCAGGCTTTGAGTCCATACTTTATAATCTACTTCAGGCCCAGTTGCAATTGAGGTTCTTCTGATTATGGCTCATCTTTATCCAGAGATCTGAACAAAGGGAAAATTTGTGTGCTCTCATTTACTTAATTTAAAATGGTTCTTCTGATTTTGTCTTATCTTTTCCCAGAGATCTGAACAAAGGGAAAAGTTGTGTGCTCTCATTTACCTAATTTAAAATGGTGAGACAGAGACATGGAACAGCGATAGACACTATTGTGGTTTGGATATATGTCCCCACCTAAATTTCACATTAAATTGTAATCCCCATTTTTGGGGATGGGTACTGGGAGATAATTAGATCTTGGGGGTGGGTTTCTCATGAATGATTTAGCACCATACCCTTGGTACGGCTGTCACGAAAGTAAGTGAGTCCTCATGAGATCTGATTATTTAAAAGTTTGTAGCACCTCCCTTATCTCTCTCCTGCTGCTCTAGCCATGTAATGTGTCATCGTCCCCTTCACCTTCTGCCATGACTGTAACTTTCCTGAGGCCTTCCCAGAAGCTGAGCAGATGTCAGCATCATACTTCCTGTACAGCCTGCAGAACTGTGAGCTACTGAAGCCTCTTTTCTTTATAAATTACCCAATCTCAGCTATTTTTTTAAATAGCAATGTTAGAATGGACTAATATAGACACTTGTTTTCAAAAAGAGAATGAATAGGGTCCTGGTTGTGGGAAAAATGGAGTTGCAGCATTTCTTCCACTGAATACAACTCTCAAAGCTAGCAGAATGAAAGCACAATTCAAGAAATCTGAAAAGAAACTAATAGCTGGTGGATTAAGGAAGACCAGAATTCAAGTTCAAACAAATCAACGGTAAGTATTCTGCATTTCCTTTCCTGTGGCATCCCCCAGGAACTAAGAAGTAAAAAGTAGAGAGCAAAAAGAAAGAAGTCCTCTAGTTATTGTGCAAAAAGTGGGTGGAAAAACATGTAACTCTCGGAGTATATACATTCTCTTTTTTTCTTCTTCCTTTGTTCTTGAGAACTCTAACCCTTAATTAATCCCCTGGTGATGAAGCAACTACTAGAAATAAGAAGCTTAAGGATTGAAAACCCCGAGGGAGCTAAAAACATCCTCCTGCTCAGTAGTGCTGCCATAGCAAGAGGGTGTGCTGCTTTTGCTTTTTGTCCTCATGCTTCCTAATTCTAGATGGAGATAAAGTTGCAAAAGTGCATAATCAAACCCCAGATACTTAGCTAAAGCACTAAAATAAGCAGTCCTAAGGTGCAAGAAAGAGCCAGAAAGTTTGTGGGGAGACAAGAACTGAGAAAAACAACTTTATAACATTATTTATAAATTTTTAGGTCTATCCTTAAGTTATACATGTGTAGATATTATACACCACTGCCCAGATTTGAAACCAATTGGGCAGCAAAAATGTGTAGTAGATTCAAATAAAGTGTAAATAATTTACAAATGGAATTGGCACTGAAACTACAGCCTACAGAAGGCAGGTCAAAACTTGTGACCCTAACCCAACCAATTCAACTATCTCCTAGAGAAAAAGTTAACATTTTCCACAGGATGTAAACAGAAGCCAGAAAAAATTTTAATATTTAGAATTTTCAAGATACAACCCCAAATTACAAGACAAATAAAGAACCAGAACAGTTACACTTCACATAGGAAAAGAAACCAATGCCGATGCCAACATGACACAGATGTTGGAATTATCTTACAGCATGCAATTATGGATACTCTTGAGGCCAATGAAAAAATAGAAATTTTCTGTAAAAAGATAGAATATTTAAATAAAAATCAGAGAAAATTTTAGAGCTGAAAACATGACAAAAAGAAAAAATAACTACTGGATGATCTCAATAGAAGAATAATGGCAAGAAAGAAAATCAGTGGGCTTGAGGATACACCAATAAAACTTACTCAATTGAAATGTCAGAGAAAAAATACAAAAACGTCAATAGAACCTCAGGAACTTATTAAAAAAAATAGGACTAACATTTGTATCAGTGAAATCTGACAAGAAAAGATAAAATGCTGAACAATATTTCTGAAAAATACCTAAATTTCTCCAAATTTGATGAGAGACTTAAACCTACACATTAAAAAAATCATAGCAAACCTCAAAACAAGAAATCCACACTCAGGCATATAATAATCCAGTTACTGATAACTAAAGACAAAGAAAAATGTAGAAATCAATCAGCAAAACAGTAACACATTATCTTTAGGGGAAAAATGATACAAATAGGTACAGATTTCTCATCAAAAATTAGACTCCAGAAACAACATTTTTTAAAGTGATGAAAGAAAAAAATCTTGTCAACTTGGAATTCCATATATCTTAAAAATATCCCTCAGGAATGATAAAACAAACACGTTTTCAGATGAAGATAAACTGAGAAAACTTGTTTCCAGAAGACTTGCTCTAAAACATTTGCTAAAGCAAATTCTTCAGAGATGGGAAATGACAACAGAAGGAAATTGAAACACCAGGAATGAAGAGAATAAATGTGGTAAACATCTGGGTAAATATAACAGACTATTCTTCTTCACTTGAGTTTTTCAAAATATGTGTGACAGTTGAAAGCAAAAAATGTAACACTGCTTGATAGAGTTTTTAATGTAGGTAGAAGGAATATATAAAACAACTATAACAATTATAAGAGGGAAGACTAAAGGCACCTATATGGGGTAAGACATCTACATTCCATTTAAAGGAATAAAATACTATTTTAAGTGGACCACCATGAAAAGGTTAAGTATGTACATGGGTATCTCACAGTGACCACTAAAAAAAGATATATTAAAATATGCAATAAACAAAATAAAATAAAAATATGTTCAAATAACTTTTGGAAGTTATTCAAATCTTTCAAAAAGGAAAGAAAAGAAATATAAATAAGGTATTATTAGTCCATTTTCACACTGCTATAAAAAAATGCCTGACAGTGGGGAATTTACAAAGAAAAGAGGTTTAATTGATTCACAGTTCCACATGGGTAGGGAGACCTCAAGAAACTTACAATCTTGGCAGAAAGCAAGTGGGAAGCAAAGACCTTCTTCACATGGTAGCAGGAGAGAAGAGTGAGTGAAGGAGAAACTTCCCAAACACTTATAAAACCATCAGAGCTTGTGTGAACTCACCCACTGTCATGAAAACAGCATGGGGGAACCACCCCTGTGATCCAATCACCTCCTACTGGGTTCCTCCCTTGACATGTGGGGATTATGAAGATTACAATTTAAGATGAGATTTAGGTGGGGACACAGAGCCAAATTATATCATTCCACCCTGGGCCCCTACCAAATCTCATGTCTTTTCACATTTCAAAACCAATCATGGCTTTCTCAGTCCCCCAAGTCTTAACTCATTTTAGCATTAACTTTAAAACCCACATCCCAAAGTCTAATCTGAGAGAAGACAAATCCCTTCCACCTATGAGCCTGTAAAATCAAAAGGAAGTCAGTTACTTCCTAGATACAACACTGGCTGCTTTCATGTCTGGAGTTGAATGTCTGTGGCTTTTTCAGGTGCGTGGTGCAAGCTGTTAGTGGATCTATTATTCTGGGGTCTGGGGGATGGTGGCCCTCTTCTCACAGCTTCACTAGGTGGTGACCAAGTAGGGACTCTGCATGGGGGTTCCAACCCCAGGTTTTCCTTCTGCGCTGCCCTAGCAGCGGTTCTCCATGAGGGTTCCACTACTGCAGCACACCTCTGTCTAGACATCCAGGCATTTTTATAAATCCTCTGAAATCTAGACAGGAGCTCCTAAACCTTAATTCTTGTTTTCTGCACACCAACAGGACCAACAGCACATGGAAGCTGCCAAGGTTTGGGGCTTGCACCCTCTGAAGCAATGGCCTGATCTGTACCTTGACCCCTTTTAGCCACAGCTAGAACACCTGGGATGCAGGACACCAAGTCCTGAGGCTGCACACAGCAGGTGGGCCTTAGACCTGGCCCATAAAAACATTATTTTTTTTCCCCTAGGACTCTGGGCCTCTGTTGGGAGAGGTTGCTGTGAAGGTCTCTGACATGCCCTGGAGATATTACCCCCCACATTGTCTTGGCAATTAACATTTGGCTTCTCATTACTCATGCAAATTTCTGCACCTGGCTTGAATTTTCCCCAGAAAATGGGTTTTTCTTTTCTCTCGCATTGTCAGGCTGCAAACTTTTTAAACTTTTTTGTTTTTTATTTATTTTTATTTTTTGAGATGGAGTTTCACTCTTATTGCCCAGGCTGGAGTGCAATGGCATGATATCAGCTCACTGCAACCTCCAACTCCCAGGTTCAAGTGATTCTCCTGCTTCAGCCTCCTGAGTAGCTGGAATTACAGGCATGTGCCACCACACCTGGCTAACTTTGTACTTTTAGTAGAGATGGGGTTTCTCCATGTTGGTCATGTAGCAGGATGAGCAGCAGACAAAACTCCTCAGACACCGAGTTAAAGAAGGAAGTGGTTTATTTGGCTGGGTGCATCAGCAAGACACCTGTCTCAAGAGCTGAACTCCCTGAGTGAGCAATTCCTGTCCCTTTTAAGGGCTCACAACTCCAAGGGGGTGTATGTGAAAGGATCGTGATTGACTGAGCAAGCAGAGGGTACATGACTGGGGCTGCATGCACCGGTAATTAGATTGGAACAAAACAAGATAGGGATTTTCTCAGTGCGTCTCTACAATGTCTGTAACCTAGAGATAACATAACCGATTATGTCAGGGGTCGATCTTTAACTACCAGGCCCAGGGTGCGGCGCCGGGCTGTCTGCCTGTGGATTTCATTTCTGCCTTTTAGTTTTTACTTCTTCTTTCTTTGGAGGCAGAAATTGGGCATAAGATGATATGAGGGGTGGTCTCCTCCCTTAGTCAGGCTGGTCTCAAACTCCTGACCTCATGTGATCCACCCACCTCGGCCTCCCAACGTGCTGGGATTACAGGCATGAGCCACAGCACTTGGCCAAATTTTTAAAACTTTTATGCTGTGCTTCCCTTTTAAACATAAGTTCCAATTTCAGATCATCACTCTCAAGTTAAAAGTTCCACAGATCTCCAGGGCATGGGAAGGATGCTGCTAGTCTCTTTGCTAAAGCATAGCAAGAGTGACCTTTGGTGCCAGTAAGTTCCACATCTATATCTGAGACCTTCTCATCCTGGATTTCACTGTCCATATCACTCCTAGCATTTTGGTGAAAACTATTGAACAAGTGTCTAGGAAGTTCCAAACTTTCCCACATCTTCCTGTCTTTTTCTGAGCCCTTCAAACTATTCCAAACTCTGCTTGTTACGCAGTTCTAAAGTTGCTTCCACATTTTTGGGTATCTTTTTAGCAGTCTACTGCTACCAATTAACTGTATTAGTTGGTTCTCACACTGCTGTAAATAACTGCTCAAGACTGGGAGATTTATAAAGCAAAGAGGTTTAATTGACTCAGTTCTGCATGGCCAGGGAGGCCTCAGGAAACTTACAATCATGACAGAAGGTGAAGGGGAAGCAAAGACCTTCTTCATATGGTGGCAGAAAAGAGAGAAGAGTGAGTGAAGGAGAAACTTGCCAAATACTTATAAAACCATCAGATTTTGTGAGAACTCATCCACTATTGTGAGAACAGCATGGGGGAACCAACCCCATGATCCAATCACCTCCCACTGGATTTCTCCCTCAACACATGGGGATTGTGGGGATTACATTTCTTTCTTTCTTCCTTTTTTTTTTTTGAGGAGGAGTTTCACTCTTGTTGCCTAGGCTGGAGGGCCATGGCGCGATCTTGGCTCACCACAACCTCCACCTCCCAGGTTCAAGTGATTCTCCTGCCTCAGCCTCCTGAGTAGCTGGGATTACAGGCATGTGCCACCATGCCCTGCTAATTTTATATTTTTAGTAGAGACAGGGTTTCTTCATGTTGGTCAGGCTGGTTGCGAACTCCCGACCTCAGGTGATCCACCTGTCTTGGCCTCCCAAGGTGCTGGGATTATAGGCATGAGCCACCACACTTGGCCATTGGGGATTACATTTCAAGATGAGATTTAGGTGGGGACATAGAGCCAAACCATGTCAAGTGGTAACCAAAAACAAATAGTAAAATAGTAGCTATAAATACAAAAATGTTATTAATTACATTGAACGCAAAATGCAAATTAAGCACATTAATTAAAAGATAGAAATTTTTAGAATTAATTTAAAAAATATAAATCAACTACTTTCTACATGAAACTCATTTCAAATATATAAAATAGATTAATAGTAAGGTAAAAGAAAAGTTATATCAAGTAAAAACTAATTGAAAGAAAGCTGGAATGGCTAACAATATCAGATAAGCAGATTTCATAACAAAAACAATTAGCAGGGATAATAAAGAATATTTCATAATAATGCATGCATCAATTCACCAAAAATAACATTTCTTAATGAGTTTGCACACAAAACAGAACTTTGAAACACATAAAGCGAAAACTGCCAGAACTAGAAGAAAGAAGTATTGTGTATATTGTGCATTCACAACAGTAAATGGAGACATCAATACTCCTTTCAGTAAAAGGAGACAGAAAAATCAGCAAGACTATAAAGAATTAAACAGCACCAGCTACCAAAGTGTGTAGCTTACTTTTATAGAGCATTACATCCACCAACAGCAGAAATCATGTTCTTTTCAAGTACACATAAAACATTTTTCAAAATCACTCGTGGCTGACAGCCACAAACAGAGTTTTACCCACATATTTATTGACAGCAAGCCAGTGATAAGCATTGTTTCTGTAGATTATAGATTAGCTGAAAGCATTCCTTACGGGAAACAAAGGGATGGGCTGAAACAAAGGGATGAGCTCTGGCTAGTTATGTGCAGAAGGAACATGTCTTTAGGCACAGATTGCTCATGCTATTGTTTGTGGTTTAGGAAAGCCTTAAGTGGTTTTCCACCCTGGGTGTGCCAGGTGTTCCTTACCCTCATTCTGGTAAACCCACAACCTTCAGCATGGGCATCATAGCCATCATGAGCGTGTGACAGTGCTGCAGAGATTTTGTTTATGGTCAGTTTTGGGGCCTATTTATGTCTCGATTTGAGGGCCTGTTCCCAACATGTTCATCTTTTTTGTTTTTGCAAGACCATAAAAGCAAAGGCAGCTTTATCACGGTGAGCTATTTCTCACAGGAGTCAGGATCCGCATCTGCAGGCTGTACAAAGAAACAACACAGATTAAAAGCACAATCATCATTGAAATCACAGAGCTTCCAAGTGTTTTTATCTATTTTAATGGGTTACTAGATGCTAATCTGTCTGCAGCTCCTTCAAGTACTCCAGTTCCTGGCATAAAGGTCAGGTGTGTCTGGGCTGCTTTAAATATTTGTTTTTTAAATTTTGCAATATTCAAAGACAAGTTTGTAGAGTGTACTTCTAGATGCTTTGTTTACTCTTTCCCAAATTTTGATCTTATTAGGAGCCATTAATAGTTTCCACAAATCCTTATGTTTAGCTCTCAGAGCGGGCCATATCATTTGAGGTTGAGGTACCACTATACCACCATGTTTCCAGATAATAGGAACTCTTGCCGTACTTCTTATCATTTCTACCATCTGACCATTTTGTTTAGACCCGCTGAACATAGTGTGGCCATGGCACACAGACTGTGAGGTGCAATTCAAGCTAATCCCCTTAGGGAACCAATCAATAATGATTCCATAGGAATCATTGCACAGCACCTCTGCCTGTTCTACAATGCAATCTTCCCAAACAAGTATGTTCATTATTTCTGGTCAGGTCCAATTCTGTTTACAAATAGGTTTTTGAGGGTGGTATGCCTCAATTATAGGAGCAGATTAATTATGGTAAATACTGAGATCAGAAAGCATGTGTAAATGTGTCATAGAGTGATTACATCCAGGCATTATTGCCAGCCAAGATTGATAGCGAGGGGATAGGCAACTAGTGGCCTTTCCTAAACATATAGGCGGATGTTCAAATCCTAAAGAAATAGTCATAACAGTTCCTTCCTTGTGTGGGTGAGATGGGCCTATATCATCTGTAGGACCAAGCATCCAAGAGCTATCATTAATGTATACCTCCACTGGGGGGGTCCAGCCAAGTTACAGGCCATAGAAGTGGTGGAAAAGGTAAATATGCCCAATAAGTATAATTGTTCTCTGTATCAATCCTTGTTAAAGGAATACTCATGGCAATGGTGATCACTGCTGTCAGAGCTATCATTAATTACTCATTGTGAGTGGTTGTCCCACTTTCCCTAGGTTTTCTTCTGCCATCTGTGACAACTTCTTGATCTGTCCCCAGGTGGGTGGCTGTGTTTGACGGGTGTTTTTTTGTGACAGTTGGGGTCCTCCTCAGTGTCAGTCTTGACATGGCTGCAACCTGGGGGTCCTTGGGATCTTCCCAGAATCTCTCCCTCAGCATCTGGCTCATGATAAGGTTTCAGGTGTCTTGATGGTATCCAAATCGGCTGTTGATTTGGTCCCGGAGAAACACAAGCATAACCTCTCCCCCAAGTTATTATTTTACCTATTTCCCAATGTTTTGTTATCAGATCTCTCCACCAAACCAGTTGTTCTGCTTCTGTCTTTGCAACTGGTTTCTGTAGATGCTGTTCATCTGCTGCTAACATCTGGCCTTTAGGCAGGCTCAAAAAATTTAAAGTTAATAATGCTAGATTCAGTTGCATATGGGGTGTGCCATAGTCCCTCTTTTCCCCCCTCTGCTTTTGCAACTGCTGTTTCAGGGAGAGATTCATTCTTTCCACTATGGCTTGTTATTGAGAATTATATGGGGGTACCAGTAATGTGTTTAATATTCCATATAGAGAAAAATGTAGCCAGAGCTTGGCTAGTATAGCTTGGGGCATTATCTGTTATAATAGAAGCTGGAATGCCCATCACTGCAAAACACTGCAAAAGGTGATGTTTAACAGAGGCAGAAGACTCTCCTGATTGGCATGTATCCCAGACAAAGTGAGAAAAGGTGTCCACACATACATGTACATAAGCTAGTCTCCCAAATGAGGGAACATGTGTGACATCCACTTGCCAAAGAGAGTTAGGTTCCAATCCTCGAAGATTAACTCCTCCTGTAAAAGATGAGGAATGTACCATTTGGCAAGTTGGGCATCGCTGGATAATAGATTTAGCTTCTTTCCAGGTAATTCTGTATCTGCATTTGAGACCAGAGGCATTAACATGGGTTAAATTGTGAAAGTGTCTAGCATTAGATCAATCAGCCATTTGATTCCCTTCAGTTAAAGGTCCTGGAAGAGGTGTATGAGCCCTAATATGAGTGATGTAAAAAGGGTGCATTCTACTTCTAACTGCTGTTTGCAATTTGGTAAATAAAGTCATCAGTTGTTCATCTGTATGAAATCATAACTAAGCATTTTCATTTAACTGTGTGGAATGAACCACGTATGAAGAATCAGAAATCATATTACTAGGCATATCAAAAGCAGTCAATACCTTAATTACAGCTACAAACTCCACTTTTTGAGCTGAAGTATAGGGTGTCTGAAAAACTTTACTTTTTGAGCCAGAATAAGAAGCTTTCCCAATTCTAGACCCGTCCGTAAAACATTCTCAGCACCTTCAATTGGTTTAAATTTAGTTATTTTAAGGAGAATCCAATTAGTTAATTTCAAAAATTGAAAAGGTTTGTTTTAGGAAAATGATTATCGAGAACACCCACAAAGTCAGCTAAATGGATTTGCCAAGTAAGACTATTTATAAAAGCTTGCTGTATTTGTGCCTTCATGAGAGGGACAATAACTTTTCCAGGATCATATCCATGTAATTTAACAATTCATGTTCTCCCATTACCTATTATAGTAGCGATTTGATCCAAATAAGGAGTTAGAGTCTGTGAATTAGCATGTGGAAGAAAAAGCCACTCTACAAGATCTTGCTCTTGAAAAATAACCACCAGTAGGTGAATGCTGAGTTGGAAAAATTAGCAAATCTAGAGCCTTTTCTGGATTTATTCTATTTATTTAAGCTTTATGAACTTGCTTTTCAATCAGCTGTAACTCTGTTTCAGTTTCTTTTGTTAATTGCTGAGGGCTAGTTAGTCTAGGATCTCCTCTAAGGATATAAAATAGATAACTCATTTCATAGGTAGGAATGCCTAGAGCAGGTCATATCCAATTAATGTACCCTAGTAATTTTTGAAAGTCATTTAATGTTTTCAATTGATCCCTACATATGGTTATTTTCTGTGGCACAATGGGAGTGTCATTTACTAAGGTCTCCAAGTAGGAGTAAGGAGTAATAGTCTGAATTTTGTCAGGAGCTATAATTAAACCAGCACAAAAAACAGAATTTTGCAAGTGATCATAAAATTGGAGTAATATTTCTCGAGTGGGAGCAGCACAAAGTATATAATCCATATAATGAATAATGTAACAGTGTGAAAATTTTTTACGAGTAGGTTCAATTGCTTGCCCTACATACCTCTGGCAAATTGTTGGACTGTTTAACATGCCTTGTGGCAACACTTTCCAATGAAAATGCTTAGCGGGCTACAGGTTGTTTACTGTAGGAATTGTAAATGCCAACTGTTCACAGTCTTGCTCAGCTAAGGGGATAGTAAAGAAAGAGTCTTTTAAATCTATGATGATTAAAGGCCATTTTTTTGGAATCACAGCAGGAGAAGATAATCCTGGCAATAATTTCCCCAGGGGTTGTATAACTGAATTAATGGCTCTAAGATCTGTCAACATTCTCCACTTACCCAATTTTTTCTTAATTATGACAACTGGAGAATTCCAAGGGGAAAATGTTGAGGCTATATGTTCATTTTTTAGTTGTTCATTAATGAAGTCCTCTAAAGTCTCCAGTTTCTCTTTACTTATTGGCCATTGCTCTATCCAAATTGGCTTATCTGTTAACCATTTTAAAGGTATAGGTTCTGGAGGCTTAACAATGGCTGCCATCAAAATGATATCCTAAACCTTGGCAGAAACTTTGTCTTTCCACTTGAAGAGGTTCTTTCAAACCTTGCAATTTTTTTCCTAGTCCCATACCAGGGACATACCCCATTTCACGCATCATCTGTTGACTTTGAGGGCTATATAATTGTTCTGGAATTAGAACTTTTGCTCCCTGTTGTTGTAATACATCTCTTCCCCATAAGTTTATAGGTACAGAAGTTATAATTGGTTGAATAGTCCCAGGTTGCCCATTGGGCCCTTCACAGTGCAAAATATAACTACTTTGATATACTTCAGGGGCTTTACCAACTCCAACTATGTTAAATTGAGCAGGTTGAATTGGCCACATGGATAGCCAGTGCTGTAGAGAAATGATTGAAATGTCCGCTCCTAGTTCTACCAAACCTTTAAATTTCTTTCCCGGAATAATTATTTCACAGGTAGGACATTTATCAGTAATTTGATTCACCCAATAAGCCACTTTGCCTCGTTTATTTGTGCTTCCAAATCATCCTGTTCATTTAATTTCACTTTTCCCCATTTCTACATACAGCACAATCGGGAGCTGTACTATATGCTTTCCTGGCTTTGCTTTCCAGGGAAGAGAAGTAGATACAACAATTTGAATTTCCCCATTGTAATCTGAATCAGTGCCTCCGGTATGTACTTGCACTCCATTTAAATTTAAACTAGACTTGTCTAGAAGTAATCCTGTTGTCCCCACTGGCAGGGGTCTTGGAACTTTTTGCGGGGGTTCCCCAGGCAGAAGACTCACAACTTTTGTACCGCATAAATCTACTGCAGCACTATGGGCTGTGGTGGGGGACAGACATTGTACAGGAGTGGGGAAATGGTCTGAGCCAGAAATGCCCTGGTTTGGAAAGGGGCCTGGAATGGACCCCTCATGGCATTTCCCGAAATCGGGTTCTCATCTTTATCAAACTTAGAGTGACACTGATTAGCCCAATGATTTCCTTTTCTACATTTTGGACATATTCCAGGCTCAGCAGTTTTCTTTTCTCCCTCAAGTGGTGGACTGACTCACTGATTTTTTTCTATATTCTTTTTTTGTATGACCGTGCTTCCCACAGTTAAAACAAGTTCCAGGAAATGGAGTGTTTCCTTTACCCACTTTCAGTCCTGCCATGGTTTGTGCCAACAAAGTAGCTTTATGCAAATTACCTCCAATACCATCACAGGCCATGATATAATCAAGTAAATGTGCTTTCCCTCTAATAGGTCACAGAGCAGACTGGCACTTGGGGTTAGCATTGTCAAAAGTTAATAACCACAACACTATATCCTGAGCAGTTGAATCTGCAATCGCCTTTTTAAGAGACTCCTGTAACCGAGCTATAAAATCTGTGTACGGTTCTTTTTGTCCCTGTTTTACAGCACTAAAGGAAGGGTATTGTTCTCTACCTGTAGTGATTTTTTTCCCCCATGCTCTAATGCACACTCCTCTAAGCTGTTCTATGGCATCATTCTGCGTGACCACTTGTGCATCTAAACCAGCCCAGCTGCTGACCCCCAACAGTTGGTCTGCAGTTATAGTAATTTGAGGTTGGACCTGGGCATTGTGAGCAGCCTGAATGGAAGTTTCATCTGCCCACTAAGTTTTAAATTGTAAGAACTTAGCAGGAGTCAGACAAGCTCGAGTAAGAGCATCCCAATCAGTAGGAACCATCCGACTGGAAACAGCAACATTCTTTAACAGTCCCATTACAAAAGGAGAACCTGGTCCATATTGATTAATAGCTTGTTTAAATTCTTTGAGTAATTTAAAAGGAAAAGGCTCAAATGTGGCTACATTTCCCTGTTGATCTGGGGGGTATATTCCAACAGGGAACTGCCAAGCCTCTACATCACCCTCTCATCTAGCTTGCTGAATTCCTGCCTGAGTAGAACTGAGAGCGGTCGCTCAAGGTGCTGCTTGAACAGTCACTGGGGCAACTACTTTTCACCCAGTGTGTTCAGGAAAAGAAAGGTCTGGAGGGTCAGGTCACTCTTTTTCTTCAAAATAATGAGGGAGTGCAGAGGGTACGGACAAACCTCTCCCTCCTTTGCTGCTTTAGCTTTAGCTGGCAAACAAACCTGCTCTGTCACCTCTTCTGTTACTTCATTATACTTTCCTTCCTTCTCATCATCAGTGTGAAAAGGTTCCAAGGTGGAATGAACCAGAGCCCACAATTGTCCCATTGTTACCCTGAGGCTTCTGAGCTCCCCTTCTTACTTACCATGGGGATTGCTTAAGAGTACTTGAGTGCCCTCCAGCTTAATTCCACATTCTCCAACTGTTGCTCCAGCGACCCTTTGACCCAGGTTCAAGCCTCACATATGGGCACCACTTGCCGAGACCAGCTCGGTCATGGAGACCCTAACCCAGCAGCACTAGAGGAATTAAAGACACAAACACAGAAATATAGAGTGTGGAGTGGGAAATCAGGGGGCTGACAGCCTTCAGAGCTGAGAGCCATGAACAGAGTTTTACCCACGTGTTTATTGACAGCAAGCCAGTGATAAGCTTTGGTTCTATAGATTATAGATTAGCTAAAAGCATTCTTTACGGGAAACAAAGGGATGGGTCTGGCTAGTTATCTGCCGCAGGAACATGTCCTTAAGGCACAGATCGTTCATGCTATTGTTTGTGGCTTCAGAACACCTTAAGCGGTTTTCTGCCCTGGGTGGCAAGGTGTTCCTTGCCCTCGTTCTGGTAAACCCACAACCTTCAGTGTGGGTGTCATAGCCATCACGAGCATGTGACGGTGCTGCAGAGATTTTGTTTATGGCCAGTTTTGGGGCCTATTTATGGCCAGATTTGGGGGTCTGTTACCACATAAAATGAATGTTACAAATTTTATAAAATGAAATAAAAAAGTATGCTCTGTGGCCATTATGGGATTAAACAAGAAATTAACAATTCAACAAGACTTGGGCCATTTCTAGTTCTTCTAAATGCTGTTTATTAACTGAACATTTCTTTCTTAGTTAATCTCTATTTTCTACACCTTATTATATAAAGCTTTTGAAGTCCATTGAATTTTCATCATTCTCTGTGGAAAGCTGCTTAGCTAAACCCACAAGTTAATTAGGTATATGTTTTTTATCTTTTATTTTACTACAGGAACAGTTCTACTAAGTGTTTATAATGATAACACATGAGTCACTCTGTTTCAAACCTCCAGTAACAGTCTCCTCAATGTATTTCAGTTTTTTTTTTTTTTTTTTTTTTTGAGACAGAATCTCACTCTGTCACTAGACTGGAGCACAGTGGCATGATCTCAGCTTGCTGCAACCTCTGACTCTGACTCCCTGGTTCAGGTGATTCTCTTGCCTCAGCTTCCCACGTAGCTGGGATTACAGGCATGCACCACCACGTCCAGCTAATTTTTGTATTTATAGTAGAGACGGGGTTTCACTATGTTGGCCAGGCTGGTCCTGATCTCCTGACCTCGTGATCCACCCGCCTTGGCCTCCCAAAGTGCTAAGATTACAGGTGTGAGCCACTATGCCTGGCCTCCTCAATGCATTTCTAGCACTCACTAAAATTTGTATTCCATTTCTTCAGCCTTTATCAACAGGTGACTTGTGGTTTTTTTCCAACGTATCCCTGCTGCCTTTAAACTAAGAAATTATGCTTCTTGCTTTAATTACCA
The DNA here is from genome assembly GCF_049350105.2 of Macaca mulatta. Lineage (NCBI taxonomy): Eukaryota > Metazoa > Chordata > Mammalia > Primates > Cercopithecidae > Macaca > Macaca mulatta. Next base: position 85,415,912 of record NC_133406.1, on the reverse strand, counting down.
TTAAGTATCAGTGACAATTTCAATCATAACAATCATCAGGTTTGTACTTTTTATCTGAGTTCCTAAATGTTCCAAAAATGTTTCAGAATTACCTGCTGCCATGATTTTTGAAGGTGTCTTTTGCAAGACACAATGTTAATATTCTAATAAGTTTATTATATCTCCACTAACATGTTCTGTATGCTTTTATGGAATGAGGCAGCTCCTGCTGCCTGGCCTCTCTCCACTCCTGTCACCCACTCTATGGTGGAGCAAAGTTGTGACTGAGCCTGGGTGCTGTTGTGATGCAGCTAGGTGTGAGCCCCAGAGTGAGAACTTCTAATTGTTTTCTAGGTGTGTCCATGGACCAATCAGCATGTACGTTTTCCCTTCTGAGCTCATAAAAACTCCAGACCCATCCAGACTCCTACAGACAGTCAGGACTACCAGCTGTGTGAGGGAGCTACCCACTTCAGTTCTCCTCTTCACTAAGAGCTGGATACTCATTGGGACAACCTGCCTGCAGAAAGGAGCTACCCACTTCGGGTCTCCTGAGAGCTGTCCTGTCACTCAATGAAGCTCTTCTCTGCCTTGCTCACCTCATTTTACGTATTTAATTCTTCCTAGACACGGGACAAAAATGGAGGGCCCACCAAATGATGGGACTAAAAGAGTTGTAACATAAACAGGGCTGAAACATGCCCCACCACTCACTACATTGTGGGCAAAAAGAGGGAGAGAAACACTGTGGCCCTTCTGGGATCTTAAACCTAGGTGTTCCCTGAGCCAGGGCTGTGACTCCCTCTTTGGGGCTCTGCTGTTTCAGCTTGCAGGCAGCACCATGTTCCCCATGTCCAGATGCATGTGCCCACAGCAGAAGCCACTTGCAGTGCATCTGATTCAGCCATAGGCTTGCATGGAGCCAGTGCCTCTGCTGGCTGCTGGAGCTGCCTTCCCTGCCACAGCAGCTGGTGTGCATGGCTGTACACTATGACTGGACCCCAGACTCACTTATGCACACTTCACTGCTCCACACCTGGCTCACCGTTGGCAAGCATGGGATCCAGGCCAGTAGCATGAGCCAAGCACTCCCTGCCAGGCCAAGTGGGCAGAACAAGCCCAGTGGGGCCAAGTAAAACTTCAGCAAAGGTGCCAACAGCTATAGAGATTTCCAGCTAGAAAAGTGACACCCTAAGGATCTCATGAAACTAAGAGAATAGTGAACATTTTTCAGGTTTTGGAGAAATGGAAGAAACTGAGGGAAGGAGTTGCTGTGAAGAAAAGTGGTCTGGCCCCTAGCCTCTGCAGATGAGACTTCTGAGCCTCATCTTTAGCAACTGAGAAAAGTGCTCTGAACTCTATGAAGTGGAGGAGTTACATTGGTAGGAGAACACAAGGAAAAGGAAAAGAGAATTAGGAAATAAAGAAAAGAAAAAGAGAAAGGTTTACTTCAGAAATGTGAAATTGAGTGCAAGTTATTTGGGGATCAAGATAAGTACCCCCAACTCCCCTCTTGCAGCCTTTCCCATAGGTCAGTGGCAAGCTGAGCACTCCTTGCCAGTGCCATTGAATGAAGGGGTTGGGATCAACCCCAGTGCCATCCGACCATCCCAAAGGCAACTTCCTTCCCCAAGGATGGGCCCTTCCCCCACTCCCCAGCAACCCACATGTGGGCAGCTGCCATGAAGCTGCATTAGTAAAGATGCCCTGGAGGTGTGGTCTAGCTAGAGCTCCTTCCAGCTCTGAAGATTAGTAATTGCATACCATAGACCACACTGCAGCTTCTGAACTCCACATGGCAGGTGCCCACCCTGAAGTTTCACTTTCTTCTGGGCTATCTGCTGCCCAGAGATGCCTCCTGAATCAGGAGATTAATATGGTTCTCCAGGAAAGCCATCAGTGAGCTGAGACTATTACTACAGGCAGTAAATTGCCTTGCTTTACTAATTTGCCTGTGTTTTGAGGGGCTTGTTCTAGTGTGACTTGCTAATTTACTGTAACCTCCTTGTGTGGTGATGGGTAACTACACTTGAGTACTCCACACAGGGGTGCGCTGGGTAGATTTAGGAATTCCTCCACTGACAGTGAGTGCGAAGGCAAGCTTGACGCAAAACCTCCTTACCCTTACTACTCAAAGAGCCCTCTCTTCAGTTTTGTTAATCTCACTCTTGGTGCAGCTTGGGAGTCTGCTAGTTAGAAAGATGGCAGTGGCTATAGGCTGAATTGCCAGAAAAGAAGTTGGCCTAGTCTTGTGACCTCAGTCACATTGTAGGAACCAGAATAACCAGAATTTTGTTAGAAACTCAAGTTTCCAAAACCATCCATGTAGTCAAAACGGGAAAATGCAAATACAAATAATAAAATTTATTTTTATATTCATTAATAAATGCTGTTGTGCTTGAAGATGATCACTCAGATAACATTTTGGTCCTGTTTTGGTTTGTTTTATGCCAATTTTTTTGGCATAAATTTATGCCAGTTATTTATAGTTCCAAACAACTAAATTGTTTTTATTAAAAAATAAAAAATTCTTGGCCGGGTGCAGTGGCTCACACCTGTAATCCCAGCACTTTGGGAGGCCAAGGCGGGCAGATCACGAGGTCATGAGATTGAGACCATCCTGGCTAACATGGTGAAATCCCGTCTCTACTAAAAAAAAAAAAAAAATACAAAAAATTAGTCGGGCGTGGTGGCAGGTGCCTGTAGTCCCAGCTACTTGGGAGGCTGAGGCAGGAGAATGGCATGAACCTGGGAGGCGGAGCTTGCAGTGAGCAGAGATCATGCCACTGCACTACAGCCTGGGCGACAGAGCGAGACTCTGTCTCAAAAAAAAAAAAAAAAAAAAAAAAAAAAAAAAAATTAAAAATTCTTAAGGAAGAGAAATATCTCAAAAGGAAGAGGAAAAAAAGTCCAAATTTCTTAGTCATCTTTGATACTAAGAACTTAATCAAATCACTATCATTTTTGCCTGGATTGAATTATGAAATAAACTAACATTGTTCCATTCGAACGGCTGGCAAATTAATACCTAGTTCATCAAAAAAAGTTTTGTTTACATTTAAGTAAAACTGCAATGAATTTTTAAAAGATATACCTTCAAAAATGGTTATAATCACTCATTTGAATTGAGATAGTATATGTTTTTGTTAGGATAACGAATTGTATTTACATTTTCTCTTAGTATTTAAAAATTACAACACTTTTTGCACACTCACAAAACAGTATGTAAATAAACATAAAGACATATGTGGGCACCCAGCCTGCATGAGAAATCAACATTCTCCTAACAGGTGCAGCTCTTGATTTCCCCACCCCACCCGATCTGTCCTAACTACCCCAGTGAGGACAGCTCTCCCAAATATACCACTTATCAATTCCTTTCCTTTCTCTATATTTTTACTACATATATATGGGTGGAACCCTAAGATGTAGTATGATTTCGTCTTTCAAAAGTACATACATAGTTACCATTCTGTATATATTTTCTGTGTGTTCTTTTGAGATATATTTTATTATTATTTAACATTATATTTATGGGCTTATAGCCCTCACTTTCATTTTGTGAACATGTGGCTTCTACTAACTTTTAATGCTGGTTCACACTACGCTCAACATCCGTCTGCCACAGCTTATTTGTATACATTCTTCAGTAAGGGATAGTTAAATTTTTCCCAATTATTTATTCTTGCAAATAATGTTGCTATAAATAACGTTACACATGTGCACTTGAACAAAGGTGAGGGCAACTCTCTAAGGGATGTATATCTAGAAGTGGAATTGCATCTTCAACTTTTCTGTGAGTGGCCAAATAGCTCTAAAGTTAGTAAACCATTTTATACTCCAATATTCAGTGTATTCTTATAATTTTATCACTTTCTTTTACAAATTTTGAGACTTTTATGAGGTACATGAGTGCATATAAATGTATAACTATTATGTTCTTGGAAATGGGATCTTTTATCATTTTGAAGTGACCTTCTCTGTAATAATTACTTTTATCTTAAAATTAATGTGTTTGTGATACAGTTATAAAGATTTTTTAAATTAGTATTTGCCTGGTATTTCTATCTTTCTGCTTTCAAACAGTCTATATCCTTATGCAGGAGGAGTGACTCTCATAAACAGCCTACAACTAGGTTCTTTTAATCCAAATTTTTCATTTTCAAAGATTACCCTTTTCTAAGATGGCAAATTTTGCTTCTTTACATTTGTGATTACTGATATACTTGAATATATTTCTAATATTTCTGCATTGCTATTATCCCCTTTCCCATAAATTTTCTTACAAGTTTTAGATTGATCATTTCCTTTATGTACTTCGTTTAGAAATTATAAATTCTATTGCTACCCTTTACTGGTTATTCTTAAAGTTTATTTTATTATGTATGCTCAAAACATTCTAAAGTTTATCTCCATGTTTTCACTCCTACTGAATAATACATCTACTGTAGAAACCTCCTGTCTTACATCTTAGCATGATTTTGGTCTTTGTTTTGATTTTTTTTTTTTTTCCTGAAACAAGGTCTAGCTATGTTGCCCAGGCTTGGGTGCAGTGGCATAATCAGAGCTCACTGCAGCCTCTAACTCTGGGCTCAAGCAATCCTCTTGCCTCAGCCTTCCAAGTAGCTGGGACCACAGACACATGCCACCATGCCTGGCTAATTTTTTAAAAAGATTCCTTTTGTTGTAAAGATGAGGTCTCCCTGTGTTGGCCAGGCTGTTTTGAAACTCCTGGGTTCAACAACCCTCCCACCTCATCCTCCCAAAGTGCTAGGATTACAGGCGTGCGAGACCATGCCTGGCCAATATTTTGAGTTTGAATACTGGTCTTAGCTCAAGCTACTGTCACAGGATCTTTAGGGTGTTGCTTTGCCAGCCAGAAACCTCTGTGGCCCACAGCACCTCTGCTTGGGTTTTGGTTGTGCCCACTGGGCTCACTGTGCCCATTTGGCCCAGCAGTCTGCACTCAGCTTGCACTGCCAGCCTGGATCCCACACCTACCAAGGGTGAGCCAGGTACAGAGCAATGAGAGGTGTGTGAGCAAGTGAGTGTGGGGTCCAGACATTGTGCGTAGCCAGGCATGCTTGCTGTGGTGGAGTGGACAGGTCCAGGCACCAGCACAGGTGCTGGCTCTGTATGAGGCAGTGGCTGGACTAGACATACTGCAAGCAGCATCTGGGGCAGGCACCAGTGTCTGGAAAAGTGGAACACAGTGGCATCTGAAAGCTCACAGATGCCAGGAACCACAGAACCTCAAAGATGGTGTTATAACATGTCACAGCCCTGGCTCAGGGATCTCTGAGGTCTGGGCTACCAGTAGGGCCATAGCTCTTCTCTCATCACCCACAATGTGATGAGTGGGCGACGAGGAGAGAAGAACTGCGGCCGCAGAAGGGCCTTCTGGGAGTCGGGGACGTGTTTCAGTTTTGTGTTACAGCTCTTTCAGTCTCACCATTCAGCGGGTCCTGAATTCTTGCCTTGCGTCCAGGAAGAATGAGGTAAGCAGACAACTGGAAAATGAGCAAGGTGGAGAGGAGCTTCAGAACAGCAACAGAACAGCTGTCAGGAGACCTGTACTGGGTAACTCCTTTCTGCAGGAAGGTCATCCCAATAAGCATTCAGCTCTCAGTGGAGAGGAAACCCATGGTGAGTAGTTCCTTTCCACAGGCAGGTTGTCCCAAAGAGTCAAGGAGACAGCAGCTGGTAGTCCTGAGGTCTGTCTGACTCTGGCAGAGTCCATAATTTTTATGGGCTCAGAAGGGAGGAAGTGCATGCTGATTGGTCCATGAGTGGCCATGGGCAGGCCTGGAAAAAGCACCATTCCATTGGCTGAACAGTGACCAATGAAGTTCTCACTCCTGGCCACAGACTTCCCCCACAACTGGCAGTCTGGCCCACAGGCATCAGGCCATCTCTGGCTTGAAGGTGAGGTTTCACTGAGGAACTGCCCCTTTCCACCTAGGATCCTGTGTGGCTCCTGCCACCATCAACATGTCATTCATGGTGCCCATGCGGTTCATCGTGAGGGGTGCCTGAACATCTGTGCCCAGCCATCCTCAGTTCCCCAGCCTCCTACCTGTGCTTGTCAGTGCCCAAAGTCTGGAAGGGACCAAGGCAGCAGTGGAGGGGTTGCTCCATCAGCACTGTCCAGAGCATGCACACACCTGGCCGGGTTGTGACAGTGACTGGACTGGGCTACAACTTTGCTCTGCACCAGAGTGGGCATCAGGAGTGGGGAGAGGCCAGGGAGTGAAGTCAGCCACTTCTTAGCCTGAAGGGGCAGTGGAGGTTTCCGGGGGACTCTGAGAGTGCAGAGATGCATAGGTCTGGAGCCGTGGCTGGGTGGCTGCACCTGCACCTGGGAGTGCAGTGCTCCCATGTGTTCCCCACCCCTGTTGGTTCTTTGGAGCATACAGCCCCAGCCACACCTCCTCTGCTGCAGCTGGCATCCCTGCAGCAGCTGCTCCAAATGGGCCACCGCCACCATCACTGCTGTAACAAAATACTATACACTGAGTGGCTACCCACAACAGAAGTTTATTTCTCACAGTTATGAAGGCTGGAAATCTGATATCAGGGTTCCTGCATGGTCTGGTTCTCATGAGGGCCCTTTTCTGGGTTATGGATTGCCTGTCCTCACATAGTAGAAGCAAAATCCTCTGATCTCCTTAGCTCCTAATAATAAGGGCACTGATTCTATTCAAGAGGGCCCCATACTCATGACCTTATCACCTTCCAAAGGAGCTACCTCCTAATACCACATCATACTGGTGGTTGGGATTTCAACATGTAAATTTGGGGAGAAAACAAACATTCAGTCCACTGCAATGTTCAATAAAGAGTCATTAATATTTTAAATAATTAGTATGGTTTAGCTTTACATATCTGTTTAACAATTTATTTACTTTCCATGCTCATCTAACTATTTACTTTCCATGCTCATTTATGTATCTGGTTTTCCAAGGATCTGCTGGGATAAATTGTTTTTATTTGATTGAAAATGTTTCTCATCCGTTGTTGAACAAAAGTCTAAAAATTCAATTAGATATATAATATACTTATTATCCTCTTTATGTCTTTTAACTGCTGTTTATCATTTTCATCTGTTGCACTCAATATAATTTTTAAAAATCAATCATCTCTTCAGCTGAGTATCTGTTTAATAAAACCGTTTGACTTTTTGTCATGTATTTGACTTTCAGAAATTTATTCCCTTCCCAATTCCATTTAATTTTTGATATGATCTTATTTTTCAGTCACTTTTTTTATGCTTGTTTAAAAATGTTTTGGGGATTTATATAGTTTACTTTATCTGAGAAATCATTGTCTTACATTTTTTGGAAGTCTAGTTCTGCTAGTGTGGTTTCTCCTGTCTCCCATTCATGGCTCTTGTTTCCCTGTGTGTTTCTGGGATTTAAAATCCTGAGCTTACATTTGGTAGTCTTAAACTGTTAAAGTCTTGTAATTCCTAGTTTAAGAGTGAGTCCCTCCTGACTGCATTTGTGTTTGCTTTTTTGAGGCATTCTGGGATGCTATCAATCAAAGGCTTGTTTTAGATTGGTTTGTTGCCTTAGTATTTTCTGGACAGGCAGGTGTTTTAAGTCTAAACTTCAAACTTGAGAGAAGAATCGTGGTTATAAACTCTTAAGGGGAATGCTTTTCCTAGCCAGCAATTACTCCAAAATTGTTAAATGTCCCAAGCACCAACTTTTGCCAAAGATAGATTATTTCCAGTCTCCAATTTCATTTTGAACCTAATCTTTTTTAGGATCTCAGCATTATAGTGGGATGGGATTTTATCTTGACCTAAAACCTGAATGCACAGCTTATCTCTCCTTTTCCCTGACACCATTAAATACCATCTTGAGATTACCAATACTGACAAACACCTTGCAGATGTTGCATTCTTAACATGAGTTTACCACTTTGGCTTTCAGCTGCATTTTTGTTTTTTGAATCCTGATGGTTACTTTTACTTTTTTTACAAGTTTAGATGATTGTTGTTCATTTCATTTTATCCAGTATAATAGGTGTTTTTTATAGGGCCTTTCCCCCACCCCAGGATATGGAGTGTGTACCATGTTGTCAGAAATGAAAGTAACTATATGTATAATTTTAAAGATGTAAAAAAATATATTTTTAGTGAATGTTCACAGTCATCAGGAAAAATTTCCTGAATTTTCTTTGCAGTTCAACAAAACATGATGTACTTTTCCCTCTAGTTTGAATAAACACAACCTATTTTCACATATTGCAAAGAATTTAGAAATCATTCATTTTGGGCAGCATATAAATATATATAATTAATCAAATAATAAAGGTCAAATAATTAGCTCTTTAGATTTTTATCTTAGTCATCTTGGACTGCCACAAAAGACCATAACTTGGTGGCTTAAACAATAGAAATGAACTTTCCCACAATTATGAAGTCTAGAAGTCCAAACTCAAGGTGCTAGCATAGTTTGTTTCTGGGCTCTTTTCTGGATTGAAGATGGCCACCTTCTCACTGTGTTCTCACAGGATGGGCAGGAGTGGAGGGGAGTGAGAAAGTTCCTTGGTGCATCTTCTTATAAGGGCACTAATTTCATCATGTTGGCCCTACCCTGAAACCTCATCTAAACCTTATTATCTCCCAAAGGCCCTATATCCAAATATTGTCACACTTCAGGTTATGGCTTCAATATGTAAATTTTAGGGAAATACAATTCAGACCTAGCAATGTTTGAATGTATTTCATAAGTTCAACATATACTTCTTATTAAATAAGACTAGAAAAATATTTTCTTAAGATAATACAATGTATTTATCTCAAAACAAATGTCAACATCATGTTTAATACCAAAACAATAAAATAATTTCAATTGTAGATAGAAACAGAAAAATAGGCTGGGCGCGGTGATGCATGCCTATAATCCCAGCACTTTGGAGGGCTGAGGTGGGTGGATCACCTGAGGTCAGGAGTTTGAGACCAGCCTGGCCAACATGGTGAAACCCCATCTCCACCAAAAATAGAAAAATTAGCTGGGCACGATGGCAGATGCCTGTAATCCCAACTACTTGGGAGGCTGAGGCAGGAGAATCACTTGAACCTGGGAGGGAGAGGTTGCAGTGAGCCAAGATTATGCCATTGCACTCCAGCCTGGGCAACAAGAGTTAAACTCTGCCTCAAACAAAAAAAAAAGAAAAATTGTATTTAATGTCACCATTTTTTTCCAAATAAACTTAAATAATTTACATAAAGAAAATGCTCATCTTTTAAGTTCAAGGTGTGACAAATATATACACCTGTTTCAATCTTTTGTCCTATACTATTTGCTTTCCAGCTTCCAAAATTTTTTATCTTGTCTATCCTTCCTATACCTGATTTCTATCCTTGTAGATTTATGCACTTCTAAAATTATCATTTACTCTAAGTTTATTGAGGACAAAGAAAAGATGAAAGCAGATGTGTTTGCTCAATCTACCATCTTTACTTGAAAGTTTCCTGGGAAAGATTTCTAAAAGGATCTAACTCTACTTATGTATCAATTACCATTTGGAACCAAATAAACTAACCTCTAATCTAAAGGCTTAAAACAACCACCATTTATTTAGGTTATGATTCTGTAGGTCATTGCCTTCTCTTCCCTGAAACTTCCTCTTGCTCCTATAGTAGAATCTGTCAGTGGTTGGTCCTGTCTTAGGCTGTTCTCTGCCAAACCCTTGCCTGACACTGGCAGCCACCTCGGTGGTGTGCCTCTCATTTCTTAAGTTCTGGTCTTAAAAGTAAAATGCAGAGAGAAAGCTGTTCTTTTTTCTCATATACTTCATAATAATATATTTGTATGTGTTTTTAAAATGTAAGTTTAAATAAAAATATGAATAAAATCCTTTATAATCAATCCCAGCAACTCCAAGCAACTTCTGACCTAAACACATACAATTACCTTTTCCATTTCGAATTTTTGAAAAACTGTGGAATATTTGAGGAGCTCATAGTTGCCAAGAGTGTTAATATTTTCCAAATAAGCAGTATATCTGAGAAATCTGAAAGGCAGCCCTGTCCTAAAGCTTCATTGGATAAGGCAATTCTTGAGTTTCCACAGCTGCTGGCTTCAGCCTACCCAGAGAAATAGTTTTAGAGATATATTAATCTCTGAGAAATCCACAGTAATTCATAGAATGCTTGCACAGTGATTCAAGCAGCATGTGTAAAATTTATTTAGTGTTTGGCCAGGAAGAGTTTTAATTATGTGAAGTCTTCAGAATGAGCAGAAGGTGACTAAAGATGTTTGACTAAATCAGTTATGGAGGACCTGGATTCTCCCAGACCTCCCTCCAATTTTGTTTTATTTCTGCAAACCTTAAACCATAAATGCAAAGCTCTCATGGAATTGGATGATGGCACTGTTAGAACCAAGATGCAACTAGTAGAAACGTCATCCAAGACAGGAGATAAGAACAGCAGCAGTCTTGAGCCCTCCAGTGTAGCAAAAAGGTCAGGTGTCCAGTGGTGGGTTATCTACAACCAGGGTAGGCTCAGAGGTGAAAAATTATGGGATTTTTGAAAACCCAAGAGGCAGGATGCAAGATGCGTCCATCAAAAACCTCAAGTAAGTGCAAGGTGGAGTGTGACCACCTGCTGGTCAGCTCACACTTTCTGAGTTCCTGGCATAGTGTGGTGTTGAACTTGAAGTAGCACCTGCAAGTGGAGAGAGGGCCAGGGTCCATTTCTGAGGATGATACAGGCATGGGGACTGGGCCTTGCAGGAAGAAGAGTTGAGCCAACCCTATTGGGCTTAAAAATGGTCAATAATCAGAAGCCACAAGGTGTCACCTAGGCTGATGGAACAGTTAGAAAACCGCAGTTATCTTTAAGGATGACTTTTCATCCTCTAGGTTTTGTCCATGGATATTAGGACCCCAGCACAAGACTTGGGGCAGGGGCTTTTGTCCCAGGAGACTGTATGTGTCAGAACCTCAGAAAGGGGACAAGAATTTTCGGAGACAATCAAAAGCCAGTCCTGTGAGGTAGAGCACAGAAGCTGGAGTGAGGCTGCAAGGTTCTCATAATCATCCCTAGATTGACCCACAGCATGAAGGTCAGGGGGAACTGCTGAAGTATTTACTCCCTCAAGTCACACAAGCCTGGGCACCAAAGTAGGCTTTTCCTAGCTGAGAGGAGTATGGAAGGGAACCAGACCGACCTGACCTGGAGTTCAAAACACTGAGGTTGAGACGATGATGTGAGTAGGAGTCTCCACCTGGGTTTTCCAGAGATCCCATCAGCACCAACATGCCCTAAATTTATTCCCCCTGCTCCCCTGTGTTTTCTTTTTCTTTTTTTTTTTTTTTGAGATGGAGTCTGGCTCTGTCACCCAGGCTGGAGTGCAGTGGCCGGATCTCAGCTCACTGCAAGCTCCGCCTCCCGGGTTCACGCCATTCTCCTGCCTCAGCCTCCCGAGTAGCTGGGACTACAGGCGCCCGCCACCTCGCCCGGCTAGTTTTTTGTATTTTTTTAGTAGAGACGGGGTTTCACCGTGTTAGCCAGGATGGTCTCGATCTCCTGACCTCGTGATCCGCCCGTCTCGGCCTCCCAAAGTGCTGGGATTACAGGCTTGAGCCACCGCGCCCGGCCGTGTTTTCTTTTCTCTATACTGTTTATAGTACCCTGAGCCTCCCAATCACTCAGGCTGAAGCTCATTATGGGCCCTTCATCTTCTCTGCCCTGAAAATTCTACCTCATATCCTTTCTTTCTATCTCCACTGTCACTCCCCTAACTCAGAAATTTCTCCCTTTTCTTCCCGCTATTGTTCCCCAATCTCATATGGTGGTGGCAGGCTGAATAGGGTTCTAATAATGTCATTGCTCTGTTCTAAAATCATAGAAGTATTCACATTACCTGGAATAAAATTCAAATTAAGCCTGTACATCAAAGCCCTTCCTGAGTTTTTTTCAATCTACCTTTCCAATGTCAGGCAAACAAAACCACTCTCTTCTCTGTACACTTTTTACTCTGTTCTACCTTTGCATTTTGCTCTGCATGGAATGCATTTCTCTGCATCACTGCATTTCTGAATCTTACCCATCCTTCAAGACCACCTCCTGTGTGAATGTTCTCTGATTTTCCTCTGCAGGCAGCTCTTTTGGACTCCTGGAACCACATGTCCTATTGTTTTACATTTAAAAACAGGATATGCTTTTAACATTTTTTCATTAAGTGATAAGCTCCTTGGAAATAAGGGCCTTGCATCAAATTCACCTTTATGGAGGCATAGGGAGAGCCAAGAACATTGAATTTGACCAGTTCGTAAGAAATGTAAAAAGTTTGGTGGAATAACTTTGAAAAGGTAGATTGGAGTCGTATTGTGACTCCGGAGTCATAGCTAAAGGTGGTTGGGAATAATCTGCAGAAGTATAGAAATAGATGCGGTAACCCTGAGAAAGAATATCAAATATGAAGGGAAAAGATTTATGGCTGGAAGCTCAGGGAACATCACCTGCAAGTGTTGGATGGAGAATGAAGAATCCCTTACGCAGACCGGCAAACAATGATTGTATAGGATAAAAGACAGTCACAATATTCATACTACACTGGGCATGAAAAAAAAATTCAGCCCTATTGGTCCGTCACACCAATATGTGCATGGGTAAGTCTGACGAAAATGTTTGTTTTTTTTTCTCTAGAATTGCAAATAGGGCAGAATGGCAAATACGGAAGGACGCCCTGACAGACTTATAAACCCTTAATTCAGAACATTAGAAAAATTGATTTTAGCATGGGCAACATGGCAAGGTCCTATCTCTACAATTTTTTTTTCTTTAATTTATAGAGCATGGTGGAATGTGCCTGCAGTACCAGCTAGCTGGGAGCCTAAGGCAAGAGAATTGCTTTAGCCCAGGAATTTGAGGCTCCAGTGAACTATGATGGCACCACTGCACTCCAGTCAGAGCAACAGAGATCCTGTCTTAAGAAAAAAAAAGTGATCCACTCATTGCCATAACTTTCCTAACAAATGGAACCTCCCAAGCCCAGTAAACCTGAGACATCTACAAATATGAAAATGCCGCACATAAAAAAAAATAAAAAGCCTCATAAGAAGGAACACACAAATGGGAATAAGAAGGATTCCTGGTGGTCTGATTTTGTGTTGCCCTCCCAGTTCCAGAAGTTATTTTAAAGTTGAACATAATTATTAAAACCAGAGTATAAGCACAGAGACCCTGAGGCAGTAAATAGGGGTTGAATGGGGGCTTAAAAATCCTGACTACAGGGAACCTGAAAGACTAGGGAAGCCTTTCACAGAGCTGGATAGAGAAGTTCTAGGTGGGCCGAACGTGGTGGCTCACGCCTGTAATCCCAGCACTTTGGGAGGCCGAGGCGGGTGGATCATGAGGTCAGGAGATCGAGACCACGGTGAAACCCCGTCTCTACTAAAAAATACAAAAAATTAGCCGGGTGTGGTGGTGGGCGCCTGTAGGCCCAGCTACTCAGGAGGCTGAGGCAGGAGAATGGCCTGAACCCAGGAGGCGGAGCTTGCCGTGAGCTGAGATCTTTCCACTGCACTCCAGCCTGAGTGACAGAGTGAGACTCCATCTCAAAAAAAAAAAAAAAAAAAAAAAAGAAAAGTTCTAGGTGAAGGGTGTACAATCCTTACTGGATAGGAACTGTGTAGAATCTTGGGACAGTGAGCAGCTTCCACTTGAGACCTTTCTGATCATTCCTGACCAGGGGAACTACTGCCACTGACACACAGGACCTGCTCTGTGTCAGCTAAATTTAATTCTGTGCAGACAAACTGCTGAGCTCCTGGGAGGTAAAAAGCCCTCAGCCAGGCAGACATTTACCTGATCAAAGCACGGAGGCCCTCTGAAGCCTAGCCTGGTAAAGGTCCTACCTGAGACCATAATAATCTTACACTTTATTCCAATACAATGGAGGCCAAACTACTTGTTTAAATGGTTCTACAAATGTTTGGTTGAAATTACATTTTATTCTTTATTCAGATTAAGGTATAATTGCCAAATTACAATTATATATACTTGTGGTGTACAATGTGATTTTTAAAATTTCAGCTTTTATTAAATCGGGGGATACATGTGTAGGACTGTTACATGGGTGTATTGGGCCCACATAGTGAGCATGGCACCCACAGGTAGTCTTTCAACACATGTCCATCTCTCTTCCTACTCTCCTAGGAATTCGTTTAGCTTCCGCTTCTGAGTGAGAACACGTGGTATTTGGTTTTCTGTTCCAGAGTTAATCTGCTTTAGATTATGGCTTGCAGCCATATGTTGCTGCTGAGAACATGATTTAATTTTTTTATAGCTTCATAGTATTCCATGGTGTAAATGTACATTTTCTTAATACAATCCAGCATTGATGGGCACCTAGATTGATTTCACTTCTCTGCAACTGTGAGTACTCCAGTGATGAGTATATGAGTGCATGTGTCTTATTGGTATAATTTATTTTCATTTTGGTATATACCCAATTATGGAATTGCTGGGTCAAATGGTAACTCTGTTTTAAGTTCTTTGAGAAATCTCCAAACTGCTTTCCACAGTGGCTGAACTAATTTACATTCCCACCAACAGCGTATGAGTTTTTTTAATCTGCAGCCTTGCTAGCATGTGTTATAGTATTTCATTGTGGTTTTAATGTGCATTTCTCTGGGGATTTGTGATGAGTATTTCTTGATATGTTCATTGGTCACTTGTACGTCTTTGAAAAGTGTCTGTTCATGTCTTTTGCTCACTTTTGTATGGCACTATTCATTCTCTAGTTACTGACTTAAGTTTCTTATAGATTCAGGGTATTAGACCTTTGTTGGATGCATGGTTTGTGAATATGTTTTCCTATTGTGTAAGTTGTTTGTTTACTCTGTTGGTGTTTTTTCTTTTTTCCACTTTGCAGAAAATCTTTAGTTTAATCAGGTCCCATTTGTTAACTTGTGGTTTTGTTGCAATTGCTTCTGGGGGCTTGGTCTTAAATTCCTTGCCAAAGTCGATGTTGAGTAGGATAATTTCTAGGTTTTCTTTCAGGATTTTTATATTTTGCAATCTTACGTTTAAATCTTTAATCCAAATAACAGAACAGAATAGAAAACTTGGAAATAAGGCCATACACCTACAACCATCTGATCTTTAAGAAGGCTGTCAAAAACAAGCAATGAAGAAAGGACTTTCTATTCAATAAATGGTGTTGGCATAACTGCCTGGCAATATGCAGAATACAACTAGATCCTTACCTTTCACTATATACAAAAATTTAACTCAAAGTAGATTAAAAATTCAAATTATATTTTAAACATATTTTTAAAACTGTGAACACAGTCAAGTGTTTGATGCCAAATGTGAACACTAAGCCACAGGTTCATATACTCATGCCCAACTCAGAATAAATGTTCTTCTGCCAAAACCATGAATGTATTTGAACACGAGAGACCAGCCATGAATCAGAAAACATCTGAAGACACTCTATCCAGCTTGGCATTTTATGTTTACAATGATGGACCATACATGTGCGTGGACTGTTATAAATTTTACTGAGAATGTTTGCTAGCCAGAATTAATGGAATTTTTTTTTAGCTCCAATACCAAAGCAGATCAAAACACATTTTAATAAATGTAATATCTGCAGAACTTTTATAAGCCTGATACTAGTTTTAATTCAACTTTGGTTGAATTATGTTTAATTATAGAAATTAAATTGTTAATTATAGAACTGGTATCAACAGGCTAAACTATTATCAAACCTATGGATATATTCACAATTTAGTAGCTATAAAATTGTCCCAAAACTTCAGGCATATGACTTCTTCCTGGGGGATACAAAACACTTTTACTCAAATATCTACACTGTTAGAGCTACCGTTTGGTGTTCTGAATCTCCTGAGGTTTCCATTTCAAGAGTTGCAACAGAAACTTTAAAAAATAAATTGGGAGTTTCTTCAAAATATCTAAATGTTCCATAAATCTGTATTCCCAATAAACTCAGGGCAGTGGGATAAAGAAAAATACACCCATTTGAATCTGAATACCTTAGCTTTTCTCAATAAATTAGACATCCTTTTTTCTTCCCTATCATTTCATGGTTAATGTGTTCATATGTTTCATCACATTAATAAAGATATAAAATTCTCTGACCCATTAGGAGCCTGATAAATAAGTTTGGGGTATATTTATTTCCCAAAATAATTGACAGTAAACCTCTCTGACTACATTAAATACAATAAACGTATATTTTCTGCTTCAAGTTATTAAAGTATCCCTCAAACAAGAACTGGTAAGTCATAGTTCTGAGAAATATTTGATCTTGCTTACTTTCTTTATCTAATTATGTGAGAAAACAGCTATTAACATTCCCAGGAGAAAGTTCATGGAGAGGAGATTAATGGAAGCTGGTGTCACCAATCTCCTTGTCTTCTCAGCAAAATTGTAGATGCCAGTTCTACTTTTAATTGTAGTGGCTTATCTGTAGCCTGTGAACCAAGTTTTTCCAAGGTATTTATATATCAGCAGGGGGAAAGAGCAAGGCCCAGTAGCTATTATCTCAGAATCAAATAACACATTGACTGAGATATAGAGTAGACCTTTTTTATCTTTTTCTGTTCTCAGTGGGGCGTGGTGTCTCATGACTGAAATCCTAGCACTTTGAGAGGCCAAGGTGGGCGGATCGCTTGAGGTCAGGAATTTGAGACCAGCGTGGGAAACATGGCAAAACCCTGTCTCTACAAAAAATTAGCTGGGAGTGAGTGCTGGCCTGCACCTGTAGTCTCAGCTACTTGGGGGGCTGAGGAAGGAGGATCGCTTGAGCCCAGGAGGTCGAGGCTGCAGTGAACCAAAATCGCTCCACTGCACCCCAGCCTGAGTGATGAAATGAGTCTCTGTTTAAAAAAAAAAAAGAGGAGAGGCTAGGCATGGTGGCTTATGCCTGTAATCCCAGCACTTTAGGAGGCTGAGGTGGGTGAATCATCTGAGGTCTGGAGTTCAAGACCAGCTGACCAATATGGTGAAACTCCATCTCTACTAAAAATACAAAAAATTAACCGGCCATGGTGGTGCATGCCTGTAATCCCAGTTACTTGGGAGGCTGAGGTAAGAGATTCACTTGAACCTGGGAGGCAGAGGTTGAGCGAGCCAAGATCCTGCCATTGCACTCCAGCCTGGGCAAAAAGAGTAAAACTCCATCTCAGAAAAGAAAAAAAAAAAAAAAAAAAAAAAAAAAAAGAGCGTGGATGCTTTACAGTAGCACAAGGGAAAGGAGAAATTAAGGGTTGCTTTTCAACCCCGCAGTTCATGAGCAGGATATCCCCTGTCCAACTGCAGCAAGGCCTCCTCAAGGAGAAGTTGCAAGGGCACATATCTGTCACTGAGCATAAGAAACTTAGAAAAATATTTCCCCTAAGCCACAAGCCAAGGCTGCCCTGTGTAATTTATGGCCTGTTTGATTCCAGTTACCTCAGTTAAGCTTGTTAAATAACAGTTTAGTTCTCAGAGGATTCATTAGTGAACGGTGACTACAGAACTTTCACAACTTTTATAAAAAATGACTCAGATATGAATATGTAAATAGTATCCAGGCACAATAGATTAATGCAGCTCAAAAGCCAGGATGGGGCCTTTAGTAAAATTCCATTAGATAATACTGTCAGTGATAAATTTGAAGATAGACTTTTTACCTTTTGGGGCTCCCTTTTTTGTTTACCCTCTTTAGCTTAATAATCAGTCTAGCACAATTATGCCAAGATGAGTATACATTAATGAGGCAAATCCTCCAATATTCCTGTGTTCTCTCTTGCCAAAGAGAAGCATTTACCATTTCAGAAGTAACTGACTTAATAGTGTAATATACAACAGATAATTTCTGATCTTCTGATTTAAGATGGCTGACAGGTCATCTGTGGCAATCTTTCTTTACCACAAATTCTTAGAAAGAATCACTCACTCTGAAATACAAGATGTATCCTCACTGAACTAGAAGTCAGGAAAAATCATTAAAACATGAAATATAGATAGGATTGGATTGAAGAAGAAAACCACAGCCAAATGGCATACAGGATAAGGGAGCTACAAAAGGTGAGGCAAACCTGACCAGGCACACCCTCCCAGGAGAGAGCAGTTGCCTAGAGGATAATGGGACCCTGGATTAAATAATAATCACAAGATTATTAACTAGAAAAAGATATCTACAAAATAGAAAAATTGGCAAAAGATATGTTGTAGTTCACAAAAAATGTTAATAGCTTTATATACATAAAATATGCTCAGGCTTAGTCATGATATAACTGTCTAATTCATATTTTGACATCTTAAAGCTGAGGAAATGGGAGGCAATTATATTCTAAGGCTGAAGCCCACATAATTGGATTTACTGGCTTTATGAAATAATTCTTAAAGAGCTCTCTCTTACTCTCTTTGCCAGCTAAGTGTACAACCTTAAGTCTCCAGCCTACAACTTGAGAGCCCTCACCAAAGCCCAATTATGCCAGACTCTGGTCTCCAGCCTGAGGTGAAATAGAAGTGATATCCCATTGTCTTTGTTGAATTCTGTTGGTCAGAAGTAAGTCATTAGTCTCACAGTGCTCTGAGTTTTTGTGGATGCTGCACACCACATGATATGCAGCACAAGGGTCTGATTTTACATATAATGGAAAGTCACTGGAATGTGTAATTAGTAGCAAGATGGCAATATTTGGATTTTACCCTCTTACTAATTCAGAATGAAAAATGAGGCCCAGAGAAGTGACTTTCCAAAACTACACTGCTGGTCCCAGGTCTGAGTTGTATTCCATGCTACCTCCCACCCATTCTTGTAATTCATCTCTAAATTTGTGCATTATCTTCATGTGACACTATGCCATGAGTTTTGTCTCATTTGTACCTGATGCATTTTCTAGAAGATGCTGGTATAATCCCCATTGCGTAGGTTAGGAGGCTGGGTAGGCACCAAAATACACAATGACTTCTAGGTTCACAGAACTGGTTAGAAAAAAGTAGTTCTGATCCAGCTATGTCACCACAAACCTGGGGCCCTGACTGCGTCCAGTCTCTGTAGGGGACTGAGAGGCTGTGCTTGCATAACTGTGTACAGGCAAGGAGTTGACATGGTGGGGAGCATGAGAAATCAGTATCCCAGTAGGGCCTTTGGGTAGGTCTTATGGAAGGAAGGGGTCTTGGGGATAGAACCCTGAAGTGACCTTACTTTCTCAGTGACAGACCCCAAGATAACTTAGAACCCTGGTAACCAGGCACCTACATTCTAGAGACAGCCCCAGTAGTCAACTCACTCAGTAGGAAATGCTCAAGAGAGCAAGATGTTCTTTTGCTATATCCTGACTTTCCAAGGCTCTTGATTTAGTAAGGCCTGACGTGAGGACGCTTTTCAACAATGCAGGAATTGGCTCAACTCTCACCACTGATGTCTCTGGCCATTTGGCAGAGGGCATGCAAAGGTAACAAAGGGCATCTCAAGAGAGGCCCATGCAGGTGAGGCCTCACCTGTGATCCTATTAAGTAAGACTCACATGTCTTTCTGACACCATGTGTTGGGGAAAGCAAGTGCTGAGGAGGCTATTTCTGGACAGGAGCAGATCATCAAGTGTTGGAAGCCTTAGTGAGTTGGTCAGGTTCATACCCTAGGGCATGACAGGACGGGGAGGTGAGTGTTGAAAAACAATTTTGTCTTCTTGGATGTGAACCCCAAGACTTCAAACCGTGATCTGGTTTCCTCCCTGGCTGAAGGTCTATGGGAATTCTCTTTTATGCCTGATATAGGGATAATTACTTTTGTTTTTTATATAGGGTCTCACTTTTGTCTTGCAGGCTGAAGTGCAGCTGTGTAATCATGGCTCAATGAAGCCTCAACCTTTGGAGAACTTTTAATGGAAGTGTTCCCCTGTGATGACAACCAGGCAACCACTGATGCCCCCTGGTCTAGCTGCAAGGCACTCTCTTTGCAGAGCTCCATGCAGGAGATCAATAAAAAGCTGTTTGATGGGTCCAACTACTCCATCTCTTTGGATGAAGGGCAGGTATACCATGACACCAACCATATCTAGCTCTGGGCTTGGGTGGCAGTGGGCACAGAGAGGTCTTTGCAGACAGGGATCAGAAGAGACAAAAGTGGGCCCAGGACCAAGACCCGAATATGTAGGCACCCTGGGATCTGTCCTAGGGCTTTCCCACTAGGGTAACTCACCATTCTTTCCCAAAGGAGTCTGGCTTTCATGAATCCTAAATGGCAAATTGTTAGGCACAAATCCCTGTTCACATACTTATAGGAATATCAGAGAAGACATTTTTCTGTTGCTTTTACTTCACACTAGGCCATGAGTATCTTTGCATGTTGCTGTTTTTATTAAATAACTGCACCCAGGTATCTCTTATAGCAGGCAGCTCCACTGCCCTGCCAGACCTTCTCTATACCTTACACACCAGTACTTTTATGAGGGAAGTGTTTACAAAAGGGGAGCTGGGGGTTAACCCAAAAAGGTTAAGGTATCTTATGCATTTCTCTGCAATGTGTCATCTCAGAGAACTCATGCCTACAGTCCCATCAGGGCAGGAGCTCTGCCCTTACATGTCTTGATATCATGTCTTTATGTTATTTCATAAAGCTGTTTCCCACAGTGGCTCAGCCTTTCAATGCTGGTGGAACCTGGCATGAAGAAATTTTATTTCCACTTCAGTCGTGCTGCAGGAAACATTTTGTTATGTGTCCTAACAGACTGTAACGGTTTGCTACGCTGTCATAACACAGCATCACAAACTCAAGGCTTTAATAACAGATTTTTTTTCTCACAATTCTGGAGGATAGGAGTCTGACGTCAAGCTTTGGCTGGGGTGTTTTTTCTGAGGCCATTTTCCTTGACTTGTAGATGGCTGTCTTCCATTGCTGTGTTCACAGGATCTTCTGTTTCTGTACCTTTACCATCACTTCTTACAAAGACCCCAGTCATATTGGATTAGGGCTCACTCCAATAAACTCACTTAACCTTAATTACCTCTATAAAAATCATATGTCCAAATATACTCCCATTCTGAGGCACTGGCTATTAAAACATGTGAACACATACATTTTTGGGAGAAAATGCAATTCAGCCCATAATATATAGTAATCACCTGCAGAAAGGGGTAACCTGGTGAAAGAATATGCATGGGTAAAACTTTAATAGGTATAGCCAGATTACTTTCCAAAAGGGCTGTGGCAAGTATAATGTCCCCAGCCGTCTCTCAATATCACTGGTTCCCTACATCCAGCCTCCCTTGAATGTTAAGACTTAATTTTTTGCCAATCTGGTGTCTGTGTGACAAAGAAATTCATGTAATTCCTTGCATTTCCAGTTGTTTAACAGATAAGTTTGAGTCACCTTTCAGTTATTTAATATTTATTTGGGGTTTCTCTTCCCTGCGTCATCTGCTTCCATTATTGGCCCTGCAGTTTCCCAGCCTTTTTCTCTTTGCCAGGTGAGAAACTGCTGTAGCTGTTTCTTAAGACTCCCCTTAAAGAAAACAAGTAGATGCGTTAGGTCAAAAGGGTTATTGTAAATCGTCTTGCTCTATGTATTCTTTCCAAACAAAGAAAAAAATAAAACTTCTCCAAGGCTCTTTTCCTCCACATGACAGCAAACAGAACTTCGGATAGCTTACAAGAAAATTCATACCACTCTCACTCTGCACGTTCCCAATTCTGAACCACATGCTTTGAGTAGCCATTTGATGTGCAAAAGCCTGTGTTTTCTCATCTCTACAATGAGTATGTTTTTCAGGATTCACAGTAGTCTCTTAATACAGGCTATTAATACAGATGTGTGCTGTTGCTCCACAGCTGACAAATACCATAAAAATGTCTTGAAAGTATTAATGTTTGAATCAATCCCCAACCTCCACATCCAGTTTTACTTTGGAAGCCTAGAACCTTCTCTATAAATACTCATGCCCACCACATGCACTGACGTACTGGAATTTCCTGGTCTGAATTTCAATCCCCAAAACACCTGAGGCTCATGCTCCTATTAGTGACTGTAGTTCCCTCCTTGTCCCCTGCGTAGTATAAAAATGAGTCTAAGCTGAATCTAGAGTAAATCTGCATGATGTGGACCACCAGGCTAGGGAGAAGGGAGACGTTGGTGGAGTTCCTGACTTCAGCTTTGCAGGCTGGGACCATCTTTTCCTTCACCATTTTCCTAGGCTCCTAACCAGGACTTCACCACAGCACCATAGTTCCTGGAGTAGCTGTTCAGAAGCTCAATGTTTGTCCCTTCCAAGACACACTGATGACTGCCACCTATTGGCTGTGTCTTGGAGATGTCCCCAATGTTCCTGCAGCTCTCTGAGCTGAACTTTTCTTTTCTGAAAATGGGCGAAAAGAAGATAAACCTCATAGGGTTCTTGTAGGGACTAATGTCTTGAGACATGGAAAGCAGGTCAACCATGCCTGGCTCCATAAAAAGCCTTCTGCACATGCTGTGGCTGTTCATATTTATTATTTTTTTCTGAATTTTACTGAAACTTTCTGTAACATGCCCCAATGACTCATGTCCCTTATTGTTGGGAAAACCATATCAAAAGCAAGTCCATTTTTGCATTTGTAAATGCGGTTTGACATTTCTTTTGCCTAGTCTTTGTTCTTGACATAGGCAAAACAGGGGTCCCCTGCTGGTAAAAAAAAAAAAAAAAAAAAAAAGGTCCCACGTTTAATAAAATATCTGAGACGGTTCTGGTTGAGATTTATTTAGTCAACACACACACATTAAGCATCTAATCTGAACAGTCACATTTCCAGACACTTGGCATTATTCAATGAACAAAGCAGTTGAGAGTTTCTGGGCCTCAATTTCATTTGGGGAGTCAGAAACTCACAGTAGACATTATCAGCAGTAGACATTATATGTCACGAGAATGTAACATATGATGCCTTCGTGTCCTCCTCTAGGTATAGATGCATCCTCCTAGATTCTGACAAAGATGAAGGATCTCAGAACCAATTATAACTTTTAAGTGAATGCAGAAAAAGAATTTTAGAAAATTCAACATTACTTTATGACAAAATCTCAAAAGAAATTACATATAGAACATACATACCTCAAGCCAATAAAGGCCATATATGACAAATGGATATCTGACATCATGATAAACCTTCAAAAGTTGTAAGCCTTTTTTTAAAGAGGCAAAGACAGTAGATCGATAGTAAGGCAAAGATACCTAATTTCATCACTCTTATTTAACATGCTACTGAATTTCCAAGCCAGAGCAATTAGAGAACAAAACCAAAGTCAGCCAAATTGGAAAGAAAGAAAATAATTATCCCTGTTTGCAGATATCATAGTCTTATGAATAGAAAACTTTAAAAACACTTAGAATAAATTCACTAAAGTTGCAGGATACAAAATCAAGATATAAGAGTGAGTAGCATTTCTATATACTAACAACAAACTATCCGAAAAAGAAATAAAGAAAACAATTGACACCTGTAATAGTTACAAAAAGTTTACTTCCCAATAAAATTATTCAAAAATGTTAAAGATCTCTATATTAAAAGCTAAAGAAAATTGAGGTATACAATTAAACACAAATAAATGAAAAGTTATCCCTTATTCATAATTGGCCAAATTAATATTGCTAAAAAGTCTATGTTACACAAAATGATGTATATATTTAACATAATGTCTATAAAATATCAATAGAATTTTTCACAAAAACAAAAAAACCTAAAATTCATATAGTAGAGCAAAAGATTCTGAAAGCTGGAAGCATTGTACTACTTGACAGCTGAATATACTGAAAGCTACAGTAACTAAAACAGTCCAATACTGGCATTAAAAACAGATAAATAGACCAATGGAGCAGAACACAGAAAGATGAATACCTCACAGTCTCACTCATGTGGAATCTAAACAAGTTGATCTCATTAGAGACTAGAAAGAAGGTTAAGAGATGCTGAAGTTTTAGGAGAAAGGGGCTTAGAGAATTATCTGTTAAATGATAAACAATGCCTGTTAAGCTAGGAGGAATTAGTTCAAGAGACCTATTGTAGTGCAGAGTGACTACAGTTATTGAGAATATATTGTATTTTTTTTTAAAGTGCCAAGACAGTGTTGAGCATTCTCACAATAAAAATAACCATTGAGGTAAAGCGTTTTTAATTAGCTAGAATCAAGCATTTCAAACATCATGTGTTATATGTATATATATAATTATGTGTATATATGTAATTATAATTACATATATACATATATAATTATATATATACATATATCATTATGTATATATGTGTATATATAATTTTGCCAATTTAAAAATAATTTTTAAACACATCATGGAGCGAAAACAATGCTCCAAATACCAAGTCTGCATCTTTTTAAACTTAGCTGAACTATATAGAAAATACAGTTTTTATGATTTTTAAAAATGTCCACTTATCAGCCATAAGCACAGAAACTCTAATATTCACCAGCATGTTCTAGAACCAGCACAGAACATGGGAGTCACCAATGAACTCTATGGCTTTCACTTTAAGTTTGGGACACCTGGAGTTTCTGGTGCTGATGCTAATCATATGGATGACATTAAAGAAGCAGGTGGTGCTAACAGTCCCATCTCTGGCCATGGTGTGAACACAGAAATCAGGTTTGCATTCAAAATCACCAAGGAAATACTTCAATCCAAAAGCTCTCTAGATCTCTGAGTTTTTTAATACAGAAAATGACTAAGGAATTGGCGAGTTATGTGATTATTTATATAAACTCTGCAATGTAAGCTGCACCCATTTAAATAAAACATACTGTGATATGAGTAAGAAACTTCCCAAGATTCCAGTATCAATGGGGAAGAAAAGATTATTCCAAATTTTAAATCCACAGAAGCATTAAAAAATTTAAATTAAATTCAAAAAATTAAATGTAAATATAAACATAAATGTAAATGTTTATTATTGTCTAATATATTACATAAACACTAAAAACTAAAAAATTCTACATGTACACATAAAGTGTGCTATATGTAATTTATAAAAAACTAAATTTAAACTTTTTTGCTTGCCATTAAGTGTCCTTAAGATTTCCAAGATATATTTTTGCTTAAGGGGTTTCCATATTCTGATGTTTCTTTATATAGTGATTATGATATATAGCCTACCATTATTAATGCTTTACCTATTCTAACTGATTTCATGTTTACCACATTTTGTGGTAGAATCTAATAACATTTCTTTCATACAAACATTACTAACTCACTAATTTAATCCTATAAACTGTGTAGAGTACATCCCAATTATGCCAATTAAATTATTCAAATGGTGCATTTATAACTTAAAAATGTCCTCAAACTCTCCAGTTAAATCCAATTTTTCACTATATTAAAAATTTCAAATTTCTTATCACATCCTACAAAATACTGTATGAAATTACATGGGCTGCAGAGAACGTTGAGAAATCTGTAGCCATGATAAGCAAAGAAGGGAAAGGGCTATGACTGACACATAGATGGGGGTGAAAATAAAATAATAGTGAAGTACTGGAGATAACTATGAAATAAACACAATTCCTCTTAATTTCAGAGGCAGTTGTACACCCTGGGTATACATGTGTTTTCTTTACATGCAGAGTTAATGCCATCTCTTCATGCTGAATATTTCTAATCTCTTACTTGTAGCCAAAAAGTGACTTCGACAAGAGTATTTGCTGCTAATTATAGAGCATCTATTATACCCCCAGGAAACCTAGCACGTTCCTGTGTTTGTTCACCTCATTTATATGTCAAAACAACTTTGTGAATTATGAAGCCTTCCCAGTGCACATCTAAACAAATTGGCTCGAAAAAGTAAATAAATTCAATTATGTAAAATATTAAAATGGAAACAAAAACCAAGTAAAAATTGTCTGAAATAAGGTTCTCCAATTGAAATACAAAAATAGAATGTACTCATTAAATAAACTGTAGCAACACACACATTGTAGAATTACATCTTAAAATTATCTTGTGAACATTAATAAATTTTATGAAGGTTATTCTTGGAATTTCTCAGGAATATAGAGAAAATTTCATGAACTTTGGAATGAGAAAACTATATATTAGGTTTAGGATGGTCAACAGACAAGAAAAAAACAGGATCTGCATGAGAAGATTCTGAGCCAGGAGCCATAAGATTTTTCAGAAGTAAATTCAATACAAAGCAGAGAATAAATATTTACTTTCAGAATCTTTGAGATTCCTAGTTTGCTAGTAAATTACCAATACTTTTTAAATTACGTTTTGTTCCAATATTTTTGTTTTACTCTCAAAAAAGTACACACCTATACTCAAACACAATTACACGCTCCATAATTCTCTTAAAGTTAACACTTATGTTTAGAGTGATAGACTTATAAAATTAACTCCACGTTAATCAAAACTAAATGTATGTATGTGTTTTTACAGGCCAGAGAAGTCACAGGCTCAAAGAAAAATGTAGTATGACATTTTGTAAATAGTCATTCAGGATTCAAAATACATGGCTTTTCATTATACTCTTTTATAATTATCATCATAGTGGGCAATTATAATGGTTATACTGAAGATTATATAAGAGTATCATTGTCCAATATTTACAAAAGAAAAAAATTAAAATATAACCAATATGTTAATCAATTTTGTGCTGCTAGAAGGGGATACTTAACACTGGCAAATTAAAAAGAGGTTTATTAGCCTCAGTTCTGTTGGCTATACAAACATGACATCAGCATCTGCTTAACTTCTGATGAGGCCGCAGGGAGCTTTTACTCATGATAAAAGGCAAAGGAGTATCATGGCAAAAGACAAAGCAAGAGGAATATCAGCTTTTTTTTTTTTTTTTTTCTTTTTTTAACAACCAGCTTTCACACGAACTGACAGAGGACTCACTAACTGCAGTGGAAAAAACATCAATCTATTCTGAGGAATCTACACCCATGACCTAAACACCTTCCACTAGACCCCGCCTTCACCATGGGGAAACATATTTCAACATGAGGTAAGGTACAAAAAACCCAAAGCATATCATATAAAAAAAATTTCCCAAGTTGTTTGAAATTAAAAGCCACTGGGAAAAGAGACTACTAGAGGTATCCTTTCACTGTTACCCAGCAGTGTATTGTTACTATCTGTTACCTACAACTTTGGGTAAAGTGGTATAGGTTAATTATTGTGGCAAGATGTACTTCATTCAATGTAAAATATTCTTAACACATTAAAAATCATTTTGTTTTATTAAAAGAAACTGCATTCTAAAAATAACATTTCAAAAGCTACTATATTTTATTACCTTAATGTGCAACTCATAAAACAATTTACTACTAAAATTCAAAATGTTTTATTACTATAATGCAAAATACTTCTCTGAATACCTAATGTGTTACTTAAAACACTGTTATACATCAACAAAAAGCATTTCTACTTATATTTTCCTTATAAATGTTACATTTCAGCACCCTTAATCACTCATGAAAAAGCATATAAATGATGGTCATCTAATATAGAAGAACTTCTCATAGCTCTTACGCAGCAACAAATGACCACATGCTTTAACGTAAACAATAAATATAACAAAATCAAGTTATTTGAGATTTGAATTACGTCAATATTAAAACATATAATAAAAATAAAAAACTTTTAATACGAAAAAGTATAACATGAATGTAACTACTTCAAAAAGACATCATCTCTTGATTCATTTAAATTTTTTTTTTACCATTCTGTTACAGTTTATTATTAACTTATTTTCATTACAAGTAAGCCAAAAATAGTTTCCAATATTTAGAGAAAATTTACTCCTAATTAATTTATATTTTTGACTTTAGAAAAAATTGCAGACAGAATCATATCCTGAACAAATACAAGCTGTGACCTATTTACATCTTGATCAATGTTACAAGCCAGGGCCAAAAGATATTTTAATTCTGGGCTATTGCAGAAGAGTTTCTGGTTATATCAGGAAGTTAAATCATCTGAACAATTATTATTAGAGTTTTAACTAAGTCCAGTGAACTGTAAATAGGCAAGTTGGATCTCGTTTAGGCAGAAAATTGGGCTGTAGATGTAGGGTGTGTGGTGATGCTTATTGAATCAAACAGACCCTGTCATCTGCAAAAAAGAAAAAAGTAACTTGGTGTCATAATCTGTACTCTTGATTTTCTTGGTGAGTCTTTGACCATGTATTCTTATCTTTATTTATTTTTGTCTTTGTTTAAGAGCAACTAAAAAAGTCATTGAAAGGTGGAGTATATGGTATTATCTATCACTCATTACTCCTAGGCCATGTGACTCAATTCTTCCTATCTTACTTCCTTTCTAAGTTCTATAGATTATTTTTGTATGCATTTTAGGCATTTTTATCCTTTGAAAAATTTTAAATTATTGGATTGTTTCAAATATCTTTCATACATATTCTAAAAATAACAAAGACTTTGCATTCACATTACATTGCTTTCATGTTATCAGTGTCTAGCTATTACTAACCTCTTGGCATGCTGTTCATACTCATACACTCAATGTCTCCCTCAGTTTTGGCTATTCCCTCTTTCTTAACTCTCATTTTACTGCAGATTCTACTGATACCTTCTTTCAATGCCTCCTCAAATTGAGAAATAACTAACCCCTTTTTCTGGAATATTTATAATTGACTTATACAATTGTTTTCTAACTGGTTTCTTGCTCCTCTGATTAACTTCACACACTCCTGCTGGAGTTGTTTTCCAAAACACAAATATGAATATAACTTTCTATAGCTTTTAAATTTCTAATTTACCTTTCTTGCCAAAAGATAAAATCCACACTTCTCAATCTGTTACTTAGAGTTTTCAAGCACATAGCTTCCTGCAAGCAACTCTCTCCAGTTCATTCTCACCATGTTTTAACAATACACTTAAAAAAAGTTAGTATCAGACTTCTGCTCCTTTGCT
This sequence comes from Macaca mulatta, assembly GCF_049350105.2. Classification (NCBI taxonomy): domain Eukaryota; kingdom Metazoa; phylum Chordata; class Mammalia; order Primates; family Cercopithecidae; genus Macaca; species Macaca mulatta. The sequence continues at coordinate 85,387,034 of NC_133406.1, read as the reverse complement.
CAAGCATTTCATTCTGTCTGGAAATTTCTTACCTTAAATATCTCTACATCAACTTCACTATGCTATACCATATTTTTGTTGCACTAGCATACATGAACAATCATGTCCAAGTTAAGTCCCACGTAAGTAAGAATTTCTACAGCCACATACTAGGATCTTAGCACCCCACTAAGATTGTCATCATCCAACCATCTCCCAGAATAGGAAGTAGTACACAAGGATGTACACATAATTAGTAAAAAATATAAAACATCTTCCTAAAACACAAATTTGAATCCATAGTAAATTATAACCTTTTATATTAAAGTTATCAATGTAGTAGAATAACTATTGCTGTTGTTTGATCTCTTAGGCATTTTGTCCTTCATTGAAGAGACTTATTCCTCTTGACACCATATGATTCTGAGAGGGCTTCCATATTACATCCTGTCTCTGCCTCCTTAGCTCTAGTTGATTGATCTAGTGCAAATCTGACCCAAGTTAGATGAATCAAAGCCTTTCCCTGTGATTTTTTCACCCAGACTCTGACATGAAAAACTACCTTTATTTATTTATTTATTTATTTATTTATTTATTATTATACTTTAAGTTCTAGGGTACATGTGCATAACGTGCAGGTTTGTTACATATTTATACTTGTGCCATGTTGGTGTGCTGCACCCATCAACTCGTCAGCACCCATCAACTCGTCATTTACATCAGGTATAACTCCCAATGCAATCCCTCCCCCCTCCCCCCGATTCATTTAAATTTACATACAACTAAATTATCTATTTAAACTTTGAATTATTCTTGACAATCAACACTGCTTTAAAGTAACATCTGAAACTGTTAGTGCCTTAGTACTTTCTATAGTAAATTATGTAATGTTTTATTTAGACTTAATTTTGGACATTTGTTTGTATTCACTGTATCTGTAAAATATATTCTACTATACTATAAACTCTGGTGTTTTCTAAGGTATATATCTTGAAAAAATGTTTTTCCACATTTGTAGGAGGATTTTTCCCCCATAAAATCCTCTAAAGTTGAAAAAAGTCTGAATAATTGTTTAAGGGTTTTCCTCTGGTACAGATTCTATTTACAGGATGATCTTTGAAATAAACAAAGGTATTGTAATATTCTATATTTATACATTTCATTCAGTATAGTGTTGTGCACCATGAAGCTTACATTTTGTGAAACATCCTTAAACAGTCATGATGCTCATACCACTTTTATTCAGTATGAAATTACTGAAGCCATGTATAATGTAAGCAGTTTTTAAAGACTGCCACATTTTTCACATTTGTCAGGTTCCTCTCCAGTATAAGTTCTCTTATACTTACTATGGATTGAGGATTGGTAAAACCCTTTTCCACATTCTTTACATGTGTAGGGTTTCTCTCCAGTATGAATTCTTTTATGACGAGTAAGGCTTGAGAACTGGTTAAAGGCTTTGCCACATTCTTCACATTTGTAGGGTTTCTCTTCAGTATGAATTCTCTTATGCTTACTAAGGATTGAGGACTGGTAAAAAGCTTTGCCACATTCTTTACATTTGTAGGGTTTCTCTCCAGTATGAATTCTCTTATGGCTAGTTAGGTGTGAGCACTGTTTAAAAACTTTGCCACATTCTTCACATTTGTAGGGTTTCATTCCAGTATGAATTCTCTTATGTTGAGTAAGGCTTGAGAACTTGTTAAATGCTTTGCCACATTCTTTGCATTTGTAGGGTTTCTCTCCAGTATGAATTCTTTTATGCTGAGTGAGGTTTGAGAATTGAGTAAAGGTTCTGCCACACTCTTCACATTTGTAGGGTTTCTCTCCAGTATGAATTCTCTTATGGCTACTTAGATGTGAACACCGATTAAAAGTTTTGCCACATTCTTCACATTGGTAGGGTTTTTCTCCAGTATGAATTCTTTTATGACGAGTAAGGCTTGCAAACTGTGTAAAGGTTTTGCCACATTCTTCACATTTGTAGGGTTTCTCTCCAGTATGAATTCTCCTATGTCTAGTTAGGTGTGAGCACTCATTGAAAAGGTTGCCACATTCTTCACACTTGTAGGGTTTCTCTCCAGTATGAATTTTCTTATGTTGAGTAAGGTTTGAGAACTTGTTAAAGGCTTTGCAACATTCTTTGCATTTGTAGGGTTTCTCTCCAGTATGAATTCTCTTATGTTGCATAAGGTTTGAGAACTGGGTAAAGGCTTTGCCACATTCTTCACATGTGTATGGTTTCTCTCCACTATGAATTTTCTTATGGCTAGTTAGCTGTGACCACCAATTAAAAACTTTGCCACATTCATCACATTTGTAGGGTTTCTCTCCACTATGAATTTTCTTATGGTTAGTTAGTTGTGACCACCAATTAAAAACTTTGCCACATTCATCACATTTGTAGGGTTTTCCTCCAGTATGAATTCTTTTATGTTTGGTTAGGTTTGAACATCGATTGAAAACTTTGCCACATTCTTCACATTTGTATGGTTTCTCTCCAGTATGAATTCTCTTATGTTCAGTAAGGATTGACCTCCGGCTAAAATTTTTGCCACATTCAATACATTGAAAGATTTTGCTTTCAGTTGATGAACATTGAGTAAGTCTATTATAACATTCTTTTTGCCCCTTACCCTCATTCACAGTTCTCCAGTCTTTCACTAAGTGCAAATTGTCAAGGCCCCAGCTTCTATGTCTCGTCAGTGTCACTTTTTGGCATAAATCTTTCATATCCTGCTCTGGCAAAAGGTCTTGAATGGAATAAGATAAAATAGCTGAAAGAAATAAAAATAAAAAGTTATTCTGCTTACTAATCTCCAGTAAATACACTTTACAAATCTAATAAATATTATATCAAAGACATTAACAAGATGGCATAATAAAATACCACAGGCCCTGATTCCTTTTTGAACATATAAACTTAACAAAAATATACTGACCAAAATGCCTTTCTGAAAACTATAAAATCTAGTTGAGTGTGCAACACCCTAGGTGAGCACAATTGCAAAATCCACATAGAATAGAAAGTAAAGTTTGTTACATTTATACATAAAACCTTTCCTCCACCCCAATATAGCATGGTGTCTTTAAGAGTAAACTTCAAACTCCTGGCTTCTCCCTCAAAGCAAAAAAACAAAAAACAAAACATTGCACATGTGCCCATACTTCTGGCTTTTAGGGGCTTTCCAAAGACTGGTTTCTGTCTCCCATAACAAAGACTGTTGAAAGAAATGGTGGTATGCTTTGAATGACAGCTTTGATCTGCTAAGAAAAAGGTAAATAATTGTTACTGCAGCAGAGAGATCATAGTGCCACAGACAGACACCAGGTGTAGCACATGATTACAGGTTTTTACAAAGAAACATGAACAAATCTCTTTAGCTGAACAGTAAACACACGATTCCAGAGAAGACAAATCATAAGAAGAGGTTTGAGAGGCTACAAGGATCTCCAGCCTGGCAAATAGCTAGTAGCCTTCTCCAGGACAAAGCCACTTATAAAGAGTGTGACAGGTGGCATTTTATTAATGCCCAAATATGAACCAAAGATTACAACATATGCAAAGTTATCAGGGTAACATGGTCCAATCAAGGAAACAAACTAAATAAAAAATTAATTCTAAGAAAATAAATATGTATAAATTATCTAAATAATTCAGATGACTCAGTAAGTGAAATGGGAACAAAGACAACTAAATAAAATCAGGAAATGGGAGTATCAACAAAATAATAAAATGTATAACAAGAAACAAAGTGTGGGACTAAAGAATACAAGAAAATAACAGAAATGTTTAAACAAAAGATGTAAAAAAATCAATAATAAACACAAAAAGACCCATAAGAAGACACATTATAAGCAAGATTTTGAAATCACAGAGAGGAATAAGATGTTGAAAGCAGCAAGAGAAAAGTGATGTGTCATTTATAAGCATTCTCCTATGGGATTACCTGTGAATTTATCAACAGAAACTTTGCAGGGAAAAAGGGAGTTAAGTGATATAGTCAGGGTGTTGAAAGAAAAAACAAAAACTTTCAAGCAAGAATACTATTAACAGTAAAACTGTCCTTCACAATTAAGAGAAGATGAAGACTTTCCAAGATAGCCAAATGCAGAAAAACTAAATCACCAGTAAAACTGTCCCATAGAAAATGTAAAATGGACTCCGGTCCATTGAAAATAAAATGTGTCATTAAACAAAAAATTATATACAAATACATAACTCTCTGGGAAAGATGTATACATACACAAAAATAAAATTCTGTAGTTTTATAATGATGGTGCTGAAAACACTTTTACTTACGCTCTACGATTTGAAAAATGCATGAGAACAATAATAAACATCTGTTGATGTCTATATAATATGAAATATATAATTAGTGACATCAATAATATGAAGTTTAAGGTAAATATAACAAAAAAAATTTCTGTATGCAACTGAAATTAAGCTATTACCAGTTTATTATATGTTGTTGTAACTTTGGGGGTTTTATAATTCTCATGGCAACCACAAAGAAAATACCTACAGAGATACATATAAACACACACAGAAGAAGAGAGTAGAAGCATGTTACTAAGCTCAGAAAACATACTGGAAGACAGAGAGAAAAAGAGGAAAAAATGGCTACAAGAATCCGATAAAACAATAAATGACAATAGTAAGTAATTATGTTTTAGACAGCTATTTAAATATTCATCAACAAAACATCCCAATCAGAAGACTGAATAAAGAGATTTAGAAAAAATTTTAAAAACCACAAACTATGTCTTGTCTCCAAGAGACTAACTTTAGATGACTGGCATAATAGTGGGAGGAAGAAAAAAGATTCCATGCAAATGGTAACCAAATGACAGTTGGAAAGGTAACAATTATATTGGGAAAAGTACATTATATGTCAACAACTGTTATATTTCACAAAGTATACTTTAAGCCAAACTTGTCACAAGAGAAAATATGAACATCAAGTAATAATAAAAGTGTTCATTTATTGGAAACATATAATTTATAAGCATGCATGAATACACATAAGATTTACTGAGAACATAGGTTCCCCATTAGGTTTCCCAAATATATATGTTTATTTAAAAATCCCACACAAATTTGAAATGCAAAGAGAAAACTAAATGGAAGTGCAACTGTATAGGAAGAATAAAATCAGCAAGTTGTTGGAACAGGAGGTCCTCTTCTTGTATATCTCCCAAAGCAACAAAAACTTATCAACCATCTATGGACATAAGTGCCTTTGTGAGAGAGCCGGGCACCATGGCTCATATTTGTAATTCCAGCTATTTGAGAGGGTGAGGCAGAAGGATTACTTCAGGCCAGGTGTTTGAGACCAGCCTGGCTAATAGAGCAAGACCCTGTCACACAAAAAGTACATTTATGATTGCTTTGTGATTCGGGGAGGGAGTTGTAATACCCTGCCAAAAGCACAAGACCAAGGAAAGCCTTTTTCAGAAAGTAAGTTTACCTTCAGATGGCAAACTTGAGGACCGCTGGTCTTGGCTACAGATGAAGAAATGGCCCATTTAACATGATTCCACTTAGAATTCTGAAGTAACACTGTAACTGTCATTAACTCCTCCCAGCCATAGTCAAGAAGAGGTACTGCCCATTCAGAGAGCTAGGGTCAGATGCTCATTCATGGCCATAGACGCAGAACTGCAGACCTTGACATTTACTGTGGTCTCTGAAGCAGGTGAATAACTCAGTTCTAGACCTTTAAGCTACATTCCATGGCCAGTCCTGCCAACCTGGAGACCTGTGACCTGGTAAAAACCTTGCAAGTACTGGGTGGGAGCGACACACATACAAACACTTGGTATTAGGCCAAGTGTCTGCCCTACAGATCAAAGTGCTGAAGGCAACTCAGTTGGCCAAGTAATAAGACAGACTTCATAAGCACACAAGCCCCTGGTAATAAGCCCACTAAAGATAGACCCCATTGTGGACCCTGCAACAACCTTAGGACTCAGGTATATAATCTCTCTACTGTGAACCCAGAAAAGATCTCATCAGCTGGGGACCCAATAGGATAAAATCTTTACCTGTATAAACCAGTTTATAAGAACTGGTAGAGGTGTTTGCTCCTTCAAATGCACAGACACCAATGCAAAGTGATATTGTGCCCATTATCAATGCTTCTATTTTAACATAGTCCTGGAAGTCCTAGACAGAACAATTAGGCAAGAAAATTTTGTAAAAGCCATAAGAACTGAAAAGAAATAAGTAAAAATATTGCTGTTTGTTGATGACATCATCTTATATGTAGAAAGCCTAAGAAATAAACCAAAAATCTTAGTAAATTAGCGGAATATAAAAGGTTATACAAATATCAGTTTTGTTCTAGTACACTAACTACAAACCATTTAATAAAAAAACTCATTTACAGTAACATCTAAATTTCTTGGCAAAAAAATTTAAACAACATGAAAAATCTTTACATTGGGAAAGAAAATATTGATAAAAGAAACAAGAAAAAACAAATAAATGTAAAGATACCCAATGTTTATGAATTGGAAGACTAATTATTGTAAAGTGCCATATTATCCAAAGCAATCAAGAGATTCAATAAACTTCCTATCAAAATTACAATGGCATTTTTAAAAATAATAGAATAAAATTTTAAAATTTATATAGCATTACAAGACACTGAATTGTGAAAGCAATCTTGAGAAATAATAACAAAGCCGGGGGCATCATACTTTCTGATTTAAAGCTCTATTTGAAAACTATGGTAGTAAGAGTAGGATGGCATAAACACGAAAACTGATACAAAAATGGAACAAAATAGAGAGCTCAGATATAAACCCATGCATATAAGGTCAATGAATCTTTAACAAGGGCGTCAAGAATACACAGTGTACAAAAGATAGTCTCTTCAATAATTGATGCTGGGCAAAAAGAATATCTTCATGCAAGTGAAATTAGACCATTTTTTTCTTACACGATACCAAGAAATTAACTCAAAATAAAGACTTAAATGCCAGATAGAAATCCTTAAAAATCTTAAAAGAAAATATATTTTAAACACTACTTGATATTGGTTGTGGTAATGATTTTTTGGATATGACATCAAAAGTACAGGCAACAAAAGCAAGTATTAACAAGTTGGACTGCATGAAACTAAAAAGCATCTGTACAGCAAGAAAAACAATAAAATAAGAAAATCTGCAGGATGGGAGAAAATATTTGCAATCCATAAATCAAATAAAAGGTAGATATCAACAATATATGAGGAACTCATAGAAATCAAAAGGAACACAATAATAATGATAATATTAATAATAAAATTGAAAAACAGGCAAAAGACCCAATAGATATTGTTCCAATGAAGACATACAAATGCCAACAGATATATCAGAGGGCTATCACCAATCATCAGGCAATCACAAATCAAAACCATGATGAAATATCACTTCACACTTAAGATGACTAATACATATATATTAAAAAGTGAGATAACGGTTTGACAATAATGTGAAGAAAGGGGCTAAGAGCAGTGGCTCATGTCTATAATCCCAGCACTTTAGGAGGCTGAGGCGGGCAGATCACCTGAGATCAGGAGTTTGAGACCAGCCTGGCCAACGTGGTGAAACCCCGTCTCTTCTAAAAATACAAAATTAGCTGGGTATGGTGGCACATGCCTGTAATCTTGGCTACCTGGGAGGCTGAGGCAGGAGAATTGCTTGAACCCGGGAGGTGGAGGTCATAGTGAGCTGAGATCGTGCTATTGCACTCCAGCCTGGGCAACAAGAGCAAAACTCCATCCCAAACAAAACAAAAGAAAACAAAACACACAATGTGAAGAAACAGAAATCCTGTACTGTATACTTTAAAAGTTGTAAATTGGTGAAGTCATTATAAAAATTGGTATAAAGGCTCTTAGAAAAAGATACAAGTATAAAATTCAACAATCCCAGTTCTGTGTATATAACCAAAGGAAATGAAATCAGTATCTCAAAGAAATATCTGCATCCTCATATTTATTACGGTATCATTCACAATTGCCAAGATATGACAATAACCTAAATGTTTTTAGACACTAGATGGATAAATATGGTTTACATACACAATAAAATATTATTTGGTCATAAAAATAATTTAATTCTGCTATTTAAACAACACGGATGGACTGGAAAGACATTATGCTAAGTAAAATAAGCCAGACACCAAAAGGCAAATACTGTATGATCTCACTTGTATAGAGAATCCAAAACGGTGAAACTCACAGAAGCAGAGAGTACAGAGGGAGTTGGCAGGGCCTAGAAGTGAAGAAATTGGGAAGGTGTTTTTCAGTTTTTGTTTTTTTGAGACGGAGTCTTGCTCTGTCGCCCAGGCTGGAGTGCAATGGTAGGATCTGGAGTGCAGTGGCTGTTCGCTGCAGCCTCCACTTCCCAGATTCAAGCAAATTCTCCTGCCTCTGCTTCCCGAGTAGCTGGGATTACAGGCACCCGCCACCATGCCCAGCTAATTTTAGTTTTTTTAAGTAGAGATGGGGTTTCATTATGTTGGCCAGGCTGGTCTCAAACTCCTGACCTCAAGTGATCCGCCCACCTTGGCCTCCCAAAGTGCTAGAATTGTTGTTTGGTTTTAAGATGAACAAATTTAAAAGATCGAATGTGTAATTTCATGAATACAGTTAATAATGTCTTGTAGGCTTAAAATTTGCTAAGGTAGTAGACATTAGGAATTCTCACTCCAAATCAATTTGAGTGTGTTAATTATAGTACAATGTGTACACATCAAATTTTTATGTTGGACATTCATAATTTGTATTTGTAAAAGAGTTGTTACACACACAAATAAATATATATGCATGCATGTATATGTATGTATACCCCAGTAAGCTTTATAGTAAATAAAAACAAATTTAAAATATAGTTATTTAAAAATAAGGTAAAAGGTGGGAGTTTAATATACGCTCAGCAATCTTCCAAGCTCCCTAATAAAACAGTATTGTTTTTAAATGTAGGGAGTAGATATATTAAATTATATTACTGTTGATACTGTAACAATGTGGGCATAGAGTTTAAATTACCAATCTCAGTTTTTACTTAGAAAATAAAATTTTGAAGTAAAATAAGTTTAGATTTTCTTATATTTAGTGTTCTGATAAAATCACTGAGTATGAGCTTCTGTAAAATCACATTTGAAACCTCCATAGGATAGAAAATCATAAAGCTGAAAACACAACATATGTTTGTGGTGTTCCTGGGATTTCTGAACCAAATGCCAATATACCACTACTCTCACAAATTTCAGACAAGATGCAAAAAGAGAATTAAATGGTATAAAATAGAGTTCCTCAAAAATATGTAGATATGCCTATGTTCCACAAAGCAACGGAAAAGCAGTCAGATTATATAGTGCCTTATAAACCATGAAGAGGACTTTGCTTCACTCTGTAACCTCAAAGGAAAATCACTTCATGGTAGTGGAATCCTTAGAGAACTTAAGAGCATGGGGCAGAAGATGCTCCTGTGAGAGGAAGACAAAGAAACTCAGGCTTTTCTGAAGCAGAGCTGCCCAAACCACATTTTCATTTCTGGCTTTCTCCTTGACATTTGGGCCTCTAACCTGTGTCATCTACTTTATTTACTCCTACCTGCCTTGAAATTTGGCTACTATCACCTGTCTCTTTAAACTCCCAGGCTGTTTTCTTTGTTCTAGACAGGTGACCAGGTCTGGATTAGACATAGCAAGACCTGTTTCATTAGAAAAAATAACATGACTCTTGCTGGCACACTCCAATTACCAACCTAGTACGGTGCTTGGTAGGAAAACAATTTTTTAGAAGGTTCTAGAAAATTACTCCCAAAATACTATTTTCTGACATTAACTATACAATATTTAGAAAGGACTTTAAATGCATAGGTTCTTTTTGTTTGTTTGTTTGTTTGTTTGTTGAGATGGAGTTTAGCTTTTGTTGCCCAAGCTGGAGTGCAATAGCATGATCTCGGTTCACTGCAACCTCTGCCTCTCAGGTTCAAGTGATTTTCCTGCTTCAATCTCCCAAGTAGCTGGGATTACAGGCACATGCCACCATGCCCATCTAATTTTTTTTTTTTTTTTTTGTATTTTTAGTAGAAATGGGGTTTCACCATGTTAGCCAGGCTGGTCTTGAACTCCTGACCTCAGGTGATCTGCCCACCTCGGTCTCCCAAAAACGTATAAGTTCTTAGCTCCACTACCCAATACTACTAAATCAAAACTTGGTAGTGTAATTAGATTTTGAGGTGTGGGCAACAGTATCTTATGCCACTAAAGTTCTGGAATTACCAGTCATCTAGACTGAAGAATTTAGACCTTAAAATGTATGTCAAGATGAAACATTTTGAAGATTTTATTTTCTACACCAACAAATTCCCAAGTTTTCCTTAGAAGCAGAGATCAAAAACTCATTCATGCAAATGACAAACTCTCAGGTAACATTTCAGGAGTGAAAAATATGAAATTCATAGTATGAAATATAAATTGTGTATTGAAGTTATCCTCACCCAGGGAGACCAGGTTTCTGTAGTTCTCGAACATCACATCCCTATACAAATTTCGCTGGGCAGGGTCCAGACATGCCCACTCCTCTGGAGAGAATTCTATGACCACATCACTGAATGCCAATAGTCCCTGGGGGGAAAAAATACACACACATTTACAAAATGTGCCATGGGCAGAGTTCTTAATTTGACTCCAACTGAATTGAAGACAGTAAAGTGAACTTTTTCTGGCATAAATTGTCCAGTAAGATACTGTTTAAAACACAAAGATTCTCAAATGCATTCTGTAACTCTAAGGAAAGAGGATGGCATAAGATTTACAAAACCAGTGTAGATGCTATACTTTTGTTAAGCGTTATAGTATAAAAATAAGGGTGCCAATACAGGCATTACATATTGGACAGCTATATTTACATTACACAAGATAAGTTGGATAAATTTCTCAGAAGGAAAAATCATCTGAAGTGCCTCTCAGATTTTAATGCATATGACAAGAAATTGGAAATCTGTTTAAAATGTAGATTTTGATTCAGAAGGTCTGGGCTGAAACCTGACTTTCTGAATTTTGAACAAGTTCACCTGTGATGCCAATGCTTCTGAACCAAGGAGAATATTCTGCCAAACATTAAGTGGCAGAGCCTGCATTTATCTCAGTTCATTTGACCATTAAATAAGAGCCTTCATTTTCCAAGGTCAAATAATCTAAGAAGGAGAACTTCTAAATTAAATGTGATGGTTCATGCCCATCAGTTATTAAATCTCCCCAATGTACTTAATAATACAGAGAAAACTAATTTGCTTTATAGTGAAGAAATCTGTCAGAAAGCATCTTAACCTAGTGAATAAAATTAACACCAAGTGTAACAGAAAAAACTGGTATCACGTGTAAAAATGCACAGGAGGAGGTTACAACATTATTGCTGTAACAGCATAGGTCAAGAAGGCAAAATCTGAATCTAATCATAAAGAAACATCAGTTTCATGCAAAATTCCATCAACTTTCTTTTAACTAATCCAAGGACCCGAATCCATCTCCAGTGGGAATCTTGGGCATCCACAACTTCCCATGTTCAACAGATACAAAAGAAACATTCATTTTGCAGGTCAAAAATTTATAGTAAAGATTGCTTATGGCACTTAAAAAGCCTGAATGGATATAAAACATTGATATATAGGAAAGAAATATTTTTCAGAGCCCCTTGACTATCATAAGAAGAAAAATTTAAAAAGTACTTGAAATAAATTTATTAGGCAGAAACATTACAAATATATAAATAAAAGTCTGCAAGTTTTAAACACATGACATTTCTGGAGAAACAGCTGACCCAGCCCCTGACCTAGTACTCATTTACCCGAGAACCAGCCATTTCTTCCTCTTTTTCTGATTTCTGTTCAGATGAGATTATCTGGACAAATCACACATCTTGAGAATATGCCTTTAGAGATGTCAGCACAACTCCTTCACCTGCTATGACCACACACACAGGCAGAAGGACCTTGAAATGCAGAAAAAGCTACTTTCCTGTTTCTTCATCATACAAGACAGGAACAATGAGCTCCTACATAAAGGTCAAAATGTGAGTTTTCATTTTCCTGCCATCAAGTGCCCTTCTGTCCCATGGTAGCCAGCAATTTTGGCTACAATAATAAAAATATTGGCTGCACTGACTTGACCACACCAAACCAAAGGAGAGCAGGCCCTGTGACCTTCCTCTGGAACAAAGGCTGAACTCAACTCTCTCAAATGTATCTAAGGGCCCTCATGCTTGACCCTGGCCTTACCTTAGGATCACATGGGGTACGAAACTAAAACAACAATGTTCTTACCCAGACCAATAGACAGAACCTGTGGGGAGGGTACAAGTGAGAGTATTTCTTTAAACTGGACATGTGATCCTAATTGGAGGCTTGGGCTGAGAGCCACTTAGCTAAGCATTGCTTCTGAAACTTCAATGTGCATATATCATTTGCTATTCTGAGCCCCACTTTAAGTAATGTGATTCTGTAGGTTTGGAAGAGGTCTATTAACTGGTTCCTGTAAGAAGTCCCTGTTCATGTTAATGTTGCTCCTCCTAGGTCCATCACGAGTAGCACTTAGGTAGAAAACTACAGGCACAACAAACAGAGTCCCTTTACACAATACTCTTAGCCCAATACAAATATTTTTGGTCCAAAGTGAAGACCACCAGTCACAATTCTGAAACATGGCATTATCTGCTAGCCCTTTAAAGTTTAAAGAGGACCACAATGTCTGAGCAAATCTCCATTTGGGAAACACCTTGTGCATATACATTAATGCAATGTTTATGGAGCACGTACTATGTGCTGGGAAGTACATTACAAAACACTATGCGGGGAACTTCACATTATGTGAGTTAATCTTCATAAAACCCTAGGAGGTAGATGCGAAGTGTCTCATAATTGCCAGGATGTGAATACAGGGCATACTCTTTCCATTTCTTTTTCCATTTATCTATCACTGATTTTAAAAATAAAATGTATAGGCCAGGCGTGGTGGCTCATGCCTGTAATCCTAGTACTTTGGGAGGCTGAGGCGGGTGGATCACCTGAGGTCCAGAGTTCGAGACCAACTTGGCCAACAAGGGGAAACCCCGTCTCTACTAAAAATACAAAAAATTAACTGGGCATGGTGGTGGGAACCTGTAATCCCACACTTGGGAGACTGAGCCAGGAGAATCGCTTGAACCCAGGAGGCGGGGGTTGCAGTGAGCCAAGACTGTGCCATTGCACTCCAGCCTGGGTGACAGAGCAAGACTCCATCAAAAAAAAAGAAAAAAAAAAGGAATAAAATAAAGCTAAGTATAGATGGAAGAGACACAGAAATAAGTGTGGCATATAGGTTAGAGGAACTTTTTATTGTTGTATTTATATTTACTGTTTTATAACTTGGAGAACAACTACTGGATCCAAAGAAATAGAGAACAGGTTACTGAGTAAAATGTTTTTAGAAACACAGATTTTAATTAAAAAATAAAAATTAAGGCCCCAAAATATAGTCTTTGGCTCCCATTTATCTGTTTGGATTTGGGGAAATTGTGGGAACCAGGTTTGGGGAGGCAGCAAGAGCAGGTACTGAAACCTCTGATCTCCCCTAATCAGTTCTGTGAGGGCAAATTCCAGGGTGGAAACATATTTAGACAAGGTTTCGAAGAGCGTGAATCTGGGCAGGGCTGGGACCCTGGGCTTCACATCTTTATACCACTGGCTGATTTTCAGTTATGTCTTTCCTAAGGCTGCCCACAAGAAACTTGACTTTCACAGTTTGTGTAATTTCAATTGTTTAAGCCAATTCTCTATTCTGTAATGTAACAATAAATATAACATAAACCTTTAGAATTTTCTGGCACTAATATACTAGAAGCTAAATATTTTATTCCTAAGAAGGTAAGAGCATTTACTGCCACCACCACTGCTGTACTACTACTACTACTACTACTACCTCCTACTCCTCCTCCTCCTCCTCCTCCTCCTCCTACTACTAATAATTCTGTTCAAGAATGGCCATTCAGGCCAGGTGCGGTGGCTCATGCCTGTAATCCCAGCACTTTCGGAGGCCAAGGCGGGTGGATCATGAGGTCAGGAGTTCGGTGCCTGTAGTCCCAGCTACTCGGGAGTCTGATGCAGGAGAATGGCGTGAACCCGGGAGGCAGAGCTTGCAGCTTGCAGTGAGCCGAGATCCTACCACTGCACTCCAGCCTGGGCAACAGAGCGAGACTCTGTCTCAAAAAAAAACAAAACAAAAAAAAAAAAGAATGGCCATTCAGGTAGTGACATCAGAACTCACAATAACATTAGGGAAGTAAGGAACTCAAATGAAGCCCAAGTTCCCTGTGCACCTATATCTCTACTTTTTTTAAAAACTGGCCACATACTTCCAAATTCAAGCGTTTACCTACATTTTCTAGACTGAAAGTTCATGCATGATGGAGCCATGACAGCTCCATTTGCTTTTCTAATAGCCATAACAATGGAGGCAATTGGTCCATATATTAGTTTGCATCTCCAGATCTCCTCTTGGTTCTTCATCCAAGTACCAGGAAACTGAAGAAACCCCCATCTAGGTACCAACCAAGAAGATTCACTCTATGAGGGGAGAAACAAACCCTAGATGCCTTATTTCTCTTCCACTGAGATGAAAGCAGAATACCCCATCAACAGTCTTCACAGGACATCCCTAAATGTCTCATAGAATCTCGGATGCTGATGAGACGGGTTCCAGTAAGCCTAGGCTGATGTCTCCATGATGAATCAGGCAGGACCAATTCAAGGTACTTCTATGAGGCCAGGAAAGTAAATTAAACTGCCCTTGTAAAGCAGCCAACCATGTTGGATACTACCTGTCTCTGATCAGCTAACTCTTGGGTAAGAGGAAAGATAAAACTATCCTACTCCAGTAAGAGTTCACAGATGAGGTGTAATTGTGGTCATGACTGGACGTTTTGTGGTGCTGACCTCTCATTGCTAAGGTACTTGTTTACACTTACAGATTCTTCCAGGTTTTGCTGAAGGTAGGCTTTACTCTCCAAAAGAAACTTGGAGACAGGGTGCTCTACTTTTTACTATTTGTACAACTGCAGCAGGTCACTGGACAAAATCTACAAAACATGGAGAAACCCACCCCAAAAGAGGGACTTTACAAAGTCTATGTTGATGTCTCACAAGGTAGATGTCTCCCCTGAGTTTTCTATCCATCCTTAGTTCAAAGTCTAGCCCTTTATTTTGCATCTTAGGCAAATGACAGCCCCTCTGTGTGGACTCTAGGCAGAGTCAACCTGGTTTACTATTTCTGGGAGCTACAGAATGGGGAGAAAATCTAGAGGAGATATGCCCTCATGGAGGCTTCTCTAACAGATGCTGAAGAACCCCAGGACCTAGATTCAAAAGTTTAAGCTGCAGACTTAGGTCTTTGAAGGGCAGGAATGTGACAGGTGCCCTCTGTAGATTCCTGGGCATTTGGACAGCAGGAGAAGGAATGAAGTTGAGGGTCTTAACGCCTACTCAATGCACAGATGTGAGCCCAATTGTTTCTGGGCCCCATAATCTCTGACTCAGTTTTGGGTCTGAAGATGCCAGGGGCATTAAAAGAAAGAACTGGAATATCTGGTTGTTGTTTTGTGAAGTTATGTTTGTAGAAATATGGTCTACTTGCTCTGAAAGAACTGTAGATTCCAAATAGAGAGACCCTTCTATCTAAAAATTGTGCAATATTTTGCTGTACAATTGCAAATTGTGACTAGACGCTCAAAAAAAGAAAGGCCCTTTACAGTGAAGCCTTGTGGGTAACTTATATGTTTATATCATGTTTGGTAATTCTGGACAGCGTTTAAAAAGCAACTAAAAACAAAATTATTTTCAACTCCAGAAAAACTCTCCACAATGGTAGAACAGAGAGAAAACTGTTGCTTTTTTTTTTTAAATAAAATTGAATCACAATGTGATATATATCACAGGTCATCTGCTAACAGATTGCAAAAACAAAAATAAAAGTAATGAAAACTAGTCCTCAAGTAGAAGACAGAATCTTTTTAAAAATATGTATTGTTCAGACTGACCCCATTTTAGGCCTCAGCCCACCTGCACCCAGGCTCTCATTAAAACAGCATGTTGCTCCACACTGCCTTGCGTGTTGGCACACTCTTGGGGTTCCAACCAATACAAGAACCTTACATCTGGTGCTGAGACCCAGGAGGGGCTCAGGTCTGCGTCCCCTGTGGACCCTACCCCTCTACCCTGGAGAGCAGGCCATAGCAGCGGGACAAAGGAAGCTCCTCAGCTTCCAATCGCCTCTCTCTGCATGCACATTGATCACTGATCTCGCCTGCTGGTAAGTTTCCCGGGAGCCCCGTTAGCAGGGGAAACTCTGCATGGCCTCTCTTGGTTTCTCCAGTCCGAAAATCCAAGGTTGGTCCCAGAAGGCTCTGGCATGTGCCAGGTACTTGCTGATCATCTGGTCTCAGAAGGACGCCTCCAAGTCATGTGATCCCGTTCCAGGACAAAAAAGGCAGTGGTGACAATCGCTCCTTTTATCATCTCCTTCCGGTCATCCAGGATGGTCTCCTTTTCCCTGTTCTCCCAAGCCTACCCTCCATTATGGGAAACTCCCAGTCTTCCATTCCAAAAAACAGCCCTCTAGGCTGCCTCATAAAAAACCTGCAAACCTTAGGCCTCAGTCAAGATATCCGCCCTAAGCGCCTTGTCTTTTTTGCAATACAGCCTGGTTGCAGTACGAATTAGATATGGCCTGCAAATAGAACGTTCAACTTAACAATTTTAACTGACGTAAGCAATTATTGTCGACAACTGGAAAAATTGGAAGAAATTCCTTATGTCTAGGCCTTTTTGCACTCAGATTACAACCCGACCTCTGCAATTTTTGCTCACCTGTTCAAATCCTTCTCCTCCATTCTTGCTGCCTTGATCACCTTTCTCCTCCCAACCCTACCTCTTTTTCCTTGTTAGATCCAGCAGACTGCTGTCCACCCCTCCCAGCCCCTACCTCTTCCTCTCAACCGTCTTCTTTAACCCCCCAAGCCTCCTCATTGTCTTCTCAGCCATCTTCCCAGTCAGCTGTATCCACTTCTTTTCCTACACCATCCTCCCTCAGGACAATTCTAGCATTGCCTGTACTCATTCTCCTTTCTCACCACCCTCTCCTGAAGCCTGTAAACCCATCCCACCACCTTATGCCCCTATCTATCCTCCACTGCCTGTTAACTCAACCCCCATTCCCCCTTCACATCCTCAGCAGGAACCACTTCCAGGTTCTCCCTTCTCTCTTGCCCATACTCGCTCAGGCACCAACTTTGGCATGCCCCAACCTTACTTCAGCACCTGTGCTAAAATGCCCCCTCCAGAAAGTAGCAGGAAGCAAAGGTATTATTAGAGTTCATGTTCCCTTCTCCCTCACTGATCTCTCTCAAATTAACAAAAGACTCGGTTTATTTCCAGAAGACCCTGCCTCTTATATTACGGAGTTTCAGTATTTTACCCAGTCTTACGAAGTAACCTGGCATGACCTCTACGTTATCCTCTCTTCCACCCTCACCCCAGAAGACTGGGACTGTTATTTGCACCCTAGCTCAGGCGCATACTGATACAATTCATCACCAGGGTCCTGCCCAGCCTACTGGTGCAGAGGCAGTCCCCAAGCAGGACCCCCACTGGGATTATCAAGACGGGGCCTCTGGACGCCGCATTTGAGACATGATTGTGTGTCTCCTTGCAGCATTCAAAAAGGGTGCCCATAAAGTGGTAAGCTATGAAAATCTTTCAGAAGTCACCCAAGGTCCTGACGAAAACCCAGCCCTTTTTCTCCCTTGTTTAACTGAAGCCATGAGAAAATATACCAACCTAGACCCATCCAGGTGAGAAGGAACCACTATTTTAAACCTTCAGTTCATCTCCCAATCCAACCTTGATATTTGGTGCAAGCTTCAGAAGCTTGATGACGGCCCTCAAACCCTACGGTGAGATCTTCTTAATTTACCCTTCAAAGTCTTTAACAATCATGATGAGGAAAGTAAAAGGCAAAAACAGGCAGAGTTTCAAATCCTTGCCTCCACCATCAGGGGTCCCCTGCTGGCCCATGGGGCGGCCGCTCCACACAGAAGCCTCCTAGCAATTCACCTCCACCTGGCACCTGTTTCAAGTGCGGCAATGAAGGCCGCTGGTCCAGACAATGCCCACACCCAGGTAAGCCCACAAGGCTGTGCCCCTCTGCAGAGGACCCCACTGGAAGTTGTACTATGAGTGGCCCCAGCAAGGACTGCCCCCATCCCTTCCCAAGCAGGCCAAAACCTCCTGCTTGGATCTCATTGGCCTTGCCACTGAAGACTGATGGTGCCCTGGAAAGGACATCCCGGAAACTACCATCACTTCATCCGAGCCAAGTGGTAACCCTGATGGTGGCAAGTAGGCCAGTATGATTTTTAAATTAATACCGGGTAACCTACTCTGCTTTACCTAATTTTTCAGGACCCACCCACTCCTCCCAAGTATCTGTTGTGGGAATTGGTGGACAAGTCTCCAAACCCCGAGTAACCACTCCACTCTTCTGCTCCCTACACACCTTTTCCTTCACTCACTCTTTCTTAGTCCTGCCCTCATACCCAACTCCGCTCCTAGGCAGAGACATCCTTTCAAAACTCCACATTACTCTCCACTTCCATGTTCCCCATAGTACCCAAGACATCCACCTAGACTCCTCTGGCACTTCTAACTCTCTTCTGCTCCTCCAACCTGACACGTTAAAACATGCAACTTTTCCTTATCCCCCATCTGTAGTTAACCCCACTGTTCAGGCGCAAAACACCACATCCCCGTCCGCATTACCCTTAAAGAGCCCACCCAGTTTCTATCACAGAAGCAGTATCCCATCCCCCAAGCAGCTCTTGTAGGCCTAATCGTTTCTCACCTCCTCGCCAGTCACCCATCCACCCAACAAACTTCCCTTTTAACACACCAGTTCTACCTGTTAAAAAGCCAGGAGCTCATCGCTTAGTCCAGGACCTCAGGCTCATTAACCAAGCTTTCCAGCAGTTCCTAACCCATATACTTCACTTTCTACAATTCCCTCCAATACCACCCATTTTTCTGTTCTAAATCTAAAGGATGGTTTTTTTTCCCCACAATTCCTTTACGCTCTGATTCCCAAAACCTCTTTGCCTTTACGTGGGAAAACCCTGACACCCACCTTTCATGTCAGCTCACCTGGTGTGTACTACCTCAAGGTTTCAGACACAGCACCCACCTTTTTGGACATGCCCTTTGCTCATGACCTCTCTACCTTATCCCTAAAACTGTCCACTCTCTTTCAATATGTTAATAATCTGCTCCTGTGTAGCCCCTCTCAGAGACTGCAACACCCATACTCTCTCTCTCTTTTGAACTTCTTGGCAGAATAGGGGTATTGGGTCTCCCCTAAGAAAGCACATATATGCACCCCCTCAGTCACCTATTTAGGCCTAGCTCTTAGCCTGTGAACCCGAGGACTCACAACTGACCGCACATCCCTCCTCTAGTGCCTCCGGCCTCCATAAACTAAGCAAGAAATTCCCTTTTCAAGAACTAGTGGGATATTTTAGGCTCTGGGTTCTCTCCTTCGCTTTACTTGCCAAACCGTTATACCAAGCTGCTAAAGACCCTCTCCATGAGCCTTTAAAACCTGCACAGCCTATTACCCAACCTTTCCATCTACACCAAAAGGCTCTCATTTCAGCCCCCGTCCTCACTCTCCCAGACCTCACCAAACCTTTCTCCCTCTATACCGATGAACAGCATGGAGTTGCACTAGGTATTCTAACCCAGTCTAAGGGACCCACCCTCCAGGTTGTTGCCTACCTCTCTAAACAGCTTGAAGTCACAGTTCTCAGATGGCCTGCCTGCCTCCGAGCATTGGCAGCAGCTGCTGTCCTCACCCTTGAAAGTCTAAAACCATCTCTCCATGCCAACCTAACAGTTTATTCAACCCATAACATCAAAGACATGCTAGTTCACCGCAGTGTACTAAGTCTCATCTCTGCCTCATGGCTCCTCCAACCATATTCTCTATTCATAGAAACCCCCCAAATCACTGTGCTAACCAACTCCCATCTAAACACAGCCATGGTCTTACCTGAAGCTACAACTGCCCAAGACCCTTCAAACTTCAGTGTGAATACTGTTCAAACCTTTCTTATACCTTTTCCAAACCTAACAGACCAACCCCTTCCAGATGCCTCCTTTACTTGGTTTGTAAATGGCAGCTCCTTACTACATCAAGGACGCTGGTTGCTGGCTATGCTATAGAGTCACCTCCCCTACACACTATTAAAGCCAATCCACTCCTTCTAGGCACCACCTCCCAAAAAGCTGAACTCATCACCCTCACTTGAGCTCTCACTCTAGCAGCCAGAAAACAGATCAACATATATTCAAATTCTTGTTATGCGTTCCACATAGTGCACTCACATTCATTCATGTGGAAAGAACAGGGTTTATCTGCCAACCCGACCCTCACCAAAAGCTACAACCAAAGTGGACAGGCCCCTACACCGTGATATTCAGCACACCAACTGCAGTGAGAGTCCAAAGACTCCCCCACTGGGTCCATCGCACCAGGGTCAAGCTCACCCCAAGACTACTCCTTCCTCCAAAACATTAACAGCAGGCAGCACCCTTGGAGTCCTTGTATATAATAACCTAAACAAAGAAAAACTATCCTTAAAGGTAGGAGAAAGCCAAAAGATGGCAAAGGGACAAATGACCTCCGCAATGGATCATCGAATATTACGGTCCTGCCACTTGGGCTGAGGATGGTTCATGGGGTTATTGCACTTCTATATACATGCTGAATAGAATAACTAGACTACAGACTGTTCTAGAGATAATCACTAACCAAACTGCCTCAGCCCCAGAAATGCTCAGCACCACAAAACCAAATGTGTGCAGCAATTTGTCAAAACAGGCTAGCATGAAACTACTTATTAGCAGAAGAGAGTGGAGTCTGTGGTAAATTTAATATCTCTAAATCGCCATCTTAACACAGATGATAACGGAAAAGAGGTTCTAGAAATCGCTTCTAACATCAGAAAAGTAGCCCATGTACCAGTCCAAACCTGGAAGGGATGGGACCCAACAAACCTAGGAGGGTGGTTCTCTAATTTAGGAGGATTTAAAACACTGGTAGGGGCAGTAATCTTCATCATCGGGCCCCTCCTGTTTCTCTGGTGTGTTATCCTACTGATAATAAAAGCCACTGAAACTCTTGTTGAAACTACAGTTAATCGCCAGACAATCCAGAAAATGCTCCTGCTACAACGACATGATGGATACCAACCCATCTCTTCAGAATACCCCCAAAATTAAGTTTTTCTTTGTCCAAGGTGCCCACACCACCCCTATGTCACGCCTGAAGTAGTTGTTGAGAAAGTCGTCTGTTTCCCTTTTCTATAACCAAAAAGACAGGAATGTAAGATTCTTCCCCCGGGCCTGAAAGCTTGAGATGAATAACTCCTCCCTTCTCAGGCCCAGTCCCAAGGTGCAAGGCTACCTGCACCAGCAGCGTGTGCCAGCAAGATAGCAGAAGCAGCAAGAGAGCCTGCCAGAAGACACGAACCCCTGAGGATCTAGAAAGGCCATCCGGGTACAACATAGCAGTTATGTCAGACTAGGACACTTCCTGCTTACAGGAGACTATAAAACCTTTGCCCCACCCTCACTTGGTGCTGACTCCATTTCAGGCCTCAGCCCACCTGCACCCAGGTGCTCATTAAAACAGCATGTTGCTACACACACACACACACACACACACACATATGCACACACACACGTTCACCCTAAATTCACCTGGTAACTGGGGAGGCCATCTGTGTTTTGGCTTAGTCAACAGAAAACTGAATTGCCTATATTCAAAAGAAATACAAATTTTCTATTTCTTCACGACATAAGATAGTTTTGGAACTTGGAGCCAGGTCCTGCTGAAGGTAGGCTCTACTCTCCAAAAGAAATTCTGGAATAGGGTGTTCTACCTTTTGCTACTGGTATTTCAAAACAATGATTTCCAGGTTTAAAATAAAGGTACACCTGAGTCAAATGAAACGACAAAAGACATATTTAGCTTTTTAAATGATGTGCATACATTTCAAAGAAAATAATTACATATAAAAGTTTTCTAAATTAAGTGCTTTATAAAAAGGGAGGAGAGCATAATCTCTTCACTTACATATTCAACTTGGAGAATTAAGATTTTTTTTCTTTTTTGATCACCAGGCAGAGACTCTTGTTCTCTTCCCTCACTTTCTCCAAAACAGAGTCTCTGCCTCTGGGCTGAGCCGCCTGGAGCTGGAGGAAGGGTGACACAAGCACCCCTGTGGCCAAAAGGACTAGAAATGCAGTGGCTCAGACATGAAGCCAGCAAAGCACTGAGTCTCACCCAAAGCCTGTTGGAACCACTCCCTGGCTACCACCGATGTTTTCTCAAAGCCCTGGGGTTCTAAAATTAGCAGGTACCATAGGCAGCCAGGCCTGTGTTCTTCCCTTCAGGGTAGTAAGTTCTGCTAGGCCCCAGAAAGGTCCAGAGGTGCTGTTCACAAGCCAGGGACTAGAGTCAAGTCCTTTAGAAATCTATCTGGCATTCTATTGTATTGTGGCTGAGCTGGTGCTCAAACCAAAAAATGCAGTCCTTCTCTCTCTTCTCAATTTGTTCCAAAGGCAGAAGAGCCTCACTCTGTGGCTACCACCATCACAGACCATGGAGAGTACTTCCATACTACCACCAATGTTCCCTTCAGACTCTTCAATCAGCTTGTGGTTAATGCTGCCCAAACTGGGGCTCATTCTTCAGGGCAGGGTGTTTCCCTTTTCCCAAGGGAAGGCCCAGAAATGCCATACACGAACCATGTCTGGAATCAGGGACCTCATAAGTTCACTTGGTGCTATACTTCCCTGTGGCCAAGCTGGTGCCTCACATGCACGACAAAATCCGCTTTACTTTTTCCTCTGCTTTTCTCAGGCAGAAGTATCACCCTGTAGCCACCACACCTGGGAATGTGCTGAGTCTCACCTGAAGCCAGCAAGTCTCAAAGTGTCACCTAAAGTCCTCAGTATAGTAACTGGGAATCACTGCTAGTTATTCAGGACCCAAGGGCTCTTTAGTTAGCAGCTAAATTCTGCAAGGACTGGGTCTTTCCCTTCAAGGCAGTGGGTTTCCCTCTGGCCCAGGGTGTGTATAGAAATGTCATGACAGAGCTAGGGTTTGTAAAGGGAGCCTCATGACTATGACCACTGCCTTATTCTGCTGTGGCTGAGCTGGTACACAAAAATGCAAGACAAAGTCCTCCCCGTTTTTCCTTCTCCTCACCTCAAGTGGAAGGAAGGGGTCTCTTTTTGGAGACAAGAGCTGTGAAGCCTGGGGTTAGGGGATGGGTGATGTCAGCATTCCCTTAGCTGCCCTAGCTCATGTATCAGTGGGCCATGTGCCCCACTAGTCCACTGGTTCTGGGCCCAGTTCAGCACTAGAACTCACCTAGGAGTTGCAGTCTTTGTGGCCTAGACTGCTTCAAATTTGTTTAGGGTCCTAGAGCACTTTAGCCCACAGCCGCAAGGCTTCTGGGAACTCAAGTTCTGACTAATGGGATCAGAAATTCCCCTCTGGCTAGGGCTTGTTTAAATGCTCACTCCATGGGTGGATGTCAGCTGAGTTTGGTTTGGTTTGGTTTTCTGCTGTAACAGGGCAGCACTGAGTTCAACGCCTTATAATTGCTGTACTCTGCCTCTCTGTGAGAGACAGGACTAGCTGGATTTCCTAGGCCAATGAAGAATTCCTAAGCCTAGCTAAGGAAGATGACTGCACCCACCTTTAAACACGGTACTTGTAACTCAGCTCACACCCGACCAATCAGGTAGTAAAGAGAGCTCACTAAAATACCAATTAGGCTAAAAGTGAAAGGTAAAGAAATAGTCAATCATCTATTGCATGAGAGCACAGGGGGAGAGACAACAATTGGGATATAAACCCAGGCATTTGAGCTGGCAGTGGCAACCCCCTTTGGGTCCCCTCCCGTTGTATGAGAGCTCTGTTTTCACTCAAATCTTGCAACTGCATACTCTTCTGGTCCATGTTTGTTCCGATTCGAGATGAGCTTTCTTTTGCCGTCCACCACTGCTGATTGCTGTGCCAGGCCCGCCGCTGACTTCCACCTCTCCGGATCTGGCAGAGTGTCTGCCACACTTCTGGTCCAGCGAGGTGCCGATTGCCACTCCTTATTGGGTTAGAGGCTCACCATTGTTCCTGCATGGCTAAGTGCCTGGGTTTGTCTTAATCAAGCTGAACACTAGTTTCTGGGTTCCACGGTTCTCTTCCATGACCCACAGCTTCTAATAGAGCTATAACACACATTGCATGGCCCAAGGTTCCATTCCTTGGAATCCATGAGGCCAAGAACCCCAGGTCAGAGAATAAAAGGCTTGCTGCCATCTTGGGAGAGGCCTGCTACCATCTTGGGAGCTCTAAGAACAAAGACCTACCAGTAACAGTTGGTGGCCTGTACGGGGATTCTCCAAAGCGGTGAGTAATATCGAACCATTTTCACTTGCTATTCTGTCCTATCCTTCCTTAGAATCAGAGGAAAATATCGGGCACCTGTCGGCCAGTTAAAAATGAATAGCATGGCTGCTGGATTTAAGACTCAGTGTTAAGCTTTCTGGGAAAAGGCTTTCTAACAACCCCCAACCCTTCTGAGTTGGGAGTATTGGTCTCCCTGGAACCAGCTTCCACTTTCACAATATTCCTGGGGGAAGCCAAGGGCCAACTAGAGGCAGAAAGCTGTTGTCCCAAACTCCCGGCACTGGCCGGTCAAGATCATGGCATAGCCAGAAGCCTCTACTCAACAGTCGCCCATGTGTGCACCCCTACCTGTCCTACTGACCCATACCTCCTGGGTCCCAACCATTACTTTCTTGAAAGTGTACCCCAAAATTCTCCTTACCTCTGAATCTACTTCCTCTGATCCCTGCCTCCTAGGTACTAATGCATCACACTTTCACTTCCTCTCCCAAGTATTAGAGAAATTTGTATCTCCAAAGGGATCTAAGAAAGCTCTACGCTGCATCCTTAGGCACTAAGCTATGAACCCAGGGAGTCTTTCCCCTGGTGGCCCTCTCAATTTAGGTACACAGCTCTTGACACAGGCAGCTGTGTGGGACCCATTCCCCAACACCCTTGCCAGGGTCCCAAGTTTGTAAATGGCTAGGAAGATTGCTCTCCCATTGTGTAACATGCTCTACTCCCCCAATTTCTACCCAGCTTACCCCCACTGCAATACAATCTCCAAGCCTTGGCTCCTTGGCCAGGGCCTTAGAACTGATGACCCAGTACTTTAACAACTGGAACTGGGTCTACAACAACACAATAGATCAGGATGAAAATGAATTGAGTAAATTAAAGTGAGGTGCACATTCCTATAGTGGCAAATGAGGGCAATGAGCAAACGTCCTTCTGCTGTGTTCCCAAAATCCATGAGCAAACGTCCTTCCACTGTGTTCCCGAAATCCATCTGCCAAGAGAGGAATTATCTCTCTCACAGCTTTGCCTAGTGAGCCTACATAAGTCAATACTATTGGAAGGATAACATAGTGCCCAGAAGTTTAACAACTGGACTTCAGCACATAAAACCCAGAAAGCCCATGTTTTTCTCCTCGTTCTCCTTCTCGCAGGAAAAAGGCACATAGGATAAATAGGATCCATCTCTCATATTTCATACCCAAAAGGATTTAATCCAGGGAAACAAAAAGTTTAAGATCAATAATTAGAGCATATTCCTACAAAGGAAAAGAAGGACAAAGGCCCTAGTGGGCAAAAACTCTGTCTCAATCCTGACTCAAAAGGTTACCTACACCCTCTCTGAAATGAATTTGCATAGGAACTGTTGTTTATGGGAATGAACCTTGATGGGGCAATTGGGTTGTTATGAAATACTCAGGAACCCAGCCGAGCTCTAGAACTCATCCCTGAGTGCAAAGGCAATGTTGGGCACACTGGTAAAGGACCATTAGAATCCAGCAGCCCGGATCCCTTTCTTTGTGGTCAAGAAAGGCAGGAAAATGGGTGCAGGACTGTTACATCGGTAAGCATAACTAATTCGATAAGCAGAGGTCCATGGGTGGTTATGCACCCTGGAAAGGAATAAGCATTAAGACCATAGAGTACGCTCTAGGACTAATGCTCATCGGAAAATGACTAGGGGTGCTGGCATCCCTATGTCCTTTTTTCAGATGGGAAACATTGCCTCCAAGGCAAAAATGCCCCTAAGATGTATTCTGGAGAATTGGGACAATTTGATCCTCAGACACTAAGAAAGAGACAACTTATATTCTTCCGCAGCACTGCCTGGCCATAATATCCTCTTCAAGGGAGAGAAACCTGGCCTCCTGAGGGAAGTATAAATTATACCACCATCTTACAGCTAACCTCTTTTGTAGAAAAGAGGGCAAATGGAGTGAAGTGCCATATGTTCAAACTTTCTTTTCATTAAGAGACAACTCATAATTATGTAAAAAGTGTAATTTATGCCCTTCAGGAAGCCCTCAGAGTCTACCTCCTTACCCCAGCGTTCCCCTGGCTCCTTCCCTGACTAATAAGGACTCCCTTCAACCCAAACAGTCCAAAAGGAGATAAACAAAGGGGTAAACAATGAACCAAAGAGTGCCAATATTCCAAAATTATGCCCCCTCCAAGTGGTGGGAGGAGAATTCGACCCAGTCAGAGTGCATGTACTTTTTTCCCTCTCAGACTTGAAACAAATTAAAACAGACCTAGGAAAATTCTCAGATAACCCTGATGGCTAACAAGGGTTAGGACAATCCTTTGATCTGACATGGAGAGATACAATGTTACTGCTAAATCAGACACTAACCCCAGATGAGAGAAGTGCCACCGTAACTGCAGCCCGAGAGTTTGGTGATCTCTGGTATCTCAGTCAGGTCAATGACAGGATGACAACAGAGGAAAGAGAACAATTCTCCCAAAGGCCAGCAGGCAGTTCCCAGTGTAGACCCTCACTGGGATGCAGAATCAGAACATGGATATTGGTGCTGCAGACATTTGCTAACTTGAGTGCTAGAAGACTAAGGAAAACTAGGAAGAAGCCTATGAATTATTCAATGATGTCCACTATAACACAGGGAAAGGAAAAAAATCCTACTGCCTTTCTGGAGAGACTAGGGAGGCACTGAGGAAGCATACCTCACTGTCACCTTACTCTATTGAAGGCCAACTAATCTTAAAGGATAAGTTTATCACTCAGTCAGCTGCAGACATTAGAAAAAAACTTCAAAAGTTTGCCTTAGGCCCGGAGCAAAACTTAGAAACCCTAGTGAACTTGGCAAACTTGGTTTTTTGTAATAGAGATCAGGAGAAGCAGGCAGAATGGGACAAACAGGATTAAAAAAAAAAAAAAAAAAAGGCCATCACTTTAGTCATGGCCCTCAGGCAAGCGGACTTTGGTGGCTCTGGAAAAGGGAAAGGCTGGGCAAATCAAATGCCTAATAGGACTTGCTTCCAGTGCGGTCTACAAGGACACTTTAAAAAGATTGTCCAAATAAAAATAAGCCACCCCCTTGTCCATGCCCCTTATGTCAAAGGAATCACTGGAAGGTCCACTGCACTCCAGGGTACGAAGGTCCTCTGAGTCAGAAGCCACTAACCAGATGATCCAGCAATAGGACTGAGGGTGCCCGGGGCAAGCGCCGGCCCATGCCATCACCCTCACAGTAAGGACATAGGTAAGGTAATTTGCTTTGTCATATTGAGAGGCAGGACTTTACTGGTGTGAGCCTAGACACAGTGAATAAAAATAGACTGTGTGGCACAGATATCAGCACTGTTCCACCAAAGGGAGGTACCCCCCCAGTGCCTGACCATGAATTTTCCAGTTTGTGACCACCAAACAGTGATTACGCATTAGTGATGGCCCCAGAATTGGTGAAGATGTGGGTTTCAGACTGGCCTTGCATGGCAGACTGCTCACCAACCAGGAGGATGAAAAGATAACCAAGAGGAAGAGGTAAGATGGGCCCTCACTTTGAGAACCAACCTCATGACCTAGTGGAAATGGGCCATCAGTTCTGCATACTGAGTGGTCCTTTTTCTGCAGCTGGAAGGGTTTATCTGACACTGGATGATAGATGTTGCCCATCCAGATGTGACTTGGGCACCTCTGCACGTCCATCAATAAAGTAGGTACACCCCTGTTGCAGCAGTGCAGTAGCTTTCCAGCTGTTGGAAAGGACCCGACTAGCTAAAGGCAAAATGGTCTCTGGTTGTTGATCATCTTCTGGCATGCCGGAGGGACAGAAACTGACAGTCTTGTGAAGTACAGAAACACCTGAAACTCCAGGCCTGTCTCAGTCCTGCAAGTATTCCTTCCATTTGACAAAAGATGCTTGGTAGCCGCACCTGGTTTTCTAGAATAGGGTTCTTAGATCCAAGGCACAATGTACATCTCTGTTTTCAGTAGATGAATTCAAATCCTGTCAGTGTCTTGGTCTCAGGGAGAACTAGATAAACTGCAACCAACTGTGTCTTGAGAAGCATATATTAACCACAGGCATACACCAAAAGCCCATTGGGAGTCAAGACCCAGAGTGAGTAGTCTAAAGACTCCATGAGTCAAGAAGTATTATTATTGAAACCTATTACCTACCATTGCAAGTCCTTTCCCCATGGGACTAGTGGAAGAGCCTCCTGGACTAACCACTGGGCAGTTCTTACAGCTTCTTCTTGAGAAGAACACAGATGAAGGTGAATGTCTTGTGAGCGGCCTGATGCATCTTAGAAAGCATTAGAGGTGATGAATGTGTTATCTCAGTAAGACACAAATGCCAACAATGCGCTGGGCCTCTTTAGCCAAGAAAAGAACCCTGTGAGTGAAAAGCTTCAGGGATGCTGATTGTGAAGTTTGTCTGCCTTCCTTACTCTAAATATAGCCCCCAAAATTGATGGAGATGGCAGGCCCTTGTATCTTGTGTAGGGTGATGGCCCATCCCCATGGGTCATGAGGTTGGTTCTCAATGTAAGGGTCAATTTTACCTCTTCCTTTGGGTTATCACCCAGAAGGACACCACCCACATAATGCCACAGGTGGAAGTCAGAGGGCAGCTAGGTCCTCCCTACACAGATCATGAGCCAGTGGAGGACTACTGAGGTAGCCTATTGGAAGCTTTATAAAAATGTATCTTTGGCCTTTAAATGTAAAAGTGAACTGCACCTGAATTTCTCTACAAATTGAGACAAAACAAAACATGTTTGCCAGGTCAATAACAGTAAACCAAGTTGCAGAGGAATTCTGAACTTCTTCCAAGATGGTGACAATGTCTGATGTAAAGAGATTTAATAAGTATAGCATTGATGAGGTTGTGGTAATCAGCAGTAAGCCTCCATTCCTTTCCCTGGCCTTGAAAAAGGGCCAGACTGGGAAGTTAAAAGGTAAGATAGTGGTTTCAGAAAACCCCCTTCTATCCTGTCATATGTAACAGGATGAATCCCTTCTATGCCCTACTTGAGTTGATATTATAGGGTGTTGATCACCTTAGAGGGATTTGGAAAGCTGTACTGGTTTCTTGTTGGACTGTATAGTCATCAGTACAAAAGACACGGGCTTGGTCCAGGTGAGGATCCAAAGTGGGGATCCAAAGTGCCAGAACATCCAGGCCAATGACAGGAAATAGTCACTGAGAGGTGAGCGAGAGTAACACCAGGGCTTGTGAAAAAATGATGGGTCCTCCCTTAATGATGATGATGACCCTGGCAGGTATTCTAAAGACTTGTTCTTCTCCAAGTCCATTCATGGGCACAACAAGACTGGTGAACTACATTGGGTATGTGGAAATCAGAGTAACCTATGATCAGTGTGAAATCAGGCCATAAATGCCCATGAGTTTTGAGGCACACACTTCTGGATTTAAAACTACACTAACAAAGCTATAGTAATCAAAACAGTATGGTATTGAAATATATATATATATATATATATATGTCTGTGGAAAAAAAATAGGGAGCACAGAAATAAATCTAAAAATATACGGTAAACGAATTTTTGACAAGGGCACCAAAAGGATACACTGCAGATAGGATAGTCTCTTTAGTAAATGGTGCTGGGGAAAAAAAATTAGCCAGGCATGGTGGTGCGTGCCTGTAATCCCAGCTACTCGGGAGGCTGAGGCAGGAGAGTCACTTGAACCTGGGAGGCGGAGGTTGCAGTAAGCTGAGATCACACCACTGCACCCCAGCCGGGGTGACAGAGTGAGACTCCATCTCAAAAAAATAAGTAAATTAATTAATTAATTAAAACATAGTAAATGGTGCTAGGAAATTTGGATTTCCACATTTAAAACAATGAAATTGAACCCATACCTTACACTATACACAAAATCAACATAAAATTGATAAAAGCTCTAAATGTAAAACCTGAAACTATAAAACTCCTACAAGAGAACATAGGGGAAATGCTCCTTCACATTAGCCCTGGCAGTAATCTTTTGGCTGTCACACTAAAAGTCAAAATACCAAACCAAAAATAAATAGGACTATGTAAAACTAAAAAGCTTCTGCACAGCAAAGGGAACAATCAACAAACTTAAAAGGCAATCTACGGATTAAGAAAAAGTATATGCAAACCACGTATCTGGTAAGAGATTAATATCAAAATTTAGAAAGAACTCTTCCAACTCAATAGCAGAATTAACAATCCAATTTAAGAAATGAGCAAAGGATCTGAACAGGTAGTTCTACAAAGAAGAAACAAAAAATGGCCAACAGGTATAGGAAAAAGTGCTTGACATCATTAATTATCAGGGAAATACAAATTAAAAGCACTATGAGATATCACCTCTCACGTGTAAGAATGATTATTTAAAAAAGACAAGATATAACCAATGTAGGAGAGGATGTGGAGGAACGGGAATCCTA
Organism: Macaca mulatta; assembly: GCF_049350105.2. Taxonomy (NCBI): domain Eukaryota; kingdom Metazoa; phylum Chordata; class Mammalia; order Primates; family Cercopithecidae; genus Macaca; species Macaca mulatta. The sequence continues at coordinate 85,356,094 of NC_133406.1, read as the reverse complement.
ACAATCCTGTTGGTGGGAAAATATAGCCTGGTATAGCCATTATAAAAAACAGGATGGAGGTTCCTAAAACATTAAAACTAGAACTACCATATGACCCAGCAATCCCTCTTCTGGGTATACCTAAAAGGGAGAAAATCATCACATAGTTAAAGTATCTGCACTGGCATATTAACTGCAGTATCACTCCTCTTAGCTAAATATGGAATAAACTTGTGTCCATCAAAGGATGAATACAGAAAATACTATATTTATGAATATTATTCAGCCTTAAAAAAGGAATTCAATTCTGCTAGTTGTCATAACATAGATGGAACTGAAGAACATTATGCTAAGTAAAGCCAGACACAGAAAAAAAATATGCAAAATATCTTAAAATCTCTCAAATATGCAGAGATAGGAAATGAAACAGTGATTACCAAGGGGAGGAGAATGAACAAAAAGAAAATTGGGAGATGTCTGTAAAACAATACAAAATAGCAAATATGTAGAATGAACAAGTTTAGAGATCTAATATCCAACATGAGGATAGTAAATAGGAAGTAAAAAAAATTGTATGGTATTAGATATTTTTTTATAAAATAAGTATGCTGTGCATACTCTTGTCACAAAAACTATATGAGATGATGAATATGTTAATCTGATTCTCTATAGTAACCATTTTACTATCTGTAGGTATCCTACAACATTTTGTAAAACTCAAATGTGCACAATTAAGTTTATTTTAAAAATGTAACTAAAAATCACATGTAATGCCAAAGCTTTTAAAATAGAAATAAAATAAAGTACTACGATATATAACCTGGGTTTTAACCTTTCATAACAAAATTTTAAGACGTGACCGTATAGGTTATTTTGTTTTATTCCGTTGCAATTAATGCCGATAAAAAGGTTTTTGTTCATCTTGTTTTCTGGCTACCACAAAGTATGTGGAAATATTATTCTCTGCTATTTATAAAATCCTTGTAATGTTATTGACTAACTTAGTGATGATAGGGGCTGAAAATATTCACCATGAGCTTAAATATATTTATGAGCAGTATGTCAGGTTTTCTATTTTTAGGGGACAGTCTCCACTTGAAAAAGTAGAATAAGAGCTCCCTAGGTCTTCTGTATAAACTCATACTTACTAGAACACTCTGTATGTTACTTTGTGCGAGACTTGTTTTCTAAAGACAAAAACTTTTTAAAAAGTGAAGGAGGGTCAGGTGCGGTGGCTCATGCCTGTAATCCCAGCACTTTGGCAAGTGGAGGCGGGCAGATCACAAGGTCAGGAAATTGAGACCATCCTGGCTAACACGGTGAAACCCTGTCTCTACTAAAAATACAAAAAATTAGCTAGGCATGGTGGCGTGCGCCTGTAGTCCCACCTACTCAGGAGGCTGAGGCAGGAGAATCGCTTGAACCCGTGAAGCAGAGGTTGCAGTGAGCCGAGATCTTGCCACTGCACTGCAGCCTGGGTGACAGAGCGAGGCTCTGACTCAAAAAAAAAAAAAAAAAAAAAAAAAAAAAAGAAGGAAATGATGTTCTATTTTCAAAGAAAATCCTGTTAGTATTTTTGCTGTTTAAAGGTTTCAAATATTGATGTTGGATTAAAACATATATTCAAAAAAAGTCACAAGTAAATTTTAATGTGGTTATTGAATCATCACAAATTTTATGGTAAAATCAGCATTCAGTAAACCTATTGTTATGAAATATCTACGTGTCTTAAAACAGAGGGGAGCAACACATATTGGGGCCTATTGGAGGGTGAAGAATTGGAGGAGCGAGAGGATTTAAATAAATAACTAATGTGTACTAGCCATCTGTATTCATATTTCTATTTCATTGTCCATCTGTAATGCATTTTGGCAGCTAAATCTTACAGTTCACTAATCCTCTCATTAACTTATTTTAATGTTTTGCCTGTACATTGTATACTAACTTTATTATATTTTTCAAATGTTTATATTTGATTTAGTTCTTTTCCAAATATGGCTTATAAAGTTTGTTGTTCCTTGATCTTTATGCATTAATGTTTTGACTGTGCATTGTATATTAACTTTATTTTATTTTTCAAATGTTTACATTTGGTTTAGTTCCTTTCCAAGTATGGCTTATAAAGTTTGTTCCTCCTTGATCTTTATATATCACTTCAATTTCCCATTTTTTCCTTTTTATACATTTAAGTATTTTAAAAATTTTAGTATTTGACATTTGGAAATATCTAGTTTATCTGAACCTTTATTCTGGTGGTTTATTTCCTATGTGACTTATAAATTCTAATTTGGAGGGGTGCGCAAGATGGCCGAATAGGAACAGCTCCAGCCTCCAGCTCCCAGCGTGAGCGACACAGAAGATGGGTGATTTCTGCATTTTCAACTGAGGTACCAGGTTCATCTCACTGGGGCATGTCGGACAGTAGGTGCTGGTCAGCAGTTGCAGCCTGACCAGCAAGAACTGAAGCAAGGCGAGGCATCTCCTTACCTGGGAAGCGCAAGGGGGAAGGGAATTCCTTTTCCTAGCCAAGGGAAACTGAGACACACAACACCTGGAAAATTGGGGAACTCCCACCCTAATACTGCACTTTACCAAGGGTCTTAGCAAATGGCACACCAGGAGATTAGGCACCTGGCCCGGAGGGTCCCATGCCCATGGAGCCTCCATCATTGCTAGCACAGTAGTCTGAGATCTAACTGCAGTAGGCAGTGAGGCTGGTGGAGGGGCGCCTGCCATTGCAGAGGCTTAAGTAGGTCCGGGAAGCTCGAATTCGGTGGAGCCCACCACAGCTCAAGGAGGCCTGCCTGCCTCTGTAGACTCCACCTCTGGGGACAGGGCATAGCTAAACAAAAAGCAGCAGAAACCTCTGCATATGTAAATGTCCCTGTCTGACAGCTTTGAAGAGAGCAGTGGTTCTCCCAGCACGGAGGTTGAGATCTGAGAACGGACAGACTGCCTGCTCAAGTGGGTCAGAGACCCACTTGAGTAGCCTAACTGGGAGACATCCCCTACTAGGTGCAGACCGACACCTCACACCTCACACGGCTGGGTACACCTCTGAGATGAAGCTTCCAGAGCAAGAATCAGAGAGCAACACACGCTGTTCAGCCATATTCTATCTTCTGAAGCCTCCACTGCTGATACCCAGGCAAACAGGATTTGGAGTGGACCTCAAGCAAACTCCAACAGAACTACAGCTGAGGGTCCTGACTGTTAGAAGGAAAACTAACAAACAGAAAGGACACCCACACCAAAATTCCATCAGTACGTCACCATCATCAAAGACCAAAGGCAGATAAAACCACAAAGATGGGGAAAAAGCAGTGCAGAAAAGCTGGAAATTCAAAAAATCAGAGTGCATTTCCCCTCCAAAGGAACGCAGCTCATTGCCAGCAACGAAACAAAGCTGGACAGAGAATGACTTTGACAAGTTGAGAGAAGAAGTCTCCAGTCAATCAAACTTCTCAGAGCTAAGGGAGGAACTATGTAATCAGAGCAAAGGAACTAAAAACCTTGAAAAAAGAATGGATGAATGGATAACTAGAACAATCAATGCAGAGAAGACCATAAAAGAACTGATAGAGATGAAAACTATGACATGAGAACTACATGACAAATGCACAAGCTTCAGTAACCGACTTGATCAACTGGAAGAAAGAGTATTAGCAACTGAAGATCAAATGAATGAAATGAAGTGAGAAGAGAAGTGTAGAGAAAAAAAGTAAAAAGAAATGAACAAAGCCTCCAAGAAATATGGGATTATGTGAAAAGACCAAATCTACGTCTGATTGGTGTGCCTGAAACTGATGGGGAAAATGGAACCAAGTTGGAAAACTCTCTGCAGGATATCATCCAGGAGAACTTCCCCAACCTAGTAAGGCAGGCCAACATTCAAATTCAGGAAATACAGAGAACGCCACAAAGATACTCCTCGAGAAGAGCAACTCCAAGATACATGATACTCAGATTCATCAAAGTTGAAATGAAGGAAAAAATGTTAAGGGCAGCCAGAGAGAAAGGTCGGGTTACACACAAATGGAAGCCCATCAGACTAACAGCAGATCTCTCGGCAGAAACTCTCCAAGCCAGAAGAGAGTGGGGGCCAATATTCAACATTCCTAAAGAAAAGAATTTTAAACCCAGAATTTCATATCCAGCCAAACTAAGTTTCATAAGTGAAGGAGAAATAAAATCCTTTACAGACTAGCAAATACTTAGAGACTTTGTCACCACCATGCCTGCCCTAAAAGAGATCCTCAAGGATGCACTAAACATGGAAAGGAACAACCAGTACCAGCCATTGCAAAAACATGCCAAAATGTAAAGACCATCAGTGCTAGGAAGAAATTGCATCAACCAATGAGCAAAATTTCCAGCTAATATCATAAAGACAGGATCAAGTTCACACATAACAATATTAACCTTAAATGCAAATGGACTAAATGGTCCAATTAAAAGACACAGACTGGCAAATTGGATAAAGAGTCAAGACCCATCAGTTTGCTGTATTCAGGAGACCCATCTCACATGCAGAAACACACATAGGCTCAAAATAAAGGGATGGAGGAAGATCTACCAAGCAAATGGAAAACAAAAAAAAGCAGGGGTTGCAATCCTAGTCTCTGATAAAACAGACTTTAAACCAGCAAAGATCAAAAGAGACAAAGAAGGCCATTACATAATGGTAAAGGGATCAATTCAACAGGAAGAGCTAACTATCCTAAATATATCTGCACCCAATACAGGAGCACCCAGATTCATAAAGCAAGTCCTTAGAGACTTATGAAGAGACTTAGACTCCCATACAATAATAATGGGAGACTTCAACACCCCACTGTCAACATTAGACAGATCAACGAGACAGAAAGTTAACAAGGATATCCAGGAATTGAACTCATCTCTGCAGCAAGCAGACCTAATAGACATCTACAGAACTCTCCACCCCAAATCAACAGAATATACATTCTACTCAGCACCACATCTCACTTATTCCAAAACTGACTACATAATTGGAAGTAAAGCACTCCTCAGCAAATGTACAAGAACAGAAATTATAACAAACTGTCTCTCAGACCACAGTGCAATCAAACTAGAACTCAGGACTAAGAAACTCAATCAAAACCGCTCAACTACATGGAAACTGAATAACCTGCTCCTGAATGACTACTGGGTACGTAACAAAATGAAGGCAGAAATAAAGATGTTCTTTGAAACCAATGAGAACAAAGATACAACATAGCAGAATCTCTGGGACACATTTAAAGCAGTGTGTAGAGGGAAATTTATAGCACTAAATGCCCACAAGAGAAAGCAGGAAAGATCTAAAATTGACACTCTAACATCACAATTAAAAGAACTAGAGAAGCAAGAGCAAACACATTCAAAAGCTAGCACAAGGCAAGAAATAACTAAGATCAGAGCAGAACTGAAGGAGATAGAGACACAAAAAACCCTCCAAAAAATCAATGAATCCAGGAGCTGGTTTTTTGAAGAGATCAACAAAATTGACAGACCGCTAGCAAGACTAATAAAGAAGAAAAGAGAGAAGAATCAAATAGATGCAACAAAAAATGATAAAGGGGGTATCACCACCCACCCCACAGAAATACAAACTACCATCAGAGAATACTATAAACACCTCTACACAAATAAACTAGAAAACCTAGAAGAAATGGATAATTTTCTGGACACTTACACTCTCCCAAGACTAAATCTGGAAGAAGTTGAATCCCTGAATAGACCAATAGCAGGCTCTGAAATTGAGGCAATAATTAACAGCCTACCAACCAAAAAAAGTCCAGGACCAGATGGATTCACAGCCGAATTCTACCAGAGGTACAAGGAGGAGCTGGTACCATTCCTTCCGAAACAATTCCAATCAATAGAAAAAGAGGGAATCCTCCCTAACTCATTTTACGAGGCCAACATCATCCTGATACCAAAGCTTGACAGAGATTCAACATCAATGCAAAAATCCTGAATAAAATACTGGCAAACCGAATCCAGCAGCACATCAAAAACCTTATCCATCATGACCAAGTGGGCTTCATCCCTGGGATGCAAGGCTGGTTCTACATACGCAAATCAATAAACGTAATCCAGCATGTAAACAGAACCAAAGACAAAAACCACATGATTATCTCAATAGATGCAGAAAAGGTCTTTGACAAAATTCAACAGCCCTGCATGCTAAAAACTCTCAATAAATTTGGTATTGATGGAACGTATCTCAAAATAATAAGAGCTATTTATGACTAACTCACAGCCAACATCATACTGAATGGGAAAAAAACTGGAAGCATTCCCTTTGAAAACTGGCACAACACAGGGATGCCCTCTCTCACCACTCCTGTTCAACATAGTGTTGGAAGTTCTGGCTAGGGCAATCAGGCAAGAGAAAGAAATAAAGGGTACTCAGGTAGGAAAAGAAGAAGTCAAATTGTCCCTGTTTTCAGATGACATGATTGTATATTTAGAAAACCCCATCGTCTCAGCCCAAAATCTCTTTAAGCTGATGAACAACTTCAGCAACATCTCAGGACAAAATCAATGTGCAAAAATCACAAGCATTCTTATACACCAGTAACAGACAGAGAGCCAAATCATGAATGAACTCCCATTCACAACTGCTTCAAAGAGAATAAAATACCTAGGAATCCAACTTACAAGGGATGTGAAGGACCTCTTCAAGGAGAACTACAAACCACTGCTCAGTGAAATAAAAGAGGACACAAACAAATGGAAGAAAACATACCATGATCATGGATAGGAAGAATCAATATCATGAAAATGGCCATACTGCCCAAGGTACATCTCCACTAAGCTACCAATGACTTTTTTCACAGAATTGGAAAAAACTGCTTTAAAGTTCATATGGAACCAAAAAAGAGCCCACATTGCCAAGACAATCCTAAGCCAAAAGAACAAAGCTGGAGGCATCATGCTAGCTGACTTCAAACTATACTACAAGCCTACAGGAACCAAAACAGCATGACACTGGTACCAAAACAGACATATAGACCAATGGAACAGAACAGAGCCCTCAGAAATAATATCACACAGCTACAACCATCTGATCTTTGACAAACCTGACAAAAACAAGAAATGGGGAAAGGATTCCCTATTTAATAAATGGTGCTGGGAAAATTGGCTAGCTGTAAGTAGGAAGCTGAAACTCGATCCTTTCCTTACTCCTTATACGAAAATTAATTCAAGATGGATTAAAGACTTAAATGTTAGACCTAAAACCATAAAAACCCTAGAAGAAAACCTAGGTAATACCATTCAGGACATAGGCATGGGCAAGGACTTCATGTCTAAAACATCAAAAACAAGGGCAACAAAAGCCAAAATTGACAAATGGGATCTAATTAAACTAAAGAGCTTCTGCACAGCAAAAGAAACTATCATCAGAGTGAAGAGGCAACCTACAGAATGGGAGAACATTTTTGCAATCTACTCATCTGACAAAGGGCTAATATCCAGAACCTACAAAGAACTCAAACAAATTTACAAGAAAAAAACAAACAATCCCATCAAAAAGTGGGCAAAGGATAGGAACAGACACTTCACAAAAGAAGACATTCACACAGCTAACAGACACATGAAAAAACGGTCAGCATCACTAGCCATCAGAGAAATGCAAATCAAAACCACAATGAGATACCATCTCATACCAGTTAGAATGGCAATCATTAAAAAATCAGGAAAGAACAGGTGCTGGAGAGGATGTGGAGAAATAGGAACACTTTTACACTGTTGGTGGGACTGTAAACTAGTTCAACCATTGTGGAAAACAGTGTGGCAATTCCTCAGGGATCTATAACTAGAAATACCATTCAACCCAGCCATCCCATTACTGGGGATATACCCAAAGGATTATAAACCATGGTGCTATAAAGACACATGCACACATATGTTTATTGTGGCACTATTCACAATAGCAAAGACTTGGAATCAACCCAAATGTCCATCAGTGACAGACTGGATTAAGAAAATGTGGCACATACACACCATGGAATACTATGCAGCCATAAAAAAGGATGAGTTCGTGTCCTTTGTAGGGACATGGATGCAGCTGGAAACCATTGTTCTCAGCAATCTATCGCAAGAACAGAAAACCAAATACCGCATGTTCTTACTCATAGGTGGGAACTGAACAATGAGATCACTTGGACCCAGAAGGGGGATCATCACACACTGGGTCCTATTGTGGGGAGTGGGGAGTGGGGAGGGATAGCGTTAGGAGATATACCTAATGTAAATGATGAGTTAATGGGTGCAGCACACCAACATGGCACATGTATACATATGTAACAAACCTGCATGTTGTGCACATGTACCCTAGAACTTAAAGTATATATATAAAAAAATTCTAATTTGAAATACCTTAATTCTTGTCAAGAGTCCAGTTTTTATGTGTCTTTGTTTATTCAAATTTACCTGAGGCAAGTCTGAGGACCCCTACAGGTTTGATGATCACAAAATTATCAACTGTCCTGAGGGCAGTAACTACATCTCTGATTCCTTTTCTAGATCCTTGTCTAGATTTACTTTTCCTTCTTGAAGTTTCTGCATTTTTCTTTCAGCTCTACTGGGCATTTTAAGCACTCTTGTAACTTCCTTAGCATTTTCAGTTGTTGCCTTAGAAGAAACTTGCTGTTATATAGAATATTATTTCCAAAAATACATAAGTAAAATATTTAGATAGACATTTTGTAGCTGACAATAGTGCTTCATTTGAAATCTAAAGTTTCTTATTCCAGAATAGCTTCTGATCCCAACAGTGTACCATATATTAGTAATAATTTGTAGAATTTGATGATTTTTAATATGTAAATAATAATTTTATGTTTAAGACATTTCTATATGTATCATTCGCCAAATAATTTTCAACATTAAAAAAATAATTTTATGTGTTGAATATATTTGTAAAGATATCAGTCTACTGAATATGACCCAAATGAGTATTTATTTACCTATTTTAAGATAGCTTTGTTGAAATAATTGGATTCCAATCACTATGCTTCCTTCTTAGTACTTACCTAAATCCTTAAAAAAAAAATCAGTCTGAATTTTGTACTTAACCCAAATGCTATTTTAAATAACCTCAAATTATATTTGCATGTGGCTAGATGGCTAGACAATACTTTTCGGTTACAATTTACAATTTTAACTGGTAGATTTTATTGTTATTCACAGAAAATGCAACCTGTAGGAGTTCTGCTTTCATAACATTATTTATACTTTTGGAGCCTTAAACCTTAAAGTTTTAAGATTTTTTAAAAATAATCAAATATAATCTGTATACCCTGGTTTCCACAGTAATTGTTGTTCACGTGTCTATCTTTTTAACTAATCAATGTTTCTAATAAAGTTAGTTAACATTTGTTGTGTTAATTTTTCCTATATATTAAAACAAATTATTTTATAGTAGTTTTAATGCCCCCTATGAAAACTGTAAAATGTGCCAATTTATTTTCTAAATGAACCTATGTGCTATATATAAATGTATACTTGAATATATAACTAATATAGCATATATTATAAATTAAATATAGAACATATAATAAATGTATGTTATAAAATAGATAAAATATATTATAAAATATAAATATATTTAAATATATAACTATTTAAAATTATATAGTTATTTTAAATAGCTATATATTTAAGACATACATGTAAGTGGCTTGGAAATATACATACTCTGTGCTATGTAAGTGTTAACCAGTGATTCATCAAATGATCAGCAACTGATACCATTCTTTACTTACAATGTTATTTTGTATTTTTCTCATTACGAGTTACATTTTCTGTGTTATCTAAATACTGACACAAAAGAAGACAGTAGGCTGCCAGCCAACATTTGATAAAACTTAAAAGTCAAATGACATAATCTTCTAGTTTATTTTAGGTGCATTTTTGTCTTATGCAAAATGACATGTCTGAGTGGTAGGTATGAAGTTGTAGCCTTGTTTTATTTTCTACAAAGACCCTCAGAAAGACGGTATTAACAGACAGCTCAAAACCTCATTTTTCACATTATTTAAAAATATCAACTGCCATGAGAATCTAGAGATACAGAACACTAGAAATTATAAACAAATATATATGAAGACAAAAATTACAAAAACAAATTCTAGACAAAATAGGATGTGTTAACAGACTTCTAACAAATAAAGAGATTAAATTAATTAAAAATCTTCATGTATAGAGTATCTCAGATCTGGATGGCATCACTGATGTATTCTGCCAAATTTTTTGGAGAATTAATATCGACCCTTCCCAAATATTTTCTATGGGGAAAAGAGAGATCAGATTGTTACTGTGTCTATGTAGAAAAGGAAAACATAAGAAACTCCATTTTTATCTGTACCAAGAAAAATTGTTCTGCTTTGAGATGCTGTTAATCTATAACTTTAGCCCCAACCCTGTGCTCACAGAAGCATGTGCTGTACTGAATCAAGGTTTAAGGGATTTAGGGATGTGCAGGATGTGCCTTGTTAACAATATGTCTGCAGACAGTATGCTTGGTAAAAGTCATCGCCATTCTCCATTCTCTATTAACCAGGGACACGATGCACTGCAGAAAACCGCACGTACCTCTGCCTAAGAAAGGCTGGGTATTGTCCAAGATTTCCCCCCACTGAGACAGCCTGAGATACGGACTCATGGGAAGGGAAAGACCTTACCGTTCTCCAGCCCAACACCCATAAAGGGTCTGTGCTGAGGAGGGTTAGTAAAAGAGGAAGGCTTCTTTGGTTAAGAGGAAGGCCTCTGTTTCCCGCATGTCCCTGGGAACGGAATGCCTTGGTGTAAAGCCGACCATTTGTTCTATTCTGAAATAGGAGAAAAACCGCCCTGTGGCTGGAGGCAAGATATGCTAGTGGTGATACTGCTCTGTTACTCTTTGCTACACTGAGATGTTTGGGTAAAGAGAAACATAAATCTAGCCTATGTGCACATCTGGGCACGGTATCTTCCCTTGAACTTATTTATGATACAGATTACTTTACTGACATGTTTTCCTGCTGATCTTCTCCCACCATCACCCTATTCACCCTGTTCTCCTGCTGCACTCCCCTTGCAGAGATAGTGAAAATAGTAATCAATAAATACTGAGGGAACTTAGAGACCAGCACCGGTGCAGGTTCTCACATGCTGAGTGTGCCGGTCCCCTGGGCCCACTGTTCTTTCTCTATACTTTGTCTCTGTGTCTTATTTCTTTTCTCAGTCACTTGTCCCACCTGATGAGAAGTGTCCACAGGTGTAGAGGGGCAAGCCCCTTTCACTTTCAATAAAAAGGAGATAATAAATAACATATAAAAAGAGTTATACATCTTGACCAAGTGGGATTGTTTCAAAAACATGTAGTTTTGAGAGGTGACAACATGCTAGCAGCCCTTGCTCTCGGCACCTCCTCTGCCTTGGCGTACACTCTGGTGGTGCTTGAGGAGCCCTTCAGCCCATCACAGCACTGTGGGAGCCCCTCTCTGGGCTGGCCAAGGCCGGAGGCGTCTCCCTCTGCTTATGGCAGGTGCGGAGGGAGAGGTGCAGGTGGGAACCAGGCCTGTGCTGTAGGTGCTCACAGGCCAGCGCGAGTTCCAGCCGGCACAGGCGGGGGCTCGGCAGGCTCCTCACTGGGAGCGGCTGGCCAGCCCCGCCGGCCCAGGACAGTGAGGGGCTTAGCACCCAGGCCAGCAGCTGCAGTGGGTGCGCCAGGTTCCCCAGCAGTGCCTGCCCACTGGTGCTGCCTCCGGGCCTCAGCTGCCTCCCCGCCGCCGGGCAGGTCTGGGGACCTGCAGCCCGCCATGCCCAAACTCCCCTGTGGTGGGCTCCTGCGTGGCCTGAGCCTCCCCGACGAGTGCCGCCCCCTGCTCTGCAGCACTCGGTCCCATCAACTGCCCAGGGGATGAGCAGTACAGGTGCACAGTGCAGGACTGGCAGGCAGCTCCACCTGCGGCCCTGGTGTGCGATCCACTAGGTGAAGCCAGCTGGGTTCCTGAGTCTTGTGGGGACTGGGAGAACTTTTATGTCTAGCTAAGGGATTGTAAACACACCAATTAGCACTCTGTGTCTAGCTCAGGGTTTGTAAATACATCAATCAACACTCTGTGTCTAGCTCAAGGTTTGTAAATACACCAATCAGTACTCTATCTGGCTAACCTAGTTGGGACTTGGAGAACTTTTATGTCTAGCTAGAGGATTGTAAATGCACCAATCAGCACTCTGTGTCTAGCTCAGGGATTATAAATGCACCAATCAGCACTCTGTAAAAACGGACCAATCAGCTCTCTGTAAAACGGACCACTCAGCTATCTGTAAAATGGACCAATCAGTTCTCTTTAAAATGGACAAATCAGCTCTCTGTAAAATGGACCAATCAGCAGGATGTGGGTGGGGCCAGATAAGGGAATAAAAGCAGGCTGCCCCAGCCAGTCAGTGGCAACCTGGGTCCCCTTCCACGCTGTGGAAGCTTTGTTCTTTTGCTCTTTGCAATAAGTGTTACTGCTGCTGCTCACTCTTTGGGTCCACGCTGTCTTTATGGACTGTAACACTCACCGCGAAGTTCTGCAGCTTCACTCCTGTCAGCGAGACCACGATCCCACCAGAAGGAAGAAGCTCCCACCAGAAGGAAGAAGCTCCAGACGCATCTGAAGGTCTGAAGGAACAAACTCCAGACACACCATCTTTAAGAACTGTAACACTCACCGCAAGGGTCCGCAGCTTCATTCTTGAAGTCAGCGAGACCAAGAACCCACCAAATCGGGACACAGTTTTAACATCTAGAGAACAATTAATTTATCCATTTACGCTTACACTTCCACAAGTTTCCCCATTTTTGTGTGTGTGTGTTTTATAAGTACACTTAACATGGTTATATTTATTATTCTCATAGTGGTAAAGTGTCACAGGAATATATCCAATCTCATAAAATTGAGTATATTGAACTTGAACTTTTTTGTATATCAAATATTTTAATAAAGCTGTTAATATCCATAAAATATATCACAATAAAATAAAGATCAAGATGTGATAATATCATTGACAGAAAAAAATTTTGGCTAAATATACTTTATGACTGTAATCCTAAACACACTAGGAGTTGAGGAGAACGTCCACAACCTGTTAAAGGGCATCTATATAAAATGTACAGTAAATATTACTTAGTGAAAAAAAGTTTCCTCCATAACATTGGAAACAAGACAAACATTCACTTTTGCCACATCTATTAAATATTGTCCTGGAAAATTTAGCTTTAAAAGTCATATATGAAAAGATAAAGTGTCTCTACATTGAGTAAAATTCTTTTAATTTCTGAGACATTATTTCATATATGAAAGAAATCCTGAGTAACTGTCTAAAAACTCAAATAAGTTTAGCAATGTTGCAGACTATGAGATGAAGATCCAAATATTAATTGTATTTCTGTACACTAGCTATGAACTTTCTGAAAATACAACAAAGAAAACCATACCATTCAAAATAAAAATGAATGAAAACTCCCACAAGAAAAAACTTTTTAAAAAAGTGCTAACTGGGTCAGGCGTGATGGCTCACGCCTGTAATCCCAGCACTTCGGGAGGCGGAGGCGGGCAGATCATGGGGTTAGGAGTGCAAGACCATCCTGGCTAACATGGTGAAACCCCGTCTCTACTAAAATTACAAGACATTAACTGGGTGTGGTGGTGGGCCCCTGTAGTCCCAGCTACTTGGGAGGCTGAGGCAAGAGAAAGGCGTGAACCCGGTAGGTGGAGCTTGCAGTGAGCTGAGATTGCGCCTCTGCACTCCAGCCTGGGTGACAGAGCGAACCTCCATCAAAAAAAAAAAAAAAAAAAAAAAAAGTGCTAACTGAACAAAAATGGTAATAAAAAGATAAAAACACATCTTTAAAAAGGTAATTTTAATGAACATTTTGTCACTGTCAAAAATATATATAAATTACAAGTATGTAAAACTACGCTTGACATTAGTCATTAGAAAAATGCTAATCAAAACCTCAGGGAGGCCGGGTGCAGTGATTCATGCGTTTAGGCCCAGCACTTTGAGAGGCAGAGGTGGGTGGATCACTTGAGCTCAGGAATTTGAGATCAGCTGTGCAACATGGTGAAACCCCATCTCTACTAAAAAACACAAAAATTAGGTGAGCATGGTGGGTGGTACATCCTGTAGTCCCAGCTACTCAAGTGGCTGAGGCAGGAGGATCATTTGAGATTGGGAGGTGGAGGCAGCAGTGAGCCATGAGCATGCCATTGCACTCCAGCCTGGGTCCCCAAGTGATATCCTGTCTCAAAAACATAACTCTCAGGGAGATACCCCTTCTTATGCAGTATAATGATTTAACAACAAACAAAAGTAAGTGTTGGCAGAGACATAAACATAGAACCCTCACAAACTGCTGATAAACCTGTAAAACAGCATATCTGCTTTACAAAACAATTTGGTAGTTTCTCGAAATGTTTAACATGGGTTTACCATATTGGTGCATCAGCTCCACTCTCACTTACGTGCCCCAAAGATATGAAAATGTTAGTTCACACAAAGGCTCACTGGAACATTGTTTGTTATAACCAAATATGAAAAATGGAAACACTCAAATGTCAACCAGTTAATATAAGAAAAAACAATTAAGTATATTTTATATTGGAATACTATTTGGCAATCAAAATGAAATAAATAATGCTACATGCTACAACGGATATGAACCTCAAACAAATAAACTAAACTAATAGAAACCAGAAGCAAAAGACTGATAATGTATGGTTTCAATTATACAAGACATGTCCAGAAAGTGAATGTCTACAGATAGAATGGAGATTAATGGTTGTGTAACACTGAGATAAGAATGAGAAATATCCTCAAATTGCATTAAGTTTTGGGGGAGTTAATGAAATCGGGCTTCTAAGAGGCACTTGAAGTCCACTGAATACATCCTGGAAGTTCAAGGTTAGTGGCTACCACTTACTGCTTTGTCAACAGACCTGGAGCACCTACAAGAGCTCAAGTGGACAAGGCACCAGCTCTGCATCCTCCCACAGCTGGCATGAAGCAGCAGAAGGGGGCTGGGTTGGGGTGCCAAGACCCTGGAGCCCATAAGCAATGGTGGGTGAGGAATCAGATGACTTCCTACATATTAGTAGGACTGCAGCACCTGGAGTGGGACCCAGTGGGTCACACTGGGGTGGCCAGATACACCTGGGGCTGCCAAGTACACTTTCCCAAGTCAGCAGCCCTCCTATCTGCTGGTGGCAAATAGCATCTACATGCCAAGTTTGAAAGTGAACCCTCATTGTATGGTAGTAAAACAAGTAACACAGTGGCAGGGCATCTGAGTACCCCATACAAATAAAGGCGAACCACCTAGTACTTCCCCTAACCTGGCAACAGAAAATAGCAAAATAGATTCATCCTTTCAGGGATTGTACCTGATTCCTCTGAAAACACAATGCAACATTCCCCCGGCGCCATGCCCGTCATGACATGGGAGGAACAGATTTGGAGCTCTGGAGACAATTAGCTGCCTGTGGAGCTGCTCTTTCTCCCCACAAAGCCTGAGACTTCATCCACACGTGGAGATGCTGAGGCAGCCAGGCAGTACCTGCAAGAGGGAACCCGGCACAACCAGCAGCCCATTCCAGGAAGATGCACATGCATGTATGGGTCAAAAGTTATGTTTTATTTTCCCTCCCCTCCAGGAAATCTTGGTATGTTGCCTCAGGCTGAGGCTCAGTGGCTACTCACAGGTACAATCATCACACATTATAGCCTTGAACTCCTGAGCTCAAGCAATTCTCATACCTCAGCCTCTGAAGAAGCTGGAATTACAGGTACATGCAACTGTGCCTGGATCAAAAAGCATTCTTTAAAGTGCAACCAACAAGTACTATTCAGCCATATGCAAACTTCATTTATGACCTTTTTAAGTTAACACCTGGTTTAAATGAAATATTCAAACTGATATTTTTACACAGTCATGAAAGTGCTAGGAGGAAGAAGGATGTTTGGAGCCCGAATACCTAAAATAATTCTACCAATTCTAGCCTTGTGTTATAAACAAAGAGTAATTCTGGCTATAGTCAGATACTATTTCTGTAGTGAAGCACTATTATTTCAAAAATTTACGCAAAACATAAAATAAATTTTCAAGTATTAAAAATAATTGCACTCTACGAATTACTGTTATCTTATGGTATATGGGACAGGGTGTGTGATCCAAATAAGAGACTTGAGATCTCTGATGAAACACTACTGTCTGTCAAAAAAAAAATTGTGAAATATTTTACTTATGTGTACAATGTGGATATCTGTGCTTCTGAAAAGTACTGCATATTACACAAATCCTTAATGCATACAACTAAAAATTCTCAAAAATTTACTTGTCACAGTAAATATAAATTTTAACTGATAAGTAATTTGAAACTTTCAGAGAAAACAGCAGGATTTTTATTTTAGTAATCTGGCAAATTACCAAATTTAGCAATTATTATCTCATTACTAATCTGTCTCATCCAAACTGATACGCAGAAAACTTTATAAGTTTTTGTTTTGTTATTGAAAACCAGCAGAAGACAAGGATGCTCTCTCACCACTCCTATTCAACATAGTATTGGAAGTCCTGGCCAAAGCATTAAGCAAGAAAAGAAATAAGGGCATCCAAGTAAGAAGAGAGGAAGTCATGTTATTCCTGTTTGCAGATGATATGATTCTGTATCTAGAAAACCCCATAGCCTTGACTCAGAAGCTCCTTAAGGTTATAAACACCTTCAGCAAAGTCTCAAAACACAAAATCGATGTACAAAAATTACTAGCATTTCTATACACCAAAAATTATAAAGCCAAGCCAGGCACGGTGGCTCACACCTGTAATCCCAGCACTTAGGGAGGCTGAAGCAGGCAGATCACGAGATCAGGAGTTCAAGACTAGCCTGACCAACATGGTGAAACCCCGTCTCTACTAAAAATACAAAAATTAGCCAGGCATGGTGGCACGTGCATGTAATCCCAGCTACTCAGGAGGCTGAGGCAGGAGAATCGCTTGAACCCGGGAGGTGGAGGTTGCAATGAACTGAGATTGCACCACTGCACTCCAGCCTGGCCAACACAGTGAGACTCCGTCTCAAAAAATAAAAATAAATAAATAAATAAATAAATAAATAAATACATGTATAAAGCCAACAGCCAAATCAGGAATGGAATCCCATTCACAATTGTCACAAGAAAAAGAAAAGAAAAAAGAAAGAAAAACCTAGAAACAGAGCTAACCAAGAAGGTGAAAGAGCTCTACAATAAGAGCTACAAACACTGCTCAAATAAATCAGAGATGACACAAACAAATTTAAAAAATTCCAAGGTCATGCATTTAACAAATCAGTATTATTAAAATGGCCATAATTGCGGTGGCTCAGGCCTGTAATCCCAGCACTTTGGGAGTCCGAGACGGGCGGATCACGAGGTCAGGAGATCGAGACCATCCTGGCTAACACGGTGAAACCCCGTCTCTATTAAAAAATACAGAAAACTAGCCGGGCGAGGTGGCGGGCGCCTGTAGTCCCAGCTACTCAGGAGGCTGAGGCAGGAGAATGGCGTAAAACCCAGGAGGCGGAGCTTGCAGTGAGCTGAGATCCGGCCACTGCACTCCAGCCTGGGTGACAGAGCGAGACTCCGTCTCAAAAAAAAAAAAAAAAAAAGGCCATACTGCCCAAAGCAATTTACAGATTCAATGCTATTCCTAACAAACTAGCAATGACATTCTTCACAGAACTTTTTAAAAAAAGGACTGAATAGCCATGAAAATCCAAAGCAAACAGAACAATGCTGGAAGTATCACACTACCTGACTTCAAACTATACTATAGTATAGACTTCAAACTATACTATAGTAATCAAAGTGGCATGGTATTGATACAAAAACAGAAACATAGACAAGTGAAACAGCATAGAGAGTCCAGACACCTACAAACCATCTGATCTTTGACAAAGCTTAACAAAACATGCAATGAATAAAGAACTTCCAATTTAATAAATGGCGCTGGAAGAACTGGCTAGCCATATGCAGAAGATTGAAACTGGACTCCTTCCTTACACCATATACAAAACTCAAGATGAATCAAAGACTTAAATGTAAATTCCATAACTAAACCCTGGTATACAACCTAGGCAATACCATCCTGGATATAGAGAGAGGCAAAGATGTCATGACGAAGATGCCAAAAGCAATTGCAATGAAAGCAAAAATTGGCAAATGGGGTCTAATTAAACTAAAGAGCTTCTGTAAAGCAAAAGATACTACTGACAGAGTAAACAGACAACATACAGAATGGGAGAAAATTTCTGCAAACTATGTATCTGACAAAGGTCTAATATTCAGAATCTGTATGGAACTTAAACAAATCTACAAGAAAAAAACAACTCCATAAAAAGTGGGCAAAGGACATGAACACTTTTCAAAAAAAAAAAAAAGATATACATGCAGCCAACAATCATTTTTAAAAAGCTCAACGTAACTGATCATTAGAGAAATGCAAATCAAAACCACAATGAAATATCATCTCACACCAGTTGGAATGGCTATTACTAAAAAGTCTGAAAATAACAAAACAAAACGCTTATACACTGTTGGTGGGAGTGTAAACTTGTTCAGACATTGTGGAACACAATGTGGTGATTTCACAAAGACTGAAAAACAGAACTGCCATTTGACCCAGCAATCCCATTACTGGGTAAATACCCAAAGAAATATAAATCATTCTATCATAAAGACACATGCACACATATGTTCAATGCAGCACTATTTACAATAACAAAGAAATGGAATCAACCTAAATGTCCATAAATAGTAGACTGGATAAAGAAAATTAGGTACCTATATGCCATGTATTACGATGCAGCCATAAAAAAAAAAAAAAATGAGATCATGTCCTTCACAGAAGCATGGGTGGACCTGGAGGCCATTATTATTATCTACTAATGCAGGAACAGAAAACCAAATATTGCATTTCCCTAAGTGGGAACTAAATGAGAACACATGGACACATAGAGGGGAAAAACAGAGTGGGGTGCCTGCCAGACAGCAGACAGCAAAAGGATGGAGAGAATCAGAAAAATAACTAATGTGTACTAAGCTTAATACCTCGGTAATGAAATAATCTGTACAACCAACCAACCCCCATTACACGAGTTTACCTATATAAAACCTGCACATGTACCCCTGCACTTGAAATAAAAAAAAAGAAAAAATAATAAAGCTGAATTTACTTTTAAGAAGGTATATAAAATCACGCTGAATATTAAAGCAACATTCATGTATGGTGCTTATTAATTCTTCAAAGATTCGATAAACAGCAAAAAGTTCTATTTTCAGATATGTGGCAGCCAGGAAAAAAACTTCTCTCATAGCAACTACTATGGCATAATAAAACTAAATGGTCTTCATAGTAATCTAAAATCTAATATAAAATGTAAAATAATCTCATATTTTGACATAATTTTAATCAGTCTTAAAATATTATACGTACACTAAAGTGCCTCCAAACTTTAAAAAAAAAGCATAACTCAAGTCATTCTGAATTTAGATATCTGTTGCTTTCAAAGATAAAATTCAACCTAATTACATACAGTATTTAAAAGAAAATTATAGGGGGAGGTGACAGGAGGACCTGCAGCAGGCCCGCTTTGGCCTTCTCTCCGGCCTGGTTTCCCTCTGCGTGTGACTGCGCGCTCAGCCCAGCACCACCAAGGGAATTAGAATGAGATCAATATTGTTAAAAACAAAAACCTGAAACCAGTTAAATTTAACAAAGGTTATTTGAACAAGAAAATGATTCTAGAACTGGAGGAAGATGTTCTACATCCTGGACTATATGAACCCAATAGCAATGGCGAGATCAAGGGGTCCAATCCAGTCTTCAGGGCCAACAATACCAGATTACTTGAATCAACCAAGGCCTATCTGGGAAGAAGTAAAAGAGCAACTAGAAGAGGAAAAGAAAGGCTCCAAGACTTTGGCTGAATTTGAAGAAAAACATGAATGAGAAATGGAAGAAAGAACTAGAAAAACACAGGGAGAAATTGTTAGGTGGAAGTGAGAGCTCATCAAAAAAAAAGAAAGAAAGAAAGAAAAAAGAAAAGAATAAATCTGGCAGGTATTCATCTTCTTCATCAAGTTCTATTTCTTCTAGCAGTTCTTCTGATTCTGAAGATGAGGATAAGAAACAAGGAAAATAGAGAAAGAAAAAGAACCGTTCATATAAATCTTCTGAAAGCTCCACGTAATAAACTGAATCAGACAGTAAGGATAGTTTAAAAAAGAAAAAGAAGTCAAAAGATGCAACTGAGAAAGAAAAGGACATTAAAGGACTCAGCAAAAAGAGAAAGATAAATTCTTAAGATAAAACTTTATCATCCAAGTCCTTGTCAGAATCACAGTATATTAAGGAGGTACGAGCAAAAAAGAAAAGCAGTGAAAAACAAGAAAAAGCAACAGAAAAAAGAAAAAGAAGCATAAGAAACACAGTAAGAAGAAGAAAAAGAAGGCTGCTAGTTCAAGTCCTGACTCACCATAACATTAAGAAAAATCAGGATTCCCTTATAAAGAAAGTGCAATGTCTGAGGAAATTTCAACTGTGAAAACTACAACATATTTACTAAAATGCACGAATTTTCTTGTTTTTAGAATTATTCCTGGACTATTCAGTAGCCACTCAGATGCCACTGTGTGAAAGGGCCATAAATGTTGCCTGCTGCTTGAACATCTATTTTTTCCTCTTCCAGTGCTTCATAACTCTGGGAGATAATACTCTGCAGTCGGACTACTGGTTAAGATATTTGGTAATAAAATTAATACTTTTAACTAGAAGTGTCTAAGGATAAGCCAACAGAAAGTGAATCTGGATACATCTTTTTTTTTTTTTTTGAGACGGAGTCTCGCTCTGTAGCCCAGGCTGGAGTGCAGTGGCCGGAACTCAGCTCACTGCAAGCTCCGCCTCCCGGGTTTACGCCATTCTCCTGTCTCGGCCTCCTGAGTAGCTGGGACTACAGGCGCCCGCCACCTTGCCTGGCTAGTTTTTTGTATTTTTAGTAGAGACGAGGTTTCACCATGTTAGCCAGGATGGTCTCGATCTCCTGACCTAGTGATCCGCCCGTCTCGGCCTCCCAAAGTGCTGGGATGAATCTGGATACATCTTTAAGATGTAATCAGAAATGACCAGATGACTCTAGTTAAAATTTTTGAAGGAGGGATTACATTAATATTTCAAAATCGTTACTCTGTAGAGAAGTGTATTTTAATTTTTCCCCTCATATACTTTTATTTACCTGGGGAAGGAGCTTTTAGGGTTGCAGGGCTGGTTTGCTATCTCTTTAGCTAGCAGAATAGTGTGCCTTTGATCCTTACACATCCTGCCTGTATTATGGACACGGTAGCCATGCTTCACTGGGAGGTCAGAGCTGGGTACCAGCAGTCTTGCCCTTTACTGAGCTTAGTGTCATCCTTGGATGCTGTCATATGCTGCTTTGAGTGAACCATTTGCAGCATGAGAAAGCCCCAAAAGCTCTGGGATTTACCTCTTCAATAATAAAGAATATTTTTTAGCATTAGAATGTGTTATGTCATTTGAATTAATTTTGATTACACTTCGGCTTGGGAGAGGAATTATTTTAAATAGACACTGGTACTTTTTGAACTTGATAGCTGAAGATTCTAAAATGCATGTTTTATACCAAGTTTTATGTTGGGAACAGGCCCCCAAAATCTGGCCATAAACTGGCCCCAAAACTGGCCAAAAACAAAATCTCTGCAGCACTGTGATATGTTCGTGATGGCTATGACGCCCACACTGGAAGGTTGTGGGTTTATCGGAATGAGGGCAAGGAACACGGGGCCCACCCAGGGCAGAACTGGTTAAAGGTATTCTTAAACCAAAAACAGCATGAGGATCTGTGCCTTAAGGACATGCTCCTGCTGCTAACAAGCCAAACCCATTTATTTCAGCCCATCCCTTTGTTTCCCATAAGGAATACTTCTAGTTAATCTATAATCTATAGAAACAATGCTTATCACTAGCTTGCTGTCAATAAATACGTGGGTAAATCTCTGTTCGAGGCTCTAAGCTCTGAAGGCTGTGAGACCCCTGATTTCCCACTCCACACTTCTATATGACTGTGTGTGTGTCTTTAATTCCTCTAGCATCACGGGGTTAGGGTCTCCCCGACTAAGCTGGTCTCGGCAGTTTTAAGCAGTCAGGAAAATGTTGTGTAACCAGTGATAGTTTTTTTTTTTTTTTTGTATGGATTTTGTTTAGGCTGCAATGTTTAGCTTTTGTTAACTCCTCACT
Source organism: Macaca mulatta (assembly GCF_049350105.2). NCBI lineage: Eukaryota > Metazoa > Chordata > Mammalia > Primates > Cercopithecidae > Macaca > Macaca mulatta. Next base: position 85,333,782 of record NC_133406.1, on the reverse strand, counting down.
CTTGCTGTCATTGCCATATTTAATGGCCTACTTGCCAAGATATTTAGCATGTAAAAAGCAGGATTTTGATCAAAAAAAAAAAAAAAGCTTCATATTGAAGCTGAGACTTACCATAAACAAGTTGAGTGGCAAGCTTGGTATGCTGTGTCTTATTGCCAGAATCTTAGTCAATGTAATATTTTAAAAGTTTGCTGTCTTTGTATATTAGTAACAAATTATGATAAGTTAAATTTAAGAGTTAACTTATCTAACTTAAGCTCTTCCTGTGTCATATTTTACTAAGATTTTGTGCCTCATATCTACTGCCGAATTGTTTACTAGGAATGTTAAAAGAAACTGATAATTCATTTTCATTTTACATTTTTATATAATCAGGTAACATGAAATATAACTTGATGTACAATTTTGCCTGTTACAAAGGGTGTGCTAATTATAGTGGTATATGCACAGAACATGTTGGCATAACAATGGGCTGAATAAATAGCTATTTTACTTAAAAATAAAAATAAAAAAAGAAAATTATAAAATAAGGAATACCAAACACAACTAAAGTCCAAAATTCAACAGCATATAATAAAGGTTTTTTCCAAAATCTAGTTTTCTCTTGAATTCCTGAAATTAATATTCTTTTGAAAACATCTACTGTATTTAGTCATAATTAACTAAGATATGACTGAGATTAAAGAATGAAATTCTCCTACCACTTCATTGAGAAAATCCTGCCTCATCCTATCCACTCACCAAAGTCTTGAGCTCTCACTGTCAATGAAGCTGAGACATAGACACTCACCCAGCAGAGTCTTGGAAGTGAGTCTGTGCATGTGAGATAAGCTACCTAAAATGTAATTATAAGGAAAGGATGCCATTAGTTCACCTCCTTTCAGGCCTATAAGTGTCATGTCACCTATAGAGGCAGGATAGTCCTAGTCCTAGGAGTGGGCCTAGCTGGGTTGCAACTTGTTCCATATGTGAGTTCATTTTTCTGCCACCTTGTCCTGTGTGGTTTGTATGGTGTCAGTCCTTGACAACAAAACAGATGTCTTTTAGTAGCTCAACCTTCAAAACCGTAAAACACCATGCCAGATTTGTTTGGCAAGGATGTGCTCTCTCATCACTCCTGTTCAACATAGTATTGGAAGTCTGGGCCAGGGCAATCAGGCAAGAGGAAGAAATAAAGGGTATTCAAATAGGAAGAGAGGAAGTCAAATTGTCTTTGCAGATGACATGATCCTATATTGAGAAAACCCCATTGTCTCAGCCCAAAAGCTTCTTAAGCTGATAAGCAACTTCAGCAAAGTCTCAGGATATAAAATCAATATGCAAAAATTGCTAGGATTCCTATACATTAACAACATGCAAGCCAAGAGTCAAATCATGAATGAACTACTATTCACAATCACTACAAAGAGAATAAAACACTTAGGAATACAGCTAACAAGAGAAGTGAGGGACCTCTTCAAGGAGAACTATAAACAACTGCTCAGAGAAATCAGAGAAGACACAAACAAATGGAGAAACATTCCATGCTCATGGATAGGAAGAATCAGTATTGAGAAAATGGCCATACTGCCCAAAGTAATTTATAAAAGAATTCAATGCTATTCCCACTAAATTACCACTGACATTCTTCACGGAATTAGAAAAAACTACTTTAAAATACACATGGAACAAAAAAAAGAGCCCAAACAGCCAATGTAATCCTAAGCAAAAAGAACAAAGCTGGAGGCATCATACTACCCGATTTCAAACTGTACTACAAGGCTACAGTAATCAAAACAGCATGGTACTGGCACAGAAAGAGACACACAGAGCAATGGCACAGAATAGAGAACACAGAAATAAGACTGCACACCTACAGCTAAGAGAGGAGAGCACCTTCATATTGTCTTATGCGCAATTTCTGCCTCCAAAGAAAGTAGTAGTAAAAACTAAAAGGCAGAAATGAAATATCCACAAGCAGATAGCCCGGCGCCACCCTCTGGGCCTGGTAGTTAAAGATCGACCCCTGACCTAACCAGTTATGTTATCTATAGAATCCAGACATTGTATGGAAGAGCATTGTAAAAATCCCTGTCCTGTTCTGTTCTGTTCTGATTACCAGTGTGTGCAGCCCCCAGTTACGTACCCCTGCTTGCTCAAACTTGGTAAGACTAGTCTTGAGAACTTGCCCACTCCATTTGAGTGGAAGTGTGGCCTGATCACCCACAGCATGCCTTTATTGGCACTTTGGTTTGGTTTTGGTTTTGGTTTTGACTTGGTTTGAATTGCCTGACAGGACCAGTTTTAGGAACTTGCCTACTCCATTTGAGTGGAAGTGGCCTGATCACCCACAGTGTGCCTGTACCGGCACTTTGGCTTTTGTTTTTGACTTGACTTGGATTGCTTGATAGTTTGGTTTTGGTTTGGACCTGGCTTACATTTCTTGATATTCTGATTTTGGTTTTGATTCTGGTTTGGCATAAACTGTAAAAGTGTGTGTGTGCCCTTTTTACCCGTTCTTTGTTTTGTGGTGTGTGTGTGGTGTGAGCGTGGTGTTTTGTCTCAAAGAAGCATGGGTCAGGCACAAATAAGTCAACTCTACTAGGAACTACGTTGAAAAACTTCAAAAGAGGGTTTAAAGGAGACTATGGAGTACTATGACACCAGGAAAATGTAAAACTGTGTGTAAAACTGTGTGTAACGGGCCAGCATTAGAGGTGGATTGGCCATCAGAAGGAAGCCTGGACAGGTCCCTTGTTTCAAAGGTATGGCACAAGGTAACCTGTAAAGCCAGGGCACCCAGACCAGTTCCCATACATGGATGCTTGGTTACAGCTGGTTTTAGATCTCTCCACACTGGTTGAGAGAACTGCAGCATAAGCAAGGCAGAGAGAGAGAGAGAGACAGAGAAGAGAGAGAGGAAGAGACAGAGGCAAAAGGAAAGTCAAAGAGAGAGAAACAAAGTCAAAGAGAGAAAGAGAGAGATATATATACAAGTAAAGAAAAAAAAAACAACAACAGTGTACCCTATTCCTTTTTAAAAGCCAAGGTAAATTTCCATAACCCTATAACACTCCAATACCACTTCATTGTCAGTGTAAACAAGGGCATATCCCAAAAGCACTGAGGCCTTCCTATCAAAAATCCTTAACCCAGTAACCTGTGGATGGCCCAAAAGCATTCAATCTGTAGCGGCAACTGATTCGCTAACAGAAAAAGGTAAAAAATAACTTTTAGAGGCAACCTCATTGTGAGCACACCTCACCAGTTCAGAAATACCCTAAGGAAAAAAAGGGGCGGGGCAGAATTTATGTAAAAAGAGTATTATAGCCAGGCGCGGTGGCTCACGCCTGTAATCACAGCACTTTGGGAGGCCAAGGCGGGCAGATCACAAGATCAGGAGATTGAGACCACGGTGAAACCCAGTCTCTACTAAAAATACAAAAATTAGCTGGGCACGGTGGCGGGCGCCTGTAGTCCCAGCTACTCAGGAGGCTGAGGCAGGAGAATGGCGTGAACCCGGGAGGCGGAGCTTGCAGTGAGCCGAGATCGCGCCACTGCACTCCAGCCTGGGCCACAGAGCAAGACTCCGTCTCAAAAAAAAAAAAAAAAAAAAAAGAGTATTATATGGTAAACTCTTGTCCTGAAATAAATTAACTGATTGTTTAAAGAAAGAAATATTTGTAATAAGTCAGAAAGTTGAGGCATGTCGAAGAATTGTCTGTAAAAGTTGTGAAAGAGAAAAATGTTGTAAAAAAAACAGTTTATGTGCAAGGTGTATAAGGAAAGTAAAATATACCTTTGGTAAAAGAATTATAACAAGGAATAACTATAAATTTTTACCTACATTAAAAGGTTAAAAATATGTATATTTTGTTTTAAAGGTTTAATCAAGTTTTAAAATGTTAATTGGAAAGAAAATTCTGTGTGTAAACATTGGCTAAAGTGGTAACAACCAGTTTTTCTGTAAACTGAACATTAAAATAAAAGCATAGCAGGTTTTTCTTAAAGCACCAACCTGCTCTTTAGCAAAAATTATAAAAGGTTAAAAAGAGTCTATAAAATCTTACCTTATGGTCGGTCAAACATTAAAAATTGGATAAATATGTCTATAAGGTTTATTAAAATTAGGTTTAACAATAATACACTAATATAAAGGTAAAATTTAGCTTATCTGGTACAAAAATCATACAAAAAGCATTGTTAAATGTAGAATGGTATTTGGCTTTCTTTGGTTTAAAAACTAATAAAAATAGGTGCTAAAGGAAATTTCTCAGTAAAAAGGCACTAAGGACTATAAAGTCCACAGCCAACGTCCCCACATTTAAAACAAAAGGTCTATTTCTTAAAAATTATATACTTGGTTTATCTTCCACTTTCCTTTCCCTCAAACACTAAAAGTCTTTTAGCACATGTATCACCCCTAGAATTTCCGGTAAACTAGCACCAGCCGGAAGATCACATTATCATCAAAGCGTGGAAAGAAGAAAAACTCAAGCCAGCCTGGGAAGGACCCTACCTTTTGCTGCTAACCACCAAGACTGCTGTTCATACAGCAAAAAAAAAAAAAAAAAAAAAGGAAAGGGATGGACTAATCACACCCAAGTCAAGAAGACACCACCCCCTCCAGAGTCATGGACCATAGTCCCAGGGGAAAACCCTACCAAACTAAAGCGAAGACAACTTTAACTCTTTTCATCTATTCTATTACTCTTTCTTCTTTCCTCGTTCTATTGCTGACCATCCAGTTATTAGCATAACCAAGCCAATTTCACCTCAAACTATTGCATTTAATGCTTGCTTTGTTATATCCTGTGGAGACTTGCCAAGTCAAAGACAGCCTTCTACTTCAGAAAAGTACTTCTGTCCCTCCTGACTCTCCTCAGCCTGGGCATTAGTAAACTAGGACCATTTAATCCGAGGAGATTTCGATAAAGACCCTAGTGCCAACCAGAAGTCTTGCCCCCAGTGTAGAGTTTTCATGCCATAGTTGGTCCAACATTCTGTGGACCACTAAAGAGCAAGGATGGACTGCCCCAACCAGTTTTTGTAATTTCCTAAAATCATACATTCATTTTACTAGAGGATCATAGAAGTTAAACACTTAAACTTTAGCAATAAAGACAGGATATCAAGGTGCAAATGCCTGGTTAAAATGGATCAAATATTCCACCTGCAAATTAAACAAAAGCAATTGCTATGCTTGTGCACATGGCAGGCCAGAGGCCCAAACTGCCCCCTCCCACCAAGGTGGTTCTCTGGTCGACCAGGCATAGGCTGCATTGTAGCTCTTCCAGGATTCTACAGTCTGGAGTAATAAGTCATGCCAAGCTCTCTCTGCTATATCCCGAAGTCTGGCACTCTGCGGGTCAGCCCCTGAGGGCCATCCAGCTTCTGTCTCCCAACACTAAGTTCACTTTGTGTCTCTCATGACAATGAGAAAACTTAGCATTTCTTGAAGACCTGAAGGGATGTGATGAGCTTAAGAATTTTCAAGAGCTTATCAATCAGTCAGCCCTTGTTCATCCCCGAGCAGATGTGTGGTGGTATTGTGTTGGACCTATACTGGGCACTCTGCCAAATAACTGGAGTGACACTTGTGCTTTTGTCCATTTGGCTATCCCTTTCACCCTGGCATTTCATCAACCAGAAAAAAAAAAAAAAAAAAAGACATCGTAAAGCAAGAGAAGCCCCTTATGGGTCTTTCAACTTTCACATCTATTTAGATGCAATTGGAGCCCCGCAAATAATACTGGATCAATTTAAAGCTTGAAATCAAATAGTTACAGGATTTAAGTCAATATTTTAGTGGGTGACAGTTAATAAAAATGCAGACTATATAAACTACACTTATTACAACCAACAGCAACAAGTTTTTCATGAGTTTAAAGAAAAACTCATGTCAGCCCCAGCCCTGGGTCTACCTGACCTGACAAAACCCTTTACACCCAAGTGTCAGAAAAAGAAAAATGGCAGTTGAAGTTTTAACCCAGACTGTAGGGCCCTGGCCAAGGCCAGTGGCCTATCTCTCAAAACAACTAGATGGGGTTTCCAAAGGCTGGTCCCCATATCTAAGGGCCATAGCAGCAACAGCCCTGTTAGCACAAGAAACAGATAAGCTAACTCTTGGGCAAAACCTAAACATAAAATCCCCTCATGCTGTGGTGACTTTAATAAATACCAAAGGACATCATTAGCTAACAAATGCTAGACTAACTAGATACCAAACCTTGATCTGTGAAAATCCCTGCATAATCACTGAAGTTTAAAACACCCTAAACCCCACCACCTTGCTCCTGGTATCAGAGAGCCCAGTTGAACATAACTATGTAGAGGTATTGGACTCAGTTTATTCTAGTGGGCCCAACCTCTGAGACCATCCTTAAACATCAGTAGACTGGGAGCCATACATGGATGGGAGCAGCTTCGCCAATCCCTGCAAAGTGACTCTGAAGAAGACGACAAGCCTTGCTCCAGTCACACCTGGAAGTTGACTGGTTCATGCACGGCCGAAGCATGAGGAAACTCATCGTGGGACTCATTTTCCTTAAAATTTGGACTTGTACAGTAAGGACTTCAACTGACCTTCCTCAGACTGAAGGCTGTTCCCAGTGTATATATCAAGTCACTGAGGTAGGACAAAAGGTTGCTACAGTCCTATTATTTTATGGTTATTATAAGTATACTGGAACTCTAAAAAGAACTTGTTTGTATAATGTTATTCTATACAAGGTATGTAGCCCAGGAAATGACCAACCTGATGTGTGTTACAACCCATCTGAGCCTCCCAAGACCACAGTTTTTAAAATAAGATTAAGAACTGAAGACTGGTAGGGGCTTATAAACAATATGAGAAAAGTGTTAGCCAAAAAAGAAAAAAAAGAGGTGCCCAAACAAGTCACCTTAATATTTGATGCCTTTGCTGTCATTAATAATGATAAGTTAAAAATAGGATGTGGTTCTCTTAATTAGGAAAGAGGTTAAATGGCAGAAAATAAGTACGTTTATCATGAATTAGAACTGTGTGAAAATATAGATAATGGTCTTGTGTCATTTAGGCTACTTAAATTTTAAAACATGAAAAAATCCTGTCCACCTTCAGCAAGGGAAAAGTGGCCCTTCCTGTACCACTGGTCCTGTACCCTTAGAACTCATAATAATCAACCCCCTTAATCCTCGCTAGAAAAAAGGAGAACGTGTAACCCTAAAAATTGATGGAGCTGGACTGGATCTTCAAGTAAATATTGTGGTTTGAGAAAAAGTTTATAAACGGTCTCTCGAGCCAGTATTTCAAACCTTCTATGATAAACTAAATGTGCCAGTACCAGAAATTCCAAGAAAAAACAAGAAATTTGTTTTTGCAATTAGCCAAGCATGTAGCCCAGTCTCTCAATGTCACTTCATGTTATGTATGTGGAGGAACTGTAATAGGAGATCAATGGCCATAGGAAGCCTGAGAGTTAGTACCTACAGACCCAGTTCCTGATGAATTCCTGGCCCAAAAGAATCACCCTGATCACTTCTAGGTCCTAAAAGCCTCAATCATTAGACAATACTGTATAGTAAGAATGGGGAAGGACTTCATCCTTCCTGTAGGAAGACTACATGGTGGAGTTCAAACGACACAGAGAAAAATCCCTTCAGTAAATTTCCAAACTTGCAGACCGTTTAGGACCACCCAGAATCCCACTGGGACTGGATGGCCCCCACAGGGCTATATTGGATATGTGGACATAGAGCCTACACTAAGCTGCCTGACCAGTGGACAGGCAATTGTATTACTGGCACTATTAAACCATCTTTCTTCCTACTGCCCATAAAAACAGGTGAACTCCTGGGCTTCCCTGTCTATGCTTCCCCCAAAAAGCAAAGCAGAGCCATAGATAATTAAAAAGATGATAAACGGCCTCCTGAAAAAATTATATAATACTATGGGGCTGCCACTTGGGCACAAGATGGGTCATGGGGATACCGGACCCCCATTTACATGCTCAACCGAATCATATGGTTGCAAGCTGTCTTGGAGATCATCACTAATAAAACTGGTAAAACCCTGACTGTTCTGGCCTGGCAAGAAACTCAGATGAGAAATGCTATCTATCAAAATAAATTGACTCTCGACTAACTTGCTAGCAGTTGAAAGAGAAGTCTGTAGAAAATTTAACCTTACGAATTGCTGCCTGCACATAGATGATCCAGGGCAAGTAGTCGAAGATATAGTTAAAGACATGATGAAACTGGCACATGTGCCTGTACAAGTGTGGCAAGGATTTAACCCTGAGGCCATGTTTAAAAATGATTTCCAGTGCTAGGAGGATTTAAAACTCTTGTAATTAAAATTATAGTAGTAATAGGAACCTGCTTACTGATCCCTTATTTACTACCTGTACTCAATCAAATAGTAAAATGTTTCATCGCTACTCTAGTTCACCAGAATGCTTCAGCACAAGTGTACTACATAAATCACTATCGATCTGTCATGCAGGAAGACATAGGCAGTCAAAATGAAGGTGAGAACTCCCACTAATAAAATGAGTGAGAGTCTCAAAGTGGGGAAATAAGGGAGGAGACAACCCCTCATATTGTCTTATGCCCAATTTCTGCCTCCAAAGAAAGAAGAAGTAAAAACTAAAAGGCAGAAATGAAATCCACAGGTAGGCAGCCTGGCGCCGCGCTCTGGGCCTGGTAAAGATTGACCCCTGACCTAACTGGTTATGTTATCTATAGATTCCAGACATTGTATGGAAGAGCATCGTAAAAATCCCTGTCCTGTTCTGTTTCGTTCTGATTACCGGTGCATGCAGCCCCCAGTCATGTACCCCCCGCTTGCTCAATCAATCACAATCCTCTCACGCGGACCCCCTTATAGTTGTAAGCCCTTAAAAGGGACAGGAATTGCTCACTTGGGGAGCTCAGCTCTTGAGACAGGAGTCTTGCTGATGCTCCCAGCCGAATAAACCTCTTCCTTCTTTAACTTGGTGTCTGAGGAGTTTTGTCTGTGGCTTGTCCTGCTACACAGCCATTTGATCCTTGACAAACCTAACAAAATCAAGCAATGGGGAAAGGATTCCCTATTTAATAAATGGGGCTAAGATAACTGGCTAGCCATATGCAGAAAGTTGAAACTGGATCCCTTCCTTAGACCACATACAAAAATTAACTCAAGATGGATTAAATACTTAAATGTAAAACCCAGAACTATAAAAACCCTAGAAGAAAATCTAGGTAGTACCATTCAGGACATAGGCACAGGCAAAGTTTTCATGATGAAAATGCTAAAAGCAATTGCAACAAAAGCAAAAATTGGCAAATGGGATCTAATTAAACTAAACAGCTTCTGCAGAGCAAAAGAAATGATCATCAGAGTGAACAGACAACCTACAGAATGGGAGAAAATTTTTGAAATCTATCCATCTGACAAAGGTCTAATATTCAGAGTCTACAAGGAACTTGAACAAATCTACAAGAAAAAAACAGCCCTATTAAAAAGTGGGCAAAGGACGTGAACAGTCACTTCTCAAAAGAAGACATACATGCAGCCAAGAAACATATGAAAAAAAAAAGCTTAGCATCACTGATCATTAGAAAATTGCAAATCAAAACCACAGTGAGATACCATCCCATGCCAATCAGAATGGCCATTAAAAAGTCAAAAAATAGTCTGGGGCAGTGGCTTACGCCTGTAATCCTAGCACTTCGGGAGGCTGAGGCAGGTGGATCACTTGAGGCCAGGAGTTCAAGACCAGCCTTGCCAACACAGTGAAACCCTGTCTCTATTAAAAAATAGAAAAAAATAGCTGGGCATGGTGGTGCATGCCACCATGTAATCCCAGCTACTCAGGAGGTTGAGGCATGAGAATCACTTGAACACAGGATGTGGAGGTTGCATTGAGCTGACATCGTGCTACTATATTCCAGCCTGGGTGACAGAGTGAGACTGTATCCACCCCCTCCGTCAAAAAAAAAAAGGAAAAAAACAACAGATTCTGGTGAGGTTGTGGAGAAAAAGCACTTGTACACTGTTGGTGGGAGTGTAATTAGTTCAACCATTGTGGAAGACAGTGTGGCAACTCCCCAAAGACCCAAGGGCAGAAATACCATTTGACTCAATAATCCCACTACCAGATACACACCCAAAAGAATATAAATCATTCTTTTATAAAGATACATGCAAATGTATGTTCATTGTAGCACTATTTACAATAGCAAAGTCATAGAATCAACTTAAATGCCCATCAGTGATAGACTGGATAAAGAAAATATGGTATATACACACCATGGAATACTATGCAGCCATAAAAAGAAATGAGATCATGTCCTTTGCAGGGACACGGATGGACTTGGAAACCATTATTCTAGCAAACTAATGTAGAAACAGAAAACCAAACACTGCAATTTCTCACTTATAAGGGGGAGCTAACTGATGAGAAAACATGAACATGTTGGGGGAACAACACATACTGGGCACCTGTTGGGGGGTTGGGGGGAGGGAGAACATCAGAAAGAATAGCTAATGGATGCTGGGCTTAATACCTAGGTAACAGGATGATCTGTACAGTAAACCACTATGGCACACATCTATGTAACAAACTTACACATCCTGCAGATGTACCCCCAAATTTTTTTAAAATCTTGAGGAAAAAAAAAAAAAGGAAAGGGTGAATTTCAGGGTTTCCACAGTGGCTAAAATGTAGAGATGTTCCAGGTAAGAAGGCACGGAGTAGAAGCTCCAAATTTTACCCACAACCTGCCCTAACATCTTTGGCTGCATCGTGCACTTTGTAAATGTATTGATGATACACAAAATTTCAGGAGTCTGCTGCAGTTTAGAAGGCATAAGAACTGACAGGCTACTGCTTCATGCAGGAAATACAAGACAAAATGGATTTAAATGTCTCAAAGTTTTCTTGAAACACCAAAAGTTGAAACTTTTGGTTCTAGACAAGATGGGATAAGCAAACTCTATTCTATTCTCAAAAATTATAGCAACGGGCTTGTAAAAACTTATAAAGCATCAGTCTAAAGACTCTGAAAGGTACAGAAAAGAAGGCAGACTAACTTGGAACAACAGGAGTGGTTTTAACAGCTACTGCCCTGGGTATGTCTTTTGTTTTGTTTTGTTTTGCCTCCTATATATCCTGGTTCAGTAGTGGAGAACACAGTAACCTGGAAAAGGCAACTGAAAAATAATGGAAAAAAAAAAATCTAACATGCTCTCTAGCCAAAGCAGCATGGGATAAAGATGGCCTATGCAGAAAGTGATTACTGGATGACACGTCTTCATATTCTGGCAAACATCACACACAAGTAAGACATAATACTTCTCTTCCCACAGTGCTAGTGTTACAAAAACTAGGAGCAGAACTCTTTCATCCTCACCCTGCAATATTGAGGCCTAGCTTCTCCCAACCCAAATTGAACGCACTGTCAAGGCAAATACTGAACAGGGCTCTGTCTTCCATTCTCATCCTGCCATTTAGGTGCAGCCTATCACCCCATCCCCATAGGCTTTGCATTCAGGGAGACCGTAAGTGGAGCTCTCCCTTACATTCCTGCCCCACAGTAATTAGGGAATGCTTTGTTTCACCTACATACTGAGCACCTTGATGAGGGAAAAATTGCCTGTTAGGGTTAAGAATATGACCAAACACATGATGCCTGGCACTGTAAAACTGACTTTAGCTTATTACCTACATATTCTCACATGCCAAGGAAGAAACACCTTGGCTACCACACAGAACCGCAGAGGGAGGAGTGCTTGCAAGCAGAGTTTAAATGTTGGTGATAATCAGAGATCCTGAAAGTTTTGTTTCTAAATTTCTGCATTACCTTTTTCTTTTGTGTTTACTTTTTAGCAGACTCTTAATTACTTATTTTTAAGTTTATCAGTTCTTTTATATGCTTGCTCAAGTGCTCTGTTAAAGCCCTCTATTAAATTTATTTCAGTTAGTATACATTTGTTCTAGAATTTCTATTTCGTTGACTTTTTTAAAATCCCTATTTGTTTAGTGATATATTCTATTTGGCGGGACATTGTTTTACTCATTTGTTTTACTCTTTGTTCATTTTCCTTTTGGCTTTTAAAATGTGCTTATGAAAGTTGATTCAAAGGCTTAGTTTAATAAATATTACGTCTGTGCTTCCTAAGAGAATTTCTGTTAATTCATTAGTATATTTTCCTGTGAATAATATTTTGTTGTTCATTTGAATGACTATGTTTTTATTTGCTTATTTATTTTATTTTTTAGAGATGGGGTCTTCCTATGTTGCCCAGTCTGCAGTACAGCGGTTATTCACAGACTCAGTCATAGGGCACTGAAATGCCTAGGCTTAAACAATTCTTCCAACTCAGCCTCCTGAGTTATCTGGCACCTGTAGTGCACATCATCTTGCCTGGCTCATCATTTTTTATTGTTGAAAAGTGGACATGTTGAATACTATACTGTAGTAAATCTGGAAATCAAATTCACCTCCCTCCCTAGGCTTTGTGACTGTTTGCTGTGAGTTGTCATTACTTATTCAGTGATCATTTATTTTTAAAGCTCTATTCTTCTTCATAAGTGGTCACTGATACCTATGTTTCATTAGTTGTTGGCTCTTGATTTGAGAGAGGATTTTTCAAATGTCTAGAGAATACACTTTTTTTTTTTTTTTTTTTTTTTTGGGACTGAGTCTCCCTCTGTCACCAGACTGGAGTGCAGTGGTGTGATCTCAGCTCACTGCAACCACCACCTCCCAGGTTCAAGCAATTCTCTTGCTTCAGCCTCCTGAGTAGCTGGGACTAAAGGCGTGTGCCACCACATTCAGCTAATTTTGAATTTTTAGTAGAGACAGGGTTTCAACATGTTGGCCAGGATGGTCTCGATCTCTTGACCTCGTGATCTGCCCACCTCGGCTTCCCAAAGTGCTGGGATTACAGGTGTAATCCCATCGTGCCCGGCCAAGATCTTTGAGCATTTTGCTTTCTATTTCTAAGCTTTTTTGTTTAATGTATACTTTCTTAGTTTGCCTGATTTCTCCACAAAATTAATTTATATATTCACTTATTAGCCATTTAAGGTTCATAAATATGTATTACTTTAATTCATTTTTTTCTACTTATTTGGGACTAAATTTATCCAATGATACCTTATGTTTTCAGCTGTGCTAGCTTTGGCACCTGCAATAGTTTTGCTCCACTGACCATGCATATTCAAATTGGATGTCCATGAGCCCATGTTTAACATAACAGATCTAGATAGAAAACGATAAACTGGCCATTTCCTTTTCATGGATGCAGGCTGTATCCTTTTCTCATCTTCTACTAATCTACAGTCTTAAATCACATTTTCAAGTAAAACATAATAGAAAAAATTTGTGTCTTCTTTATTAAGCAAGTAACTCAAATTCTAGGTCCTAGTTTCAAGTCTCTCTCAGAGTGACTCCTGTTCTGTTACTGCTTTTGTCAGACTTCTGTACCTTACTCTAGGCCCATCTATAAACTTTCTTGTAAAATTCAGCTGTAGCAAATTACCTTGAAAAGTCAGTTTAGCAAGAACACTTCATCCTTAATATCTGATCGGCCTCAATGTTTCATAAGGTTTCTCACTGTCCGCCATCCCACAAGGTTGATCACCCTGGCTGTCCCCAGCAAGAACTGGTTTGGTCACTTTAACCAGAATACCCCTCATCTTTGTTTCCTCTTAGTAAGTTTCCATCCATCAATCCTTAGCCTACTCCTTGCCTGTAAGTTCTTACTTACCCATACTGTATTTAGAGTTGAGCTCAATCTTTCTCCCCAACTACAAAATCTTACTGCAGTGGTGTCTATACCCATCTTATTATTCTGACTAAAGTGTTTCTTATTATGCTTTAACCAGTATCATGAAATATTTTTTAACATGTTTGACATGTAATTTGTAAATAGTGTTCCTCACACATGGACAGCCAAAAGTGATCAGCCTTAGCTGGAGATAGAGCAAGGTAAATATATAGCTGTGTTTTGTTCAGAACTCTCAGCTGTTAGCTCATCTCAATTAATAGTCATATTTGCTTATTTGTGCATATTTTAAATATTAATAGCTTGAGTGGAGAGTGGATAAATGGTTAGTTTAAGGAAGTTCTTGCATCACTAAGGTAGCCATTGATTTTTCTATTTGAGCCTTGAATATTTCCATGCCTGAGAACAGGTACCTGGAAATCATGCATTCATTCAACAGTGAGCTGGTCTTTAGGTCTTGTGACAAATGAACAAATGACTCAATATAAAATATCCTGCACCAATGGTAGTATAAAGCTCTGCAACAAAATGTTAATTCAATTGGTGTGGACTTCCCCAACCATGTACATTTTAAAGGTCTTCAGAACTGGTTCTAGACTTGCCCCTAGAAGGTAATCTCCATGACCTTGGAAAATTCTACCTGATAAGAAAGAGTGTTTTAGTTCACTTGAGGTCTTGGGTAAAAACATGTATATGATTGTAACCACATAAGTGATAGTGAATATCTTGTTTTTGTATGCCTGGGTCTCTGGGCCATGCTGTATTAGTATGACCCCTACAGTAGAAATGGTGGTTGAGTAGCTAGAGCCAGTCATGTGCCCACTGCATGCCTATACAATTGAACCCCAATAAAATACTTTGGACACCAAGACTCTGGTTGGTTTCTCTACTTGGCAAAACTTTGCACATGTCACATTAAGACTGGGAAAATTATGTACTGCTTGTGTGATTCCACTGTGACAGGGCAACTGGAGGTGTGCACTTGGTCTCCTTTGAAAGCTTTCCTACCTCCTACTTTCTTTCCTAAATATAATCTGTATCTTTTCTATTTAATAAATTGTAGCCATAAATGTAACACTTTTTCTAAGCGTTTTTAGTTTTTCTAGTGAGTAATCAATTCTGAGAGTGGTCAAGGAATTCTTGACAAAGTTAAATCAGAAGTGGAATTGCCTGTAATCCCAACTACACAGGAGGCTGAGGTATGAGAATTGCTTGAACCTGGGAGGTGGACATTGCAGGGAGCCGTGATTGTGCCACTGCACTCCAGCCTGGGCGACAAGGCAAGACTCCATCACAAGAAAAAAAAAAGAAAAAAGAAAAAAAAAGAAATTTTCTAAAATGGACTTACTGAATTGTTGCAAAGTTATCATTATAGAAAAGGAAGAATTAATAGTAGGGGTTCATAAATATAATATTTGTTGCCTGGATGTCTACTGAATCACACATGAAATAAGACAGCTGGTGTGCTGTGAACAGTTATTAGATGTAAAGGTTATCAATAGAACTTAGAAATAATAGACCCAACTTTAAGGAGTCAGATCAATGGATACATAATATGTAAAATAAATAAAAACAAGTGTTTAAAAATCTTAACAGGGAGGCCATTATAATGGCAGTCCCTGTGCTTTAGGTTTCTAAGTAAGAAAGCCAGAATGCAATATAAACAGAACAAACAAAACTAGAGACTTTACCTATCAGAAATTGCCAATTAACCTTCAACTAAAATATAATTCTTTTAAAAACTACATTTACAAAATATATATGACCAACTTATTAAAGACAAAGTTGACAGTGCAGTAAGTAAATAATGTCTTACACTGGCACTAGTGGTGCCAAGCCTATTAGACATTCACAGACACACAGACAGAAAAGATCTTGATTCTTATCTCAGGCTATACACATAAATTGATTATAGATGATTGTAGCTCTGAATGCAAAAGTTAAAATTTTAAAGCTCTTAGAAGAAAACAGAGATATACATATTATAATTGGCAAAACTTTAAAAAATAGAAACCAGGACCAGGTGTGGTGGCTCATACCTATAATTTAAAAACTTTGGGAGGATTAGGCAGAAGAATCACTTGAGGCAAGGAGTTCAAGACCAGCCTGGGCAACATAGAGAGAACTCATCTCTACAAAAAAAAAAAAAAAAAAAAAATAGCTGGGCAGGTGGCATGCCCCTGTGGTCCTAGCTACCTAGGAAACTGAGATAGAAGGATTGCTTACGTCCAGAAGTTTGAGGATATAGTCAGCTATGACAATGTCAATGCACTTCACCAGGGGTGACAGAGTAAAACCTTATCTCATACATACATATATACATACATAATAAGAAATTAACAAAAATAACCAGAAAGTCATAAAAAAGAAAAATTGATGTGTAACTACATTCAATTTAAGAAATTATTATTATCAAAATTAAGAAAATAAAAAACTAGAGTGGGAGAAGATATTCGTGTATGTGTGTATATGTATATATATGTGTGTGTATATACACGTGTGTGTGTATATATACGTATACGTATATACACATATATGTACACACATATATATATATCTGATAATATACTTGTATCCACAATGTAATAAGAAAAAGGTAGACAATGCAACATAATGATGCAAAAGTCTTAAACTGATACTTGAAAAAAATTACCTTCAGATGGGCACTAAACATATAAAATGGCTTCAACTTTATTAGTTATCAAGGAAATGCAAATTATATCTCAATGCAGTTCAGTTACATAGCCACCAAAATAACTAAAATGGAAAAAGAAAATATAACAAATGTTTGCCAAGATGCAAAACAAACGAAACTCTCATGCACTCCTGGTGGAAATGTAAATTGTAAGGACCACATTAGAAAACCATTTGGCAGTATATACTAAAGCTGAACATATGCATAACCTATAATCTAGTACTTTTTCTAGGTCTCTAGCATACAGAAATGTGACTATCTTGGCACCAAAGACAGGTACTAAAAAGTTCAAAGCAAGAGTATTCATAATAGTCCCAAACTAGACAAAATCAAAATTTTATCAACAATACAAGTTGATTTTATACAACGGAATACAATACAGCAGTAAGTATAGATGGATTAGATTATGGATGAAAAAGAAGCAATGCCACTAAGAACGTTGAGCGAATGAAGCCAATCATAAAGAGTATATATTTTATGACCATAAAGTTCATAAATAGACAAAACTACTTAAAGGTTTTAGAAATCAGGGTAATGTTTGCACTTGGTGGATAGGCAGAAACTACAAGAGGGCATCTGGATTTCTAGTAATCCATGTTTCCTTTAATTTCCTTTCTTTTTTTTCCTTCCTTCCTTCCCTCTTCCTTCCTTTTTTTTATGCTCTCCTTCTTGAACTAAGGGCTAGTTATGTAGGTATGTTGCAGAATTTTGTAACATTTATCAAGCTATATACTTATAACATGTATATTTATATATGTATAATATACTTCAATATAATTTTAATGACAAGGCCTAATACTTTTCTTAGCAATTGACAGGATACAAATTATAAATAAATCTCTATAATGATATTATATTTCTAAGAAACCATACTACATTTTCTATTCTTTTTCTTCCTTTTCTTCCTACTTACTAAACCTTTTTCATTTCAGGATTCATATTGAAGACTTTGAAAATTATCCAATGAAAATTGCACATGACCTTTATATAGAAGTCCATACTCTAAATGTATCACTCTTACAATATTAATTTATCAATTTTCTGTGGTAAATTTTTTTTTTTTTGAGAAGGAGTTTTGTTCTTGAGGCTGGAGTGCAAAGGCACGATGTCAGCTCACCACCACATCCGCCTCCCGGGTTCAAGCAATTCTCCTGCCTCAGCCTCCCAAGTAGCTGGGATTACAGACATGCACCACCACACCTGGCTAATTTTGTATTTTTAGTAGAGACGGGGTTTCTCCACGTTGGTCAGGCTGGTCTAGAACTCCCGACCTCAGATGATCCGATCCGCCTGTCTCGGCCTCCCAAAGTGCTGAGATTACAGGCATGAGACACTGCACCAGGCCTTTTGTGGTAATTTTTGGCCTAAATAGACTGAAGTTAGATAAATTATAATGTACTTTCATTCCTCATAAAAGAATGACGTTAATGTTCTTGACAGAAAGACTAGAGACTCAAGGAAGCCCTTAGTTTCATAAAGGCATCAAAAGTAATGATAACAAAAATTCATTGTGTATCAAGACAGTAATAGCTTTTCCAGAAATATGGATGTAATTTCTGTCAAAAATATTTAGGTTTGCATAACTTCAATTTAATAGCATTTGCTTTAGTATTAAAGGTGAGAGTATAACTAATGAAAGTCAATTTTGCTTTATTTTAAAAAGCAGCAGGGGAGGGCAAGATAGCCAACTAGATGCAGCGAGGTAGAACAGCTCTCACTGAGGGACTGAGATGACAGGTATGCTTTTAACAATCTTCAGAGGAAAGGCACTGACAGTGGACAGAGGGAAGACACAGAAGCTGGTCTGATGCAGCAGAAAGCTGGAAACAATGCATGGGGCTACTGTATACTGGGACTCATTTCTGGACCACAATAGCTCCAGAACGAGTTGAACTGTCAAGAAGCAACCCACTCTCGCCATAGGCCTCTGGAACCTTGAGCAGGAAGAGACCCGTTGACCACCAGAGACACTTTGAGTTAGCTGGGAGAGCTGCTGTCCCTTAGAACTGCAACCCCTACTTGGTAGAGACAGCAAGCCAGCTGATGTAGAGCTCAAAGGGTTTGGTAAAGAAGCATCTGTAGTGAGGTGTGGACTTGGCCAACCATCCCCATAGGCTCAACTTGCTCCGAGACTTTAGTAGCCCAGAGGAACTGTCAGATCTGATCTCCACAGGGCTGTCTTGCCTATCAGATGGCACTGGTCTGACCTAAGCATCCCTTGGTCTGCTGGCCTATCCTGGGGCCCAAGCCTGGCCATGTCTGCTTGCAGGGCAGTCTTGGGTGTCCTCGGGGCCCACACTGTAGCTTTTGCACTGATGCACTATGCCCGACTGGTAAAGAGTTCCAACGAGCTGATCGCTATGACCACATACAAGCCTGTCTGCTCCCTCCCCATACTGCAGCTTCCCCCAGGGCCATGGTAACTTCCCACATTGCTTTGCTGGTGCATGTCTATATGGGCAGGTTTTACTTTCACTGTCCACCAGCACAGGAGCACAATTCACTCTCCCACACCCCCCACCAACCACCACTGCAGATTCAGCCTTGGCAGGCACAGAGCCAGCAAGCCCTACCCATACTAGCACCCCACCCTTGCACTAACACTGCACAGAGAACAGTGGGTCCTTCCCTGAGCAATCACTCCTGCTTGTAAGGCACAGATTAGGCACCCAGACCTGCACCACTAGCATTCTGGCCCTAAGCCAACACCACCTCCAGCACAATGGCACACACACTCTGCAACAGGGGTTCCCGCCACTCATAACCCCCTGCTGTATTGCCTTCACCACTCCAGTGAATGCCTGTAGCAGGGCAAGCACTCCAGCACCCACTAGCACTCTGCTGCAGCTGCTGCACCTCACCCACCACCATATACACAGTGCAGTGGATTCCAAACCTCCAGGAGCCAGAAAACAAACGAGGTTCAAAACAAGTCTCCCAGAGAGCACAAAGTCCAAGATTTGGGAACTGAGTGCTGGCCCCCAAAATCTTCCAGAAACAAAAACAGTTGGCTGAAAACACATTTTACCACAATCAAAGTCTCAAGGCAATCAAATACAATAAAAGAAAAATGCACATCCAAAGGTCAGTTACCTCAAAGATTGAAGGTAAATAAACCAACAAAGATGAGAAAGAATCAGTGCAAGAATGCTGAATGCCCAAAAAGCTCGAGTGCTTTCTTTCCTCCAAACGACTGTGTCACCTCTCCAGGAAGGGTTCTGAACCAAGCTGAGATTGCCGAAATGACGGAAATAGGATTTAGAATATGGATGCAAATGAAGATCATCTGAGCTATGGGCATACATTGAAACTTAATGCCAGAAAGCTAAAAATCATGACAAAACAATGCAGGAGCTGACAGACAAAATAGCCAGTATATAAAAGAACATAACTGATGTGATAGAACTAAAAAACCCATTCCAAGAATTTTGTAATGGAATGAAAAGTATTAACAGCAGAATACACCACATGGAGAAAAGAATCTCAGTGCTTAAAGACTGACTTTTTAAAATAAGACAATCAGACAAGAATAGTGAAAAAAAAAGAGTTAAAAGGAACAAATAAAACATCCAAGAAATATGTTATGTAAAGAGAATGAATCTGATTCTCATTGGTGTCCTTGAAGGAAATGGGGAGAATGGAAGCAAGTTGGAAAACATATTTCAGTTTGTCATCCATGAGAAGTTTCCCAACCTAGCTAGAGAGGCCAACATTCAAATTCAAAAAATGCAGAAAGCATCAGTAAAACACATCAAAACAAAATCATCTTCAAGACACGTAATCATCAGATTCTCTGAGGTTGAAATAAAAGTAAAAAGGTTAAAGACAGCTGGATAGAAAGGTCAGGTAACCTACAAAGGGAAGCCCATCAGACTAAAAGTGGACCTCTCAACAGAAACCTTAAAAGCTGGAAGAGATTGGGTACCAATATTTGACATTCTTAAAGAAAAGAAATTCGAACCCAGAATGTCATATTTGGCCAAACTAAGATTCGTAAGCAAAAAAGAAATAAGAAGATCCCTTTAAGACAAGCAAATGCTGAGGTAATTTATTACCACCAGATCTGCCTTACAAAAACTCCTGAAAAAAGTGCTTAATATGCAGAGAAAAGACTGTTACCAGCCACTACAAAAACACACTGAAGTACACAGACCAATGACACTATAAAGCAACCACATAAACAAGTCTGCAAAATAAACAGCTACCATCATGATGGCATGATCAAAACCATACATTTTAATACTAACCTTAAATGGAAATGGACTAAATGCCCCAATAAAAAGACACAGAATGGCAAGATGGATAAAGAACCAAGACCTACTGGTATTCTGTCTTCAAGAGACCCATTTCATGTACAATGACACATGTACGCTAAAAATAAAGGGATGGAGGAAAATCTACCAAGCAAATAAAAAACAGAAAAAAAAGCAAGATTGCAATCCTAGTTTCTGACAAAACAGATTTTAAACCAACAAAGATCAAAAAAGAAAAATAAGGGCATTACATAACAGTAAAAGATTCAATTCAATAAGAATATATAACTATCCTAAATATACATGCACTCAGCACAGAAGCACGCAGATTCATAAAGCAAGTTCTTAGAGACCTTTAAAGAAATTTAGACTCCCACACGTAATAGTAGGGGGCTTTAATACCCCACTGACAATATTAGATCATTGGGACAGAAAATGAACAAAGATATCCAGGACTTGAACTCAGTACTGGATCACATGGACCTGATAGATAGATATCCACAGAACTGTACACTCAAAACCAACAAAATACATATTCTTCTCCTAGCCACATGGCACATACTGTAAAATCAATCACATAATCAGAAGAAAGATGCACCTTAGGAAATGCAAAACAACCGAAATCGTAACAATCTTTCAGACCACGGCACAATCAAACTAAAAATCAAGACTAAGAAATTCACTCAAAACCACATAATTACATGGAAATTTAATAATCTGCTTCTGAATGACTTTTGGACAAATAATAAAATTAAGGTGGAAATCAGGAAGTTCTTTGAAACTAACAAGAATACAGATACAACATACCAGAATTTCTAAGATACAGCTAAGGCAGTGCTAAGATGGAAAATTATAACACTAAATGCCAACATCAAAAAGTTAGAAAGATCTCAAATTAACAACCTAACATCACAACTAAAATGACTAGAGAACCAAGTGCAAATCCCAAAGCCAGCAGAAGGCAAGAAATAACCAAAATCAGAGCTGAACTGAAGAAATCTGAGACATGAAAAACAATTCAAAAGATCAGCAAATCCTGGAGGCGTTTTCTTTTTAATTAATAAAACAGACCATGAGCTAGCCTAATAAAGTAAAAAAGAGAGAAGATTCAAATAAATACAATAGGAACTGACAACGGGGATATTACCACTGATGCCACAGAAATACAACCAACCATTAGAAAATATTATGTATGCCTCTATACACATAAACTAGAAAATCTAGGGGAAATGGATAAATTCCTGGACACATACACCCTCCCCAGACTGAACTAGGAATAAATTCAAACCCTGAACAGACAAATAGTGAGCTCTGAAATTAAGTAATATCTTCCCAACCAAAAAGCAGCACAGGACAAGACAAATTAACAGCTGAATTCTACCAGATGTACAAAGAACAGCTGGTTCAATTCCTGCTGAAACTCTTCCAAAAACTTGAGAAGGGACTGCTCCCTAACACATTCTCTAAAGCCAGCATCATCCTGATACCAAAACCTGGTAGAAGCAGACAAAAGAAGAAAACTTCAGGCTGATATTTTTGATGAACATCAATGCAAAAACCTCAACCTCAACAAAATACTGGCAAACTGAATCCAGCAGCACATCAAAAAGCTTACCCACCATGATCAAGTAGGCTTTATCCCCAGGAGGCAAATTTAGTTCAACATATGGAAATCAATAAATGTGATCTATCACATAAACAGAACTATAGACAAAAACAACATGATTATCTCAACAGATGCAGGAAAGGCCTTCAATAAAATTCAACAATCCTTCATGATTAAAACTCTCAATAAACTAGATATTGAAAGAACATACCTCAAAATAATAAGAGCCAAATACAACAAACCCACAGCCAATATCATACTGAATGGCCAAAAGCTTGAAGGATTCCCCTTGAAAACTGACACAAGACAAGGATGACTTCTCTCACCCCTCCTATTCAACATAGTAATGGAAGTCCTGGCCAGGGCAATCAGGCAAGAGAAAAAAACAATGGGCATGCAAATAGGAAGACAGGAAGTCAAACTATACCCGTTTGTAGATGACATGATCTTACACTTAACAAATCCCATAGTATCACCCCAAAATCTCCTTATGCTGACAAACAACTTCAGTAAAGTCTCAGGATACAAAATAAACGTGTGAATATAACTGACACTGCCATATACCAACAACAGCCAAGCCGAGAGCCAAATAAAGAACACAATCCCACTCACAACTGCCACAAAAAAGAATAACATTCCTAGAAATACAGCTAACTAGGAAGGTGAAAGATCTCTACAAGGAGAACTATAAAATGCTGCTCAAAAAATTTGACAACACAAACAAATGGAAAAACATTCCATGCTTAAGATAGAAAAAAATCAATATTGTAAAAATGGCCATACTGCCCAAAAACAATTTATAGATTCAATGCTATTTCTATTAAACTACCAATGAGATGCTTCACAGAACTACAGAAAACTATTTCAAAATTCATACAGACCCAAAAAATAGCCTGAATAGCCAAGGCAATCCCATGCAAAAAGAATAAAGCTGGAGGCATCATGCTACCCAACTTCAAGCTATACTACAGGGCTACAATAACCAAAACAGCATAGTATTGGAACAGACACATATAACAATGGAACAGAAAACTTAGAAATAAGGCTGCACACCTACAACTATACAACTACTTGATCTTTAACAAACCTGATAAAAATAAGCAATGGGTGCCACTGCACTCCAGTCTGGGCAACAGAGTGACACTACATCATAAACAACAATGATAACAACAACAAAAACCCCACAAGCAATGGGGAAAAGATTCCCTATTTAATAAATGTTACTGAAATAATTGGCTAGCCATTTGCAGAAGATTGAAATTGGACCCTTTCCTTACATCGTACACAAAAAACTAACTTAAGATGGATAGAACACTTAAATGTAAAACCCGAAACTATAAAAACCCCAGAAGAAGACAACCTAGGCAGTATCATTCAGGACATGGAAATGGGCCAAGAGTTCAAGACAAAGATGCCAAAAGTAATTTCAACAAAAGCAAAATTGGCAAATGGGATTTAATTAAACTAAAGAGCTTCTACTACACAGAAAAGAAAAATATCAATAGAGGAACAGACAACCTACAGAATGGGAGAAAACTGTTGCAAACTATGCACCTGGAAAAGATCTAATATCCAGCATCTATAAGGAACTTAACAAATTTACGAGAAAAAAAACCCAAAACACAACTCCATTAAAAAGTAGGCAAAGGAAATGAACAGACACTTTTCAAAAGAAAACATCCATTCAACCAAAAATCATATTTCAAAATGCTCAACATTCTCTAATGGTGTTCATTAGAGAAATGCAAATGAAAACCACAATGAGATACCATCTCACACCAGTCAGAATGGCTAGTATCAAAAAGTCAAAAAGTAACAAATGCTGGCAAGGTTGCAGAGAAAAAGACCCTTATACACTGTTAGTAGGAGTGTAAATTAGTTCAGCTATTGTGGAAGACAGTGTGGTGATTCCTCAAAGAACTAAAAACAGAAATACCATTTGACCCAGCTATCTCATTACTGGGTATATACCCGAAGGAATATAAATCATTCTATTATAAAGACAAATGCATGTGTATGTTCACTGCAGCACTATTCACAATTGCAAAGACATGGAATCAACCTAAATGCCCATCAATAATAGCCTGAATAAAGAAAGTGTGGTACATATACACCATGAAATCCTAGGCAGCCATAAAAAAGAATGAGATCATGCCCTTTGCAGGAAACTGATTGAGGTGAAGGCCATTATCCTTAGCAAAATAACACAGGAACAGAAAAACAAATACTGCATATTCTCACTTGTAAGTGGGAGCTAAATGACGAGAACACATGGACACATAGAAAGGAACAAAAGACACTGGGACTTATTTGAGGGTAGAGGTGGGAGGAGGGAGAGAATCAGAAAAAGTAACTAATGAATACTAGGCTTAATACCTGGATGATGAATCTGTACAACAAGCTCCCGTGACACAAGCTTACCTATGTAACAAACCTGCACATGTACCCCTGAACTTAAAAGTTAAAAATAAAAAATAAAAATAAAAAGCAGTACCGAGTGCTAACATTTGTATTAAGAATATGGTTTACTGGGAAAAAAAGAGATATTTACTAAAACTGTGGACCATCTGTGTGAGTCAAAAACCCTTATATATGTTAGGTATAATGTAAAGAGCAATGCTAAAACAGCTGCATTTTAAGATAAACTGTTTAATTTTTTAAATTCATACTTTTATTGACAAGCACACATTATGCATGACCTGAAATCATATCATGTATAAATTAGTGTATGCATTATGAGCTCAATCTGTCAATGGGCTTTCATTCATAAGTGTTGCTGCTCTCTTCCCAACATAATAATAGTGCTACTTTCATTATTTGAGGAGAGTACTGTTTGTACATGGAATTAAAAACAGACAGTGATACACTTGTGGGGTCCTAAGAAAAATATTATTAAAAGGTGGCATTTTCAGCCCTGAGAATTACATTAATGCACCACCCCCACTCTGTGTCTCCTTCGATGAAATTCTCTCTACTGACAATAAATAACTATGTCTGTGAGTTGGACTGTTTCCACTCTCTGATTGCCTTCTGGTTGCCACACCTGGGTAGTGCAGAGTCACAAGAAACCCCATGCCACGTGGCAGAATGCACACTGTTCCCACCTCACCACACTCTACTCTCTCCATCCAGCACTAGCTGCAGCCAGGCTGTCTCACAGTCCAGAATGCCAGCCAGCGATCAAGCTTTCTGAAGTGCCTTGGCTGGGGCCCATAGATAAGGACCGCCAGGCAGTGCTCCAGAAGCCAGCAGATGCCATCAATCAATTTCCCACCTGCCAGACACTGAGAATCTCCAGACACCAGAGATGTCCTCTGTTGCCAGAGCTGAACTCTCACATGAAGACTCCAGAAGGCCCTGCAATGTAGGCATGCTTCAATCATTGCCTCTCTGTGGCCACAAGGACACAGGCTCTTCCCATGGCTAGTGAGTTGTCCAGCACACTTGGGGCTCTGGAAAGGCCCCTTTACAACTATAGGCCTTAGCTGAGCTCTCCATTTACATAAGGCCAGGCAGTGCACATTATGGGAGACACCCCTGGGTACTGGGATAAGGATGGCACTTGGCATGTGAGCTAGGATTGGGTGCCCACTGCTCTACCCCAGCGAGGCAGTGGCCAGCTAGCCTCTGTCCCCTTACCGACCTCCTTTGCTACAACTGCATTTCTGGCAGGCAGCGGATCAGGGAAGCATCTGCAGTTTTGGACCATGCAGAGAACCACTACTGGACAAGCATTTCCAATCTGACAACAGAATAGTACAGCACTGCTGAGGTGAAGTTGGCAACGAACTTTGAGACCATAAAGGCAGCCAACACTTCCAAGTCATCACAACCTGCCTCTCCCATAGATTTATTGTAGACCAACTCAACCATCTCCATGTCAGCAAGAAATGGTCCTCACTCTAAGCCATCACTCTTGGATTTAGATCATTGGGCTGCTTTGGTATGGAACTGAAAAGCTTTAATTTCTATAAAAACATAAGGTTTTGGACCACAGCTTTATTAAAACAAACAAACATGAGCAGAGTTGTCTACATATGGAATATCTGGGATAAACTCCTACTTGAAAGTATAATCACTGTTTTTTTGTTTGTTTCTCCTTTTTTTTTTTTTTTAAGATGGAGTCTCGCTCTGCTGCCCAGTCTGGAGTGCAGTGGCGCGATCTTGGCTCACTGCAAGCTCCACCTCCCGGGTTCATGCCATTCTCCTGCCTCAGCCTGCTGAGTAGCTGGGACTACAGGTACCTGCCACCATGCCCATCTAATTTTTTGTATTTTTAGTAGGGACGGGGTTTCACTGTGTTAGCCAGGATGGTCTCAATCTCCTGACCTCGTGATCCACCTGCCTAGGCCTCCCAAAGTGCTGGGATTACAGGCGTGAGCCACCGCACCCGGCTTTTTGTTTCTTTAGTCTGATAGGACAATATCAGAAATTTCCTTGGTCACAGAGGATATAAAACATAGTTTGAACAAAAGCAGCAATAAAGCTACAAACTATTATTCAGTGTATTTGCTTAAGTATGATAGCTGATTGGGGCTTTATCATGTAACATTAGTTTGCTTAGTTTTCATTAACTCTGTTGAACTTGAATTGTGAATACATCTATGGCTAATTCATATTGTAATTAAACTGCAAATTGACATAAACTGTACATAAAAAGCTGCACATTGTCATCCAAAATAATACTTAGGTAAAACCAAGAATACAATAAACCGATGTCAAGGAACCTACCCTAAAATAAAAATACAGTTAACATGGAATTGCAAAACTAGAATGAGAGAAACAATTACCCATAAAATCTTGTTTGGAACATCGATATAACACTAGAAAAGAATTTTTCTAAATAACTACAATGTTCATCTGTGAGTGTGCATCTATGAAAACCAGGCATTCTGAATCATTGCCCTGTGGTGTATGGCAGTACAATTTTACAGAAAATGCACTACAACAATTAATAAAATTCTCTAATGAGAGAATTTTAATAAGTATTTACACTACAAATAACTATTTATATTACTAATATATTGATGCTATTATTTTACAAAACAAATAACCTGTAATAGTCTTTAAAAGGAAATAAGAGTCTCACATTTCTAAATTTAAAAAATACAAATTTTGTGAAATATGGTTAAGAGTAACTGATAAAATAAAAATTTGGGCATAAACTATATTATAGTTTGGACATATGTTGAAAAAAGTGGATGAAAATCTTAATGAGCCCTTTTGTCTGCACTAAACTTAATCTTACAGGTGAATATTATAATATATAGTATACCTACTAGCTATCTATTTTATACACAATGTATAAATTCTACCACGTTGTTCTTAATGTTTGAACCTAAAATAACACACAAACATACAAGAGAACAAAATAAGGCAGAAATGCATGAAGACAGTGACATTATCAAGATGATGGAATAGGAGTTCCCTACTTTATTTTATTTTATTTTTTAAAATTTTTATTTTTTATTATACTTTAAGTTCTAGGGTACATGTGCACAATGTGCAGGTTTGTTACATATGTATACGTGTGCCATGTTGGTGTGATGCACCCATTAACTCGTCATTTACATTAGGTATATCTCCTAATGCTATCCCTCCCCCCTGCCCCCACCTCACGACAGGCCCCAGTGTGTGATGTTCCCCTTCCCGTGTCCAAGTGTTCTCATTGTTCAATTCCCACCTATGAGTGAGAACATGCGGTGTTTGGTTTTCTCTTCTTGCGATAGTTTGCTGAGAATGATGGTTTCCAGCTGTATCCATGTCCCTACAAAGGATACAAACTCATCCTTTTTATGGCTATATAGTATTCCATGGTGCATATGTGCCACATTTTCTTAATCCAGTCTGCCATTGATGGATATTTGGGTTGGGTTCCAAGTCTTTGCTATTGTGAATAGTGCCACAATAAACGTAAGTGTGCATGTGTCTTTATAGCAGCATGATTTATAATCATTTGGGTATATACCCAGTAATGGGATGGCTGGGTCAAATGGGATTTCTAGTTCTAGATCCTTGAGGAATTACCACACTGTCTTCCACAATGGTTGAACTAGTTTACAGTTCCACCAACAGTGTAAAAGTGTTCCTATTTCTCCACATCCTCTCCAGTACCTGTTACCTGACTTTTTAATGACCGCCATTCTAACTGGTGTGAGATGGTATCTCATCATGGTTTTGATTTGCATTTCTCTGATGGCTAGTGATGATGAGCATTTTTTCATGTATCTGTTGGCTGCATAAATGTCTTCTTTTCAGAAGTGTCTGTTCATATCCTTTGCCCACTTTTTGATGGGTTTTTTTTTCTTGTAAATTTGTTTGAGTTCTTTGTAGCTTCTGGATATTAGCCCTTTGTCAGATGAGTAGATTGCAAAAATTTTCTCCCATTCTGTAGGCTGCCTGTTCACTCTGATGGTAGTTTCTTTTGCTGTGCAGAAGTTCTTTCATTTAATTAGATCCCATTTGTCAATTTTGGCTTTTGTTGCCATTGATTTTCATGTTTTAGTCATGAAGTCCTTGCCCATGCCTATGTCCTGAATAGTACTGCCTAGATTTTCTTCTAGGGTTTTTACAGTTTTAGGTCTAACACTTCAGTTTCTAATCCATCTTGAATTAATTTTTGTATAAGGTGTAAGGAAGGCATCCAGTTTCAGCTTTCTACTTATGGCTAGCCAACTTCCCCAGCACCATTTATTAAATAGGGAATCCTTTCCCCATTTCTTGTTTTTGTCAGGTTTGTCAAAGATCAGATGGTTGTAGATGTGTGGTATTATTTCTGAGTGCTCTGTTCTGTTCCATTGGTCTATATCTCTATTTTGGTACCAGTACCATGCTGTTTTGGTTACTGCAGCCTTGTAGTATAGTTTGAAGTCAGCTAGCATGATGCCTCCAGCTTTGTTCTTTTGGCTTAGGATTATTTTGGCAATGCAGGCTCTTTTTTGGTTCCATGTGAACTTTAAAGTAGTTTTTTTCCAATTCTGTGAAGAAAGTCATTGGTAGTTTGATGGGGATGGCATTGAATCTATAAATTATGTTGGGCAGTATGGCCATTTTCACGATATTGATTCTTCCTATCCATGAGCATGGAAAGTTCTTCCATTTGTTTGTGTCCTCTTTTATTTCACTGAGCAGTGGTTTGTAGTTCTCCTTGAAGAAGTCCTTCACATCCCTTGTAAGTTGGATTCTTAGGTATTTTATTCTCTTTGAAGCAATTGTGAATGGCAGTTCACTCATGATTTGGTTCTCTGTTTGTCTGTTATTGGTGTATAAGAATGCTAGTGACTTTTGCACATTGATTTTGTATCCTGAGACTTTGCTGAAGTTGCTTATCAGCTTAAGGAGATTTTGGGCTGAGACAATGGGGTTTTCTAAATATACAATCATGTCATCTGCAAACAGGGACAATTTGACTTCCTCTTTTCCTAACTGAGTACCCTTTATTTATTTTTCTTGCCTGATTGCCCTGGCCAGAACTTCCAACACTATGTTGAACAGGAGTGGTGAGAGAGGGCATCCCTGTCTTGTGCCAGTTTTCAAGGGGAATGCTGGAGTTCCCTACTTTTATATTCCCCTGCAGCAAAAACAAAAACAAACAAACAAAAAAACTAGTCAGCCATCCATCAACTAAAGTAACTTTATGAGAAAGCCAGGCACAATGGCTCATGACACTAATCTCCTCCATTCAGGAGCCTGAGGCAGGAGGACTGCTTCAGGCCAGGAGTTCAAGAACAGCCTGGGCAATATACTGAGCTTTGGGATACAGGGCATTAGGAAACTGTGCTCAAACCCAAAATAAAGAAGAGTCACTTTGAGAAGACAGGCCCTTTGATTAATAAAGTATCATATTATCCAAAGCAGTCTGTAAGTTAACTCAAATCCCTATCACAATTCCTGTGCACTTTTCATAGTAATAGAAAATGGAAGCCTACAATGTATATAGAACTACAAGAAATAATGAATGGCCAAACCAATCATGAGGAATAACAAAAAAGCTGGGGACATCATACTTGTGACCTACACAAAACAGTTCAAAAGTCACTGCTTGTAGATAACCTGGGGAAACCCTGCTAGGTACTCAGTGGGAGCTACACTCATCCATGTATCTGGTATTAGGCCCACCATATAGCAGAAACCTGCCCTAGTGCCTGCTCCACAGAAAGTCCTGAAGACAATCCAGTCTGCCCAAAAACATGACAGGACTCACAACCACATGTGCTCCTGGTAACAAGCCCACTAAAGGTAAAACCCACTCCAGACCTGGCAGCAACCTTGTAACCCAGCTACAACCCTTTTTACTGCAAGCCCAGAAAAGATCTCACCTGTCTTGAGACCCAAAAGACGAAGATCTTTACCTACTGAAAACAGTTTATAAAAATGAGAAGAGGTGTTTGCTCCTTCAAATGCACAAACACCAATGCAAGTCTATATTATGCCCATTCTAATGGTTCTGTTTGAACATAGAACTGGAAGTCCTACATAGAATAATGAAGCAAGAAAACACAGAAGATCCAAATTGAAAAGATGAAAAAAAGTCACTGCAGATGGCATAATCTTATATATGTAAAACCATAAATAGTACACCAAGAAATAGCTTAAACTAATAAATGCACTCAGTAAAGAAGCAGAAAATATAATTAACATACAAATATCAGTTTTGTTTATATAGAGTAGCAACAAACCAGTAAAAAAAAAAATCTCATTTACAATAGCAACAAAATAATAAATTTCTTAGCAACAAATTTAACCAATGTGAAAGATCTTTAAACAAAAAAATAAGATATTGATGAAAGAAATTAAAGAAGATACGAATAAATGTAAATATATGATTGTTTATGGATTGAAAGAATAAATATCATCTAAGTGCCATATTATCCGAAGCAATCTGTAGATTAATTCAAATTCCTATCAAAATTCTTGTGCCACTTTTTAGAGTAACA
Source organism: Macaca mulatta (assembly GCF_049350105.2). Classification (NCBI taxonomy): domain Eukaryota; kingdom Metazoa; phylum Chordata; class Mammalia; order Primates; family Cercopithecidae; genus Macaca; species Macaca mulatta. The sequence continues at coordinate 85,302,554 of NC_133406.1, read as the reverse complement.
GAAAATAAAGTCTACAATGTATATAAAACCTATAAGAAACATTAAATGGCCAAAGCAATCATGAGGAATAAAACCAAATCTGGGGACATTATACTTCATTATTTAAAACTACATTTCAAAGCTACAGTATAAATAATAGAATGGTATGTTTATAGGAACCAACACAAAAATCAATGGAACAGAATACAGAGCCCAGAAGTAAATTTATGCATCTAAAGTTAAATCTTTGACAAGGGCACTACGAATACACAATGCAGAAAGTATAGCATCTTCAATACTTGGTGCTGGGAAAACTGGATACTCACATGCACAATAATAAAATTAAATCATATTTCTTGTACCGTACACAAAAATTAACTCAAAATAAAGACTTAAATTTAATACATAAATCCTTAAAAAAATCATTTAAAAAGCATATGAAAAGCCTCCATGATACTGACTTGGCAATGATTTTTCAAATATGATATCAAAAGTATGGCAACAAAACCAAACATAAAGTTGTACTGTATCAAACTAAACATATTCTGCACAGCAAAAAATAAGAACCTTAAAGATAGGATAAGATATTTGCAAACCATGTATGATGAGAGGTTAGTATTCAAAATATAGCAGAAACTCACACAAATCATAAGCGAAACCGTAATAATAATACCCAAATTATTATTTGAGTACCAATAATAATACCCAAAAGTTTTTTCTTTTTTTTTTGAAATGAAGTCTCGCTCTGTCACCCAGGCTGGAGTGCCATGGCGCAGTCTTGGCTCACTGCAACCTCTGCCTCTTGGGTTCAAGCAATTCTCCTGCCTCAGCCTCCTCAGCTGGGATTACAGGCCACCACGCCAGGCTAAAGACTGAATATTTTTTAAACAAACATATTAAAATGGCCAACAGGTGTGTAGAAAGATGCTAAACATTACCATCTGTCAGAAAATTGCAAATCAAAATCATAATGCAATAGCATTTTACAGCAGTCAGAATGGCTAATAAAAAGAAGAAATACAACAAGTGTTAACAAGGATGTGACAAAATATTTCTGCACATTCTTAATGCGTTGGAAACTGGAAGAATCATTATGAAAACTAGCATGGAGATTATTTTTAAAAACTAGAACTATCTTACAATCCAGCAATTCCACTTCTGTATATAAACAAAATAAAATCAGTATCACAAAGAAATATCTGCACCCCTGTATTCAATGCAGCATTATTGACAACTGTCAAGGATTAAAAAAAAAAAAAGACTCATCTGCAGATGCTGAATGGATAAAGAAAATGTGGTATAAATGGACAACCAAATATTATTCTCCCATAAAAAAGAATGAAATTCTACTATTTCAACATGACCTGAAGACATTATGCTAAGCAAAATAAGCCAGGCACAGAAAGACAAACACTGTATGTTCTCACTTAAATGGAGAATCTAAAAAGGTTGAACTCAAAAAGCAGAGAGTTACAATGGTAATGAGCAGCTCTGGAGGTAGAAAAAATGATAAGATGCTCAAAGAGTACAAACTTTCAGTTATAAGATAAATAAGTTTTGGGGATCTAATGTATAGCTTTAAAATGTAGTTAATGACAGCGTTTTGTATGCTTAAAATTTGCTACAACAGTAGGAGACCTCAAGTGCTGTCACTCCAAAAAAAACATAACCATGTTAAGTGACATAATTTTCATCAACTTAATTGTATTAAACATTTCACAATATATATAACTATCAAATTATTACAATATACACAATATATAATCATGCAATTTTTATTGATCAAAAAATTAATGTTATGCACACACATATATACACATATGTGTGTATATGCACATACATAAAACATACACATACATATCAATGACATGTTATGTATACACATGTGTATGCATATAAAAACACATACAGTGATATAATCCTAGTAAGCTTCAAACTAAACAAAAAAAATTATAAAATAATAACTACTTAAAAATCAGGAAAAATATGGGAATTTAACACACGCTCAGCAATGTTCTAAGTTCCTCAATGGCACAGTACATTTTTTAAATGTAGAAAGTAGATACATTAAACCATATTACAGTTAAGGAATTAGAGCACAGAGCATTTACAAGATATGCCTCAGTACATACTAAAAAACTTAAAATTTTGCAGTAAGATAACATTAGATTTTATTATATGGGGCAGATGCTTAGTGTTCTGATAAAATTATTGAGTATAAATTTCTGTAGAATCACATTTGAAGCCTTCATAGGATATGAAATTATAAAGCAGAAAACATACAACATCTGGGTGTGGTGTTTCTGGGATTTCTAAACCAAATCCCAGTATCTCCACTACTCTTACACATTTTAGACAAGATTCAAAATGGAAATTAGAAAATGTTTAACACAGAGCTCCTTAAAAATCACAGATAGCCCCATGTCCTGAAAAGCAATAAAAGAGCAAGCAGCCACGTCCTCCAGTCCCTTGTAAGCCACGAAAAGGACTTTGATTTTCTTTGTAAGCTAGAAGGAGGATTGTGGAAGAGGAAGTCCAGTCCTTATAGAATTGAAGAGCATGGGACAGAAGATGTCTGTCTCTATATGAGAGCAAGAGAAAAAAAACAGGGCTTCTTAGAAACTATTTCCACTGCAGCGTAGCTTCACAAGCCACATTTTAAGATCTGACTTTCTCCTTGACCTTTGGACATCTCATCTATGTCATCTGCTTTATTCACTCCCACCTACTTGGATGTTTGGCTACTGTCTCCAGTCTCCTCACACTCCGGGGCTTTTTTTTTCTCCATACAGGCGATCAGGTTTGGCTTAGAGAACAGCCAAGAACTCTTTCATCAGAAAAAGTAGTATGACTTCTGCTGGGATTTTCCAATTACTAACTTAGTACTGTGTTCAGTGGAAAAAACAGAACATTATAAAAGAGTCTAAAAATTTAATATGAAATACTGTTTCCTCACAGAAACTTTATGATATTTAAAAACTTTTCTAATTGTGGGTCCTTAGCTCCACTACCCAGTGCTGCTGAATCAAAACTTGGTGGTGGTTGGCTGGGCATGGTGGCTCACACCTCTAATCCCAGCACTTTGAGAGGCCAAGGCAGCAAATCACGTAAGCCCAGGAGTTTGAGAGCAGCCTGGGCAACATGGAGAGATCCAGTCGCCTAAGGAAAAAAACAAGTGGTGGTAATGGGAGGTGGTAATGTGATTATAAGACGTGGGAAACAATATTTTATGCCTCTAAATTTCTGGAGTTACCACTAATCTAAAATAAAGGACAGATCAGCTGAAGAAAGAAAAAGGTTTATGTCAAGATGAAGTATCTTCGAGATTTTATTTTCTATACCAACAAATCCCTAAGTTTTTCTTGAAAACAGTGATCTGAAATTTATTCATGCAAAGCAGAGACTCCTCAAAACATATACGAAAGCAAAAAAAAAGGCCAGGCATGGTGGCTCACGCCTGTAATCCCAGCACTTTGGGAGGCTGAGGTAGGTAGATCACAAGGTCAAGAGATCGAGACCATCCTGGCCAACATGGTGAAACCTTGTCTCTGCTAAAACTACAAAAAAATTAGCTGGGTGTGGTGGCACTTGCCTATAGTCCCAGCTACTCGGGAAGCTGAGGCAGGAGGATCACTTGAATCTGGGAGGTGTAGGTTGCAGTGAGCCAAGATCATGCCACTGTGCTTCAGCCTGGCCATAGAGCAAGATTTCGTCTCAAAAAACAAAAGAAAAAAAAAAAAGAAACTCATAGGGTATACTAGAAATTGTGTACTGAAGTTATCCTCACCAAGACAGGCCAGGTAGAAGCCTGTAGATGTTTGAAAACTACAGAATAGAAATGTTCTATTATAACATAGAATAGAAAACCATTTTTATAGTTTTCTAACATCACAAATTCTGCTGAGCATAGTCAAGCAATTTCCACTTCTCCAGAGAGAATTCTATGATTGAACCCCTGAATGTCAAGAGTCTCTGAAAAAAAAAAACCAAAAAAACAAAATAAAACCAAAAAACACTACACACTTATTAAGTGGCCATGGGCATAATTCTTAATTTGGTTTAAGGTAAAATGAGAGTAAAGAGAACCAGTTCTGACTGACTCACTGGAATTATCCAATAAGATAATTTTTTAACTCAGAAATATTTTCAAAGGTTTTCACTAACTTTGAGGAAAAAATGCATAAGATCCATAAATCCAGTATATATACAATACCTTTCTAGATGACAAAATACAAAATTATGGGTACCCACACAGGCATTGCACAATTTTGAGTACTATATTTACACTGTATGGACTAAGTTGTGTATATTTCTCAAATGGAAAAGTTGTGGTGAGTTAAAAGATACTTCTCACATTTTAATGTGTACAACAAATAACTGGAAACTTCAGATTTTGACTCAGGAGATCTGGGGTGAAGCCTGAGTTTCTGAATTTCTAAGAAGCTCACCAATGAGACCAATAATTCTAGCCCAATGAGAATATTCTGTCAAACATCCAGTAAGTGTCAGAGCCTGGGTTCATCCCAGTTTTTCTGACCAGTAAACAAAGATGAGAGCCTTCATTTTCCAAAGTAAGGTATATGCAAAGAGAATAAAAAGAAGAGATCTGAGCTTGCTTACAGAATAAATGTGATGATTTAAACAAATTAGCCAGTAAATTTACAACAGGTACGTAGTAATGCAGAGAAAAATAATTAACTCTATAGTAGAAAAATCTGTCAGAGAACTCTTTAACCAAGTGAGTGAAATTAACATCAACTGTAACAGGACAAATTTTTATCATGTGCCATTGCACACAGAAGAACAAAACATCACTGTTGTAATACTGGTAGTCAAACAAATAAATAATTTAAAATATTTTTCTTTTATTTATTTTTTTTTGAGATGGAGTCTCATTCTGTCACCCAGGGTGGAGTGTGGTGGTGCAATCTAAGCTCACTGCAACCTCCACCTCCAAGGTTGAAGTGATTCTGCCTCAGCCTCCTGAACAGCTGTGATTATAGGCGTGCGCCACCACACCCAGCTAGTTTTTTTTTAGTGGAGATGGAGTTTCACAATGTTGGCCAGGCTGGCCTTGAACTCCTGACCTCAAGTGAACCACCTGCCTCGGCCTCCCAAACTGCTGGGATTACAGGCATGAGCTACCATGCCCAGCCAAAAAATAAATAACTTTAAATCTGAATCTAATCATGAAAAAACATCAGTTTGAGTCTCCAGATCTCCTCTCTTTTCTTTTACACCAAGTACCAGGGTACTAAAACAATTTCCACCTGGGTACCAACCAAACAGACTGAGGAGAGAAACAAGTACTAGATAACTCATTCCTCTTACTCTGAGAGGGAAGCAAAATTAGACCCTCTTATCAGCCTGACCACAGTTTGCATAGAACATTTCCAAACTTCTGAGAGACTCCCAGGTGCTGGTGAGAGAGTTCTGGTGTCCCTGGATTGATGCCCTCATTGTGATTCAGGAAATTCACACTCAGGTTGATTCTGAATAGCAAATAAAACTGCCCTGGTGGAGCTGTGGAACCTGAATCCAGGTGTGACAGCACCTGTTCTGATGAGCCAACTCTTGGTTAAGAGGAAAGACAAAATTTATCTACTCCAGTATCACAGTTTAAAGGTAACTGTAGTTATAGTCATGGCTTTCGCTATTATGTGCTGCTAACCTCCCACTGCTCATGTGCTGGTTTACACTTAAAAACTTTGCCATGAGGTTCTATTTAAACCAATGTAGCAGGTCATGGGACAAGATCTGAAATACTCAAAAAATCCCTCTAAAAGAAGGACTTTAAGATGTCTATGTTGATGTCTCAGAATGCAGAACATGTCTCCCACGGGTTTTCTGTTCATCTTCAATCCATAGTCTTGTCCTGTCTTGTAAATCCCAGGCAGAAGTCAGATCTCCTGTGCAGATTCTAAGTGGGATCAACCTAGATCAGCAATCATGGAAGTTACCGCAAGCGGAGTAAAACCAGAGGAGAGATTTCCTGATAGAGACTGCTCTAACACATTCCATAAAATGTTGACCTTTAGAAAAAAAGCTGAGATGAAACTGATATAATTAAGAGTATTGAGGACTGCTACCTGGGAGTATAGTTTTAAGTTGACCTGAATATACACTTTGATTAGCAGTACTTCCAAGTGGATTTTCAAAGACAAAAAAAAGGGGATGGGGGAGCAGGACAAAAGAGTGAACTGATACAAAGTTGTTTGTCTGAAATTCTCATTGGTTTACAGAAATAACATTAGTTAGTGATTGGTGAGTGACCGTATAATACAGAGTGTGGGTTACAGTGTCTGGTGTAGCATTATTAGGTTAATTTACAGCTACCTGTAACAATAGCAAGGACTTTCAAGGAAAATATACATTAAAAATGAGGAGTAGGTCATGTTTATGGTCTTATTATAACATCTCTCTGGGCCTGATAAGTAAAACAGCTTGGATTCTTCTGATAAAATTACTTTCTTTTCTCAAATCCTAAGACCTAGATTTAGAATTTGGAGCTGCAGATTTAGGTCTTGGATGGGTCAGAAAGCAGCAGGTGCCCTCTACACATTTGTGGGCCTTTGGGCAAGAGAAAAAAGAGGAGTTTGAGGTCTCAAGTCACGTAATTAATACACACGTGTGACCGTGTTTGGGTCTCTGGGTATCAGAGTCTTTGAGTTAGTTTCAGGTCTGAAGAAGCCAGGGCATTGAAACACGTTGAATGGTTGATTGCTGCCCTGTGGAGTAGTTTTGGTAGAAGTCTGCTTGAACTTCTCTAGAAGAGACTGTAGATCCCCAACAGGCAGAGACTACACTGCCTGCAGATTTTAGGGCAGCATGCACTTTGCTGCACAAGTATGAGTTGTGACTAGAAGCCCAAAATGGAAAGTGAGTGAAGCCTGGCAGGCACTTCATAAGTTTATACTATGTCTGGTAATTCTGGACAATGTTTGGGGAATATAACTACAAGTAAAATCATCTCCAATCCCAGAAAAACTCTCTACAATGGTACAACAACAACAACAACAACAACAAAAAACTGGCTTAAATTACACAACTCAACCAGAATGTGATATGCATTACAGATAATCTGCTAAGAGATTAAAAAGACAGAATGTAAGTTACCTTAATTAGTCCTCAAGTAGCAGACCTGACTGCACCATTTGTCATATATAGTTCATCCTAAATTCACCTGATAATTGGGGGAAGGGGGAATCATTTGTGTTAGCTAATTTGCTATATTCCAATGAAAAACAAATTCCCTTATCTGCAAGGCATGAGGTAGTTTTGCAACTTAGAGCCAGGTGCCCGCTCCAAGTAGGCTTCTACTCTCCTACAGCAATAGTAATGAAAGAATCTATCTTCTTGACTATTTACATTTCAAAGAAATCATTTGTGATGCTCTGAGCACCCATCTTCTGCTGGCCTGTATCCACTTCCAACTCTGGCCATCTGCCACCAAGCCACAGCTTACCACCCAGAGCTTACAGCCCATGCAAATGCTGACTGCTGTAGTTGTGCTCCCACACCCCGTTACAGTGCAGGGGCCCGGAGGCTGTAGGAGAGCCTGCAGGACTCCTGGGTAGAATTGCACTTTAGCAATAATGGAAATGGAAAGAGTGTTCCAACCTCAGATTCCCTGTATAATGGCAACAGGGAAAAAAAATACTGCTAGATGCCCAGCATGAGTCTGAATAAAATAGCTCCACGAGCTGTCATTATGACCCCCACCTTGCTTACAGACACTGTAAGATACTAATAAAGTTTCTGAAACAGATACCCAAAGCACTGGAGAGAAAAACAGCTCTCCATCAGAGAAAGGTTATATTGAGAGAAGAAAAGAAGTTGAAAACATCTTAAAGAAAAGCTTAGATTAAATATGGGATTGGTAAATTCAACCAGAAAAATCTACCCTTCCAGGAGTTTCTCCAAAGACACCCAAAGCACATAGTCACTGTTAGCATAAAAAACATGAGCATTATGAACATTATGAGGAACAGGAGCATAGTCTCAAGCAGATTTTCTAAAGGTTTTTCTGCCAGTTCTGCTGCTTTCTCATCTGCAGGCCATTAGATTAGGGGTCCATATTGGAAGGCGCCTGACAACTTCCACCAGCACCTTTTGATGAAGAATTGGAATACAATTTTATTAATACAGTGGGATTTATCTGAGCTTGTGACACAGCTAACTGAAGAGCTATTGTGATCCTTAGGTGGCTATATCACATGTTTATTTGCACTACAAACGCTACATCCTTAATTTAGTAAAATAAAACACTAGACAATAAAATCATGCTGACCTATAATTATACCTACACAATCAATTAATAATCATGTCAGACTGATTAGTATCTACTGAAACAATTTGGTAGTGAATTTTCTTTATATAGTAGGTATAAATATCTAGGTAAAAATTTTTTCATATACTAGAAGTTTTGAGATTAATATGACCTTAATTCACTGAAATATAAAACACTTTATATTTCAAAAGAATAAATAGCACTGATGTTAAAAATCACTACTTTAAGGGGTTTGTTCAAAATAAATATTGCAGCCTCTTAGACAAGGCAGCATGAGAAATAAATAATATTGTGGCCTTATTTATACAGTATTGTTGAAAACACTGTTTAATTTAAATGAATGCAAGTCATCTACTAAAGACTACACATAACCATGCTAACTTGTCCTAAGTAATAAAAAGAAATCAGGTATAGCTAGAAACTCTGCTGTACAGGTCATACATTAAACTGTTCTTGCTTCTGCACTGTAAGTACTTCAGACTCCAAATGTCAGATAATCACCTTGGATGATCAGTTTTTTGTCAAAGTCCACCTACTTAATATCTTTTACCCTTTACCATTCTGGCTGCTGAATTTAATTCTACTCTTTGGGCTCAACTTTTGCAAGCTCTTAAAATCAACTTTAAAAGACTAAAAATTTTAAAAACAATAAATTTCTGCCAAATCAAAAAACGATGCAACAGAATCCAGGTCTTAGATAAAGACAACCATGAGTTAAAAAGAATGATTCAAATTTATTTAGCTGGTAAAATAATTTGCATATATTTCAAGAAGCAGAAGAAAAAATACATACAAGTTTTCCAGGTCAGGCATGGGGGTTCACACCTATAATCTTAGCACCTTGGCAGGCTGAGGTAGAAAGCACCCTTGAGGCCAGGAGTCCAAGATCAGTCTGGACAACATACTGAGACCCTGTCTCAACAGAAACTTTACAAATTAGCCAGGCATGTTAGTATATGCCTGTAGTCCTAATTATTCTGGAGGGTGAGGCAGGAAGTCCTTGAGCCCAAGACTTCCAGGTTGCAGTTAGCTATGATTGCACTCCAGCCTAAGTGAAAAAGCAATACCTTGTCTCAAAATAAATAAACAAAAGAATAATAAGACTTTTCTAAATTAAATACTTTAAGAAAAAGGAGGCCGGGTGCAGTGGCTCACGCCTGTAATCCCAGCACTTTAGGAGGCCAAGGTGGGAGGATCACGAGGTCAGGAGATCGAGACCATCCTGGCTAACACGGTGAAACCCCACCTCTACTAAAAACACAAAAAATTAGCAGGCATGGTGGCAGGCGCCTGTAGTCCCAGCTACTCGGGAGGCTGAGGCAGGAGAATGGCATCAACCTGGGAGGCGGAGCTTGCAGTGAGCCCAGATGGTGCCACTGTACTCCAGCCTGGGAGAGAGCAAGACTCCGTCTAAAAACAAACAAACAAACAAACAAAACACAAAAAGAAAAGGGAGAACAGCAAAATTTCTTCCCTCATTCTCAAGTGGAAAAATTAAGTTTCTTCCTTATAATTTGTATTTGCTCCTACAACAGACAGGTCTTGAACTCCTGGACATTGGAATTCCAGTGGGCACTGGATTAGGCACATGAAAGAGAGTTTGTGGGGAAGAAAGCAAAAAAAGAGAAAGATGCTCTCAAGGATCCACAGGTGGGGGACAGTGAAGGATTGAAGGAATAATTGGTTTATGCTCAGATACTGGTCCATGTGGGGCTATGCCCTGACTCATTTCTGTGCTGGAAGATGACCTTATAATCAGCTAGTCCAGAAGCCCAGATTGACGAAGCAAGCAGGTTGTGGCTACAGAAACAGTATCTGAGGCAGGGGATATGCCAAGAGTCCTGAAGACACATGTGTGATTTTTGGTCGGAGACTCTAGGAGCAAAGTTGTACGTGAAATTCCTGAGAGTGAAGCCTTGTTCTAGAAGAGGCATGGCCACACTGATAGTTAGTGGCTATGTTCTTGAGTGGGTGGGCATCATGTGAAAGCAGCTGTGGGGAAAGGGGGTCTGTTTTCAGAACTCCTTCCCTCTAACTCCTCAGTCCTCTCTCATCTTGGGAGGACTCCTGGAATCACAGGACAGTGCAGTGTAACAGCCTGTATACAGAACAGAACCTCTCTTCGCTAAGAAAGGGCATCTGCCTCCAGCTGCTGCTCCTGCACTTTTGACAAAATTTCTGACACCAGATGTGTGCAGTTTCCTGAACATCAACCAATTCTCCAACACCACTGGTTGCTCAACAATTCAATTCTAACACCATTCAGTTTGCACAGACCTTACAAGGCCAGGGCTCAGTCCCACATCACTGCCCCCACTACAGAGGCCAGTCACATGCACCAGGGACCCATCTATACTTATTGAGTGATTGCCTGTAAGTCTGGGACTCCCATAACCCCATACTCAAGTTCAATAATTTGACAGAACTCCTCACAGAACTCAGCAAAACATGTACCAGTTTGTTATAAAAAGTACATCTCAAAACAGCCAAATGGAAGAGCTATATACAGTAAAGGAAAGTGGCAGGAGAAGATTGGGTGGGTAGGCAATCCTGGTAAATAGATGTGACTGAAGAAATTCCCCATCCTTCATGTTCTCAAAGAATAGGTGAATGAAAAGAAACACTCTTCTAATTTTGACTTATGATGCTCCCCCCCTTTTTTTTTAACCTATTACAAAGCCAGACACAGATTGCAAATTCCCATTTTTGTCTCATAAACAATCACCTGAACAATTCTCTTCAGTGGTAAAAAAACCAAAAAACAAACAAGAAAAAAAACCTTGTTCACCAACCACTGCTTAACCCATTTATGCTGGAGGTGGCAAATTTTTTTGTGTGAAAAATCAGACCATGGTGATGACCCTGAGCAGTAGGGTCATCTAGTAGTAGGAAGTATAAATAACTCCCACGAGCTTAGTGCTCCAATAATGAACACTAGGCATAAATGGGTTAGCTTCTCTCTTTCTAGCAGGCCCCAGAACTTTGATGCATACTCAGCCTGAGCCAGCAAATAACCCCTCTTTATGCCCCTCCTAAACACAGGCTGACCTCAGGGTGAAACATTCTCTGATCTAGGATCTAATTTTGGCAACTTTCATCCTGTCCTCCCGCTTCCACATTCTTTCTAGTCTTGTGTGTTCCCCCTTCAAATAAAGCCCTTTTCTGCCTAACATTTCAGATGATTGCAGATATAGTTGGTATTTTTCCCCTGTTGCAATACTCCTTTAAAATTAAGTAACTTTTTATGTAAATCTAAATTAGCTTTATTTGACAAAGTCTAGAAACAGCCCAGGACGACGAAATTTTATCCTCAGAAAGAGCTTCTGAACCCGTCTTCCAACCCAACCTCATTTGCATCTGCCCATGGATCTCCCACTTTCCAGGGCTCTGTAGCTTCTCTCAATGTAAAGGACTCTGCCATGCTTGTGTGAGCAGGCTGGGACACCTGCAAGGGAGGCTCCTCAGGAAGAACTAATTGGGCCTTCAATGACTTTCTTTTGCAGGTTCAAGATTGGCCTTAACTTGGAGTCACTGGGCTCAGACTTCTACTTTCCAGTCAGGGCTATTCATTTAGTTTTAAATGAGAAAATGCCCAGTGTTTGAAGAATTCAGCAAAATCACTCAAAGACAGTGTTTATAAAAGGGAATAAAATTGTAAGACACATTTTACATTTCAAAAGGAAAGGCAAAAGTGTCTATTCCTTTCAGATACAAAAATGTCAATTAAATATTTCTATAACAGATCATTTAGGAAACACTTACTAAATGTGAGCCCTTCTAAGAGGAGCCATGTCCCATCTCCTAAAACTTAGCATTGAATTTGGATGTCCAGATAATTGAATACAGAACATTTAATGTCACAAATCATCCACCCTGTAAAAAAGAGGAACTGATGTTTCATGAATCTATATAATTTACCAATTAATCTACCATACTGTCTTGTGAAATTGAATTTCCTATAGGCATACTGAAAAAGAGATGTTTCCTATTTTTTCCCCTGGTAGAATTCCCAAACTTAAGCCCTGAGATTCTGTTTGAAATCACCCTTAAAATAGAACAGAACTGAGAAACTACTACACTCACTCTGATGAAGAAAAAGATAAACGAGTTTTTTTAACAAATGAAATATATGACTACATATTTTCTTCCTAGAATTCACCACTTTCATGCCCTTTGTAAATATTTTCTAACCTTTCAAGCTCTACTGATAAAGTGTAATATATACTTAATAAAAAACTGATGATGAAATAAGTGAACAAATCTTTTTAAGGTGACAAATTCAGGGAGTAACAGTGCTACCTGGAACACAGACACATCCGACTCAAGTGTCAGATCAGGCTATCCTATAACCTGGGACATTCTCCCACCCCCATTCTACTCACTGAAGTGGTCACTGACCACCCTGTCTGGAGACACTGCACTGTGCCTCACTGTGTGCTCCAGGGATGTTTTGCTTTGCATGTTCTCGCACCAGCTCACTGGAGTAGGTTTTGCTTGTCCTTTGGACTAGTTTTTCTCCCTTCACAAGTCTGAGAATACAGAGGGCAGAAATTATTTCTGTCTTTTCCCAACTCCACTGACATGTCTCCAGACAATGAAATTGGGGGTTGGGAGAGAATGTCTAAGAGATTAGCTTTTTAGATGAAGGGTGTACCAGAAGACTTCTCTCAGCCCCAGGACATCCAGCAGCTCCACTGAGAGGTTCCATCCCCATGCCATAGGCTGTCCTCTGGTAAGAAAAAAAACCCAGCAACCAAAATTCACTAGATACTCCAAGAGACATAGCCACTGTGGGCATCTTGGGTCATTCCCAGACAATTCTGAAACTCAGGACTAGGATAAGAGTGGCTGACCGGCCAGGCGCGGTGGCTACGCCTGTAAGCCCAGCACTTCAGAAGGCCAAGGCGGGCGGATCGCGAGGTCAGATCAAGACCATCCTGGCTAACGTGGTGAAACCCTGTCTCTACTAAAAATACAAAAAATTAGCCGGGCATGGTGGCGGGCACCTGTAGTCCCAGCTACTCGGGAGGCTGAGGCAGGAGAATGGCATGAACACGGGAGGCTGAGCTTGCAGTGAGCTGAGAGTGCACCACTGCACTCCAACCTGGGCGACAGAGAGAGACTCTGTCTCAAAATAAATAAATAAATAAAAATAAATAAAAAAGAGTGGCTGAGGATACAACAAGCTGTAAAGTTTCCAAAGTGGAACCTCAACTCAAAGATATTGTACAAGGCATCTGTGCCTAGGAAAGATAAAAGCAGAGTGCCACAAATATTTCTTTACAATAGAGTGCCAGGGGGTTCTTCTCTGCTTTTACAAACAGAAAACAAATCTTTAAAGAGTGCCACAAGCATGGGTAACTAGTGAAACCCAATCTCTGCAAAAAAATAAAATAAAAAGAATTAGCCGGGCATGGCAGCACACACATTTAATCCTAGCCACTCAGGAGGCTGAGGCAGAAAAATCACCTGAGCCCAGGAGTTGGAGGCTGCAGTAAGCTATGACAATGTCACTGCATTCCAGCAGCCTGGATGACAGAGCAAGATCCTCTTAAAAACAACAACAAGCCAGGCGTGGTGGCTCATGCCTGTAATCCCAGCACTTTGGGAGGGCGAGCGGGCAGATCACGAGGTCAAGAGATCTAGACAATCCTGGCCAACATGTGAAACCCCATCTCTACTAAAAATACAAAAATTAGCCAGGTGTGGTAGCGCACACCTGTAGTCCCAGCTACTCAGGAGGCTGAGGCAGGAGAATCGCTTGAACCCAGGAGGCAGAGGTTGCAATGAGCCGAGATTATGCCACTGCACTCCAGCCTGTCAACAAAGCGAGACTCCAACTCAACCAAAAAAAAAAAAGCCGGGCAGGAAAAAAAACAACAACAGGCCAAGCGCCGTGGCTCACGCATGTAATCTCAGCACTCTGGGAGATCAAGGCGGGGGGATCACAAGGTCAGGAGTTGGAGACCTGCCTGACCAACACGATGAAACTAAAACACAAAATACTAAAAATACAAAAATTAGCTCAGGGTGGTGGCACGCGTCTGTAATCCCAGCTACTCAGGAGGCTGAGGCAGGAGAATCGCCTGAACCCGGTAAGCAGAGGTTGCAGTGAGCCAAGATCGCGCCACTGCACTCCAGCCTGGGCTACAGAGCGAGACTCCTTCTTAAAGAAAAAACAAAAACAAAACAACAATAGCAACAACAAAGAGTGCCCTCCAATGTTCTGTGAAAAAATGATTAATTAAAATATTGTGCCTGGAGTATGCAATAAAAGACAAATAGCTGACAATGTTGTGAATTGAAGAGGTGACGGTGGTTTTTGTGAATTTTGGAAAGAGACTGAAAATTTAGTATTTTATTGCAGGCCAGAGTTAGGCTGGGGGAGCAGGGGAGGAGATTTGAGACTCTGCTTTCCATGTATTTGGAAAATGCAGGGGAAAACCAGTCTCTTGTGCAGTGTTAAAATAATTAGCAGGCAATTAGACAGATGTGGCTCTAGTGTCTTGCGTTTCGACATGAAAAATACTAGTAGCTCAAATGCATTTCTTGTTAATGACTACCTTAAGTGGAAACAAAATCCAGGTTCAACCAATCGCAAAACTCCAATTAATCTCTAATTAAATAACCAGGAAATTTCCACGTGTACAGTCCAAATAAAGTGACTGTAACTGTCGCCAGTCAATTATTAAATTTGGCTTGCTTCCTCATGCACCCTACAAAAGCCTTTCCTTCAAGCACCTCCTCCATAAACCCACAAGCCA
Source organism: Macaca mulatta (assembly GCF_049350105.2). Taxonomy (NCBI): domain Eukaryota; kingdom Metazoa; phylum Chordata; class Mammalia; order Primates; family Cercopithecidae; genus Macaca; species Macaca mulatta. The sequence goes on along the minus strand of NC_133406.1, from coordinate 85,287,521 downwards.
CACACCATAGATGGGTGCTCTCCCATTCCAGAAACTCCCTTTGCTCAAACAAACTCTTCAAAGCTTTAAGAGTGACTCCCTTTATTTTTCACAGGAAAAAGGATGGACTGCACAGCTAAGATGAGCCCTATGGAACAGCTCTTCCCACGCATGTTTCGCACACCGAGTTGGGCTTCTCCCCGATGACCCTCCCCTCCGGACCAAGCACACAGTTTGGGGGACTGGCGGGGTGGCAGCTTCATAGCTGCCCAGAGAGGCCGGGGCGGAGGCCCGGGCGGAAGCCGCGGCGCAGCGATGGGAGGAGAATCACGCGGCGGCCCGGCCCCGCCCCTACCCAGAGGTGACAGATCCCACAGGTGCCAGCAGAGACTCCGGGCCGCGGACTCCGCAGCTGATGCGGGGAGGCCGGGCCGCCATCTTGGAACACCCTCCAGGGAACTCTCACCGTTTTCCGGATTTCGGTGTGTCCTGGCATCTTAGCTACGTAACTCCCAGCACCTGCAGGTCACAGGGAAACCAGACACTGCAGCAGCAGAGTCACCAGGGCCTCCCGCAGGTGAGGATAAATAGCGGAGAAGACGCGACCGAAGCTCCAACTGGAGCGCAAGACAAAGGCCCCGCCAGATCCCGGAAACCGCCTCTGCCTCTCAAGCTGCGCTCCTGATTGGACAATTCCCACGTCAATGTCCCTGATTGGACAGGGCTCCAGGACCCTCCTCCTTTGGTTATGAGTGACAGGAGATGAGGTCAGCAAAGGGGTTGAATGAGACTATTAATAAAATGGGCAATTTTTTTTTGTATCCTTCCAAAATTGTTCCATGTCTTTACATGTATACCATCTTTAATAAAGGGCGCACTCTTAAGCCAATCTGCAATCTTTTTTCCTGAGTGTCTGAACAGCATCATCATCATCTTCTGTTGGCGAGAAACCTGAAGATGAGTTTTCCTCCCAAAGCACAGACCAGTCAGAAGCCGAGGCGTGCTTGGGAATGCTGGCGGGTGGAAAGGGGAGGCTGCCTGTGCATTCCGGTGCGCCTGTGGGACTGTCCTAGCAAGCAGGACCCAGCTGTAGAACAACTACGCAATGCATGTGTTTCTGACCAAAGGGGACCTGCTGTCCACCCGCCTCCTCTGCTGGGCAGGGCAGCTAATGGTTGGGGTATTTACATCCAGGCAGGTGTCCCAGGCCAGTCCCCTGTCAACCCATCATAATAAAAAAGTCAGAATCTATTTTCAAAAGCATATTCAAGGGCACATGTTCAGGATACCTACCTGAGAGCATAAAGTTGCCCTGAATATACACTCCAATTAGTAGCCATTACAAGTGGATTTTGAGAAAAGACGCAGTTCCTAAAATTTTCATCAAAAATTTACATTAAAATCCATAAGCCACTGACTGGCTATACATTGTTCTTTGTATCACAAATTCCAGATGAGGCAGCTCCTTAGGAACAACATACCTTTAAACAATTGCCTCTGGGAAAGGGTGTGGAGGTGTGTCTCAAATCCCATACTCAAGTCTCTCTGGGCCAGAAAAATCTTTTGTACCTCACAGAGCTTCAGCTGTTCAGAGCTATTCTTCTTTTCTTATTCCCATAGTCGGTACACTTGGACCCTTAACAAGAAATAAGTTCAAACAGAAAATTTGCCAAGCCACAGGAATAATGGCCTGTCAGTGCCCTCCACGAAGCTGATTGTCACCTTCCTTCAACACCCTTTCCACTGCTTCCCCCCAGCACACACATCCTGGATCCCGGGAGAGAGGGGCTGAAGCACACCCAGACACATCTCACGACCACCACGAGCAAAACCAACCCCCTCCCCACCCCGGCCCTCCCCACACAGACACACACTGGCGCACTCGCGCAGGTACACACATACACACACACACAGAGAAAGAGACAGATAGTTTGAGGGAGAGCAAGAGAGAAAGGGATGGAGAGAAAAAGGGAGGAAGAGAGAGACAGCGATAGAGAGAGAGAGACAGAGTGACGGAGGGGAGAGAGAGAGAGAGAACGCGAAAGAAAGGGTGCATGGTGGAGGGGAAAGAAGAGAAAGGGTGAGGGAGATAGAGAGCGAGAGCCATACAACCTTAGAGAGGGAGTCCTCTGCTCTGGTAGACAGGGCCCCATTGAGCAGGCCTGGGTAGGGTGGAGGGTGCTTGGGCTGGGCCAGAACAGGGTGGCAGGCCGCCCACGCGGGTGAACCAAGGGAGCCCTGAAACGTGTTTTTTCTTGGATTGGTTGATTTGGGGGTGCGTTTCTTAGGGTTTTTCCTTTGTTGGCTCCTCCCTGTCCTCTTGGTGCGGTGGGCCCCGAGATTTGTAGAGTGCGCGCATCCGTCTAGCTAGAGCGGAGGCGACGAGCGTGCCCAGGGAGCCGGAGGCCTGCGTCTCTCTCGTGTCCTCGGGACTAGAGTTTACACGAAGTTGGTGGCAATGGGATTCTGGGTGCACAGGGACGGTTGTTTTGGTGGCTAATGAAGGCAATGACCTTCCCCGAGGGGGAAGCAGCCCATGCGTTCTGGAGCGGGGGTCTTGGCTGGCGTCTGCGGGGCCCGCTACCCCTGCCGGCCCCTTCCCTGGGCTTGGACGGTGGCGGCGGCGCCGCATGATTGAATTGAAGTGCTTGCGCCTCCCGGGAGCAGGAAGACACCCAGGACAGCAGGGAACCCGCCTCTACGCCTTCAGGGTCGGGCCCCGGCCAGCCACAACCCGGGCTCCTGCTGGGGCTGCGGCGAGGCGGGAGAGGTGGGATGCTGCTGCCTGGCGGTGGTGCAGTGGGGGACCCCTAGGTCCCGGGCTGCTGCGGGGGCGCAGCAGGGCGGAAAAGGGGGGAGCACAGAGGGCGGTTAGGAAGCAAGCAGATAAAAGGGGAAGGTTAGGAAGAGTCAGAGGGCGGTTAGGAAGCAAGCAGACAAAATCCCTTCAGCACTCGGTATTCCCGGGCGGAATCCCATCCAAGTACTCACCCAGCCGACCCTGCTTAGCTTCACTAGATCAGAGGAGATGGGGCGCGTTCAGGTTGGTATGGACGTAGACCCTGACAGTGGCGCCTGGCCGCCCCAAGAACTGGGTCCAATCACGCCTACCAGACTCCAGGCGTCCCCGCCACCCCGGGGGCGCGGGGCTCGGATGGCGGACCCCGGAGCCGCTCGCCCGCACCCGGGATGGGCTGCTCTCCCCCACTACACCTGAGCACCCCGGGCCGCCTCGCTGCGCCTTCCGTCGGCCTCCTAGAGCCTCCGGCAGTAGCTGGCAGCCAAGTCCCGCGAACACCACGGCGCCGCCCTGCTGCCCAACGGGGGTGTCAGAGGCCTCTGTCCCCTGCCCAGGCTTCGGACTCTCCGGGCGGCCTCCCTTCCGCCAACGCTGCAGGCCTTCCCCTGCCTCCCGAGCTCCCGAGCTTCCACCACATCTGGCCGCTCAGGACAGGGCGTCAGTGCCCAGGCCCTCCGATCCTCCACCTTAGCGCTGAGGGATTGTTTTGGATCCCTCGCAGCCCGTCTTGCAAACAGACACCTACACACAGACACACAAAGACACAGACACACACAGCTTGAATGAGAGCAAGAGAGAGGGATGGAGACATAGAAACGGAGGGAGAGAGAGAGACAGTGATAGAGAGACAGTGAGTCAGGAGAGAGGGAGAGAGAGAGAGAGAGAGAGCGCGCGAGAGAGCAGGCGACAGAAAGAGCACGAGGTGGAGGGGGAAGAAGAAGAGAGAGGGTGAGGGACCTAGAGAGCCCTAGAGCCTTGGAGAGGGAGCGTTCTGCTCCGGTAGACAGGGCCCCTTTAAGCAGGCCGGGGTAGGGTGGAGGGGGCTTGGGCTGGGCCAGAACAGGGTGGAAGGGCTAACGGAGTGACCCAAAGGAGCCGTGAGACGTGTTTTTTGTTGGATTGGTTGCTTTGATGGTCCGTTTCGTAGGGTTTTTCCTTTGTTGGTTCCTCCCTGTCCTCTTGGGGCGGTGGGCCCCGAGATTTGTCGAGTGCACCCGTCCCTCTGGCAAGAGCTGTGGCGCCAAGCATGCCCACCGGGCCGAGGCCTGGGTCTGTCTCCTGTCCTTGGGACTGGAGTTTATAGAAGTTGGTGGCAAAGGGATTCCGAGTGCACAGGGACGGTTTTCCTGGTGGCTGGCGAAGGCAATGTCCTTCCCCTGGGGAAAGCAGCCCATGCGTTCTGGAGCGGAGGTCTTGTCTGGTGTCTTGTGGGGCCCTCTTCCCCGCTCCTTCCCCCGGCTTGGACGGTGACAGCGGCGCCAGATGAATGAATTGAATTCCCTGGGCTTCCCGGGAGAGGGAAGACACCTGGGACGGCAGGGAACCCAGCCACTGCGCCTTCGAGGTTGGCCCCGGTCCGCCCCGCCCCGCGCAGCGAACTGGGCTACTGATGGGGTGGCTGACAGGCAGAAGGGGTGGGAAGCTGCTAACCGGCGGTGCTGCAGTGGCGGATGCCTCATGAGGAGGTCCCGGGGTACCGCGGTGGCGCAGGCGAGTGGAAAAGGAGGAGCAGAGTCAGGGGGTGGTTGGGAAGCAACGGGATAAAAGGGGGAAAGAGGGAGGGAGCGGGAAGCCAAAAAAGCCTACAGCACCCGGTATTTCCAGGCGGTCTCCCAGTTAAGTACTAACCAGGCCTGACCCTACTTAGCTTCCAGAGATAAGACGAGATCGGGTGCGTTCAGGGTGGTATGGCCATAGACGCCTGGCAGCCCCAAGAGCTCCGCTCAGTCTTGCGCGCCGGACTCTACACATCCTGGCAACCCCGGATCCACAGGGCTCGGATCAAGTATCCCTGAGCTGCTCGCCAGCGGCCGAGCTAGTCTGCTGTCCCCCTCTACCGGCTGCTCTCCCCTTCTACGCCGGAGCATGGTCTGTCGCAGTGTTGCGCCTTCAGCTGGCCTCCAAGAGCCTCCCGCAGTTGCTGGTGGCCAGGCCAAGCGCGGGACCGCCACAGCGCCGCCCTGCTGCCGGGCGGGGGCGCCAGAGGCCTCTGTCTCCTGCACAGGCTTCGGGCTCTGGAGGTGGCCTCCCTTCAGCCGAAGCTCCAGGCCTTCCCCCAGCTCCCTAGCTCCGGAGCTTCCACCACATCCGGCCGGCTCAGGACGGGGTGTGCTCCGAGGCGTCAGGGCCCAGGGCCTTAGCACTGAGGGATTGTTTTGGATCCCTCGCGGTCCCTCCTGCAAGGCCCCCTCTTGCCCCACCCACCCAGAGCCTCCAGGGCTGCCCAAGGGCAATCAGCCAACCCAGTCCTACGGGCGCTCTTTCTCACAACGCCTTCACCCCCGTCCCCTGTCCCGACGGGGACCCAGCCTGTGGGCAACAAGGGGGCCAGCTGGGTTCTGCTTTGCCCCGCGCTGGCACCAAAGCCGGCAGCCTGATCCTGGGAGAGAGCGGCTGAGGGACACCCAGACACAACTCACGACCACCATGAGCAAAACCACCCATTCACACAGGGGAGCACGCGCGCGGCCACACACACACAGCTTGAAGGAGAGCAAGAGCGAGAGGGATGGAGAGATAGAAACGGAAGGAGAGAGAGACAGCGATAGAGAGACATGGGGGAGGGGGGAGAGAGAGAGAGAGAGAGAGAGAGAGAGAGAGAGAGAGAGAGAGAGAGAGATGGAGAGGTGGAGGGGGAAGAAGAGAAAGAAAGAGGGTGAGGGAGCTAGAGAGTAAAAGCGATAGAGCCTTGGAGAGAAAGCGCTCTTCAAGCCATAGAGAGAGAGACAGGGTGAGGGAGGGGGGGGAGAGAGAGAGAGAGAGAGGAAGAAGAGAAAGAGAGAGGGTGAGGAACCTAGAGAGGGAGGGCTCTGCTCTGGTAGACAGGGCCCCTTTGAGCAGGCCGGGGTAGGGTGGAGGGTGCTTGAGCTGGGCCAGAACAGGGTGGCAGGGCCGCCCACCAGGGTGGGCCAATGGTGCCCTGAGAAGTGTTTTTTCTTGGATTGGTTGGTTGCGTTGGAGGTGCGTTTCATAGGGTTTTTCCTTTGTTTGCTCCTTCCTGTCCACTTGTTGCAGTGGGCCCCGAGATTTGTAGACTCTCCCTGTCCGTCTGGCGAGAGCCCTGACGCTGAGAGTGCCCATGGGGCCTGAGGCCTGGGTCTCTCTCGTGTCCTTGGGACTGGAGTTTACACGAAGTTGTTGGCAATGGGATTCCAGGTGTACAGTTACGGTTTTCCTGCTGACTGGCGAAGGTAATGTCCTTTCGCCGGGAAAAGCAGCATTCTGGAGCGGAGGTCTTGGCTGGCATCTGTGGGACCCGCTGCCCCTGCCCGCCCCTTCCCCCAGCTTGGACTGTAGAGGCGGCGCCGGATGAGTGAATTGAATTGCCTGGGGGTCCCGGGAGCAAGAACCTCCCAGGACTGCAGGGAGCCCGCCCCTGCGTCTCTGGGGTCCGGCCGGGCCCGCCGCTCCCGGCGCAGCGAGCCAGGCTCCTGCTGCAGCGGCGGCGGCGAGGGGGAAGAGGTGGGATGCTGCTACCTAGTGGTGCTGCAATTGTGGACACCCATGAGGAGGTCCCGGGCTGCGGCGGGGGCGCAGGCCTGCAGAAAAAGGGGAGCAGAGTTAGGGGGCGGTTGGGAAGCAGGGCGATAAAAGGGGTAAACAGGGAGGGAGCAGGAAGCCAAAAAGCCTTCAGCACCCGGTATTTCTGCTGTGGGAAACTGAGGACCAGAGAGACCGATATGGGAAAACAGGAGGATGTTTATATTAAGGTACACACTGGTTCAGTGGATCCCCATTCAAAAAGCTGAGGGTTGAACAAAAACAGAGTTTGGCTTATAAAGGCTAGCATACAAGAGCAAAACAAAGGCAGTAAATCATATATTGACAGGTCACGTAATCTATAGCATAACTGATGACTTGACATAACTTGTGGCTTTATAGCTGCTTCGAAAGAAAAAACAAGAACTGTCTAAATAAAGACATTTGTCCTTTTTTTTTCCCCCCTCACACTTGCTCCAGAGGAGGGGTGTCTGGGACCTATTCCGTTGGTTTTGACTTCAGGGGCAGCGTTATCTTATAACTGTCTTTGAAGCGAGCTTGCTAGGCAGAGGAAAATTTGTTCTTTTTCTTTTTTTTTTTTTTTTTTTAACCTTTGCCTTGCCACATTCTGGGCCTTGGCTTTTACTTCTCAGACTAGGTCACTGACATTCTTAAAGCCTTGTCAGTTACTTTTCTTGGAGTGAATGAATGTAGTACTTATTGTCATTATTTTCAAATTTCTGCCTCAGTTTTCCCCTTTAATGCTTTTTATAAACAAGATTTTAATAGAAAGCATCACTATTACTTGATTCTTTTTGAAAGAACAGTTTTTCTTTTTTAGGCACAGGCTGATATTTACGCAGAGCCATTAGCTGAGTGGTAGTTTGCTTAGCTACAATTGCCTCTATAGTTGATTTAATGCTCCTAACAAGGAGGGGTAAAAGACAAGGAAGTATCAAGCAACCTCCTAGTATGACTGGAACTTCTCCTGTTAATGTTTCGAATCCACTGAAAGAGGTGAACCAGCCTCCAACGATGGAATCAGGAGTCCACCCTTTACAGGTCTGGACTGGAACATGGGCTAATTTTCTCATTCTTGCAGTTATTTGGATAATAGCTTTTCTATTGTCATCAATTTCTAGGCAGCAATTAGTTAGATTAAACTTTCCACATACTTCTCCTTCCTGGGCTAGGAGATAGTCTAAAGCCAGTCTATTTTGATAAATGGTGTTTCTAATTTTTGTGGCCTGTTGGGCCAATAAGTCTAATGCATTTGCTATTTCATTAGTGATAATTTCAAGAACTGCTTGCAAACTTGTGATGCGGTTAAGCATGTAAATTGGGGTGCGGTACCCCCATGACCTATCTTGTGCCCAGGTAGCTGGCCCACAGTATTGAATTACTCTTTCAGGTGGCCAATCTGTGTCTTTCTAATCTCCTATTTTATGTCTTTTTTATGTCTGCATTTCTTTGTTTCTTCCTTTAATTTCATCATAGACAGGATACCCTAAGGTTTCCTCTTGTTGCAGTGGAAGCAAAAAGAAAGACGGCCTAATTGTTCTGAGTACACAAGCCCCTGTCCATTTGGCTGGTAACTGTTGGTTGGCCCGTGGCCCACAAATCCAATAGAGACAAGAGGGTGCCTGCCAGGTATTTAGAACTTCAAGCTGATACCAGGTGTGATTTAGAGAAGAGAAACAGGAGAATGGATTTGGATGAGGTGATTTGGAACTATTTTTACCTTGCAAGAAAGTTTTTCTTAGTGTTTCATTATAATATTGCAGTACTAAACATATTAATTCTTCTACTGGGTCTGTAAAAGCTTTTCCTCAGCGAGCAACACAGTATCCCCTGATAACAGAAGCTTTTTTTTTTTTTTAATTTATTTATTATTATTATACTTTAAGTTGTAGGGTACATGTGCATAACGTGCAGGTTTGTTACATATGTATACTTGTGCCATGTTGGTGTGCTGCACCCATCAACTCGTCATTTACATCAGGTATAAATCCCAATGCAATCCCTCCCCCCTCCCCCCTCCCCATGATAGGCCCCGGTGGGTGATGTTCCCCTTCCTGAGTCCAAGTGATCTCATTGTTCAGTTCCCACCTATGAGTGAGAACATGCGGTGTTTGGTTTTCTGTTCTTGTGATAGTTTGCTGAGAATGATGGTTTCCAGCTGCATCCATGTCCCTACAAAGGACACAAACTCATCCTTTTTTATGGCTGCATAGTATTCCATGGTGTATATGTGCCACATTTTCTTAATCCAATCTGTCACTGATGGACATTCCTTCTTTGTCTCTTTTGATCTTTGATGGTTTAAAGTCTGTTTTATCAGAGACTAGTATTGCAACCCCTGCTTTTTTTGTTCTCCATTTGTTTGGTAAATCTTCCTCCATCCCTTTATTTTGAGCCTATGTATGTCTCTGCATGTGAGATGGGTCTCTGAATACAGCAGACTGATGGGTCTTGACTCTTTATCCAGTTTGCCAGTCTGTGTCTTTTAATTGGACCATTTAGTCCATTTACATTTAAGGTTAATATTGTTATGTGTGTACTTGATCCTGCCATTATGATATTAACTGGTTATTTTGCTCGTTAGTTGATGCAGTTTCTTCCTGGCCTCGATGGTCTTCACATTTTGGCATGTTTTTGCAATGGCTGGTACCGGTTGTTCCTTTCCATGTTTAGTGCTTCCTTCAGGGTCTCTTGTAAGGCAGGCCTAGTGGTGACAAAATCTCTAAGCATTTGCTTATCTGTAAAGGATTTTATTTCTCCTTCACTTATGAAACTTAGTTTCGCTGGATATGAAATTCTGGGTTTAAAATTCTTTTCTTTAAGAATGTTGAATATTGGCCCCCACTCTCTTCTGGCTTGTAGAGTTTCTGCCGAGAGATCTGCTGTTAGTCTGATGGGCTTCCCTTTGTGGGTAACCCGACCTTTCTCTCTGGCTGCCCTTAACATTTTTTCCTTCATTTCAACTTTGGTGAATCTGGCAATTATGTGTCTTGGAGTTGCTCTTCTTGAGGAGTATCTTTGTGGCGTTCTCTGTATTTCCTGAATTTGAATGTTGGCCTGCCCTACTAGGTTGGGGAAGTTCTCCTGGATGATATCCTGAAGAGTGTTTTCCAACTTGGGTCCATTTTCCCCCTCACTTTCAGGCACCACAATCAGACGTAGATTTGGTCTTTTTACATAATCCCATACTTCTTGCAGGCTTTGTTCATTTCTTTTTCTTCTTTTTTCTTTTGGTTTCTCTTCTCACTTCATTTCATTCATTTGATCCTCAATCGCTGATACTCTTTCTTCCAGTTGATCGAGTTGGTTACTGAAGCTTGTGCATTTGTCACGTATTTCTCGTGTCATGGTTTTCATCTCTGTCAGTTCGTTTATGACCTTCTCTGCATTAATTACTCTAGCCGTCAATTCTTCCACTTTTTTTCAAGAGTTTTAGTTTCTTTGCACTGGGTACGTAATTCCTCCTTTAGCTCTGAGAAGTTTGATGGACTGAAGCCTTCTTCTCTCATCTCGTCAAAGTCATTCTCCGTCAAGCTTTGATCCGTTGCTGGCGATGAGCTGCGCTCCTTTGCCGGGGGAGATGCACTCTTATTTTTTGAATTTCCAGCTTTTCTGCTCTGCTTTTTCCCCATCTTTGTGGTTTTATCTGCCTCTGGTCTTTCATGATGATGGTGACGTACTGATGGGGTTTTGGTGTAGGTGTCCTTCCTGTTTGATAGTTTTCCTTCTAACAGTCAGGACCCTCAGCTGCAGGTCTGTTGGAAATTGCTTGAGGTCCACTCCAGACCCTGTTTGCCTGGGTGTCAGCAGCAGAGGCTGCAGAAGATAGAATATTGCTAAACAGCGAGTGTACCTGTCTGATTCTTGCTTTGGAGGCTTCCTCTCAGGGGTGTACTCCACCCTGTGAGGTGTGGGGTGTCAGACTGCCCCTAGTGGGGGATGTCTCCCAGTTAGGCTACTCAGGGGTCAGGGACCCACTTGAGTAGGCAGTCTGTCCCTTCTCAGATCTCAACCTCCATGTTGGGAGATCCACTGCTCTCTTCAAAGCTGTCAGACAGAGTCATTTGCGTCTGCAGAGGTTTCTGCTGCTTTTGTGGTTGTTTACTGTGCCCTGTCCCCAGAGGTGGAGTCTACAGAGACAGGCAGGTTTCCTTGAGCTGCTGTGAGCTCCACCCAGTTCGAGCTTCCCAGGGGCTTTGTTTACCTACTTAAGCCTCAGCAATGGCGGGCGCCCCTCCCCCAGCCTCACTGCTGCCTTGGCGTTAGATCGCAGACTGCTGTGCTAGCAATGAGGGAGGCTCCGTGGGCGTGGGACCCTCCCGGCCAGGTGTGGGATATAATCTCCTCGTGTGCCTGTTTGCTTAAAGCGCAGTACTGGGGTGGGAGTTACCCGATTTTCCAGGTGTTGTGTGTCTCAGTTCCCCTGGCTAGGAAAAGGGATTCCCTTTCCCCTTGCACTTCCCAGGTGAGGCGATGCCTCGCCCTGCTTCAGCTCTCGCTGGTCGGGCTGCAGCAGCAGCTGACCAGCACCGATTGTCCAGCACTCCCTAGTGAGATGAACTCAGTACCTCAGTTGAAAATGCAGAAATCACAGGTCTTCTGTGTCGCTCGCGCTGGGAGTTGGAGACTGGAGCTGTTCCTATTTGGCCATCTTGCTCCGCCCCCCACTTGGCCCTTTTTTGCATTGTGGTGGCCCCTGATGACTGTATATCTGGCCATCCAGTGACTTGCTATACTGTCTTACAGGTCAGTGTGGGGCCAGGAACAACTGGGCCAAGGGGCACTACACAGAAGGTGCAGAGCTGAAGGCGTCGGTGATGGATGTTGTGAAAAAAGAATCAGAGCTGTGACTGCCTGCAGGGTTTCCAGCTTACCCGCTCCCTGGGTGGAGGGACTGGATCTGGGATGGGTACCCTTCTCATCAGTAATATCTGGGAGGGGTACCCAGACAGGATCATAAACGGTGTTCTGCCTTTGCCCAAGGTGTCAGATACCATGGTGGAGTCCTACAGTGCCACCCTCTCAGTCCACCAGCTCATAGAAATTGCAAAGGAGACCTTTGCATTGATAGCGAAGCCCTGTAGTTCTGCATGACATCTGTTCCAGAACCCTAAAACTGCCCACACCCACCTATGGTGACCTGAATCACCTGGTGTCTGCTACCATGAGTGGGGTCATCATGTGCCTGCGCTTCCCAGGCCAGCTGAATACTGACCTGCAAAGGCTGGCCATGAACATGATCCCATTTCCCCGGCTGTGCACTTCTTCATGCCTGACTTTGCCCCACCGACCAGCCAGGGCAGCCAACAGTACTGGGCCCTGACTGTGGCTGAGCTTACCCAGCAAATATTTGATGCTAAGAATATGATGGTTGCCTGTGAGCCCCGTCATGGCCACTACCTAATGTTGGCTGCCATTTTCAGAGGTTGTGTGTCCATGAGGGAGGTGGATGAGCAAATGTTCAATATTTAAAACAAGAACAGCAGCTACTTTGCTGACTGGCTCTCACAATGTGAAAACGGCCATCTGTGCCATTGCATCTAAGGGGCTAAAAATGTCAGCCACCTGCATCGGCAACAACACGCCATCCTGGAGCTGTTCAAGTGTGTTCCAGGCCTTCCTGCACTGGTACATGGGTGAGGGCATGGACATGATGGAGTTCACCAAGGCTGAGAGCAACATGAACGACTTGCTGTCTGAGTAAGCAGTACCAGGATGCCACAGCTGAGGAGGAAGGAGGTGGCCTAGAGCCTGCCTTTTCTGGGTAAAGAGGGGAAGCGGTGTGGATTCTCTAGTGTGTTCTGATAGCCATGTGTCACTACGCACTTGTTCTTTGTGTCTTCACATCTCCTCTTGTTGCATTCTAAAGCATTTTCATAGTATGCAGTTTTGCCTAATAGAGCATTCTCTTAGCATCTGCTTTCACCTGCACTTTCTATAGGCCCTCTGGGTACTGCTGGCAGATGTAATTGTGCTGCAAGGTTACAGCTGACTTGGGCTTCTATGCCCAGGAACAAGCATTCCAGTGGTTCCTGGCGGGGTTAGTATGGGCTATGGACATGGCAGGCATGCTTCACAGGAGCTTGAACCTGCCCTGGGCCTTGGTCATCTGCTCAGTAGGGAACCTGCTTCCTGAAGGCAACCCTTGCTTCTCCTCCACAGGACCAGCTGGTCTCTGTAACTTAAAAGAGGCCAGTGTTGCCCACCCCCACCCTACTTCCAAAAGGGTTGGGCAATTCTACCCCAAGGTAGGACCTTGGAGACAATGTAGTAGCACTACTGGTGCTGAACCAGCAATAAAGGGTGGTCAAATAGGGGGCCAGCTACCCGTTCCCCATGATAGCGTGGGTGTGTCAGTGTGACCTCTTCCCCCTAATCATATGGGCACACGAATATCTGGCAGGGGCAGAGACTAGTTGGCAGGAATCAAGCCCACTGTGTACTCACATGCATGTAGAAGGGAATTAGGCCCTGGGGGCTGTACATGTGGTCACTGGGCCTGTGTGTGTCTCTCCATGGGTGCAGTTTCTGAACAGGAACTGGGAATCTGGCAACCAGTGATGAAAATGCCTACTCAGGGGTCTGTTCTGCCCCAGGCTGGAGGGATGGCACTCCCTGGAAAAGTAGCTAATGTACACTGCCTCTTGTCTCACCTATCTCCCGCTTCAAAGCAGGGGGAGAATACAAGGCTATCAGGATGAGAGAGGTGGAAGTGGCACCTTTGGGGTCAGGCCCTTAAGCCAGGCAGAGCCTCTTTCCCAGGCCTCTCAGGAAGCCTGGACTTCGAGGCCTGCCTCCAGGAAGCTGTCAATAAGATGTGTATGAGCTGGGTGCTTGGGAGCACACCCAGGACAGTGCTCTTCTACCTGGCTCTTATAGAACTCAGCCATGGCCTGTATGACACCCTGTTGGTAATTCACCCCATCACACAGGTGGATCAGGAAGATGAAGCCAGCATAGCCTGGGGTTGGGCAGATGTTCACGTCCTATCCCAGATCCCCTTGGCCTTCCCCTAGGCCTGCCCACCTGTCTCAGATGCATCAGGGAAGGCAGGTGAGGCTCATCTCCTTTTCCCTAAATGCTGGCAATTGCTTCACAGGCAAGCAGAGGAGTGTCTCATCTTTGGAAAATATGTCCCTGGGTAGGGACACAGCTGGGAGGTGAGAGAAGTTCCCCTTTAATGCCCCAACCTGTTCTCAGAGCAAGAAAAGGGGCCTCTGTGACAGCCCTCCTCACTGGCTCTTGCCCTCTGAGGGGTGTCCTTGCCCAGCACAGCCCAGGCCTTCACCCACCTGACTTGGCCTTACATGGAGCTGGTTGGGAAGGTTCAGCTGCAGCAACAACTGGAAGCTGCCCATAACTAGTGTCTCCACCCGTGGGTGGTGTCAGATGTTCCTCCCTCCTGCAGTGGTACAGCCAGAGTGGCAGAGGGGGCAAGTCACTGCTGCAGTTCCCACCTGGTTCTGAGTGGGGCCCAGGCTTGGTTCCTGTGTATTTCCCAATTACCTGGTTCCACCTGGGACTTCATGGATGGGAGTGGTCCTCTTAGGGGCCTTTTTTTTAATATGCCAGCTGCAGGTCTGTGTTTCTCAAGTCTCAGGAGTCCTGCTTCCAGCCCGGCAAGCATGGGCCATGGTGGGAGGGGGCATGAAGCTTCCAGAAAGCAGAACCTAGTGACTGCTGATGGTTTTCTTCCTTCAGTGGGAGTCAGCTCAGAATCTCAACGTTCTTGTAGGGCTTCAAAACAGTACAGACAGGGTAGCGTGTAAGCAATTGAGGCAGAATGATGGGGCCAGGAGGGAGCAGGGCCAAGGTCTGGTGGCTTACCCATGTAGAAGGGATTGTAGGGATTATCTACTATCCGGGAATTCAGTGGAGCTTGGTCTCATTAAAGCCCTAGATGAACTTGGACTTGGACATGGGAGACAGCATGAAGTGGGGGCTCTACTACATGCTGTGGTTTTTGAGCAGCTGTGCCATGGTGTACCCATAGATGTTCCCCACTTGGAGCACAGCTGTGGGTAGAAGCTGGCATAGCTGCAGAGGGAAGAGGAGGAGCAGGCGGCAGGAGGAGTCTCAAGAGCAGCCTCAGGCAGCCAGATGGGGCCTCTGCAAGCAAAATGCAGATCCAGCGTGTTGGCCTCTTAGCTTCTTGGCTTGCTGCAGATCACCTGACCTCTGCTTACCTATAAATGGGGGTTGCAGTAGCACCTGCCTTCTGGGACTCTCACAGCTTGAAGGGGCAGCACACGCCATGTGCTGAGAATGCACCTGACTCTGGGGAGCTTCTGACAGCACATCAGATTCAGCATACCCAACCTCTACCAGACACCATGAAATCTTCCCTACCCCTCATTCCAGCTGAAGGGAAAGGGAGTCTGTCCTAGGGGAGCAAGTATAGGCATATTTCTCTGGTGGGCACATTGCCCAGGCTTGGGAAAGCCCCTTGGACACATGCTGGTTTCACTAGGAATCTGTGGGGTGGATTTAGCCTGGAGCCCTGTACCCCAGGAGGCCAGTGGCCCCCTACCTGGGACCAGGACTGCACCCCAGGAGGTCAGTATCCCCCTACATGGGAAGCAGGTGGTGGGGCTGAACTTTGAGGGAAGTCATCATTTGGTATCAGGAAAAGTGCAAGTGGTTGATGGTGGTTCAGTTCTGCAGGGCTTGTGTAATAACCCAAAGAGTGCAAAGTTAACACAGGCTCATCAGTTTAAAAGATAATGGGGCAGTTGTCTTCATCTGCCCCTTTCCCAGAAGTAACTGGTGTTCAGAGGTGGATCTGGTTTCTTCCAAGCCTTTTCCCTTTGCATGTAGCTGTGTGCATGTATTTAGGTGTGTGTACACACATTCTGCAGAGGAGTTTTGTTTTTTTATTTGGGGGCATAACTAGTGAGGCAGCCTGGTATTGTAAGTGTGGAGTCCTCTATGGAGTGGGCATTGGGACCTTACTAGCTGGCTTCTGCCAGCTGTTTCCCCAGTTTCTGCCCTTCACAGACATGCTGGCCACCTGTTATGACATTCAGTAGTCTGGTCCCCGGTTAGTAACATGAGAGGACTTAGTCAGCTACATCATAATACTGGAAAAGCCCACATTATGCAGAGAGAAAGTATAAATGAATATTTGTGTACTGCTCGGCTGGAGTCCACAGTACATGACTGAAATGACAAAGGGATTTTTTTCACCTAATATTTGGACCCTGAAAGAGGGCATTTATGGTTTTCTTATTTAGAACACAGAATAAGTACTACCCAAAATTATGCCCAACTCCCACTTCACCCCTCTAGTTTACCTGCCTTGGAGAGAAAGAGGAACTCACCTGGTTAATGCAAGCCTGAAATTATTTGAGCCAGGTCACTGTGTAAAGGTCATACTGACTCTGTCCTCTCATGTGTCACATTCTCAACTCAGATATTTCATAGCTCCCTGTATACAGGTAGATACAGTACCCTCCTAGCCTCCTTTCTTGGTATGATACATGCCTGACAGCATGTGAGAGGGCTCAAGGTCCAGGCTCATGGGATGATTTGGGCAAGACTGTTCTGCTTGCCCCATCTAATCTCTCCAGGTGACCCTGCATGCATATGTTCCTCCATCTAGTTCCAGAATAGGGGATAGGAGGTTATATGGCTTGGCTCTCTGTCCCTACCCAAATCTTACCTTAATTTGTGATAATGCCCATGTGTCAAGGATGGGACCAGGTGGAGATAATTAAATCATGGGGCAGTTTCCCCCATACTATTCTCATGATAGTGACTGAGTTCTCCCAAGATCTGATGGTTTTATAAGGGGCTTCCCCCGTCACTTGGCTCTCACTCCTCTCATGCTTGCTGCCATGTAAGGTGTGACTTTTCTCCTCCTTCACCTTCTGCCATGATTGTGGGGCCTCCTCAGCCATGTGGAACTGTGAGTCCATTAAACCTCCTTTCCTTTATATATTACCCAGTCTCAGGAATGTCTTTATTAGCAGTATGAGGACAGACTAATACAGTAAATTGGTCCCAGGAATAGGGTGCTAGTGTAAAGACACCCCAAAATGTGGAAGTGACTTTGGACCTGGGTAACAGGCAGAGGTTGGAACAGTTTGGAGAGCTCAGAACACAGGAAGATGTTGGAAGGTTTGGAACTTCCTAGAGACTTGTTGAATGGCTTTGACCAAAATGCTGATAGTGATATGGACAATAAGGTCCAGGCTGAGGTGGTCTCAGATAGAGATAAGGATCTTGTTGGGAACTGCAGTAAAGGTCACTCATGCTATGCAAAGAGACTGGTGGCACTTTGCCCCTGCCCTAGAGATTTGTGGAACTTTGAACTTGAGAGAGATGATTTAGGGTATCTTGCAGAAGAAATTTCTAAACAGCAAAACATTCAAAAGGACACAGAGGGGCCAGGCACAGTGGCTCATGCCTGTAATCCTAGCACTTTGGGAGGCCAAGGTGGGTGGGTTACTTGAGGTCAGGAGTTCAAGACCAGCTTCACCAACATAGTGAAACCCTGTCTCTACTAATAATACAAAAATTAGCCAGACGTGGTGGCAGGCACCTGGCTGCCCATCCCAGCTACTCGGGAGGCTGAGGCAGGAGAATCACTTAAACCCAGGAGGTGGAGGTTGCAGTGAGCCCAGATCATGCCATTGTACTCCATTCTGGGGGACCAGAGTGAAACTCCATCTCAAAATAAAGAGGAAGCAGAGCATAAAAGTGTGGGGAAAAGAGAGATCAGCCTGTTACTGTGTCTATATAGAAAGAAGTAGACATAAGAGACTCCATTTTGTTCTGTATTTGAGATGCTGTTAATCTGTGACCCTACCCCTAACCTTGTCCTTGCAAGAGACATGTGCTATGGTGACTCAAGGTTTAAAGGATTTGGGGCTGTGCAGGGTGTGCTTTGTTAAACAAGTGCCTGAAGGCAGGTTACTGGTTAAAAGTCGGGACTTGCTAGCTCAATGCTGCTCTTGATGCACTAAAAAGGTTTATGGAGATGTTGACATATGCATATCAAGGCACAGCACTTTTCCTTAAACTTATTCATGTCACAGAGAACTTTATTCTTATGTCTTACTGCTGACTTTCTCCCTATAATGATCCTATTATCCTGCCACTTCCTTTTCTTTAAGATGGTAAAGATAATTATCAATAAATACTAAGGGAACTAAGGGACCGGTGCCGGCGTGGGTCCTCTCTATGCTGAGCGCTGGTCCCCTGGGCCCACTTTTTCTTTCTCTATACTTTGTCTCTGTGTCTCATTTCTTTTCTCAAGTCTCTCATTCCACCTAACAAGAAATGCCCACAGGTGTGGAGGGGCAGGCCACCCCTTCATCAAAGCTTGAAAAATTTGCAGCCTGATGATGCAGCAGAAAAGAAAAAACCCATTTTCTGTGGAGAAATTCAAGCCTACAGCAGAAATTTGCATAAGCAACAAGGGGCTGAATGTTAATCACCAAGACAACGGGGAAAATGTTTCCAAGGCATGTCAGAGACCTTCACAGCAGCCCCTCCCATCACAGGCCTAAAGGCCTGGGAGGAGAAAATGGTTTCCTGGGCCAGGTTTAGAGGCCCCCTGCAGTGTGCAGCCTTGGGATTTGGTGCCCTGCATCCCAGTCACTCCAACCGTGACTAAAAGGGACCAAGGTACAGTTCAGGCCATTGCTTCACAGGTACAAGCCTCAAGCCTTGGTGGCTTACACATGGTGTTGGGCCTGTAGGTGTGTAGAAGTCAAGAATTGAGGTTTGGGAACCTCTGCCTAGATTTCAGAGGATGTATGGAAATGCTTGGATGTCCAGGCAAAGTTTGCTGCAGGGGTACAGCCCCTCTGGAGAACCTCTGCTAGAGCAGTGTGGAAGGAAAAGGTGGGGTTGGAGCCCCCACACAGAGTCCCCACTGGGGCACTGCCTAGTGGAGCTGTGAGCAGAGGGCCACTATCTTCCAGATCCCAGAATGGTAGACCCACCTACAGCTTGCACTGTGCACCTGAAAAAGCCCCAGATACACAATGCCAGCCCATGAAAGTAGCCAGGGGGCAAGGCTGTACCCTGCAAAGCCACAGGGACAGAGCTGCCCAAGGCTGTGGGCAGCCTTGCATCAGCAAGACCTGGATGTGAGACATGGAGTCAAAGGAGATCATTTCAGAGCTTTAAGAATTGACTGCCCTGCCGGATTTTGGAATTGCATGGGGCCTATAGCCCCTTCATTTTGGCCAGCTTCTCACATTTGGAACAGGTGTATTTATTTATCCAATGTCTGTACCCCCATTGTATCTAGGAAGTAACTAACTTTCTTTTGACTTTACAGGCTCATAGGTGGAAGGTACTTGTCTCAGATGAGACTTTGGAGTGTGGACTTGTGAGTTGATGCTTAAATGAGTTAAGACTTTGGGGGACTATTGGGAAAGCAAAATTGGTTTTGAAATGTGAGAACATGAGATTTGGGAGGGGCTGTGGATGGAATAACATGGTTTGGCTCTGTGTCCCCACCCAAATCTCATCTTGAATTGTGATTCCCCATGTGTCAAGGGTGGGACCAGGTGGAGAGAAATGAATCATGGGAGTGGTTTCCCCATGCCGTTATGATATTGAGCGAGTCCTCATGAGATCTGATGGTTTTATAAGGGACTTCCCACTTAACTTGGCTCTCACTTCCTTCTTGCCTGCCACAATGTAAGACATGACTTTGCTCCTTCTTTACCTTCCGTTGTGATCTTGAGGCCTCCCTAGCCATGTGGAACTGTGAGTCCATTAAACTTTCTTTCCTTTATAAATTACCCAGTTTCAAGTATGTCTTTATTAGCAGCATGAGAAGAGACAAGAAGTCTCATATTGACCTCGAGTTTATGCCAGTTTTTCCACAACAGCTTTCCAAGACAGTCCCTGGTGTGGGGCTTATAAGATGCCACGAAGATATGTGAAGTCACTATCTGCTTTTATTGTGTGGGTGTTTTATAAATTAGAGCCCTAGAGGGGAATAGGTGTCAGAGCTACTCCAAACCGCTAACATATAAACATCTAAGCCTGGCCCTTTTTTGGTGGTAAAATATATATAACATAAATCTCACCATTTTAATCATGTTTAAATGTACAGTTCAATGGCATTCAGTATACTCACATGGTTGTACAACCATCTCCTTTATCCATATCTACAACTTTATTATTATCCTAAACTGAAACTCCTAAACTCCTAAATGAAGAAGTCATCAAATAGAAGACTGATGAATTTGACTTCATAAAAATTAAAACTTTCAATGAGAAAAAAATGCCTCAAAGTCAAAAGTCAACGGACTGGGGAAATCTCCAATATATATGACAGACAAAAAGCTAATTTGGGTAATGTATATATAAAGCTATCATAAATTATTAAAAGACCAGCAAAAAAATTGAAAATGAACAAAGAATGTTGTATTAGTGCATTTTCATGCTGCTGATAAAGACATACCCGAGACTCAGCAATTTACAAAAGAAAGAGGTTTACTGTACTTACAGTTTCACATGGCTAAGGAGGCCTCACAATCATGGTGGAAATTGAAAGGTACGTCTCACATGGTGGCAGCAGGAGAGAGAATAAAAGCCAAGTGAAACGGATTTCCCCTTATCAAACCATCAGATCTGATGAGACTTAGTCACTACCATGAGAACAGCAGAGGGGAAACTGTCCCCATGATCCAATAATCTCCCACCAGGTCACTCCCACAACATGTGGGAAATATGGGAGTACAATTCAAGATGAGATTTGGGTGGGGATACCAAGCCAAACCATATCAGATATAAAGAGTTCAAAGAAAAATGTAGATTTAAAAATATTTGCTAAGTTTTTTACTGTGGTAAAATATGCATAACAAAGTTTACCACTGTAACCACTTTGAGGTGTATAATTCAGTGGCATTAAGTACAAATACATTGTTGTGCAACCATCACCACTATCCATTTTCAAAACTATTTTATCATCCCAAACTGAAATTCTATCTATGGAAAAATAACTCCCCATTTCCCTTCCTCCCATCCCCTGACCTCCACTATTTTATTTTCTATGTCTATAAATTTGACTACTCTGGGTGCTTCATATAAGTGGAAACATACAGTATTTGCTTTTTTGTCTAACGTATTTTACTTAGCAAAATCTTCTCAAGTTTTGTTGTAGCATGTATCAAAATTTCTTTTATTTTTAAGGTTGAAGATATCATTGTATGTATTGACTATATTTGCTTACCCATTCATCTATAGATGGACATTTTGGTGGTTTCTACTCTTTGGCTATTGTGGGTGCTGCTATAAATATGGGTGTGCAAATATCTGTGCAAATTCCTGCTTTCAGTTCTTTTAGGTATATACCCAAAAGCAGAATTGCTAGATCATATGGTGATTACTGTTTTCCACAGTGGCTGTGCCATTTTACTTTCCCACCAGTAGTATGCAAGACTTCTGACTTCTCCACATCCAGTATTTGCTGTTCTCTGGGTTTTTGTTGTTTGTTTTGGTTTATTGTTGTTGTTATTGTTTTATGGTAGCTATACTTATGTGTGTCAGTTGGTATTGCATTGTGCTTTTGATGTACATTGTTCTCATAATTGATGCTGAGCACCTCACCCTGTGCTTACTGATCATTTGTGTATCTTCTTTAAAGAAATGTTTATTTTAAAATCTTTGCTCATTTTTAAATTTGATGTTGTTGTTGCTGTGGTCTTAATATAGCCTGGATATTAACTACTTATCAGATATATAGTGTGTGGATATTTTCTCCCCCTCTGTGAATTGTATATTCAATCTATTGATTGTATCTTCAGATACACAAAAGGTTTTAACTTTAATAATGTTATTTTTATGTATTTTTGTTGTGTTGCCTGCACTTTCACTGTCATATCCAAGAAATTATTGCCAGATTCTATGTTATGAAACTTTTTCCCTATGTTTTCTTCTAAGGGTTTTATAGCTTTAGCTCTCACAATTAGATGTTTGATCCATTTTTAATTGTTTTGTATATGATGTAAAGTAAGGGTTCAACATCATTCTTTTCCATGTAAATATCCAGTTTTTCTAGCACCATTTAAAAATACTGTCCTTTCTCATTGAATAGTTTTGGCTGCCTTGTTGAAAATTATGACCAATATTGCCTTGGTCTTCATGTCTGTCTCTATGCTGGTACAACATTTTTTGGGTACTGAAACATTGCAGTAATTTTGAAACCACAAGGCGTTAGTCCTTTAACTTTGCTTATTTTAATATAGATTGGGACACGGGTTTTTTTTTTTTTTGAGATTTCATCTGAATTTTAGAATAGGTTTTTCTATTTTTGCAAATGTTGGGATTTTTATAGGAATTCCATTGAATCTGTAGATGACTATAGATAACAATGACATCTTTTTTTTTTTTTTTTTTTTTTTTTTTTTTTTTGAGACAGAGTCTTGCTCTGTCGCCCAAGCTGGAGTGCAGTGGCGCGATCCTGGCTCACTGCAAGCTCCGCCTCCTGGGTTCACGCCATTCTCCTGCCCCAGCCTCCCGAGTAGCTGGGACTACAGGCGCCCGCCACTGCGCCCGGCTCATTTTTTTTGTATTTTTAGTAGAGACGGGGTTTCACCGTGGTCTCGATCTCCTGACCTTGTGATCCGCCCGCCTCGGCCTCCCAAAGTGCTGGGATTACAGGCGTGAGCCACCGCGCCCGGCCAACAATGACATCTTGACAAGGTTTTGTCTTCCAATCCATGAACACATGGTGTCTTTTCATTTGAGTCATCTTTAATACCTTTCTGCAATGTTTATAGTTTTCACTGTACAGGTTTTTCATTACCTTGGTTAAGTTGGTTTCTAAGTATTTTATTCTTTCGACGGTATCATAAATGATACTGTTGTCTTGATTTTTCTTCATGTAGTTTATTGTTAGTTATTGTAGAAATACAAATGATTTTATGTATTGATTTTGTATCCTGCAACTTTATTGAATTTTATTTATTGCTCCTGACAGTTTCTTTCACAATATACAAGATTATATCATCTGCAAACAAATACTTTTACCTTCTCTTTTTTAATTGGAATATTTTTTATTCTTTTTCTTGCCTTACTGCTCTAACTAGAACCTGCCATACTACATTAAATAGAAGTGGTAAAAGCAGGCATCCTTGTTTTTGCTCTTAGGATAAAAGCTTTCACCATTATGTTAGCTTTGTTTTTTTAAAATGTATAACATATTATGTTAAGGTCTTTCCTTTCTGTTTGTAGTTTGAGTATTTTTTATCATGAAAGTGGGTTAAATTTTGACAAATGCTTTTTCTGCTTTGGTTAAAATAATCATGTGGGTTTTTTTTCTTCTATAGGTTAATGTGGTATTACATTGATTTTTATGTGTTGGAGCATACTTTTACTTTAAGAGTCAATTATACTCATTCATGGTGTATAATCCTTTTAATGTACTGCTAAATTTAAATTGCTAGTATTTTGTTGAGGATTTTTGCATCAGCATTTGTGATGTTTGTCTGTAGTTTTCTTGTGTTGTCTTTGGTTTGGTGTCTGGGTAATACTGGCCTCATAGAATGAGTTAGAAAATGTTACCTCCTCTTCAAATTTTTGAAAGAGTTTGAGAAAAACTGGTGTTAATTCTGCTTTAAATGTTGGGTAGAATTCAGCAGTGAAGCCATCTGCTCTAGGGCTTTTCTTTGTTGCTGGGTTTTCGGTTACTGATACAATGTTCATACTGAATCTCCTTGCTGAATAGGTTTATCCAGCTATTCTATTCCTGATTCTGTCTTAGTAGGTTTTTTGTTTCTAAAAAATTGTTCATTTTATTTATGTTATTCAATTTTTTTGATGTATAGTTGCTTCTGGTACTCTCTTATATCCTTTTTCACTCTGTAAGTTTGGTATAACTCATTTAAGTTATAACTTCTCCAGTAGCCAATTATTTCAAAGGCCAGATATGTACTCCTTAAAAAATGACTAAAACTGACAGCTTGTAGAAAGCCATAAAAACCTTTACTGTGTTGTTCTGGTAACATACTTGTAAGATGCTTGCCAAAAAAAAAAAAAAGAAAGAAAAAGAAAAACACTGGAAAATACTTTTCAATTTCTCAAGGAGATTACTACAACAGTAACACATCAAGACTTATTCATTAATAATGAAAAATACCAATTGTTATACTAAATCTGGATAGAAAAACATAGGTAGTTTTTTACCTATCTTCATTATCTGTACAATGTTACCTTTCAAAATATTTTGAAAGTGTTAACTGTATGGGAAAAAATGAGGTATTTGAAAATGGTTAGAAAGTTTAACAAAACCTTATAAACTCACATGTCCTTTACTGGGATATCCTTGAAGATCTGAGAGTTGTCCACATTTTGTACAGCTTGATCATTCATAATCTTGGAGGCAAACAGAGTGACTCCCAAGGAAATCCTTTTCCAGTTAGATGGACAAATGTCAATTTCAGCATAAGTTAAGATCCTTTCCAGGTAAATCTGCAAAAGAGAGCACTGATATTTGATTTTAGTTCAGTTTAGCTGTTACGATAAGAATGCATGAATGACAGATTTCTTCTGTTTTTGACCAGAAAGTAAGTGGCTTTTATTTTTATATTCAGAGATTTTGCTCAGTCAGCCAAAGCAAGAGACCAAATCACAGTTGTAAGTCAGATATCTCTACATCTACTCCATCCTTAGAAATTTGCAGTCCAATTTTGATCACAGGAATGACTGGACATCTCAGCCAAGGGCATCATGAAGACAGATGGAGTCATTGCCTTCACACCCATAAAACGCAGCACATGCACAGGCCCAGTGTGCATTAAGGTTATTAAATGAACACTTCAATACCCACCTTGTGCAATGTGTTTTTATACCTGGTTTGCAGGTTGATAGAAATTGTACAGATATGTCATGCTTGATTGTATAAAACCCAAGGGATACTGAGTACATTGCTATCTTCTCCTTTTCACAATAACTAATCCTTTTGTGGCACTAGCTTGAAGAACTGCTAGTCAAAAGAGCCTCCCAGTGGCTGCTGTGCAGAGCAGCATGACAGGTTCAGGTCTTTGGGGCCATAAAATGTTTCCATATTCAGTGCCTTGATAAGGAATACCCCTGTAGAGAAGGGTACTTCTCACAGCCCTATTTTTCCTATCTCCACAATCATTTCATGAAAATTTATTTTCTGTTTTGTTTTGTTTTTAGATGGAGTCTAGCTCTGTCTCCAGGCTGGAGTGCAGTGGTGCGATCTCGGCTCACTGCAACCTCTGCCTCCCAGGTTCAAGAGATTCTCCTGCCTCAGGCTCACAAGTAGCTGAGATTACAGACACGTGCCACCATTTCCAGCTAATTTTTGTGTTTTTAGTAGAGATGGGGTTTCACCTTGTTGGCCAGGATGGTCTCAAACTCCTGACCTCAAATGATGCGCCTGCCTTGGCCTCCCAAAGTGCTGGGATTACAAGCGTGAGCCACTGCACCGGGCTTCTTTTCTGTCTTACATCATCTGCAACGTTGTCAATTCCATTGGCTTAAAGGCAGTAACACCTGTCAGTCTCTGATCCTTGGGATTCCTCTTAACTTGCAAGGCAGTTTGTGAGAAAATCTCATGAAGTATTTTACATCTATCAAACATCTACCTACAAAAAATTTGGTGAAGTGAACAGCTGAGTAAAGGTTATAGAGGTAATCCATGAGGTGTTATTACCTCAAACGGTGCTCTGCAGAAGCATATGGTTTATATGTCATTTGAACTATGTACCAAGACAAAAGGAAAACAGTTCATTTTATGAAAGTTTATTATCTGAAAGTTAGGTTGGCAGCTCAGATCTGGCAATGTTCTCCAAACTCAACAGTGTTTTCAAAAACAAATGGCTCTCGAACACAATGTATTCTTAGATTCTTCTCCCTTGCCCCCAAACTCCACACTCTCACGTATCCTAAGAATGAACCTCCTGCCCAAGGTTAACGCTCTATAGATATCATTAGAAAGCATTGAAACAGCACTGGCAAGCCCTCAACTTCCTGTTGCCTTTATTGCTAAGCTGGTAACCTGTGGACACTCATTGATCCCACTTGTCTTCCTGAGTCAATCAGAGACAGTTCCTTTTTCCCACTATGCCAGTTCTCAATCAGTGTGGTTGATCCATCCCACTTCTGCAGAACACTGTTCCCACAATCACTTGTTTTTTTTTAATACTTTAAGTTCTAGGGTACGTGTGCACAATGTGCAGGTTTGTTACATACGTATACATGTGCCATGTTGGTGTGCTGCACCCATTAACTCGTCATTTACATTAGGTATATCTCCTAATGCTATCCCTCCCCCAACCCCTCCCCACAATAGGACCCGGTGTGTGATGCTCCCCTTCCTGTGCCCAAGTGATCTCATTGTTCAGTTCCCACCTCTGAGTGAGAACATGTGGTATTTGGTTTTCTGTTCGTGCAATAGTTTGCTGATTATGATGGTTTCCAGCTGCATCCATGTCCCTACAAAGGACACAAACTCATCCTTTTTTGTGGCTGCATAGTATTTCATGGTGTGTATGTGCCACATTTTCTTAATCCAGTCTGTCACTGATGGACATTTGGGTTGATTCCAAGTCTTTGCTATTGTGAATAGTGCCACAATAAACATATGTGTGCATGTGTCTTTATAGCAGCATGACTTATAATCTTTTGGGTATATCCCCAGTAATGGGATGACTGGGTTGAATGGTATTTCTAGTTCTAGATCCTTGAGGAATCGCCACACTGTCTTCCACAATGGTTGAACTAGTTTACAGTCCCACCAACAGTGTAAAAGTGTTCCTATTTTTCCACATCCTCTCCACACCTATTGTTTCCTAATTTTTTAATGATTGCCATTCTAACTGGTATGAGATGGTATCTCAATGTGGTTTTGATTTGCATTTCTCTGATGGCGAGTGATGATGAGCATATTTTCATGTGTCTGTTGGCTGTATGAATGTCTTCTTTTGAGAAGTGTCTGTTCATATTCTTTGCCCACTTTTTGATGGGGTTGTTTGTTTTTTTCTTGTAAATTTGATTGAGTTCTTTATAGGTTCTGGATATTACCCCTTTGTCAGATGAGTAGATTGCAAAAATTTTCTCCCATTGTGTAGGTTGCCTGTTCACTCTGATGGTAGTTTCTTTTGCTGTACAGAAGTTCTTTAGTTTAATTAGATCCCATTTGTCAATTTTGGCTTTTGCTGCTGTTGCTTTTGGTGTTTTAGACATGAAGTCCTTGCCCATGCCTATGTCCTGAATGGTATTACCTAGGTTTTCTTCTAGGGTTTTTATGGTATTAGGTCTAACATTTAAGTCTCTAATCCATCTTGAATTAATTTTTGTATAAGGAGTAAGGAAAGGATCCAGTTTCAGCTTTCTACTTATGGCTAGCCAATTTTCCCAGCACCATTTATTAAACAGGGAATCCTTTCCCCATTTCTTGTTTTTGTCAGGTTTGTCAAAGATCAGATGGCTGTAGATGTGTGGTATTATTTCTGAGGGCTCTGTTCTGTTCCATTGGTCTGTATGTCTCTTTTGGTACCAGTACCATGCTGTTTTGCTTACTGTAACCTTGTAGTATAGTTTGAAGTCAGGTAGCGTGATGCCTCCAGCTTTGTTCTTTTGGCTTAGAATTGTCTTGGCAATACAAGGTCTTTTTTGGTTTCATATGAACTTTAACGCAGTTTTTTTCCAATTCTGTGAAGAAAGTCATTGGTAGCTTAATGGGGATGGCATTGAATCTATAAATTACCTTGGACAATATGGCCATTTTCACGATATTGATTCTTCCTATCCATGAGCATGGTATGTTCTTCCATTTGTTTGTGTCCTCTTTTATTTCACTGAGCAGTGGTTTGTAGTCCTCCTTTAACAGGTCCTTTACATCCCTTGTAAGTTGGATTCCTAGGTATTTTATTCTCTTTGAAGCTACTGTGAATGGGAGGTCATTCATGATTTGGCTCTCTGTTTGTCTGTTACTGGCGTATAAGAATGCTTGTGATTTTTGCACATTGATTTTGTATCCTGAGACTTTGCTGAAGTTGCTTATCAGCTTAAGGAGATTTTGTGCTGGGACAATGGGGTTTTGTAAATATACGATCGTGTCATCTGTGAACAGGGACAATTTGACATCTTCTTTTCCTATCTGAATACCCTTTATTTCTTTCTCTTGCCTCAATGCCCTAGCCAGAACTTCCAACACTACGTTGAATAGGAGTGGAGAGAGAGGGCATTCCTGTCTTGTGCCAGTTTTCAAAGGGAATGCTTCCAGTTTTTTCCCATTCAGTATGATATTGGCTGTGGGTCTGTCATAAATACCTGTTATTATTTTGAGATATGTCCCATCAATACCTAATTTATTGAGCATTTTTAGCATGAAGGGCTGTTGAATTTTGTCAAAGGCTTTTCTGCATCTATTGAGATAATCATGTGGTTTTTGTCTTTGGTTCTGTTTATATGCTGGATTACGTTTTTTGATTTGTGTATGTTGAACCAGCTTTGCATCCCAGGGATGAAGCCCACTTGATCATGGTGGATAAGCTTTTTGATATGCTGCTGGATTCGGTTTGCCAGTATTTTATTGAGGATTTTTGCATCGATGTTCATCAGGGATATTGGTCTGAAATTCTCTTTTTTGTTGTATTTCTGTCAGGCTTGGGTATCAGGATGATGTTGGCCTCATAAAATGAGTTAGGGAAGATTCCCTCCTTTTCTATTGATTGGAATCATTTCAGAAGGAATGGTACCAACTCCTACTTGTACCTCTGGTAGAATTCGGCTGTGAATCTGTCTGATCCTGGACTGGTTTTTTGGTTGGTAGGCTATTAATTATTGCCTCAATTTCAGAGCCTACTATTGGTCTATTCAGGGATTCAACTTCTTCCTGGTTTAGTCTTGGGAGAGTGTAACTGTCCAGGAAATTATCCATTTCTTCTAGGTTTCCTAGTTTATTTGCATAGAGGTGTTTATAGTATTCTCTGATGGTAGTTTGTATTTCTGTGGGGTTGGTGGTGATATCCCCTTTATCATTTTTTATTGCATCTATTTGATTCTTCTCTCTTTTCTTCTTTATTAATCTTGCTAGTGGTCTATCAATTTTGTTGATCTTTTCAAAAAACCAGCTCCTGGATTCATTGAGTTTTGGAGGGTTTTTTGTGTCTCTATCTCCTTCAGTTCTGCTCTGATCTTAGTTATTTCTTGCCTTCTGCTAGCTTTTGAATGTGTTTGCTCTTGCTTCTCTAGTTCTTTTAATTGTGATGTTAGGGTGTCCATGTTAGATCTTTCCAGCTTTCTCTTGTGGGCATTTAGTGCTATAAATTTCCCTCTACACACTGCTTTAAATGTGTCCCAGAGATTCTGGTATGTTGTATCTTTGTTCTCATTGGTTTCAAAGAACATCTTTATTTCTGCCTTCATTTTGTTACGTACCCAGTAGTCATTCAGGAGCAGGTTATTCAGTTTCCATGTAGTTGAGCGGTTTTGATTGAGTTTCTTAGTCCTGAGTTCTAGTTTGATTGCACTGTGGTCTGAGAGACAGTTTGTTATAATTTCTGTTCTTTTATATTTGCCGAGGAGTGCTTTACTTCCAACTATGTGGTCAATTTTGGAATAAGTGTGATGTGGTGCTGAGTAGAATGTATATTCTGTTGATTTGGGGTGGAGAGTTCTGTAGATGTCTATTAGGTCCACTTGGTGCAGAGTTGAGTTCAATTCCTGGATATCCTTGTTAACTTTCTGTCTCATTGATCTGTCTAATGCTGACAGTGGGGTGTTAAAGTCTCCCATAACTATTGTATGGGAGTCTAAGTCTCTTCATAAGTCTCTAAGGACTTGCTTTATGAATCTGGGTGCTCCTGTATCGGGTGCAGATATATTTAGGATAGTTAGCTCTTCCTGATGAATTGATCCCTTTACCATTATGTAATGGCCTTCTTTGTCTCTTTTGATCTTTGCTGGTTTAAAGTCTGTTTTATCAGAGACTAGGATTGCAACCCCTGCTTTTTTTGTTTTCCATTTGCTTGGTAGATCTTCCTCCATCCCTTTATTTTGAGCCTATGTGTGTCTGCATGTGAGATGGGTCTCCTAAATACAGCAAACTAATGGGTCTTGACTCTTTATCCAATTTGCCAGTCTGTGTCTTTTAATTGGACCATTTAGTGCATTTACATTTAAGGTTAATATTGTTATGTGTGAACTTGATCCTGTCATTATGATGTTAGCTGGTTATTTTGCTCACTAGTTGATGCAGTTTCTTTCTAGCATCGATGGACTTTATATTTTGACATGTTTTTGCAATGGCTTGTACCTGTTGTTCCTTTCCGTGTTTAGTGCTTCCTTCAGGATCTCTTGTAGGGCAGGCCTGGTGGTGACAAAATCTCTAAGCATTTGCTTGTCTGTAAAGGATTTTATTTCCCCTTCACTTATGAAACTTAGTTTGGCTGGATATGAAATTCTGGGTTGAAAATTCTTTTCTTTAAGAATGTTGAACATTGGCCTTCACTGTCTTCTGGCTTGGAGAGTTTCTGCCGATAGATCAGTCTGATGGGCTTCCCTTTGTGTGCAACCCGACCTTTCTCTCTGGCTGCCCTTAACATTTTTTCCTTCATTTCAACTTTGGTAAATCTGACTATTATGTGTCTTGGAGTTGCTCTTCTCGAAGAGTATCTTTGTGGCATTCTCTGTATTTCCTGAATTTGAATGTTGGCCTGCCTTACTAGGTTGGGGAAGTTCTCCTGGATGATATCCTGCAGAGTGTTTTCCAACTTGGTTCCATTTTCCCCATCAGTTTCAGGTACTCCAATCAGACGTAGATTTGGTCTTTTCACAAAATCCCGTATTTCTTGGAGGCTTTGTTCATTTCTTTTTACTCTTTTTTATCCACACTTCTTTTTTCACTTCATTTCATTCATTTGACCTTCAATCGCTGATACTCTTTCTTCCAGTTGATCGAGTCGGTTACTGAAGCTTGTGCATTTCTCATGTAGTTCTCGTGTTATGGTTTTCATCTCTATCAGTTCTTTTATGGTCTTCTCTGCATTGATTATTCTAGTCATCCATTCATCCATTCTTTTTTCAAGGTTTTTAGTTTCTTTGCGCTGGTTACATAGTTCCTCCTTTAGCTCTAAGAAGTTTGATCGACTGAAGCCTTCTTCTCTCAACTCATCAAAGTCATTCTCCATCCAGCTTTGTTCCATTGCTGGCAATGAGCTGTGTCCCTTTGGAGTGGGAGATGTGCTCTTATTTTTTGAATTTCCAGCTTTTCTGCACTGCTTTTTCCCCATCTTTGTGGTTTTATCTGCCTTTGTCTTTGATAATGGTGATATACTGATGGGGTTTTGGTGTGGGTATCCTTTCTGTTTGTTAGTTTTCCTTCTAACAGTCAGGACCCTCAGCTGTAGGTCTGTTGGAATTTGCTTGAGGTCCACTCCAGACCCTGTTTCCCTGGGTATCAGGAGCGGAGGCTGCAGAAGATAGAATATTGCTGAACAGTGAGTGCTGCTGTCTGATTCTTGCTCTGGAAGCTTTGTCTTGGGGGTGTACCCCGCCATGTGAGGTGTGAGGTGTAGGTCTGCACCTAGTGGGGGATGTCTCCCGGTTAGGCTACTCAGGGGTCAGGGACCCACTTGAGCAGGCAGTCTGTCCATTTTCAGATCTCAACCTCTGTGCTGGGAGATCCACTGCTCTCTTCAAAGCTATCAGACGGGGGCATTTACCTCTGCCGAGGTTTCTGCTGCTTTTTGTTTAGCTATGCCCTGTCCCCTGAGGAGGGTCTACAGAGGCAGGCAGGCCTCCTTGAGCTGCGGTGGGCTCCACCCTGTTTGAGCTTCCCGGCCACTTTGTTTACCTACTTAAGCCTCAGCAATTGTGGGCACCCCTCCCCCAGCCTCACTGCTGCCTTGCAGTTAGATCTCTGACTGCTATGCTAGCAATGAGGGAGGCTCCGTGGTCGTGGGACCCTCTGGGCCAGGTGTGGGATATAATCTGGTGTGCCATTTGCTAAGACCCTTGGTAAAGTGCAGTATTAGGGTGGGAGTTACCCGATTTTCCAGGTGTTGTGTGTCTCAGTTTCTGTTGGCTAGGAAAAGGGATTCCCTTCCCCCTTATGCTTCCCAGGTGAGGCGATGCCTTGTCCTGCTTCAGCTCTCTCTGGTCGGGCTGCATCACCTGACCAGCACCAATTGTCTGGCACTCCCCAGTGAGATGAACCCAGTACCTCAGTTGAAAATGCAGAAATCACCTGTCTTCTGTGTCACTCACGCTGAGAGCTGCAGGCTGGAGCTCTTCCTCTTTGGCCATCTTGGGTGTGCCCCCCAATATAACCCACAATCACTTCTTCTTGAAGACTTTCCCTGTGCCCAAAATCTTCCCCAATATGACTGTGTTTCCTTTATTCTCATCCCACTCCCCAAAACTCCCCAGAGTTGTCCTCATTTGCTCACAGCATCATGCCCTGGTGCCCACTTCTCACCTCCCATCTCTCCTTAACCAAACCCACCTGGCCCCTGCCACCATCACTCTCCAGAGAATCCTGGTGCCAAGCTGCCCAGACTTCACATCTGCAAACCAGAGCTCTTCATCCCAATGCTCTACTCCCCAAAACTTCCCTAATCTGGTACAGGGCATTTTTATTTTCCTCACTTCTGGGGCCAGATACATACATTAAGTTGGCTTGCTCCAATCTTTGTGCAACTCCTCTTATGTCTCCTTTCACTGGTAGGCTGCCTTTTTTTTATTCTGAGCTGCTATTTTTCACTGCTCACCTATATCATCCTAGTTGCTTCTTTTTATTATTATACTTTAAGTTCTGGGATACATGTGCAGAATGTACAGGATTGTTACATAGGTATACACATGCCATGGTGGTTTACTGCACCCATCAATTTGTCATCTACATCAGGTATTTCTCATAATGCTATCCCTCCTCTAGCCCCCCACCCCCTGAAAGGCCCTGATGTGTGATGTTCCCCTTCCTGTGTCCATGTGATCTCATTGTTCGACTCCAGCTTATGAGTGAGAACATGCAGTGTTTAGTTTTCTGTTCCTGTGTTAGTTTGCCGAGAATGATGGTTTCCAGCTCCATCCATGTCCCTGCAAAGGACATTAAATCATCCTTTTTATGGCTGCGTAGTATTTCGTGGTATATATGTGTCATATTATCTTTATCCAGTCTATCATTGATGGGCATTTGGGTTGGTTCTCTTTGCTATTGTGAACAGTGCTGCAATAAACATACGTGTGCATGTATCTTTATAGTAGAATGCTTTATAATCCTTTGGGTATATACCCAGTAATGGGATTACTGAGTTCAAATGGTATTTCTGGTTCTAGATCCTTGAGGAATCGCCACACTGTCTTCCACAATGGTTGAACTAATTTGCACTCCCACCAACAGTGTAAATTCTTCCTGTTTCTCCACATCCTCTCCAGTATCTGTTGTTTCCTGACTTTTTAATGATCACCATTCTAACTGGCATAAGATGGCATCTCATTGTGGTTTTGATTTGCATTTCTCTGATGGCCAGTGATGATGAGATTTTTTTCATGTGTCTGTTGGCTGCATAAATGTCTTCTTCTGAGAAGTATCTGTTCATATCCTTTGCCCACTTTTTGATGGGATTGTTTGATTTTTTTTCTTGTAAATTTGGTTAAGTTCTTTGTAGATTCTGGATATTAGCCCTTTGTCAGATGGATATACTGCAAAAATTTTCTCCCATTCTGTAGGTTGCCTATTCATCTGATAGTTTCTTTTGCTGTGCAGAAGCTCTTTAGTTTAATGAGATCCCATCTGTCAATTTTGGCTTTTATTGCCATTGCTTTTGGTGTTTTATCATGAAGTCTTTTCCTGTGCCTATGTCCTGAACGGTAATGCCTAGGTTTTCTTCTAGGGTTTTTATGGTTTTAGGACTTATGTTTAGGTCTTTAATCCACCTTGAGTTAAGTTCTGTATAAGGTGTAAGGAAGGGATCCAGTTTCAGTTTTCAGCATATGGCTAGCCAGTTTTCCCAACACCATTTATTAAACAGGGAATCTTTTCACCATTGCTGGTTTTTGTTGGCTTCTTCAAAGATCAGATGGTTGTAGATGTGTGGCATCATTTCTGAGACCTCTGTTCTGTTCCATTGGTCTATATATCTGTTTTGGTACCAGTACCATGCTGTTTTGGTTACTATAGCCTTGTACTATTGTTTGAAGTCAGGTAGCATGATGCTTCCAGCTTCGATCTTTTTGCCTAGGATTGTCTTGGCTATATGGGCTCTTTTTGGTTCCATATGAAATTTAAAGTAGTTTTTTCTAATTCTGTGAAGAACGTCAATGGTATCTTGACAGGGATAACATTGAATCTATAAATTACTTGGGGCAGTATGGCAATTTTCATGATATTTATTCTTCCTATCCATGAGCATGGAATGTTTTTCTATTTGTGTCGTCTCTTATTTCCTTGAGCAGTGGTTTGTAGTTCTCCTTGAAGGTCCTTCACATCCCTTGTAAGTTGGATTCCTAGGTATTTTATTCTCTTTGTAGCTATTGTAATTGGGAGTTCACTCATGATTTGGCTCTCTGTTTGTCTATTGTGTATAGGAATGCTTGTAATTTTTGCATATTGATTTTGTATCCTGAGACTTTGCTGAAATTGCTTATCAACTTAAGGAGATTTTGGGCTGAGATGATGGGGTTTTCTAAATATACAATCATGCCATCTGCAAACAAAGGCAATTTGACTTCCTCTCTTTCTATTTGAATACCTTTATTTCTTTCTCTTGCCTGATTGCCTTCAGCAGAACTTCCAATACTATGTAAAGGCATCCTTGTCTTGTGCCAATTTTCAAAGGGAATGTTTCCAGCTTTTGCCCATTCAGTATGATATTGGCTGTGAGTTTGTCATAAATAGTTATTTTTTTGAGAAACTTTCCATCAATACCTAGTTTATTCAGAATTTTTAGTATAAAATGGTGTTGAATTTTATCAAAGGCCTTTTCTGCATCTATTGAGATAATCGTGGTTTTTGTCATCAGTTCTGTTTATGTGACGAATTATGCTTATTGATTTGTGTATGTGGAACCAGCCTTGCATCCCAGGGATGAAACTGACTTGATCATGGCAAATAAGCTTTGTGACGTGCTGCTGGTTTCAGTTTGCTGGTATTTTATTGAGGATTTTTGCCTTGATGTTCATCAGGGATATTGACCTGAAATTTTCTTTTGTTGTTGTTGTTTTGTGTCTCTGCTAGGTTTTGGTATCAGGATGATGCTGGCCTCATAAAATGAGTTAGGGAGGAGTCTCTCTCTTTCTATTGTTTGGAATAGTATCAGAAGGAATGGTACCAGCTCCTCTTTGTACCTCTGGTAGAATTTGTCTGTGAATCTGTCTGGTCCTGGGCTTTTTTTGGTTGGTAGGCTATTAATTACTGCCTCAATTTCAGAATTTGTTATTGGTGTATTCAGGGATTCGACTTCTTCCTTGTTTAGTCTTGGGACTAAACACATAAAACTAGTATGTGTCCAGGAATGTATCCATTTCTTCTAGATTTTCTAGTTTATTTGCATACAGATGTTTATACTATTGTCTGATGGTAGTTTGTATT
This sequence comes from Macaca mulatta, assembly GCF_049350105.2. Classification (NCBI taxonomy): domain Eukaryota; kingdom Metazoa; phylum Chordata; class Mammalia; order Primates; family Cercopithecidae; genus Macaca; species Macaca mulatta. Next base: position 85,252,488 of record NC_133406.1, on the reverse strand, counting down.
TCTGTATGATCAGTAGTGATATCCCCTTTATCATTTTTTATTTTGTCTATTTGAGTCTTCTCTCTTTTCTTCTTTATTAACCTGGCTAGTGGTCTATTTAGATTGTTAATCTTTCCAAAATCCAGCTCCTGGATTCATTGATTTTTTGAAGAGTTTTTTGTGTCTCTATCTCCTTCAGTTCAGCTCTGATTTTAGTTATTTCTTGTCTTCTGCTAGCTTTTGAATTTATTTGCTCTTGATTCTCTAGTTGTTTTAATTGTGATATTAGGGCATCGATTTTATATCTTTTCCACTTTCTCCTGTGGGCATTTAATGCTATAATTTTCCCTCTACACACTGTATTAGCTCTGTCCCAGAGATTCTGGTATGTTGCGTCTTTGTTCTCATTGGTTTCAAAGAACTTATTTATTTCTGCCTTAATTTCATTATCCAATAGTCATTCAGGAGCAGGTTGTTCAGTTTCCATGTAGTTGTGTGACTTTGAGTGAGTTTCTTAATTCTGAGTTCTAATTTGATTGCACTGTGGTGGTCTAAGAGACTATTTGTTACGATTTCCATTCTTTTGCATTTGGTGAGGAGTGTTTTACTTCCAATTATGTGGTCAATCTTAGAATAAGTACGATGAGGTGCTGAGAAGAATGTATATTCTGTTGATTTGGGGTGGAGAGTTCTGTAGATATCTATAGGATCTTCTTGGTACAGCACTGAGTTCAAGTCCTGAATATCCTTGTTAATTTTCTGACTCATTGATCTAATATGGACAGTGGGGTGTTAAAGTCCCCCACTATTATTGTGTGGGAGTTTAAGTCTCTGCTTAGTCTCTAAGAACTTGCTTTATGAATCTGGGTGCTCCTGTATTGGGTGCATATATATTTCCTTCAGGAACTCTTGTAAGGCAGGCTTGGTGGTGACAAAATCTCTAAGCATTTGCTTGTCTGTAAAGGGTTTTATTTCTTTTTCACTTATGAAGCCTTAGTTTGTCTGGATATGCAATTCTGGGTTGAAAGTTCTTTTTTTTAAGAATGTTGAATATTGGCTCCTACTCTCTTCTGGCTTGTAGGGTTTCTGCAGAGAGATCCATTGTTAGTCTGACGGGCTTCCCTTTGCAGGTAACTCCACCTTTCTCTCTGGCTGCCCTTAACATTTTTTCCTTCATTTCAACCTGGGTTAATCTGACAATTATGTGTCTTGGGGTTACTCTTCTTGAGGAGTATCTTTCTGGTGTTCTTTGTATTTCCTGAATTTGAATGTTTGCCTGTCTTTCTAGGTTGGGGAAGTTTTCCTGTATAATATCCTGAAGAATGTTCTCCAACTTGATTCCATTCCTCCTGTCACTTTCAGGTACACCAATCAAATGTGGGTATGGTCTTTTCAAATAGTCCCATATTTCTTGGAGGCTTTGTTCATTTCTTTTCATTCTTTTTTCTCTAATCTTGTCTTCATAATTTATTTTATTATGTTGATCCTCAACCTCTGATATCCTTTCTTCTGCCTGACTGATTCAGCTGTTGATACTTGTGTATGCTTCATGAAGTTTTCTTGCTGTGTTTTTCAGTTCCATCGGGTCATTTATGTTCTTCTCTAAACTGATTAGTTAGCAATTCGTCTAACCTTTTTTCAGGATTCTTAGCTTCCTTGACTTGGGTTAGAACATGCTCCTTTAGCTCAAAGGAGTTTGTTATTACCCACCTTCTGAAGCCCACTTCTGTCAATTCGTCACACTCATTCTCCATCCAGTTTTGCTCCCTTGCTGGTGAGGAGCTGTGATCCTTTGGAGAAGAGGCATTCTTGTGTTTGGAATTTTCAGCCTTTTTGTGCTAGTTTTGCCTCATCTTCATGGATTTATCTACATTTGGTGTTTGATGTTGGGGACCTTTGGATGGGGTTTCTGTGTGGACATCCTTTTTGTTGATGTTGATGCTATTCCTTTCTATTTCTTAGGTTTTTTCTAACAGGCCCCTCTGCTGCAGGTCTGCTGGAGTTTCCTGGAGGTCCACTCCAGACCCTGTTTCTCTGGGTATCACCAGCAGAGGCTGCAGAACAGCAAAGATTGCTGCCTGTTCCTTCCTCTGGAAGTTCTGTCACAGAGGGGCACCTACCAGATGCCAGCCAGAGCTCTCCTGTATGAGGTGTCTGTTGACCCCTGCTGGGAGATGTCTTCCAGTCAGGAGGCATGAGGGTCAGGGACCCACTTAAGGAGGCAGTCTGTCCCTTAGTAGAGCTCCAGTGCTGTACTGGGAGATCTGCTTCTCTGTTTGGAGCTGGCAGGCAGGAACATTTAAGTCTGCTGAAGCTGTGCCCACAGCTGCCCATTCCCCCAGGTGCTCTGTCCCAGGGAGATGAGAGTTTTATCTATAAGCCCCTGGCTGGGGCTGCTGCCTTTCTTTCAGAGATGCCCTGCCCAGAGAGGAGGAATCTAGAGAGGCAGTCTATCTACAACGGCTTTGCAGAGCTGCAGCGGGCTCCGCCCAGTGCGAACTTCCCGGCAGCTTTGTTTACACTGTAAGGGGAAAACTGCCTACTCAAGCCTCAGTAATAGCAGAAGCCACTCCCCCGACCAAGCTCGAGCATCCCAGGTCAACTTCAGACTGCTGTGCTGGCAGTGAGAATTTCAAGCAAGTGGATCTTAGCTTGTTGGGCTCTGTGGGGGTGAGATCTGCTGAGCTAGACCACTTGGCTCCCTGACTTCAGCCCCCTTTCCAGGGGAGTGAATGGTTCTGTCTTGCTGGTGTTCCAGGCACCACTAGGGTATGAAAAAAACTCCTGCAGCTAACTCGGTGTCTGCCCAAATGGCTGCCCAGTTTTGTGCTTGAAACCCAGGGCCCTGGTGGTGTAGGCACCCAAAGGAATCTCCTAGTCTGCGGATTGTGAAGACCATGGGAAAAGCATAGTATCTAGGCCAGAGTGCACCATTCCTCATGGCACAGTCCCTCACAGCTTCCCTTGGCTAAGGGAGGGAGTTCCCCAACCCCTTGTGCTTCCCAGGTGAGGTGACACTCCACCCTCCTTTGGCTCACTCTCCATGGGCCGCACCCATGGTCTAACAAGTCCCAATGAGATGAACCAAGTACCTCAGTTGGAAATGCAGAAATCACCTGCCTTCTCTGTTGGTCTTACTGGGAGCTGCTGACTGGAGCTGTTCCTATTCGGCCATCTTGCCAGCCACCCCTAGTTGCTTCTTAACGTTCTAACTTGCCTCTACTTTGCCTCCCAACTATGGCCTACTCTCCCCAAAGCAGTCAGTATACTTCTTAAATTAAGAGCACTGCACTACCCTGCTCAAGATATGACAAAAGTTACCTGTAAAACTGGATTAAAAACTTGACTTCTTCCCAGGACCTGCAAGACAAAAGGCCCTGTGAGTTATGGCACTGCCTGTGTGACCTCATCTTCTCCATTACTTCCCTCATTCCTCACTCCAACCATGCTGGCCCCCTTGCTATATGTTTACTGAACACATATGAAACACATTTCTGTCCCAGTCTTGGCACTCACCTCACTACCTGTAATGTCCATGCTCCTTCCCTTCCTCACTTTTGTCAGGTCACTTTTCAAATGTTACTTCGCTAGAGAGGCTCCTTCTCATTCTATCTAAAATTAAGAGCTCCTCCAATCACTCTGTTTCCTTTTATCCCAATTTCTTTTCTTGCTATTTGCCACTACCTGAAAAAAAAAAAAAAAAAAGTCTTCTTCACTAGGCCATAAGCTCATAAAGCTGATAAAAGCAAAAACTCTGTTCCACCTGTCCTTCTCTCTATCCCAGCACTTAGAAGAGTGGCAGAGTCAGCATTCAGTGTTTACAGAATGAGCAACTTCTTGGCAGCATTTAGCACTGTATCACAGCCTCTATTATCTTGAATTCTTTGTTGTAGTTTTAGTATCCTATCCTGTTTTTCCTCCTCCAATTCTATCTACACATCTGAGGGCTTGTTCCTTACATCCTGATAGTCTTTACAGGCCTATCTTCTATTCACTCTCTCTTTTTTTTTAAAAAGAGAGGGTCTCACATGTTGCCCAGGCTACATAAAAATTCCTGGGCTCAAGCAATCCTCCCACCTCAGCCTCCCAAGAAGCTGGGACTAGAGGCATTTGCTACCATGCCCAGCATGTCCACTTTCACTCTACACACTTTCTCCACATTTAAGTAGCTACTCATACTGCTCATTCCTTACCTCTAGCTCAGATTCAGGTTCCAGTCCGGTATATCCACATGATGACTGAACACTGCCACTCTGCTACTTCACAGGCACATTGAAACTAACTCATCTACAGTGAACTCCTTTTCTGATCCAGCTTTTACTCCAGTATCACCTAACTCTCTACATCTGGAAGCACCACTCCCATTTTCCTCCATCATGTGCTAAACTTTCTGAATGGCTTGAAGCTTCATGAAAAGGCCTGTGTCTTATCCAGTGCCCATAGACAGGTTTCTATTCAAGTGCACAGCAAAAGCATTCTCTCCTAAACTCTGGCTGGTTGCTAACAAATCATGTATTTACCTAAGTGTTCTTTTCCTCCAGCCCAAGCAGTTGATCTTTTTCTATAGGCTTGCTGTTGAAAGGAATAAAACCCAACTGTATTCGTCTGTTCTCACACTACTATAAAGAACCACCTGAGACTGGGTAATATATGAAGAAAAGAGGTTCAATTAACTCACAGTTCTGTATGCTGTACAGGAATCATGGCTAGGAGGCCTCAGGAAACTTACGATCATGGCAGAAGGTGAAGGGGAAGTAAGCACATATTAACACGGTGAAGCAGGAGAGAGAGAGTAAAGGGGGAAGTGCTACACACGTTTAAACAATTGGATTTCATGAGAACTCATTCAATATCATGAGAACAACAAGGAAGAAATGCCCCCATGATCCAATCACCTCCTACCAGATCCCTCCCCCAACATTAGGAATTACAATTTGACATGAGATTTGGGTGGCAAAACAGAGCCAAACCATATCATCCCACCCCTGGACCCTCCCAAATCTCATGTTTTTCTAACATTGCAAAACACAGTCAGGCCATCCCAGTGGTCCCCCAAAGTTTTAACTCATTTCAGCATTAACTCAAAGTCCAGCTCCAACATCTCATCTGAGACAAGGCAAATCCCTTTTACCTATGAGCCTGCAAATAAACAATTCAGTTAGTTACAAGATATAATGGGGGTAGAGTCATTGGATGAATAAACCCATTCCAAATGGGAGACATTGGCCAAAATGAAGGGGCTAAGGCCCCATGTAAGTCCAAAATGCAGCAGGGCAGCCATTAAGTCTGAAAGCTCTGAAATAATCTCCTTTGACTCCACAGCTCACATCCAGGCCATACTGATGCAAGGGGTAGGCTCCCATGGTTTTGGGAAGCTCTGACCCTATGGCTCTGCAGAGTACAGCCCCCACAGCTGTTTTCACAGTTTGGCATTCAGTGCCTGCAGCTTTCTAGGTACAAAGTGCAAGCTGTCAGTGGATCTACTATTCTAGGGTCGGAGAATGGTGGCCCTCTTCTCACAGCTCCACTAGGCAGTGCCCCAGTGGGGACTTCATACAGGGTCTTAAACACCCCATTTCCCCTCTGCACTGCACTAGTAGAGGTTCTCCACAAGGGCTCCATCCCTGCAGCAGACTTCTGCCTTGACATCCAGGCATTTCTATACATACTCTGAAATCTAGGCAGAGGCTCAAAAACCCCAGCTCTTGCCTTCTTCACATCTGCAGGCCCAACACTACATGAAAAACACCAAGGCTTTGGTCTTGCACCCTCAGAAGCAATGGCCTGAGCTGGACTTTGGCCCCTTTTAGCCATGGCTGGAGCTGGAGCAGCATGGACAGAGGGTGCCATGTCCTGAGGCTGCAGAGAGCTGAAAGACCCTGAGCCTGGCCCATGAAATTATTCTTCCCTCCTAGGCCTCCAGGCCCATGATGGGAGGGCCTACTACGAAGGTCTCTGAAATGTCCTGGAGGCATTTTCCCCATTGTCTTGGCTATTAACATTCAGTTAATCTTTACTTATGCAAATTTCTGCAGCCTTGAATTCCTCCCCAGAAAATGGGTTTTTCTTTTCTACCGGATGGTTGAGCTGCAAATTTTCCAAACTTTTCCACTCTGCTTCCCTATTAAATGTAAGTTCTAGTTTCAGGTCATTTCTTTGTTTATGAAAATGAACGTAAGCTTTTAGAAGCAGCCAGGCCATATCTTGAATGTTTTGCTGCTTAGAAATTTCTTCCAGATGATGGCCGAATAGGAACAGCTCCAGTCTCCAAATCCCAGCGTCAGCGACACAGAAGACAGGTGATTTCTGCATTTTCAACTGAGGTACTGGGTTCATCTCACTAGGGAGTGCGGGACAATTGGTGCTGGTCAGCTGCTGCAGCCCATTCAGAGAGAGCTGAAGCAGGGCGAGGCATCGCCTCACCTTGGAGGCGCAAGGGGGAAGGGAATCCCTTTTCCTAGCCAGGGGAACTGAGACACACAACACCTGGAAAATTGGGTAACTCCCACCCCAATACTGCGCTTTACCAAGTATCTTAGCAAACGGGCACACCAGGAGATTATATCCCACACCTGGCCGGAAGGGTCCCACACCAACAGAGCCTCCCTCATTGCTAGCACAGCAGTCTGCGATCTAACGCCAAGGCAGCAGTGAGGCTGGGGGAGGGGTGCCAGCCATTGCTGAGGCTTAAGTAGGTAAACAAAGCGGCTGGGAAGCTCGAACTGGGTGGAGCTTACAGCAGCTCAAGGAGGCCTGCCTGTCTCTGTAGACTCCACCTCTGGGGACAGGGCACAGCTAAACAACAACAACAACAACAACAACAACAAAAAGCAGCTGAAACCTCTGCAGACGTAAATGACTCTGACAGCTTTGAAGAGAGCAGTGGATCTCCCAACACGGAGGTTGAGATCTGAGAACAGACACGCTGCCTGCTCAAGTGGGTCCCTGACCTCTGAGTAGCCTCACTGGGAGACATCCGCCACTAGGGGCAGACCGACACCCCACACCTCACACGGTGGAGTACACCCCTGAGAGGAAGCTTCCAAAGCAAGAATCAGACAGGTACACTTGCTGTTCAGCAATATTCTATCTTCTGCAGCCTCTGCTGCTGATACCCAGGGAAACAGGGTCTGGAGTGGACCTCAAGAAAATTCCAACAGACCTACAGCTGAGGGTCCTGACTGTTAGAAGGAAAACTAACAAACAGGAAGGACACTCACACCAAAACCCCATCAGTACATCACCATCATCAAAGACCAGAGGCAGATAAAACCACAAAGATGGGGAAAAAAGCACGGCAGAAAAGCTGGAAATTCAAAAAATAAGAGCGCATCTCCCCCTGCAAAGGAATGCAGCTCATCACCAGCAACGGATCAAAGCTGGACGGAGAATCACTCTGACGAGATGAGAGAAGAAGCCTCCAGTCCATCAAACTTCTCACAGCTAAAGGAGGAATTACGTACCCAGCGCAAAGAAACTAAAAATCTTGAAAAAAGAGTGGAAGAATTGATAACTAGAATAATTAATGCAGAGAAGGCCATAAACAAACGGACAGAGATGAAAACCATTACATGAGAAATACGTGACAAATGCACAAGCTTCAGTAACCAACTCGATCAACTGGAAGAAAGAGTATCGGCAATTGAGGATCAAATGAATGAAATGAAGTGAGAAGAGAAATCTAAAGAAAAAAGAAGAAAAAGAAATGAACAAAGCCTGCAAGAAGTATGGGATTATGTAAAAAGACCAAATCTACGTCTGATTGGGGTGCCTGAAAGTGCGGGGGAAAATGGACCCAAGTTGGAAAACACTCTTCAGGATATCATCCAGGAGAACTTCCCCAACCTAGTAGGGCAGGCCCAGATTCAAATTCAGGAAATACGCCACAAAGATACTCCTCGAGAAGAGCAACTCCAAGACACATCATTGTCAGATTCACCAAAGTTGAAATGAAGGAAAAAATCTTAAGGGCAGCCAGAGAGATAGGTCGGGTTACCCACAAAGGGAAGCCCATCAGACTAACAGCAGATCTATCGGCAGAAACTCTACAAGCCAGAAGAGAGTGAGGGCCAATATTCAACATTCTTAAAGAAAAGAATTTTAAACCCAGAATTTCATATCCAGCCAAACTAAGTTTCACAAGTGAAGGAGAAATAAAATCCTTTACAGATAAGCAAATGCTTAGAGATTTTGTCACCACCAGGCCTGCCTTACAAGAGACCCTGATGGAAGCACTAAACATGGAAAGGAACAACCGGTACCGGCCATTGAAAAACCATGCAAAAATGTAAAGATCATTGAGGCCAGGAAGAAATTGAATCAACTAACGAGCAAAATAACCAGTTAATATCATAATGGCAGGATCAAGTTCACACATAACAATATTAACCTTAAATGTAAATGGACTAAATGGTCCAATTAAAAGACACAGACTGGCAAATTGGATAAAGAGTCAAGACCCATCAGTTTGCTGTATTCAGGAGACCCATCTCACATGCAGAGACATACATAGGCTCAAAATAAAGGGATGGAGGAAGATCTACCAAGCAAATGGAGAACAAAAAAAAGCAGGGGTTGCAATACTAGTCTCTGATAAAACAGACTTTAAACCGTCAAAGATCAAAAGAGACAAAGAAGGCCATTACATAATGGTAAAGGGATCAATTCAACAGGAAGAGCTAACTATTCTAAATATATATGCACCCAATACAGGAGCACCCAGATTCATAAAGCAAGTCCTTAGAGACTTACAAAGAGACTTAGACTCCCATACACTAATAATGGGAGACTTCAACACCCCACTGTCAACATTAGACAGATCAACAAGACAGAAAGTTAACAAGGATATCCAGAAATTGAACTCATCTCTGCAGCAAGCAGACCTAATAGACATCTGCAGAACTCTCCACCCCAAATCAACAGAATATACATTCTACTCAGCACCACATCACACTTATTCCAAAATTGACCACATAGTTGGAAGTAAAGCACTCCTCGTCAAATGTACAACTACAGAAATTATAACAAACTGTCTCTCAGACCACAGTGCAATCAAACTAGAACTCAGGACTAAGAAACTCAATCAAAACTGCTCAACTACATGGAAACTGAATAACCTGCTCCTGAATGACTACTGGGTACATAACAAAATGAAGGCAGAAATAAAGATGTTCTTTGAAACCAATGCGAACAAAGATACAACATACCAGAATCTCTGGGACACATTTAAAGCAGTGTGTAGAGGGAAATTTATAGCACTAAATGCCCACAAGAGAAAGCTGGAAAGATCTAAAATTGACACTCTAACATCATAATTAAAAGAACGAGAAGCAAGAGCAAACACATTCAAAAGCTAGCAGAAGGCAAGAAATAACTAAGATCAGAGCAGAACTGAAGGAGATAGAGACACAAAAACCCTCCAAAAAATCAATGAATCCAGGAGTTGGTTTTTTGAAAAGATCAACAAAATTGATAGACCGCTAGCAAGACTAATAAAGAAGAAAAGAGAGAAGAATCAAATAGACACAATAAAAAATGATAAAGGGGATATCACCACTGACCCCACAGGACAACAAACTACCATCAGAGAATACTATAAACACCTCTATGCAAATAAACTAGAAAATCTAGAAGAAATGGATAATTTCCTGGACACTTACCCTCTCCCAAGACTAAATCAGGAAGAAGCTGAATTCCTGAATAGACCAATAGCAGGCTCTGAAATTGAGGCAATAATTAATAGCCTACCAACCAAAAAAAGTCCAGGACCAGATGGATTCACAGCTGAATTCTACCAGAGGTACAAGGAGGAGCTGGTACCATTCCTTCTGAAACTATTCTAGTCAATAGAAAAAGAGGGAATCCTCCCTAACTCATTTTATGAGGCCAACATCATCCTGATACCAAAGCCTGGCAGAGACACAACAAAAAGAGAATTTTAGACCAATATCACTGATGAACACCAATGCAAAACTCCTCAATAAAATACTGGCAAACCGAATCCAGCAGCACATAAAAAAGCTTATCCACCATGATCAAGTTGGCTTCCTCCCTGGGACGCAAGGCTGGTTCAACATACGTAAATCAATAAACGTAATCCAGCATATAAATAGAACCAAAGACAAAAACCACATGATTATCTCAATAGATGCAGAAGAGGCCTTTGACAAAATTCAACAGCCCTTCATGCTAAAAACGCTCAATAAATTCGGTATTGATGGAACGTATCTCAAAATAATAAGAGCTATTTATGACAAACCCACAGCCAATATCATACTGAATGGGCAAAAACTGGAAAAATTCCCTTTGAAAACTGGCACAACACAGGATGCCCTCTCTCACCACTCCTATTCAACATACTGTTGGAAGTTCTGGCTAGGGCAATCAGGCAAGAGAAAGAAATCAAGGGTATTCAGTTAGGAAAAGAAGAGGTCAAATTGTCCCTGTTTGCAGATGACATGATTGTATATTTAGAAAACCCCATCGTCTCAGCCCAATATCTCCTTAAGCTGATAAGAAACTTCAGCAAAGTCTCAGGATACAAAATCAATGTGCAAAAATCACAAGCATTCTTATACACCGGTAACAGACAAACAGAGAGCCAAATCATGAATGAACTTCCATTCACAATTGCTTCAAAGAGAATAAAATACCTAGGAATCCAACTTACAAAGGATGTAAAGGACTCAAGGAGAACTACAAACCACTGCTCAGTGAAATAAAAGAGGACACAAACAAATGGAAGAACATACCATGCTCATGGATAGGAAGAATCAATATTGTGAAAATGGCCATACTGCCCAACGTAATTTATAGATTCAATGCCATCCCCATCAAGCTGCCAATGAGTTTCTTCACAGAATTGGAAAAAACTGCTTTAAAGTTCATATGGAACCAAAAAAGAGCCTGCATTGCCAAGACAATCCTGTCAAAAGAACAAAACTGGAGGCATCACGCTACCTGACTTCAAACTATACTACAAGGCTACAGTAACCAAAACAGCATGGTACTGGTACCAAAACAGACATACAGACCAATGGAACAGAACAGAGCCCTCAGAAATAATACCACACATCTACAGCCATCTGATCTTTGACAAACCTGACAAAAACAAGAAATGGGGAAAGAATTCCCTATTTAATAAATGGTGCTGGGAAAATTGGCTAGCCATAAGTAGAAAGCTGAAACTGGATCCTTTCCTTTCTCCTTATACGAAAATTAATTCAAGATGGATTAGAGACTTAAACGTTAGACCTAAAACCATAAAAACCCTAGAAGAAAACCTAGGTAATACCATTCAGGACATAGGCATGGGCAAGGACTTCATGTCTAAAACACCAAAAGCAATGGCAACAAAAGTCAAAATTGACAAATGGGATCTAATTAAACTAAAGAGCTTCTGCACAGCAAAAGAAACTACCATCAGAGTGAACAGGCAACCTACAGAATGGGAGAAAATTTTTGCAATCTACTCATCTGACAAAGGGCTAATATCCAGAACCTACAAAGAACTCAAACAAATTTACAAGAAAAAAACAACCCCATCAAAAAGTGGGCAAAGGATATGAACAGACATTTCTCAAAAAAAGACATTCATACAGCCAACAGACACATGAAAAAATGCTCATCATCACTGGCCATCAGAGAAATGCAAATCAAAACCACAATGAGATACCATCTCACACAAGTTAGAATGGCAATCATTAAAAAGTCAGGAAACTACAGGTGCTGGAGAGGATGTGGAGAAATAGGAACACTTTTACACTGTTGGTGGGATTGTAAACTAGTTCAACCATTATGGAAAACAGTATGGCGATTCCTTAAGGATCTAGAACTAGAAGTACCATATGACCCAGCCATCCCATTACTGGGTATATACCCAAAGGATTATAAATCATGCTGCTATAAAGATACATGCAGACGTATGTTTATTGTGGCACTATTCACAATAGCAAAGACTTGGAATCAACCCAAATGTCCATCAGTGACAGACTGGATTAAGAAAATGTGGCACATATACACCATGGAATACTATGCAGCCATAAAAAAGGATGAGTTTGTGTCCTTTGTAGGGACATGGATGTAGCTGGAAACTATCATTCTCAGCAAACTATCGCAAGAACAGAAAACCAAACACCGCATGTTCTCACTCATAAGTGGGAACTGAACAATGAGATCACTTGGACTCGGGAAGGGGAACATCACACACCGGGGCCTATCATGGGGAGGGGGGAGAGGGGAGGGAATGCATTGGGAGTTATACCTGATGTAAATGACGAGTTCATGGGTGCTGACGAGTTGATGGGTGCAGCACACCAACATGGCACAAGTATACATATGTAACAAACCTGCACGTTATGCACATGTACCCTAGAACTTAAAGTATAATGATAATAATAATAAATAAAAATAAATAAAAGAAATTTCTTCCACCAGATACCCTAAATCATCTCTCTCAAATTCAAAGTTCCACAGATCTCTGGAAGAGGGGCACAAAGCCACCAGTCTTTTTGCTAAAGCACAGTAAGAGTGACCTTTACTCCAGTTCCCAATAAGTTCCTCATCTCCATCTGAGACCAGCTCGGCTTGGACTTCACTGTCCATATCACTATCAGTATTGTGGTCAAAGCCATTGAACAAGTCTCTATGAAGTTCTAAACCTTCCCTCATCTTTCTGCCTTCTTCTGAGCCCTCCATACTGTTCCAACCTCTGTTACACAGTTCCAAAACTGCTTCCACATTTTCAAGTATTTTTATAGCAATGCCTCCCTTCTCTGGTATCAATTTTCTGTATTAGTTCTTTCTCACACTGCTATAAAGAACTACCTGAGACTGGGTGATTTACAAAGAAAAGAAGTTTAATTGACTCACAGTTCCACAGGCTGCACAGGAAGCATGGCTCAGTAGCCTCAGGAAACTTACAATTATGGTGGAAGGCAAAGGGAAAGCAAACATGTTTTACAATGGTAAAGCAGGAGACAGACAACAAAGGGGGGAAGTGTTGCACACTTTTAAAGCATCAGATATAAGAACTCACCATCGTGAGAACAGCAAAGGGGGAATCCGCCCCCACAATCCAATTACCTCCTACCAGATCCCTCCCCCAACACTGGGAATTATACAATCCAACGTGAGATTTGGCTGGGGACACAGAGCCAAACCATGTAACTGTTTAAATAAAGGCAAGGTAGTAGAAAAATGTTTGTGGGACTCTCTGAAATCTATACTGGGTTCTTAGGAATATCTCTGTGTAGTGGCTTGGAGAAATAACATTATTCTGAAATGATTCAGAACAAAGTACACTAATTACATCTGACTTTTTTCTAAGTCACCAAAATAATTCTATTCTTCATTGTAGTAAAACTAAAATGTTTTACATCTAAGTAGGAATTTCTCAGTTTCCAAATAAACTGATATAAAATTGTCCAAAATAAAGATATTAACAGTAAACTGTTAATGTCCTGACTGCGTTTCTATGGAAACTTAAGAATTGTAGGCAAATGCTGAAATCGAGGTTTCACTTACCACTTTATTGAGTGCCAGAAAAATAAATTTCAAGAGGCAAATTGAAATGAAAATTTAAGTGTCATGCAAATAAACATAAAATGGTAAATTCTGTGCTCACAAATTATTTTTTTTAGCTTTTCTGATTTAACACTTCTTATGATTGTTCTATGCTTAATGTATGATACCTTACCTCTCCTGTTTCCAGCTTCTCTTGTCCAGGGAATTCTCAGTTTCAATTTACAGTGACAAGAGAAAACTCTTTAAAAATTATTAACCTGCTTGATTGGTAAATTTAGGTAATTTTATTACCTCTACTTTTATCTGTATCTGTTGAAATTAATGTATAGACATATGATGGAGCCAGGTAAGATGGAATACATCAGTAATTCCAGCTACTCAGGAGGCTGAGGTAGGAGGATCACTTGAGCTCTGGCCAGAAGACTGAGGCCAGTATGGGCAACACAGTAAGACCCCTTTTCCTTTAGAAACAAAAATGGACAGGTAAATGTTGCCTCTGAGTTGTATAAAACAAACTTTTAATTGAACTAATCAAGGGTGGAGTAAGTTCTAAGAGATAAGTTTACTTTATGGGTAAAACATACAATGTATTCCACAGTTTTAAAGTTTAGGAACTCAATTAGGCATCACTACCATCTCCATGTCAGTTTCAGGGTACTTACCATAGAACCTTAGTTCTGTTCGGGAGCTGTCTTACATAGTCATTTCAGATCTCAAAGTCTTTGTTCATCATCAATGTAGGGAGAATATACACAGGCCTTATTTGTGTTTGGAAGGGCCAAATAAGATGTACGTTAAAATGTGTTGTACATACTGAAAAAAGACATGAAGAGCCTATGGGATCTCATCCAACACTACCCATCTACCAACTGGTGTCTAAAATCACTGAGGCTTACCTTACACCACCAAACAGAGCATAAATATTCACAAGTACTTCCATGCTTTGTGCATAAAGTTATAATCTATTAACACAATCTATTCATTCTTTCATTATTATTGAATATTCTGAAAATTGAATACAGTACTTCCCAGTTATAAAGGCACATACATCATGAGCTTTAATTATTCTAACTTTTTTTTTTTTTTTTTGAGACAGAGTTTTGCTCTTGTTGCCCAGTTTGGAGTGCAGTCGCGTGATCTCAGCTCACTGCAACCTCCACCTCCCAGGTTCAAGCAATTCTCCTGCCTCAGTCTCCTGAGTAGCTGGGATTACAGGTGTGCACCACCATGCCCAGATAATTTTTTGTATTTTTTTACTAGTGATGGGGTTTCATCATGTTGGTCAGGCTGGTCTCGAACTCTTGACCTCAGTTCATCCACCTGCCTTGGCCTCCCAAAGTGTAGGGATTACAGGTGTGAGCCACCATGCTCAGCCTAAGTGTTCTAACTTTTAAAGAAATTAAAAGCACAACCAAAGTTGAAATAGAAGAGCTATAAGACATTTTCTCTATACTAATGAAATATCTGGCATTTATTAAAACAAATAAAACAACCAGATTTAAATATCTTTATGATACAATGTTTTCTATTTCAAAGAACTTGGTTTTTATTCAAGAACCCTGTTGTTACTCAAAACTATTTCTACTTAAATTCATTCTTTTCCTCAAAGTCTGATGGTAAAATATTAAACATTTTCTTTCATCTCCCCCGTTTCCATCCCTATCAGAGATTGGAGTTTGAACTCCAACACACTCATCTTTGAACGTAATTCTGTTGACATGAGGAGGGAGCTATGTAAACAAACACTTGAACAGGCAGTGTCTGGCATTTTAAACTCCCAAACCTTTACATCACAAATGTAACTCTGAATTTATGTTCAATCTCTTTCGAAATGTTTTTACCATGAACCACCCCCACCACTTTTAGAACAAGCAGGAAAATGAAGTCAGTAAGTTACCAGAGTAGATCTGAAGATACATTTGGGTTAAAGAGGAAATCTTTTTTTTTTTTTTTTTTTTTTTTTTTTTTTTTTTTGAGACGGAGTCTCGATCTGTCCCCCAGGCTGGAGTGCAGTGGCCGGATCTCAGCTCACTGCAAGCTCCGCCTCCCGGGTTTACGCCATTCTCCTGCCTCAGCCTCCCGCGTAGCTGGGACTACAGGCACCCGCCACCTCGCGCGGCTAATTTTTTGTATTTTTTGTATTTTTTTTTTTAGTAGAGACGGGGTTTCACCGTGTTAGCCAGGATGGTCTCGATCTCCTGACCTCGTGATCCACCCGTCTTGGCCTCCCAAAGTGCTGGGATTACAGGCTTGAGCCACCGCGCCCGGCCAAGAGGAAATCTTAAAGCAATCAGAAGACTGTGGGTAAGCTTTGGGTTTAAAAAACCACCAACTATTCTGCAGCCCTGGCAGTAACATTTTACACCATTCATAATCACTTTAAGTATCTCTCCAATTTTCTTCCCTTCAGTGTTCAAATTATAATTGGAAGGAATAAAGCCATTTCTGTCGAGGTGACTTAAAACAACCTATTAAAAACTCCATATGCCAACCTCTATTCTGAATTTAAGCAAGAAATCTCCAAACATTTGGGTCTAAATTTTCCCAAGTATCAGCTACCTTAAAACATCAGAGAAAGGGAACACTCAGACTCTTACCTGGCTCCTTCACTTAGGCACCATCTGGATAGACAAGGAGAATGGGATGGGTACTCAGAAGTTGGAGTACTTGAGTTCTCATTAAGAAAAGGCAAAAGTCGAAAAAGTCGAAAAGGCAAAAGTCAAAAGGAAAAAGGCAAAAGGAAAAGGCAAAAGTCGAAAAGTCGAAAAAGTCTCATAGAATGATAAATTGTAGGGCTCAGACTGATGTCCTTTGGCAGACCAGCTTGGAGCTGGCACTGGGGGACACACAAGTCAGCATGCTTTGCATGGAGTGGTTCTGCTCCTCTTCACCACCATGTGCACCGTTGCTTGCTGCTGCCTGCTCACAGATCTCAGACCTGAAGTAGGACCCCACTGCCCCCCGATCCCACCTAGTTTGGTTCTAGCATTGGGTGACACACAATAGGTCAGCATGGTCCCCATGGTGCACTTCTGCTCTTCTCTACTGCCATATATTCCTTTGCTCACTGCTGCCTGCTTGCAGATCTCAGACCTGTGGTAGGGCTCCACTGATCTCCTTGCCAGACCAGCTTCCACTCTTCTCTGCCACTGCCTGCACTTTTGCTTGCTGCCACCTGTTCATAGATCTCAGCCCTACAATCGGGCTCCACCAGCCCTGTGCAGCAACCCCACACATGGCTGGCATTGGGGAAGATGCAAGAGTTCAGCATGTTACCAATGGGGCACCACCACTCCTCTTCACCACTGCCTGTGCCTTTGTTCAATGCTGCGTGCTCATAGATCTCAAACTCACAATAGGGCTCCACTGGCCTTCTGCACCAGCCCTGTTAGGGGCTGGCGGCATGGGACATGCAAGAGGTCAACATGTTACCCATGTGGCACCTGCACTTCTCTCCACTGTGGCCTGCACCTTCACTCACTGCTGCATGCTTATAGATCTCAGACCCACAAGAGGGCTCCACAAACCTCCTGTGCCAGCCCTACTTGGGGTTGGGATTGAGGGACATACAAGAAGTCAGCATGTTCCCCCAGAGGGTGCTTCCAGTCCTATCTACTCCCATCGCACCTTTGATCATTGCCTCCTGTTCCTCATAAATCTCAGACCCCCAGTAGACCTCATGTGCCAGCACCATTCATGGCTGGCATTGTGAAACACAGAAGTGATCAGTGTGTTACTCATGAGGCACTTCTGCCCCTCTCCTCTGCCATCGGCATGTTTTCTCACTACAGCCTGCTTGTAGTTCTCAGATCTGAGGTAGAGTTCCACTGACCTCCGGCACCAACTCTGCTTGTGGCTGGTATTAGGGAACATGCAAGAGGCCAATGCATTACCCAAGGGGTGCCTTTGTTTCTCTCCACCAACACCTACACCTTCACTCGCTGCCACCTGCTTATACATCTGAAACTCACAGGAGGGCTCCACTGACTTCCTGTACCTGTCCGGTTTGGGGCTGGCACTGGGGGACATGCAAGAAATCAGAGTGTTACCCATGGGGCATCTTTGCTCTTCTCTGCTGCTGTCTGTGCCCTTGCTTGCTGCTGCCTGCTCCTTGATCTTAGATCTGCAGTAGTCCACCAACCTCCTGTGCCAACCCCACTCAGGGCTGGCACTTTGGGACATGCAAGAGGCCAGCCTGTTACCCACGGAACAGCTCTGTTCCTCTCTTCTACCATCTGCATGTTTGCTCTCTGCAGCCTGCTCGAAGATCTCAGACCCACAGTAGAATTCCATCGATTTCCTGCACTGACATTGCTTGGAGCTGGAACTCCGGGACATGCAAGAGGTTAGCCTGTGACCCATGGGGCGCCTCCACTCCTCTCCTCTGCCATCTGCTTGTATGCCTCCTGCAGGCTGCTTGAAGAATGCAGCCTCAGAGTAGTGTTCCTGCCAGTCTTGCATGGGCCTGGTTGGGGCTGGCACTCTAGGACATGAGAAGTCAGCCTGTGATCCACAGGGCGCCTCCACTTCTCCTGCCATCTGCATGTTTGCTGCTGCTGTCTGCTCCTAGGTCTCAGCCTTGCAGTAGGATTCTGCCCACCTCCTACACTGGTACTGCTTGGGCCTCGCATTGAAGGACATGGAAGAGGTCAGCATGTTACCTTTGGGGTGCCTTTGTTCCTTTCCACTGCCACCTGCACCATTCTTCATTTCTGCCTGCTGGTAGATCTGACCCATGGTAGGGCCCTGCCGACCTCTTGTGCTTGTCCTGCTTGGGGCTGGCATAAGACACACAAGGGGTCAGCCTGTTACCCATGGTGTGCTGCTGCTCATCCTCACTACTGCCTGAGCCCTCATTGGCTGCTGCCTGCTCGTAGATCTCAGACCCACAGTAGGGCCCTGCTGACCTCCTGCACCTGTCCTGCTTGGGGCTGGCAATGGGGGACACGCAAGAGGTCAATGTTTTACCTAAGGTGTGCCTCCACTCCTCTCTGTTGCTACCTGCACTATCTTTTGCTTTTGCCTACTAGTAGATTTCAGAACCACAGTGAGACTCCACAGACCTCCTGTGCCGACCCGTTTGGGGCTGGCATTAGGGGACATGCAAGAGGTCAGCCTGATACCTATGGGGCTCCTTCTCTCCTCACCTCTACCATCTGCATGTTTGCTCTCTACAGCCTGCTTGTAGATCTCAAACTGGCAGTAGGGCTTCTCTGAGCTCCTGCAGCAACACTGCTTGGGGCCAGCACTGGGGGACACTCAAGAGGTCAGTGTCTTGCCAGTGGGGTGCTTCTGCTCCTTTTCTCTGCCATCTGCGTGTTTGCTCATTGCAGCTTGCTCGGAGATCTCAGACCCTTAGTAGGACTCCGTCAACTTTCCGTACCAGCCCTGCTTGGAACCAGCAATCGGACACATGAGAGCTCAGCCTGCTACCCATGGGGTGACTGTACTCCTCTCCACTGCCGCCAGCACCCTCTCTTGCTGCCATCTGCTTGCTGATCTCACATATGCAGTAGGGTTCCACTGACCTCCTGCACTGGTCCTGCTTGGGGTTGGCACTCTCGGTCACCAAGAGGTCAGTGTGTTATGCATGGGTGGTTTTGCCCCTCTCTGCTGCCACCTGTGCCTTTGCTCACTGCCACTGGCTCATAGTTCTGAGACAGGTTGGGGGGCCCTCCCAACCTTCTGTCCTGTCCTACTTGGGGCTGGCATTGGGAGACACATAAGTGGTCAGCCTTTTACCCCCATGATGTGCATCTGCTCCTCTTTGCCACAGCCTTGGCCCTTGCTGGCTGCTGCCTACTCGTAGATCTCAGACCCTCAGAAGGGTTCCACTGACTTCTTGCACCCGTCCTGCTTAGAGTTGACACTGGGGGACATGCAAGAACTCTGTGTCTTACCCATATGTAAGGTGTGAGCCACCATGCCCGTCCAAAACAAAGTTTTAAAGAGACTCAAGAGGATCAACTTGTTCTGCAAGTAATGTAAGTGCCTAACAAAACAAAGTTTTCTACTCTTTAAAGGAAGATAGTACCAGCCTGGGCAACATAGTGAGAACTGATATCTACAAAAACAAAAAATCAAAAATTAGCCTGGTATGGTGGCACATGCCTATAGTCTCAGCTACTTAGGAGGCTGAGGCTGGAGGATCAGCCCAGGATGTTGAGGCTGCAGTGAGCTGTGGTTGTGCCAATGTACTCCAGCCTGGGCAACAGAGCAAAACTCTGTCTCAAAAAGAGAAAAGACAGTAAAAGCCAATCACTCAAAACATAACACTTACAATACTAGGTATTTAAAATAGGACCCAAAACCGTAAAATATTTAGGAATGTATCCAATGTGTGTTGGAACTGGCTCATACAACAATTTATTGTCATCTCTTCTAAACTCATTCATGACATTACGTTGATAGCCTGAAAGTGATCATGGTGTATCTACATCACAGAAATTGGCAAATAGCACAAATTAGGGCTAACCACCCTCTCCCCAAAGAGCTGGTCCACCAGAACACCACTGGATAAATTTAACAAAATATGAGCTGACCTCTACAATAAAACATTGCTGAGAGAAATTAAAGGAGATCTAAATAATTAGTGAGATATAATTTATGGATCAGAAGATTCAATATTGTTAAAAATGTCAATTTCCTCCCAAATTACTCCACAGATTCAGTGGAATCCTAATTAATATCCCAACAGACAGGGTCAGGCACAGTGGCTCACACCTGTAATCCTAGCACTTTGGGAGGCCGAGGCGGGCAGATCACTTGAGGTCAGGAGTTTGAGACCAGCCTGGTCAACATGAGAAAACCCTGACTCTACTAAAAAGAAAAAAAAAAAAAAATTAGCCTTGTGGTGGCAGCCACCTGTAATTCCAGCTACTCAGGAGGCTGAGGCAGGAGAATTACTTGAAC
Organism: Macaca mulatta; assembly: GCF_049350105.2. Lineage (NCBI taxonomy): Eukaryota > Metazoa > Chordata > Mammalia > Primates > Cercopithecidae > Macaca > Macaca mulatta. Next base: position 85,232,073 of record NC_133406.1, on the reverse strand, counting down.
TGGGAGGTGGAGGTTGCAGTGAGCTGAGGTTGCACCACTACACTCCAATCTGGGTGACAGAGCAAGACTCCATTGCAAAAAAAAAAAAAAAAAAAAAAAAAAACAGATAGGCTGATACTAAAATTTATGTGGAAATGCAAAGTTTTAGAATAATCAAAAGTTGAAAAATAAACATGTTAGAGGACATACACTACAACATTTTATTATTTATTATAAATCTACATTAAGTCATAAAAGATATACAGACCTGTATAAAATATAGAGATCGGCCGGGCACGGTGGCTCACGCCTATAATCCCAGCACTGTGGGAGGCCAAGGCAGGCAGATCACGAGGCCAGGAGATCGAGACCATCCTGGTGAACACAGTGAAACCTTGTCTCTACTAAAAATACAAAAAATTAGCCGGGCGTGGTGGCGGGCGCCTGTAGTCCCAGCTACTCGGGAGGCTGAGGCAGGAGAATGGCAGGAACCCAGAAGGTGGAGCTTGCAGTGAGCCGAGATCGTGCCACTGCACTCCAATCTGGGCAACAGAGCAAGACTCGTCTCAAAAAAAAAAAAAATTATATATATATATATATATATATATATATATATATATATATATATATATGTAGAGAGAGAGCAAGAGAGAGATCAATGGAACAGAATAGAATCTAGAAATTCACTTGGACATATACAGCCAATTGGTTTTGTTTAGATGTTCTATGGCTACTTGTCTGAGACTTTATAGTGTTTGCTTAAGCATTTGTTAATGATCATATTTTTAAAATCTAAGCAAAATTCATCATTACCATGTCTCATGACATAGAAATTTGAACTTCAATCATCCATTTGTTCCATGCTGAACAGACTTAGAACTATTTTCTAAAATAATATGTGCTTTGCCTGTGAACACTCCCTTGGCCCTTCTTTGTGCATTGGACTTGAATTTAGTCAAGTGGCCTACCTCTAATTAAAGCACAAAGGTATGTGCTTAATCAGTAACATAAAATAACTCTCATTCACTCAAGAAATATTTACTGAACAACTATATGCCAGGCAATTCAGATATTACTTGGAAAGTATAACCTCTAAGACTACATATCAAAAGTTTGATTGCAAAAATAATATTTACCAGAATAACCTGAAATATATGTAGTCAAATTATTTCACTACTTAATCTAGAATTGTTTTTTTTTGTTTTTTTCAGACAGGGTCTCAGTATGTTGCCCAGGCTGGCCTTGAACTTCTGGGCTCAAGGGATCCTCCCACCTCAGCTTCCTGCATAGCTGGGACTACAGGTGCCCACCACTACACCCAGCTTTCTTCTTTTGATTAAGGCAGACTCTCAGATTGATACATACCTGGATCTCACAGTTATGTCTCTCACAGTTAACTATGCTCTAGTACTATGTTCTATGACCTAAGCCAAGCAGTGTTATAAGAAGCAATTGCAGCTTAGCTAGCGTCAACCCACTGCAATTTCTTCAAAACTGCATTAAGCTAATACAGCTCTTTGGCTGTCCCTGGGTTCTCATGAGGTTAGGCTGTGGGCTAAATTTCTCATCTTTATTTTCATGAGCGTGATGACAAAAAAAAAAAACACTGATTATTTGAATTAATCTGAATGAACATCTATTATCTGCAACTGGAAGAGCCTATGTAACACCTGTAGTTTTACAACAAAAATATTCCACAAAGCAAGTCCAGGGGGTTCCTCTAGTATTCTGCCTGGAGTAGATATTGTCATCAGCTCTGGGTTCCAGGATCTCTTCTATACTTTATCTTCCTAGTAATTTCAGTAATTCCAGTGCTGGGGCCCAGATATTTCCTTAGCTCTGAAATCCAACTCATATCAAACTACCTGGTGATAGCTCCCTGAGGTTATCTGATGGGCATATTGAAATGTAATGTGGTCCAAAATGGAATTCTTTATTCCCTTCTCTTAATTCCTCTTCCAAGACTTCCTATCTCCATAAATGACATTAGCATCCAATTCACCCACAAACCCAGGTGTGTCCTTCATTCCTCCCTTTCCTGCAGGCTCCATAGCTAATCTATAGGCAAGTCCTGTCAATTCTACATCTCCAGGCTTGCCACTCCCCTGCATCTCCAACCCTCTAGTTCAAGCCATCATCATGTTTCATTTGAGTCACTGCTAGAGCCTCCTGATTGGTCTTCTCAATTCTGCCCCTGTCCTTCTCTACTTTCTGTTATACATAGTAGCAGAAGTGATATTCTCAAAAGATAAATCTAATCCTATGAAACTCCTACTTAAAACTAACTAGTGGCCAGGTGCAGTGGCTCACATCTGTAATCTCAACATTTTTGGAGGCCAATGTGGGAGGATCGTTTGAGGCCAGGAGTTCAAGACTAGCCTGGGCAACATGGAGAGACCCTCATCACTACAAAAATTTTAAAAATTATCCTGGCATGGTGGCACATATGTCTAGTCCCAGCTTCTTGGGAGGCTAGGGTGGGAAGATCACTTGACCTCAGGAATCTGAGACTGCAGTGAACTGTGATTGCATCTCTGCACTCCAGCCTGGGCAACAGAGTGAGACTCTGTCTCTAAAAATACATTTTAAAAATACAATAAGGGCTGGGTGCAGTGGCTCAAACCTGTAATCCCAGTACTTTTGGAGGCCAAGATAGGCGAATCACTTGAGCCCAGAATTTTGAGACCAAGCTGGGCAACATGGAGAAACCCCATCTTCACAAAAAAATATGAAAAAAATAGGTGTGGTAGCACACACCTGTAGTCCCAGGTACTCAGGAGGCTGAGGCAGGAGGATTGGTTGAACCCAGGGGGGTGAGCTGCAGTGAGACCCTGATCACACCACTGCACTCCAGCCTGGGCCACAGAGTGAGACCCTGTCTCAAAAAAACTAAAACAAAATAAAATAACTGGGAGTATTTCTCTCTTTCAGCTAAACCATGATCAATATAAAGGCCTTCATGATCTGTCTCCAACTAATTTACCAATCTTATCTATACAACTCCCCTCCTCACCACTGTTCTTCAGCTATATGACTCTAATTTTTGTTATTAGAAAATCCTTTCCTGTCTCCTGGGCATTAAATCTTTTTTCCCGTCTGCCTGGAATGCTCTCCTCCTGGAGTTTAATGAGGCCTGGCCCTTCTCACCTATGATCTCATCTTCCCCATTAAGTAGCACTCACATGCCACCTACTCAGAGACAGCCTTGGTTGTCAGCCAAATGGCTCTTTCTTTTCTTTTCTTTTTTTGAGATAGTGTCTCACTCCATCACCCAGGCTGGAAAGCAGTGGCATGATCATGGCTCTCTGTAGCCATGACATTCTAAGCTCAAGTGATCCTCCCACTTCAGCTTCCCAAGTAGCTGGGACCACTGGTGTGTGCCGCCCCACCCGGCTAAATTTGTTTTTGTAGAGACGAGGTTTTGCCACGTTGTCCAGGCTGGTCCCGAACTCCTGGGCTCAAGTGATCCACCTGCTTCGGCCTCCCAAAGTGCTGGGATTACAAGTGTGAGCCACCATGCCTGGCCCCTAATGGCTCTTTCTAAAGCACTCCTGTTCACCTTCCCCAGCTTACCATCTCTTTCTTTATAGCACTTAACAAGATAGGTAATTATCTTCTTTTTAATTGTCTGTTTCCTTGTTGATTTTCTGTCTTCCCACTAGATTATAACTTCCATGCTTTCACGCTCCTTACTTGCATTTAGCATATTTTCTGGCACATAGTTGGTGCTCAGTAACTTCTTTTATTTTTTTAGAGACAGGGTCTTGGTATGTTACCCAGGCTGGAGTACAGTGGCTATTCAACAGACATGCTCACAACTCACGCAGCCTCAAACTCCTGAGCTCAAGCAATCCTCCTGCCTCAGGATTCTAAGTGGCTGAGACTACAGGCATACCACCACATCTGGCTGATTTAAAAAAAAAGAAAAAATTTTTAGAGATGGGATCTTGCTATGTTGCCCAGGCCAGGCTGGTCTTAAACTCCTGGACTCAAGGGATCCTCCAGCCTCAGCCTCCCAAAGTGCTGGGACTACAGGTGTGAGCCCCTGCACCCAGCCTCAATACATTCTTGTTGAATAAATGAACAAATAGCATTCAGTTGGAGAGAGATCTGCATGAAGAAAAGGGCTTAACTATTTATGCCATGCACTGGATCAGGGGCTGCATAATGTTGTGCAACAGAGATGCCACTAAGGGTCAGACACTCCACCATTGGGCTCTGTCCTCTGTGACTGACAGAAGCTCCAAAAACTTGTCATTGTGGGAGCTGCAATATCCTGGGTCCTTGCTTCTTCAGTCTACTTTCCCTGTTTGTGCTATCTGCCTCCTAATCTTTCTCAGATGACTTGTACATTTACAGTTTCCCCAGTTCTACCCACAGACATTAATTTTCAGAAAAAGGTCTGAGCAAACACCAAGTAAGAGTGACAGCCTCTAGCATTAACTGTCCTTAAGGTGGTTGCTTTTTACCTGGCAAAAATCCTTAGCTAAGCCCAGGACGCTTTAGAGCAGGGGTTCTAAGTTTTCATAACTCTTTTTTTTTTTTTTTTTTTGGTGAGATGGAGTCTCACTCTGTTACCCAGGCTGGAGTGCAGTGGTGTAATCTCAGCTCAACGCAACCTCTGCCTCCCAGGTTCAAGCGATTCTCCAGACTCAGCCTCCCAAGTAGCTGGGATTACAGGCACCCGCCACCATGCCCAGCTAATTTTTGTAGTTTTAGTAGAAATGGGGTTTCACTATGTTGGCCAGGCTGGTCTAGAACTCCTGACCTCAGGTGAACCATCCACCTCAGCCTCCCAAAGTCCTGGGATTACAGGCACAAGCCACTGTAATCCAAGTTTTTGTAACTTTTGAATATTTTGTGGTAACTGCATTTATTATTTTATAAATGACTATACAATTTGTAAAGGCCAGTTTTGGTGGAAAAGTAATTAAAATAAGGATGGAAATTATTACACTTGCTGGAAATATCTAATCTTTGTCCTCAAACAAATGCTTATTGGCTGTAAGCAAACTTATTATATGTTAGTTCTGAAAGAAAAAACATAATGAAATAACTTGTACAAAATACTGCAGATATATCTTCAAAGATTTTTGTCTAACAATTATGGAGGAAATGAAAATTACATGTAAATTATAAGCTGAGAATCAAACGAATGCATTGACACACATTCCAAGTCTTTGGAATTATTGATAAGAATACAGCTTATTACAGATCCTTTCATCAAGAGAAGATACTGGGGTTTGATTTTCCTTTGACAACATTTTCAAAAATATTGATGGTACAAGACCATCAAAGTCACCATCACTATCTCCTGCTGAAACTCCAGCCAAATCTTCACCCCACCCTACTTAATCACTTGCAAAAATCACCCAACATTAAAATCAAGTTCTTACACGTCACTCAGGTAAGAGAGATAATTAGAAATTGAGGAAAGAAAGAAATCACTTTAGCGTAATAAGGAATTGGCTGGGCACCTTGGCTCACGACAGTAATCCCAACACTTTGGGAGGCCAAGGCAGGTGGATCATGAGGTCAGGAGTTTGAGACTAGCCTGGTCAACATGGTGAAATCCCATCTCTACTAAAAATACAAAAATTAGCTGGCAATGGTGGTGGGCGCCTGTAATCCCAGCTACTTGGGAGGTTGAGGCAGGAGAATCACTTGAACAAGAGCGAAACTCCATCTCAAAAAAAAAAAAAATAGCCAGGCATGGTGCGCACTTGTAATCCCAGCTACTTGGGAGACTGAGGCAGGAGATTGACCTCGGGAGGTGGAGGTTGCAGTGAGCCGGGATCACACTACTGTACTCCAGCCTGGGCAACAGAGCAAGGCTCCATCTCGGGAAAAAAAAAAAAAAAATTAAAGAATAATAAGGAGCTGGCTTGCGCCTGTGGTCACAGCTGTTCCCGAGGCTGAGGCAGGAGAATTGCTTGAGCCAGGGAGACTGCAGCTACAGTGAGCTATGATCGTGCCTGTGAATAGTCACTGCACTCCAGCCTGGGTGACATAGCAAGATGCTGTCTGAAAAAAAAGAAAGAATAAGAAGGAGCTCTGTAGGTAAATTAGAACAGACTTGTATTTGAGACCTTGCCTTCACTGCTGCCATGAGGTAGGGCATGGAGGGACACTCAAGGAGGAAAAGCAGAGATCTCCAGCCCCAACCCTATTCTATTTTGAATTGTCTAATGAATTGGGATGATTCCAACCAAGGTCCACTGGCATTTAAGAACACTAAAAATACCAGAGGGAGACTCACCTGAGTGAAAGAGGAGTCCAGTCAGTTGACCTGATTGCAAATGTGGGCAGAGAGGCAACAAGAAAATACAATAAGTCTCCTGTCTCCTTTGTATGGGGCTGGGTGCTGGGAATAGTGAAGGTCACGGAGGTGGTGGTGTGCAGGCAGAGGCAGACACATTTTGGATGGAGTAATCGGTGAGGTCCTCTCTGGAGACTGAGATCTAAATGATGAGGCAAAGAATGGGGCAGGAGAATGCAAAACTGAGGCAATAAGGCCCTGAGGCTTTTTTTTTTTTTTTTTTTTTTTTTTTTTTGAGGCAGTTTCAGAGTTTCACTGTTGTTGCCCAGGCTGGAGCACAGTGGCGCGCTCACTGCAACTTCCACCTCTTGCATTCAAGAGATTCTCCTGCCTCAGCCTCCTGAGTAGCTGGGATTACAGGTGCCCACTACCACCCCCGACTGATTTTTTGTATTTTTGGTAGAGACAGGGTTTCATCATATTGGCCAGGCTGGTCTGGAACTCCACCTCAGGTGATCCACCCACCTCAGTCTCCCAAAGTGCAGGAATTACAGGCATGTGCCCAGCCAGAGGCCCTGAGGCTTTAAATGGCTTAGTGTGGTTGAGGAGATGAAAGAAGACCACTTAATAGAACACAGATGAAGAAGGAGGAGAGCACAGATTGGAAAAATGGGCAGGGGCCACCTCACACAAGCCTCTAAGGTGTGGTTAGGAGTTTGCTCTTTGTTTTAAGAACAATGAAAGCCCTGAAAGGTTTTAAGCAAGGGTATGACTTGGTCGGATCACTCTGGATGTTCCCAAGAGAAGGGACTAGAGAGAAGATGGGAGCTTTGAGGTCCATTAGAGGCGAGGCCGCGGCAGTGGAAGAGCTAGATAAAGCGCTCTTGGGAATTCTGAAGGGGGATGGCCCAAAGAGGAAAACACTGGATTTCTGCTAATAAAATCGAGCTTGATGGGATTAGGAAGGGCGGCTCAAGGCCAAGAATTTAAGACCAGCCTGGGCAACATAGCGAAACCCCAGTATCTACAAAAAATAAACAAAAATTATCTGGGTGTGCTGGTGCATGCCTGTAGTCCCAGCTACTTTGGAGGCTGAAGTGGGAGAATCACTCAATCCCGGGAGTTGGAGGCTGCAGTGAAATGATTGCGCCACTGCCTGAAATGAAAGAAATAAAAAGTTAGGGCTCAGGAAATTCATCAAAAAATAAAAGGGGCTGAGTGCGGCGGCTCACACCTGTAATCCCAGCACTTTGGGAGGCTGAAGCAGGTGGATCACTTGAGGTCAGGAGTTTGAGACCAGCCTGGCCAACATGGTGAAACCCCGTGTCTACCAAAAAATACAAAAATTAGCCAGGCGTGGTGGTGCGTGCCTGTAGTCCCAGCTACTCAGGAGGGTGAGACATGAGAATTGTTGAACCCCAGAGGCAGAGGCTACAGTGAGCCAAGATTGCACCGCTACACTCCAGCCTGGGCAACAGGGTCAGACCCTGTCTCAAAAACAAACAAACAAACAAATAAATAAAAGGGATACATGCATGTTGGTGAGGCAGGTCATATTTGTTATTCCTGTAGACAGGTGCTTTCTAGCCATAGTTGAACTAGGGTAGTTACATCACTAGACTTTCAGGGCCATTTTTCTCTCTATAAAGAACTTCTTTAGCATGAAGGAAATTATTTCCTCCAAATGACAAATGGCATTTGAGTATTTCAGAGTCATGATTCAGAATATTTATGTAAGCCAGATGGGAGCAAGAAGAGGATAAACCAGGACTGGCAGAGGTGGAACTTGTTCCAAATACAAGATGGACACTGCCATCCTGTTCTTCCCAGGATGTCACCTCCATCTGCCACACCCCTGCACTTCTTCTCACAGCTCTTTCCTCTCCTTCCCTCCTCACCCTTTCATCTTCTCACCCTGATTCAACCCAAACATACAGAACCAATCTTGGAGGGAAATCTGTTTTCATCCAAGACAACTGGTCGGTTGCAAAACATATTGGACAATCAGCCACACATGCTGAGCGAGCACATGTAGGTAACACTAGAGAAGACAGTCTTGGCTCTAGGGGAATGCCAAGTTCTGGGGCAGAGCCTGCCCTGGTGTCTGCCAGCATTTCCAACAATCCCTGCAGTTAGGAGAACCAAAAATTCAGATGTCATCCTTGACAACTCTCTCTCTTCCCCAGCCCTCGCATAAAATCCATTACCAAATCTTGTCAATGTTCCTCCTAAAGATCCCCCAAATCTGCCCCCTGCCTCCCCTGCCACCCCCTCCACACCACCCCAGTCAAGCTCTCTCTCTTCTTTCCTCTGAGCTCTATGAAAGCCTTCTCCCTGGCTTACCCCATGAGCCCCTTTCAAATCCATTCTCCACATTGCAGCCAGAGAAATCTCTCAAAACGCAAACTTGTCACTTTACCCTTCTCCCGTGGGCATAAAAGTTTTCAATGCTTCCTTTTGTTTTAGGATACAGACCAGATTCCTTACAAAGCCAAGGCTGCCTGTTCTGGTCCCTGCCCAGCCCTGCAGCCTATGAGTGCCGCCAGCCTTTGATTTCTCTGCCCCAATTACACTGGCATCGTTTGGTCTGTTACCCTCTGCATATTCCCTCCCGTGTGTGGTCCCTCTGCCGAGAATGCTCTACTCTCCCCACTTTATATTTTTACTTATTTTCTGAACAACAGCTCAATATCGATTTCACAGGGAAGATTTCCCTGACCTCCTAACTAGGTCAAACCCTCTTACGCAGCAGCATGCACCTGTCCTTCACAAGGCTGATCACACTCACACCCCTACATTCATTTGCACGATTATTGGGTTAAAATCTGTCTCCCTGGCACCAGTCACAAGGCTCCAGCTTCTCTCTGCCTGTCTGCCCAGGAAGCAGAAGATGAGACACATTAGACGATCGGGCTCAGAATAGAAGGCAGAGAGAGTACGATGATGACCCCGACAGCAAAGGAGTGCCTGAGACCTGGTTGTCTAGAAGCAGAGCCCAAGACCAGGGAGCACAGCTGCTTGTGATTACTGTAGCGCTGTTCTGAGGAAAGACCTGTGAGGGAGGAAGGGAAGTGCAGCAGAGGGCTCTGGACCCCAACCTGCCTGGAGACAAGGGGCCAGCTTTTGTACCCCAGTATCAGCCAGTCATTGGCTGGAGGTGTCCCCCTCTTCCTGGGGGAAATTGGCTCATAATTTCCATAACTTCCCAGCAGGGCAGCTCTTCTCAGACAAGGGCAATTCTCCTGAGACACAAAGGAAAAGGAGAGCAGCCGTGATGCGTTAGTGGCTCACATTCACAGCAGCTGGGATGGGGATCTGGGCAAGGCACCACCGCATCTGCTACAGGGTGGTAGCTAAGAGTTCTTTATATGTATACCTATATACACACACACTCATATATATGTATGTATATATATTTTTTGAGACGGAGTCTCACTCTGTTGCCCAGGCTTGTGTGCAATGGCGCAATCTCAGCTCACTGCAACCTCCACCTCCCGAGTTCAAGTGATTCTCCTGCCTCAGCCTCCCAAGTAGCTGGGGTTACAGGTGCATGCCATCACACCTGGCTAATTTTTGTATTTTTAGTAGAGGCGGGGTTTCACCAGGTTGGTCTGGCTAGTCTTGAACTCCTGACCTCAAGTGATCCACCCACCTTGGCCTCCCAAAGTGCTGGGATTACAGGTGTCAGCTACCATGCTGGCCTATTATTATTATTTTTGGGACAGGGTCTTGCTCTGTCACCCAGGCTGAAGTGCAGTGGTGCCATCATGGCTTATGGCAGTCTCCACCTCCTGCATTCAAACAATCCTCCCACTTCAGCCTCTCGAGTAGCTGGGACTATAGGTGCGCACCACCACACCTGGCTAATTCTTTGGTATTTTTTTGTTGAGACAGGGTTTCACCATGTTCACCAGGCTGGTCTTGAACTCCTGGGTTCAATCAGTTCTCCCACCTCGACCTCCCAAAGTGCCGGGATTACAGGCATGAGCCACTGTGCCCGTCCAAGGGTTCTTCTTTTAAAAATACATATGGTAGGCTGGGTGTGGTGGTTTATGCCTGTAGTCCCAGCACTTTGGGAGTCTGAAGTGGAGGATCGCTTGAGCCCAGGAGTTACAGACCAGCCTACGCAATACAGAGAGACTATCTCTACAAAAAATACAAAAATTAGCTGGGTGTAGCGGCCCGTACCTGTAGTCTCAGCTACTCCAGAGACTGAGGTGGGAGGATTGGGTGTAGTAGCCCATGCCTGTAGTCCAAGCTACTGCAGAGGCTGAGGCAGGAGGATTGCTTAAGCCCAGAAGGTTGAGGCTGCCGTGGGTTGTGATTGCACCATTGCACTACAGCCTGGGTGACACAGCAAGACCTATCTCAAAACATATATATCAAATAAAATAAATAAAATATGTAAAGGCCAGGTGCAGTGGCTTACACCTGTAATCCCAGTGCTTTGGGAGGCCAAGTGGGGAGGATCACTTGAGGCCAGGAGTTCGAGACCAGCCTCAGCAATGTAGCAAGATGCTCATCTCTACAAAAAATTAGCAGGGTCGGCCGGGCGCGGTGGCTCATGCCTGTAATCCCTGCACTTTGGGAGGCCGAGGCGGGCGGATCACGAGGTCAGGAGATCGAGACCATCCTGGCTAACACGGTGAAACCCCGTCTCTACTAAAATACAAAAAATTAGCCGGGCGCGGTGGCGGGCGCCTGTAGTCCCAGCTACTCGGGAGGCTGAGGCAGGAGAATGGCGCGAACCTGGGAGGCGGAGCTTGCAGTGAGCCGAGATGGTGCCACTGCACTCCAGCCTGGGCGACAGAGTGAAGACTCCGCCTCAAAAAAAAAAAAAAAATTAGCAGGGTCTAATGACTTGCCTGTACTTCTAGCCTCTGGGGAGGCTGAGACAGGAGGATCATGTAAGTCCAGAAGTGCAAGGCTGCAGTGAGCTATGATTGCACCACTGCACTCTAGCTTGGGTGGCAGAGCGTGACCCTGTCTCTTTAAAAAAAAAAAAAAGGGAGAATTCTGATGATAAAAGAAGGCAAGTTAAATAAGAAGATTACATGAAGGTAGAGGGGAGTTCCACTGGACATCTTTCCTTCCTTTCTTTTTCCCAGCCAATCAGAAGCACTGCATCAAAGTCAGAAATGGAAGTCAGTGAAACAAATAAACAAGAGGATCCTGTCAGATTGTAAAAGGATTACAGCAACATCCCACGGCTGTCCAGCATGGGTCCTGTTAGCATACAAGCAATGATGTCTGCACTGAACCCTTCCTGCAGTGGACTGGGTCTTTGTTTCCTTTTGTGTCTCCTCTAGATCTTGTTTTTCCAGGCCTTCTAGCAATTCTATGAGCTACCCAATGTCTTTTTGGTGTACTTGTTTTCCATTCTAAATTGCTATAATTAGTTTCTGTTGCTTACAACTAAGATCCCTGTAGTATGCCTTATCCAGGCCCCTGCTGCACAACCCTGAGGTCCCCTCCACCTACTGACTGCAGAGGATAGGATGGGCCAAATGCCAGCCGCATAGTTCCTGACCCCAGCCACCAGGCTGCAGCCACAGTGGAGGGCTCCTCAGTCTTCTGGAGCTCTGAGGGCAGGTTGGAGGAAAGGAAGGACAGGGTTCTGCCTTTAGATCAAAGCACTATGGATTCAGAACACGGGGAGGCTGTGGAGCAAGCCTCCGTCTATCAGAGCAAGCCTCCAGCATGATCCAGTACTGCTCAGGTGAAGATGGACACAGCCAACACATTTCCTCTGCAGAAGAGATGTGACTCACAAGCTCTTCCCCAACCAGCTGCTCATGGAGGAACATGTCAAGAGCTTAGCATTGTCATCCACTGCCTCGGCTTCTTATGGAGGGGCAGCCATGTCCTCAAGCCATGTCCAGACTTCTTACCACACTTCGACTCCTAACTCCAGCACTACCAAGTACCCGCCACCTCTGCAGTCATCCCAACTCATCTTGACCAAGCCCAGCCTCACATCGTTGAGAACAGAAGACTTCAGCAGAGGAAGGGGCCTCCCCTGTACCTATTTCTCTCAGGACCTGGCAGCAGTAGAAGTCAGGGAGCCCTTTTAGAAAGGGGCATTTTTCTCACTTGCTTTCTTGCATTGTGATATCACCTCTGACATCTGTGCCTTGGGTAATCTGAGGATCAGTGCACAACCTTCAGTCCCGAATTTCCATGGAATATGAATTTTCTAGGCTTCACCTTGGACATTCCTCGCTTATATATCCCTGGCTCATTCCTACTGGTAAGAGCAAATTTCAGCAAGTTGGTGCACTTAATTCTTCCAGCTATTTCTCATATCCTACCAACTTGTGCTCATTTGTTTAGCCTCCCAGGACTATTCTGGACTACATTTCAGATGCTTCCAGCCACCTCCTCTTTTAGCAGCTACTATCCAAGTCTTTGTACTATTGTGCACCATCTGAGGTTCATCAAATGGAAATTACGAACCAGATGATAATTTATCATGGTTCCTTGGTTGCAAGCAACAGAAACAAAAAGAAGAACTTGTTGAAAGCTTAGCATGTAGCTCACAGAGGAGACAGGAGGCTGGAGAGCCAGTCTTAAAATAGAACTGGAACCAACGAAACTGGCCAACTATTTTGTCTGAGAGTTGCTGAGGAAACAAGTGTCATCCAAGTGTTCATTTCTGATGATGCAAGACCCTGTCTCAGGAGACAGTCTGAGTGCTCCAGCCTAGGTCATGTGCCCACCTCTTGGCTATGAGGAAAAGCCCCTTGATTTACTGTCCTACCAAGAGTCCACACAAGGAGAGAGGGTTAAGTCCACAATCAGAAATTGGGGTGCTATATCCAATAAAGGGGAAATGGAGGTTGAGCAATTTTTTTTTTAAATGGCCACTACAAGTACCTATGTTGCTGTACGTTCCATCAGCTCACCTCACCGCTGCAGAGACCACACAGGAAATCTCTCCCACACTCCCCTGCCTGGCCTGCTCCATAATCATATGGCTTTGATCCTGTTACAGTAGGTAGCTAGTCAGGCATGAGCCAGGCAGATGAGAGCTCCCACATCGACCCCACCAGGAATATCAGGTGACCACCAGATGATAATCCGGCAGTTGTCACACTGTCTCTCTAAAATAATAATTGGTAGCAGCTGGTGCCAGAGAAAGGCAGTTTCCCAATAGAGAGAAACGCCTGAAGCTGGTGATCAGCAGCTTCCCGATAAGATCTCAGGAGTTGTGTGAGTGAGCTCATGCATGTGCACTAAAGCAAAATGGCAGAGTTTAACTGGTATATATTCTCCTGGGGACATTCCACTGGTAAGGGAAGAATGTTTCAAGTGAGCATGCATACAACTCCAGTAAACACACTGCGCATGCTCCGCTCCCAAGTGCTAGCAGGCCACTGTGCATGCGGACAGCCCACCCCAAGAGAGGAATCAGTGGAGAAGGGACACAAGACGCCAGAAGCATGCCAACATATAAAACCCCAAGTCAAAAGGTCAAACCACACACTTGACTTTCAGATCACCCACTTGGCCCTCTTCCAAGTGTACTTTCCTTCTTTTTGTTTCTGCTTTAGAGATTTTTTTTTTTTTTTTTTTTTTTGAGCTGGAGTCTCCCTCTGTCTCCCAGGCTGGAGTGCAGTGGCATGATCTCAGCTCACTACAACCTCTGCCTCCCGGGTTCCAGCGATTCTCCTGCTTCATTCTCCCGAGTAACGAATTATAAGCACCCACCACCATGCCCAGCTAATTTTTGTACTTTTAGTAGAGACAGGGTTTCACCATGTTGGCCAGGCTGGTCTCGAACCCCTGACCTCAGGCGATTTACCCACCTTGGCCTCCCAAAGTGCTGGGATTACAGGTGTAAGCCACCGCTCCTGGCCTTTGCTCTAGAGCTTTTTAATAAACTTTCACTCCTGCTCTAAAACTTGCTTCAGTCTCTCCTTCTGCCTTCTGCCCGTCCGTCAAATTATTTCTTCTGAGTAGGCAAGAATAGAGATTGCTGCAGAACTGTATGAATTTGTCGCCAGTAACTCGGATACCCACCACCGGTAACAACCCCAGCGGCTTTTACATCAAGTTCCACTGACCCTGGAAGCTGACCAGTAATGGTGTTTAACAGGCTGCCTAGAAGAGTCTCCAGGGTGCCCTCTGGGGGTCGAGAGCAGGTATAACCTTTTAGAGGACCGGAACTTTGTAAAGGTTACTGAAAGAATGAATCCAACCAGACTGAGTCTCAGGGTATGACACTCAAGTAGGTGTCTGATCTTCCCCGTTGTATAGGCAGCATCATCTGCTCTGGAACCTGGAGAAAGAACCTGGGGGCTTCAAGGTTTCAGAGGTCATCAGTCCAGTGGCCTTCTGATTTGAATGGTCTCTCTCCACTATCTTTCCCCCATTCTCTGCTCCATTCAGCTCACTGGGCCATTAGCTTCCCCTCCCTCTAGCAGTGATAGCCCCTTGCCCCCAGGGTCCAAGGATGGAACAGATGTTGGACTTCCAGTGATACAGTCCAGGAAGGCTCAAGAGGAGATGCCACTGTGGTTAAAGCATCCCATAAAAGTGGCTGGGAAATCCTGGTCCTATTCTACTTCTGTGGTGGAAAGTTTACTTCTACACCCACTGAGAAAACCAGATTGTTCCTCTCTTGCTTGTAAGAAGTCCACAGGTCCTTTCAAATTTATTCCACAAACGCTTATTCAGCATTTACCATATGTCAGGTACCATGCTAGGTACTAGTGATATTGCATCTACAGCTTCGGGGGAAGGAGACATTAATTAAAAGAATACACACAGATGTAATTAAACTGTGATGTTTGCTATGAGGGAAGAGCATGAGAAGTTTTAGAATAGATGACTGCAGGATCTGTTATCTGCAGGTCAGGGAAGCTTCCCCTGAAGAAGTGATGCTGAGCCGCTATCCAAGGATCAATAGAATGAAATGAATAGAGGGGGAGATAAGGAAGAGTATGCTGGTAGAAGGAGCTGTGAAGAAGAAAAGTCCCGAAGGCCAGAAGAGTTTGTGGTGTTTGGAGTACGGAAAGACCTGGGTGCTGATGTGAGAGAGGGTCAGCACCCAGGTCTTTCCGTGGATGAAGGGCCTGTGGATGAGGGGCTGTGGATGAGGGGCTGTGGATGAGGGGCTGTGGATGAAGGGCCTGCTGGATGAAGGCCTGTGGATGAAGGGCTGTGGATGAAGGCCTGTGCATGAGGGGCTGTGGATGAAGGGCCTGCTGGATGAAGGCCTGTGGATGAGGGGCTGTGGATGAAGGGCCTGCTGGATGAAGGCCTGCGGATGAAGGGCTGTGGATGAAGGCCTGTGGATGAGGGGCTGTGGATGAGGGGCTGTGGATGAGGGACTGTGGATGAAGGGCCTGTGGATGAGGGGCTGTGGATGAAGGGCTGTGGATGAAGGCCTGTGGATGAAGGGCTGTGGATGAAGGGCTGTGGATGAAGGCCTGTGGATGAGGGGCTGTGGATGAGGGGCTGTGGATGAAGGGCCTGTGGATGAAGGGCTGTGGATGAAGGGCTGTGGATGAAGGGCTGTGGATGAAGGGGCCTGCTGGATGAAGGGCTGTGGATGAAGGGCCTGCTGGATGAAGGGCTGTGGATGAAGGGCCTGCTGGACCTGGCGGGCTGGGACTAGTGGGGATTTAAGCTAAACGGATTTAAGCAGGCTGCTAGGTGAAGAATGGATTGAGGGAGGAGAAAGCATTCAGAGAAGAGGCAGAGGAGTGGTTTGGACCTGGAGAAAGGGAAGTGGATGGATCTACGGGGCGTACCGGATTTGGAATTGAGAGGACTTGATAATGGATTGGAGGCGGAGGATTCCCAGGATTCTGACTTGCACACTTCTGTCTTTCGCATTGACAACAAATGACCCGAGTGTAGCCTCATTATGGTTGGGGACGTTGTCTAGTCCTCTTTGTTCTAGGTGCACAGTGAATGAATCCATCCTCAGTGCATGAATAGTTGCTTTTCTCCACCCCGGGGAAGGCCTGCAGGTCTCACATCCCCCGGGAGGTGGCAGAGCAGGAAAACCAGCCGTTCACTTTTCCCGTGGCCAGAAACCCACTTCCTGCCGCAGGCGAGTTCGACTCCCTGGGGGAATTTTTCCCACATTCCAAATTCCCGAAAACAGCTCTTTCCCCAGCCTTTTGGAACTGCTTGAGTGAAGGGCGTGACATGACCAGGGAACTTCTCTTGGGGGCCAAGGCCCCTGAACTGACTCAGTCATTTTGCAGGGAGGGCCTCTTTCTTTTCGGCTGGGACAGTTCTGCAGAGCTTCCATATCGCATGGCCGGCCTTCCGCAGGGCACGGCGTGGAATCGACAGGGCCACCGGGGCATTTCTCCCTGCTCTGTGGCTGCAAAGAGCGAGAGAGCCTAAGGGAGCCCTTCCCAGTCACATCCCGGGGAGGTTGTGGGGAGCCCAGAGAATGCCTCACCAGGAGTCAAAAAATAGGTTTACACATGGGAAAGCTGGGTTAGAATATGAAAAAGAGTCGGGCAAGGCCAGGGAGCGGGAGACCGGTTCTGAAAGGCCAAGGGCAACAGGCTCAAAATACCCCTGGAGGATGTAGGTAAAGGACTGGGATTTACCGGCTGGGTATGGTGGCTCACGCCTGTAATCCTAACACTTTGGGAGGCTGAGGTGGGCGGATCAGTTGAGGTCAGGAGTTCGAGACCAGCCTGGCCAACGTGGTGAAACCTCCTTTCTATTAAAAATACAGAAATTAGCCAGGCGCCTGTAATCCCAGCTACTCGGGAGGCTAAGGCAGGAGAATCGCTTGAACCCGGGAGGCATAGGTTGCAGTGAGCCGAGAACGCACCACTGCACTCCAGCCTAGATGAGAGAGAGACTCTAAAAATAAATAAATAAATAAAAATAAAAATAAAAAAAGACTGGGGTTTACCAAGAAATACGGCTCTCTGAGTGAGGAAAGAGCAAAACGAAGTCTGGCGGCAGATGAAAGAATAGAGAACAAGGACAGAGTGAGGAACACAGAAAGCTGAAGGGCACTTAAGGGGACACATTGCCATGAGGAGCGGAAATCAGAATCCAGAGCCATCTCACCTAATGTTGGTGATATGGTTTGACTGTGTCCCCACCCAAATCTCATCATGAATTGTAGCTCCCATAATTCCCACATGTTGTGGGAGGGACCTAGTGGGAGATAAGTGAATCATGGGGGCGGATCTTTCCGGTACTATTCTCATGATAGTGAATAAGTCTCATGAGATCTGATGGTTTTATAAAGGGAAGTTTCCCTACAGAAGCTCTCTTCTCTTGTCTGCCACCATGTGAGACCTGCCTTTCACCTTCCCCCATGATTGTGAAGCCTCCCCAGCCATGTGGAACTGTGAGTCCATTAATCGTCTTTCTTTTGTAAATTGCCCAGTCTCTTTTCTTCCTCACCCCTCCTGCTTCTACTCCTTCTACTTTCTGGCCCCTCATTAAAGAGTAGGAAGAACTAGTGGTTCCCAGTTTCAGGAACTTCAGTACACTGACCACACGTTTATCTCCCTCAACCTGACTCATACCTGAAGTGCCATAATTTAATTTCATAGCTGTATTAATCTAGGTTTATGATCATATTTTAGTGTATATTACATATTTGATTTTTTTTCAACAAACATGTGATGAGGATCTACTTAAATTATGAAAGGCCCATTCACCATTTAATTCCATCGCACATACTCTGGCAGGATAATACATTTACCTGTTATCAGTCATTTCCTCCTTAATTTTGATCCCTGGTTTCCATGTGTCACCTCTAACTGGTCTTGTGTAATAGATCCATACTTTGGTCCCCTGGTCAGGACTGCCTGATAGTGTCTGTCCTCTGAGTCTATTGGTAGACATTACCTGGACTTGTCCTTGACCACTCCTTGCCTTGTAGTTCGAGTGCTCCAGCCACCTTGCGTAACCTACAGTTCTCTGATGCATCATTCTGTATCACACACCTGCATCTTTGCTTGTTGACTCTATTGCCTGAGGTATTTCTTGACCTGTTGTATTAGTCAGGATTCCCCAAAGAAGCAGAACTTACAGAGTGTGTGTGTGTGTGTGTGTGTGTGTGTATGTGTGTATTTATTGAGACAAGGTCTTGCTCTTGTGTGTAAGAGCAAGGATTCCCCAAAGAAGCAGAACTTACAGAGTGTGTGTGTGTGTGTATGTGTGTATTTATTGAGACAAGGCTGGAGTGAGGTGGTGCAGTGGTGTGATCTCAACTCACTGCAACCTCTACCTCTTGGGCTCAAGAGATCCCTCAACCTAAGCCTCCTGAGTTCCTGAGTAGCTGGGACTACAGGCATGTGCTACCATGCCCAGCTACTATTTTTTTTTTTTTTTTTTTGAGATGGAGTCTTGCTCTGTCTCCCAGGCTGGAGTGCAGTGGCGCAGTCACGGCTCACTGGAAGCTCCGCCTCCCGGGTTCATGCCATTCTCTTGCTTCAGCCTCCAGAGTAGCTGGGACTATTGGCGCATGCCACCACGCCTGGCTAATTTTTTGTATTTTTTAGTAGAGACAGGGTTTCAGCGTGTTAACCAGGATGGTCTTGATCTCCTGACATCGTGATCCACCTGCCTCGGCCTCCCAAAGTGCTGGGATTACAGGCTTGAGCCACCACGCCTGGCCTTTGTTGTTGTTGTTGTTGTTGATGTTGTTGTTGTTGGTTGTTGTTGTTGTTGTTGTTGGAGATGGAGTTTCATCACGTTGTCCAGGTTGGTCTTGAACTCCTAGGATTATGCAGTCCACCCGCCCTGGCCTCCCAAAGTGCAGTATTACAGGTGTGAGCCACTGTGCCCAGCCCTGTATTTTCTTTTAATTATAGAAATTGCCTCATGTGAGGAGGCTAATCAGTCTCACAGTCTGCTGTTTGTAAGCTGGAGAACCAGGAAAGCTGATGATGTAGTTCAATCTGAGTCCAAAGGCCTGAAAAGCAGGAATGCCAATGTCCAAGGGCAGGAGAATATGGATGTCACAGCTCAGAGAGAGCAAATTTGCCTTCCTTCCACCCTTCTGTTCTATTTAGGACCGCAAGGGATGATGCCCACCTACATGGATGAGTGCAGACCTTCTTTACTCAGTCTACTGATGAGCTAATCTCTTCTGGAAACACCCTCGCAGACACATCCAGAAGTAATGTTTTATCAGCTATCTGCACATCTAATTGACACATAAAACTACCATCACAAATTCACTCCTTGTCAATTTGGCATCCGTATGGGTTGCATCTCCTTAAACCATACTTAGTCCCCAAATAAAAACAATAACAAGATCCTAATTCTGATTAACATGACATCTATCTCATACTAATTCCTTTCCCAGAAGAGGAGATGAAGCTCTTGAGTGATGTTTGCTGTTCTCCAGGTAAACACTATGATGTAAAATTAACTTAAATACAGATATAAAGTGAATACATTTTATATTACATAATAAGGGAGTAAGAGAAGAAAGAAAATGAAGGTATTTGCTTAAAATGTATACATATACACGAACATATAACAAAATGAGGAGGATATACTCATGTCAGTTACAGTCCTCATTTCCATAACTGGTCGTGTGATCATAACTGGTATTGATCACTACCTTCTTCTACTACCCGTTCTGTATTCCATTTGCCTTCAGCAAGCACTTCAGCTGGTCGAGGTTTGTTACCTGGTGGAGTGGCACAAACCTTCATACCTGAAGGATCTGGGTCATTCATAGTCCTGCCTGGATTGCACTGTTGTAGTTTTCCATCGACCTTAATCACAGGGTGTGGTAATACTAAGAGATACCCTAAGAGACCTCCTATATTCCATACATACTCTTCCTTACCTCCATTGTGGAGTGGAGGTCCAATTTCCCCTTTGGAAGTCTGGACCAGTCACCCCAACCAATACAGTAACTCCCTTCTTGGCCTATTGACTCAGAGGCATAAAGAGCCCAAAGAGTCTGGGTGGCAGTCTTAGCTTCAAGTTCAATTGAATCATTGTTGTGTCTCTTAATGGAAGCATTCCTCCCTCCAGAACTAAGACCTCTAGGCCAGCAGAGCATAAAATTGCAGGAACAGGAAGCAAAAATTTTGCTAGTGGGTCACTAGGGTAATGGCAAGTGGTGTCATTTCTATTTCCACCCCTTGATTCCTGGACCCTTGAATCTTGGCCCTCGGAGAAACAGCACCATGTATTGGATGCTGATTCAGAGCACATATAGCCTCCTGAATGGGCTTGCCCTGGCATCACAAGGCATTGCCACCTAGCTGGAGTGATAACTGAGACTTCAAAAGCATCCAGCTGCTTCAGGATGGTGGGGAATGTGATAAGACCAGTGAATTCCATGAGCATGGGTTCATTGTCACACTTCTTTTGCTGCAAATTGAGTTCCTTGATCAGAAGCAATGCTCTATAGAATACCATGATGGTGGAGGCATTCTGTAAGTCCACAGATGGTAGTTTTGGCAAAGCATTGCATACAAAGAAAACAAATCCGTATCCAAAGTAAATATCTCTTCTAGTGAGGACAGAACACTGCCCCTTCCACAGTGGAAGTGATTCAGTGGTAATCAATTTGCCACCAGGTAGCTGGCTGACATCTTTTCTTTTCTTTTTTTTTTCTTTTCTTTTCTTTACTATTTTCTTTTCTTTTCTTTTCTCTTTTCTTTTCTTTCTTTCCTTTCTTTTTTTCTTCTTTTGAGATGGGGTCTCATTCTGTCACTCAGGCTGGAGTACAGTGGTGTGACCATGGCTCACTGCAACTTCTGCCTCCCAGGCTCAAGCAATCCTCTCACCTTAGCCTCCCAAGTAGCTGGGACCACAGGCGTGGTCACCATGCCTGGCTAATATTTTGTATTTTTGGTAAGGAAAGGTCTTGCCATGTTGGCCAGCCTGGTCTTGAATTCCTGACCTCAAGTGATCTTCTTACCTCGGCCGCCCAAAGTGCTGGATTACAGATGTGAGGCACCATGTCCAGCCTCCTTGACCGGTTTTCATCCAGCCAATTCCTCCTCGTTTTTGGGAATCAAGTTAGTTGTCATCACCACCAGGAAGCCTTCCCTGACTACCCAGATAGGCACTTAGTATGTGCCATGCTCTATGCTAGATAGACACTGGGGATCCAAAGATAAATAAGTCACACTTCAGAGCCTAGAAGTGCTCCCAGTCTAGAGGATAGAGCAGTGTGGTAAGTGCTGTGATGGAGGTATGCACAGGTGCATGGGAACACTGAGGAAGGGCTCCCAGCCCAGATGAAGTAGGGAAGGGACCCAGAGGAAGTGACACATCAGCTGAGCTAGGCAACGGAGGAAGCAGGGAGGGGGAGAATGTTCCAGACCAAGACTTCGTGGTAAGAGCAATTGTAATACATCTGGGCAACTGCAAGTGGTTCAACATGAACTAAATAGAAAAGGAAGAAGTGATAAGAGATAAGTTTTACCCGTAAGCAGGGACAAGATGACAAAGGGTCAAGCTATGAACTTTGTCATTCAAAAGACTTTGGGCTTTATCCTGAAGACATTAGGAAGCTCCTTAAGGACTTTAAATGGGGGAAGATGGGATCACATCTATTTTAAATGATAACTTGCATTGGGCAGAATAAATGAGAGAGAGCAAGGCAGGAGGCAAGGACTCATGTGGAAGGTTATATGTGAAATGACCCTGGACTGAAATAAGATGATAGTGGTGGGATTAGGTGGGGAGAAGTGGGAAGATTCAGGAGACATCAAGGAGCTAGAATTGCCAGAGCAGAAAAGAAAACCATACAGGTTTCTAACTTTGGCACTTGGAAAAAGTGTAGTATTTTTGTCAAAATAGGGAACACTGGAGAGATCAGGTTTGGGGAAAAATATTTGTTTTGGGCAAGTTGAGTTTGAGGTTCTCTGGGATGTTTAGATGAGGTACCCAGTAGGCAGCTTGCTATGCAAATCTAGAGTTCATAAAAGCCATTTGAATTTCATGACCATTAGGATGGCTACTTTTTTTTTTTTTTTAACACACAGAAAATAACAAGTGTTGGTAAGGATGTGTTGAAAGTGGAACTCTTGTGCACCATTGGTGGAAAGGTAAAATGTTGCAGCCTCTGTGAAAACAGTATGGTGGTTCCTTAAAAAAATTAAAAATAAAATTATGATTTTGTCCACCAATTTCACTTCTGGGTATATGCCCAAAAGAATTGAAAGTAGAGTCTCAACGAGATATTTTTTTCACCCATGTTTATAGAAGCACTATTCACAACAGCCAAAAGGTAGAAGCAACAAGAGGTCTACCAATGGATCAATAGATAAACAAAATGTGTGTGTGTGTGTGTGTGTATATATACACACACACACACACACACACTAGAATATTATGTAGCCATGAAAAGAAGGAAATTATGATACATACTATAGCATGGATGAACCTCAAAGACATTATGCTAAGTGAAATAAGCCAGTCACAAAAAGATACATACTGTATGAGTCCACTTACATGAGGTACTGCTACTTTTTGTCCTTGAGTTAGAGAATAATCTAACTTATAGGGACAAAAAGTAGAATGGTGATTGTGGGGAAGGGTAGGGAAGGGGAAAATGGGGAGTTATTGTTTAATGGGTGATGTGGTTTGGCTGTGTCCCCACCCAAAACTCATCTTGAATTGTAGCTCCAATAATTCCTACATGTTGTGGGAGGGACCTGGTGGGAAATAAATGAATACCATAGTATTCTGTGGTAGTGAATGAGTCTCATGAGATCTGATGGTTTTATGAGGGGTTTCCCCTTTTACTTGGCTCTCATTCTCTCTTGCCTGCTGCCATGTAAGACATGGCTTTGCTCCTCCTTCACCTTCCACCATGATCGTGAGGCCTCCCCAGCCATGTTGAACTGTGAGTCCATTACCAGTCTTGGGTATGTCTTTATTAGCAGCATGAGAACAGACTATTACAATGGGTATAGAGTTTCAGTGTTGCAATATGAAAAGGGTTCTGGAGATGGATGGTGGCACTGGTTATACAACAACATGAATGTACTTAATGCCACTGAAGTGTATACTTAAACATGGTTATGATTTTTAAAAACCAAAAAATGGTTATGATGTTGTCTTAGTTCATTTTCCATTACTTATAACAAAATACCTCAAACTGGGTAAATTATAAGAAATGAAATTTATTTCTTACAGTTTTGGAGGCTTTGAAGTCCAAGGTTGAGGGGATGAATCTAGTGAGAGCCTTCTTGCTGGGGGTGCTCTCTGCGGAGTCTTGAGGTGGTGCAGGGCATTGCATGTAGAGCGGGCCAAGTGTGCTAGTTCAGATCTCTCTTCCTCCTCTTTAAGCCACCAATCTCTGATCCTCTGGTTCCTTTTCCCATTGGATCTGAATGCTGGTCTTGGTGGTTGTAAAAGGAGGAAAAGTAACACTGAAGGTGGCTTCGCAGTCTTGTAGTCTGGCATATCGTTTCCACAATGGTTTGAAATAATAATAATAATAATAATAATGCCATAGTTCCATTCCTGTGATAACCCATTAATCCATGAATTAGCTCCCCATGACCTAATCACCTCTTAAAGGCCCCACCTCTCAATACTGCCACACTGGGGAATAAATTCTGACATGAATTTTGAAGGGGACAAACATTCAAACCATAGCAGATGGTAAACTTCATGTTGTGTGTATTTTACCATAATTTCTTGAAAAAGCCATTAGAGCCACCAGTCTTAATTTGGAAATCTTTAGACTGTATAGGTGACAACTAAAGTCATGGTCTCATAGAAAGCGAGAACAGTAGAGGAAAACTACTAGTTGTGGGGTTGGCAGAGTAAAAGGAAGGTGCAAGGGGGCCTGTGATATCAGAAGGAAAACAGGAAGGAGTGGTAGCATCGAAATGGATGAAGGAGAGCTCATCTTAGGGTCAGAAGCTACAGACACATCAAGAATGAGAAGGACTAAGAGGAATCCTGTATTTAGCGACAGAGAGAGTGTTTATGACCTAGGTGGGGGCAGCCTCAGGGGAGAGGTGGGGTAGAATTCAGATTGCAATGGGGTGAGGAGTGTGTGAACTGAGGAAGTAGGGAAGAGTGCAGCATCCTGGAAGCTTGTTTATGACAGAGGGAGAGAGAAGATGGTGATAAAGACAGATGCAGCCGGCTATCCTAAGTTGATGACAAGATCACTAGCTTTGCAATTTGCCCCAGTGTCATGCTCACTCAAGCATCCTTTTGGATATATACATATTCCAACGCCCACATGAACATCTAGCCCACCAGACAGAGTAATGACTTGAGGAATCGGCATTCTAGTTGATACACTTTCCCTCAAAAGTTTGGTTAGCTCAAGGTTAGATCTGACAAGATCAAGTTTTTGAAAGTGGAAAGCTCAAGACACTGAACTGTTTGGAGATCCCCACATGCCCACACTGCACCTCTCTTCTATGTCTTTCTTAAACCATCCTCCCTCCATGAAATGTCATCCCTCAGACACACACAACTTGTTTTGTTTTATTTTCAAATTTTTTTGTAGAGACGGGGTCTTCCTATGTTGTCCAGGCTGGCCTTGAACTCTTGGGCTCAAGCAATCCTCCCGCCTTGGCCTCCCAGAGTACTGAGATTACAGGCATGAGCCACTGCACCTGGCCACAATTCGTTTTATTCTTACACATTCTTTGAGGCTCAGTTTAGTTTTGCTCCTGTTTCCCTCACTGAACAGCTTCTTGTTTCTTGCTCCCAGCATATGTGTAGATGGTCAGTAAGTGCTTATGGAATTAATGAGTAGATGGCAAAGAAGGATGATGTTGAAAATGCTTAATTAATAACAGAACAAAAAAATCCATTCTTTAATGAGCAGTATTTATTGAACATTTACCAGGCGCACACCAGGTATGACCGGTGTACAAAAAGATAGGGACCCTCTCCTTAAAGAGCATACCCATGGGAGCTCTTTTATCACACCTTTCATGGTAGAAGGAGAATGGTAGTTACATTTGGCCTCTGTGCTCTCCAAATTATTTGTTCATACTTGAGGCTGGCATATTGTGTACAATAAATCTTTGTTGAACAGATGAATGAGCCTTTATTATAGAACTTATAATATGATTTTTTAGTTTTTGTGTGTGATTTTCTCCTCCACATCATGAGCTCTTGGAAGCCAGGAACTATGCCTTACTCATGTTTGTTAACAGAATCTAGCACAGAGCTTTGTACATAATAAGTGCCAAAAATGTTTATTGACTAAAAGAATGAATTTCTAATAGAGGTAACAGCAATGCATACACAACCACACATACATGTAATTTACATTCTCTTTTTCCCCCAATTTTTTTTTTTTTTTTTTTTTTTTTTTTTTTTTTGCATAGGAAGCCAGGTGAAAAATCCATTTCTTGTTACTGGTTTTTAATGGGCCTGAACATTTCTGCGGTCATCCTCCGCAGATTGCTCTGGCTGTGGCAAACAGACTCTCATTGCATCAATTGAGGTTGTGAAGGATCTGGAAGGAAGCACATCAGTTGGGGACTTGGTGTCCTTGGTCCTCATAAAGCCTGTGACTGTGATGACACATAGCATTTATTTGAAAGGGCAGATGCTGGTTGATAGACAACACAGCTTTTCACCTGGGGCGTGGGAATGTGGGAAGTTTAGCTGAAGCTGCCCCGCTGAACTCTGTGCTTAACTTTATTAAATTCTCCAATGAATATATTAAATTTACCAATATGTACACAAACAGGAGATACCCAGGGGATGACTAGTCTAGATTTCGCCTCCTCTAGCCCTCTTATACAGCAACAACAAACAAACAAACAAACAAAAACTTCTCTGCCCCTTTCCATGTTTGTCCTGCCTGCAGGGGAAATGGGTTTGTCTAAGCAAGGAAGAGGTTTTCCAGCAGGGTTAAGAGGGAAGGATAAACATTTTAAATTTTGTTCCCCTTTAGCAATGGAATGCACTTGTCAAAGAACAGAAGACACACCCTCAGAGCTGCAGGAGATATCATTTCAGAAGTTGTGGATGTTGCCACAGGGGCTGCCATGGTGACTGTAAAACTGGTTGGATCAGAGCAAAGATGACAGCCCTTCCTGCCTGCTCCTTGGCCAGCTCAGCTCCCTGTGACCTTGTCCTCTGGGAAGCAGCCCTCCAGACTCCACACTTCCATGTTTTCCCCACCCTGGGTAGAAGCACTAATAGCTCATGATTCTTACTTCAGTGCATGTTCTTACTGCTCCTCTGCTTTGATGGGTAACATCAAGCAGATAGTCCAAGGTCAGCCAGCGAGGGAATGCCCTGGGTGACAGTTCTTTCTCCTGGATCTTCCAGGGTTTGGCCTCAACTCCATAAACAGCGATGGGAAAGCCTCACACTTCTTGATCTGCAGCGGGATTTCTGTTGAACCAGCCTGATTTCTTTCCTGCTCGCTTCAGGGGGTAGGGAGTTGTCCGAAAGCATATTCTGTTTTTCCCAAGAAAACGAGCTGGCTTCCTCTCCAGCTATTTTTCTGCTCTTCATTATTTGTAAATTTCAACTCTCCAGCCTCCAGCTACACAAATTTACAAACTATTATTAGTAGCTATGTGGAAACTTCATATTTGAAATGTTTTCTGATAAAAGAATGGGGACATTCTTTGTTAAAAAATTATTTCAGAAACACTTAGCTCATTTCTCCCTATTCTAGCTGTTTTCGTCTTTGTTTCCCAGCTCACTGCCAGATGCAGTCTTTTCACAGCTTTGCAAAACTGCTGTTTAACTTGACACAGTGTTAACAGTTATTAATCTAGGTGGTGGGAATATAGGTTTTAGTTACGGTATTATTTAGACTTTTCTGTAGCTTTTATATTTATCAGAAAAGAGCAACCATACAATAAATGGCTTTTTGTCCTCTTTTCACAGAGTTCTGTTGGTGGTTCTGTTGCTATCTCAGTTCCCAAGCTGTTAGCAGGACCACGCTGTTTCCTTTGTGTACAACAAGATCTCAGTGTTCCAGGGCGGTGTTTCTCCCACCTAACAGCCCAGACTTGCCAACCATTCTTGCTGGATTAGGAAATGAACCACTGATCCTAAAGATTAGAAAACAAAATAAGGAGATATAGGGTCCCCAAGGACCTCTCTATTTAACTCTACCTTGGATTACTAGCTTTGTTCCAACAACTTTGCTTCAGTTCCCAGAGAAAATAACCAGGCTCTTGAGGTGGACTGACCCCACTAAAGCCGCTGGGGCGGTCTGGACCAAAACGCCACATCATATGACATTTGAGGGAGTTGAAGGTACAGGAGGAAGGTGTTGATTCCAGAGCTTCACGTTTTATCTAGACTTGGTTACACCCTTGTTTGCCATCTTTTAGCAAACAAACTGCATCCCCGTATGCGCTTTCAGCGTCTGCATTTGGAACAGCAGTTCTCAAGCTCGTGTGTGTATCAGAATCACCCAGAGAACTTGTTAAAATGCAGATTTGTGGAACCTACACCCATAGTTTCTGATTCAGTAATAATGGGATGAGGCCTGAGACTTTGCATTTCTTTTTTCTTTTCCTTCCTTCCTTCTTCTTTCCTTCTTCTTTCTCTCCTTCCTTTCTTCCTTTCTTTCTTTCTTCCTTTCTTTTCTTTCTTCCTTTCCTTTCCCCTTTTCTCTCCCCTCCCCTCCCCTCCCCTCCCTTCCCCTTCCCTTCCCTTTTTTCTTTTCTTTTCTGACAGAGTTTCACTCTTGTTGCCCAGGCTGGAGTGCAGTGGCGCAATCTCGGCTCGCTGCGACCTCTGCCTTCCAGGTTCAAGCAATTCTCCCTCAGCTCCCAACTAGCTGGAATTACAGGCGTGTGCCACCACGCCCAGCTAATTTTTGTATTTTTGGTACAGACAGGGTTTCACCATGTTGGTCAGGCTGGTCTCGAACTCCTGACCTTAGGTGATCCATGCACAAGCCCAAAGTGCTGGGATTACAGGCGTGAGCCACCTCGCCCAGCTCAGGCTTTGCATTTCTAACAAGTTCCCAGGGGACACTGATGCCACTGACTGGGGACAACAGTTTAAGAACCACTGATTTAGGAGATAGGACTGGTGATTGTATCTTACCTGTGGGCAGGGGTGAAAATAAAGGTCAAGAGAGGAAGAGATGTGATGTTTTGTACAGTTCTGTGAGTTGTCTTTTTTTTTTTTCGAAGACAAGTTTGCTGTCTGTCACCCAGGCTGGAGTGCAGTGGCTTGATCATAACTCACTGCAGCCTGGAATTCCTGGGCTCAAGGGATCCTCCTGCCTCAGCTGCCTCAGTAGCAACTGGTCTCAAACCCTTAGGCTCAAGCACTCCTCCCACCTCAGCCTCCCCAAGTGCTGAAATTACAGGCATCAGCCACCACACCTGGCCCAGTTTTATGTTTTTATATATGCTTATAACTTAGCAGTACATGATTTCCATTACTCCGTGCTCCAGTAGCTGCGGGAGAGAGAGGCACTGTTTGGGAAGGGGCACATCAGTGTGTATCCCAACCCAGAAGCTATATTCTCTGCTCTTATAGTGACCCTGTCCATGCCCTGGTTGGAAATCAACTTGAAATTTACATCTCTAGATTTTTTTTTTAATTTACTAATATGTATCTCAAAATTTCACAGCACAACTCGTGTTCAAAGCCATGTTTTGGGGTGTCCTAATTCTACCTACCCATCTCACTTGCTGTTCCCATGGCAGCTGTGCCCTACCAACTGGTTGAGTGTCTGGTTGTCACCTGTCCATGACACCCTCCCAGCCCATGCAGGACCGCTCTCTGGGGGCTCTGCAGCAAGCCTCGATGCACTGTGGACCAGCTGGCTGTGTCCCAGGAGTTCTTAGGGACCTGGCTGTCTCCTGATGTGATTTAAAGTTTGAGTTATTGGTGACATTAATGGAACTGCTCAGGAAGTGGAAAATCCCCAATATATATGTTCTGTGCCCTTTTAGAGAAAAGGAAGAGCTTAGGGGTGGGGAGGAGTATTCTTTGATTTCATTGCCTAGTACATTTCCCAAAATGATCCCCAATTCTAACATTTAGGCCTGGGAGGAAAATTCCCAAATAAGTTGTAATGATCTGAAATCTTAGCCAGCGGGAGCAGAGGGAAAAATGTTGGTAATCTGCTATCTTTTTTATCACATAACAGTAAAACTTTATTTTTGCTATGAGACTTTATTTTTAGGGTGGTGAATAGTCTCTGTAGAGGGTGATGGCTTCATTTTTATCCTCTCTGTAAAATGGTAGTGCATTATGCACATACTATACTGCATTAATATTTCTGCCATTAGTCACTTCTCATATATGAGAAAGTTAAACAATATCTATCTTAAAATAATGTTTTGTCTTATGTTGTACACTTTGAGAGTGTTTTAGAAAAATCCCTCTGTCCTCCCTAATGTTACATAATTTTTTTCTGAATAATTAGACTTTATTACTTTTTCCCTACCAGAAATCTTAGATCTCGGGGCATTTTTTATGAATGATGGAGAACATTTGGTGCCTTATCTGGAGAGATAGAGAGATGTAACTATTGGCCATAGAAAAAAAAAATTTAAGGGTAGTCAGTGTTCCCTGGACTAGGTTTCATTTGTGTTTTAATACACTTCGCCATTAGATGGTAGCACAGTAATAGACATAACAATTTAGGGGTAGAGGCACGGTCTCATCCCCCATTTTAAATAAGATCAGAAAGGTCTAAGTTGGTTTAATAGAACCATCAGATGGTCTTTGTCAATCCCAACACCATAGATTTGGGCCTGGGACTTTGGTCCTAAGACTCTGTGGCAAGTCAGATTGTGGGTGAATGTTATAAACAGGAGCATTGGTTTCAGGTTGCCCTGTTACCTCCAGATCTGAGATAATTATCATTTAAGCCTAAGAATGCTTGGATGGGTTGGGGGTGTTTTGAGACTCCTTGGCACAGCTTTTGGCTTCTCTTTTTCTCCTCTCTCCTCCCCTCCCCTCCCCTCTTTCTTTTCTTTCTTTTCTTTTTTCTTTTCTTTTTGTTTCCCTTTCTTTCTTTCTTTTCTTTTTTTCTTCCTTTCTTCCTTTTCTTTCTTTTCTTTTTTCTTTTCTTTTCTTTTTGTTTCCCTTTCTTTCTTTTCTTTTTTTCTTCCTTTCTTCCTTTTCTTTCTTTTCTTTTCTTTTTGTTTCCCTTTCTTTCTTTCTTTCTTTCTTTCTTTTCTTTTCTTTTTTTCTTCCTTTCTTCCTTTTCTTTCTTTTCTTTCTCCTCCTTCTCTTTCTCTGTTTCTTTCTTTCAACAGGGTCTTGCTCTGTCACTCAGGCTGGAGTGCAGGGGTGTGATCACAGCTCACTGCAGCCTCAAACTCATGGGCTCAAGCGATCCTCCCACCTCAGCCCGGGAGTAGCTGGGACAATGGGCACACATCCTCACACCTAGCTAAGCTCTCGAAATTTGGATGTCAAAGTATTATTTTATTTTATTATTTATTATTACCTCATGACATAGCTACTGTTTATCCAACATTCAAATTAAATACATTTCTTTGAATTAGTATTGAATTTTCTCTTCCTTGTGTCTATACTTTCCTAAATTGATGTTTAAAAAACAAGCAAGGCCAGTGTTTGGCAACTTCTCTCCCACATCATTTGTGACCTGGGAAAGGGAAAAATGGCTCTTCTCCAGCCTATCGGTTTCGAGGGTCAGCTGCCCTTTGACATCAATGTCTTCCTGTCTCCTGCAGTGTCATAAGGTATCATTAACAGGAATTCTGTGTCCCAAGGGGACAAAAGAAAACCAGGTCAAGGGAACTTGCATGGAAACTTAAACGTTTTAAAGAATGGCAAATTTGGCTTCATTTAACATAATTGAAAGACTCTCTAACAGTGTTAGAGAGCTAATGGGGCTATCCATGGCTGATAGAAATAGAAAAGAATCCAACTCGACCTAGTTTCCATAAAGATAATGAGTCCAAGAAGAAAACAAATCTGGAGAAATAGAGAAAACAGAGCAGATTTGATTTACAAACATTTTCCTGTTTTTGGAATTACGATGATGGAGTCTCAGTGGGGCTCCAGGGGTCCTAGACTTGCCAGGGCAATTCATTCCACCTCTGTGGGACCCCTGCATCCTTGCCCCCAGCACAGTTAATGCTCCTTTAGGAGCTTGGCACTGCCAATCCCTCATTCACTGGGCCATTGCTACAGGATGTTTCACTGTTAACTCACAGGCTTCTCCCTCTTCCCCTACCCTCTCCAGGGACCATCATAACTGTCACAGTCAGAAACCGGCTCTCCACATCCCGAGTCTGGGGCTCTCACCAATCCTCCTAGTCTGGATACATCCCCACTACTGCAAGTAGAGTTGCCAGCCAGATGAGCAAAGACCTAGACTGCCTATTGGGGGCAGCCCTGCCTCAGTGGGCCACTCTCTAGCCACCCAGCCTGTGTCCCCATTCTGAGGAACACAGACCTACTCATCTCCTTCACCTGTTAGAAAATTACTTTTACTGGCCGGTCATGGTGGCTCACGCCTACAATACCAGCACTTTGGGAGGCCGAGGTAGGTGGACCTCCTGAGGTCAGGAGTTCACGACCAGCCTGGCCAATATAGTGAAACCCCATCTCTACTAAAAATAGAAAAATTAGCCGGGCGTGGTGGCGGGCACCTGTAATCCCAGCTACTTGGGAGGCTGAGGCAGGAGAATTGTTTGAACCTGGGATGCGGAGGTTGCAGTGAGCCAAGACCATGCCATTGCACTCCAGCCTGGGCAACAAGAGCAAAACTCCTTCTCAAAAAAAAAAAAAAAAAAAAAAAAAATTACTTTTCCTGAGGCCAGGTGCAGTGGCTCAAACCTATAATCCCAGCAGTTCAGGAGGCCGAAGAGGGCAGATCACCTGAGTTCAGGAGTTTGAGATCAGCTTGGCCAAAATAGTGAAACCCCGTCTCTACTAAAAGTATATTTAAAAAAATAAAAAGAAAAAAGAAAATTTCTTTTCCTAGAAAACAGGTGCTTCCTCCAGGCCCTTGGAAGTCTGTTGTCTTTTCCTTCAGCATACTTTTGCTGACTACCCCTGGGGATATTCCTAGGTGAAACGAAGCCTCTGCCCATCCACCCTCTTTCTATCGTAGCTCTGACTGGGAACCTTATCTTCCAGCCATGTCATATGAAGGATCTGGATATAGAAATATATAGCAGTATGATTTACTACATTTATAACTGCATGCAGTGCTATGCTGGTAAATGTTAGTAACCAGAGTTGCCTGGGGAAGGGAGAAGAGAAAACTCTAACTTGTAGCATTTGCTTATTTCCATGTGTAAATACTCTGGATCTGCATTTGGGGAACTCCTATGAAAGCAGTCTTGGCAGAGGAGGTAGTGGAGGAGAAAACAGGGCTGCATTCAGGAAAGAATAGCACTTCCAGAGAGCTGGGACCAACAGATGGAAGCCTCATGGCAGAGACAGCCGGCTGGGAGACATTCTAAATTCAATCAAAGCCTGGGGAGCTGAGATGGACGGGACAATTGTAACAGGGAGAGCCTGGTAAGAACTGTGTCTCCTGAGCTCTGCGCTTTCCTATAGGATGGGCATGGGAAGTGCTGGAAAGCCTCTTCTTTAAATGAATATTAAAGTGTTAATATTCTGGATTCTTGGCCCAGATATTTAATTTCTTTTATTTTCCTTTTTTTTTGAGACAGAATCTTGCTCTGTCACCCCGACTGGCGTGCAGTGGTGCAATCATGGGTCATTTGCAGCCTCGACCTCCTGGGCTCAAGTGATTCTCCCACCTTAGCCTCCTGAGTAGCTGGGACTACAGATGCTCACCACCATGCCTGGCTAATTTTTGTATTTTTAGTAGAGATAGGGTTTCGCCATGTTGCCCAGGCTGGTCTCAAGCTCCTGGGCTCAAGTGATCCTCCCACCTCAGCCTCCCAAAGTGCTGAGATTGCAGGCGTGAGCTACCACGCCTAGCCCCTAATCGATCCTTCCTTCCTTTCTTTATTTTTCCTCTAGGTGAATAACTTTATTAACGTTTGTTTCAAACTTTGTTCCCAGGCTTCTTCTGCTTAATTAACTGCAAAGAATGAATTGTGTATAAGCAAAAACTGAAAAGTGTCCAAGGGGCTTGGGCTTAAAAATATTAGAGATCTAGATTTTATCAGATCCATAAACAAAAAATTATTTAAAAGCAGTCATAATATAAAATAGCATCTCCCAGTAACTTCTTCAAGTTTTATCTTCAGAAGTTGATTCAATTCAGTTTGCCTCATTCTTGGAAGCCTCATCAAAATTCTCCACAAGACGTGGAACTTCATCATCATCATCATCATCATCATCATCATCATCCTCTCCAGTACCAAGTGGTGCTTTTCCATCCACAGATCGTTTGGGCAGAGCTTCAGCCAGTCTCCTTAAACTAGTCAGACTGACTGCAGTAAGCTGGTTTAAGACGCTGGTTAGCGTTTCTGTCAGCTGCTTTGTCTCAGCATGGCCTGTAATGGTGAAAGTGTTCACTGCCAGAGATGCCTGAACTTCAGGGTTGTTAAACTGGATCATTGTTCCTTGGAGTTTTTCCTGGTTCATGATTGTTTCTTTCATCTTGTCTGAGTGGATAAGGGGCTGCACGGGGGACTAGGGTTGGTGCTCGGGGGTCTTGGGTGGACCAGCTGAGATTAGGCGCATACACGCGGGGACGCAAGATGGCAGCTAAAGCCTTTCTTTTTTTTTTTTTCTTTCTGTCTCTCTCTCTCCTCTCTCTCTTTCCCCGCTCCCTTCCCCTCCTATCCCCTCCCCTTCGCTTCACTTCCCTTTCCTTTCTGTTGCTCTGTTACCCAGGCTGGAGTGCACTGGCATGATCATAGCTTACTACAACTTTGAACTCCCGGGCTCAAGCCATCTTCCCACCTCAGCTGGGACTACAGCCAGCCATGCACCACCATGCCCAGCTGTTTGTAAATTTTTTTTAGAAAACGGGTCTCACTTTGTTACCCAGGCTAGTCTTGAACTCTTGGTCTCTAGTGATCCTCTCTCCTCAGCCTCCCAAATCGCTGAGAGTATAGGTGTGCTCCACCATGCCAGACTCAGACACTTAATATCTCTAATGAGACTGTATTTTGTGATCTAAAATGCCCATAGAATGATCTAATACCTTAGAGTGAGCAGAAAAATTCTGGAGTCCTCATAATTTTTATCTAATGGCAGGAAAGAGCTTTCCTCATGGAATAAATTTTGAAGGAGCAGTGGGTAACAAAAATAAAGTTGCTTTTTGATCACGTCCCATGGGCAGTTCTGGTCCAACAAATAGATTTGGTGGTTAATGGTGAGCGCCAGGCCTCCTAAAACCAACCTAATCTTCAGGGTTCCTTGCTGTGGGCCTAGTGGGAGCAGAGCCATCTGGGAGGAGTGGGTGAGCCCAACTCATTCTGTGGGAGAGGGTGCTTCAACAGACTTGGATTGAGGTAGAGGCTGAATTTTAAAATGTATCTTTTAATAAGATGATATATTTGCAGACAGAGTTATTGCCCATGTCCAGACTTTATGGGACAGATTCCTACTCCTACTTGGTTTTTGTTGTCATTGTTGTTGTTTTGTTTGTTTTGAGACAGGGTCTCATCTGTTGCCCAGGTTGGAGTACAATGGCACGATCACTGCTCACTGCAGCCTTGACCTCCCCAGGGTTAGGCGATCCTCTTGCCTCAGCCTCCTGAGTAGCTGGGACTACAGGGTTGCACCACCACACTCAGCTAATTTTTGTATTTTTTGTAGAGACAGGATTTTGCCATGTTGTCCAGGCTGGTCTCAAACTCCTGGACTCAAGTGATGTGCTCATCTCAGCCTCCCAAAGTGCTGAGATTATAGGCGTGAGCCACCATGCCCGGCCCTCACTCCCATTGATGATTTGTGCAGAATCTTCTCCCAGCCCCTCACATGACTCATGAAGGGTGAGAATTTTCCCCTAAAGTCTCCTCCAGAAGCCCACACTAGAATCTGCCACACTAACCACATTTCATCATGTGATGCTTCAGAAGGAATTAGAATGAGTTATAGCCATGCTTGCAGGCAGACAGTGAGTCCAGTTTGGAGAATCTGACCCCAGTGACAAGTCCAGCTCCTTAGGGATTTTTTTTAATTTTTAGTTTTTTAAAGAGATGGGGTCTCACTATGTTGCCCAGGCTGATATAAAACTCCTGGCATCAGATGATCCTCCCACCTTGGCCTCCCAAAGTGCTGGGATTACAGGCATGAGCCACCATGCGCAGCCCTCCTTAGGGACCTCGATAAAAGATATTAATGGAAAACTGAATTAAGGTCCAACATGCTTATATATTTTGCCAGGTTTCTTGAAGCTCCAGAAGTCTTTGATTCTGTGTCTTCTTGGCTGCAGCACAGTCTAAGGGTCAGAATTTTTGCCATTCTCCAGGCGGTGTAATGTTTGCACTGTGTGTGTGTGTCTGTTCTGTGAGCCGCCACTGCCACCGCTGCAGGCTGCAGCTGGTGTTGACGGTGCAGAAGTGCTGAGTCACTGGCTGTTTGGCGACCCTTACATCACGTTCCATTGTCCTTTCTTCCTTTCTAGGCTTTGAGAGCCCTTTCAGTGTTTTTTGTTTTGTTTTGTTTTTGCCCAGGGCCTCTCCCTGGTAGGAAATCAGGGTGTGAAAACTGAGAGGGTGCTGGGGCTCCGGAACAAAGCTGCCCAGAAGGATAATGGGTCCCTGCAGGCTGCTGAGGACACCCAGCAACCCAAATTCACGTGCTGGAGGCACACCAGGGCCCTGGGCCAGCCCCAGCCGGCCCCAGAGCCCCAGGGTGGGCTCTGACTCACATTTTTCTGCAGCTCTCCCTGCTGTGCTGGTTTCAACTGGAGCTGAGGAGTTTAACAATCTCTTTATATGTTCTGAATCCAACGTTCTTTGTGCCCGTTTTAGCACAAGTGTAACAGGTGGTCCTAATTATCAGTGTGACATAAATTCTTGGAGAGGTAGCCTCTGGAGAGGGCTATACAGATTTTTTAAATGACTATTTTGACCCAACAAGCTTGTCACTTTATTACAGTTGTTTTGTTATTAAAAAAAAAATCTATTTATTATGGAAACATCGGGGAAAAAATAAAACATCATAAAGAATGAAGTAAAGGTTATTCGTATTCCACTACCCAGAGATGATCACATTTTGATATATAATCTTCTAATATTTTTTCTAAATATAGATTGATATGCACGTAATTTTACATAATTGGGCCCACATTGCACATTTTATTTAAACTGAGAAATATGCTGTGAATACACTCTTACGTCATTTAGCTATATTCTAGAAGTGCTGCAAATTAATGCAGTATGAGCAGAGAGATAAGATACATCTTGGATTGTTTTATTTGCTGTCAGTTCATTTCTGTTTGCAGGATCTTTCTCTTGCCAGAATAGCCTCATTTACAAGTCCCGTCCCTTCCTGTCCCTTCTTCCCACCCCTGCAAGGTAGCTAAAGCATTTTCTCAGGTAACCATCCCACACTCTCTCTGCCTTTTTTTTTTTTTTTTTTTTTTTTTGGTATATAAACTGTTTATTAACAGACAAGGCCTACAGACTTATTCATTCTTGGACACACCCACAGTTCAGCCATGGCAGCCAATGGTCTTGCTGTGCTGGCCTCAGACAGGAAGGCCCCAGAGGTGACACAACCCTCTATGGGCCCGAATCTTCTTCAGTCACTCCTGCTCTTCACAGAGTTTGTCGTCTGTTGGCTAGAATCTGCCCATATTTTCCAACCTTTACATACTTCTGTCTGTTCAGGAACCAGTCTGGGATCTTGTACTGGCATGGATCCTGCATAATGGTGATCACATGTTCCGCCTCATCCTCAGTGAGTTCTCCTGCCCTCTTGGTGAGGTCAATGTCTGCTTTCCTCGACACCACATGAGCATATCTTCAACCCACAGCCTTAATGGCAGTGATGGCAAAGGTTTTTTTTTCTGCCGCCCACCGATGCTGGTGTTGAGTACTCGCAAAATATGCTGGAACTCTTCAGGGATCACTAGAGACATGATGGCCGCAGAGGCAGCAGCGTGTAGGCCTCCTGTGGAGGAAAATCTCTGCTTTTTAAAAAATGCTTTCTGGGAAGCCCTAGGACCAGCTAAGATCTATCTGGCTCAGTAGTTCTCAATCTTGAGCTCACATCAGAATCTCCTGGAAGGCTTGTCAAAGGAGATTGCTGGGCTTCACCCC
This sequence comes from Macaca mulatta, assembly GCF_049350105.2. Classification (NCBI taxonomy): domain Eukaryota; kingdom Metazoa; phylum Chordata; class Mammalia; order Primates; family Cercopithecidae; genus Macaca; species Macaca mulatta. The sequence continues at coordinate 85,194,759 of NC_133406.1, read as the reverse complement.
TGGAGTTTCAGTAGGGCTGGGGTGGTAGACAAGTTCCCAGGCAAATGTTGCTCATGCTGGTTCACTACTGAGAACCACTGATTTGGGGGAATGGATGAACAATTTTCTTCCTCCAAGCCCTCTCCCAGTGTTCCTTGGCTACTTGTCTTTTTCCCTTAGAGCATTTATTTTGTCTCCAAATTCTTTGCTTATAACCACTCCCTATGCTGTCTTCTTGTGGTGTCACTCATGCATACAAAGGACAGAAATATTTTCTTAATGGAGGGCTGGAATCCAAAGGGTTCAAGGAGTCTCCCAGTACCCGTGAGAGTAGAAGCCAGTGTGATTTGTCCTTCCCTGTCACTGCAGCAGTCTCCTGAAGAGCTGGCTCAAAAGGAAATGCACAGATGCCCAGACTATTTGTTAAAGGAAATGACACATTATCCTCTTCCCAACATCTGGTCATTCCTGAAAGACAGTCAAGCCCTGATAATACCGTTGACTCACTAGAAGCCTGTGTCTTCTTTCCCGAGGGAGGTGGAGACAAACCAAGGAGGATAGAATCTATTTTTGTGTCGGCCCAAGGGGACGCCTTGGGGAGGGGGCGAAGGGTCACCCACATTGCTGTTCTGTTCTGGGAGCCAGGAATGCATACTTCCTTCCTGTCCAGGCCTGAGCAACAGTCTCTTTCTTAAGCCTCAGATCTTCCACAGAGAGCTGGAAAGATTTTTAAATGCCATGGTGGGCTGGAATGGCTGGACACCAGCGTAAATGGACTGATGAAATGGGAAGAGGAGATTTGGCAGGACACAGGGTATTGAGGTTGCAGCAAAGGCAAGAGAGCTGTGTTGGGTTGAGTGACTGTCATACTGTGCAGTCCAGGCTCAGAAGGACTCTGGCTGCATCTGGCTGCCTCTTGATTAGGAAATGCATGTATTTGTTTTCATCTCTAAGGCATCTTCTAGGGGCTAAATATGGAGAAAGAATAAGAGGGGTGTGAGTAGGGTGTCTGGTTAATTAACCTGGAGGACTTGCCCAGGTTGACTTTGCACAGGTAAGGAGAAGTAATACCCTGAAATCTACCTGGAGATCCAAGGGGACCCCCCTCCAGCCTCTCAACCAGTGGAGTAAGTGAAGCTGAGTTCTGAGAAAAGGAAGTTGTGTTCTCATTAAACTAATAGAGGGCCTCCTGGACTAGGGAGGGGATGGGGAGAGGTGGGGAGGGCACCTTTGCCTTTGGATCTAAGGGCATTTATTGTGCCAGGCCTTTGTTTTGTTCCAGCCAGGGCACTCTGGCAAAGGCATCCTGGGAATTTGGCCTGCAAACAGAAAGGGCATTTCCTTGTGTGGGTTTCCTGTTTAGGTCTGCGTAGAAACCCAAAGGATCGCTTGGCCTTATAAATCCTCTAGACATTACTGGTATAGATGCTCTGGCCGGATGCCATGGGAAAATCGCACAGAAATAGAAGAAAGGAGGAAGGCACATTTACTCTCAGGATGCTGGGTGGGTTTCAGGCTCCCCGCCTTCAGATCTATAAACACAGGAGGTTGGGCTAGAGGGGATGATCATTCAGGTCCTCTCCAGCTTTGACAATCTCAGGTTCCATTTTCCTCTCAAGGGTCACCAGGAGCTGGCACTGTACATCTCAGGCATGGGAGTCAGCTGAACAGCTCACCAAACAGAAGCACAAAGAAAATTTCAACCCAAAAGTTAGAAAGTTGCCCTGGAATATCCTTTAGGCTCCTTCTCAGAAAGGAGGTGCTTTTGAACTCTGGTATTTCCCAGTCTTTCCTAGATGCTTAGCATACTCCAAAAATCACAGCTGCTAGGTCAGGAGCATTGTGGAGTCTCGTGGAAGGGTTTTGGCACAAAGCAAGTTTGCAGAGCCGGCGGTGAATTAGGTGTTTGTTAGGAGACATCACCCATTTCAGGTTTCTTTTTTTACTTCCTGTTTCCCTCAATTTCTGTATATGTCAACTTGCAGTTTGGCATTCACACTTCTGGTTTAACGGAAGAGGCCATGTTTTTTTTCTTAATCTGTGGCTGAATTCAGATTCTCTGCAGACTTCACTTGGAGATTGACCAGACTTTAGGTCAGTTGGGAAAGTCATGGGGCAAAAACAGGATTTCTTATGGAGATTTCCTGTGTCAACCCAAGCTTTGTTGCAGTAAGAACATGCTCATCATCTTCAACAATGCCTCTTGTGTTAACTTATTTTCTCATTTATTTGCATCATTTAGAAAATGTGTTATATAGAACCACCTTTTTTGGGAGGCAAATAATAAAATGATATTGAGTAACATTAAATTAATTGCCTGTAGTCGGACAATGCAGCGTTCTAGTAAATTAATTATGATAGACTCACTTATGCAGCAACATTTCTCAAGACAAGATCGCCCCCTTAGAATTCAGCATGGCTGTGTCCTCAGTTCTCTTGGGTGCGAATTGTGGCATTTGTCTCTGAACCTCATACCCTCAAATATGTCCTTACAGATAAACACATCCGCAAAGGAAAATCACTTCCAAGGTCCCATTCTGTTATTTCTTTTCCAAATTTTGCTTTCATGTGTCTGAAATACATTCTTCTTTCTTCCCACCAACTCTGAGCTGTTTCTTCAATAATGAAGTGGGTGGAAGAAGAAGGAACATGATAGGAAGTTCTAAGCTTTCTGGATCAGTGCTCCTTGGAACACTAATCCTGAGAAATATGCTTTAAAAGGGAGTCCTGTGGTCACACAGGGGTGGGAAATGCATGTTTGCACTCTGCTGTGTTAAAAGCTCTGAAAATTCATGCAATAAAGAAACATGTTTGACTTTAGCTCAGCATTTCCCAAACTTACTTGATCAAGAAAGTATCTTTTTATATTATGTGTATAGCAGATACTAACAAATGGAGGAATAAGTGTTCTATGTGACACTTTGAGAAATGCTTCCTGTTGAAAAATAGAGTTCACTGTCTTATATTTAGTACTGGGGAAAATACATGTATTTACATTATAGTATAGTATATGAATATTTATAATATATATGTTGTATATGAATATATTATAGTATATGTTATACAACAAATATAAATATACTTATAGTGATAATAATATAAATATTACATATAATATATTATATAAAGTTTATAATTTATATTTATATTATAATATTAACATAATCATAATATTAAATATATAATTCTATATTACATTACATATAATTATGTATTATATGTTATATAATATAAATATAATGTGTATAATTATAATTTTATTTGTTTATTTTATTATTTTTATTTTTTTTGAGACGGAGTCTTGTTCTGTCACCTAGGCTGGAGTGCACTGGCAGGACCTCTGCTCACTGCAACCTCCACCTCTGGGGTTCAGGCAATCCTCCTGCCTCAGCCTCCTGAGTAGCTGGGACTACAGGTTCCTGCCACCACACCTAGCTAATTTTTTTGTGTTTTTAGTAGAGACGGGGTTTCACCATGCTGCCCAGGCTGGTCTCAAACTCCTGACCTCAAGTGATCTGCCTGCCTCAGCCTCCCAAAATGCTGGGATTACAGGTGTGAACAACCATGCCCAGCCTATAATTATAATTTATATTTACATTTCTAATTTACATTCATAATATTTATATCTCAATATTTGTATTATATATAAAGTGGAGGAATATATATATAACATATGATAAACATTCCCATTACATTTTCATATATACATACTTTATATGTGATATGGTTTGGATCTGTGTCCCCACCCAAATCTCATGTTCAGTTGTAATCCCCCATGTGGGAGGTGGACCTGGTGGGAAGTGTTTAAATCATGGGGGCAGATTTCTCGTGAATGATTTAGCACCATCCCCTTGGTACTGTCCTTGCAATAGTGAGTGACTTCTTTAAGAGATCTTGTCATTTAAAGGTGTGTAGCACCTCCTCCCTGTCTCTCTTACTCCTGCTCTGGCCATGTGAAGGGCCTACTTCCTCTTCATCTTCTGCCGTGATTGTAAGTTTCCTGAAGCCTCTCCAGAAATCAAGCAGATGCCAACATCACGCTTCCTTTACAACCTGCAGAATTGTGGCTAATTAAACCTTTTTTTCTTTATAAATTACTCAATCTCAGGTATTTCTTTACAGCAATGCCAGAACAGCCTAACATAATGTATATATACTGTATGTGTGTGCATATCAATAATGTACTGGAAATGTTGCTGCTCTTTTCAGAATTTTCAGGATGAACATAGCTATGAAAAGATCTTTATAGAAAAAACATTAGAAACACATCACCATTTCAATTGTGGCTATCGTTGTTTGGTAGATGACAGGTGAGTCTTTTTTTCTTTCTATTTTTGTTTCCCACAGATCTTCCACAATGAACGTGAATTATCTCTATATTAGATGCAAGAAACAAAATAAATTTTAATTTTTAAAAAGAGTCCATGCACGGCCGGGCGCGGTGGCTCAAGCCTGTAATCCCAGCACTTTGGGAGGCCGAGACGGGCGGATCACGAGGTCAGGAGATCCCGGCTAACACGGTGAAACCCCGTCTCTACTAAAAAATACAAAAAAATAGCCGGGCGAGGTGGCGGGCGCCTGTAGTCCCAGCTACTCGGGAGGCTGAGGCAGGAGAATGGCGTAAACCCGGGAGGCGGAGCTTGCAGTGAGCTGAGATCCGGCCACTGCACTCCAGCCTGGGTGACAGAGCAAGACTCCGTCTCAAAAAAAAAAAAAAAAAAAAAAGAGTCCATGCACAAGGTTCCTTTCATTTGGTCTTCATGCAGAGAAGCTATCAGATGCATCCTCCTGCTTCCTAGTCATTTATCTGAGCTTGCTTGTGGTTTATGGCATACATCTACTGAGGTCCTGCATGGCTGTTTCTGGAGCACACGCAGCTTCTTCAGTTTTAACAGAAAGTAAAGCAATTACCACATAGTGGGAGGATCAGTAAGTGCAGGAAATGGCCTCATCAAGTCCACCAAACTCAGTTGTTCCTGGATTGTGTGTTCAAGAAGAAACAGATTGTCTATCAGCCAGAATTTTTGGTTGCCACCAATGGAAATCTCAGTTGGAAAGTGGATTTATTGGAAATGTATCATATGGTTCAAGGAATCAGTGCAAGGCTGGAGAACCAGGTGATGAAATTGGATAAAAATCTAGGGAGGCCTCATGACCCAGCACTGTGGGAGGCCAAGGCAGAAGGGTCATTTGAGCTCAGGAGTTCAAGACCAGCCTGGCAACATAGACAGTCCTCATCAGTCAAAAAAAAAAGAAAAAGAAAAAGAAAAATTGGCCCGGCATGATGTGCCTGTCGTCCCAGTTACTTAGGTGGCTGAGGCGGGAGGATCATTTAAGTCCCGGGTCGAGGCTGTAGTGAGCTATGACCACACCGCTGCACTCCAGCCCGGGTGGCAAAGCAAGACTGCTTAAAAAAAAAATCAAGGGTGGCAAGGCACAGAGATAGTCTACTTGGCATGCTGCCATTGGTGTTCTCAATGCTGAGCACCTGTCATCATGCTGCTGGGCTCCGGCACCCCTGAACACTCATTGCTGCGCTGCTGCACACTCAACTCCAGCACAGCCACTGCCAAAACCTTCTGCCTCCCCACAGGCTTCCTGTCCTACTGGGGCCACTGATCAGCTGAACCCAGGGTAATATGCTGGTTCTCTAGCTGCTGGGGCAAAGACAGAAGCTCTCTGCCCTCTTTGGCTTCTGAATTAGGAAATGGAGTCCTGCCTCCCTTCTTTTGGATGCTTCTTTCCAAAGGGAAAGGATGTTTAAAGGCTTGGTAGCCAGAATGACCAATAAGCATAACATTTAGGGATTCTGTAAAGGGGCTGCTAGGATCTCGGAGGGGCAGGGGAAAAAGCAGCCCACCATGCTCAGAAGTGATCTCTTTTCCCCAGAGCAACATGCAGCATGGTTTTCTTTCTACTGGGAATCCTGAGATGGGAAATGTTCTGCCAGATTTCTTGATCAGTTGGTTGAAAGTCTGCCCCTCAGAAGAACTGACCACTCTGGATAAAAATTGCACTAAATAACAAAATAAGAATGACCATTTTTTAAAGAACCTGGGAGTCGAGGAATGATGCCCAGCTGGCTGAAAGGGCTGGGGTTTCTCACTCGCTCTGTCAGCCACACGGATTGTCTGTTGGACCCTGACCAGGGGAAATGAAGGGGAAACAGAGCACTTGACGGATTGTTTTTTCCTCTGAAGAACTTTACAGTTTAGGGACGCAGATGAAATAGATTGAGATTATCTTAGAGAAGGGCCCTATAAGTGCAGGGAATGAGAAAGGAGTGAAAAATGTAAACATGGATTTTTTAATTGACTTCCTTATTCGGGAACATCTCTTTCTGCTTGCAAATGTCCAAATGTTGGGGCTGAGTTCAGAGACTAAAAGATGAAATCCAAGGAGAGAGTCAGGGTGGCTGTGGCTGCTGTTAGATTCTTAGACACCAGACACGGACCCTAATCTGGACTGTGTGGGAGAAAACTGGTGGGGTTAACTACTTCAGAGTGTGGAGTCTTTCAGGTAGAACTGGAAATCAATGATTAAGAAATGAGAGGCCAGGCACAGTGGCTCATGCCTGTAATCCTAGCACTTTGGGAGGCCAAGGCAGGTGGATAATTTGAGGTCAGGAGTTCAAGACCAGCCTGGCCAATATGGTGAAACCCCATCTCTACTAAAAATACAAAAAAATTAGCCAGGCATGGTGGTGGGTGCCTGTAATCCTAGCTACTTGGGAGGCTGAAACAGGAGAATCACTTGAACCCAGAGGTTTCACAGTGGAGGTTGCAGTGAACTGAGATTGCGCCCCTGCATTCCAGCCTGGGCAACAGAGTGAGACTCCTTCTTAAACAAAAAAGAACAGTAGAACTAATATGGATCTGCTCACCTCAGAATAAGTGAAGTAGAATTTGAGAACCTCACAAAGTTGACCTTATGTAATCTTTGTATTATTATAATTTTCTACAGTGAGTTGCTTCTTGGTTGTCAGGAAATCTGCACAACTTTTTCATCATTGACTGGGGCCTTTTGAGGACTGTCTATACCATAGTCCCCACTTATTGATGGTTTCACTTTCCACAGTTACAGTTACCTCTGGTCAACTGCAGTCCAAAAATATTAAACGGCAGAGCATGGTGCCTCACACCTATAATCCCAGCACTTTGAGAGGTAGAGGCAGGAGCATTGCTTGAGCTCAGGAGTTCAAGACCAGCCTAGGCAATATAGTGAGACCCTGTCTCTACAAATAAAAATTAAAAATAGCCAGTTGTGGTGGTGCATGCTTATAGTCTCAGCTACTCAGGAGGCTGAGGCAAGAGAAGCACTTGAGCCTGGGAGTTCAAGGCTGCAGTGAACTGTGATCACACCACTGCACTCCAGCCTGGACAACAGAGCAAGACCATGTCTCAACAAACAAACAAACAAACAAAAATCCCAAAAAGATTAAATGGAAAACTCTAGAAATGAGCAATTCGTAAGTTTTAAATTTTGTGCTATTCTGAATAGCATGATGAAATCTCAGGCTGTCCTACTCCATTCCTGCCCAGGATGCGAATCCTACCTTTTTATCTACATGAAATAATTTAGCCATCTTGGTTATCAGATCTAAAAAACATAGTATATGTGACGCTTGATTCTATCTGTGGCTTTGGGCATCCACTGGCAGTCTTGGAATGTATACCTTTCAGATAAGTGGGGGACTGCTGCATATTTTTAGAGAAGGGGTTTCCAAGCTTGGGTACTTCAGTTGGACGAGGATCAGGAATATGCCTCCCAGAAATGCAACCAAGACAACAAACCAAGCACAAGTCTTTGGTATAATGTATTGTAGAATGCATTCTTGCACGGTGGATTGTATTCTTCCTGGGAATATATGCTAGAAAGAGAAGAGCAAATCTTTAGGAACATGAGAATGTTCTACACCTTAGAGAGTGCAGCTGTGTGCAAATACTCAGTTACCTGGAACTGAATCTCAACTAGAACCAAATTTCACTGACATAGACAAAGTTTAATGATCAGTGTGCAAGAACATCTGAGTCACGATGAAGGAAGAAATGATTAAGGACTCATAGGATCTCTTCAACTTGGAAGCCTATCCATTCCTAGGAAATTTGACACAAACCACATGGTGTCTCTCCTGTAACCCCAGCATTTTTCCAGGAAAATCTTTGAAGGAAAAAGGTCACAAAAAGGTAGACCGAGGGAATAGAGTGAAGACAGAGAGGCAAAGTGGAGGGGATATTCCATTTTTCTCTTCACCGTAGAGGCTGTTGATTGGAACAGGAGGTAGGAAGTGACTGGAATTTCTAGTATCCAATATAGGGATAGTGCATTTCACCTTTGGCTGTGTCCCAGGGTGAATAGACAGTGAAAGGGAAGCATAAGCCCTCACGAAAGAGCCTGATACAGCAAAACTGCTATAGGCCAGGGAGGCTGGAGGCAGACAGGGCTGGAGCTCTGTGAGACACTTCAGGTCTCAGGCCTGGGTCCAAGAGATGAGTTTGGACACAGAATGAACATCTTTGTTGTCAGTTATATTAAAACATGGTGTCTGGCTGGGCACAGTGCTGCACGCCTATAGCCCAAGCTACTTGGGAGGCTGAGGTGGGAGGATTGCTTGAGCCTGGGAGTTTGAATCTAGCCTAGGCAACAAAATAAGATCCTGTCTTTAAAAAAAAAAAAAAAAAAAAAAAAAGATGGTGTCTGTAACCAGATGGCTGTGTTTAATCCTAGCTCTATACCTCTTACTAGCAGTAGGATTTTGGAGAAATTACCTAACCTTTCTGTGCCTCTGTTTATCATTTTTAAAGGGCGATAAGGATATGACCTGCCTCATAAAGTTTTCATGAATGTTAAACACATTAATTCATGTAAAGTGCTTAGCACATAATAAGTGTAACCAAGTAACTGTTCAATAAGCATTAGGCTTCAATGTTATTATAGGTGGTTAGAATATGCCAGAACAAGGGTAACATTTTTCACCTACAAGGCTTGCATGGGACATCCAGGTAAACTTTCATTCAGATTAAGCTCAGAAAATGTCACAGCCATTGCTTTAATCTGACTGAAGTTGATGAAGCATCTCTGTGGTGGAAATATTTAACTTACATCTATAATATTAACAGATTGCTGGTGTTAAAATCTTACTAGTGGCAAATGCTTTGTTTCACTGAAGCATTTCCTAAGCAGTGGCACAACATGGTTGAAATGTGGCCATCCTGGGTCTTAGTTTTAAGAGCCTTAAGGCCGGGCACGGTGGCTCATGCCTGTAATCCCAGTGCTTTGGGGGGCTGAGGAGAGAGGATTGCTTGAGACCAGAAGTTTGAAGCTACAAAGAGCCATGACCATGCCACTGTTCTCCAGCCTGGGTGACAAAGCGAGACCCCATCTCAAAAAAAAAAAAAAGAATCCTTGAAAATGAGTCCTCAGAAATGAGGGGGACTGTAGTGTCTTGCAACATTTCTCACATAGGTGTGTCAGTCACCGGGATTTGGGGACAACTTGAGCATTTTAAAATGTATGTTTTCAGGTCAGGTGTGGTGGCTCATGCCTACGAGTCCCAGCACTTTGGGAGGCTGAGGTGGGAGGATTCCTTGATCCCAGAAGTTTGAGACCAGCCTGGACAACACAGTGGACCCTGTCTCTACAGGAATTTGTTTTAAAAAATTAGCTGGGCATAGTGGTGTGCTCCTGCAGTCCCAGCTACTCAAGAGGCTGAGGCAGGAGGATCGCTTGAACCCAGGAGTTCAAGGCCGCAGTGAGCTATGATGGTGCCACTGCACTCCAGCCTGGGTGACAGAGCAAGACCCTGTCTCATAAAAAATAAAGAACTAAATAAGTAAAATTTATGTTTTTATAGAATAAAACATAGTTCCTTAAATTAGTTTTTTTCTCAAACTGCGGCTTGTAGATTTTTTTTTTTTTCTTTATGAGATGCTGGTGCATTCCTGAAATCTGAGGAATGTTGGTATAACAGAAGGGACATGGGCTTTGAAATCAGACGATCCATATTCAAATTCTGCCTCTTCTACGGACTCCATGGGAGAACCTGGGTGAGTCACTCGGCCCCACTGAGCCTCGCCTTTGTCATTTGGAAAATGGTGATAATAGCTACGCACAATCTTGCTATAAAGAGTGCATGCAAATGTAGGGGCTCAGCAAAAGTTACCTCCCATCCTCTCACCCATTTTCTTCTCCCCTAAAGAAAGAGGAGAGGAATTATTCTGCCGTCTTGAATGAAAGCAAAGAGAAACTCAACTGAGATATTCAACAGATTTGTACTGGAGACTCGATGATTCAGACAGAGGTGTTGTGGTAGGCTGAATAACACCCCCTCAACTCCTAAAGATGTTCACGTCCTCATCACTGGAACCTGTGAATGTTATATGGCAAAAAAAGAATGTTGCAGGTATGAGTAAATTATAGATCTTTCAACAGAGGGATTACCGGTGAGTCCTAAATAAGAGGGAGGAAGAGGAAGATTCCATACAGAGAGAAGAGTAGAAGGCAATGTGGCCAGGGACTCAGAGACTGGAGTGATGTGGCCACAGGCCGAAGAAAGGAGCAGCCACCAGAAGCTGGGAGGAAAGGAAAAAAGCGAATTCTCCCCTAGAGCCTTGGGAGGGGCTCAGCCCTTCCGGCACCTTGATTTAAGCTCCGTGAAACTGACTTCAGGCTTCTGGCCTCCAGAACCATGAAAGAATATATTTGTTTTAGGTTTCCACATTTATGGCAATGTTTTACAGCAGCCATAGGAAACTAATACCGATGGTTGCTCATGACTGCAAAAAAATAATGTTAAGATGGGGTGGAAATGATTGTGCTTAGTGGCAGAAATTTAAGAACTCCCGAGCAAACATTTTGATTCTGTTGTCTAGTCCTTGGCTCCTAGGCCGACAGGTGTGAAGAAGAGAAAATCCCTTCTAATAGTATAGAGCTTTCACACTGTGGCTTGAAACCTTCAGTGGGCTGTGATTGACGTTTTGTTTGTTTGTTTTTTAAGTGAACTAGAATAGAATAAAAAGCCTGACACTCTATGCTGTTGTCATCATAAACCAAGGGCTTGCCCACTCTTTCCTATGTGAAGCCGTTGCACATGGTCTTCCATGCACTCTCCTTCCTCCTCTTACCACTCTTAGTTAAGTGGCCGCTAACATGCTCCCATGGCATCTTGTGCTTTCGTTATTATGGTCCTTATCACCTTGTAGTACATTATTAGCCACTCATTCAGCGAGTGTGCTTCTGGTCCTACTGTGTCTCAGGCACTTTACTGGGTGCTGGTCCTTTCCAAGTGTCTCCTCCTTGGACAGCCATTTCCCTAAGGAATAAGGTTTTTATTGTTGGGCTGTTTGTTTGTTTGTTTTCTGAGATGGGGTCTCGTTCTGTCGCCGAAGCTGGAATGCAGTGGCATGAACATGGCTTACTCTAACCTTGACCTCCCGGGCTCAAGCAATCCTCACACTTCAGCCCTTCTACCCAAGTAGCTGGGACTACAGGCACACACCACCATGCCTGGCTAATTTTTTAATTTTTTGTAGAGACAGGGTCTCCCTGTGTTGCCCAGGCTGGTCTTGAACTCCTGGGCTCAAGAGATCCTCTTGCCTTGGCCTCCCAAAATGCTGGGATCACAGGAAGGAGCCACAGGGCCTGGCCCAGGAATAATGTTTTAACATCTGTATCTGTAGTGCCGTAGGCAGTGCCTGGCATTCCAAAAGGTGCTTGAATGAGTTGTGGTTTTAGAATTATTCTTTTTTTGTCTGTTTTGTTTTGGTTTTTATTTTTTTGTTTTGTTTTGTTTTGAGATGGAGTCTCGCTCTGTCATCCAGGCTGGAGTGCAGTGGCGCCATCTTGGCTCACTGCAACCTCCCCCTCCCAGGTTCAAGCAATTCTCCTGCCTCAGCCTCCCGAGTAGCTGGGATTACAGGCGCCCACCACCACGCCCAGCTAATTTTTGAATTTTTAGTAGAGAAGGGGTTTCACCGTGTTGACCAGGTTGGTCTCGAACTCCTGACCTCAGGTGATCCACCCACCTCGGCCTCCCAAAGTGCTGGAGTTACAAGCATGAGCCAACGCTCCTGGCCTAGAATTATTCTTTTAAACAAATTCAAATGGTAGTTGCGGGCAAGTCATCTGCTCTGGCCCTGTTAGGTGTGGGACAAGACATTGCTCTATGGGAACTGGCCTGACAGGCGTAGGTTTTCTAGAAGCATGGTCATAGAAATCCTCTATTTGGGCTTTTAAATTGCAATCGTCCCTTGGTAGAGTTGGACACATTTTCTCTCTTCTCCAGGTCACCCTCCTGCCATAGCATCCTGGAACAGCTAGAGGAGGAATCACTTGACTGATGAAGAAATGGAAGGAGTGCTTGTGAACATTGGAGGCCGTCCTAATTGCAGGACCAGCTGGAGAAGATAGCCTAAAATAAATTTCAGTCATACAGGAATTTTTAAAAGAAAAGGATACCTTCCTTTCCTAACTTAGGCTCTTCTGCTAACTTATTGTAACATCATCAGGTCCTTAAAACATCAAATATGAGAGCCAAATTATATTCAGCAGTGTCTTAGGCAACAACCACATATGTATAATATAGACGATGATATCATGGCTGACTCAATATAATTACACCTTTGCTCATAAACCCTATCTTTCTTTCTAGGCATTCAAAGCACATGACAGACATTATCTTGTTGCTTTTCCCAGCACACTTGCCAGGTAGACAGGAAGCAAATATCATTATTGTCTTCATCTCATGTAGGTATAGACAGCGTTCCTGGGAACTATTTGCTCAAAGCCCCACTGGCAATAAGAGCTACTGGGAAAAAAAATGGCTAGAGTCCTAATTTAAAAAACAACTTCCTGCTGAGTCAACTTCAGGTCACAATGCTGGGATATTTCTAATTTCAGGCATTCTTAGACGGGGGCACAATGGGTTAGTTATTTTCCTTTATTTGCAGGGGTTTCGGAGGGAGTGAGATAGCAGATATAATCAAATTGATGCAACTATTGGCACTTTCTGAGTGTTCAGCATCTATGGGGAACTTCAGCATCTATTTTCTTTCCAAGATGGCAGTGGCATTACCGAGCATAGCTCAGTGAAGTACGACTGGCAACACAATCTGGAACATCAATATGATTCTACAATGTTTTGCCATTAGAGGCATTTCTACTGTCATTGAAAACATTTAGAGTTGTAGAGGCCTGAGCTCAAGTACCAGCTCTGACATTAACTGGTTAAGTACTTTTGAACAAGCCTTTAATCGCTCTGTTCTCATTTTTCTCATCCATAAAATGGGAACAATATTTACCTTCGTCGAAGACACTAAGGGTAAAAAGAGATCATATATATGTTTCATAAACATTGAAATTCTATAGAAAAACAAAGCATTACAAAGATTAGACCACTTCAATTACAGGCCCTAATACAGGTTATATTTTCTATCAATGGGGACTATTTCCAATGGGTCATCTGTGCAAAAAAGATGTCTTTAAAACTGTAAATTAGGCCGAGCATGATGGCTTGTGTCTATAATCCCAGTACTTGGGAGGCCGAGGTGGGCATATCACTTAAGGCCAGGAGTTGAAGACCAGCCTGGCCAACATGATGAAACCCGTCTCTACTAAAAATGCAAAAATTAGGTGGACACGGTGGGCATGCCTGCAATCCCACCTACTTGGGAGGCTGCAGCAGGAGAATAGCTTGAACCAGGGAGGCGGAGGTTGCAGTGAACCAAGATGGCACCCCTGCACTCCAGCCTGGATGACAGAGCAAGACTCTGTTTAAAAAAACAAAAACAACAACAACAACAACAAAAACTGTAAATTATTATCTCCCTGGGAAATCAGGAGAAAAGAAAATTAAAAGGAGAAAGGAGGCCTGGGGCTATAGGTCTATCAGAATGTAAGGAATGTGACAAATATGAACCCCGTGCCTATGTGGTGGAATTCAAGTCTATATACAATGTACAGCCCAGGAAGCTTGCAAAGTAAAGCTTTCTTGTGCCTTCTGGAATGTGGACCCTTTGTCCACGATCTACAAGGTAAAGAATTCCATAGGAAGTATATATTTAACTAATTGTAGCCAGAAATTAGATATGGGTAAGCCAGATTCCACTGTGCAATGTTATTGCTTCTTCAACCTAGATACGTGCATACTTTAACCCAAGCTCAAACCCTGAAGATTTGAACTCCTAACCTTTAAAACACGAGGCGGTTACTTTGATCACCAGGCATCCTGGCTCTTGTTTACTAGGACTGGGAGTTCTCCTCAGACAGAGCTCCATTTATTCCACGACCCCAGCAGAATAACACTAAGAAACCCAAAAGCACATCCATTTTGAAATAGTGCCTGTGGCACCAAAAGGATTCTGGAGCTCTGAATCAGTCCCTTACCTCATGGCAAAATTTACAGGCTTGCAGAGTTAAATGAAAATCAGATTGGAATGCAGGGACTTCTATTTTTCTGTAATGACATGTTGTGAGAAGGAAGGCAATTTTCTTGGACATTCCTCTAAAACCAGTGCACTTGCAGTGGCTTTTTTTTTTTTTTTTTTTTTTTTTGGTTTACAAAACTATTCTAAACAGACCCAGGGCTCACTGCCATCTCCGGGTGCCAGGACTCTGGGCCACAGGGGCCATTTGTCCAGGGAATATAATTAAAATCAGTAATTATTCCTTTCACTTGGCACATGTGAGCCTCTTCTCAAAGCTGTCAGAGAGTGGACTTTAATATCTCATTCTTTCTCTGAAGTAATTTAATGATCACATAAGAAAAATGATTCTCTGAAACTATAATCTTAGAATTTGGCTCCACCTCCAAGTTGAAAGAATTTTGTAAGGAAAGAAAGAGAAAACACTCAAGAAATATGTCTGCTCCTCACATCTGACTGTGAAAAGTCTATATACTATGACCTGAAAAGGAAAGATAAACATAGTCCATGAAATTCTGTGGCAAAAAGGAATGAAAATGTGCTTACGAAAAAAAAAACCCAAACTGGAACTGTATTCTCTGCAGGTTTAAAAGCAACCTTTGCCAAAATCTGCTTTCTGGAAACTTTCCTCTAAACCTGGCTGCTACCGTCAGCCTTGGCTGTGGGAGACAGACCTGGAAGACTATGGTTTGGAATATGTGAATGTTAAAAATCAGACATTGTTCCCTTTTCTTTATAACAACAAAAAGTCTTTGGTTTTGGCTATATACATGCTGGGTTTTCTGGTACCACATTGTTCCTTTTTTCACTAGAGGGATCTTGATATTTTTGTTTGTTTCCTTTTTGACCACTGCTCTCCCCTTTCTTACAATGCCCTTGAGAAGAAGCTAATGGGCTCTGTTTCCATGCTGAAATGAAGAAATGATCGAGCGAGTATGAAATGACGCGTGGAAGGCCACACAGCAAGTTGGAAAAAGACTCTGAATGAGAAACTTGAAATTTCCATGTCCTCCCCAGGTCTGTAAATCCAGTATACTAAGCTAAGTTTTTCTAAGACATTGAGGCCCAAAGATGGCTGTTGAACCACAGGCATGAAGTGTGACTTCAAATCAAGAGTCAACACTACGCGGAGTGACTAGATACAGAATGCTCTAATAAAATAATCATCACCTGCCGGGGCAGAGTTAAGCTTAAAATCATCTTACCGTGGATTATTTGAATTTATAGCATATTACATATAATTCAGATAGAACAGGGTAATGTTCAACCTAATCCCATCTATGAAAAGACTGCAGAACAAACAATAAATATAAAATACATTACAGGAACTGTGTTTCAGTTACATGTCATATGTCACATACATAAGAACAAGAATTAGGAAGCAACAGAATCAATTATTATTGCATCACGGGGAACTATGTTTTCAAGAAGCATAACTACTGAACTTGGAAGTCATTCTCTTTAACAAAAAACAGGTAGTCCATGTAACCTAACATATTACACAGCAGCAGCAGCAACTGAAAAAGCTGTTCCCAGGCAAAGGGCACAAGCCAAAGTCATTTTTGTGGGCTCTTAAGCAGATCTCGCTATGTTTCAGTGGAAGGTAGAATCATTCAAGAGGAAACTGGGAATGTGCAGAGATAGAACCACAGAACATCACAAAGAGCCTTCTTAAAGGAGCAGTGGTGGGCTGAGTGATTGGGAATGCTCTGCAATTAAAGGCATACCTGGTTTAACGTTTTTTTTTAAGAGATGAGGCTCTCACTATGTTGCCCAGACTGGTCTTGAACTCCTGGGTTCAAGTGATCCTCTTACCTTGGCCTCCCAAAGTGCTGGGATGCCACCCTGCCCCAGCCTATCTTTGCCATTTTTCTAACAGCATGTGCTCATTTCATGGTCTCTGTGTCACATTTCAGTAATTCTCACAATATTTCAAACTTTTTCATCATTATTATTTCCGTTATACTGGTCTGTGATCAGTGATCTTTGATGTTACTGTTGTAATTGTTTTGGAGAGTCATGGGCAGCACCCATATAAGAAGGTGAACTTGATCAATAAATGTGTGTGTTCTGACTGCTCCACCAACTGGCTCCTCGCACTGACTGGCTGTTCCCCCATTTCTCTCTCTCTCCTCAGGGTCCTCCCTATTCCCTGAGATACAGTGATACTAAAATTAGTTCAATTAATAACCCTACAGTGGCCTCTAAGGGTTCAAGTAAAAGCATTGCACATCTCTCACTTTATTTATTTATTTAATTTTTTTTTCAGACGGACCCTCACTCTGTTGCCCAGGCTGGAGTGCAGTGGCGCGATCTCAGCTCCCTGCAACCTCCGCCTCCCAGTTCAAGTGATTCTCCTGCCTCAGCCTCCTGAGTAGCTGGTATTACAGGCATGAGCCACCACACCCACCTAATTTTTGTATTTTTAGTAGAGACAGGGTTTCACCATGTTGGCCAAGCTGGTCTCGAACTCCTGGCCTCAGATGATCTGCCCGCCTCAGCCTCCCAAGGTGCTGGGATTACAAGTGTGAGTCACCACACCCTGCTCACTTTATTTAATTTATTTTTTGAGCCAGGGCCTTGCTCTGTCACCTAGGCTGGTATGCAGTGGTGCCATCTCAGCTCACTGCAACCTCTGTCTCCAGGGTTTAAGCAATCCTCCCACCTCAGCCTGCTGAGTAGCTGGGATTACAGGCAAGCACCACCATGCCTGGCTAATATTTGTATTTTTTGGTAGAGACAGGGTTTTGCCATGTTGCCCAGGCTGGTCTCGAACTCCTGGTTTCAAGCATTCTGCCCGCTTCGGCTTCCCAAATTACTGGGATTACAGGCACATCTCTCATTTTAAATAAAAAACTAGCAATGATTATGCTTAGTGAGGAAGGTATGTTGAAAGCTGAGATAGACTGAAAGCTAGTCCTCTTGTGCCAAACAGTTAGGAAAGCTGTGAATGCAAAGGAAAAGTTCTTGAAGGAAATTAAAAGCATCTCTCCATGGGACACATGAATAAGAAAATGAAACAGTCTTAATGCTGAAATAGAGAAAGTTTTAGTGGTCTGGGTAGATCAAACCAGCCATAACATTTCCTTAGGCCAAAACCCAATCCAGAACAAGGCCCTAATGCACTTTAATTCTCTGAAGGCTGAGAGAGGTGAGGAAGCTACAGAAAAAAATGTTTGAAGCTAGCAGAGGTTGGTTCATGAGGTTTAAGGAAAAAAGCTGTCTTAATAACATGAAAGCAAGTAGTGATGGAGAAGCTGCAGCAAGTGGCACAGAAGATCTAGCTGAGATAATTAATGAACAATAGGTTTTCTACATAGATGAAACCTTTTCTATTGGAAGATAATGCCATCTAGAACTTTCATAGCTAGAGAGAAGTCAATGCCTGGCTTCAAAGCTTCAAAGGACAGTCCGATTGTTTTGTTAGGGGCTAATGCAGCTAGTGACTTTAAGTTGAAGCCAATGCTCATTTACCATTCTGCAAGTTCCAGGGCTCTTAAGAATTATGTGAAATCTACTCTGCCTGTGCTCTACAAATGGAACAGCAGAGCCAGGATGACAGAACATTTCTTTACAGCACGGTTTACTGAATAGTTTAAGCCCACCATTGAGAACTACTGCTCAGAGAAAAAGATTCCTTTCAAAATATACCTGCTCATTGGTAATGCACCCAGTCATCCAAGAACTCTGATGGAGCTATACAGGAGATTAATGTTTTAAGCAAACACAACATCCATCCTGCAGCTCATGCATGGAGGTGTAATTTTGGCTTTCAAGTCTTATTGTTTAAGAAATACATGTTTTTTTTCTTTCTTTTTTTTGAGATGAAATTTTGCTCTTGTTGCCCAGGCTGGAGTGCAATGGCACGATCTTGGCTCACTGCCACCTCTGCCTCCTGGTTCAAGTGATTCTCCTGCTTCAGCCTCTCAAGTAGCTGATATTACAGGTGCCTACCACCACGCCTGGCTAATTTTGTATTTTTAGTGGAGATGGAGTTTCACCATGTTGGCCAGGCTGGTCTTGAACTCCTGACCTCAGGTGATCCACCCACCTCGGCCTCCCAAAGTGCTCGGATTACAGGCATGAGCCATTGCACGCAGCCAATAAATACATTTTGTAAGGCTATAGTGACCATAAATAGTGATTTCTCTGATAGATCTGGGCACAGTCAGTTGAAAGCCTTCTGGAAAGGATTCACTATTCTAGATGCCATTGAGAACATTCATGATTCATGGGAGAACATATCCATGTTAACAGGAGTTTGGAAGAAGTTGATTCCAACCCTCATAGATGACTTTGAGGACTTTAAGACTTCTTCAGTGGAGGAAGTCACTGCAGATGTGGTAGAAAGTGTAAGAGAACTAGAATTAGCAGTGGAGCCTGAAGATGTGACTGAATTGCTGCAATCTCATAATAAAAGTTTAATGGATGAGAAGTTGCCTCTTACGGATGAGCAAAGAAAGTGGTTTCTTGAGATGGAAACTACTCCTGATGAAGACACTGTGAATATTATTGAAATGATAACAAAAGATTTAAAATATTATGTAAACTCAGTTGTTAAAGCAGCAGCAGGGTTTGAGAGATTTACTTCAATTTTGAAAGAAGTTCTACTGTGAGTAAATGCCATCAAATAGCTTTGCATGCTACAGAGAAATCTTTCATGAAAAGAAGAGTCAATTGATGCAGCAAACCTCATTGTCTTACTTTAAGAAATGGTCGCATTTTGAAGAGAAGGTGGAGCGGGGGGCTCCTCTATTCCAGGGACTCTAAACCAAAAAGCATCAGAGTTTGAGAAGCCAGCAGCTCACGGTTCGGCTGAAGTTAGGAATGGGAGGCAGCCGCCAAGTGCATGGGGTTGGGGGTGTCCTGGTCTTTGGCTTCTCAACTCTGTCTTTCGACAGAGAACATGTTACGACTTTTCAGAAATAGGAAGGTTTGTTGATTTCTCACAGTTTCAGGAATCTGATGATACAGATGAAGATTCGGGCCCTACCACTAAGAAAATTTGATCATCTCCCCTAGAAGCTAAAAATAAGGCGATCTGGAAAGAATTCACAGGAAGATAGTGAGGACTCAGAAGAAAAAGATCTGAAGACCAAGAAGGATGACTTTCACTCAGCAGAGGATAATGAAGATGAAAACGAAGATCATAAAAATGTACACCAGCACAGCAGGCAGCATCTAAAGCAGCTTCTGAACAGAGGGAGACGCTCACGGAAGATGTGGGCGTGAGGAAGAACAAGAAGAGGATGAGGCACCCTTCCAGGAGAATTCCGGCAGCAATGAAGATTTCCTAATGGAAGATGATGACGATAGTGACTAAGGCAATTCAAAAAAGAAAAACAAAAAGATGGTTAAGAAGTCCAAACCTAAGAGAAAAGCAAAGAAAATGTTCAAACGCAGACTAAAGGCTACAGTGATGCCAAGTCCAGTGAAAGGCAAGGGAATGTGGGTCGCCCCACAGCTTCAAAGCCATCAAAGGAAAGGACTCCTTCTCCCAAGGAAGACAAGGAACCAGAAAGCCCGCCAGAAAAGAAAACATCTACAAGCCCCCACCCAAGAAATCTGGGGATGAAGGCGTCTGGGGAGGCTTAAAAGTGATGATGGTTTGGGGAGAGCTTTTAAGAAAAGGAGAGGAGAGTAGAGGAAGAGAGAAGAAAGGAGAAAGAAAAGAAAGAAAAAAGAAAAAGTAAAGGAGAAAAGAGAGGGAGAAAAAAAGAACCTACTTAAGATAGAACATGGTTTTGTCTACGGCTTGACCCATGGGCTTTCAGTGCTTTTTTCCATTTGTTGAAAGTAATGCTTCTCTCTTTTAAAAATAAAACAATTGTATGTTTAATTGTTTAAGTTACCTTTTTGTCTATTGGTCTCTTTGCCAATGCCCCCACCCCCAACCCCAGCTGCCCTTTCCCAATGAAAGCTACGTCAAATTAATCATGGATTGACTGCTTCGTTTTTTTATTTTTAATGGAAGGTATACCACAGTTGTAAAGCAGTAAGATTTGAGATGAACACTATGGAAAATTTGCTTTTTGCTAAACAATAGCAAGTTGAATAGTAATCAAAAAACATAGAAAGATTTTAGTTCAAAATGATTGCTTCTTCCTCTACTTGGACTTTAAAAAAATCAGTTGTCATCTAATATGAGTTTATTTGTCTATGTACACAAGTATAAATGTCTAAAAAAATCATGACTTTAAACTTCCACTGATGAGGCAGGTAAAAGATAAAGATGAATTCTGAACTGTTAAAAAAAAATGGTCACAGCCACCCTGTGATGATGGTTCATTTCAGGTGTCAATTTGACTAGATTAAGGAAACATACAAACCTCTAAAAGTGTTATTTTGGGGTGTGTCTGCGAGGGTGTTTCTAGAGGAGATTGGCATGTGAGTCTGAGTGGACGAGGTGGGGAATATCTGCCCTTTGTATAGGCAGGCACCATCTAATCTTCCAGGGGCCTGGAGAAAACAAAACAGAAAAGGCAGTTATGTTGTGCTGTCAGTTGGAGCTGGAATACACTCTTCCTCTCCTATCCTTGGACAGCAACTTCAGGCTGTCCAGCCTTTGGACTCCAGGACTAAAACCAATGGCTTCCCCTGTTCTCAGGTCTCTGACTTCACATTGAGAGTTACACCACCTGCTTCCCTGGTTCTGAGGTCTTCAGACTTGGACTGGGCCAAGCTACCAGCACCTCAGAGTCTCCAGCTTGCAGTTAGCCTGTTGTGGGACATCTGAGTATCCATAATCATGTGAGCCAATCTTCCTAATAAATCCCCTCTCATCTACCTGTCTATCTACCCTATTGGTTCTATCTCGTTGAAGAACCCCAATGAATATACATGCTAACCCCAACAACAACCACCCTGATCAATCAGCAGCCATCAATGTCTAGACCCTTCACCAGCAAGATTATAACTTGTTGAAGGCTTGATTATCATTAACAATTTTTTTTTTTTTAAGACAGAGTTTCACTCTCTCGCCCAGGCTGGAATGCAGCAACGCGATCTCAGCTCACTGCAACCTCCACCTCCCAGGTTCAAGCGATTCCCCTCCTTCAGCCTCCCAAGTAGCTGGGACTACAGGTGGATGCCATCACACCTGGCTAATTTTTTGTATTTTTAATACAATGGGCTTTCACTGTGTTAGCCAGGATGGTCTCAAGCTCCTGACCTCATGATCTGCCTGCCTCGGCCTCCCAAAATGCTGGGATTACAGGCATGAGCCACGGCACCCAGCCTATCATTAACATTTTTTTCGCAATAAAGTATTTTTAAAGTATGCACGTTTTTTAGACATAATGCTATTGCAAACTTAATAGACTACAGTATAGTATAAACATAACTTTTCTATGCACTGGGAAACAAAGATGTTCATATGACTCACTTTTTTGCTATATTAGCTTCATTGCAGTGGTCTGGAACCAAACCTGCAATATCCCTGAAGTATGCCTATATAGAATTCTTCATACCGGGAAGAGGACTTATTGATAGAGGAAGGTGTGGGATATGGGGCAATGTGTGTGACAGAAAAAGGTCAGTAGATGGCAATGAACCAATGGCAATGGAAGGATCAAGAAGGACCGACAGAGAGATTTCTGTCCATCATGCTTGTCTGAAATGAAAACCAGAGCCACATTGTGTATCATTTACAGCTTCATGTATGCATGTATCTGTCTAAGTTAACCGTTTATGGTTTTTTATGATGTTGGCAGAGTAATTTTACACTATTTGTATTGATTTTATAAAATCAGGTTAAAGCCATCTCTTATTATTAGAGATTGATACTTTTAGTTAAAGATGCAGGTAGAATGCATGCATTAACTCTTATTCTCAAGTTATTCTAAAGAATAATTAAACGGATTTTGAAACACAAAAAAGACATAAACCACAGGGACAAAGAGGAGAGGAGAAAGCAAAAACAAAATTTTGGATGGTGGAAAGCACTGGGACAAGTGATAACTGAATTAGAAGACCCGAGGGTGTCAAATTGTATAGCAGTGGTTGGGAAGCTGAGAACAGCCCAATTTACACTGAAGAACTCCCAAAGTCTTAGGAACTGGTAACGAGGTTCCTCTTAAAGTGAGGTTGAAGGTTAGTGAAAATTAGCAGATTAGAGGAAAGTCCAGTTAAAAAGCTGTTAGATGAATGAATGAATGAATGAATGAACGAATGAAAATGGTATATCTATACAATGGAATACCGTTCAGCAATAAAAAAGTTCTGATTC
Source organism: Macaca mulatta (assembly GCF_049350105.2). Classification (NCBI taxonomy): domain Eukaryota; kingdom Metazoa; phylum Chordata; class Mammalia; order Primates; family Cercopithecidae; genus Macaca; species Macaca mulatta. The sequence continues at coordinate 85,172,133 of NC_133406.1, read as the reverse complement.
ATGTTACAATATGTATGAACCTTGAAAACATTATGCTAAGTGAAAGAAGCCAGTCACAAAAGACCACATATGGTATTATTCTATTTATATGAAATGCCCAGAATAGACAGATTCATAGAAACAGAAAGAACAGTTGACTCTTGAACAACATAGATTTGAACTGCATGATTCCACCTATATGTGGATTTTCTTCTGCCTCTACCACCCCTGGGACAATAAAACCCAACCCCTCCTCTTTCTTTTCCTTCTCAGCCTTCTCAATGAGAAGACAATAAGAATGAATACCTTTATGATTATTCACTTCCATTTTATTTTATTCAATTTTTCATAGGTTATTGGGGTACAGGTGGTGTTTGGTTACATGAGCAAGTTCTTTACTGGTGATCTGTGAGATTTGGGTGCACCCATCACCCAAGCAGCATACACTGCACCCTATTTGTAGTTTTTTGTCCCTCTTCCCCATCCCACCATTCCCCCCAAGTCCCCTGTTGTATTATTCTTATGCCTTTGCATCCTCATAACTTAGTTTGCACATATCAGTGAAAACATATGGTGTTTGGTTTTCCATTCCCGAATTACTTCACTTAGACTAATAGTCTCCGAGCTCATCCAGGTCACTGAGAATGCTGTTAATTCATTCCTTTTTATGGCTGAGTAGTATCCCATTGTATATATATACCACAGTTTATTTATCCACTCAATTGATGGGCATTTGGGTTGGTTCCATGATTTTGCAATTGCAAATTGTGCTGCTATAAACATGCATGTACAAGTATCTTTTTCATATAATGAATCCTTTTCCTCTGGGTAGATATCCAGTAGTGGGATTGCTGGATCAAATGGTAGTTCTACTTTTAGTTCTTTAAGGAATCTCTATTCTGTTTTCCATAGTGGCTATACTAGTTTACATTCCCACCAGCAGTGTAGAAGTGTTGTCTGATCACCGCATCCACGCCAACATCTATTGTTTTTTGATTTTTTTGATTATGGCCATTCTTGTAGGAGTAAGGTGGTATTGCATTGTGGTTTTCATTTGCATTTCCCTGATCATTAGTGATGTTGAACATTTTTTCATATGATTTTTGGCCATTTGTATATCTTCTTTTGAGAATTGTCTATTCATATCCTTAGCCCACTTTTTCATGGGATTGTTTGTTTTTTCTTGCTGATTTGATTGAGTTCATTGTAGATTCTGGATATTAGTCCTTTATCAGATGTATAGATTGTGAAGATTTTCTCCTACTCTGTGGGTTGTCTGTTTACTCTGCTGACTGTTCCTTTTGCCATACAAAAGCTCTTTAGTTTAATTAGGTCTCAGCTATTTATCTTTGTTTTTATTTCATTTGCTTTTGGGTTCTTGGTCATCAAGTCCTTGCCTAATGTCTAGAAGGGTTTTTCCAATGTTCTCTTCTAGAATTTTTATAGTTTCAGGTCTTAGATTTAAGTCCTTAATCCATCTTGAGTTGATTTTTGTATAAGCTGAGAGATGAGGATCCAGTTTCATTCTCCTACATGTGGCTAGCCAATTATTCCAGCACCATTTGTTGAAAAGGGCGTCCTTTCCTCATTTTATGTTTTGTTGTTGTTGTTGTTGTTGTTTGTTTGTTTTGAGACAGAGTCTTGCTCTGTCGCCCAGGCTGGAGTGCAGTGGTGTGATCTCAGCTCACTGCAAGCTCCGCCTCCCGGTTCACGCCATTCTCCTACCTCAGCCTCCTGAGTAACTGGGACTACAGGCGCCAGCCACCACGCCCAGATAATTTTTTGTATATTTAGTAGAGACACGGTTTCACCATGTTAGCCAGGATGGTCTCGATCTCCTGACCTCATGATCCACCCACCTCAGCCTCCCAAAGTGCTGGGATTACAGGCGTGAGCCACCGGGCCCAGCCTCCTCACTTTATGTTTTTGTTTGCTTTGTCAAAGATCAGTTGGCTGTAGGTATTTGGGTTTCTTTCTGGGTTCTCTATTCTGTTCCATTGATCTGTGTGCCTATTTTTATACCAGTACCATGCTCTTGTGGTGACTATGGCCTTATAGTATAGTTTGAAATCATGTAGTGTGATGCCTCTAGATTTGCTCTTTTTGTTTAGTCTTGCTTTGGCTATGCAGGTTCTTTTTTGGTTCCATATGAATTTTAGAGTTTTTTTTTTTCTAATTCTGTGAAGAATGATGGTGGTATTTTGATGGGGATTGTGTTGAATTTGTAGACTGCTTTTGGCAGTATGGTCATTTTCACAATATTGATTATACCCAACCATGAGCATGGGATGTGTTTCCATTTGTTTGTGTCATCTATGATTTCTTTCAGCAGTGTTTTGTAGTTTTCCTCGTAGAGGTCTTTTGCGTCCTTGATTAGATATATTCCTAAGTATTTTAATTTTTTGCAGCTATTATAATGGATATTGAGTTCTTGACTTGATTCTCTGTTTGGTTGCTGTTGGCGTATAGAAGAGCTACTGATTTGTGTACATTAATCTTGTATCCAGAAACTGTTGAATTCTTTCATCAGTTCTAGGAGCTTTCTGAAGGAGTCTTTAGGGTTTCTGAGGTAAATGATCATAGCATCAGCAAACAATGACAGTTTGACTTCCTCTTTACTGATTTGGATGCCCTTTATTTCTTTCTTGTCTAATTGCTCTGGCCAGGACTTCTAGTACTACGTTGAAGAGGAGTGGTGAGACTGGGCATCCTTGTCTTGTTCCAGTTCCCAGAGGGAATGCTTTCAACTTTTCCCCATTCAGTACTATGTTGGCTGTGGGTTTGTCATAGATAACTTTTATTACATTTAGGTAATGTAAATGTAATAAAATTGTATGCCAATTGTAATAAAATTGGTATGCCTTGTATGCCAATTTTGCTGAGAGTTTTAATCATAAAGGGATGCTTGGATTTTGTCAAATGCTTCTTCTGCATCTATTGAGATGATCATGTGACTTTTGTTTTTAATTCTGTTTATGTAGTGTATCACATTTATTGATTTGCATATGTTATATGCCCTGCCTGCATCCCCGGTATAAAACCCACTTGGTCATGGTGGATTCCCTTTTTGATATGTTGCTGGATTCAATTAGCTAGTATTTTGTTAAGGATTCTAGCATGTACGTTCATCAAGGATATAGGTCTGTAGCATTCTTTTTTGGTTATGTCCTTTCCTGGTTTTGGTATTAGGGTGATGCTGGCTGCATAGAATGAATTAGGGAGGGTTCCTTCTTTCTCCATCTTGTGGAAGAGTGTCAAAAGGATTGGTACCAATTCCTCTTTGAATGTCTGGTAGAATTCTGCTGTGAATCCATCTGGTCCTGGACTTTTTTTTGTTGGTAATTTTTAAATTACCATTTCAATCTTGCTGCTTGTTATTTGTCTGTTTGGGATATCTAATTCTTCCTGATTTAAGCTTAGGAGTATTGTATTTTTCCAGAAATTCATCCACCTCTTCTAGGTTTTCTTTTTCTTTTTTCTTTTTCTTTTCTTGAGATGGAGTCTCGCTCTGTCACCCAGACTGGAGTGCAGTGGCATGATCTCAGTTTACTGCAACCTCCACCTCCCAGGTTCAAGCGATTCTCCTGCCTCAGCCTCCTGAGTAGCTGGGACTATAGGCATGTGCCACCACGCCTGGCTAACTTTTGTATTTTTAGTAGAGACAGGGTTTCACCATATTAGCCAGGCTGGTCTCAAACTCCTGATTTGATCTCAAACTCGTGATCCACCCACCTCAGCCTCCCAAAGTGCTGAGATTACAGGTGTGAGCCACCGCACCCAGCCTCTTCTAGGTTTTCTAGTTTATGTGCATAAAGGTGTTCATAGTAGCCTTGAATGATCTTTTGTATTTCAGTGGTGTCAGTTGTAACATCTCCCATTTCATTTCTTATTGAGGTTATTTGGATTTCTCTCTTCTTTTCTTGGTTTATCTTGCTAATGGTCTATCAGTTTTATTTATCTTTTCAAAGAACCAGCTTTTTGTTTAATTTTTTGTTTGTCTTTTGTTTGTTTCAATTTCATTAGGTTCTGCTCTGATCTTGGTTATTTCCTTTCTTCTGCTGGGTTTGGGTTTGGTTTGTTCTTGTTTCTCTAGTACCTTCAGGTATGACCTTAGAATGTCAATTTGTGCTCTTTCAGTCTTTTTGATGTAAATGTGTAGGGCTATGAACTTTCCTCTTGGCACCGCCTTTGCTGTATCCCAGGGGTTTTAATAGGTTTTGTCATTATTGTCATTCAGTTGAAAGACTTTTTAAAATTTCCTTCTTGATTTCGTTTTTGACCCAATGCTCATTCAGGAGCAGGTTATTTAATTTCCATGTATTTGCATGGTTTTGAAGGTTCCTTTTGAAATTGATTTCCCGTTCTATTCCACTGTGGTCTGAGAGAATGCTTGATATAATTTCAATTTTCTTAAATGTATTGAGGCTCATTTTGTGGCCTATCATATGGTCTATCTTGGAGAAAGTTCCATGTGCTGTTGAATAGAATGTGTATTCTGCAGTTGTTGGATGAAATGTTCTCTATATATCTGTGAAGTCCATTTGTTCCAAGGTATAGTTTAAATCCATTGTTTCTTTGTTGACTTTCTGTCTTGACGACCTGTCTAGTGCTGTCAGTGGAGTATTGAAGTCCCCCACTATTATTGTGTTGCTGTCTGTCTCATTTCTTATGTCTAGTAGTAACTGTTTTATAAATTTGGGAGCTCCAGTGTTAGATGCATATATGTTTAGGATTGTGATATTTTCCTGTTGGACAAGGCCTTTTACCATTATATAATGTCCCTCTTTGTCTTTTTTAACTGCTGTTGCTTTAAAGTTTGTTTTGTCTTATATAAGAATAGCTATCCCTGCTCACTTTTGGTGTCCATTTGCATGAAATGCATTTTTCCACCTGTTTATGTAAGTCCTTATGTGTTAGGCGAGTCTCTTGAAGGCAGCAGATGGTTGGTGAGTTCTTATCCATTCTGCAGTTCTGTATCGTTTAAGTGGGGCATTTAGGTAATATCTTGTCATATTACCAGAGTTGGTTTTCTGGTTCCTTCTCGCTTGGGTAGGCTCTGTCAGAGGGAAGGTCTAGGGCTAAAGGCTCTCGTTCAGATTCTTTTGTCCCATGAGGTGTTCCCTTGATGTAGTACTCTCCCCCTTTTCCTATGTATGTGACTTTCTGAGAGCCGAGCTGCAGTGATTGTTATCTCTCTTCTGGGTCTAGCCACCCAGCAAGTCTACCAGGCTTTGGGCTGGTACTGGGGGTTGTCTGCACAGAGTCCTGTGATGTGAACCATCTATGGGTCTCTCAGCCGTGGATTCCAGCACCTGTTCCAGTGCAGGTGGAGGGTGCCAGGGAGTGAAATGGACTCTGTGAGAGTTCTTAGCTTTGGTGGTTTAATGCTCTATTTTTGTGCTGGTTGGCCTCCTGCCAGGAGATGGTGCTTTCCAGAGAGCATCAGCTGTGGTAATATGGAGAGGAACTGGTGGTGGGCCCTAGAACTCCCAAGAGTATATGCCCTACCAAGGTGGGTAGGGAAGGACCATCAGGTAGGGGAAGGGCTAGGTGTGTCTGAGTTCAGACTCTCCTTGGGCGGGTCTTGCTGCGGCTGCTGTGGGAGAGTGGGGTGAGGTTCGCAGGTCACTGGAGTTGTGTGCCTAGGAGGATTATGGCTGCCTCTTCTGAGTCATGCAGGTTGTCAGGAAAGTGAGGGAAAGCTGTCAGTCACAGGCCTCACCCAGCTCCTACACAATCTGAAGGGCCAGTCTCACTCCTACTGGGCCCCTGCTAACAGCATCAAGTCTGTTTCCAGGCAGTGGGCAAGCAGGGCTGAGAACTTGCCCCAGGCTACCTGCCTCCTGGCTGTGAAAGAAAAAGGCTTTAGTTCTTCCCCTGCCTGTGGAGTCTGCATGCTGGATTCCCCCCTCCCCCGCCCAAGTTCCAGCCAGGAGGCTTCTCACCTGCTTCAAATTGTTAACAAAGTTCAACTGGAGACTTTCTTCTCCCTGCAGTGTTTTCCGCATGCCTCTAGCCACCCTCCCAAAGATCCCTGTGGTGCCATGCAGGAATGGGCTGCTTGGGGACCCAGCAAGCTCCCAGGGTCTTTCCTGCTGCTTCCTCTACCTCTATATTTTGCTTGACTCTAAATTGACTTAGCTTCAGGTAAGGTCAGAAACGTCTCCCGCAAACTAGACCTTCAGTTTCCCCAATGGGGGTATGTGCCTCAGGGGTGGAAGATCTCCCTTTCCCACTTCCACACTTTTGGCACTCACAATATTTGGGGTGTCTCCTGGGTCCTGCAGGAGCAGTTCACTTCCTTCAAAGGGTCTGTGGGTCCTCTTGGGATGCCTGGTTTATTTCTGCAGTTGTTCTGGAGCTAAAATTCATGATGTTAGCCTCCGCATGCTGCTCTGTCCATCCAAGTCAGAGCTGCAATCTAGTTCTGCCTGTCACTTGCCATGATGATCCCTTTATTTTGATTCACTTCCGCTTAATGAATAGTAAATATAGTTTATCTTCCTTATGATTTTCTTAATAAAATTTTATTTTCCCTACTTACTGTATTATAAGAGGATATTATATAACACATATATGTTAATCGATTGTTTGTTATCAGTAAGGCTTCCAGTCAACAGTAGGCTATTAGTAGTTAAATTTGGGAAGAGTCCAAAGTTATACATAGAGTTGCAGCTTCACAAGAGGTCAGTGCCCTTAAGCCCCATGTTGCTCCAGGGTCAACTGTAGATTAATGGTTGCCTGGGACTGGGAGAGGGGAGAATGATGAGTTTCTTCTAATGAGTATGGGTTTCCTTTTGGAGATAAAAAAAATTCTAAAATTGATTGTGGTGATGGGTGCAAAACCCTGAATACTAAAAACGATTAAATTAAATAATTGATTATTGTTTTAAATAAGAAAACGCTAAACCCATCAAAAAATGAGCCAAAGGTCTGGGTGTGGTGGCTCACGCCTGTAATCCCAGCACTTTGGGAGGCCAAGGCAGGTGGATCACCAGAGGTCAGGAGTTTGAGACCAGCCTGACCAGCATGGTGAAACCCTGCCTCTACTAAAAAAAAGAAAAAGAAAAACAAACAAAACGAAACACACACACACACACACACACAAAATTACCTGGGCATGGTGGCACATGTTTATAATCCCAGCTACTTGGGAGGCCGAGGCAGGAGAATCGCTTGAACCCGGGAGGTGGAAGTTGAAGTGAGCTGAGATCAAGCCATTGCACTCCAGCCTGGGCAACAAGAATGAAACTCTGTCTCAAAAAAAAAAAAAAAAAAAATGAACCAAAGATCTTAACAAACACCTCACCATAGAAGATACACAGATGGCAAATAAGCATATGAAAAGATGCTCAACATCATACTTCATCAGGGAAATGTAAATTTAAACAGCGAGACACCACTACACACCTATTAGAATGGCTCAAAACCCAGAACACTGACAACACCAAATGCTGATGAGGATGTGGAGCAACAGGAATGCTTACTCTTTGCTAGTGGGAATGCAAAATGTTTCAGCCACTTTGAAAGACAGTTTGGCAGTTTCTTACAAAATGCAACATATTCTTAACATACAGTCCAGCACTTACACTCCTTGGTATTTACCCAAGTAAGTTAAAAAAATTATGTCCACACAAAACCTGCACACAGGTGTTGATTTATTCATAGTTGCCAAAATTCAGAGGCAACCAAATGTCATTTGGTAGGTGAATGGATAAATAAACTGGTACATCCAGACAATGGGATATTATTCAGCACTGGAAGGAAATGAGATAACAAACTGGGAAAAGACATAGAGGAAAGTTAAGTGCATGTTACTAAGTGAAAGAAGCCAATCTGAAAGGCTATAGGCTAACTCTAAAAATATGACATTTTGGAAAAGGCAAAACTATGGAGACAGTAAAAAATCATTGATCATTGTGGGGGAGGGAGGGATAAAACACAGAACACGGAGGACTTTTAGGGCAGCGAAACTGCTCTGTATGACACTATAATGGTGGATGTCATCATACATTTTTTTCAAACCCATAGAAAGTAAGATACCAAGAGTGAACCCTAATGTAAACTCTGGACTTTGTGTCATAGTGATGTGTCAATGTAGGTTCATCAGTTATAAGAAATGTACCAATCTGGTGGAAGATGTTGATAGTAGGAAAGGATATGCATGTGCAGGGATAGAAGATATATGGGAACTCCGTATCTATTCAGTCTTTTTTTTTTTTTTTTTTTTTTTGAGATAGGATCTCACTCTGTCACTCAGGCTGAAGTGCAGTGGCTCAATCACAGCTTACTGCAGCCTTGACATCCTGGGCTCAAGTGATCCTCCTGCCTCAGCCTCCCAAGTAGCTGGGATCACAGGCACGTGCCACCATGCCCAGCTAATTTTTTTGATTTTTAGTAGAGATGGGATCTTGCTATGCTGCCTAGGCTGGTCTCAAATTCCTAGGGTCCAGCGATTCACCTGCCTCGGCCTCCTAAAGTGTTGGGATTACAGGCGTGAGCCACTGTGCCTGGCCTCCATTCATTTTTGCTATGAACCTAAACTGCTCTAAAAAGTAAAGCCTATTTAAGAAAATTAACTAAATGAAAGAGAAAAGGGAGCTGATATAGCCCCTGCCCTAATGGAGTATACTTACTAGTATGTATTATTCTTGAAAAGAAAAAAATCCATAAATATTTTTAAAACATTTTTAAAAGTTGATTCTAAAACTCATTGCACTGGGTGAGGGCATACCAGACAAGCAGTCTCCTTACAAAACAGTGCCCAATACACCCTGTTCCTGCCCAGGTACACTACAGGGGACCCTTATAGTGCTGTGCCCTTCATCTAGTTAACTGAGAGTAGGGATGGCTTTGAGAGCATCCAACTATACAGAATAAAAAGGGTCTTTGCACTGGAGGCTCTTAAGAGAAGTCAAGCACAAATCCATTGTTTTATAAATGAAAATACTGGAGCTCAGAGAAATTAACTAAAGGTAGAAAGACTTCAGTGGTAGAATGTGTTTTTGATGCATTATCTCACAAAAACCTTAAGAAGTTGGTGATATTAATGTCCCTGATTTAGAGAGGAAGGAAATGAGAGGCTAAGAAATTTGTTCACGTTTCCACAGCTATTTAAGTGACAGAATCAACTGTAACTCCAGAGCATATTATCTGACCTCTATGCTAGAGTTCTCCTTGAGCACTTCTTTTCACAAAATGAATCTACTTGGTGATTGTATTATTACTTGATCATTTGTTTTGAATTTTAGTCCTTGGAGAAGTTCATTGTTTTCTTTGGTTTGTTTTCTAGGATTCCTTTTCAGAACAAATCATTCTACTTCATAGTGCTATAACAGTCCTCTCATTAAAGGAACTATAATTTTTTTTCTATCACAGCATTCTAAAGCTTCAATGCCAACAGCCGCTCCAACCACCCCTTTATACATGTCCCAAATGTATAACCTAAAAGGACTTATGTGAAAATCTGAAGTTTCATTCATTTGTTTATTTATTACTTCATTCAGCAATGTTTATTGAGCACTTGTTGTAAGATAGGCCTTGGGTATACAATGAATATAACAGACATGATCCTTGCAGCTATGGAGCCTGTAGTCTAAGGGAGGAAGATAGACATTAAAAAAGCACAACCAATACTTAGAATTATAAGCCACATCAAGCGCTATGAGGAAAATAAATGGAAAACCATAAGAGACTACAAGAGAGTACTGGATTTCGATTGGGAGACCAAGAAAGGCCTCTTTGAAAAAATGATGAGCCAAGGCCATCAGGATGAGTAAGTGTCAGAAAGGCGAGGTTTAGGTGGAAGGTTATAGGGTGGGGCACATGCAGCATTTCAGGAAAATGAATTGCATACGTGAAAGATCCAAGACAAGATGGTGTTTGCATGGTTAAGAACCGAAAACAACTTAATGTGGCTAGAGCGTAGTAAGTGAGGAGCGTGGTAGGAGATGAGTTTGGAGATTTAAACTTAAATCTGATCATGCAGGTGCTTGCAGTCCATATAAGGACTTCTTCTTATATGAGATGAGGGAAATGGGCTTCTCTACTCTCTGGTCCCACCAGAAAATTTTCAGAACATTTTTCACGAAAATAAATTCTCTTCAGAGGAACCAGGTGGGTATCTGAACTTCCTTTGAAGTAGGCGTTTGCCTTTACCACAGGACACTCGGAAGTCTGAACCTTTTAGTCACTAACCATATAAGGATCCTTATCAGGCTTAAACTATGTTTTAAAGATCTCTCTGGCCACCATAGTGAGTATAAGAGGGAGGGACAGGAAAAGAGGATGGGATGGTGTGTAGCAATTGAGTTGCAGTAGTCCATCTGAGAGAGAATAAGGACTTGGAGATGGAGAAATAGGAAAAGACTTGAGAAATATTTTGAAAGTGGAATCAGTAGTATTTGGTAATGGGCTGGCTGTTATAAGCAAAGGAGAGGGCATTTGAAAAGATGACTCCTAGGTTTGTGGCTTTAGCAAATGAACAGATGGTAGTAATATATATTTAGATAAGGAAGATGGGAGGAGGAAGATCAAGGGTTCGGGTTTGGACAAGTTAAATTTGAGTTGCCTCTGAGATATGTGAGTAGGCAGTTGGCTATACAAGCCTGGAGATCAGAAAACAAAGGTCTGGACTAGAGATTAAAATGTGGGCATTAACAGCATTTTGGTGATATTTAAAGCCACAGGACTGGTCTGGGCGCAGTGGCTCACTCCTGTAATCCCAACACTTTGGGAGGCTGAGATGGGCAGATTACTTGTGGTCAGAAGTTCAAGACCAGCCTAGCCAACAGGGAAAAACTCCATCTCTACTAAAAATACAAAAATTATCTGGGCATAGTGGCTCACGCCTGTAATCCCAGCCACTCGGGAGGCTGAGGCAGGAGAATCACTTCAACCCAGGAGGTGGAGGTTGCAGTGAGCCAAGATCACACCACTGTACTCCAGCCTGGGCGACAGAGCATGACTCTGTCTCAAAAAATAAAATAACATAAAATGAAATAAAAATAAAACTACAGGACTGAATGAGATTACTTGGGGGAAAGTGTAGAGAGAAGAAAGAAACAGGCTCCGGAAGGAGTGCCGAGTGGTCTCTAATACATGGAGACAGAGGAGAGGAGATAGGGTTAGCTGTGAGACTTAGATTAGCCTGGACATGGGAGAAAGGAGAGGACGGCATGGTGACAAAAAGACCAAGGGGAGAGTGTTTCAATAAAGGTGCAAGCAACTATGCCTAATGCTTCTGAGAGGTTAAAGTGAGGTTGGGAACGTGTCTACTGTATTTGGTATTGTTGCAGTAGTGTGCTGAAACTGACTCCCATCAGTGCAGAGAATCTATGTGGGCATCTTTTCCCAATTCTGTGTTTAGTGATGACACATTGGTAGTCATGGTGGGAGTATTTCCACTACGGAAGCTAGCAACCACTTCTATGGTTTTTGTTTTATTTTGTTTTTGGCGAGGTGGTTGTAAACATGTACCAGCATGCCACTGACAATATGACTCAATTTGTAATAAGCTGAAGAGAGAAATGGCCTTCTCTGCTCTCTGCTCTCATCAGAAAGTTTTCATGAAAATAAATTATCCTCAGAGGAACCAGCTGGGTGTCTGAACTTCCTTTGAAGTGGGCTTCTACCTTTGCCACAGGACTCTCTAAAGGCTTAGCCTTTTAGTCACTGACCTTCACAAATTTGATGCAGACCAACAGGAAAAAGAAAATCAATGTGGTCATATGAAGAATTCCTTCCAACTCTGAGATGCTGTAATTCTGTGTTGGCTGCAAGAAATTCCAGGAAGCACAAGCAGTAAACCACATTTCATTTACTCCTGGGCTTATTTACTTGGTAAAAATAATCATTAGAAAATTCCAGAATCCAGGGGTTAAGAGATGACATTTTCCACATCTTTTTTATTTTTGAAAAATGTCTACTATTTTATTAAAAAAAAAATGTAGATAAAAAAATTAACTGTGGCTGGGCACAGTGGCTCATGCCTGTAATCTCAGCACTTTGGGAGGCTGAGGCAGGCACATCACTTGAGGCCAGGAGTTCGAGACCAGCCTTGCCAACATGGCAAAACCCCGTCTTTACTGAAAATACAAAAATTAGTTGGGCGTGGTGGCGCACGCCTGTAATCTCAGCTACTTGAGAGGCTGAGGCAGGAGAATCGCTTAAACTCAAGATTGCGCCTCTGCCCTGAAGCCTGGGCAACAGAGTGAGATTATGTCCCACCAAAAAATATTAATTGAAAGGTGGAAAGTTTTATATTTTCAATACTATGACAAATGAATTAGATCATTTAATAATCAAGATAATTAATCACTAGGTAATAGGTGTTAAGATAAAATCATTAAAATAATTGTGCTTTTGACATTACTTTAGTTGTGGCATATAGCCACAGTCTAAATCCTCCTGTCATCCAAAGGTGAACTACAGATTGAACTGAATTTCTTGCAAAGTCTTCAATTTACTGAAGAAGTCAACATGCAAACCTAGTCTATATAGCTCCAAAAGTTTGTTCTTTGACACATCTTTACTCTGAACACTTAGCAATGATAAAGTTTATCAAGCTTAAAAATTAAATAAACACATCGGTGGCTCAGATTTGGAACAGAAATGCAAAGCTGTGAGCTGAGCAGAAGCCACTTGCTTATGGGGCTATGGATCTGGAATCAGGCAATATTAGCTATAGTTTGGCTCTTCCCAAGTAAATTAAAATAAAAGAGTTCCATGCCAAGATGGGAGGCTGAAAGCCAGACTCACTACTTGAAGCCAGAGGGAAGGCAGGCTTCTCCTACTCCAGAAAGGAAGCAGAAATGGAAGCTGTTTCTGCCTGGAGCTACAGCTTTTAGCAAACTGTGGACTTATGCAAGAGGGAGGACACAGCTATAACCCTGTGACTAGGAAAAGAGGCAGTCTGTTTAGTGCCTAAATCTGTGCTGTCCTCAATATGACTGTGGGCTGGATCTTGAAATAACCATTAGTAAATCTGGGTCTGAACTGGGGCCCCAGGGAGCCAAGTACAAAATGAAGGGATTCACAAAGCCACTGGACAGGGAGGAGAAAGCACAGTGGGATTAGAGGAAAAAAGAGAAAGAGAGAGACAGAGAACACAAGCCTAGAGTCAAAATGAGTCCTCAACCAAAATCCAATGCTTAGAAAGCCAAAAAAAAGAAAAAAAAAAAAAAAAGAAGACATAAATTTTCTCCTGTTGAAATTAATTTTCTAGAACAATCTGGAAAAAGGTTTACATATGCTTACAATGTGCAAAGAGATATGCAGGAATAACTTCTTTTTTTTTTTTTTTTTTTTTTTAAAGCAAGACATTACACAAAAAATGCCAACATAAATGAAATCAGAATGGGGGTATAGTGAAAAGAACAACTAGAAATCTTGGAAATGAAAAATACACCCATTAAAACAAAAATACAATAGATGAGATAAGCTGTAGACTGGCAATAGTTAAAGACAAAATTACTAGATTGAAGATGATACTGAGGATTTTTGCCTAAGAAACAGGACAGAGAGACAAAGAGATAAAAAATGTGAGACAGCAATTAAGAGAGAAGGAGGATCAACTGATAGGCTTTGACAAATGTCCACTAGGAGTTTCAGAAAATGAGAATAAAAGATATGATGGATAAGTAATATTTAGGGAGAAAATAGCTAAAAATTTTCCACAGTTAAAGAAAGTGCTAAGCTGAGCACAGTGGCTCATGACGATAATCCCAGTGATTTGGGAGACTGAGGCAGGAGCACTGCTTGAGGCCAGGAATTTAAGAACAGCCTGGGCAACATAGTGAGACCCCATCTCTACAAAAAATATAAAAAGTTAGCTGGGTGTTATGGCACCTGTCTACAGTTTCAGCTCAGAAAGCTGAGGCTAGAGGATGGCTTGAGCCCAGGAGGTCGAGGCTGCAGTAGGCTATAATGGCACCACTACACTCCAGCTTTCGGCATCAGAGTGAGACCCTGTCAAAAAAAAAATACTAAGTGCAAGTGCAGCATGACAGAAATTCACACATCTTAGCCAGCAGACAATTAAGTAATGTCTTTACAGCTAAGGGCAAGTAAGTTAGAACCTAAAATTGTACATTAAAAAAGTTTATTCAACAGTGAGGGACGCTTAAAGACATTTTCAAAAATATAATGATTAAAGTGTTTCCACTCAGAGACCCTCATAACTAACAGGAAGGCATCTCAGCAAAAAGAAAAAGGAACAAAGGTTGATGAAAATGACTAACACAGAAATTGATAAACTAGATTAGTAAATTTAATTTCCTTATAAAAATTCAACATTTTTTTCATTTATTAAAAAGATGAACTAAAATTCTAGACAATAATTTTTAAAACGCTAAAGAGGGTAAAGGATGGGAAAATAGGATGAAGAGTATTCAAAGGGAAGTTAATATATGCTAAGATCAATATCATATCAGGAAAAAGAAGAGGAATATTTAATAATTTAGATGTTCTTAGAATATGGAATTATTAAATATGCAAGTCAACACTATAAGGGCAACTACTAAAATAAGTAAGATACCATGTCTGGCTCCTAAAGTAACAGCAGAAGAAAAAAGGAGTATAGAAAATGTTTTCAACACAAGAGAAGGAAGGAAAAGGGAAAAAATAAGCAAAGAATGATAAACATAAGATGAAAAAATAAGAAAGTTAAAAATAAGTTGAAACATTATCATTAGCCTCAGCAACCATAAACATATTAAACATTGACTTTCAAAAAGAGATTATCTGAATGATTTTTTTTTCCAGACAGTCTCATTCTGTCACACAGGTTGGAGTGCAATGGTATGAGCTAGGCTCACTGCAAACTCCAGCCCACCAGGATCAAGCAATTCTTCTGCCTCAGCCTCCCAAGTAGCTGGGATTACAGGCACAGCCCACCACGCCCGGCTAATTTTTGTGTTTTTAGTACAGATAGGGTTTCACTACATTGGTCAGGCTGGTCTCAAACTCCTGACCTCAAGTGATTCACCTGCCTTGGCCTCCCAAAGTGAGAATGAATTTTTTAAAACCCCAAATCAGGCCGGGCGTGGTGGCTAACACCTATAATCCCAACACTTTGGGAGGACGAGGTGGGCAGATCACCTAAGGTCAGGAGTTCAAGATCAGAGACCAGCCTGGTCAACATATTGAAACTCCGTCTCTACTAAAAATACAAAAATCAGCTGAGTATGGTGGTGCACACCTGTGGTCCCAGCTACTTGGGAGGTTGAGGCAGGAGAATTGCATGACCTTAGGAGGCAGAGGTTGCAGTGAGCCGAGAGTGAAACATCATCTCAAAAAAACAGAAAAAAAATTGCACTGAATACACCTAACTTACCAAACATCACAGCTTAGCCTAGCCTAAATTAAATGTGCTCAGAACACATTAGCCTACCATTGGACAAAATCATCGAATACAAAGCCTATTTTTCAATATCTCATGTAATTCATTGAATACTGCACTGAAAGTGAAAAATTGAATGGTTGCATGGTTACTTGAAGTATAGTTTCTACTGAAATGCTTTTAAAGCATTGTAGAGTTGAAAAGTTGTAAGTTGAACCATCATTATCAGTATAGTCAGGGCCATGCTCTCTTGAAGGTGCTAGGAAAGGAATTACTCGATGCCTCTCTTACAGCTTCTGGCAGCTTCAGATGTTCCTCGGCTTGTAGGTGCAACACTCCAAGCCTGTCTTTACGTGGTGTTTTCCCTGTGTGTCTTCACATCATCTTCCTCTGTGTCTATGTCTGTGTCCATATTTCCCTCTTCTTTTAAGGACAACAGTCTTGTTGCATTAGAGGCCCACCCTACTCCACTATGACCTCATCTGAACTTAGCTAATTGCATCTGCAATGACCCTGTTGCCAAATAAAGTCACTTTCTGAAGTACAGGGGATTGAAACTTCAACCTGTCTTTGGGCAGGGGACACAATTTGATGCATAACAGAAGGCATCAGTAAAAATAAGGGCAGAAAAGGCTGAAATAGAAACCAAAGTCATAAAATAGAGTAAATAAATACAAATGAAACTTAGTTTTAAGAAAAAAATCCAGTTTGATTACCCAATCTTTAATAAGACTGATAAACAAAAGAGCACAAATAAACTATATTAGAAATCATAAAGAGATACAATCGCACCCACACATTTACAAAATCACAGATCATTGCAGTATGAAAAAGAATACTTATTTACTTATTTATTATTTTTTGAGATGGAGTCTCATTAGTTACCCAGGCTGGGTGCAGTGGTGCCATCATAACTCACTGAAGCCTCGAACTCCCGGGCTCAAGCAATCTACTTGCCTCAGTCTCCCAAGGAGCTGAAACTACAGGCATGTACCAGCATGCCTGGTCAATTTTTTAAAGTGTTTTTGGAGAGATAGGGTGGGGGACAGGTCTTACTATGTTGCCCCGGCTGGTCTTGAACTCCTGACCTCAAGCCATCCTTCCACTTCAGCCTCTCAAAGTTCTGGGATTATGGATGTATGCCATCATGCCTAACCCATATTTATTTTTAAAGCAAATTCTACATATCTTGGAGGGAATAGCACTTGAGACTATTTTAAAAGCTTGGATGGGTAGGTGATCACGTATCTCTATTTATAATAGCTATGTGTCTTCCCTTAGCTATATTGGATTTTTGTTGTTGTTGTTTTTGTTTTGAGACAGAGTCTGACTCTGTCACCCAGGCTGGAATGCAGTGGCGTGTTCTCGGCTAACTGCAACCTCTGCCTCCCGGGTTCAAGCGATTCTCCTGCTTCAGCCTCCCATATAGCTGGGATTACAGGCACCCGCCACCACGCCCGGCTAATTTTTGTAATTTTAGTAGAAATGGAGTTTCACCGTGTTGGCCAGGCTAGTCTCAAACTCCTGACCTCAGGTGATCTGTCCACCTCACCCTCCCAAAGTGCTGGGATTACAGGCATGAGTCACTGCACCCGGCTATATTGGATCTTATTTTCAGGATTTTAGAGAAAAAAAAGGAAGAACTGAGAAATGTGCCCTTAGCTAGTAGGAAGCTGTGGGGTTAGAAAAACAATTACTAGGAACTTTTAATTCTAACCATTAAGTAAATATTTTAGTATATTTGAACACACAGAGCATATATTTTTACCTACTCAAATGTTTCTATGTGGATATGAAAATATATACACAAGAAAATGATAATGGATCTACTGACATATGCTTTGGTACAGCTGCAAAACGCAAATATTTCTCTATGTATATTCATGTTCACTCCAGAGATAAAGATCGACAAACCTGCTGAGCTGGTATTTTACTTATGCACTATTTTTCTGTCTGCTTTAAGGGACTCCACATTCCACATACGATCTACATTTCATTTTAACTCCCATGTTCTTGGCTTCACTCTTTTCATGTCAGCTTTATCCTTTTAACCACCTGTTTGATAGTGATTTCTCAGCTTCAAATTCTAACTTGCTTTTCTTCCTCCTCAGAAATGTCCTGTAGTTTTATTTATTGTTTCCTGAAGTGTGGCACTTGCTCATAATTTCATGAATGACAGCCTTTTCCCAAAGGGAAGCAAAATAGTAGTTATTCTCCAGCTCCACTTAACAACCATATTTAAATGCAAATACAATCACTTCCATTCTATCTGCTTTGCTTCTCGTATCTGATCTAAACTATCAAGACATTAACAACATCTAGCTTTTGTTTTTTGTGATGATGACTTTTCATTTTTATATACACATTTTTTGGGTTGTTCAAGAATTACATAGTGCCCCGGTACAAGTTATGAGATAGTTGTACTATGGCTACACTTCATTATTAAGTAGACTATTTGATTTCCTCTGCACATATCTATCTATCCCTGTGCTTTTGCTTTTATTGGTCTCCCTGCCTGGAAATTTAGTACTTCTTTGCTTCTGTTACCCAATTGATAAAGAGAGTGAGGCCTGGAGCCTGACTTACCTAAGATCACACAGTTAATTAGGACTAACGGAGCCTAGAGATAATCTCTGGACTCCTGGTCCCCTGGGATTTTTCCACCGCACCCCACTGCTTTCTTCAAGGTTTAATTCAAATAATGCTCATCTAAGAAGTCGTCTTGAAACCTTCAAACAGAAGTAATCTGTCCTTTCTTTCAACAGCTGCATGATTTAATTGCAGCCCCTCAGATGCTTATCACTTTATTTGTTTGTTTGTTTATTTTTGAGACGGAATTTTGGTTTTTTTGCCCATGCTGAAGTGCAATGGCGCGATCTCAGCTCCCTGCAACCTGTGCTTCTTGGGTTCAAGCGATTCTCCTGCCTCAGTCTCCTGAATAGCTGGGATTACAGGCATGTGCTACCATGCCCAGCTAATTTTGTATTTTTAGTAGAGACAGGGTTGCTTATCACTTTTTATTTTGCACTATTGTTATTCATGTACAGGCCTTTATTTCCTCTCTTCATGTCCAGTTATTTGAGGCTTGAACCTGCTTTACTTTTGTGTCTCTCATATCACCTAGCCTTCTTGTATTAACAGGTGCTCAATGTATATTTGTTAAATTAATTAGACCCGTTTCTTATTTTGCACAACTTGTGGTCATGGAAATCACATAATCACATATAAGCCAGACACCCCAGCATGCCATTTGGCTTGGGGAATTCTTTTGAGCCATGCCTTTCTGCCTCTTGCTGAACACTTCTGTGGTTCTAGAACTCCATTGTCTAAGAGAACGTTCTGTAATGATGGAAATGTTTTATATCTGCACTATCCAATATGGTACCACTAGCCACATATGGTGATTGGCCACTTACATGCGCCTAGTGAGACCGAAGAAGTAAAATTTTAATTTTATTGAACTTTAATTAATTTATATTTAAATAGCCACATATGACTAACAGCTGCCATATTGTACAGCATGGTTTTAGGCACCCCATTTTGATAAATTCACTTGTCTCGTCCCATTCAACTTGGTTACATAATTCTAGATGGCCTGCTTAGTGAGAAATGACATTGTTGTCCTCCAGGCTCCAGCCTTCAAGATTCCATGTTTTACAGTCCTCTTTCCCCACTTTTGTCCTCAGGAGAAAGGTGAAATTCTAAAGATTTTCCTAAGCACTCTGATCTCCACCCATCTTTCTTGCTCAGAATCTGACTCTGTTGGTAAAGCACAGGGGTATAAATGTATAATGCCTAGGTGTATGGTGTTTGCTGCTATTTCTTAGATTTTCCTAAACAGATTATAAACTTCTTGAATGTAAGGACCATGCATTCCATATCTTCTGGATCCTCCCGGTTGCTGATTCCACTGCCAGTTATATTGTAAATGTTCTATAAATATTAATCAATTGATTGATTAAAGGTGGAAAAATGGGCTGGGAGCAGTGGCTCACACCTATAATCCCAGCACTTTGGAAGGCCAAGGTGGGTGGGTCACTTGAGGTCAGGATTTCTAGATCAGCCTGGGCAGCATAACGAAACCCAGTCTCTACAAAATTTTTTTAAAAAGTTAACCGGGCATTATGGTGTGTGCCTGTAATCCCTGCTGCTTGGGAGGCTGAGGTTGAGCCCTGAAGGTTGAGGCTGCAGTGAGCTGTGATAGCGCTACTGCATTCCAGCCTAGGTTATAGAGTGAGACCCCGTTTCAAAAAAAAAAAAAAAAAAAAGGAATCTAGTATGAGCAAGAAAGGACAGTATCTGAGAAACAGGGAGAAGGTTGTCAAAATCTTAAGATTTACTTAGCACCCTACAGACTAAAGGACTTTTAGAATTATTTCACTTATTCCCATAATTGTTTCACAAATGCCCTTTTGTATTATTTAGTATTAGTCATCTAAGGAACTCAATTTAAATAATTTTTCAGGCCGGGCGCGGTGGCTCGAGCCTGTAATCCCAGCACTTTGGGAGGCCGAGACGGGCGGATCACGAGGTCAGGAGATCGAGACCATCCTGGCTTAACACAGTGAAACCCCGTCTCTACTAAAAAATACAAAAAACTAGCCGGGCGAGGTGGCGGGCGCCTGTAGTTCCAGCTACTCGGGAGGCTGAGGCAGGAGAATGGCGTGAACACGGGAGGCGGAGCTTGCAGTGAGCTGAGATCCGGCCACTACACTCCAGCCTGGGTGACAGAGCGAGACTCCGTCTCAAAAAAAACAAACAAACTAACTAACTAACTAAATAAATAAATAAAAATAAAGATGGGGTCTCCCTATGTTGCCCAGGCTGATCTTAAACTCCTGGACTCAAGCAATCCTCCCATCTCAGCCTCCCAAAGTTCTGAGATTACAGGTGTGAGCCACCACACCCAGCCTATCAAAGAAACTTTCTGATCATGTTTATGAACTTCATCGTAGATAACTTACTGGGAAATTGAGGAGTTGTTAGGTACCTAAAACAGCACATTTGGTGGAAGTAGGAAAGAATATGTCTGCATATTTGTTTAAAACCTTCTCAAGGTAGGCTCTTGAATGTATATAATGCCATCCTGCTTTTATGGATGAGGTAATAAAAGCAAAGGTGTTAGTGTTGTGGAAAGTATTTTGATTTACTTTTCCTTCTTCCTTTAGCACCCAAATTACACTTGAGCAAGATTGAGCTCCTGTGGGAACCTAGCCTAAGGCAAAATTTCTGCTGACCACACCCTGTGTGAGACCACAGTCAGTCTTTTAGGGGCTCTGGCAGGAGGACTTAGTAAATTCACGATAGCTGCAAAGTTAAAAGGCCCAACCCGGGAATTCTCTGTCCTGTAGAGCCACACTGCCTTCCTGCCTGTGCGCCAACCTTTAGCTCACAGTGCCCAAAATATGAAAAGAAAATTAGGAGCCAGGAGGGAGTTGTCTTTGTGGGACAAGAATTTCAGCTGGCAGTAGTTAATATTTTTCCAGCTATTTTGACATGCATTATATAAGGGAACCAATTCCAAGACAAAACAAAAAATAAAATGCTATTGACTCTCGAAGTGCAAACATAGGGTAAATTAGAGCTGACTTTTCTTTTTAACTTTTTATTTACAAAGGATGGATTTAAGTAATTTCTCTTTTTATTTATTTCCATAAAGTCGCAAATCTAGTATATTATTTCCCTTACTGTTTATTCATTTTTATTTCTGCTAATTTTCATATGTTTAAAATATGTTTTCAATAGGCTGACAATACTTATGGATCATATGCACACATGCTTATGTATAATAAATCACTTTTATGGGACCTATCAAATCTGGCATTCTTTGTAGCCCACAGTGGTTCACATTTTCAAGGCTTTTCACCCTGTTTTAAACTGCAACTTAACACTCACAAAATAGGTTGTTCAAAGGTAAAGGTTCTGCTTACAGGCACTTGCCTTTGACTAAATACATCTAGAGTAAGTCCTGAATAAAATGGAGGAAATAACCTCTGTCTCATCTCCATTTATATCAGGACTAATGAAGAAAATGCACTTCGTAGTCTGTACCAATGCTGCCCAGTGTAGAAATAACATAGGTTACATGAATATGGTAATTTTTTTTGTTTTGTTTTCGAAACAGTGTCTTGCTCTGTCGCCCAGGCTGGAGTGCAGTGGCGTGATCTCGGCTCACTGCAACCTCTGCCTCCCGGGTTCAAGTGATTCTCCTGTCTCAGCCTTCTGAGTAGCAGGGATTACAGTCGCCCGCCAACACACCCGGCTGATTTTTGTATTCTTAGTACAGATGGGGTTTTGTCATGTTGGCCAGGCTGGTCTCAAACTCCTGGCCTCAAGTGATCCACCTGCCTTGGCCTCCCAAAGTGCAAGCATGCACTGCTGCACCTGGCCCACTGATTTATTTTCTATCGCTATAGTGCTTCCTTTTCCAGAATGTTATATAAACAGAATCTAATGATATGAGTCTTTCTGGTTCTTTCACTTACCATGATGCATTTGAGATGCATTCCTGTTGGAGTGCCTTTCAATTGTCCTTTCCCTTTTCTTACTGAGCAGTACTCCTTGGTATGGATGTACCACAGTTAGTACATCCCTTCCCCCAGTGAAGGACATTTAGGTTGTGATATGGTTTGGATTTGTGTCCCTGCCCAAATTTCACATCGAAAGTAATCCACAGTGTTAGAGAAGGAGCCTAGTAGGTAGTGATTGGATCATGGGGCAGATTTACCCCTTGCTGTTCTCAAGATAGTGAATGAGTTCTGGTTGCTTAAAAGTGTGTGGCACCTCCTCCTTCTGTCTCTTCCTCCTGCTCCAGCCACATAGGATGTGCTTGCTTCCCCTTTGCCTTCCATCGTGTTTGAAAGTTTCCTGAAGCCTCTGCAGCCATGCTACCTAAACAGAACCGTGAGCCAATTAAGCCTCTTTTCTTGATAAATTACCCAGTCTCAGGTAGTTCTTTCTAGCAGTGTGAGAATGGACTATCCAGTGTTTGATGATTACAAATAGAACTGCTGTAAACATTCATATACAGGTTTTTGAGGGGACATAAATTTTCACTTCTTTTAGGGTAAATACTCAAGAGTGGTATCAAGGTTTTTTGTTTTTGTTTTTGTTTTTTTGAGACAGGGTCTCAGTCCGTCGCCCAGGCTGGACTGCAGTGGCACAACCTTGCTCACTGCAACCTTCCACCTTCCAGGTGCAGGCGATTCTTGTGCCTCAGCTTCCCGAGTAACTGGGATTACAGGCACGTGCCATCACACCCAGCAAATTTTTGTGTTTTTAGTAGAGATAGGGTTTTGCCTTGTTGGCCAGGCTGGTCTCAAACTCCTGGCCTCAGGTGATCTGCCTGCCTCAGCCTCCTAAAATGCTGGGATTACAGGCGTGACCATCACACCTGGCCTGATATCAAGGTTTTAAGGTATATGTTTATAAAAAATTCCCAAATTATTTTCCAAAGTAGTTGTACCATTTTATATTCCCATCAACAATGTATGAGAGATCCAGTTTCTCCACAATCTCACCAACATTCATATTATCATTGTTCTGTATTTTAGCTCTTCTACAAGATGTATAGGAGATTGTGCTTTTAATTTGCAATTCTCTAATGACTAATGATGTCAAACATCTTCTCATATGCTTTTTTTGCTATCCATATACTTTCTTTAGTGAAATATCCAAGTCTTTTGCTCTCTCTCTATATATATTTGTTGTTGTTGTTGTTGTTGTTGTTTGCGATAGGGTCTCTCCCTGTCACCCAGGCTCCCAGGCTGGAATGCAGTGGCACAATCTCAGCTCAGTGCAACCTGTGCTTCCCAGGCTCAAGTGATCCTCCTACCTCAGCCTCCCAAGTAGCTGGGACCACAGGCATGTGTCATCATGTTCAGCTGATCTTTTAATTTTTTGTAAAGACGAGGTCTCACTGTATTATCTAGGCTAGTCTCAAACTCCTGGGCTCAAATAAGCCTCCCACCTTGGCCTCCCAAAGTGCTGAGATTATGGGCAAGAGCCATGGTGCCTGACCACTATTTTCTAATTTGATTTTTTTCTAACTGTAGAGTTTAGAAAGGTGTTTTTTGTTTTTGTTTTTGTTTTTTTAGAAAATGCATATATGTCCTTTGTTGGATATGTGATTTGAAAATATTTTCTCTCAGTGTATGCCTTTTATGCTTTAAAAAATAAACTTTATTTTGTAGAGCAGTTTTAGCTCAGCAAAATTGAGTGGAAGGTACAGAGATTTCCCATATAAACCTGCCCCTACACATGCATAGCTTCTCCCAGTGCATTTCCACACCTTCCATTGTAGTGGTGCATTTGTTACAACTGATCAACCTACACTGACACATCATTCTCACCCAAAGTCCTGCATGTACTTTAGGGTTCACTCTCGGTGTCCTACATTCTATGGGACTGGACAAAGAGACAATGACATGTATCTGCCATTATAGTGTTATGTAAAGTATTCCACTGCCCTAAAAATCCTCTGTTTTCTATTTACTTACCCCTCCCTCCCCACCAACCCCTAGCCACCAATGATCTTTTTACTGTCTTCATAATTTTGCCTTTTCCAAAATGTCACATAGTTGGAATTAGACAGCATACATCCTCTCAGATTGGCTTCTTTCACTTAGTGACATGCACTTAACTTTCCTCCATGTCTTTTCATGGTTTGTTAGCTCGTTTCCATCTAGTGCTGAATAACATCCCATTGTCTAGATGTACCAGTTTATTTATCCATTCACCTACTGAAGTACATCTTAGTTGCTTCTGAATTTTGGTAACTATGAAAAAATCAACTCCCGTGTGCAGGTTTTGTGTAGACACAATTTTTTTTTTAAACTCACTAGGGTAAATACCAAGGAGTGTGAATTCTGGATTGTATGTTAAGAGTATGTTGAGATTTTTGTTTTGTTTTGTTTTGTTTTGTTTTTTGAGATGGAGTCTGGCTTTGTCACCCAGGCTGGAGTGCAGTGGTGTGATCTCAGGTCACTGCAACCTCCACCTCCTGGGTTAAAGCGATTCTCTGCCTCAGTCTCTTGAATAGCTGGGACTACAGGCGTGCGCCACCATGCCTGGCTCATTTTCATATTTTTAGTGGAGATGGAGTTTCACCATATTGGCCAGGCTGGTCTTGAACTCCTGACCTCATGATCTGCCCACCTCGGCCTCCCAAAGTGCTGGGATTACAGGCATGAGCCACCACACCTGGCCAAGTATGTTGAGTTTTGTAAGAAACTGCGAAAATGTCTTCCAAAGTGTCTAAGCTATTTTGCATTCATATCAGCAAAGAGTGAGTGTTTCTGCTGCTCCACATCCTCATCAGTATTTGGCGTTGTTAGTGTTCTGAGTTTTGGCCATTCTAATAGATGTGCAGTAGTGTCTTGTTTTAATCTGCATTTCCTGATGAGGTATGATGCTGAGATTTTCATGTGCTTATTTGCTGTCTCTGTATCTTCTTTTGTGGGGTGTTTGTTAAGATCTTTGGCCCAGTTTTAAATTGGGTTGTTTGTTTTCTTGCTGTTGCTTTTTAAGAGTTATTTTTATCTTTTGGATTACAGCCTTTTATCAGATACTGATTTTGCAAATATTTTCTCCCCATCTGTGGCTTAGCTTTTCCTTCCCTTGACAGTATGTTTCAAAATTTTTAATATTAGTGAAGTCCAGTTTATTGGTTCTTTCTTTCATGGTTCTTTCTTTCTTTCTTCGATGTTTTATCTAAAAAGTCATTTCCAATCCCAAAGTCTTCAGATTTTCTCATATGTTATCTTCTAGAAATTTAAATTTTTGTGTTTTATATTTAGATCCGTGATCCATTTTGAGTTAATTTTTGTGTAGGGTGTAAGGTCTTTGTCTAGATACATTTTTTTACATGTTGATGTCCAGTTACTCCAGCACCGTTTGTTGAAAAGATTTTTTTTTCCCATTGCATTGCCTTTGCTACTTTGTCAATGACAAATTAGTATTGCATTGAATTTATAGATAAAGTTAGGAAAAACTGACATCATGACAACATTGAGTCTTCCTCTCCATTAATGCAGACTGTCTCTCCATTTATTTAATTCTTTGATTTCTTTCAACAGAGTTTTGTAGTTTTCCTCATATAGATCTCATATATGTTTCATTAGATTTATACCTAATCGTTGCATTTTTGGGGTGCTAATGTAAATGGTATTGTGTTTTTATTTTCAAATTCCACTTATTTGCAGGTATAGAGGAAAAAGATTTACTTTTGTGTATTAACCTTGTACCCTGCAACCTTGTTATAATTGCATATCAATTCCAGGAGTTATTTTATTTATTTTTTTAATTTTTTATTTATTATTTATTTATTTTTATTTATTTATTTTTAGATGGAGTTTTGCTCTTGCTGCCCAGGCTGGAGTGCAGTGGCGTGATCTCGGCTCACCACAACCTCCACCTCCCGGTTTCAAGTGATTCTCCTGCCTCAGTCTCCTGAGTAGTTGGAATTAGAGACATGTGCCACCACACTCACCTAATTTTGTATTTTCAGTAGAGATGGGGTTTGCCCATATTGGTCAGTCTGGTCTTGAACTCTCAACCTCAGGTGATCTGCCTGCTTCGGCCTCCCAATTATTTGTTTGTTTTAAGAGGTAAGGTCTCTGGCCAGGTGCAGTGGTTCACACCTGTAATCCCAGCACTTTGGGAGGTCAAAGCGGGTGGATCACAAGGTCAGGAGATCAAGACCATCCTGGCTAACACGGTGAAACCCCGTCTCTTCTAAAAATACAAAACCAAAATTAACTGGGCTTGGGGGCGGGCACCTGTAGTCCCAGCTACTTGGGAGGCTGAGGCAGGAGAATGATGTGAACCCAGGAGAGGGAGCTTGCAGTGAGCCGAGATCGCACCACTGCACTCCAGCTTGGGTGACAGAGCGAGACACCATCTCAAAAAAAAAAAAGGTAAGATCTCATTATGTTGCCCAGGCTGGCCTCAAACTCCTGGGCTCAAGTGATCCTCCCAACTCAGCCTCCCAAGTAGCTGGAATTACAGGCATGAGCCACCACGTCTGGCTAATTCCAAGAGTTTGGGGGCAGTTCTTTCAGATTTCCTACATAGGCAATCATGTCATCTACAACAAAGACAGTTTCATTTCTTCCTTCCTATCACTCCACTTTTTATTTTCTTTCCTTGTCTTATTGCATTAGCTAGGACTTCCAGTATGATGTTGAAAAGGGATAGTATGGCTAGGTACAGTGGCTCATGCCTGTAATTTCAGCACTTTGGGAGACTGAGACAGGAGGATCACTTGAGCCCAGGAGTCCAAGACTGACCTGGGAATGGGAGACCCATCTTTCCAAAAAAAGCTTTTAAAATTAGCTGGGCACAGTGTTGCATGCCTGTGGTCCTAGCTACTTGGGAGGCTGAGATGAAAGGATCACTTGAGTCCCGGAGGTTGAGGCTGCAGTGGACTGTGTTCACACCACTGCACTTTTGCCTGGATGACAGAGCAAGACCCTGTGAAAGAAAGACAGACAGACAGACAGGAAGGAAGGAAGGAGGGAATAAAGGAAAGAAGGAGAGAAAGGGAGGGAGGGAGGGAAGGAAAGAAAGAAAAACGAAGGAGAAAGAAAGAAACCAATGAACGATAGGTGAACAGACATCTTTGTATTGGTCGTGATCTTAGTGGGGAAGCTTTATTTTCTCACCATTAAGTATTATGTTCGTTGTTTTTTGTTTTGTTTTTTTTTAATAGTCCCTGTGAAGGGACTTGAGGACATTCCTGTGTGTTCCTAGTTTACTGAGAGTTTTTATCATGAACAGGTGTTGGATTTTATCTAATGCTTTTGCTATATCTATTGATATGATAATGTTAGTTTCATTCTTTACCTTGTTGAGATGATAGATTACATTAGTTGATTTTAGTTGAATTTTTTAAATGTTGAGTCATCCTTGTACACCTGAGTTAAATTCCACCTGGTCATAATGTATAATTACCTTTCTACACTGCTGAATTTGATTTGCTAATATTTTGTTAAGGATTTTTGTTATCTGTGTTCCTGAGAGATGCTGGTCTGTAGTTTTCTTTTCTTATAATGTCTTTTCTGATTTTGGTTTAGGGTGATACTGGCTTCGCAGTGTGATTTAAGAAGTATTCCCTCTGCTTCTGTCTTCTGAAAAAGATTGTAAAGAATTCGTATAATTTCTTCCTTAAATATTTGGTCACCCATTTACTTTTAATCTACATACGTCTTTATATTTAAAGTGGATTTCTTATAGACATTATATAGTTGGATCTTGTTCTTTGACCTACACAGACAATCTCTGTCTTTTAATTGGCGTATTTGTACCACTGATCTTCAAAGTGATCGTTGATATAGTTGGATTAAGATTTGCCATAGGCTGGGTGCCATGGCTCATGCCTATAATCCCAGCACTTTGGGAGGCCGAGGCGGGCAGATCACGAGGTCAGGAGATTGAGACCATCCTGGCCAACATGGTGAAACCCCGTCTCTACTAAAAATATAAAAATTAGGTGGGCATGGTGGCGTGTGCCAGTAATCCCAGCTAATCGGGAGACTGAGGCAGGAGAATCGCTTGAACCAGGGAGTCAGAGGTTGCAGTGAGCCAAGATCGCGCCACTGTACTCCAGCCTGGCGACAGAGTGAAGCTGTCTCAAAAAAAAAAAAAAAAAAAAAAAAAGATTTGACATGTTAGTTACTGTTTTCTACTTGTTGCCCTTTTCTTTGTTCCTACTTTTGTCTTTTATGGTTACAATCAAGTATTTTATAAAATGATTTCATTTTCTCTCCTTTCTTAGCATATCAGTTATTTTTTACTTGTCTTAGTGTTTGCCCTAGAGTTTGCAATTATTAATTTACCACTAACCTAAGTTCACCTTCAAATAAAAGTATACTGCTTCACAAATAGTGAGAGTAGTTTATAACAAAATAATCTGAATTCCTTCTTCCTGTTCCTTGTATTGTTGCTATCATTCATTTCATTTATATATAAGCATCAACACACACACAAACACACACTCACTCACACATACCCACATACATCCATACTTGAATACTTTGTTGCCATTATTCTTTGGACAAATGGTTATTGGTTAGATCAATTAAGAATAAGAAAAATAAGGTTTTTTTCAACCTTCATGTATTTCTTCTCTGATGCTCTTTCTTTCTTTCTGCAGACCTGAATTTCTGACTTATACCGTTTTCCATCACACTGAATAACATTTTAAAATATTTCTTGCAGAACAGGTCAACTGGCAATAAATTCCCTCAATTTTCATTTGTATGAAAAATCTTTATTTTTTTCTTCACTTTTGAAGGATCATTTCGCAGGGGACAGAATTCTAGTTTGATTTTTTTCCTCTCAACAGTTTAAGTATTTCACTTTACTCTCTTTTTTCTTTCATGGTTTCTGAGGAGAAGTCAGATATAATTCCTATCTTTGCTTCTGTATAGGTAAGGTGTTTATTGCTTCTGGTTTTGTTGGAGATTTTAAAATTCGTATTTAATTTTCTGAGGTTTCAATATGGTATGTCTAGGTGTTTTTTTCTTTGTTTTTTTTTGTTGTTGTTGTTGTTTTGTTTTGCACTATCCTGCTTGCTGTTCCCTGAGTTTCCTGGATCTGCGGTGTCTGACATTAATTTGGGAGAAATTATCAGTCAATATTGCTTCAAATATATCTTTTTGTTATCCTTCCAGTGTTCTTATTATGCATACATTAAACCTTTTCTAGTTCCCCACAGCCCTTGGGTGTTCTTTTCTTTCTTTCTTTTCCCAGACATTTTTCTCTTTGCTTTTCAATTTTGAGGTGAAAACTCAAAACTGCCTTGAGATGACCTCAAGCTCAGAGATTTTCCTCAGCCATATTTAGGACTAATAAGCCTATCAAAGGCATTTTTCATTTCTGTTACAGTGTTTTTTATCTCCAGCATTTCTTTTTAATTCTTCACTAATACTGCCCTCTCTCTGCTTACATTTCCTATCTGTCCTTGCATGCTATCTACTTTATCCATTAGAGTTCTTAGCCTATGTATCATATTTGTGTTAAATTCCCAGTGTGATCATTCCAGCATCTCTGCTGTATCTGTCTAGTTCTGAATCTTGCTCTGTTTCTTCTATTATTTTTGCTTTTTAGTATGCCTTGTAATTTTATCTTCTTCTTCTTCTTTTTTTTTTTTTTTTTGAGACGGAGTCTTGCTCTGTCTCCCAGGCAAGGCAGTAGTGCAGTGGTACGATCTAGGCTCACTGCAACTTCCGCCTCCCAAGTTCAAATGATTCTCCTGCTTCAGCCTCCCGAATAGCGGAGACTACAGGCATTAGCCACTATGTCTGGTTAATTTTTTTGTATTTTTAGTAGAGATAGGATTTCAGCATGTTGGCCAGGCTGGTCTCTAACTCCTGAGCTCAAGTAATCTGCCCACCTTGGCCTCCCGAGGTGCTGGGATTACAGGCATGGCCTTGTAAGTTTATCTTGATAGCCAGACATGATGTACCGTTTAAAGGGAACAGTGATAAATAGACCTTTAGTCATGTAGTCGTAAGGTGTGAAAAGAAAGGAAGTTCCCTGTAAGTGGTGGGGGACTACTTCTCTGTAGTCCTAAGATTAGGTCTTCTGGTGAGCCTGTGCCCATGGACTGACTGTGAACTTTACAAGTGTTGGTTAGTGTTTTTCCTTCCCTGCCTTAGTTGGACAGAATGGCCAGAGTGGGCTGAAGTTGAGTGTTGAGTATTTCCCTTCCCCCAGGACAATTAGGTTCTGATTAAACCCCAGGAGGTTAGGGGTCCTTAGCATGGTCTTGAGGGCAAACCTTGCTAAGAAGTACAGAATGCTTTGGTGTATTTCAAAATGATTTATTTTTCCCTACACTTACCAAGAGAATGAGGGAATTTTTGTCCGATATTCACTGTGAGAATCTTGTCAAGCTCCTGGAGGTAAAATTCACAAAAGTGTCCCACACCCCACTGGCCGTATCTCCTGGAGTTTTTGACTCAGAGACTTGTCCACACTAAGCCTCCAGCAATTTGCCAATTATAGTTCAAATTTTCCTTCCCAAAGCTGGTTCCTGCTCATTGGTTTTTTCATTTCATTCATTTTTCAGTTTGTTCAGCTTTTTACTTGTTTGGATGGAGTGACGACTTCCAAGTTCCTTACATGCCTGACCGATGGTGCCTTTTCTTTTAATCCTCTAAACAATGTTTCTCAGAATGGAAGGAGAAATTCTTAATTTTTATGAAATCTAATTTTCCCATTTTTTCTTTTATGGATCAAGCTTCTATGTATTGTATCTAAGACATTTTTGCCTAACTCAAGGTCACAATGATTTTAATTTTTCTTCTCTCAGAGTACTCTTTTTAAAGTGTAAATCAGATCACATCACTCCCTTGCTTAGAATTCTCTAAGGGCTTTCCCTCACATTTAGAATAAAATCTAAACTCCTAATCCAGGGCTACAAAGTGCTGCATGATCTTGCCTTCGGCTTCTTCTTTGACCTCAACTCCCTGCCCCTTTCTCCCTCATTCACTCTGCTTCAGCCACATTTGTTTTCTTGCCGCTCCACACACCCTCCTTGGAGTCTTTGTACTTGCTGCTACCTCTGCCTGGATTACTCTCCTCTCAGATCTTCACATTGCTCACTCCTCAGTCCTTAAATACCAACCACCCTCTTGGCAAAGCTCCCTTAACAAGCCTATGTAAAATAGGACCCTTCTTTTATTTGCAATTCTGTTATCCATTTTTATTTTTGTCATGGCATTAATCACTATCGGTAATTACTTATTTATTGCATTACTTGAGGATTTTTTTTTTTTTTTTTGCTAATTTGTGCTACTAAAATGTACATTCTTTAGAGCAAGGCATTTTTGTCTTGTTACTTTATTCCCCAAGCCAAGAACAAAATGTGGCACAGAGCAGATGCGCAATAAATATATGTTGAAAAAATGAATTATACCCTACTGAAAACCACACCTCATATACTGAGAAACTCAAAATATGAATCTTGGGATAAGGGTGAGAGTGAGATTTGAATGGGGTGGGGTTTGTTTTGAAGCAGAAGAAGAAAGGAAGTTTTCAGTGGGACTCCCTGAAGAGAGAAAGCCTGCCGACAGGGGCCCAGCCACTTCCCAAGAATGAGTGACCTATGATTCCCTGACCTCAACAGTGTCCAAGCACAGGCCTTCAGCAGTGGAAGCCCATTGCCTTGTACCCTCTGAGAGTTTCTCTCAGGTCCTTAAATTACTTTAATTTTAGGCACACTTTGTGCTTCAAATTTCATTGCCTCCAACTTAATTATTGGCACGGACAAAGTCTTCCAATCCATAATTAAAGACAAAAAGGTTTTAATTAGTACTGGCAGATGAACAGGCATATAGCTTCACGTAAAAAATGGAGGGTCCACATACCTCATGTTTATGGTCAGTTGATTTTGCAAGGGGATGAAACAATTTAATGGGGGAAGAATATTCTTTTCAACAAATGGTGCTGAGATAATTCACAGGCACCAGAATGAAATTGAACCCCTATGTCAAACCATTCACAAAAATTAACTCAAAATCGATCATAGACCTGAATGTAAGAGCTAACAGTTTACAACTGTTAGAAGAATGCATAGTGGTAAATCTTTATGACCTTGGGTTAGGCAATGCTTTCTCACATATGACACCAAAGCACAAATGTCAGAAATAAAATAGATAAATTGAACTCATTAAAATGAAAAACTTTTGTACTTCAAAGGACAAATCGGGAGATTGAAAAGATAACCCACAGAATGGGAGAAAATTTTTGCAAATCAAATATCCAATAAGAAACTTGTATTCAAAATAGCCAGGCATGGTGGCTCATGCCTGTAATCCCAGCACTCTGGGAGGCCGAGGTGACAGATAGCCTGAGGTCAGGAGTTCTAGACCAGCCTGGCCAACATGACAAAACCCCGTGTCTACTAAAACTACAAAAATTAGCTGGGTGTGGTGGCATGTGCCTGTAGACCCAGCTACTCAAGAGGCTGAGGCAAGAGAATTGCTTGAACCCAGGAGGCAGAGGTTGCAGTGAGCCGAGATCGTGCCACTGCACTCCAGCCTGGGAGACAGAGTGAGACTCCAGCTCGAAACAAACAAACAAAAACAAAAACAAACGCAAAATATATGAAGAACTCTTACAACTCAAAAATAAAAAGACCTATAACTCAATTTAAAAACAGGCAAAGGATTCACAGACATTTCTCTAAACAAAATATACAAATGGCCAATAAGCATATGAAAAGATGCTAAAAATTATAAGTCATTAGGGAGATGAAAATAAAAATGAAGTACCCACCAGAATGGCTGTAATCAAATAGATGGACTATAACACGTGTCAGTGAGGATGAGAAGAAATTGGAACCCTCAAATGTTGCCAGCAGGAACATAAAATGGAGCAGCTGCTTTGGAAAAGGTTAAACATAGAGTTACTATGTAACCCGGCAATTCCATGGCTAGCAGTTCTACCCAAGAGAAATAAAAACACATGTCCACACAAAAACTTGTACATGAATGTTCAAAGCAGCATTATTAATAATAGCCAAAAATTAGAAACAACGCAAATAGTCATCAGTTGATGAATGAATAAACAAAATATGGGATACCCATACAATGGAATATTATTTGGTCATAAAAAGTGAATGTGGTATTGACACATGCTACAATGTGGATGGGTCTTAGAAACATTACATGAAGTGAAAGAAGCCAGTCACAAAAGGCCATATATTTATGATTCCATTTATGTGAAATCTTCAAGACAGGCAATCTATAGAGAAAGTAGATTACTGGTTGCCTAGGGCTGAGCGGGGAGTAATGGGGTCCTAAGAATGTGGTAGCTAAAGGGTATGGGGTTTCTTTCTGCAGGGGACAAAAATTATAAAATTAGATTGTGATGGTAGATGTATAACTCTGTAAACTTACTAAAAACCATTTAGTTGTATACTTTATTTATTTATTTATTTATTTATTTTGGAGACAGAATATTGCTCTATCCCCTAGGCTGGAGTGCAGTGGCATGATCTTGGCTCACTACAATCTCTGCCTCCCAGGTTCAAGTGATTCTCATGCCTCGGCCTCCTGAGTAGCTGGGATTACAGGTATGCACCACCATACCTGGCTAATTTTTGTATTTTTAGTAGAGCTAGGGTTTCACTATGTTGGCCAGGCTGGTCTCAAACTCCTGACCTCAAGTGATCCTTCTGCTTCAGCCTTCCAAAGTGCTGGGATTACATGTGTGAGCCACAGTGCCCTGCATGACTTGTATACTTTAAATGGGTAAATTGTGTAGTGTATTAATTACATCCCAATAAGACTAATAAAAAAGATATATAATTAGAAATACTCATTTTAGTATCACTTTAGTATCATGTTCCTCCACCACTTGCTTTTCAGCTTCTTTGCGCTACATGTGTAGATGCCAAGCTAGAGAAAACAAAATGCTTCCCTTAAGCACCTTGACTCACAGTTAAGTGAAGATGCCATTCACCGAAATAGATCAACTGAAACTCAAACAAAGCAATGCAGGAGCCCAGAAGGCAGAACAAGTTACTATGTCCAAGGTATTAGAGAGGACTCTTCAGAGGAGATGTGTTTAAACTAAAATATGATGGACAAGTAGAAGTTTGCTACACAATGAAAGAGAAATCCAGCCTGGTCAACATGGCAAAATTCCATCTCTACAAAAAGTACAAAATTTACCCAGGCATGGTGGTGCACACCTGTAGTCCCAGCTACTTGGGAGGCTGAGGTGGGAGGATTACTTGAGCTTGGGAGGTTGAGGCTGCAGTGAGTTGAGATCACACCACTGCACTCCAGCCTGGGTGACAGAGTGAGACCCTATCTCAAAAAAAGAGAAAGAAAAGAAAAGAAAAAGGAAAAGAAAGAAGAAAAATTAAAAAGAGAGCAAGAGAGCAAGAAGAGAGGAAGGAAGGAAGGAAGGAAGGAAGGAAGGAAGGAAGGAAGGAAGGAAGGAAGGAAGGAAGGAAGGAAGGAAGGAAGGAAGGAAGGAAGGAAAAGAAAAGAAAGAAAGAGGAAAAGGAAAAGAAAAAAGAAAAGGAAAGAAGGCAGGGAGAATTCCAGGTTCAGGGAACAGTGCATGTGAAGGCACAAAACCAGAGGAAAGCCTGGAGTGTTCAGACAATAGTAAATTGATTTGGCAAAAGGGTGGGTTGGCTGGGGGAATGGTGAGGGATTAGGCAAAATGATAGGCAAACCTACCCTGAAGGACTTTACATGCCCTTTTGAGAAATCCCAGCTTTTCCCTTAGAGGCAAAGGGGAGCCAGTGAAAGACAATCAGCTTCTCAAAAGGAGGGTAACTCTGCAAACAGTGCAGGACGGCATGCTGCTTTACGCCAATTTTTTTTTTTTTTTTTGAGGCAGAGTCTCGCTATTTCACTCAGGCTAGAGTGTAATGGTGCAATCTTGGCTCACGGCAACCTTCGCCTCCCAGGTTCAAGCGATTCTCCTGCCTCAGCCTCCTGAGTAGCTGAGATGACAGGTTAGTAGTGTAGTGTAGCCACTACACTCGGCTAATTTTTGTATTTTTAGTAGAGATAGGGTTTCGCCATGTCAGCCAGGCTGGCCTCAAGTGATCTGCCCTCCTAGGCCTCCCAAAGTGCTGGAATAACAGGCGTGAGCCATGTGCCTGGCCTGCTACTTTTTCTACTGTCTTCTTCTTTCTGCAAATCCCTCCACTCATGCAGCACTGGCCTTTATTAACTTTAATTGTGCACATTCTGGAAGCAGATGTTACCCATGCAGATATTTTGTCTAATTCAGCCACTCATGTGGGAATAAGCTACACAAGATGACATGTGCCAGCACAGGTACATTTACTTCCTAAAGATCAACATGACCAAACTGCTTAGTTTAAAAAAATCATTTACAGATTAATTAATTAAGGTATTAACATAGTATCTTTAGGGGATGAAGTAAAAAAGTGGCCCCTGGTGGTCTAGCTTAGGCTTGAACATAGATATGCTGTGTGACCTTGGCAAAGTCATTGCATCTTTCTAGCTTCAATCTCATCTTCTATAAGATTAAATGGATGGAAATGAAATCAGTGATCCTGGAACTTACCTAATGACAAGCATCTCCTGGAGTTCTTGCTCCTACTCCAGACCCACTGGATCAGTATTTCCGGGGGAGGGCCCTTGAGAATTTTACGTTTAACAAGTGCTTTCTAAGGTTTCTCCCAGGTGCTGTAATCCCAGCATTTTGGGAGGCTGAGGTGGGAGGACTGCTTGAGGCCATGAGTTCAAGACCAGCCTGGGGAATATAGTGAGACCCTGTCTCTATTAAAAAAATTAAAAAATAAAATTAGCCAAGTGTGGTGGTGCACACCTGTAGTTCCAACTACTCAGGAATCTGAAGCAGGAGGATCACTTGAGCCCAGGAACTTGAGACTGCCATGATCTATGATCACACCACTGCATTCCAGCCTGGGCGACAGAGTGAGACCCTGTCTCTAAAAATTAAAAAAAGAAAAAAAGGAGAATTCCTCCCAGCTCTGATTCCATCTTTCAGTAATGCTGGCTTACAGCAGGGCAGAAGCCTGACTGAACTGAAGATTCCCTAGATGCCGCAGCTGGAGTGCTACTGCCGGGATGTTTGTTGGAGGTGGAGGGTGAAAGTATGTATAAGGGTGGCCATTTATATACTGAAAGTGTGTGACAGTGTCATGGCCCCAAGAAGAAGCGACAAAGCAGTGGCTCCTCCATTTCTACCTTGCCTCCTTCTGCTAACCCCAGACATCCCCCTTCGGGGAAATGGGCACTGGAGCATAGAAGGAAAGACTTCTGAAGTAATGAGGAATGTTTTCTAAATGATGGTGTTGTGCTTTGAAGAAGCAGTGAAAACAGTGATGTCATTCAGTATTCTTCTTCCAAAGAGAGAGGCTGTTCTTTTGGTATTTCAGTTCATTTAGAATGGTGTCACTCATTAGGGTCTCCCAAAGGCTCTATTCAAAATAGCGTCTTTAAGTACCCACTTGAGTGCCATGAAGCCATTAAAATAGGCATCATTTCCATTCCATCTAAGCTTTCCATCAGGGTGGACAAACATGTTGAAGGGCAGACAAACAGAGATGCACAACATTGAGAGAAACATAAACAAATGGAGACCCTACCCAGCAAATAAACACAATGTTAAATATTTACATTCTGAACGGGGATTATTACTTGTTCTTATGTTCTGGGTTAAGATGGTTGGAGCCAGGCCAGGGTACATGATTCACTACCCTGTGCAAACAGAGATTGGATTATTCCTCCTCTCCTTTCATCCTGTCTCCAAATTTGAGGTTTTAAAAATGCATTCAATAAACGTTTATTAAATTTCTTCTATTTTCTAAGAGTTACATACCAAGGATACAAAAAATAAGACACATTTCTGCCTTCTGGGGGCTTGGCAATGACAAAAATTAGGAAAATGCAAGAAGAACTTTTCATTAAGAAAGTATTAGGGACCCTTCCTATGAATGTAAGACCCAAACTCCAAATAAACATGTAAATGTGTAGATTGCCATCTAAATCAACTTGGCCTCCAAGTTTTACCCAGGATTAGTTAAAAGCCCAAGTTAGTTTATTCCCTTGGAATTGCCTTAATTGTCTTATTTTAAATTAATTGAATTCTTTTTTGTGGATCAGATGAGGTCATCTCATTTTGACTGGAAGCTGTTTTCTCATCTCTCTATTTGTGGGAAGCAGCAAGCCTAAGTAGATCAGCCTTGTGGCTTGTATCCATGTGGATGTGGATGGCTAATGTCACCCTTTCAGGCATTTTCAGATATGAAAGATTCTGGATACAGTTCTGTCAGGAGAGTCTCTGAGTCCATGTTCAAATTTTCTGACTTAAGAGATTCATCTCTTAGCAACAGCTCAGTTGCTAGTGTATTGGTTCCTCTGAAGATCTGTTATGAAAATAGTTAATGAGCCAGGGCAGATACAGTGGACCTGGAATCATCAAAACATTTCCCAAGGACATAACGACTTCCACAAACCAACATTTTCACACCACCTTTTATACCAATGTGCTCACAGCAAGAAGCTGCCTACTGAAGATTGGGTATATTTGGTCAAGGGTATAATGTAAATCTCTTCCACATGTTGGCTGAGCACTTATAGGGCTATCACTTGGTTTTCTGAGATGTAATTTGGTTTCATTTGCTATCTTAATCCTAGATTTGCTTCATACCCAGTAATAAATTGGATCTTATGCCAGCTTTGTCCAAAGGTCTTCCGTAACCCCTCCAAGATGGGTAAGATATTCTTCTCTGAGCTCCCAAAATACCCTTTGCATTTTACTACCACCGCTTTTCCCTCATTTTTAAAATTTTTGTTTTGAGACAGGTCTCACTCTGTTGCCCAGGCTGGAATGCAGTGGTGTGATCATAGTTCACTGCAGCCTCGACCTCCCGGGCTCAAATGATCCTGCCACCTCAGCCTCCCGAGTAGCTGGGACTACAGGCATGTGCCACCATGCCCTGCTAATTTTTGTATTTTTAGTAGAGACAGGGCTTCACCATGTTGCCCAGGCTGCTTTCTTTATTTTCTAATGTTGAAATTTGGCAGACTTTTTTCCCTTTGCTACAGGATGAGAAATACTTGTAGTAAGAGAATAATCTACACAAACACACACACACACACACACACACACACACACACAGAGAGAGAGAGAGAGAGAGAGAGAGAGAGAGAGAGAGAGAGACTATGACATCTAGCTGGTTACAGTTGAAACAATGATTCTGACACTGAAAAGGAATTCAATACGCAACTGGCAGACATTTGCCCCTGAACAGTGTGTATGTTACTGTCAAGTCAAAACTGAAGAAGGAGGAACAAGGCTTATTTCTTGAAAGGAGGTGGTTCTAGTGAGTAAAAATAATTCCTCAGGGAGTCCCATGAAAATGGCAGGGGTTTCATCCAAAAAGTCAATTATCAGGACAAGTTAAAGCAGAGCAGAAGAATTATCAGACCCTTTACCAGGCCTGCCTGTGCACGGTTAAGGTATAATTTAACACAGAGCAATGTATATTTTCTTGTTATAGAATACGAAGTTGTCTTTGCTTGCTGATTGTCTGCATTTCTGTTTTAGATTTAAAAATTGAGAGCTTCCCTTGGCTGCTTCTGAACCAGTGGACTGCTCAGCGGGATTGCGGAAGGAGGTGAGATTCTACCCAGGGTGACTGTCTGTCCTCCAATCTACTATTCTCAGACTCTGCTGATCTCAGATCTCGAGTCATTCTTGCCACTTTTTACTAATAAATACTAATAAAAACACGCTGACCTTGTGCATGTTTCCGGCCACCGGGTGACCCAGCCTGCCCCTGTTCCACTTACTGAATGCTGCTCAGAAACCACAGTGGATTTGCTGCAGAGGGCCTCGGCTATGACGCAGAGAAAATGGTCTTATTTCCTTACATGATTAATGCCAAGGCATGGCTTGGTAAAAAGAGGATTATGCCAGACCAATGTTATTTCCTTTTGTGCTAAAGGGGCAGGGTATATGGTGGTGGGTGGTGGAGGGTGGAGGGTTGAGGGTACAGGGTGGGGCAAGTGAATCAGCCCATGTGAATAGAAATAAAGCAGTTGATTCTGTGTCACATGATAGTCTAAGCAAGGAGCTGAGATACTGGTAATACTAGTAGCCTATTGAAAACTCCTCAACAGTGATTATCAGTGGTTTCTTATCAACCCAAGGACACCCTTAAGGATTGTTCTTTATCACCAACTTAGATGAAAATATTAAAAGTGTTCACTAAATTTGGAGAGGGCACTCATTTGCAGGGAGTGGATTATATCAATTTGATTGTTTATTTCAATATGACTTTGAAACATCAGAAAATGTGTCCATTAATAGCAAAATTTGCTTTTAATCTCAACAGAGACAAATGCACATTGAAAGCTTTAGAAATTAGAAATATAGACTCAAGATGGCATTAGGCTGAAGAGCCATAAATGCAGAAGAAAGTGCTTCCAGTCAGAGTGGACCACAAATACAATGAGTTAGCAATGTAGTAATATAATTAAAACAATTCCTTGTGACTCAAGGATAAATTAAAGAAAGTATGCCATGCAAAGACAAGAAATAATCTCTTCATGGTGTTTAGAATTATGAGCAGTTGGAGTTTATTTTTTATGATTTCATTTTTTAAAAAGCAAATATTCTATAGAAATACAATAACAGTGATAATAAGGATGACAAAGAGAAGAAGGACGAAAGTATAATAACTCTTCATATTTGAGATGTTGCTGAGGCCCTGGTTTCAGTGTCTGTTACCTGAGATAGCATCATTGGATCTTAAATATTATTTTGGGGGCTTTTCGACGGGATCAAATTTTACAACTTTGGAACTCAGTTTTACTGAATAATGAAAAAATAGGTAAGCTGATCAGCTAAAATTAGCCACTAATTATTTGCAAAGCACTCCTCTATCAGGTTCTCCTCATGCTTGTCCTACTTTTCTTTGTCCCTAGCTGAAAACAGAAAAAAAAAAAAATGTAGAGACCATTTATCTTGTTAAACAACTGCAGAGTCACAGCAGCACTTTCTGGCCTGAAATTCAGGCTTCTTTGGTATTGATTCTAAACAATTGACTCTTGACTAAATGCTCTTGACTAAAATGCTAAGCCATAAATAAGGAAGGTAGTAAACCTGAGGTTCTCCACTAACATATCTGGCAATTAGATACTCCCAGGATTGCTGGGCTTAGGAACAAACTCAGTAGAACTGAGCTGGCGTGGGTGAGAGGTGCCTTTTCTGGCTTCTCTGGTGCCCTGTGCTTCCCTCCCCTGTGCAGTTCAGGACACTTTCATATTGTACTTTTCTGCTCACAAGATTATGTTCCAGATCAGTGTTTCTTAAATATCACTGTGCATTCAAGTCACCTGGGGCCCTTGTTCAAATGCAACTCCTGAGTCAATAGGTTTGAGGTGGGACCTGAGAGTTTCTGGTGTGCACCTGGGAGATGTCAAGGCTGTGAGTCTGGTGGCCTGCACTTGATTGAGTAGTAAGGCCAACTCCTTGAAAGCCAGAGGGAAAGTCCCTAGCTCTTTTTTTCTTTTCTTCTTTTTTAACTTACGATTGAAGTATAACATATATGCAGAAATGTGCACAAATTATGAAAGGTCAATGTATTTTCAAAAAGTAAACACATCTGTGTAACCAGCCCTTGTATCAAAAATTAGAATATCGGCCGGGCACGGTGGCTCATGCCTGTAATCCCAGCACTTTGGGAGGCTGAGGCAGGCAGATCACTTGAGGCCAGGAGTTTGGGACCAGCCTGGTCCACATGGCTCTAAAAATACAAAAATTAGCTGGGTATGGTGGCGCGCACCTGTAATTCCAGCTACCTGGAGACTGAGGCATGAGAATCACTTGAACTTAGGAGGCAGAGGTTGCAGTGAGCCAAGATCACAGCACTGCACTCCAGCCTGGGTGGAAGAGTGAGACTCTGTCTCAAAAAATATAAAAAATTAAAATAAAATAAAATAAAAAATTAGAATATTACCAGCACCTGGAACCCTTCTTGTGCCTCATCCAGTCATGACTTTTCCCCAAAGGTAAATGGAATCTGACCTCCTTCACTTTTGCTGTTACCAGCAATACTCCAATGAACACACTTGTGCATGTCCCTTCATTCACGTGTGCATGCATTTCTCAGGTAGATACCTAGACCCATTCTGATTTTAATGGTAAGATGATACTCCACAGAAACATTAGTGCCTTGTATTTATATGAGAACAATACAAGTTGGTCTTTGGATGGCTTTTGTCTATGGTATCAAAGACTGACGAATGATTGGTAAATGCTAGTAATAGCCTCCTTAAATTATTTTGCATTTTGTTTTTGTTTTTGAGACAGGGTCTTGCTATGTTGCCCAGGCTGGAATGCAGTTGTGGGAT
Source organism: Macaca mulatta (assembly GCF_049350105.2). Lineage (NCBI taxonomy): Eukaryota > Metazoa > Chordata > Mammalia > Primates > Cercopithecidae > Macaca > Macaca mulatta. The sequence continues at coordinate 85,130,928 of NC_133406.1, read as the reverse complement.
TGAAGCTCACTGTAACCTCGAACTGGGCTCAAGCAATCCTGCCACCTCAGCCTCCCAAGCAGCTAGGACCACAGGCTGAAGCCACTACACCTGGCTACATTGTTTCTTAAGGAGCTAAAACAGAATAACTGTGCTCAGTGCCCCTCTGATGCCTGAAATGTTTGTTCTTTACACAAAGTCCGAATTTAGAACCTATGACCCTAGGATTTTTTTTTTTTTTTTTGACACAGAATCTTGCTCTGTCACCCAGGCTAGAGTACAGTGGTGCAATCTTGTCTCACTGCAACCTCCACCTCCTGGGTTCAAGCCATTCTTCCTGCCTCAGCCTCCCAAGTAGCTAGGATAATAGGCATGTGCCACCACACCCAGCTAATATTTGTATTTTTTTAGTACAGCCAGGGTTTTGCCATGTTGGCCAGGCTGGTCTTGAACTCCTAACTTCAGGTGATCCGCCCACCTTGGCCTCCTAAAGTTCTGGGATTACAGGCATGAGCCACTGCACCCAGCCCTGACCCTAGGATTTGTTGAAAAGAAATAGGCCTGGAGTTTTGAAGGAATACCCAGTATACTAGCTTGTAACTTCACGAGTATTTTCTAAAAATAGAGTGGACAAACATCTGTCTACATTCTATGGGAAAATGCCTCTAGTATTAATTCGGTGTCATAATTTGGCAAGGATTGGGAATTGTAAATCAGGATAGAGTATAAATAATTTTGATGACAGAAATCTGGCCCTTTTTCAGTTGGGTAGCTGGTCAGCTATTAGAATGGATTTATGATGTAGGTTTTTACAATCCACAAAAGATGTATCCATAGCTGTAGGATTGCACAGCCGAAGGAAGCAACTTGTCTAGTTAAAACATGATTTATGCTTTGAAAAACCAATTTACAAAAGATTCATAATGGATTCAGTGTCCCAGAATCTAATTTCATCATGATCTATAACTGTAGATATCACAATCTCCATTGAAATCTGCTGTCATCTAACTCTTTGAGGTAATAATTATAAAAGGATATGAATTTAATAAGTGACTACAGTTGATTTTTGTACGTGCTGTTATTTATTACTTTGCCAGCTGCTTTTGAGGGATTTGGTTTTTTTGTATGATTGCTTGTGTGTTTTTTTATCAGTCTCTAATTGTTGTGATTGAACAAGAGATGGATGATACTGTCCTTTTTAATTCAGGAAAAGTCCCTAGAGATAAGACCCAATCTAAAGTTTCTAAATATAGCTTGGCAGAACCATTGCAAATTTTGATGTCCAAGTGCTCCTAAATGAATACATTAGCTGGTAGATAATATATTACATACTATGTAGAAGACAAGCAGTTGGTTCCAGAAATCAGTGACGGGCATGCAAATTAGTAAAATGATAGATGTGAATGTTAAGGCATACTAATTTAGTGTCTTCCTGAGACTGGATTAGAATTATGAAAAGTTTATTTTGGTGTGCATTAAATCACTCAAAGTGCTTATCATACCAAATGCAACCAGAGTTCATTTATTCATTCTAAAAGGTTCCCAGGGTGTTATAGGTCAGATGCCATGGTAGGCATTTAGGGCATGGGTAGGAATGTGAGTAGTTTCTGTCCTGGTATGATCTGCCCCCTACCGGGGGAGACAGACACATCAGCAAACATTTGCATTAGGGGGATGAACTTTTAAGACATTGTATCCTATTTGCATCAACAACAATTAACCCAGAACCTAGCACGGTGAATATGCTTTCAAATAAAGAAAGCATATTCTCTAATATGGGAATCCTAGCAGGTGACCCAAAAGGATTGTTCATCAACTCAGCCTGGAATAGATGAGTGTGAAGACCAAAATCTGGAAAATCTCCACCAAGGAAAATATATATTGCTGGTTGTCGTAGGCTAAGTAATGCCCGCTCCATCCCCACCCCCTGAGAGTGATGCCCATGCTGTAATCTCCAGAATATATGAATATATATATATTCATACATGAATATATGTAAGTGGCAAAAGAGACTTTGCAGATGTGCTGAAGTTAGGTATCCTGAGATGGGGATTACCCAGGTGGGCCCAATGTAATCACAAAGGCCCATATAAGAGGGAGGCAGGCAGGGCAGAGTTAGAAGGAGGCAATGGGAGACAGAAGTGAGGCTGGAGTGATGCCATTGTTAGGAAGGGGCCACAAGCCAAGGAATGCAGGCAGTCTCTAGGCTGGAAAAGGCAAAGAGTTAGGTCCTGCCCTTGAGCCTCCAGAAAGGAACCAGCCCAGCTGATACCTCAACTATAGACTAGTGAGGCTGATTTTGGACTTCTGACCTCTATCATTGTAAGATAATAAATTTGTATTGTTTTATGCCACTAAGTTTGTGGTGATTTGTTAGACCTGCAATAGAAAACTAACATACTGGTTCATTGTCAGTCTCTGCAGTGTGTAATTACTGATGATTCTTCCTTTCTTTCCCTTTTTTCTCTTCTTTCCCTTCTTTCCTTCCCTCCCTTTCTTCCTTCCTCCTTCCCTTCCTTCCTTCCTCCTTCCCTTCCTTCCTTCCTTTCTGTTTTTTTTTCTAGAGCACTTGCTAAAATCACACTTGATGATTTCAATATACACAGAGAGGACCCACCCAGCTTTTAGGCCTCTCGGTTCCTCGATTTTCTTTTTTCCGAGATCTCTACTTCAATCACTCACTACTTTGGTCATAACCTAGACTTAATATTACCAATAATAGCAAACCCTCCATAAACTCACTCTCAGGGATTCCACTCTGACTACCACTTCCTATTTTTTCAGTGCTCCGTCTCTCTGGTACCCTAATTCCAGTAACCCTTCAATCTCGCTGGACCCTCCAATCCACTGATACTCCCAGCCGTTCACTGTCTCTCACACTCTAATGTCCTCATTTCCCTCATAACTGGATTTAGGTCTCCAGGGCAGTCTTTGTGAACGTTCCCTTGCCTACACACTAGGCTTCCTGGCTCCTCTCTCATTTTGACATTTCCTTGTCAAAATTTCCACCCTTGCCTATATCCAATTGTTGAACTACTCCCTGCCTGCATTTGCACAGCTGAATATGGCTGAAGAAAAACACATAACCATGCTGTTGGTCACAATTTAAATTCACGACCACTAATCCCAAGTACCCTGAGTACTATCTGGCCATCCTACTATACTTCGAGTCCACTCTTCCACCCTCCTAGCTGACCACTTCACACCTTCCCCTCTCTCCCAAACTAGTGGCACATCCTCCCTCTTCTTCACTCCCACCTTGCTTCTGATTCCACCAAGGAAACAGGAACAATCCTAAGAACTCCCACGTGATTACTCCTCCCACCACTTCTGCCACCTGCCTCCTTCTCTGCCCACATAGGATATTTCATTCCCCTCCCGTGGCTCTGTCTGTGCTCCTGTCACAGGCCAATATCTCCACTTATTCTCTCTTTCCATTCTCTCTCCCCTGTTCAAGGACTTTGCTCCTAGTATCGTTCCCCTCATCCCCAGTGTCATTATTTTCCTTCTCACCTTTTTTGGATCATCTCCGGGTTATAGCAAAACTCCTTGAAAGTGTTGTCTGTCTTTGCTTTCTCTATTTTCTGTGTCATTCTCTCTTGAACTTACTCTAATCAAGCTTTCTTTCCCACCATCTTAGTGAAATAGTTGTTATCGAGAAGTCCATAATACCAGGTTGGTTGCTCAACCCAATGCTCAGGCCTCTTCTACCCTCACTAATCAGAGGCATTTGATGCAGATAATCATGCGTTCTGTCTTAAAACACTTTTTTCGCTTTTGTGTCTGGGACACTTTCTTTTCTTTCCTTTTTTTTTTTTTTTCCCGAGGCGGGGTCTCACTCTGTTGCCCAAGCTGTAGTGCAGTAGCGCAATCACAGTTCACTGCAGCCTGGACCTCTAGAGCTCAGGTGATTTTCCTACCTCAGCCTCCTGAGTGGCTGGGACTACAGGGGCATGCCACCACACCTGGCTAATTTTTTGTATTTTTTGTAGAGATAGGGTTTTGCCTTGTTGCCCAGGCTGGACTAGAACTCCTGGGCTCAAGCGATCCTCCCTGTTTGGCCTCCCAAAGTGCTGGGAATACAGGTGTGAGCCTCCGCACCCGGCCTCTGGGATACTTTCTTGGTTCTCCTTCTGTCCAGTTGATGACTCATTCTTTTTTTTTTTTTTTTTTTCCTTTTTTTTGACACAGAGTTTTTCGCTCTTGTTGGAGTGCACTGGCAATCTCGGCTCACTGCAACCTCCGCCTCTCAGGTTCAAGTGATTCACCTGCCTCAGCCTCCCAAGTAGCTGGGATTACAGGCATGCACCACCACACCAGGCTAATTTTTTGTATTTAGTAGAGACAGGGTTTCACCATGTTGGTCAGGCTGCCCTCGAACTCCTGACCTCAGGTGATCTACCCACCTTGGCCTCCCAAAGTGCTGGGATTATAGGCGTGAGCCACCATGCCTGGCCTCATTCTTTTTCCACTTACCTCCCCAATCTTTAAATACTTAGAGATCCCAGGCGTCAGTTTTTGGCCCACTCTTCTCTATCTATATCCACTTCTCAGGGATCTCGTTGAGACCCCCGGCTTTAAGTATACTGGCTATGTCCATGTGCTGATGGCTCCCAAATTTATATCTCTAGCCAGGCCACATCTCTATTTTGAACTCCAGACTTCAACATCTTGGTGCTGCCCCAATATCTCCACTTGGATTTCTAACAGGCAAGTCAAAATTAACAAGTCTGAAGCTGAACTCCTAATTTCTGTCACCCGGGCTGGAGCGCTGTGGTGCAATTCATAGCTCACTGTAACCTCAAACTCCTGGGCTCAAGGCTGGGCTTCTGCCTCAGCCTCCCAAAGCACAGGGATTATAGGCATGAGCTACCATGCCTAGCCTCAAGCCTCTATCTTGACTCTTACTTACACACCACATCTAATTCATCTGATCATCCTATCAGCTGTACCTTTACAATATGTTCAGGATTCAATCACTTGCCATCTTTATTGCTACAACTAATCATCCTCTCTCTCCTGGATTATTTTTTTGACCTCATGATTGGCCTTCTTGTTTCTACACCACCTCCCTTCCCAACAAGAAGAGGTAATTTTCAGCATAGAAGCCATTTATTTAATATTTATTAAATGAATATTTGCTGTGTCTGAAATGTGAAATCTAGTCAAGTGTCTGTTCCATCTCCCTAGAGTAAATGCTGAAACTTGCCCAATGGCCCAAAGCCTGAAAATGGTCTGGCTTTGGGTTAATTTCCTAGCTAACCCTTCTTGTTCACTATTCTCCAGCCATAATGGCCTCTTTGCTCTCCCTCAAATGTATCTCCACCTTAGGCACTCTCTATTTAGTGCTCACTCTGCCTAGAATATGCATCCCCTAAATCTTCTTACGGCTCTCACTTCCTCACTTCTTCCAGGTGTCTGCTCAAGTTTTACCCAATCAGTAAGACCTTCATGAGAGAGCACTACCAGCCCCCAGCCCTGACACTCCCTATCCTCTTGTCCTCACTTTATTTTTCTTCATGGCACAGATTTATGCTCTAACAATATTATCATATATTTTCTTGCATAAATACTTGTGTATAAATGACTCCCTCCACTAGAATGCAGACTCCACAAGAGGAGGAATTTGAAGTTATTTTGTTCACTGCTGTAATCTCAACATTCAGTAGTTTCTGGCACACGGTGGATACTCAACAAGTATTTGAAGAATGAATAAGTTGCTAGATAGAATACAGAACACTCAGTTAAATTTGAATTTCAAATAAACAACAATTAATTATTTTGTGTAAGTATGTCCCATGGAATATTTGGACATGTTATGCTAAAATTTTTGTTTATTTGAAATTCACATCTAACTGGGTACTTATATTTTTATTTACTAAATCTGGTAATCTTATGAATGAACGAATATTTATTGAGGTTCCTGAAGAATGAATGGAACTCTGGACAAAGGTTTGGAAAGGACATTTTGGCAGAAAGGCTAAATTTGACAAGGTACACAGGTGCGAAAGCAATGTCGTTCATTAAGAAAAGAGTGATTTAGAAAGTGTAGCTTACCCTCAACTCTTCCAGAATTACTTTGCTGGAGGGTACATTTAAAGAGGGTCTGTAGGTTGGGAGTAGTGGCTCACGCCTGTAATCCTATTCATCTGCAAATCCTGTCAGCCGTATCTTCACAATATGTTCAGGGTCTGACCACTATCCATCTCTCTTGCTACAACTGTGGTCCAGACTAATTATCATCTCTTTCCCAGATTACTTTATTGGCTTCAGGACTGGCCTTCTTGTTTCTGCACCACCTTTGCTGGGAGGCAGAGGGAGGATCGCTTGAGCCCAGGAGTTTGAGAACAGCCCTGGCAACACAGTGAGAACTTGCCTCCACAAAAGATTTTTAAAAAAAATTAACTGAGTATGGTGGCACATGCCTGTAGTCTCAGCTTCTTGGGAGGCTGAGGCAAGAAGGATCACTTGAGCCTGGGAAGTTGAGGCTACAAGGAGCCATGATCCTGCCACTGCACTCCAGTCTGGGCGAGGGAGCAAGATTATGTCTCAAAAATAAAGTAATTAAAATTAAAAAGGTCTGTGTCAAAAATTGGACAGATTTTAAGTCTTGTCTTTGTAGATGGGTGATATTAAAAGTTTATAGGACATTTAAGACAGAATTTTGCTTTTCTACCATGCCATTCATACAGAAAAGGACACTGAAAATATAAAAAGAACATTCTCAGGGTAAGAGAAGATATATTTTTCCTTTTGACTTGGGATTATATTAAGTCATTCACAATTACCATGTTATTAATACTGCTGATAATTTTAGGCCTAATTTTTCTGGGCTAACTCTCCTTCCTTATAGTGGAGAAACTTAGATGCTTATTAGTTCTTTTCATCTGAGAAAGAAGAATTTGCCTTATATGGTGGATGCTATGGTGTGGGACCCAAAGGCCCCTTCAAGACTGAGGCCCTCGTTCACCCAGCCGTTGGAAATTGTGGTGACTGACTGCTCTTGTTTGAATTATTTTCTGTGACTTGCCATTAACCGAAGATAGCCACTTTGCCCAAGTCACACTCTATCCCTGGGGTGGCCCACATCTTAGCCCTCAGAGCAATCTGTGGCACCATCCGAGACCTTTGTGATTTCAATGCAGTTCATCTTCTCCCTCTGTTAAGTCCTTCTTTTTTTTTTTTCATCTCCTATTGATGTGAATCTGGTGACACCTCCCACTCTCCGCCATAAATTTACTGTATACTAACCCCCATCTCAAAGTTGGCTTCTTGTGGACTGACTTGAGATAGTTGGTTCCAGGAATGGTCTGAGGAAGCCAAGTGTAAAGTAGGTCACCAGCAAGGAGGACATCATGACTAGGGGTAGGTGGAGCATGGACAGTGCTTAGCATGCTGTAGCCATGTGCTTGTTAAAACTTTCATGGTAGTAGGCAGGGTACAGTGGTCACGCCTGTAATCCCAGCTACTCAGGAGGCTGAGGCAGGAGAATCGCTTGAACCTGGGAGGCAGAGGTTGCAGTGGGCTGAGATCACGCCACTGCACTCCAGTCTGAGTGACAGAGGGAAACTAAAACTTTCATGGTAGTAAACTGGGATGAGATGTTTGTGGAAGGCAGTGCAGGGGCCTCAGGCATTTGAGAAGTTCAAGGGAAGTCATAATTATAAAAACTATGGAAATGGCTGGCTGTTACTGGACATTTAATGTATTGAAGAAGAACAATGAAAGGCTGACAGTGATTAATCAACAATCAGAAAGTCAGAAGCTCTCCTTGGCTTCATAATAAACAGACTCTTATTCTGCAGTTGGAACACAGAAAAAAAAACTGAGGATCAGGCCCAAGTCTTAAATATAAAAGAAGGGGAGCCGCAGAAGAGATTGAACTCAGGTTATCCACCTCTATTGCACTGGTTCCTCTCTGTCAGCTCATGCCTATGGACCATAGAGGGTTCCTATGGCAGGCTGACAGAAGAGGGAAAAGGCCATGCCAGGGTCACAACTTGGTGTGTGGATGCAACATGAAAATGGTCTTTGGCTGTACTACAGCTTCATTGTAGCCCTGCAGAGTGAGAGCCTGGAAGACAATGGCAAAGGAAATCCTACCAACTGGCAGATTTCTGGGCAGTGCACCTAGTCAAATACTTTTTTTTTTTTTTTTTTTTTTTTTGGAGAGATGGGGTTTCACTATTTTGACCAGGCTGGTCTTGAACTCCTGGCCTCAAGCAATCCTCCTGTGTTGGTCCCCAAAAGTGCTGAGAATATAGATGTGAGCCACTGTGCCTGGCCTGGTCAAATATTTTTGGTGGTTAGCTTGGCTGGCTTGCTAAGAGCAGGGCAGAAAGATTGGAAGATTGGTGGCAAAGATATTTAAAGAAGAGGTGTGTCGATGGCCCTATGGCCATGGCCCAAACTGTGAAGATTTTGAATCCTATTGTTAATGCCCATAAGTGAGCATCCACTATGGAGGAAGCACTGAAGAACAAAGTACACAGGATGACTTAACTGGTCATCTACTAAAGGATGACTAGCCAGACCCTGTCACGCTATAGTGCTGGCACAATGGGCACATGAACCAAGCAGCCCTGATGGCAAGGATGGAGGCTGTACATGGGCTCACAGCATGGACTCCCACTCGGCAAGGCTGATCCTGCTACTGCAACTGCCCTATGACCAACCTGCCAGCAACACAAACCAACCTTGCATACTCACTACGGTGCTATATCTCCAGCTGACCAATTAACCATTTGGTATTAATTACATTGGATCCTCTCTACACCAGAAGGGGCAGTAATTAATCTTGATAAAAATGGATACATATGGATGTAGGTTTGCTTTTCCTACCCACAGTGTGTTAGCCAGCACCACCTTCTGAATAATTAGTTTTTATCCAGAAATATAGAATGCCACATGATATTCTATTAGTTCAAGGAGCCCACTTTACAGCAAAGGAGAGTAAAAGTAGACACATGGTGGTGAGACCAACTGGTTCTACCACCCAGACCCTGACAGCCTGCTGAAGGGATAAAATGGTCTTTGTAAGGAAGTCACAGAAGCTTAGGCTTGGAGATGATAACCTAAGAAGATGGGGCATCATTTTCCAGATTGCAGGACATATCCTAAATCAGCTACCACTCTATGGTGTTGCGTCCCCACTGGGAAGAATACTTGGGTCTAGGAAACACGGTGAAAATAGAAGTGACTGTGCTTCTCATCACTGTCTGTGACTACTAGGAATATGTGATTTCTGTCCTTGCAGCTCTTTGCTCTGTGGGTTTACAGGTTTTATATTCTAAAGGAAAACACACTAGGGGACACAGCAGTAGTCCCATTGATTTAATTTAATTTTTTTTTTTTTTTTGAGACAAAGTCTCCCTCTTTCACCCAGGCTGGAGTGCAGTGGTACAATCTGGGCTCACTGCAACCTCTGCCTCCTAAATTCAAGTGATTCTCCTGCCTCAGCCTCCCGAGTAGCTGGGATTACAGGTGCACACCACCACGCCCAGCTAATTTTTTGTGTTTTTAGTTAAGATGGGGTTTCACCAAGTTGGCCAGGCTGGTCTCGAGCTCCTAACCTCAAGTGATCTGCCTGCCTCAGCCTCCTAAAGTACTGGGATAACAGGCATAACCCACTGCACCTGGCCAGTCCCATTAAGTTTTATAGCTACTGCCTAATTACTTTAGGCTTCTTGTTATAGGAGCAAGAAAAAGGGAATCACCATTCTGGGGATGTGTCATATTGGGGATTCAGCAGGGGTCATTGACGCTGATCACTAGGAGGAAGTAAAACTGCTGATATACAGTAGTGCCAGGAAAAGTATACATATTTGGCACCCAGGGCATCTCCAGGAGAATCTCCTTGTACTCCCTTAAGCAATTTTGATGGTAAATTGCCAAGTGCCACGGTTGCAGCCTGAGAAAGACATGGCAACCAGGGTCTCAGACCCATCAAAGATGAGTGTCTAGGTCATACCACCAGCTAAGCCACTGAAACCAACAGAGATGATAGCCAAGGATGAGGGGACTCTAGAATGGGTAGAAGAGTAAGATAATCAGCTGGTCTCTCAGGATACATTGCTGTAGTGACAGGGCTGTGGTTTTTCCTGCCAACCCTCTCCTTAAATTTCCCAGAAAAAGAACCAGTCAGAATCTTGGAGGAACTTGCAAAGACTAATATACAAAATAAACAATCCAAGCAGCCGAAAGGGTGGACTATAGTTAATGCTGTGCACTGCCCAGAACTTCCCTGCAGGACTCAGATACCATTTCCCCAGCTGTTGGGAGTGTTGGCGGAAGGGCTTTCAGCTGAGTCACTCTCCAGGAAATGTTCTCAGTCCCTCACCCAAGGACATTCACCGCCTGGGGTCAGTCCCCAGTCACTGACTGATGGAGGCAGCATACAAAGGCCCATCCCCCTTTGCACCAAGATGGGACAAGATGGGCTATCCAGAGCTCCCCTCTGACTGCAGCCTGGCTTTGTTCCAGCTGCTCCCCAGTTCAGCTCTTCCCTCTTTTCAATCATATCTCCTTCCATGCCCATTGGTGCTGACCCACAAGACATACCCCAATAAACCTCCAGCAGGTAAATCTGTCTGAGTCAGTCTCAGGGTACCTGACCTAAGAAAACGTTATCAATTTACTGTAATTTATGAGTTAAATAGGACACAACATAAGGAAAGAGTCATTATCTGATAATTCACAAAGGAAATTGCAGAGGAACTGGATGACTAGTGTTATTAGATAATAAGAGTGTTGTTGGGTTAATCTTTACAGATAGAGGAAGATTCCCTGTTGAGATTGTGTCCAGAGGCGAATCAGAATGATGCATAAATGAAATAGAAGGTTTGGGCAAAGAGAATAATATCAGGCAATGTTCTTTGAGAGGCAACATATCAGACACATCTTGTCTTCTGTAAATGGGACCCAGGACAGCAGTGCTACAACCGATAGTGAATGCACAACTTTGATAGGTCTCCCAGGGTTACACTCTGGGACATAGAAGCGGGGGCACTGGAGTGGATGAACCAGAGAATCTTGAGGCCCCAGGCCCTCCTGAACTGTTGAGGTTAGCAGAAGTAGCTCACTATCTCACGCTGGCGGAGAGGAGCCTCTCCTGTACAAAAGACCCTTCAAAAACCTTGCCTGAGGCAATTGCCTCACAAAATGGTGAGTGTCCTTCTTAGGACCCGTGCCTGGCTCCCTTCATTGCCTCAAGAACTGGCTAATATGAACTAGCAGGAAATGAGAAGGTGTACAGACAGGTGGATCTTGAGGGAGGTGGGCTAGAGAGGGTAGAATCTAAGGCTGGGTAGGTGAGAGTTCATTGATATAAGAGCATCTTCCTATGATGAGGAGTTTCATGTCCTATCTAGGACATCGGAGCCAGTCCCAGGATGTGCTGGGATTGCTCCCTAAAAATTGAACATGATGGTGACCTGCAATAAGGCCAGAGGTGCTCCAACTGTCTTGTGGAGTTCTGAGGAAGAGGTTAGAAAGATTGGGGAGATGTAAATATAGGAATGGATTTATTATGTGATACTGAGAACCTGCTCCCTAAGCATGTGGTCTAAGGAACATCCCTTCCATGGAAGCAATAAGGATGAGCTGCTGAGAGGGGTACAGACATCTTTGAGAAGCCCAGTTTTGGCTATCCTCCATAGGGCAGAGGTAACTGTAAGACTCTCTAGTATCAGTGACGGTGACAGAATTCCAGCATAGCAAGGTCCAGGTGGTAGCACTTAACAAAAAGCAAGGTGGATGTAACAGAAACAGACAGCAAGGTTGAAATGTCAGCCAGGTGTCTACTCTTACAAGGTTTTGTGGCAATGGCTAATAAATAGACCATAGTGATCCTGGAGGGACAAGGTAGGTAGCCAGATGACTAAGAAGTTGCTTCACTTATATGACAAGAAAAACTTGAGAGTTTGGTGAACCTACATCAATTGCAGAAGTGGAAAATCATGACCTCTCAGATCGGAATCAGTTCTCACTCCCAGAGGCCATCAATTGAAGGAGAGTCTGGGTCCCTTTGAGAAAGGACTCTATAATGACACTACAGGAATAGACATTATTTCTCTTATTCCTTCCCTAAACGGACCTGTGGTCATGTACCAAAAAAAAGATACAGAGGAGAAAAGGGAATCCTCAGCCCTTTGAGAGCTATTGGATAGAGGGCACTCAAAACACCATTATCATCCCCCAGTTACAGTGGAAACTTATGGAAGCAAGACGATCAATGAAATCCTGGCCCAAGTCTGACAGTGGTCCAGTAAGTCTCCAGGCCCCTCCTGTGGTTATTATCCTGGTTCCCAACTGTGTAATTAGAACGCAAATTAACATCAGGTAGAATCTTACATTAAATACCTGAGCTGTAGAGTAAGAGCTATTATAGAGGGAAGAGCCAAGTGAAGGTGCCTGAAACTGCTCTCCTCTGGGCAACATAGTAAACCAAGAAAATACTGTATCCCAGAAGGAACTGCAGATGTAGGCAAAGGGATGCAAGGGTAGTGGCCTCCACCAAATCTCTTTAATTCACCTGCATTCCTCTAATGAGCACCAGGTGGATTAAGGTAGGTGGAGATGGAGGCTACCCAGTTGCAGCTGTTTTTTCCAGATGCTGCATCTTTACTAGAACAGATTAACAGACCCTGGCACTTGGAATGCAACTGTCATTAACAGTGACAGTGCTCTTTCTCATCACCATCAGTAAAGAAAATTTTAAAACCAACTTCTTTTTATAAGGCAGCAGGACATAGTCACTGCCTTGGCGCTGTTTTCCTGTGTTAACTCTTGTTTCTGTTACTACATAGCCCACAGGGACCTTGACCATCTCAATCATCTGTGGAAGCAGAACATTATGCCTATTTATTGAATTAATGACATCAGGCTCATTTTGACTCAGCAGGAATTGGTGAGAACTTTGGATGCCCTAGTAAATACAATTGTGTCAAAGGGTGGAAGATAAACACCACAAGGATTCGTGGATGGAAGTAGATTTATATTAGTCCATTCTCACAGAGGTATAAAGAACTATCTGAGACTGGGTAATTTATAAAGAAAAGGTTTAATTGGCTCACAGCTCGTCAGGCTGTACAGGAAGCGTGGCTGGGGAGGCCTCAGGAAACTTACAATCATGGTGGAAGGCAAAGGGGAGGAGGCACGTCTTACATGGCTGGAGAAGTAGGAAGAGAGAGCAGCGGGAGGTGCCACACACTTTTAAACAACCAGACACCATAAGAACTCACTCACTATCATATGAACAGCAAGGGGAAAATCCGCCCCCATGATCCAGTCACCTCCAACCAGCCCCCTCTTCCAACACTGGGGATTACAATTCAACACGTGGTTTGGGCAGGATCACAAAGCCAATCTATATAAGATGCAATTGCAGACAAGCTCTGGGGATTTATAGCAATCTTCCATGGAGGTTATAAAGCTACTAGTGATAGTAGGTCTATATATTATTGTAATTCACCCATAATAGACAATAAAAAGAAAGGAAAAGTTTCGGGATGGGGGCACGTAGTCTACAATAACCTTTTGTGTGTTTACTGTCTCTTGCTTTTTAGGTATGATCATATTGCTGCTGCAGTTTGAGAACTAATGAGAGAAAGGCATCAGAAAGAACCTTACAAACAGGGATTTGTTGTTGTTTTGTGTATAATTTTCTAGGGGGAATCTTGTCTTCTTATTGCTTCTGCCAGGAAGCCCAAACTACATGATTTCCTTAGAAGCAGACAATACTCCCTGTTACGTTGGGAGGAATAAGCTAATAAAAAAAGATGTGAAAAACTACAGGAGTGTGCAATTAGGTGTGGACACTGGCATCACATGGTGGAAGAGAATGCAAGAGTCAGCACAGAAGTGGCGGGTCCCAAGCAAGCAGTGATGCATGAGGGAGGGTGAGAAGTGAAAAGCAGCCCGAAGTAAGGCAACGCAGAATGGACCGAGAACAGGTGACTGTGGATGAGATAAAAGGCATGGAGGCCAAGCACAGCGGCTCATGCCTATAATCTCAGCACTTTAGGAGGCCAAGGTGGGCGGATCACCCAAGGTCAGGAGTTTGAGATCAGCCAGGCCAATATCGTGAAACCCTGTCTCCATTTTAAAAGATACAAAAAGACTGGGTGCAGTGGCTCACGCCTGTAATCCCAGCGCTTTGGGAGGCCAAGGTGAGCAGATCACCTGAGGTCAGGAGTTTGAGACCAGCCTGGCCAACGTGGTGAAACCCCCAAGTCTACAAAAATACAAAAATTAGCCTGGCATGATGGCAGGTGCCTATAATCCCAGCTACTTGGGAGGCTAAGGCAGGAGAATCACTTGAACCCAGGAGGTAGAGGTTGCAGTGAGCCGAGATCATGTCACTGCACTCCAGCCTGGGCAATAAGAGCAAAACTCAGTCTCAAAAAAAAAAAAAAAAAAAAAAAAAAAAAAAAAAAAAAGCATGGGAAAGTGGGAGAAGCACAGTTGTGAAAAGCTTAAATAAGAGAATAGAAAAAAAAAATCAATATGAGTCTGTGACATTTTATAGGGAGGACAGCAATGCTGAATGACATCAATCTTTACAAGGCTGTTCTACCTGAAAACAATTATGAATATTTGTTCCAGTTATAAAATCAATTGTTTCCAGAAAAGAAAATCACAAATTATCCTAAAAATGTGTTTTCAAAAGTACTTTTATAACTTCTTGTTAGAAAAATTATGGTGATCTATTTTAGATGGTTAATAAAATTAGCAAAAAGAAAAAAACACCGTAATTCTACCACTTAGAGATTAATAATTACCGTTAAATCTTGATGTTTATTATCTAAAAGTTTCGTGTGTGTATTCTATTTTGATAAAAATAGGATCCTGTTGTGTAACACAATTTCTTTTTTAAAATGCACTATTTTCGTCTGTAAGAAATCACATTCAGTATCCAAAAGAACTGAGTAAATGATAGAAAATATTTTCTGGGATTGCTTTTTATTTGAATTTTCAACATCCAATTTTTTTCTTCTGCAATGTGCTATATATCACTCTACCATAAAGCCAGGACCAGATCAGGCCTGGTCTGGCCCTTTTTTCCCTGTACAGAACTCCACAGCCTCCCTCATGTGACATTATCAGTAGCTTGCTACAGCTGACCCACATATTTAATTTATTTTTATGGGCCTTTTTCTGGAACAATAAAAAAAAAATCTGGGATATCTTCCATGAAGAATGGAAAGGAAGTGCTGTCAGTCTTGGAGAACAGCAGTGCAGATCACTGCCCTGACCTCCCCATGACTCAACTGCCTGTGTTTTCACTTTGGTCCTCTTTAAGGCTGGAAGACTAATTGAATAGAGGTTGAGGAGGCCAGGTAATAAGTGAGGTGTATATAATGACTCAAAGGCATCTTGCCTCGTCATTTTGGGCAAGTTACTTAAGTTCTTTGAGCCTTGGGTTCCTTCCATCAGCTAGAATAATACCTATGCCATGAAAAGTGGCAAGAACTGAATGAGACTGTATGGATATTGCATGATGTTTCTGCAGTATGTGCAGAAACAGCAATCCACTCATTCTTCAAACTTGTGCACTAAAAGTAAGAGGGTTTATGGAAAAAACGGGATTGAAGCAGTTCATTCAAGGCCTATGCAGCTTTGTAACCAAAGCAGTGACAGTAACAATACCCATCCTAATAAAATGCACCATAGTTAAGCTTCTATAAAGAAGAAATACTAATTAAATTTATAAGATTGCCTTTGCCTTTAAGAAAAGGTGATGGTTACTTGATGGAAGAGGGTGAGAGTGAGGGTTGATGCTGCCAAGTTACACAGATGAGGGCAAAATGCACTGAGACCCAGTGAGTACCTCCAAGATACAGCCAAGAAAGTGGGGTGAATGGGCACCATGTTCAGTTCTGAATTACTTCATGGTTTCTTTTTTTAAAAACTTATTAGGGCACATTAGCTGCAAAATAGTAACATGTGGGCACAGGGCTGCAATTTTTTTTTTTTTTTTTTTTTTTTTTTTTGAGATAGGGTCTCACTCTGTCACCCAGACTGGAGTAGAGTGGCGCCATCACGGCTCACTACAGACTTGGCCTCCTGGGGTCAAGCAATCCTCCTGCCTCAGCCTCCCAAGTAGCTGGGATTACAGATGTGTGCCACCACACGCAGCTAGTTTTTGTACATTTTTGTAGAGATGGGGGTTTGCCATGTTGCTCAGGCTGGTCTCAAACTCCTGGGCTCAAGTAATCCCCTAGCCTTGACCTCCCAAAGTGCTGGGATTACAGGCATGGGCCACTGCGTACAACTTAGAGCTGCAAAATATTAACATGCTGGGGAAAATCACATATGAAAGCAATCTTGATTATAGTGATATCTCTGGATTTATCATTTATGTGTGGACTAATTTCCAAGATAGATGTAGATGGTACAGCAAAACAGACTGTCCCTAGTACAGGGGATGGTTCATAGTAAGTGCTCCTTAAATGACTGTGAAGTCATCTTCATGATTCTTTTCTTTTTTTTGAGACAGGATCTCACTCTGCCACCCAAGCTGGAGTGCAGTGGCGCAATCATGGCTCACTGTAGCCTCAAACTCCTGGGCTCAAGCAATCTTCCTGTCTTGGCTTCCCAAAGTGCTGGGATTAAAGGCATGAACCATCACACCCAGCCTGTCTTCATTATTCTCATCATACTCATCATCAAAATTATCATCATATATGTTAATCCCCACTAGTCAGGAATTCAGAATAGAGAAGTAAGTTACTACATAGAGCCAGCATACAATGAGACATAAGGAAAACCCATTCTAAAGCAAGATCCTGACCCTAGCCAGAGGCGTTATGTATGTTTCTGTTAAAACAAGAACTCATTCTAGGATGTCACCAGTTTTGCGTCCCAATAGAAAGTGACAGGTGAAAATAGATTCAGATGGTTTGGGGGAATCTCCATATCGAGATTTGGAATTTAGCATTTTGTAAGTAATCTACTTGTGGCAAAATGGTGTGGGTGGACTTATTTAGTGTCCAAAATGGAGAACAGAATTGGATTTCTCTGATTTTATTTTTACCAGTTATCTGCTTAAATGGAATTATGAGTGAAGGGAAACCAGGTTTAATCTCTCTATTCTACACAGTTGCAGATTTAACATTTATTGCAAAAAGGACATGGAAAAATAGAGAGCTCATGCTTTACCAAGATCTGACCTTTACGTATGAGCTACTAATGTTTTCTTGTTTTTGCGACAGTCTTTTGTCCTGCTTGATTGTTTGACAGAAATTTGAGGAAAGAGGCAATAATTTCTTTCTTTTTTTTTTTTTTTTCTGAAATGGAGTCTCGCGCTGACGCCAGGCTGGAGTGCCATGGCACGATCCCGGCTTACTGCAACCTCCGCCTCCCAGATTCAAGTGATTCTCCTGCCTCAGCCTCCCAAGTAGCTGGGACTACAGGCGCGCACCACCATGCCCAGCTAATTTTTCTATGGTTAGTAGAAATGAGGTTTCACCATGTTGGCCAGGATGGTCTCAATCTCTTGACCTCGTGATCCGCCCACCTCGGCCTCCCAAAGTGCAGGGATTACAGGTATGAACCACCGTGCCTGGCCAATAATGATTTTAAGAATTGAAAAACTGCAAGGTGGGCAGATCACTTGAGCTCAGGAGTTGGAGACCAGACTGGAAAACATGGTGAACCCTGTCTCTACCAAAAATACACACACACACACACACACACACAAAGTTAGCTGGGCATGGTGGTATGTGCCTATAGTCCCAGTTACTTGGGAGGCTGAGGTGGGAGGATTGCTTGAGCCTGGGAGGCAGAAGTTGCAGTGAGCCGAGATTGTGCCACTGCACTCCAGCCTGAGCAACCCGATGAGACCTGTCTCAAAAAAAAACTGAAAAACTGAGTCCAAAATGTAGAGGCCAGTAAGAAAAAATAAAGAATAAAAAAGAATTGAAAAACAATTACTTTGCATAAGTTGAGCATGGTGGCTCATGCCTGTAATCCCACCACTTTGGGAGGCCAAGGGGGCAGATCACTTGAGGTTAGGAGTTCGAGACCGGTCATGACCAACATGGTGAAACCCCATCTCCACTAAAACATATATATTTTGTGTGTGTGTGTGTATGTATATATAAAAAATGATATATTTATATATTTGTAATATATTTATATGTAATATTTATAATATATTTATATATGTTATATATTTATATATTATATATAATAATATGTTTATATATTTTTATATATACATATATAAAATTAGCCAGGCATGGTGGTGGGTGCCTGTAATCCCAGATATTCAGGAGGACGAGGCAGGAGAATCTCTTGAACTTGGGAAGCAGAGGTTGAAGTAAGCCGAGATAATGTCACTGCACTCCAGTCTAGGGGACAGAGTGAGACTCCATCTAGAAGAAAGAGAAGAGGAGAGGAGAGGAGAGGAAGGAAAAGAAATATTACTTTGTACAGAATCTTCTTCAAATGTTGATAGGAAAGCAAGCAAGCAAGAAAGAAACAATTACTTTGTACAGAATCTTCTTCAAATGTTGATGAAAGAGAAAGAAACAAAGAAAGAAAAGAAAGAAAGAAAATGACTTTGTACAGAATCTTCTTCAAATGTTGATGAGAGCTTCAGTCTCAGAATCTACACAGTGCCACAATAGCTCAACTCTCCTTTGCTTGACATAAGCCCTAGCCTAAGGCTGTCTTGGGGAGCTACAGTAGCCCAACTGGCAGAAGCAAATGTAAAGTTGAAAAGACATAACCTAGAATGGTACTTATTTTCGTAAAACTGTCCACAAATGGTGGAACACAACAATGTTATGAATTTAGACATTCAAGGATCAGGAAATTCCAGAGTTAAGGTTCTTATATTGATTAATCTATATAGCACATTTAATAGGGTTTATAATATGCCCTGAAAATAAAAGCCGTAATGGGCTATGATTTTGTTTAAAGGGAAAATGGGAAGACCAGCTTATGGCTGGAGAGATCAAATAAATAGTGTTATGAAAACCTTTGGAGGCTGAGCACAGTGGCTTTCGCCTGTAATCCCAGCACTTTGGGAGGCCGAGGTGGGTGGATCACTTGAGCGCAGGAGCTGAGACCAGCCTGGCCAACATGGTGAAACCCCATCTCTACTAAAAATGCAAAAATTAGCTGGGCATGATGGTGTGTGCCTGTAGTCTCACCTACTCAGGAGGCTGAGGCAGGAGAATCTCTTGAACCCGGGAGGTGGAGGTTGCAGGGAGCTGAGATCGTACCACTGCACTCCAGCCTGGGCTACAGAGCAAGACTCCATCTCAAAAAAAATAAGAAAAGCTTTGGAACCTGATGCTTTGATTATGTATGTTCTTAGCTTGCAGGTTTCATTAGTATCTATTTTTCTTGGGTTAAGTAGAAGGCACATTTTCAAAAAAGGTAATTGTTTGCTAAAGTAGAATCCTTAAAAGATTTTTTTTTTCCATCAGAAAGCCTTAAGTCTAAGTTCTTGCAAAAAAACCATAAATGTTCTATTTTGTGTTTTTTTCTTAAATACATTATTTAAATCTTCATGACTTTAGATTGGCTTGATTTGTTTCCCTTCCTCCATTGGGAGTACACTGCTGCCAAGTTTAAAGTTTGTAACAATCATTTTTGAATGACATAAATGCAAAAAAATCTCAACCGTCTGTCTGCAATAGGAAAAATTATATTTCTTTCACCATTGTTTTACTACAGACTCATGAAGTTATTTTTATAAAACTAACTTTTTTTTCCATGAGGGAGAAAGTTCAGTGCAAATATATAGAACTAAAACCTAAACTAAATTTTTCTAGGAAATTCCTTAGTAAATGAGTGACTATGGTATGGTCTTAAATATTACTATTTTTGAGTTTTTTTGGTTTTGATTTTCACTGACTTAGTGATTTGGGCAACGCAAATGATCTTTCTAAACTTCCTTTTCTCAAAGTAAAATTGACTATAGTTTATGTAATAGGCTGCAGTAGCTACTGTTATTTATCTTCTCTGCAAGACTTCCCAACACCTTTCTTCCATTAACATTTCTGGCCCTTGGAGTTCTTCCCTGGGATTTCTTGATTTGGAGCCCGGAGAGGAATAGCCTTGCCTCAGAGGTCGAGTCCTAGAGAGATATGAAGGTATGTATGCGTGCAGGTTGCAGGGTAGAGGACGTGCCATCTTCACCATGTGCAGAAGTCTGTCTGCAGTCAAAGAGGATAAAAACAAGCAGAGACAGAGAAATGGCAACACATGGGCTGAGGGTGGGTGGGAGATGGAGCCATTCGGAGCACTCATGAGCAAACATGAAGTGAGACATTTCTTCTTTCCAGTCCCAGAAGCCCAGGTCCTGTAGGTCCTGATCAATCCCTTGATCCTACGAGCTACTCCATTATCCTGAGCCTCACGAACTAGGATAATACCTTTTATACTAAATCTAATTTTACAGTTAGATTTCTGATATCTGCAACCCAATTCTATTGTGTGGAGTCTTTCTCTTTTTTCTGAGGAAGTCTTGCTCTGTCACCCAGGCTGCGTGGAGGGCAGTGGTGCGATCTCAGCTCACTGCCACCTCTGCCTCCTGGTTCAAGTTGATTCTCCTGCTTCAACCTCCCAAGTAGCTGGTATTACAGGTGCCTGCCACCATGCCTGGATAATTTTGTATTTTTAGTGGAGATGGGGTTTCACCATGTTGGCCAGGCTGGTCTCAAACTCCTGACCTCAGGTGATCTGCCCACCTTGGCCTCCCAAAGTGCTAGGAGTACAGGCATGAGCCACTGCATCTGGCTGTGTGGAGTGTTATATAGGGCAATGTTTCTTAAACTGTAGCACGCATTAGAATCACCTGAGAGCTTGTTAAACACTGCTGGGCCCCATTCTTATAATTTCTGATTCAGTAAATCTGGCAGGGAAACCTGAGAATTGGCTTTTTTTTTTTTTTTTTTTTTTTTTTGAGACAAGGTCTTGCTCTGTCACCCAGGGTTAACTAGAGCGGCACGATTCTAACTCCCTGCAGCCTTGAACTGCTAGGCTCAAGCAATCCTCCTGCCTCAGCATCCTGAGTAGTTGGGACTATAGGCGTGTGCCATCATGCCTGGCTAATTATAACATTTTTTTGTAGAGATGGAGTTTGCTGTGTTGCCTAGGTTGGTCTCAAACTCCTGGGCTCAAGTGATCCTCCCACCTCAGCCTCCAAATGGTTGTGTACAGATGTGAGCCACCCTCACCCAGAGCTGAGAATTTGCATTTCTAACAAGTTTCTTTTTTTAATTATTTATTTATTTATTTGAGATGGAATCTCGCTCTGTTACCCAGGCTGGAGTGCAGTGGCGTGATCTCGGCTCACTGCAAGCTCCACGTCCCGGTTTCAAGCAATTCTCCTCCCTCAGCCTCCCAAGTGGCTGGGGCTACAGGTGTGCACCACCACACCCAGCTAATTTTGGTATTTTTAGTAGAGATGGGGTTTCACCATGTTGGCCTGGCTGGTCTCAAACTCCTGACCTCAGGTGATCCACCCAACTCGGCCTCCCAAAGTGCTGGGATTACAGGCTGAGCCACTGCACCATCCTCCAATGAGTTTATATGTGATGCTGTTGCTGTTAGTCCAGTGACCACACTTTCAGAAACACCGATAAAAAGAGTTAACACGGACCTCTATAGCAGCTCGAACTCTTGAGTGAGGAACAGGCTGTCTCACTAAGCAATGAGCTCCCTATCATTGGAAATGTCAGAAGAAGCTGGGTGAAGATTTATCAGGGATGCTGCAGAAGGGATTTGCATTGTGTGGGAAGTTATATTAGATTTTTAGGTTTCCTTCTAGTACTAATAGTTTATGATTATTTTAAATGTCTTCTATGTAGGAACAAGAAAACAAAGGAACACTCAATCTGTTCCTTCAAATAGCAGGGAAACAAAAACCAAACTTCATTCCTGCCACAAATGAAGACTTGTTCAGTAAAGCAAATTTCATAACTCATTTCCATATTGATTTTGGGAAACATTCTTTATGTTTGTTTGTTGCCATTCTTTATGAAATTCTGTAGTATATCAGCAAACATTAATTGAGCCCCCATTTAACATTGCTAATAAAGCACATGTTGTCGTTCCTCATGAAGCCCGATATAACAGCTCTACAAATTACATACGTAGATGACTATTGCCAGAATTTATTTTATATTATGTCGAAAATGCTAACTTGAAGATACAATGTTACCAGGTCCAGAAGTTCAGCTCTGTTACTATTACCGAAATCTAGTGGTTAATCCAGTAGAAATATCATATAGGAAAAAAAAAATCCTGTGTCTTCTGTTTCAACTTTTTGTGGAAAAAAAAAAAACAAATAGTGTTGAACAAATTTAATAATGAAAATATTATAGCTTTACTGGGCATTGTTACATTTTCATTGTGGTGCAACAATGTTCAAGGATTACATCTTTATTTCCAGTATATGGCACTGCCTATTTTTCAATAATATACCCAGGCTCATGTGCAGCTGGTAGAACCAGGACAGACACACCAGTTGTTGGGTAATGCCCATGATATACTGTTATTAAATATGTTGAAATACCTCTGAATATACCATTTCTTAGAAATCTTTTTTTTTTTGAAGATAGGGTCTCACTCCAGCCCCTTGGGATGGGGTGCAGTGGTGCCTTCATAGCTTTCTTCAGCCTCGAAGATATCCTCCCTCCTTAGCCTCTCAAGTAGCTGGGACTATAGTTGCATGCCACCACATCTGGTTAAATTTTAAAACTTTTTGTAGAAACAGGATCTCGCTATGTTACCCAGGTTGGTCTCAAACTCCTGGCTTAAATGATTCCCACACTCGGCTCCCAAAGTTCTAGCATTATAGGCATGAGCCACCACACCTGGCCCCAGAAATTATTCTTAAAGCAAAAGCCTCAGTAGTAGCTTTTTGGTTAAAAAATGAAACACAACAGGTTATTTTAGTTGTGTTTTGAGACTTAAAAAGTTTAACCAGGTATATTAGTTTGAAGGTACTTTTAAAAAAGAAACCAATGAAAATGAAAAATATACTAGTATTGCATGTTTTCGAAATTACACACACACACACACACACACACACACACACACACAGATCTGCCACTTAACTAATCTCACTTTGAGAAAATCATGAGATTCCCCAAGCTCCCAAAAGCTCAGTTGTCTTGTCTATAAAATGCAAAGATTGGACTGGATGTTCCCTGTATTCCTTTTAAAGCTAACATTCTACAGTCTTATGGGGGAGGGGTAGCATAATGATTCATTAAGTTTTCTTTAAACACATTTTGGTTTATTGTAATTTCTAGAATCCAAGAGTTCATTCTATTCATGCCTTTATTTAGAAAATAGAGACACTGAAAATGAGCAGCATATGACTAAACTTCATGGAGAGTGATTACATCATAAAAGGAGAAAACTTGGAGCCCTAGAGCTCTGCAGAAATATGTGTCAGATTTGTGTGCTTGTCAGAGAAGTGTTTGGAGGAAGATTGGTACAACCTATTATTCACGGAGTTCTTCCTGCTCTTCCCAAAGCAGCAGATCTCTGTGATTTCTCAGTGAATTTCACAATATGCTCTGTGGTAGCTACATTATTAACTCTTTTATATATTGGGAAATTGAAATAAGTGAAGAAAAGAATTTCTCCAGGTTTATGCAATAGGTAAGTATAAAAATCACTTCTAAAAACAGGAAATTTAGGGGGAGACTCATGTGAAGATACTGAAGAATTGATTTAAACTGTAGAAAGTCAATGTCAGCAGTTTTCTTTTCTATCAACATGACATTAAGTAACTTTAAAGGTAAGAATTATGGATGAATATTATGTCATCACTCTTTATAAAATAGACCAAAGTGCTAAAATGTCAACTCACTTTTGGCTGCTTTTGAAAATCAAAAACCAAACTCAAAAACACAAATGAAATTAGCTATGGTTAAGTATAAATCAGCACAATTCATGTGAGCACAGTTAAAATGACAGATGGACTGTGTGCCCCTAAATGCAAGATATAGAAGATTGTGCAAAGCAAGGTCTACATATATTAAGTCTGAATTTCCTGGTTTGAAAAGGATTAACCAACCTCAATAGAAGAAAAGCTAAAGAAAACAAGCACTTTATCTGTGGTGAAAACAGAAAATGCTAAAATTTCTCTTGATAATGGCATAATGCTACATGACAGTCAGATTTTGCAACGGCCAGTTCTCACATATTCAGCTAATAATTTAAAACAGTTTTTACCACTTTGTTGAGCCTGATGGTATAATTCACAGCAGACAAAAAAAATACACCCTTCAGCAACTTTTGGCTCGTCATCTAGAGAGTCTGCTGTTTGATATAGTTAATAAAACACTGAAGCTTCATATTACTTCTCTACTGAGCAGAAATATTTCAAGAATGCACAGAGAGAAAAATAAATAAGAATATGAATCTAGTAGAGGAATTGAAATAAATGTGAAGATGGAGGAATATCAAAGTAAAAAAAAAATTGGGCCAGGCACAGTGACTCATACCTGTAATCCCAGTGCTTTGGGAGGCTGAGGTGGGTAGGTCACCTGAGGTCAGGAGTTCGCTCAAGACCAGCCTGGCCAAAACAGTGAAGCCCCATCTCTACAAAAATACAAAAATTATCCAGGCATGATGGTGGGTGCCTGTAATCCCAGCTACTCAGGAGGCTGAGGTGGGAGAATCGCTTGAACCTGGGAGGCGGAGGTTGCAGTGAGCTGAGATCATGCCATTGCACTCCAGCCTGGGTGACAGAGCAAGACTCTGTCTTAAAAAAAAAAAAAAAAAAGGGGGACTAGTTTCACATACTAAAGAATTTCAGTGACTGGGAATTTGTAGGTTGGCATCAATTTGGAAGATCACACATCCATTAATCTATAATATAACTGACTTTTTAAATATCTTAAAGTACACTTGCACATACCATATTGTCATACTGAAAAATAGATTCATGCAATAATTGTGGCTATAGCAACTGCTTCAATAAACCCAAGAGTTTGGGCATGATGAACAAGGCTAAAGGAAAGGAAGAGGAGCTGGAGTGGTGGAAGGAGATTCAGTAGACTGTGCCTGTAGCATATTGCATGGTCAGTAAAATGGAACCTAGATAGGAGCTCTGTAGGCTTCATTCTATACTCTGTATCATATATCTAGTACCTTCATATGGCTGTATGTCTGCCCAAAGAATACACAGGCATACCTCATTTTACTGCGCTTTACTGTGCTTCACAGTGCATTTTTCACAAATTAAAGGTTTGTGGCAACCCTGTTGTGATGGTTAATATTGAGTATCAACTTGTTTGGATTGAAGGATACAAAGAATGGTTCCTGGGTGTGCCTGTGAGGGTGATGCCAAAGGAGATAAACATTTGAGTCAGTGGACTGTGAGAGGCAGACCCACCCTCAATCTGGGTGGGCACCATCTAATCAGCTGGAGCGGCTAGAATAAAACAGACAGAAGAAGGTGGAATGAGCAGACTTGCTGAGTCTTCCGGCCTTCATCTTTCTCCCGTGTTGGATGCTTCCTGCCTTCAAGCATCAGACTCCAAGACCTTCAGCTTCTGGACTCTTTAACCTACATCAATGGTTTGCCAGGGGGTCTCCAGCCTTCAGCCACTGACTGAAGGCTGCATCCCTACTTTTGAGGTTTTGGGACTCAGACTGGCTTTCTTGCTCCTCAGCTTGCAAATGGCCTATTGTGGGACTTTACCTTGTGATTTTGTGAGTCAATACCCCTTGATAAACTCCCCTTCATGTATACGTCTGCCCTATTAGTTCTGTCCCTTTAGAGAAACTTGACTAATGCACCTGTATAAACCAAGTCTATTGGCGCCATTTTTCCAACAGTACATGCTCACTGCGTGTCTCCACATCATAGTTTGGTATTCCTCACAATATGTCAAATTTTAAAATAATCATTATTGTATCTATTATGGTGATATGTAATCAGTGATCATTCATGTTACTATGGTAATTGTTTTGGGGAGCTATGAACTGAACCCATATAAGACTTAGATAAACTTAGATAAATGCTGTGTATGTTCTGACTGCTCCATGGACAGGCCCTTCCCTCATCTCTCTGCTTCTCCTTGGGCCTCCAATTCCCCATAAAACGATATTGAAATTAAGCCAATTAATAACCCTACAATGGCCTCTAAGTGTTCAGGTGAAAGTAAGAGTCGTACATCTCTCACTTTAAATCAAAAGCTAGAAATGATTACACTTACAGGGGAAAAGAGGATGAAAGGCAAGATAGTCCAAAAACAAGGCCTTTTTTTTTTAATGGGGTCTCACTCTGTCACTCAGGCAGGAGTGCAGTGGCACAATGATAGCTCACTGCAGCCTCAAACTCCTGGACTCAAGTGATCCTCCCACCTCAGCCTCCTGAGTGGCTGGGACAGGCATATGCTACCATGCCCAGTTAATTAAAAATTTTTTTTCATTCATGTTCTGCTTATGCTATGGCACTTGTGCTATGGCACCTGGCTAATTTTCTGTATTCTTGATGCTCTGGCATTTGGGGTCTTGTGGACTCCGAGAACTGCCCCTCCAAGGATTAACTAATTTCTAAAGATAAGGAATTTGCCTGCCAGTATGCCTTTAATATGTAAACCAACCAATTCCAAGACTATATTGCCCACTTGTCACCTTTTATCAGACTTCTAAAATTTTTTGTGTGTATGGAGATGGGGTCTCGCTATATTCTCCAAGCTGGTCTCAATATCCTAGCCTCAAGGGATCCTCCTGCCTCTGCCTCCCAAAGGACTACAGGCATATGCCACCCCACCTGGCCAACAAGGTCTCTTGCATTAATAGGAGAGTTGTGAGTACAAAGGAAAAGTTCTTGAAATAAATTAAAAGTGCTACTTCGTAAACATATGAATGATAAAAAAGAAAAAGAGAAATAACTTTATTACTGACATGGAGAAAGTTTTGGTGGTCTGGATAGAAGATCAAACCAGCCACTACATTCCCTTAAGCCAAAGCATAATCCAGAGCAAGGCCCTAACTCTCTGCAATTCTAAGAAGGCTGAGAGAGGTAAGAAAGCTACAAAAGAAAAGTTTGAAGCTAGCAGAAGTTGGTTCAGAGGCTTAAGGAAAGAAGTTGTCTTAATAACATAAAAGTGCAAGGTGAAACAGCAAGTGATCCAGAAGTTCTAGCTAAGATGATTGATGAAGGTGGCTACACTACACAACAGATCTTCTGTGTAGATGAAACAGCCTTCTATTGGAAGAAGATGCCGTCTAGAATTGTCATAGCTAGAAATAAGTCAATATAGGCCAGGTGCAGTGGCTCACGCCTATAATCCCAGCACTTTGGGAGGCCAAAGTGTCTGGATAACTTGAGGTCAGAAGTTTGAGACCAGCCTGGCCAACACATGGTGAGACCTCGTCTCTACTAAAATACAAAAAATTAGCCAGGTGTGGTGGCGCACACCTGTAGTCCCAGTTACTTGGGGTTCTAAGGCAGGAGAATCACTTGAACCCAGGAGGCAGAGGTTGCAGTGAGCCAAGATTATGTCACTGCACTGCAGACTGGTTGACAGAATGAGGCTCTGTCTCAAAAAAAAAAAAAAAAAAAAAAGAAAGAAGTCAATAGTCTGGCTTTAAAGCTTCAAAGGACAGGCTGACTCTCTTGTTAAGGGCTAATGTAGTTGGTGACTTTAAGTTGAAGCCAATGCTCATTTACCATTCTAAAAATCCTAGGGTCCTTTAGAATCATGCTAATGAAGTTCAGGATTTCATGTCATTAAAAAAAGAATGATGCTAAATCTACTCTGCCTGTGTGCTATAAATGGAAAAATAAAATCTGGATGAGAGCCCATCTGTTTACAGCATGGTTTCACTGAATAATTTAAGTCCATTGTTGAGACCTACTTTAAAATATTATTGCTCATTGACAATGCACCTAGTTAATCCAAGCATTCTGATGGAGATGTACAAGGAGATAAATGTTGTTTTCATGCCTGCTAACCGAACATCCATTCTATAGGAGTAATTTCAACTTTCAAGCCTTATTATTTAAGAAATACATTTTGCAAGGCTGTTGCTGCCATAGATAGCAATTCCTGTGATGGATGTGGGCAAAGTAAATTAAAAATCTTCTGGAAAGGATTCACCATTCTAGATACCAGTGAGAACATTCATGATTCTCATCATGGGAGGAGCTTAACAGGAGTTTGGAAGAAATTGATTCCATTATGTATGACTTTGAGGGTTCAAGACTTCAGTGGAGGAAGTCACTGCAGATGTGGTGGAAATAGCAAGAGAACTAGAATTAACAGTGGAGCCTGAAGATGTGACTGTATTCCTGCAATCTCATGATAAAACTTGAATGGATGAGGAGTTGCTTCTTACCGGATGAGCAAAGATAGGGGTTTCTTGAGATGGACACTACTCCCAGTGAAGATGTTGTGAATATTGTTGAAATGACAACAAAAGATTTACAATATTATATAAACTTAGTTGTTAAGCAGTGTCAGGATTTGAGAGGATTGACTCCAATTTTGAAAGAAGTTGTATTGTGGGTAAAATGCTATCAAATAGCACCACATGCTGCAGATAAATCTTCTGTGAAAGGAAGAGTCAATTGAGGCAGTTAACTTCATTGTTGTCTTATTTTAGAAAATTGCCACAGGCACCCCAGCCTTCTGCAACCATCACCCTGGTCAGTCAGTATCCATCAGGACAAGACATTCCACCAGCAAAAATATTACAACTCACTGAAGGCTCAAATTAATGTTAGCATTTTTTAGCAATGAAGTATTTTTAAATTAAGGTATGTACATTGTTTTTGTAGACAATGCTATTGCACACTTAATAGACTACAGTATTGTGTGAACATAAACTTTTAATGTGCACTGGAAACCAAAAAATTTGTGTGACTTGCTTTATTGTGATATTCACTTTTTTGTGGTGGTCTGGAACCAAACCTGCAGTATCTCAAGTTATGCCTGTAGTTACTTTCACTGTATTTTGGGCCAGGTGTAGTGGCTTATGCCTGTAATCTCAGCACTTTGAGAGGCTGAAGTAGGAGGATTGCTTGAGACTTGGAGTTCAAGATCAGCCTAGGCAACACCCTATCTCTATTATTAAAAAAAAAAAAACAAAAAAAACAAAAAAAAACACCCAAACAAACAAAAAACCACTATATTTTGCATTAGCTGTGTTTTCTTATGTTCTGCATTTTTTTGTTTGTTTATTTTTTGTTTTTTGGGAGACAGAGTCTTACTCTGTTTTCCAGGCTGGAGTGCAGTGGTGTGATCACAGCTCACTGCAGCCTTGACATTCCAGGCTCAAGTGATCCTCTCACCTCATTCTAGCAAGAGTAGCTGGGACCACAGCTGTGTGCCACCACACTTGGCTATTTCTTTTTTATTATTTGTAAAGATGAGGTCTCATTATGTTGCCTGGGCTGGGCTCAAGCAATCCTCCCACTTCAGCCTCCCAAAGCGGTGTGATTACAGGTGTGAGCTACCACACCCAGCCTCTTTTTTTTTTTTTTTTTAAGAGACAGAGTCTCACTATGCCTGAAACTCCTGGGGTCAAGCAATCCTCCTGCCTCAGCCTCCTGAGAAGCTGGGACTACAGACTCGTGCCCCGGCACTCAGCTAATTTTCTGTATTCTTGATGTTGTGGCATTTGGGATCTTCTGGACCCTGGGAACCACCCCTCTGAGGATTAACTAATTCCTAAAGATAAAGAACTTCCTTGCCAGTATGCCTTTAATATGCAAACCAACCAATTCCAAGACTATATTGCCCACATGTCACCTTTTATCAGACTTCTACTGTCTGGGACTCCATCCCCTATCCTCATCACGGCAGGGCCAAGCACCAGACAACTGGGGACCACCAACATAGCGCAGAGCCCACTGAAATTATTTAGACTCTCTGACCATAAGCTTGTACCGCTTGCCTACTTTGCTTGGCCCATTCCTTCCTGCGTAAACTACAATTAAATCTCCCACCCACAGATCCTGTCTCTCCCTGCCTGCTCATCTACCTTTGGTGCTTCCCTGTGTGGTCCTGCATGTGCGCTGTGCCTCCTCTTTCCAGGGACTGTGATTATAATAAAAAACTTCTTCCATCATGGCAATCATTTTTATGTCTGTGTGTATTACCATACCAGCTCAACACAAGTGCTGGGTACTTTTTTAGAACAATGGCGGTAAGCAAATTTCCCAACTACTCCTTTAGAGAGAGCCAACTGAATACATTTTCTGAGGTTGCTCACTAGCTTATTATACACTACAGTCCCCAGGCCACCCTACCCTTGCTGCATGCCTTTATTCAGTACTTTAATGATGCAGTGGCTATAACATTGTGGATTGTTTTGGATGGCCCAGAAACTTTACCTATTCTTTTGGAAAATGAGAAATTAGTCTCTCCCCATGAACCACCAAAAAAGTCCTTTGTTAGAGGCCATGGCTTTTTCTGTCCAGTGGATGAACATACAGCCAAGCTAGGTCATCCAGATAGCGTTTCCCTGAAATTTTTGTTTTTAAACTTTTAAGTTTGGGGTACATGTGCAGGTTCGCTACATAGGTAAACTTGTGTCATGGGCATTTGTTGTACAGATTATTTATTCACCCAGGTATTAAGTCTAGTACCCATTCATTATTTTTCCTGATCCTCTGCCTCCTCCTAGCCTCCACCCTCCAGTAGGCCCCAGTGTGTGTTTTTCCCCTCTACGCTGTGTTCAGGTATTCTCATCATTTAACTGTCACTTACAAGTGAGAACATGTATTTGGTTTTCTGTTCCTGCATTAGTTTGCTAAGGGTAATGGCCTCCAGTTCCATCCATTTTCCTGCAAAGTCCATGATCTCATTCTTTTTTATGGCTGTGTAGTTTTCCATGATGTATATATACCACATTTTCTTTTTCCAGTCCACTGTTGATGGGCATTTAGGTTGATTCCATGACTTTGCTATTGTGAATAGTGCTGCAATGAACATACGCATGCATACGTCTTTTTTTTTTTTTTTTTTTTGAGACCAAATCTCACTCTGTCACCCAGGCTAGAGTACAGTGGTGTAATCTTGGCTCACTACAGCCTCCCTCTTCTGGGTTCAAGCAATTCTCATGCCTCAGCCTCCCAAGTAGCTGGGACAACGGGCAGGCGCCACCATGTCCAACTAATTTTTGTATTTTTAGTAGAGACGCGGTTTTGCCATGTTGCCCACGATGGTCTTGAACTCCTGGGCTGAAGCGATCTGCCTGCCTCGGCCTCCCAAAGTGCTGGGATTACAGGTGTGAGCCACTATTTCCGGCTGCATGTGACTTTATGATAGGACGATTTATATTCCTTTGGGTATATACCCAGTAATGGAATTGCTGGGTCAGAGCCAGAAATGTTGGAGCTGATTTATCTTGTCATTGGCACCTGGAAGAAATAACCATTGTTTTTCACTGCTTAGATCCTACAGCTGTCCTGGTACTTCTGCCTTTCCTTTGTTTTCATGAACTATCTGATAAGCTTCCAGTAAAGTCTTTAAGTTATAATTGGTTTCTATCCTTGCAACAATAGCACCCCAACAGATACTCATGAATTCAGTGACTAGAGACACTTTATGTAACCTTGGCCATTAAAGTAAAATTCACATGGAGTCCTGAAAGTTCAAGATGGTGGTAAGAGAGTTTGTGCATGAATTATTTGTGAAAGTACTTTGCAAAATGTCAGTGCTATATGGTATTGTCTCTCGTCTTCTCTTTGCTCCTCACCCTCGCCCCACCCTTTATACCAAAGTGGAACGGACACACAAGTTTAAGGACAATTAGTTCACCACTGTACCAGTGAATGGAAACTATGTGCTGTGCTGAAATGTTTGGTATACAGGGATAGGTTTCTCTCTGACCTCTTCCCTCTAGAAAGCTAGAGATGTGAGATAAAGCTTACATTCTCCATCATCAGAGTGGAGACCCACCCATCCCTCACCAAAGGGTGAAGCAGTTGGTGTAATAAACTCTTACTGTATTCCTCTCTTTAGATGCTCCTACCCTTGACCCCTCCCATTTTGTAACTTACTTGAGAAGTTCTTCTGCTGTGATCTGAGAAGCCCTGAGGTCAACAGGTGTAGGCTTTGGGGCAAACCATCTCTTCTGCTCTCTGTTCCTTTGGGTCTTCTGCCTCCCATCTGGTGGATGTGACCTGTCCATGCAGTGGAGTGAAAAGATCTGAGTCTCAGATTCAGGCTTCCAGTGGGAAAAAAAACCAAAGCAAGCCTTTGGGCATACTTTGGCTTGAGGTTATTCAGACTGAATTTGAGTTCTTTGCTAGGAGTTGGGGCCAAAGCTCCAGCCAATGATAAAAGGCCTTGCTACGTATCTTGGGTGTATATGTCTCTTGGGAGAAACTCAAGAACAAGGATAGAATTTGGGTATTCCTGGCTTCTTAGTGAAATATCATCTTAATATCACATCTTTCAAGTCAGTCAGTATACATTAATTGGGCCATGTCTATTGTTTACAGCTGTCATCCATTCTGACTAATTAATGTCCATGTCCTACTGTTGTCTTTTTGGCATTTTGAATATTATATCTTATTTGGTTAATATACTCAACACCTCCTTCTTAAATGCATTTTTTTTTTTTTTTTTTTTTTTTTTGGAGATGGAGTTTCACTCTTGTCACCCAGGCTGGAGTGCAATGGTATGATCTCGGCTCACTGCAATCTTCGTCTCCTGGGTTCAAGCAATTCTTGTGCCTCAGCCTCCCAAGTAGCTGGGATTACAAGTGTGTGCCACCATAACCAGCTAATTTTTGTGTTTTTAGTAGAGATAGGGTTTCACCATGTTGGCTAGGCTGGTCTCGAACTCCTGACCTCAGGTGATCCACCCGCCTCAGCCCCCACAAGTGCTAGGATTACAGGTGTGAGCCACTGCACCCAGCCCTAAATGCAATTTTTTTTTTTTTTAAACGGAGTCTAGTTCTGTCACCCAGGCTGAAATGTAGTGGCACGGTCTCAGCTCACTGCAACCTCCACCTCCCTGGTTCAAGTATTCTCCTGCCTCAGCCTCCCAAGTAGCTAGGATTACAGGCACCGCCACCACACCCGGCTAAGTTTTGTACTTTTAGTAGAGACAGGATTTCACTGGGTTGGCCAGGCTGGTCTCGAACTCCTGACCTCATGATCCACTTGCATTGACCTCCCAAAGTGCTGGGATTGCAAGCATTAGCCACCGCACCCAGCTGCAATTTTTAATATATGTGGTAGGTTGCAAAAATGTTCACAATTGTTTGGACCTTCCTATATCCAACACCCTCCAACCTTTTTTTTTGTCCAGAGATAGGGTCCCACTCTTTCACCTAGACTGGACTATAGCAGTATGACCTTGGCTCATTGCAGCCTCAAACTCCTGGGCTCAATTGATTCTCCAGCCTCAGCCTCCTGAGTAGCTGGGACTATAGACGTGAGCCACTCTACCTAGCCCTCTAAACACTTTATAATGTGTCTTCTCCCATTCAGAGGTGAAGTCCATTTCCCCACCCCTTGATTCTAGGCTGGACTTGTGATTTTGCTTTGGCCAATACCATGTGGCAGAAGTGGTGGTGTGCTAATTTCAATACTAGACTTTAGAGGCTTTGTGCATTTCTACTTGCTTTGTTGGGATCCCTGCCTTTGCCATATGAGCAAGTCTAGGCTAGCCTGCTAGAGAATGACAGACCATCTAGACCAGAGCTGAGTCAGCTCAGTTGTCCCAGCTGAGGCTCCAGACATGTGTGAGAGCCCAGCCAAGATTGGCAAAACCAATCTATGTCTGAAAACAGATCCATGAAGGAATCTAACAGAAGAACTGCCCAGCTGAGCAGAGCCTAAATTGCTGACTGTAGTCACGAAAATAGTGCGTTATGCTGCTAAATTTTGAAGTGACTTGTTATATGATAGTAGCAATAGCTAACTGTTATATTATTTACTATGCATAATTAAAAATAGACTTATTCAGCAATAAAGGCAATCTTATAAAGCAATAAGATCCTTTTCACTGGGATCACAAGGCAGAGGTTCTGTGATTCCTGGACTGTACCTGTTAAATGATTGTGAGGAGAATTTTCAGTTCCACAATCCTAAAATTCTACTGTATGACAGTTTTATTCATCTATCACTCTAAATGCAGAAAAACACACTAAATGTGTTGTTCTCTTCTTCCCATAAATAAAACTTCTGCACATTAGCATTAAAATATTCCCAAGTAAATAAAAAATCTTTTGAGCTTCTTAGACTCAAGAAGCCAGCTGGCTGTATAATGAGAGTATAACACAAGTAATAGTTTCTGAAACACAAGTATCAACTTCTAAGTCATGGTCATGTCTTTAATATCTTCCTACTGTTGCTGTGAGACCTCAGGCAAATTCCTTACACTTTTGAGTTTTAGTTTCATGATTAGCAAAATAGGCACAGTAAACTTCTCTACCTTGAGACTTGGTATAATTTAATTACATATTTCTTCTAAAGAGCTGAAAACTCAAAATAGATTAGATACATACAACATACTATCACACAAGGAGAATAAATCTCTTAAGGAGACTATCTTGGTAAATATATCACCTAAGGCATGAATATCCCCAAGTAAAAGTATTATTGAATAAATGATCAAGTTAGAAGACAAATGATCAAACTGACTAAATTATAAGATATGTATGACTGGGCATGGTGGTGCACACCTGTAATCCCAACACTTTGGGAGGTTCAAGCAGGAAGATAATTTGAGCCCAGGAGTTTCAGAACAGCCTGGGCAATATAGTGAGACCTTGTCTCAATAAGTAAATAAATAGCAAGCTGGGTATGGTGGTGCATGCCTGTAGTCCCAGCTACTCGAGAGGCTGAGGTGAGAGGATTGTTTGAGCCCAGGAGGTCAAGGCTGTGGTAAGCCATGATTGTGTTCACTTCAGCCTGGGCAACAAAGTGAGACCCTGTCTCAGAACTAAATATATATATATATATATATATATATATATGCTACTGTAGAAAACTTTATGTTTACACAGAATCCTGAAGAGAAATATGAGTTTTATTGTTGTTGAGTTTTTTGTTTGCTTGTTTTTTTGAGACAGAGTCTTGCTCTGTCATCCAGGCTGGAGTGCAGTGGCACAATCTCGGCTCACTGCAAGCTCCACCTCCCGGGTTCACGCCATTCTCCTGCCTCAGCCTTCGTAGTAGCTGGGATTACAGGTGCCCGCCACCAAGTCCGGCTAATTTTTTTGTATTTCTAGTAGAGATGGGGGAATCAATGTATTAGCCAGGATGGTCTCAATCTCTTGACCTCATGATCCACCTGCCTTGGCCTCCCAAAGTGCCCGGCCTGTTGTTGGTTTTTTTGTAGAGACAGCATCTTGCTGTCTCCCAGGTTGGAGTGCAGTGGTGTGATCACAGCTCACTGCAACTTTGAACTCCTGGGCTCCAGTGATCCTCCTGCCTCAGCCTCCTGAGTAACTGGGAATATAGATGAGTACCACCATATATGGCTGAGAAATATGAGTTAGTAAAACTTCTGAAAGAATAGATGTGGCTGAGAGCAGGTGAGGCCAAGGCGGGTGGATCACCTGAGATCAGGAGTTCGAGACCAGCCTGGCCAAATATCATGAATGCACATATATTTACATTCTGATGATTAAAAAAATATTTTTTATGGCCGGGTGCAGTGGCTCATGCCTGTAATCTCAGAACTTTGGGAGGCTGAGGCGGGTGGATCACCTAAGGTCAGGGGTTCAAGACCAGCTTGGCCAACATAGCAAAACGCTATCTCTACTAAAATACAAAAATTAGCTGGGTGTGGTGGTGGGCACCTGTAACCCCAGTTACTTGGAAGGCTGAGGCAGAAGAATCGCTTGAACCAGGAGGCAGAGGTTGCAGTGAGCCTGAGCAACAGAGCAGACTCCGTCTCAAAAAAAAGGAAAATTTGCTTTTTCAAGACGGGGTCTCTCTCTCTCTCTCTCTCTGTCTTTGAGGCTGGAGTGCAGTGGCATAATCACGGCTCACTGTAACCTTGAACTCCTGGGCTTGAGTTATTCTGCTCCAGCCTCCCAAGTAACTGGGACTACAGGCTTACACCACCACACCCAGATAATTTTTAAAAATGTTTTTGTAGAGACAGGGTCTTGCTATGTTGCCTGGGCTAGTCTTGAACTCCTGGTGTCACACAATCCTCCCACCTCAGCCTGCCAACATGCTGGGATTACAGTGTGAGCCACTGTGCCCAGCCACATTCTGATGATTTTCAACATTTTATGATAGATGAAATTTTATAAAAGTGATAGTATAGGAAAAGTATTTTAAGTCCTCTGTTTATACAGAAGCTTAAGGCCTTGAAATGCTGTATCAAAAATGTGGCCAAATTACGACTCTTATTTTGTAGGATTGTCCTGGGAATGTTTATGCAGGGGCTGCATGATTCCTGAATTGGGTAAGATAATGATTTTTCCAGTTCAGAAATTTCTAGTGCTTGCCGCTTTGAATCTTGTTCATGCATTCACTAATCTTTTATTGAGCTCCAAGCCTGGGCCAGCACACTGTTAGGGACCACGCGTGCAAAGTTGGATGAGAGCAGTGCCATGGGACCATGAGCCCTCAGAACATCTTACCGCAGTTCATTTTTATGACTTGGCTTTGTTCTGGCAGACAGAACTGTTCAGCCATCTTTGTTCTGTCACCATGGGCTTTGGTATCAGACAGACTGGGCCCTTGTTCTAGCTCCATCACTGACTTTCTACACCTGCTTCCTTAAATGCAGATAATAATGCTGTCTACCTCGTAGGGATATTGTGAGAATCAGAAAAATGATGTGAGAAAAAGGATCAGGACAGTCTCTTCATTAAACCACTTGCTCTGATGACACATTTCCTCACTGTCCCCGGAGAGTGTCCCATGCATAAACCCTTCCTTCCTCCCTCTACCATCACCAATGGCCAGAAAAAATCAAACACCTGGGATTCTCTTCCTTCAGTGCTCTGTCTCTTCTAGGTAGGATATTCATCTACAACTATATAAATGTGTGAATAAGTGCTAACTTTATGTCATTTGTCCCAAGAGTAATGCATTTAACATGAGCTCCCTTGAGATGATACTTTTTCCCCCATTGAGATTGGTTATATTTAATACATATTTTAAAACTGGTTTTCTTTCAGCTTTATGAGAAGTTAAGGGAAGGGAGGGTAGTGGAAAGGTAAGGAAATAAAAGATGAGAAAAGATTAGAGAAGAGAAAGGACAAATAGAGGGAGAAGGAAAGGTAGGCAGAGGAAAGGAGGGAAGAAACAGATAAATTGCTGCTGAAAGATATGTTCATAGAGACTGTAGTGAGGAAAAGGCAGAAACAGAGGAAGAGAGTGAGAGAAAGCCAGAGTGAATATAAGAAAGAGAGAATTTGGCCTGGCACAGTGACTCACACCTGTAATCTCAGCAGTTTGGGCGGCGGAGGCAGGAAGATCACTTGCGTCCGTGAATTTGAGACAAGCCTGGGCAACGTAGTGAGACCCTGTCTCTACGAAAACTAAACAAAATTAGCCAGGCGTGGTGGCTCATGCCTGTAATTCCAGTACTTTGTGAGGTTGAGGTGGGTGGATCACCTGAGATCAGGAGTTCAAGACCAGCCTGGCCAACATGGTGAAACCCCCATCTCTACTAAAAATACAAAATTAGCCAGGTGTGGTGGTGCATGCCTGTAATCCCAGCTATTCAGGAGGCTGAGGCAGGAGAATCACTTCAACCCAGAAGGCGGAGGCTGTAGTGAGCCAAGATTGCACCACTGCACTCTAGCCTGGGGGACAGAGTGAGACCCTGTCTCAAAACAACAACAACAACAAACAACACAAAAATTAGCTGGACATGGTGGCACATATCTGTAGTCCCAGCTACTTGGGAGGCTGAGGCTGGGGAATAGCCTGAGCTCAGGAGGTTGAGGCTGCAGTGGGCTGTGATCACACCACTGCACTCCAGCCTGGGTGACAGAGTGAGTCCCTGTCCAAAAAAAAAAAAAAAAAAAGAGAGAGAGAGGAGAAAGAGAGAGAGAGAGAGAGAGAGAGAGAGAAGAATTGCTTGTATTCTCCAAGCCTGAGAAAGACCTGGCATACTGTCCAGCATACAGTCAGTGCTCAATATATATTTGCTGAATGAAAGAGTGTATGGAAGAGATAGTCAATAGCTCAATCTAACGTGTTATCTAGACATTCTAGTCCATCTTATTGTCCACTGGGCAGAGGGTATTGTACCTTAGCTATCTCTTTTAATCACTTTCCTTTAAAGGGGTTTTTAAACCATGGTTTATAGCTCCACAGTAGCTTTTTATTATTTAACCTTCAGCGCTTCCACTCCGAATGGGATCACCACAGCAGCCAATTAAGGGAGAAATCATTATTTGCATTTGAGCTCAAGTGCTCAAAGTAATAAGTATCAGTATGCTAGTGGGCAGGTTAATCCAAGCTTTAGATTGTATCCAGCCTGTGAAAGATGTTCCCTGATTCGACCTTAACCCAAAGCAATGGCCACACTGTCCGAGGTGTTAGGCGTCCCAGTGAGGGAGTAGTTTTAGGTTGGCAGCATAAGTTCATGACTATTCAGTCTTAACCAGATGCCAGCAGTGATGACCTTGTTAACCAAAAAGCATCTGAGACCAGTATCAATCAATTTAGAAGTTTATTTTGCTAAGGTTAAGGACATGCCCAGGAAGAAAACAAACAAACACAGAATTTCAGAAATAGTCTATGGTCTGAGGGCTTCAATATTTAAAGAGGGAATAGTGGGCTGGAGGGGAGAGAGGTGGTTACATTACTGAATTTATATGTTGCAAGAGAAAAGGAGCAGGTAGGGGAATAGTCAATTACGTATTCCTCTCGTGCTCAGTAAATTGGAGCTTTACGTAAGATAAGGTGAACATAGAGTAGCTACCTGTGGAGATATTTAACTTTTTAATCTGTGGCTATCTGCTTAGGAACAAAAGGAAAGGCAGCTCTTGCACAACTCAGCTTTCAGCTTCATTTTTTTTCTTTTGGCAGAGTGAATTGGGGTCCTGGATTTTTATTTTCCTGTCACAACCTTCAGGTTCTACTCCATATAGACCCTTGGTTAGGGCTACTCTGGCCTTACAGGGCACACTGAGAAGTCTGACCAATAGCTGGTGAGATCTTAAAATGGGTCCTTGCTTCCACACCACTGGTCTAGTGGGCCCAAAGTAACATTTAGCCCTCAGATACCTCAGAGAGCTTCCAGCTGACCCCTAGTTTAGCTGGTTAGCTTATATTTGTAGCTTTGCATCTGGGTTTTTTATGTGTGTTCCAATTCCTTGCTGAAACTTGAGGCTACCCCTTCTTGACTAATACCTGGAAGCGCTCACGGGTTTCTGCCTCATGTCGTCTTCCCACCCCTTAGTAACCAATGCCCTTCTAACCTAGAAGGACCACCATCATCCATCTATCATCCTAGCCCCCATCTGACAACTATAACTATCTCTTCTCAGGAGTGGCTCCACCTGACCCTGTCTTTGTGGAACTGAGTCACTTGAATTTTTTTTTTTTTTTAGACGGAGTTTTCGCTCTTGTTGCCTAGGCTGGAGTGCAATGGCACGATCTCAGCTCACCACAACCTCTGCCTCCCGAGTTCAAGCGATTCTCCTGCCTCAGCCTCCTGAGTATCTGGGATTATAGGCATGCGCCACCATGCCCAGCTAATTCTGTATTTTTAGTAGAGACAGGGTTTCTCCATGTTGGTCAGGCTGGTCTCGAACTCCTGACCTCAGATGATCCACCCGCCTCAGCCTCCCAAAGTGCTGAGATTACAGGGGTGAGCCACTGTGCCTGGCCACCACTGGAAAATTTAATCACCCTCATGAGATTTCACTTAGCCATGCTTGGATTTGGTTATTTGTACCTCTGTCTTTTCCTAGAGGGGCCTGATTCTTCTGTCCCAGCTTGCTTCCCACAGCCCCGAAGTTGGTTTATTCTTTTTTAAAAATTTTCATTTTATTTTAGATTCAAGGGGTACACAGGTGTATTGCATATTGGCAGGGACTGGGCTTCTAGTATACCCATTACCCAAATAGCAAACATTGTATTCAATAGGCAAGTTTTCAAGCCTCACCCCCACAGTCTCCCTCTTTTTAGAGTCCCCAGTACCTATGATTTACATCTTTATGTCCATGTGTACTCATGGACAAGTTACCAAATACCTCAGTGAGAACATGCAGTATTTTATTTTCTGCTTCTAAGTCATTTCACTTAGAATAATGGCCTCCAGCTTTATCTATGTCGCTGCAGAGGACACGATTTCAATTTTTTTTTAATAATAGCTGTGGCTTATTTTCTCTCTTGGAAAAATCCTCTCTGTTGTCTACTCTGTTCTGAGGAATACAAAGTGTACCAAAAGGTATACTATAATTCAGCTTTCAGGGAAATTTCTCTGCTTCATTACCTTCCACCAACCAACCTTCCCATTCCAACTAAAAGGACATTAACAATATTATGATACCTTTGTTTAAAATTTGTAAGTTTATCTTGGGGATTTCTACAATGAAAGTTGGACATGATCCATTTATACTTTATACTCTGTATCTGGTGGAGACTGGGGGCTTGGTAAGTACTTCATTGATGACATTCATTGGTGACTGAATGAATGAACTGAAACATCTTAATAGTAGTTTAAAAAAAGCAATTTGGGAATGGTTGCTCTAGTACTTGTTAATGATTATCTAGTAGTTTTGTGGGATGGTTAATTCCATTTTATTTTTTTCCTGAGACAGACTCTCGCTCTGTCACCCAGGCTGGAGTGCAGTGGTGTGATCTCAGGTGATCCACCCACCTCGGCCTGCCAAAGTGCTTAGTTTACAGGCATGAGCCACTGTGTCCGGCCGATTAATTCCATTTTTAGTATGAGGTACTAATGAGGACAAGGTGGTAGTTTTATCACTGCCTAGATAATTTATTTTTGTATAGTAAAAGTATTTGTTTCACAGTCATACATGGTGCTTTGCACTAAGGTAGTCATTAAATAAATGACTTCTCACAAGGCAGGATGAACAAGAGCATGGACATAGATGGTTTAGAGAAAACTCAGTTCCATTGCTGAGAAAATAATACACTAATGATCAATTAGTTGTTTTTATATAGGATAACATGTTATCATTATGAGAAACAAACTTTCAAAGAACAGAAAAACCTAATGTTACAGTAATAAAAAATACTTAATTTTTTTCTAACATCATTCTTTGATATTGTTCTCTAGCTTTTTATCCTGACCTATGTCAATGTCATGCTAGTATTTGAAGAAGTGGCTGGAACAAGGTCCCATATTTTAATACTTATGAAGTCTTTTGTACTCTTTATTGTCCTCCGCATACATTTTTCCTTAATTTTTATAATATTTGGGGACTTTATTTATTTTTTCTTTTTCTTTTTTTTTTTTTTTGTTTTTTGACGGAATTTTCTCTGTTGCCCAGGCTGGAGTGCACTGGTGCGATCTTGGCTCACTGCAACCTCCACCTTCCAGGTTCAAGCGATTCTCCTGCCTCCACCTCCTGAGTAGCTGGGATTACAGGCCCGTGCCGCCACACCTGGCTAATTTTTATTGCATTTTCAATAGAGACGGGGTTTCACCATGTTGGCTATCCTGGTCTCAAACTCCTGACCTCAGGTGATCTGCCTGCCTTAGCCTCCCAAAGTGCTGGGATTACAGGCATGAGCCACCGTGCCAACTTGGGGGCCTTTCTTATTTGAGGAAAGCCCCTGTTAGGATCTCAGATTGAATTTTCTTGAATTTTCACTTCCCTTTTTATGGATGCCTGGGGTCTCCAGATACCATCTTATATGTGGGTTTATGTCTTGGTGCTTTTTATTATTATTATTATTATATTTCTTACTGTAAGAAACATTGCTGACAGTGCCTTATTTCATTTGGCTTGTAAATGCTGATGCTTGCTATCCTCTGGGTCAGAGAGAGGTCAGACTGTTCTAAAACATAATCGCTGGCTCCACCATACAACTGTGAGTTTAATTAGTCTCCCATACTGGTGTGAAGCACTGAATCTTATTGCTGAATGAGGCCTGGAGAGCGTATCTGTTCTGGTCCTGTCACCTTCTGGCAGGTGGGTTCCAGACCATTCAAGATAGGTGGCTGTTGGAACTGAATTGAAATAATCATTTAAAAAATCTTCACAGATTACAATTTGACAATCTCTCTTTGTATTTAAATTGAGTTATCACCCATTACCATCCTGATAACAAAGAGTTTCATTTTTTTGTCTCCATGAAATAAGTCCTATTTTAATAAAACTGTTCTCTCTTATTTGCTCTTCTTTAATAAGAAAAACAATGAACAAAAATCTCTGCAAAAGAATGTCTTCTCTGCTTCCAGGTTATAGCTAAGTCATTTCTGTTTTCTCTTCTCTTTTTAGACAATAGGGCACAGTCTAAATATGAATCAGGTAGCTGGTATTAGTTTCTCTTACCTTGCTATGAGGTAGGTGAGGAAAGCATTTCAGCACACAAGCTTCAGAATGAATCCCACCTGTGCTGGAATCCTGATACTACCTATCAGCTTTGTACACTTGGGAAAGTTACTTAATCTGTCTAGTCCTCAGTTTTTCTCCGTGGAAATAATAATAGATTCTACTGTACAGGATTTTAAAGAGGATTTAATGAGTGTAAAGACCATTTGGACCAGGCACGGTAGCTCACACCTGTAATCCTAGCACTTTGGGAGCTGAGGCAAGAGGAATATTTGAGCCCAGGAGTCTGAGACCAGCCTGGGCAGCAAGGCGAAACCATTTCTACCCCCACCCCCAACAAAAAAATTAGCTGGGCATGGTGGTGCACACCTGTAGTCCCAGCTACTCAGGAGGCTGAGGTGAGTGGATCACTTAAACCTGGGAGGTGGAGGCTGCAGTGAGCTATGGTCGTACCACTGCACTCCAACCTGGGTGAAGAGTGAGACCCTGCCAAAAAAAAAAAAGATGATGTTGTTCTAGTTACTACTGTTGCACAACAAATTATTTCAGAATGTAGCAGCTTAATGCAATTATTTCATCAGGTTCATGGACGTTACACATCAGAAATGTGAAAAAAAACACAGTGATGAGAAGTTAACTCTGCTCCACAATGACTGGGGCCTCAGATGAGAAGGCTGGGAGTCTTGGCTAGGGTGATTGACAGCTGCAGACTCCAATCATCTGGAAGTGTCTGCAATCACATGTCCAGCAGCTGATGCTGCCCGGAGCTGCTGAATAGGTGACTGCATGCAGCTTGGGCTCCCTACTAGCATGGCAGCCTTAGGACAGTTGAATTTAGTTGAATGTCTTACATGGCAATGTAGGGTTCTAGTGACAGTGTTCCAGTGGACAAGCTGACACTGCATTGCCTTTTATGGCTCACCCTAGGAAGGTAAGCAGTTATTTATGCTACATTCTATTTAGGACAAGCAAGTCACGAAGCTTGGCCTAGATTCAACGTAAGAGGATATAGACCCAACCTTTCAATGGAAGGAGTGTTGAAGAATTTATGACAAGTTTTTCAGACCATCATAGATTGTATATATGGCCTTAAGATTAATTGAGATCACCTAGGTAATGGGTGTAGCTAGAAAAGAGATGAGGTTCTGAGCCCTGGGACACTCCAGTATTTGAAGATCAAGAAGATAAGGATCATCCAGTGAAGGAGACTGAGAATGAGTGGCCAGTGAGGTAGGAGAAAATCAGGAGAGTGCGGAAATCAAGTGAAGGAAAATGTTTTAGTTAAGAGAGGTGATCAGCACTGTGAAATACTGTTAAAGGGCAAATGAGATGCGGATTGAGGATTGCCTATTAATTTTGGTAATGTGGAAGTCACTGGCAATCTTGGCCAGAGCAATTTCCAGAGTGTGGTAACTGAATTCGTCAACTTTCACCTCCTTGGCTGCCAGCCCCTATAGGTCCTGGGTGTGTCACCTCCACTCCCACCTCAGGACCAAAGGTTCACACTGGCTTAATTGGTTTGGTTTTGTCACCACATGTTGCAGTACAGTCTTTACCAAGTGTTTTCTGCTGATGGAATTTATGAAAGAATCTCACTTATCTTTGCAATGTTCAAATTTGCTAAGTAGCTCTAATAGCTGACAAT
Organism: Macaca mulatta; assembly: GCF_049350105.2. Lineage (NCBI taxonomy): Eukaryota > Metazoa > Chordata > Mammalia > Primates > Cercopithecidae > Macaca > Macaca mulatta. The sequence continues at coordinate 85,086,902 of NC_133406.1, read as the reverse complement.
ATCTGTATTATAACGTTTGAATCTAAACATATTTTGGAAAGTTCCATTTATAGTAGAGCTTGTTTATGTAGAGCTTTAATGAGAGATTTTAAATGATAAATTTAAAGATAGGGCAACATGGACAAAATCCACTGACAAGCAAGTGGGAACTATTCGTCTGTATACCTAAGTAAACCTGCCCTAATGAGGGTTGGTTGGTTTTTTAACTTCTTGAAGAAAAAAATAAAAAAATTTGAAAAGAAAAAGGTAAAAACTTCTCCTATGTTAAAATAATACCACTTCAAAATCTACTTAATGGTTGTTCAGAGATAAAACATTTGTTTTATTGATTTTATTATAGTTTGGGTTAAACTGTAACTGTGTTGATTATATGTGTGCAAATTCTGCCTGTTTGCTCTTACATTCATTTCTTACCCATTGCCTGCTCTACTTTATCTCTGGGGACCACTCATGCAGCCTCCCTTTGAGAGGCTCCGTGTTAGCTGCAAATGACAGGAGATTTGTCATAAGAGGATTCTCTTCCCCTCTGTCTGCCTAAGGCAGCATCCCCAGTAGCACTTGCATCTCTTCTGTGGCTCCATCTCCCACCAGCCCTGGTTTTAGCTTCCACCAGCCTAGGGGTGGGAATAGCTTCCGGCTGCTGCCAAACTGGGTCACCTGACTTCCTTGCTCTTCCATCATCCATGGAACCATGGAACCATGTGTCAGAATTAAGGTTTCTCTGGTTTCGGCCGGGTGCAGTGGCTCACACCTGTAATCCCAGCATTTTGGGAGGCTGAGGTGGGTGGATCATTTGAGGTCAGGAGTTCAAGACAAGCCCAGCCAACATTGTGAAACCCCGTCTCTACTAAAAATACAAGACAATTACCCGGATGTGGGCCGGGCGCGGTGGCTCACGCCTGTCATCCCAGCATTTTGGGAGACTGAGACAGGCGGATCAAGAGGTCAGGATATCGAGACCATCCTGGCTAACACAGTGAAACCCCGTCTCTACTAAAAATACAAAAAGTTAGCCGGGTATGGTAGCGGGCGCCTGTAGTCCCAGCTACTCGGGAGGCTGAGGCAGGAGAATGGTGTGAACCCGGGAGGCGGAGCTTGCAGTGAGCCGAGATTGCGCCCCTGCATTCCAGCCTGGAAAACAGAGAGAGACTAGTCTCACAAAAGAAAGAAAGAAAGGAAGAAAGGAAGGAAGGAAGGAGGGAGGGAGGGAGGGAGGGAAGGAAGGAAGGAAGGAAGGAAGGAAGGAAGGAAGGAAGGAAGGAAGGAAGGAGAGAGAGAAAGGAGGGAGGGAGGGAGGGAGGAAGGAAGGAAAGAAGGAAGGAAGGAAGGAAGGAAGGAAGGAAGGAAGGAAGGAAGGAAGGAAAAGAAACAAAATTAGCCAGATGTGGTAATGGCGTGGGCGTGTGCCTGTAGTCCCAGCTATTTGGGAGGCTGAGGCAGGAGAATCGCTTGAATCAGGGAGATGGAGGTAGCGGTGAGCATGTGATCACGCCCCTGCACTCCAGCCTGGGAGACAGAGCAAGACTCCGTCTCAAAAAAAAAAGCTTTCTCTGGTTTAAATAAATACGTGATTTCTGCTTTTTTGGTTGAACCCTGACATAATCATGTACGTAGTTCTTTCTTTGCCCTGACATCAACTTCTAAAGCCCAAATATGTGAATTAACAACACATCCCACTTATTCCTTGTTACAATAGGAAGGAAGAGTTGCGTTTATAGAACCTGAAGATGTTTTATACCTCACTTGCTTTGTGGTTAAAGCCATGGGCACTGGCATGAGACAGGCCTGGTACTGACTTGTAGCTCCTGTGTCAATCACTAATTGTGTGATCTTTCACAAGTTAAGATCTCTAAGCCTCAGCTTCTTCCATCATCTATGATATAGAGGTAATTTCCCTACTTCATATGGTTATGATGATTGAATAAAACATGAGCTCAAACTACCCAGGACAGTGTTTACAGGTTGTTAAGTGTTCTGTAAAGGAAGCAGTTATTAATCAGAAAGTTTCTTTTTTATATATAAGCCCTTGCAGTTGATCTCACTCATGTCAGGAGCCTGACATGAAGAGAGGACAGGCATTTGCTGGCATTTTATCTTGGGAGGGTACTAAGCCAAGTCATTCATTTGCAGGGTCAGGATGTGGCTAGGCTAAAAGGAGATGTGGTAAAACATCCTCAGTGCTATACATTAAGCCCTACTGTGGCACTCACCTTGTTTTCGGCTCCGTTCTCCAACAATGACCCTATAGTTATTCTGAAGTTAGATATACCAAGGTGAGAGTGAGGCTGACTGTTAAAAATATTAATTGGTGGATTAATTCTCCTGCTTTTAGCCCTGAATTGGAGGATTAGTTGAAGAGAGCTCGTACTGGGGACTAGGCTTAATGATTTCTGTCCTGCCTTCTTCTTTCCACCTTCCTACCTTCTTGTCTTCTCCTGTCCTCTTTCTTTTCTGAATGGTCAGATTAATTCCCAGCATCTTCATAAAACATTCTCTGATTATTTCAAACAAATTGGGCATTTGCAGTGGTATACATCTAATCTCCAGGCCCCCAAGCAGAATTTCACAAAGAAGACCTCCTCCAGGCTATTTTTCCCCAAAGAATATCCTGTGAGGCAGCCTGTGGCACTCTTGTTTTGCAGGAACACCTCAAGCACTGTACGGCTGCTGGGCTGCGCCTTTCTTTGGCTTAAGACCGGTTTCATTAACAAGCATGTTCACACTTCAACTGGAACATTTAAAATAACACCCGCACAATGTGTTTAGTGTCTAGTTAATTATTAAGTCTCTGAGCTTGAATTATTCAAGCAAAATTGATTGGGTTCAACCTCCTTCCTTCTCTTTGTGTGTGTGTGTGTGTGTTTTTTTTATTTAAATAAAAATAAATTCTCCTCTCTGCTTTCTAAATAATGTGGAAAGGGTTATTTAGCAACCATCAATACCCTGGACTGTGGGTGGTACCCAAGTGCTAATAGAATTGGTAGAGAACTGACAGCTTGACTCTTTTGTTAAAAAAAAAATGTATCTACATCTCATATACTTCCATTGTCAATTAGCATTTATTGAGACCTAACACGTTTTAGGTTCTCCTTTAAACTTCTTTTTAGTTATTTGTAAGTTGGAAAAGTAGGTATCTTGGAGTCAGTTCTTTAGTTTACCATACTTGAAAAAGGAGAAGAAATTGCTTCCTTCTTTGCTACCGCATCTTATGGTCAAACGAAACTGTTAAAATTGGCTTCACCATTAAAATCCATATTGTTGAAGAATATTTGTTGAGCTGAAAAAATGTCCAAAATATATTGCTAATTTCAAGCAAGAGGCTATAAAACTGTCTTTTATTATGTATCATTTTTGTAAAAGTGCATAGGAAAAAGACTTGAATAATAAACACCAAAATATTGCTTATTATCTGTGTTAGGATTAAACTTTTCTTTTTGCTTTTCTACTACTTTTAGAATTAGACAACACACACCCATATAAAGATGTCATGGCTGGAAATGATTGACCTTTTGTTTGAATCTAAGTATTATTCATGTCAAGACCGCATTGAAAATAATGCTGTTCTTAAGCCAGGCAAGTGTAGACGTTGCAAGTGTAGATTTCATAAAAGATTCGTGCTATTTCGTGAATCACAACTTGAATCAACTTCTGTTAGCCTTCATTTTACGTCTAGGCCCTCATTTCTAATTCTTCCTCAGCTTCCATATTATCAAGATGTAAGATGCAATTGTGGGCATTAACATAGAAACATAACCGCCTCGCAGGTGTGGGGAGGGAATATAAAATAATTGTATTTTAGAGAAGGACCATAAAGGAGATGGCAATCTTAAGAGAAAGTAACAGAACTGCAACGACCCAGTTTTGTGGTGTTAATTTAAATGTGGCATCTTCCACGAGAATTTTTTAAAGGGAGCTCTCCTAAAACCGAGATTCACAAAAACCTGGAAGGGCCTTACAAGCATCAGGTGCCCTAGCTATTCAGTGATTTGCCTTTGTTGCCCTAATTCCTGCATTGTGCCACTGGGTTACAAGTGTGTGTGCGCGTGCACACGCGGGTGTAGGTTTGATGACAGCGGTGAACTGCCTTGACTGCCTTCACAGGCTGAATCCCCCGCAGGCGGTAACCATGGCTAGGGAAAAACAGGCAGCCGCTAGGACAGTTCTGGAGGAGACACTATCAGGCTCCCGTAGGGAAACTTTTGGGAATGGAGATGGGGGATTCCATCCTTTGCGTGCAGACCCAAGACTTCGGTGGTAGCGCGGACAAGTCTGTCATTGTTTTTGTCCTGGGAAATGACACACGAAGTGCTGTAATTAGATAACTAAGAAATGATTATTCTGGAGTGTGCGCGAACCGAATCTGGGGGGTGGGTGGGGAGCAGGTAAGGGGCTGAGAGACAGGCTTCGTCTTCTCCAGCTCTGTCGGAAGCCTAAAGCCAGCTGCTTCTGGGCGCCTTTAACAAACGCGCCAGACAGGTGATGTCTCCGAGGACTAGGCAGGAGCCCCGCTTCGCTATCTGCACCAGAAGCCTCGGGGAGCCGGGGCCACGGCGCAGCGGTGGCGCAGTTTCCACCCTGCGCCCCGTCCTGCCGCAGCTCCCGGCGCGGCCCGGTCATCCCGCCTCCATATGCTCCGCCACCGCCGCCCGGGCCTCCCCCAGCCCTCCCGCAGCTCCGCATTCCACGCTGCGGTAACCGCAGCCTCGCCGCCGAGGCGGTCCCCACCCCTCCTCTCCGGCTGGCGCAACCACTCGCGCCCAGAGCCCGCGCCCCCTTGGGGGCCTCCGCTGGGCGCGCCGGCCGGACCCCGCCCGGCTTGGTCGCCGGCTGGGGCTGAGGCTCGGGCAGGGCGGGGGCGGGGAGTGGAGGGCGTGTGCGCGCGCGTGTGCCGGGGCCGGGGGGCCAGGCCGCCATATTGGATCCAGACTCGTCCGCCAGCCTCCGCCTGCGTGCGGCGGGACTGGAGGAGCCTAGCGGAACCCAGGGCGCGGGCGCGAGAGGAGAGGGAAGGCGGGGGAGGGCTGGAAGGGAGAGGAAGGGAGTGGTTGGGAGCCGGACTGCCGCAGCCTCTGGTCTCCTCAGCCGCGGAAGCGACCCCTCCTCCTGCGCCTCGGCCGCCTCCCTCCTCGCTGAGGAAAGATGCCCTTAGCCCAGGGGTGTGAAGAAGGGGGCGAAGTAGCTGCCAGAGCCGCCCGCGCCGCCGCCGCAGCTGCTGCGGCTCTTGTCCTTTGAATTCAGAGAAGCACCCCCCCTCGCCTGGGGCGTCGGGAGCCTCCGGCGCGGCGGCCGCGGTGTGGGTGTGGGGGAGACGGGGAATCTCTGCCTGGCGCGGCGCGGCTCGGCCCAGGAGTGACCACCGACATGGAGCGGGCTCGGGCGGCCAAGTAGCCCCTTCGGAGCCCGGTGCCAGTGCCGCCCGCAGCCCGCCTTCCACCCCCGGCCGCGCCGCCGGTCAGGCCCTGGGGAGAAGCCTGGAGAAAAATGAGGAGTTTTCACCGGAATCCGTTGAAAATAGGACTGACTGCAAAGCCTTAAAAAAGAAGGACCTCGGGAGGAGAAACGAAAAGCGTCCTCCGGGCAAGACTTGGCGTGCTCCGAGCCGAGGGGCTGTTCAGGGACCTCGCCCCCTCCCTTTCCCGCTGGAGAAATTGCCGCTGATGCACTATCCAAGTGGTGGTTGGGAGGATTTGCAGCAACATATTTGGTTTTCCCTCCCCCTTCTATGCATTCTGTTTTTTTCTCCCTTTTCTGTTTTTCTTCCCGGGAAGTGAATTGCTGATGCAAATCGGACTTTATTCATTAGTGATGCAACTGGATTCGTTTCAGGATTACGTTGCACGAGTTGAATTTTGAATGAAGGAGAAGAGTTTTTTTTTTTTTAAAGAAGTGTTGACTCTAGTTCGTTGTACTTTTAATTATTTTATTTAAATATACGACTTAATTGTATTATTCTTTAAAAAATGCATTAAGTATATATTTTATGGTAATTTACCCTCAAAATATATGTATATGGGTGAAATTGAAGACGCTTCAGTTAAGTGAGGTTACCGGTGTGTTGGATGTTTAATTCAGCACCAGCATTGCATGACAGTTGTTTGAATAACAAGTGGTTTATTTTTAAAACCATACCTTTTAAAATTTAGGTTCAGATAATAGTAAAAGTCATCATAATAATTTAAAGGAAAACCAGCAGAAATCGAAGCAAACATGTCTGGAGAAGTGCGTTTGAGGCAGTTGGAGCAGTTTATTTTGGACGGGCCCGCTCAGACCAATGGGCAGTGCTTCAGTGTGGAGACATTACTGGATATACTTATCTGTCTTTATGATGAATGCAATAATTCTCCATTGAGAAGAGAGAAGAACATTCTCGAATACCTAGAATGGGGTAAGTTTGTAATTTTTAGATAAACTGTTAATCGTTAGCTGGTCATTATGATTTAATTGGTATAGAGAGTTATGAGTAAACTCCGTTGAAAGAAAAAATACAATAAAAAAATAGACACTAGTTATTCAAGATTTCTGCTAGTTTTTGGTAAATATTTTCCCAGGAGTAGAACTGTGCTGCTCAATTGTTACCTTGATTTAAGGCCTAGCTAATGTGGAACTTGGCGATGAAGAACTTACATTTTTAGGTCAACAGTGAGATATTTTAAATCAATTCTGTGATGGGCAAAAGTGGATTATTGGTTACAGTTGCCTAATACATGGCACTGTAATAGTCCTTCATTTGAAAGGCATTTATTGGTGGAAACATTCAGATTATGGAAATTATTCTCAAAATGGGAGGAGATATAATATCTGTGTTTACCTTAGGTCAACAGGAAGCTGAAGGTGGTGATCAGTGGGTTTTTTTTTCATCTCTACATAGTACAAGCAAAGGAAACTGCTAAACATGGACTTTCCAAAAATTATGTTTGTAAGATTAAATGACATAAATAGTTTAAAAATTTTGTGATAGTAGTTGATGGAGAATGTTTGGGGACAGCTTACACTTGAGAGATTTTACTCTAATTTAAATCTAAACTGGGTAGATTTTTGGCTTCATTCTTCTAAATATAGATGTGATTTAGAAGACCTACTGTATTGGAATAGATCAATGATGTGAGCAAACGCTCCATGACCTTCAAGCTTGAGGGCTTGGCTCAAGTTCTTCAGCGTCTCCTGTTATATACAGGGTACACTCTAGCGTCCAGAAGTTCACTGTTGCAGTAAGCAAGCATCGTCACCCAGATCTGTCTGTAGTAGTGGTACGTTGGCTTTTGAAGGATTTTGGCCGAATATTGTTTTGTACCTTTGGAAATCTAATTTTAGTTTGTTCTTATGCTAAGTTCTTATGCTAAAATATCTTCGTTCCCAAGTAAAACTTTATTTTCCTGAGGTAAAAGTCAGGTGCTGATTGTGTCTTTTTTTTTTTGGATTTGAAATTTATTCAAAGTTAGTTTCTCAGGTAAACCACTGATCCAAGAATGCCTATAAGTAATAACTTTATTCCATTTGCCAGTATAAGGAGATTTCTAGCAAAGTGATGTCATAAGGTTTAAAAAATATGTAAATGTGAGTAGAATAACTCTTCAAAACAGACTGCCAGACTCACCCTGGGAATGTAAGCAATCTAAACCATCTTTCAAGTAACTTCTCACTTAAGAGCGAGACAGTTTTGACTTTGGTACTGGTTTTGTGAGTATATGTCTTTTATATGTTGAATAAAATATTTTGTAAAGCATATGTAGTTTTACATCCCATGTCTCTCAAATTCAGAAATTCTGTAATGTTAATTTTTTTTTTTTTTTTTTTTTTTGAGACTTAAAGGTTTTTGGTACTTTTAGAGTTGGAACCTGAGTTCTTAAGTTATGGTTCCTTAGTGATACTCTAGTCTGTGATTTTTGTCATTTAGTGAATTCTTTCCTATCTGTGAAGCTATGGGAGAACTGTATGTACCAGTAGTAAATATAATTTTAAATGATTTATGACAAAGAGAAAACTGTATTCTCCACTGCCTTCTGATTATTAGAGTTTAGGTAAGTAGTTTTATGCTATGAAATATTTTGCTGTGCTAGAATAATTTATATGTATTTTCCATTAAAGTATGTTTTTCTTGGATGTCGTTTCTTATATATCTATAAAAACACCTCATTTATGTATATTTTCATATAAGCCAAATATCAAATAAGTATTTGGCTGAATTTTATTTTTATTAGTGTAGAAGTTTGGATAAGGAGTAAGAAAAGAAAGAATGGAAAAGGCTGTCAGGAGTTGTGTAGTGAGTAGTGTTTGATGTCTTTAAGTTATTTGAGAATTTAGATTAAGAATGCCAGTCTCTTTAAGAATTGAAATAGATCATATGTTCTTCATATGAATTGATTACTACATTTTGGGGAAATGTCCTATTTTATTTTAATTACCTAACAATATGTGAAAATCAGTTAAGACTACGAATATTTCCAGATTGTGAATTGACCTCAGTTAAATGTTTTAAACATTATTTTTTGGGACTCTGGTGGAAATTTACAGGGATTGTTGTTGGGGTTAAATTTGGTAATTTAGATTTGCCTTAAATGGTGTAATTTTAAGTTTGATTTTTAATAATTCAAAAAATATTCTTTTATTTAAATATTTAAAAGATTATTTGCAACAGGAACACAGTATAAATAATACAATTTCTTACATATTTGTGTTCATTATTTATATTAATGAAAGTGTCAGCTAGATGCTACTTATTTTTATGCTGATGATAGATTACTCTTAGATGGAGTCAGCCAAGATTCTTACCGGCTGTATTCAGCTTCATTTATATCAATTTCATTTTATTCCTAGTTTTAGTCCATTTTATTTTTATATTGGTACAGTTAATGTTTTGTTCATAGCAGTATCATGACAATAAGAAAACTGACAATTCAAAGTCAGATACGTTGTTTTTCTTTGACAGCATTTCTTGCTTTTGGTGCTGATGGCTTGAGGGAGGAAATAAGTGGAAAGAGAAAGAGGATTAAGCCAATGAGCACTAGAGCACGGGAATAAAAGTGCTTTAAGACTATAGATCACATTTAAATTTAATAAGATGTGTTATTTTTATTTATAGTAAATAATATTTGAAAGACTTTTGTCTGCTTAGTTTTAAGTTGTTGAAATGATTATGTATGTTTGTGTATACAGTAATAGTCTGGATGTCAGCATAACTCTAGAATAAATTACAGTGGAGTTGTAGAAGTAAAGATAACTTCCACATTGTAAACTAATTTGCTAGTAATGACTGAATTAGTATATCATTATTAAATCGGCCACACCCTACTTTTAAATGGGAAATTGGAATTTTAGGGAATTACTTACCAATTTACTTAATAAATGTAAGATAATATTACTTAATACAAAATAAATATGCAAGGCTGTCTGTATGTGGATAACTGTATTTTGATGGTTTTTGAATATTGGACTTTGTAACATAGAAATTATCACTAAAAGTAATTTTATAGCTTTTTCAGATTTTATATATACATAGAGAATAGTCTGTTTAATAAATTTGTACCTAGAACATATCAGCAGGTACTATGCTTTAAGCTTTTCTTTTTATTAGAATTGTCATAAAGCTGTTCACTTTTTTTTTTTTACACGAGGGTTAATTAAGTGAGGTGTTGATGGATCTGTATCTTTTCTAGGATACTTTTGTTCTTCACATCTGCTGTTCCTCATTGTTAGCTTTTCCTGAGTAGAATTTATTAATCAGTTCGAATTATCAAAATGTTCATTTGATACAGATGATTACATTTATTTTATTTAAGTTCTCAACTAGGATAATCAGCAATATTGGTTGGGTCCTTGTTTCCTTTATACTAGCCACCTAATATTCTATTCTAGGAATGATAATGAGTAAGTGCAATGATTTTATCCAGTACAATGCTGGCACATGGTAGAAGCATGTTCAGTAAGTGTAATGGCTATTATTATAATATTTCTATTTGTCTCTTTTTAAGAGAAATTACACTTAGAGGTAGTTGCCGGAAGATACTGGTTACTGGCATTCATGATGGAATAGCGTAAGAGTGATGCTGTTGATAAAATTACATGTAGGAAAAATTCTCTAGAAAGTAGAGTGAACTTAGATATAATGAACTAGTGCTGTCAAGCCCTGAAGTCTTTGAAATACTTGATGTTCATTAGTAATTTTTTTTGTTTTTAGAAACATCACCCTTTTTATTTTATGTATTGATTTATTTTAGAGACAGAGTTGTATTATAATTTTTTTGTTTTTAGGAGCATCCCCCTTTTTATTTTATGTATTGATTTATTTTAGAGACAGGGTTGTATTAGTCTATTCTCGCATTGCTATAAAGAACTACCTAAGACTGAGTAATTTACAGAGAAAAGAAGTTTGATTGGCTCACAGTTCCGCAGGCTACAGGAGGCATCCATGGGAGGCCTCCGGAAACTTGCAATCATGGTAAAAGGCAAAGGGGAAGCAGATCCCGTCCTACGTGGCTGGAGTGGGAGGAAGAGAGGGAAGGAGGAGATGCTACACGCTTTTAAACAACCAGATCTTGTGAGAACTCACTATCACAAGAACACAAAGGGGAAGTCTGCCCCCATGATCTAGTCACCTCCCACCAGGTCCCTCCTCCAACACTGGGATTACAGTTTGACATGAGATTTGGGTGAGGGCACAAATCCAAACCATGTCAAGGGTCTTACTATGTTGCCTAGGCTGGTCTTGAACTCCTGGACTCAGAGATCCTCCCACCTCAGCCTCCTGAGGAGCTGGGATTACAGACAGGCACCACCACACCCAGCTTTTTTAAAGAAATAATGTATTGCTTTATGAGTGAAAACAGGAGGTCAGGATTAACACTTTAGGAATGTTAGAAATATATTTATTTTATATGGAAATGTAAGGCATACCTTAGTATAGCAGTATATAAAAATAAATAGTGCAGTATGTTGGAAATTTTATGAAATGTCCCGTAATTCCTAGGACTTGAATACTATAACACAGTAAGCTCAGGCTATTTTAGGATAAAATAACTTAGCTCAAATAAATATTTTATTGTACCACACTTCCATGCCAATCAAAAATTTGTTCCCTGATCATTTTCTTATTTGGTACATTTATTGACAGTATGTTATCTATGTAGCTCATTGTTTTCTCCTGCTGGTTGTGATAGGTTTTAAAATCAATTATTAAGTCTAACCAGCATTTAAAAAATTAAAGACTAGAATAGAAAATACAAAGTACATCAAATGCAGGAGTAAGTATTGTTGTGCAAAACATTGTGTTTTTCTGTATTTCTTGTTCCCATACTTCTTACTATAGGTTGAGATAAAAAGAGTTTGAAATACTTTAGTGTAGGTGCAGCTATACTGTGTTGACTGTTAAACAGTGAAAATATTATGGACAGTTGATTTTATCAAAAAGGGCACACAATAGATTAGGGACTTACTCAAGCACCTAGTGAAGGGAAAGGGTAGGTATGGACAAGATGTAGACTTGGAAATAGATGGGAAGAGGAGACATGGGGTAGGGAGAACATGAGAGTGAGTAGGGAGAGGGAGATAGAGAATGAGAATGAAGACCATGTTCCTGAGTTGCTGCTTCAGTCTGACTTGTTGAATGATTGGGTATTTTTAATTTAAAAGAACTTAACGGGCAGAGGAGTTAATTTCACTCTTTTGTATTTCTTGCGATGATTTATTGTCTCTTCCTTTGTCATTTTCCTTTTCTGACTTTGGGCTAATGGGCGTTGACTTTGATTGATTGTCAGAGGTATATAAGTTTTTGAGTTTGAGTGATAACCATATGACCTATAAACAAGGGTAGTAGTTTCTTGGTTTTAGCTTCCCATCACTTCAGCCGAACTCTAGGGTAGATGTAGGTGAGGATTTGCTAGTTCCATCAGATTTTTTCCGATCCCTTGTTGCTCAGGAAACTGCCAGTGATAGGGACTTCAAGTTTTAGGTATCGAGGACCAAGAATTGCTTAGCTCCTGTTGCCCTATCTTGATGGGTCAAGAAGTCTTATCATAATAATTATTATGAAAGACCATCATGGCTTACTACAGCCTCAACCTCCTGGGCTCAGGTGATCCTCCTGTCTCAGCTTCTGAAGTAGCTGGAGCTACAGGCAAGTGCCACCATGCCTAGCTAATTAAAAAAAATTTTTTTGTGTGGAGATGGGGGTCTCATTATGTTGCCCTGGCTGGTCCCAAACTCCTGACCTCAAGCTATCCACCTGCCTTGGGCTTCCAAAGTGTTGGAATTGCAAGTGTGATCCTCTGCACCTGGTGTGATTTTTGTTTTTGAATTACCCACACTGTAAGTATAGATCATCCCAGACACAAGTTTTTTGTTGTATATAAAAACTCCTTTCCAAATCAAGGGGGCTTCCTTTTCTTCCCCATTAATGGTGAGTAGAGCTCCAGGATTATTCTATCTAGCTAGCTTCTACACACTTCCTTCCTATGACTGTCATCTCTTTTTTTAGTCAGTAGGTGGGGAATGGCTAACCTTCTATTGGCTAGTGTTTCTTTATCTGTCATGGTATGAGAGCAGCACTTTAGCTTTCATGTTAACGGGACACAAAGACCTGGCTTCCCCTTTCCAATCCCACTGTTTGCCTTTATTCTTCCTCATAGAACTGTTTGCTTCTCTTTTGGGATTAGGGCCTCTTCACTCTAACCTCCCTCCCTAGTTTCAAAGTGTATTCTGGAAATCCATGGGATATTTAATAGATGCTTGGGCAAGGGGAAAGGTTTATATGAATAAATCAATTTGGGAGACGATTTTAGACAATATTTAATGTTAAAAATACGGCAGATTATCCTAGAATTTATGAAGTTTATCTGACTATGGAATAAGCTTTTTTTTAGAGCGTCTGGAGGACGACTGGCAACCAGTGTTTCATAGAATACACTTTGGGAAATGTTCTTCCAGTATAAGGTCATGGTTTTCCTTGTAACTTCCTGAGTTGCAGGGTTAGAAAGAAATATTGAGAGATATTTGGGTTATTGTGTGGATTGGAGAGAGAATCCAAATCTGAGTAAGTTGTTTTACTTAGTGGCTGTGAACTTCATTTTCTGTGTGAAAGTCATGTGCACTGAAAGATAAATTTAATCATGTTGGAATAACATGAGTGATGCTGTTGGTAAAATTATGTCTAAGAAAAGCACCCTAAAAAGTAGAGTGAAATTTGACATCATAATGAACCAGTGCTGTCAACTCCTAAACTCCTTGAAATTACTAAACTCCTTGAAATTACTGAGAGATCTCTTAATTATGACCTTTTCCTGCTTTAATTAAACTTGCTTTTCTTTATGTGTAGTCATTCACATTAAATATAGAAATTCTTTTATTTTTTACATCTTTTATTACTATAGATTTTGCAAAACTATTGTCTATCTGAAAAGATTGCATTCATTACTTTGTGATTTTTAAGAGGAAAATATGGACTCATAGTTTTAAAATCCTGTTACAGTGCTAAGTATTGTTTTTTTGCCATGTAACACATTTTTGCTAGGCCATTGGTTTCAGACTTTTGGACTCGTGTGGGAACTTTACTGCTATTTATTATATCCATGAAGCACTGTGTTTCCAGTGCCAGCACCTATTTATATATACTGTTAAGGAAACTAGAAAATATATACTTTTATTAAGGAGAAAACATATATAATTGGTGCTATTTTGGCGTTATGTGAACAATTAAAACTGTGGTTACTGTTAATTTTTGTTCTGGGTTTTGGGGAGGCCAGATAATAATCATAGAGGACAATCTAATTTCATTTTTTAAAGACAAACAGCATATAGGGGAATAAAATTAGTTTTCTCTCTCTTTTTTTTTGGTAGAGATAACGTCTCACTATGTTGTCCAGGCTGGTCTTGAACTCCTAGCCTCAAGCAGTTCAAGCACTTGGCCTCCCCAAAGTGCTGGGATTACAGATGTGAGCAGCCACACCTGGCCTTTTTTCTTTTTTCTGATTTAGATGTATTTTTCTCTTTAACTGTTCCTCACCAGTGCCGTTCTTCCCACCCCTGATCTAATTATACTGGAAAGTACTATTTATATGGATGAAAACAATCTTTTGAAAAGATTGTGAATTATTTCAGTCATGTGCAATCATTTGTTAACTTTCAGTTTTATTTCAGATTGCTTAAACATCACTGTAGGCTTAATGAAAAAAACACCTTTTATTTAGTTTGGTCTTTTCATAGTGATAACACTTAATCCAGTTTCCTTAGAGTTTCCATGGTGAATATCCACAAGTAGAACACCTAACCTGAAATGTTTCTGTTCTAAACCAATATACTGGAAAAGAGCAAGGGGTTTTGGATTAAGACTGACTACTTTGTTTATTAGCTGGGTGATTTAGTTATTTAACCTCCCTATGTCTCTTTGTGAAAAATGGACATAAGACTAATAGTTTACTTTTCTAAAAAGTTAAAAGTTGGTTTAGGATTCTTCCTTTTCTGGTGATTTATAATTGTATTTTGTCAGCTTATTTCCCATTCTGGTTTTTTTTTTTTTTTTTTTTTTTTTTTAAGAGTTTAAGAGATGGAGTCTCACTCTGTTGCCCAGGCTGGAGTGCAGTGGCGTGATCTCAGCTCACTGCAACTTCCACCTCCCAGGGTCAAGCAATTCTCCTGCCTCAGCCTCCCAAGTAGCTGGGACTACAGGTGCATGCTGCCATGCCTGGCTAATTTTTTTTTTTTGTATTTTAGTAGAGACAAGGTTTTACCATGTTGCCCAGGCTGATGTTGAACTCCTGAACTCAGGCAGTCCACCAGGCTCGGTCTCCCAAAGTGCTGGAATTTTCGGCGTGAGCCACCGTGCCCGGCCTCCCATTCTGCTTTTAAAAATTTCTGTCTAGCCTTATGATAAAGGAATAATTAAAATGACATTTATTGGTAAAAACTGAAATGCATAGCTATACTAATATAAGGATGTAAATAACTGTTTTACTATTAACATACATTCGTATCTTACTGATGGTATTTTATTATATTGGGATTGAAGATGCCAATATCTCTGTGTGACTATGCAAAAAAATTTTATAGAATAAGCTTTTTGCATTGGAACATTTTGTTGTTATATAATTATTCTTCAGTAAATATCAAGTTAATGTTCATTTGTCCGCCATCAACAATGAATATGAGATGACTAATAACATTTTATTTTTCTATTTATGTCCAATCTGTGCATCAGTGGTAGAGTTCTGGACTTCAATGCAGAAGGTTAAAATCATCATGAAAAATTATTGATGTGTTGTTCATTTAGGACTTTTTATGTATTAAAGATTTTGCAGCACCCATAAATGTATTTGTGACCTGACAGTACCACAAATGTGTGGTGTGGTATGTAGAAACTTAATGTATACTAGTGTTTCCTAGATTATATTTCAAGAGATATAAATGAATATTCTGAAAATTCAGAGTTCAGTGGATATGTAAGATTGGAAAATAGTGCTTTTTGTATGCCTCTTTGGATATTACAAAGCACATTATCATAGAAAAAGTTTCAAAAAGTTCAGTGTAGAAACCGTTTAAACTTTGTTTTACCTAGAATTGGCCTGAGTAATTTAACATTGGAACTCCTTATGAAGAACAGCTGACAGAGTTTGGGAAATGCTGGTATATAGTTAACCATAGGTAGTATGAGAGCCTTTAAATTGGTTGTGTGACAAAAAGTGGTTAATAAATTCTTCTACCACACAAATTGTCACAATTTATATCAATTTCCAAACAAAGGCAAAGGTTTGAAGGTTTGCCTTTATCCTTGCCATGTTTTTTTAGCGTTATCTGTTTATGTCATCTAAGCAATATTAAGTTGGTATTGGGTGTGTATATCTTTACAAACAAAGGACAATGAGACTTGATACATGCCTTCGAGGAGTTTATATGTGCAATTCTTGGTTTGCAAAGATGCACCTGCTAACCTAGTGATTTTCTTTTTTTCCAGTAAAGGAAAAACATAAACATAAAACATAATTTATTATGTTCTAATCCAGTACCTCTCTAACCATTGGCACACAATTTGGGATCGATATTGTCATGGCTGTGAAATAGAACAGTGCTAATTAGATTTTATGAAAGTCTTGTAAAAGCAGTATAGTTGTCTTGCTACAGCAAGAATCCCATTCTTAAGTATCATCATTTACTTGGAGTGGCTAATGCAATGCCCCAAGTTGACTCAGATACTATTAAAAGCACTCAAGCATTTACTTAGAAGTGGTATGCCCTGGGATTTAAAAAATACTTGTTTGAAAAGATTAGGAAAAGTCCCCACTATGAAAAGTGACTAAAACCCCTTTTTCAGATTGTGTTGCTAGCTACATGATCTTGCCCTGAGCTAAAATCGTAACTAAGAAACATTTAACAACAGACTAAGTTCAGATATGTGAGAAGCTGACATATGATATCATAAAGCTTTTCCATACCCTCTACTTATAGAGATTCTCCTAGAGTTTATGGTTAAAACTACAATAATATTTTCAGGTCTAGTGTAGAATCTGTTTCTGCCTTTTTGCTGTGTGCCTTCGTAATGTGCTTCTCAGTTCAGACTAATGCATGCTAAGCTGACAGTTTCTTCTAAGAGTCCTTTGCTGTGTTATGTTGCTTGAAGTTGTGATTAAGTGTGATCATATTTGTCTCTTCTGACTCTGTGCCTCTGTTAATCCCAGTTAAGTGTAGTAGCTCATGAGTTCTGGTTTTATTCAACCTCTGTGTGCATCTGACTCAGTTGACTTCTCTGTATGAAACGTGTACAAATGGATTACTTTCCTGGATCTTACTGACCTTGTTAATCATGTTTGTTTTTCCATTAAAAGTTAAGCAGTAACAACTTCCTTATTACATGTGCCTCTAACCTGAAAATATTGTGAATTCTACACATCCAGGATCTTTGTAGAAGGAATTAAAAAAAAAAAAAAAAACCACTTATAACATGATCCTTTGATCATGTCAACATCCTGCTTAATATACTTCAATAACTACTGAAAGCTTTCAGAATGACATTTGAACTCCTCTTTAGTGTGGCATACAGACTTTTTAATATGATCCTTGTTTACTTCTCTTTTTCTTCACTTTATTTATTTATTTAGTTTTTTGAGATGGAGTCTCGCTCTGTCACCCAGTCTAGAGTGCAATGGCATGATCTTGGCTCACTGCAACCTCCACCTTCTGGGTTCAAGCGATTCTCCCACCTCAGCCTCCCGAGTAGCTGGGATTATAGGCACCCACCATCATGCCTGGCCAGTTTTTGTATTTTTAGTAGAGTTGGGGTTTCACTATGTTGGCCAGGCCGGTCTCAAACTCCTGACCTCAGGTGATCCACCCGCCTCAGCCTCCCAAAGTGCTGGGATTCCAGGCATGAGTCACCACTCCCAGCAGATGCTATGATATTTTAATGTCGAAAAGGTGGTGTCAAATTTGATGATGGTGATGAAGAAAATAATTTTCATAATCCTTAAAGTATATGAACTTTGTTGAAAGAGAATAAAGTCGGCTTAATAAGAATAACATCTAAAGGTATGCGAGGACCTAGTAATCCTTGAAAGACCAACCTTAAGAGACTTCTCTGACAGCAAGAAAAATAAAAGAGTAAACAACAAGAAATGAAAAGGAGGTTTCTTGAGACAACAAACCACAATGAAGACATTACACAAATGTGAGTTATTTTTATCCTACCCATTTTGGGATTAAAAGAGTAATCTATAAAGAGTAATGGGCCGGGCGCGGTGGCTCAAGCCTGTAATCCCAGCACTTTGGGAGGCCGAGACGGGCGGATCATGAGGTCAGGAGATCGAGACCATCCTGGCTAACACGGTGAAACCCTGTCTCTACTAAAAAATACAAAAAACTAGCCGGGCGAAGTGGCGGGCGCCTGTAGTCCCAGCTACTTGGGAGGCTGAGGCAGGAGAATGGCGTGTACCCGGGAGGCGGAGCTTGCAGTGAGCTGAGATCCGGCCACTGCACTCCAGCCTGGGCGACAGAGCATGACTCCATCTCAAAAAAAAAAAAAAAAAAAAAAAAAAAAAAAAAAAAGAGTAATGGATTTAAGGTTAAAAAATGTTTGCCTCAGCTTCCCAAAGTGATGGGATTACAGGCGTGAGCCACCGTGCCTGGCTTTTTCTTCACTTTAAAACATTTTGAAATAATCTCAAGTTTATAGAAACATTGCAAATATAGTACAATTTTTTTTCCTCTTAAACCATTTGAGAGTAAGTAGCCTACCTAATGCTCTGTCATCCCCAAATATTTTCTGCATTCTTCTACGTAACCACAATACAACTATTAAAATGAAGAAGTTAACATTGATGTATATTGTCATCTAATCTTTAGGGCTGAATTGTTCAGGCAGGAGAAGGGAATGACTACTTATTATGTATGTATGTGTGTATGTGCAATTTTATATTTATTTTCCACTGTCATCTTAAAAATTATTTAAAGTTCTTTAAGAAATTTACCTATAGTAAAATTCACTTATTTTGGTGTGAATCCTGTGAGTTTTAACAAATGTAAAGTCATGTAACCACTACCATAGTCAAGATACAGAGCAGTTCCATCATCCCTAAAATTCTCTTGTGCTGTTCTTTTGTCCCACACTCATCTTTTACTCCAGCTATAAATGAATTTGACTCTTTTACTCATTAAACCATGACTTTGATCATTCATGACTTTTCACGTATTGGTTAAATTGTTTGGAAATTCCTCTTTCATTGCACCCCATAGGAGACATTTGGTAATGTAGGTTGAATGAATTATGCCATTGTACTTGTTATATGCAAGGCTAGAAGCAATAGCTCTAATCTTGAAACATGGTATGAAACTCGTATTTTTAATGCCAGGGACTTGTTTCTTCTTTGATTTACCCTATTGTAAAAAATTTCAAAGTAATTTTTTCCTTAAAATTACTTAATAATTAGAAATAGTGATAATAAAAATTCAAAAGTAATTTTTCTGTTTTTTTTTTTTTTTTTTTTTTTGAGACAGAATCTTGCTTTGTTGCCTAGGCTGGAGTGCAGTGGTGTGATCTTAGCTCACTGCAACTTCCATCTCCTGGGTTTAAGCAATTCTTCTGCCTCAGCCTCCTGAGTAGCTGGGACTACAGACATGTGCCACTATGCCTGGCTAATTTTTGTATTTTTTGTAGAGAGGGGGTATCGCCATGTTGACCAGGCTGGCCTGGAACTCCTGGCCTCAAGTGATCCGCCCACCTTGGCTTCCCAAAGTGCCAGGATTACCAGCATGATTACAGGTGCCACCACATGTGGTCAAAAGTGATTTCTTATATGAGTAGTCGTTTATTATCCCCTAGCAGTTGGCAGTTTGTAAACAAGTACTTCATGGTGGTAAGGTAAGGAGAAGAGCCGGGCGCGGTGGCTCAAGCCTGTAATCCCAGCACTTTGGGAGGCCGAGACGGGTGGATCACGAGGTCAGGAGATCGAGACCATCCTGGCAAACATGGTGAAACCCCGTCTCTACTAAAAAATACAAAAAACTAGCCGGCCGAGGTGGCGGGCGCCTGTAGTCCCAGCTACTCGGGAGGCTGAGGCAGGAGAATGGCGTGAACCCGGGAGGCGGAGCTTGCAGTGAGCTGAGATCCGGCCACTACACTCCAGCCTGGGTGACAGAGCGAGACTCCGTCTCAAAAAAAAAAAAAGGGTAAGGAGAAGAGGGTGGTGCTGTTTAAAAGAATAAGGTAAAATGCAGATAATCTCAGATTTTTCAAGGTAAAGGTTCTTGGATTAACTCTGCATTTAACTTTATTTGCACAGTGTCCATCATAAACTTTAGAGTCTGGTGATGATGGATTGAGCATACAAATATAACTTCATTTCCTTCTGTAATTCACTAACACTATAATAAAGTAATTTTTTTAAAGAGTCATAAACCTTTAAGGATGGTAAGAGTGGTAGAAGAGACTATAGAAACGAAACTTTGGAAGCTGAAAAGCAGGTAGATGAGTGATAATGACTTAGGAGATCTGAGAAAGTCAAATTCCAAATTAGCAATGGTGAAAATTGAGGACTTGTTCAATTTACTTGGCAGAATCTTCAAAAGTCTTAGAATTGATATCTTTAGGAACCTCTGGAAGTTGAGGTATGGGTAGGGCTAAAGTACAGAGGATTGATTGAGGCTGGTTTAGATGCAGTAGAAACTCTAGAGCCATTCCCCTGTTGAGTGCCATTAGGTTACTTTGTCCCTCTCCTCAAACAAATATTGGATATTCTTAGTACAACAGAGGTTTTCTCGATTGGGCAACATAGGTGTAGTTTATGGTGGACATTTCATATTGAAAATAAGGAGATTAAGTAGATTTATATTCACTTCTACTGTTCCCAGAATGCTGGCAACTAGGCCTTTATCACAAGGACAGGAGATTAGAAGAGTCTTGTCTAGAGAATCTGACTCTCCCCAAGAAGAAAGAACTTAGAGATGCAGATATCAGGGGCTTCTCAGTAAAGGGCTCAGGCAGTCACACTACAGTGAGATTTGTTATCAGTGGGTTTCACCCAAGGGTTTGGAGTTTCATGTCATGTTTTAGTTCTCATAATTTAATATGAATGGAAAACTGAGAATTGCCAGACATCTAAGGAAAGGTACAGTCCCACACAAAAAAAGCAACCCACATGAAACATACTTTTCAGGGAAAGCATAACTTCGAAAAAAGAAATCCCCCAAAAACACCAAATCACATAAAACTATCAGTATTTTCTAGAGATGAGAGAAAATACTGCAGTCATGAAGTCAGGATGCCATAAAAAGGAACAAAAGAGAATGAAAAAAGTTCTTTGAAATTAATATGATAGCTAAAATGAAAACCTCAGTACAAGATTGGAAAGTAGAAGAATGGAGCAAAAAGCCACAGAGAGATAGAAAAGAGGAGATAGAGGAGAAAATTAGAGGACCAATTTAGGAGGCCTGAATAATAATCTGATGAATGATAGGAATTCTAAAAGAGCACTTTGATACAACAGAGGGGAAGAAATCATCAATGAAGTAATTTAAGAAAATGTAGAACCAAAGGGCACGAGTTTCTAGACAGAAGGGGCCTACCAAATACCCAGGTCAGTGGATGAAAATAGACTCATATCAGGGTTCAGAACCAGTACATTCTGGAATTCCTAAAACTCTGGGACAAACAAGAGACCCCAAAAGATTCCAAAGAGTGTGAATACAAAGGATAAGAATCAGAAACACTTTGGCCTTTTCCGCAGCAACGCTAGAAGCTAAAAGACAGTGTTAATATTTTGAAGGAAAACAGTTTCTAAACTGAAATTCTATATCCAGCCAAATTTTTAAGTATGAGGGTGGGATAAGGACATTTTTAGGCATGAAGGTGTTAAAAATTCTGTAACCTGTGGGCTACAAATGGTTTACTTAGGATAAGGAGCTTCCCAGGATATGGGACTTGTTCTAGAACCAGGAAAGTCTTAGGCAAACTGGAATGAGTTGTTGCCTTAGCTGCAACTAGATAAAGGAGTGAATGATGAGGAAATAACAGGATATAGGAAGCAGGAGATACAATGCAGGAGAGAGTAGAAAGGATTTCCTAAGACTATAGTGAAGGGAGAATACAAAATGACAACTTTGCACTAAGCATAGAGGTGAACCAAAACAGATAGGATGCAGTTCAGAAGGTTCCAGGACAGACTTAAGTATCTGATATGGATGAACATCTTGAGAGGAGATTTGGAAATCTGGGGAGAATTTAGGTTGCTTAGAAATGAAGCAAATGAGAAAACAATAAGAAAAATAGAAATTTGTTTAGGAAAGGAAAAGTAATAACTTATATGGGTATAGTAATGGAAACACAATATTTAACTAAAATTATGCTATAACCATATTGGGAGGATGGTATGGAAAGGGAATTTTTTTTTGGTGGAAGTGATAGTAGGTATGGGGCCTAATGTTTTTCCTAAATCTTAAGTGATGATTGAATGTGTATTTATGAATAACTGATAAAAATGAAAATTTAAAAAGCTGTAGTTTTTACAGAATTAAAAAGTCTAAATCCGGCTGGGCACAGTGGCTCATGCCTGTAATCCCAGCACTTTGGGGGGCCGAGGTGGGCAGATCACGAGGTCAAGAGATTGAGACCATCCTAGCCAACATGGTGAAACCCTGTCTCTACTAAAAATACAAAAATTAGTTGAGCGTGGTGGCGCACGCCTGTAGTCCCAGCTACCCTGGAGGCTGAGGCAGGAGAATCGCTTGAACCCAGGAGGGGGAGGTTGCAGTAAGCCGAGATTGTGCCACTGCACTCTCGCCTGGCGACAGAGTGAGACTTCGTCTCAAAAAAAAAAAAAAATGTCTAAATCCTTTACACCTACTTCGTTGATCTTATTTTCAAACTTGTGTTTTTCTTTTTGAGGTATTTCTAAGTCCTGTAATCAAGGAGCTCAAAACTGGATACAGCAAATGGGAAATTTGTGTTAGAATTTATGAGAATATTCTTTGAGCAGATCAGTCTTTTTCTTATTTCTCTGTTCTTAAAGATGACAATTTATAAATAGTCTTTATCTGTCTTAAGAGTTTAGTTGATTCCTGAAAAACCTATGTAGGTTAAATTCATTAAGGATACACAGACACTTCTGTGAACACACAGCAAAAGAACACTAACAGAGCAGTGAAGACAATAAATCACACAAATGATGTAAATGACGAAAATGATGGATATGATTATTATTTCTTTAAGGAGCTTCCAGGTCCTATGAGGAGGCATCAGAATACATGTCAGCTATACAACCGCAAAGGTAGCTTTGGTTTAGCAGCACTTACCTGCTCTTCTGAAGTTCAAGTTTATCCTTGTAAATGCAAAGAAATGCCGTGTGTGTGTGTGTGTGTGTGTGTATGTGTGTGTATATATAAATTCTCATGGCTTTTGGGGTACAAGAGGTTTTTGGTTACATGGATGAATTGTATAGTGGTGAAGTCCAAGATTTTAGTACGCTCATCACCTGGGTACTGTACATTTTACCCAATATATAGTTTTTTATCCCTCACCCCCTTCCCTCTACCTTCTGAGTCTCCAACTCCATTATACTTCTCTATCTGCCTTTGTATACCAATAGCTTAGCTCCAACTTACAAGTGAGAACATACGGTATTTGGTTTTCCATTCCTGAGTTACTTCACTTACAATAATGGCCTCCAGCTCCATCCAAGTTGCTGCAGAAGACATTATTTTGTTCTTGTTATGGCTGTGTAGTATTCCATGGTGTGTGTGTGTGTATGTGTGTGTATATGTGTGTATATTCTTTATCCATACATTGGTTGATGGGCACTTAGGTTGGTTCCATATCTTTACAATTGTAAATTGTGGTGCAATAAACATATGTGTGCAGGTGTGTTTTTGATGTAATGACTTATTTTCCTTTGAGTAGATACCCAGTAGTGGGATTGCTTGATCAAATGGTAGATATACTTTTAGTTCTTTAAAAAAATCTCCTTAAAGTTTTCCATAGAGGTTGTACTAACTGACATTCCCACTAGCAGTGTGTAAGTGTTCCTTTTTCACCACATCCACAGCAACATCTATTGTTTTTGACTTTTTAATAATGAGAAGTGCCTTATATTAAATGAAATTCCTCTTGTAATGAATTTCAACTTCTCCTAGAGAAAATCACTTTAAAATCTAAAGAACTGACCAGCTCTTCCTTTCATGTCTGTTTTAGGGCAGGGTTAAGAGAAGTTTGTTTCGGGGGATTGTTGAACTGTAGGACTCTGAGAAAACTGGTCAGCTTTCTAACTACTCCCAAGTCAGGTTTTCAGAGGATGAGAGTGACATCTTTGCTTACTTTCTCTTTACATTCAGATGCATATTGAAAAACACACCCCAAAAGTAATTATTATTGAATTATGTAATGTTTTTCTTCCTTGTATTAGAAATCATTCTGTTTAGTTTGTTCACTACTTCTGTTGCTCAAGGTCGTTTTTGTTTTCCAGACTGTGGGTCATTTATTTTGTTGGTGATTGCATACCTAAAAATTTATTTTGCATTTTATCTAAAGGGAAAAACATTCAAAATAGTAGCAAAGCCATAAAAAATTTACAGGCTAAATCTGTAATCATTTTAATTTCTAAGTTTAATGTCTTTACTGAGAATCAATAGAATTTAAAGCAGATACTAACCAGTCCATCTAGATAACATTATATATTTACAGCTTAAAATAGGGTTAGGATGAAATATTTATGATAGTTTAGTATATTTTGTTTTCAGTTAGCTATATGACTAAAAAATATGTAAACCATTCCATTTAAAAAAAGAAGTAAGAGGAGATAATGTAATATAACTAGTATTTGGAGATGACAAAGGAATTTTCCCCCCAACGGCAGTACTATTTCCTTTGCAACAGTGTTTCTAATTTATGTTTTGGTTCTCAGATATACAAAGTTGATTTTTGTGAGAGGGTATTAATTTTTTAACAGACAAATTTGATTTTTGAAAACCCTAATTGTTTAGTGTTTATCAACCCTAAGAATTTTTACCTAAAGCTGCTTAAATATTAGTTAAAAAGTTGTTTCATTTTCTTTCCAAAATTCTCTGCACATGGCTCAAACTGTATTTGAGTCTGAATTTCTTTTGAAAATCCAGAAAGCTTTATGAAGAAATGCCAAGAAAATGTTTAGTTCAGATTTACTCTTCTTTCATAGAAGGACTTTCACTTTAACTGTTTCACTTGATTTATGTTTATTCTACTCTACAGCTGTCCATTTCTGAAAGTTACCAGCCTCTAGAATGTAAAGAGCTATATATGATTCTATTCTAGCATATTGAGGTGAAGTTATAGATGAAGTTATAGATGTGTTTTGTTCAGCTTAGTTTTGATTAATTTTCCTTTTTTATGGATATTGAATTATCTTTATAATTCAGTGAAAAGGCAATGTTTGAGATATTTCGTGTGCTTTCTTCTCTGTTAAGTTCTCAGTTTTTGTCACTGAAACCTGTAAGCCACTGAGCTGCTGCTGTTTGTATCTACTTATGCCAGATAGTCCTTGGCTTTCATTTGTCAGGATGCAGCAAGCTTTTTGTTATATAGCTTCAACTGGCTTTTTTTCCTTAAAAGAAGCATGTTTTTGCTGGAGAAGTATGAATCCATATTACCAGTTTATTATAAAGGACAAAACCTGGGACAGCCAAATGGAAGTGATGCATAGGGCGAGGTTTAGGGTAAGGGAGTAGAGGGGGAGGATTTCCATGCCCTCCTTAATTAATTTTCTTCTGAGTTTTCAGGTTATAGCACCAACATACTAATGACACTAGCTAGTTTATATACATGTTTAGCCAAATTATGAAAAGTAAAAGGAACTATTTTCCTGAGGGTATTATTACAAAAAAATGCCTCAAGGTGACTAAGGGCAATTATAATAGTGGCTGAATTTCTAGTACTATTTTGTCATAATTTCACTTGTTATTTTTTATGTGTTTGTGTGTATATATTTCTTGGATGTGCTTTAAGTGTTCCTTGTCTTCAGTACCTTGGCAATGTATATGAACTTGGAATTGTGGCACAACTCTGGGGAGGGAGGTGCTCTGGAAAATGCCATATGCGTAAAATTCTTACCTACCGCAGAGAGAGAGAGAGAGATTTTTTTGAGACAGATAACACTGCCTCGGCCTCCCAAAGTGCTGGGATTACAGGCATGAGCCACCACGCCCCGCCTAAACTTTTTTTAAACATTTAATTTACTTCCATTTATCTGTTGTTACAAATAATGCTATTATAAACTGATCTGTGATTAAATGTCATTTTATTACAAGCTAGAGACACTGTTAAAAGCAGCATTTATCCCTTATTTTATAAGGTAATGAAGAAAATGTGAAATATATATATTTTATAAGCTCTTGTTGCCCAGGCTAGAGTGCAATGGCGCCATATCGGCTCACCGCAACCCCCACCTCCTGGGTTCAAGCAATTCTCCTGCCTTAGACCAGGCCAGCCTCCCGAGTAGCCACCATGCCTGGCTGATTCTGTATTTTTAGTAGAGACGGGGTTTCTGCATGTTGGTTAGGCTGGTCTCAAACTCCCGACCTCAGGTGATCCGTCTGCCTTGGCTTCTCCAAAGTGCTGGGATTGCAGGCGTGAGCCACTGCACCCGGCAATAGACCTTTTTTCTTTTTTTTTTTTTTAATGACTTTACCATAGTAGCTTTGTATATGAATCTGATGGCAATTGGGGATGTAGATACCTTTTGCAGTAAATAATAATAGTGACAGATTGTGTAACCAGTTCTGATAACACATTATAGTTCTGTAGGCTTGAGGATTTAGTTTTTTTAAATTCTCTTTTTGTGATAATTTTTAGAAACTGTAAACATTTAAGTGTTAAAAGGTGATTAAGAATATACCATAGTCACTATTTTCCAGCATTTATCACTATTTTTAATTATATGTATTTGCAATTATTTGATTATTATTGATCTTCCTTACTAGAGCAGGGACTGTGTCTGTTTTGCTTACCACCTCTTCCCCAATACCTAACATAAGTGCTTGGTATATTGTAGGCACTCAATAAATATCTACTTGATGAATGAAAGAATTGGTGAGTGAACAGTGGAGTTAAGCAAATAAATAGGGAATAAAATGTTTTGATACAATTAAATCTCAATATTGAGTCAGTAGCTATGATGAAGAAATAACATCAAAAACTCCAACTTTAGAAACAATTTTGCAGAGATTTTGGGGGGAATATAATAAAATATAACAAGGAGGGCAATTTAGAGATGAAGTATTTAACTCTAGGGTTTTGGTTTTGTTTGAATGATAGTGGAAACGTCCAGGTAGAATGTTCAGGAGAGAGAAATATGGGCCAAAGGTCAAAGGGTGGTCATTAAAATAATGACAGTAATTAAATTCAATAAATTATTGAATGTCTACCTTGTGCTAGCTATTGTATAACTGTGAAAGGTAGGTAAGACATATTCCTCATAATAATTCAATTAAAATACCTCTTACGCTGATAATTGTCTTCACAAGTAAAGTTTTAACAAAGTTAGAATTTTGATTTTAGAATTTAGTGGAAAGCAATGATTATGACCAAATTATCTTAATACCTGTTGAATTTTCGCTATATCTTCTAAGTGATAAAGATGATTTTAATTCAGTCAACTTTATACTCGAGACTTTTGTTAATAAAATATTTAAAAAAATGGTTTACTGCCATTCTGTGTAGAAATAATTGGAACAAGATTTTTTAAAATAATCATTATGATACCTATCTTTTATCTTTCTGCAGAAAAAATATGGAAACACTAATGTCTCTAGAGGTAAATATTTAGTGAAATGTGGTTTTCATTTGAAATTAAAATTAATCATCTTTGATTTCATATTTTTTCTTTTACACTGTGATACTTTAAAAATTATTGGCTGGGTACGGTGGCTCACGCCTGTAATCCCAGCACTTTGGGAGGCCAAGACAGGCAGATCATGAGGTCAGGAGTTCACGACCAGCCTGGCCAATATGGTAAAACCCCATCCCTACTAAAAATGCAAAAATAAGCCGGGCATGGTGGCACATGCCTGTAGTCCCAGCTACTTGGGAGGCTGAGGCAGAAGAATCGCTTGAACCTGGGAGGCAGAAGTTGATGAGCCGAGATTGCACCACTGCACTCCAGCCTGGGCAACAGAGGGAGACTTCGTTTAAAAAAGAAAAAAGAATTATCTGTTATAGACCTCAGGGCTATTTGTTATTTTTAAATTGTCTTTAAAATGAACTTGAATTTTGTGAACATTGTAACAGGTCAAATTTCTGGTGGTACAAGTCTTCAGTATTGGAATAAAAAATAGTTTAAATGATAGTACAGTGATAAGAGGTAGCTGATTACACAATACAAATGTTGAGGGTTAATAGTGTGCTTTTGGTTGGAACAGAGAACCTGATGCAAATTGGTTTAAAGAATATGGAAAGTGGCCGGGCGCGGTGGCTCAAGCCTGTAATCCCAGCACTTTGGGAGGCCGAGACGGGCGGATCACGAGGTCAGGAGATCGAGACCATCCTGGCGAACATGGTGAAACCCCGTCTCTACTAAAAAATGCAGAAAACTAGGCGGGCGAGGTGGCGGGTGCCTGTAGTCCCAGCTACTCGGGAGGCTGAGGCAGGAGAATGGCGTGAACCCGGGAGGCGGAGCTTGCAGTGAGCTGAGATCCGGCCACTGCACTCCAGCTCGGGAGACAGAGCGAGACTCCGTCTCAAAAAAAAAAAAAAAAAAAAAAAAGAATATGGAAAGTTTTTACTAGTTAACCTATCAAGAGCAAAGGTGGGGTAGAGTTCTCGGTTTAGTGGCTCTACGGTATTATCAAACATCCAAAGTCTTTCAGTCTCACTGATGTTGTAGTGTAGACTTTTTTTTTTTTTAATATTTGAGACAGAGTCTCACTCTGTCACCCAGGCTGGAGTGCAGTGGTGTCATCTCTGCTCACTGCAACTTCCTCCTCCTGGGTTCAAGCGATTCTCCTGCCTCAGCCTGCTGAGTAGCTGGGATTACAGGAGCGTGCCACCATGCCTGGGTAACTTTTGTATTTTCAGTAGAGATGGGGTTTCACCATGTTGGACAGGCTGGTCTTGAACTCCTGACCTCAAGTGATCCACCCGCTTCAGCCTCCCAAAGTGCTGGGATTATAGCTGTGAGCCACTGCGCCCAGCCTAGACTTCTTTTTTAACACTGTTTTCCCTCAGGATTATGGGATGGCATCGGAGCAACATGATTTTTGTTCAGGTGGGGAGGGGAGAGAGAAGCTACCTGTAGCCCTCTGATTTCATGGAAGCACCTAGAAAATCTTCCCTCCATTCTCAATGGCCAAAATTAGGTCTCCTGTCTATTCCTGAACCAGTACAATTGGTATTGGTGCCAATAAGATATTGAGGTATATGGGCTGTGTATGGGAAGTGCAGTGATCTTAACAAAGTTAGGATTCTGTTCAGGAAGAGGGAATGGATTCTGTCTACAAGCAGTCTCCCCTATAGTTGGTTTTGTGGCGTACAGTTTATTTGTAGCATTTTCGAAAGGAATTTTTAGTGCTACAGTAAAGCTTTATGCTATACTTTGTGTTTACCCTCGCCACCCCACCACCTGTAACTAACACCTTCTCTAATAATGTGTTTTTGATTTAGGGATTCTGGGCCAGTGTTAGTGTGTGTTAGGAAAGGATATTTATATAATTAAATATTAATTTTAAAATTATAAAGTCATTAAAATGATATGCCATCCTTTGTTGGCGTATCCCTCCTCTGAATGCCTATAAAATTTGTTTATAGTGCTCACTTGGAAACAAATATGAATCTTAGATTATTTATTGTCTTTTTATGTATGTCATACCAGGATCATTTCTTGTATATCCAGGACAAATCTATTATATCTGTGTTGTTAGTGATATCTGCAGAAGATGTTGTTAAGAGAAGATTTGAAGTCAATTCAATAAATTTTTTAAATGTACAGTAAAGTAGTATGTTTATAATGGAGTGTAGCAACAATGAAGATGAACAACATGTGGTTCCTTCCCTAAAGGAATTAAACAATTAAATGTAATAAAAAGGGCAGTAGAGAGAGATTACTTTGGTGTGGGGAGTAGAAAGGCTCAATCATGGAGATAACATTTTGAGCTTACTCTTAAGGAATTAATGTTTTGTGAAACAGAGATAAAAAGGCGCATTTTAGATGGAAAGGAAGCTCAAAGGCATGTGCTAGTAGCATAGTACTTGGGAGCAGTTGAGGCTTAGTGGGAAATAAAGTTGAAATGGTGGATTGGGGCCATTTCAGAAGGCTTACTACTTAATTTGAATTTGACCTGGTGGACAGTGGGAAGCCATTGAATATATATATTTGTTTTTATTTTTAGAGATAGAGTCTTGCTGTCACCCAAGCTGAAGTGTAGTGTTGCAGTCATAGCTCACTGCAGCTTTAAACTTCTGGGCTCAAGTGAGCCTACCAGTAGCTGGGACTATAGGTGCACACCACCACGCCTGGCTTTTTTTTTTTTTTTTTTTTTTTGTAGAGACAGGGTCTCACCACGTTGCCCAGGCTGGTCAGGAACTCCTAACCTCAGTAGTCTTCCCACCTTGGCCTCCCATGTATTTCTTTTTAAAGCAAGAAGACTTGCAAATTGTTTTCTGCTGAAACATAAGTACCCTTAAGATTTGTTGTCTTTTGCCATGATATAATGTTTGTGGAGTACACACGTTAATTCATGTATTTTATAACAAATATCTATTGCATACCTCCTATGATAGACATCAAAATCTGGAGATACAACAGTGAACAAGACAGGCAGAGTCTCTGCTCTCATGGAACTTACATTGTAATTTTGGGGGAGGTCAGGAAATACACATGTAAATAAGGTTATTTCAGATAATGGTAAGAGCTATAAAGAAAATAAGAGGATGATGTGACAGAGTGTTTTGGGTGGTAATTTAGATGAGTTGGTTAGTGAAGACCTCAGAGGATTTGATGTTTGAACTGATGTTAAATGAGAAGGTGCCAGCCATGTGATGATCTTGGGTAAGAGCACCCTAGGTAGAGGGAACAGTAAGTGCTGGGTCCTTAAGATGGAAAAAGGAACAGAAGGAAGACCAGTGTGCCTGGATCAGGGTGAGTTAAGGGAAGAGTGGTAGGGTATGAGGTTTCTCCTGGAAAGGAGTTTATATTTTACTCTAAGGGTTAAAGCCAGTGCAGAGTTTTGAGCAGAAGGGTGATACCTAGATTTATGTTTTGAAAGGGTAACTGTGGTTGCCATGTAAATAAAATCATGCCAATTAGGACCTTTGTAGCAGTGCAAGTGAGATAGTAGTGCCTTGAACTTGGGCTGTAGTAGAGGAGATGGAGATTTGTGATACCATTTTTATTTAGTTATTTTTGATTTTGAATTATTATTTTTTTGAAACAGAGTTTTGCTCTTTTTGCCCAGGCTGGAGTACAATGGCATGATCTCGCCTTACTGCAACCTCTGCCTCTCGGGTTCAAGCAATTCTCCTGCCTCAGCCTCCCAAATATCTGGGATTACAGGCGCATGACACCATGCCTGGCCAATTTTGTATTTTTAGTAGAGATGGGGTTTCACCATGTTGGCCAGGCTGGTCTCGAACTCCTGACCTCAGGTGATCTGCCTGCCTCAACCTCCCAAAGTGTTGGGATTGCAGGCATGAACCACCACGCCTGGCCTTAAAAATTTTTTTTTGAAACCGAGTCTTGGTCTGTCACCCAGGCTGGAGTGAAGTGGTGCAGTCTTGGCTCACTGCGACTCCTGCTTCCCAGGTTCAAGTGATTCTTCTGCCTCAGCCTCCCCAATACCTGGGACCACAGGTGTGCGCCACGCCAGGCTAAGTTTTGTATTTTTAGTAGAAATGGGGTTTTGCCATGTTGGTTAGGCTGGTCTTGAACTCCTGGCCTCAAGGGATCCACCCACCTTGGCCTCCCAAAGTTCTGGGATTATAGGCGTGAGTCACTGCACCCGGCCAATACCATTTTAATTTTAAGATTTTTCATTTTTTTATTTTTTGAGGCAGCATTTCCCTCTGTTGCCCAGGCTGGAGTATAGTGGCATGATCACAGCTCACTGTAGCTTAGACCTCCTAGGCTCAAGTGATCCTCCCACCTCTGCCTCCCATTCACTTCCGATTGCTTTTATTATTTCATGAAGTTGATAAAATGTAATCAGCTGAGGATATTGGGAAATAATGGGTGATTAGACATTTAATGAGAGAAGATAAGATTTGTGTGTTTTTGCGGTTCCACAGACCATCTCCATGTTGGTGCTTTACTACGAGGACTGATGGGACAAGCATGTAATGATACTCATAGTTTAGTGTTCATTACAGTGAAAAGCTACAAAACAAAATCAACAAAGGGAAAAGACTAGTGGAGCAAAGCCAGAGGAAACCAAGCGCATACTTCCAAGGATCCTCTCCCACTGGAATCATACAGGACGTGTTTAATCCCCTCAGTAATGAATTTTAACATATAGTGTGAAGTATTGTCTGCCAGAGAAACTCGTTGCCCTACAGTTTTGAATAGCTAGAAGAAGAATGTTGAACATTACCAACATAAATAAATGATAAACGTTTGAGATGATGGATGTTGTAATTACCCTGATCTGATCACCATACGTCTTATGTATTGAAACATCACTGAAACTCCATGAGTATGTATAATTATCTGTCAATTAAAAACCCTGGGCACTGAGTTTATTTTTTTATTGGTGGCTAGTCACGTAGGAACCCTCTACCTAGCACATACTGAAATTCAACAAGGTTGAAGATTCAACAGGGTATTAAGTAATTTGGTCATAATCATATTGCTTTCCACTGAATTCTAAAATCAAAATTCTAACTTTGTTAAAACTTTACTTGTGAAGAGAATTATCAGGGTAAGAAATATTTTAATTGAATTAATGATATTAATTGAATTATTGTTCCTTCTAGACTCCCAGAAGGATAGTAGATTTTCAGCATAAATTATATTATTTGCAGAAATAGTTCAGGTACAGTGAGCCATTCTTATCAGTTAGGATTGTGGGAACACTCCCAAAATCCAACTTCCCAGATGCCAGCCATAGACCAACCTTGCAAATAGGCCTTGCTAAGTAAAAAATAGCAGTCTCAGGTCTGTGATGTAACTCTTCCGTACAATTTGAAATAGTACTTTTGGAGCATTGGAGAGAGACCATCCTAGGAGAGAGTATTCAGATTGTCAGGAATGTGTGTTCATGTAAAATGTGCGACAATGACTTTTATCAGCAAGCATTGATACAGTTTGGAAGTTTTTCCCCTCCAAATCTCATGTTGAAATGTGACCCCCAATGTTGAAGCTGGGGCCTAGTGGGAGATATTTGGGTTATGGAGGCAGATTGTTCATGAATGGCTTGGTGTCCTTCCTGTGGTAATGTGTGAGTTCTTGCTGTATTTGTTCTTCTAAGATTTGATTGTTAAAAAGAGCCTGATACCTCCCCACTCCCCGTTGCTCCCCCTCTTGCCATGTGACATGCCAGCTTCCTTTCTCCATCTAAAACTGCAATTACTTTTGCACCAACCTAATACTATGAATGAAAGCTGCTTGAAGCCCTCACCATAAACAGATGCTAGTGCCATGCTTTTTTGTACAGCTTGCAGAACCATGAGCCAAAATAAATCTCTTTGTAAATTACCCAGCCCTTCAGATATTCCTTTATCGCTGTTCAAAATGGACTGATACGCTAATACAGAAAATTGGTACCAGGAGTGGAATGTTGCTATAAAGATAACTGAAAATGTGGAAGTGGCTTTGGAACTGGATAATGTACAGAGGTTGGAAGAGTTTGGAGGGCTAAGAAGATTACAGGAAGACAGGAAAAGTTTGGAACTTACTAAAGACTGATTAAGTGACTCTGATAAAAATGCTGATAGAAAAATGGACAACAAAGCCCAGGCTGACAAGGTTTCATATGGAAATGAGGAATTTACTGGGAACTCTAGAGCAAAGTTCACCCTTATTACACCTTAGCAAAAAACTTGACTGCATTGTGTCCATGTTCTAGGACTTTGTGAAAGGCTGATCTTAAGAGTGATAACCTATACTAACTGGCAGAAGAAATTTCTAAACACCAGAGCATTTGAGAATGATATGACTGCCTCTTAACAGCCTGTGATCAAATATGGGAGCAAATGAATGACTTAAAGTTGGAGCTTATAATAAAAAGGGAAACAGCATAAAATTCTGGAAAAATCTCAGTCTGGCTCAGTAGTAAAGAAGGAAGAAGTGTTTTCAGGAGAGGAATCCAAGGGGGCTGTGGAGCAACCACTTGCTAGAGAGATTAGCATGATGAAAAGGTAGATAAGTGCTGATATTAAGACAATGGGAAAAAGGCCCTGAAGGCATTTCAGAAATCTTCCAGGCTGTCCTTCCCATTATAGGCTCAGAGGCTTAGGAGGACAGAATGGTTTCAAGGGGCCAGGCCTAGGGCTTCACTGCCTTGTGCTGACTCAGGATGCTGTTCTTCTCTCTGACTCCAGCTGGATTAATAAAAGCATCATTGTGATTTTTTTTTTTCGTTACCTATATCCAAGTACTCAGGAGTAGGCACAGTTACAGTTTTAACTACGATTTGCTGACATAATTTGACTTGTTCAAAAATGGGGTGACTCCTTTTTTTACACTAGCCTGAGACACAGAACTAGGTGGAGATTTTGTGGATTTTATTCTCAGTTGATAATGCCATGGTAAACCCTAAATGATCCTCTTTCTAGTGACAGGAGCATCTGGGACTCACAGAGGATATAATTTGTATGGAATAACCTGTCAAGATAAGCAGAGTGTCAGATACTGACAATCCTTCATTGTGACTTCTTATGGGATGCCATTACCTGGCTTGGTTTTGGCCTAGTAATTTCCTGGCTAGATGAATGGAATTTGGGTCTATTATTTCAGGGGCATATGGATAGAACCAATAATACAGATTTTTGTTTGCTTTTCATAGGTCATTTGTGGTTATTAAATAATTATGTAAGATATAAAGTCCTCAGAAGAAGTGGTTCTTAACTTGATATACGCATCCAAATAACTTAGTGGCTTTTTCAAAAAATATGATTGCTACCCACTTCTAGAGATTATGACTTAGTTAACTCAGATGGAAGTCAGGGTATGTGAATTTTTTAAATGCTTCCCTGTTAATTCCAATGTGTTCTACTGATTAAGAATCATAGTTCCAAACCAGATAATGTTAGCTTAGTTGTTTTATAAGTTTGGGACTCTCCATTAATAAAACTGTGTACTTTGTATTGCTACCTATTTTGCACAAGAAATGAGAATTTTGTCAGGTAGGGTGTGTGTCTGGTTGGGTAGACTGGAGAACATTGGACCATGTTTCTCTCTCCAGAGGTATGTACCAGAGAATGCTTTGATCCAGAACAAAGTGGATTTTTTTTTTTTTTTTTTGAGATGGAGTCTCACTGTGTCACCCAGGCTGGACTGCAGTGGCGCAATCTTGGATCACTGCAACCTTCTCCTCCTGGAATGAAGCGATTCCTGAGTAGCTGGGACAACAGGTGTGTACCACCTGTGCCCGGCTAATTTTTTGTATTTTGGGTAGAGACGGGATTTTGCCATGTTGCCCAGGCTGGTCTCGAAGTTCTGAGCTCAAGTGATCCACCCGCCTTGGCCTCCCAACATGCTGGTATTACAGATGTGAGCCACTGTGCCTGGCCTAGAACAAAGTGGATTTCTAACAGTTAGGGGAACTTGGGTTTCCAGCAAGAGAGAAATGCAACCAAGTGGTGCTCTGAAGTCTGGGCTTAGGAACCAACTTAGTATTTATTTAGGAATCATAGATTAAGAAAATTTGTACATTCTCTCCAGTGCTATTAGTATTAAGTTCAGGCCCTCTCCTGGGGATGGTGGTGGGTAGAATACTTGATAATCACCTGCTGGGCCTCCGGTTTAAAGCTTATGGACTTACATGTGGTTCACTGGAAAACTCACCAGTATTTATAAAATAATCTTTGAGATAATGTATTCTAAATTCCAAATTAGTTATTTGTAAATAAGCTTCTAGATTATGACTAGTTCATAAGTTGTAAATTGCTTTAAGTTCAGCCTTTCATTTCAAGGAGAATAAAATATAAAAAATTAAATCATTACTTTTTTTAGGAAATGAAAATATTTATAATATTTTTAGTTATAAAATATCAAAATATCCTATTAATACTCATCAAACCATACCATTATGACATTTGATGTGTCAAGACAAAGCGTTAATAGAAGATAGTTTATGGATTGTTCATTAGTTGTTTAAAGCAATCTAGTAAAACATTTAATCAAAAAAATACATATATGTTTTTTGAGGTAGAGTTTCTCTGTGTTGCCCAGACTGGAGTGCAGTGATGTGATCTTGGCTTACTGCAACCCACTCCACCTCTTGGGTTCAAGCAGTTCTTGTGCCCCAGCCTCCCGAGTACTGGGCTTATAGGCATGTGCCACCACGCCCAGCTAATTTGGGCGAAATCCCATCTCAAACTCCTGGCCTCAAGTGATCCGCCTCCCAAAGTGCTAAGATTACAGGCGTGAGCCACCATGCCTGGCCTAATAAAGCATTAACAAAAAATTTAGATTCAAGGGTACATGTGCTTATTTATTACATGGGTATTACATGCATAATGGTAGGAGTTGGGCTTCTATACTCGTCACCCAAATACTGCACATTGTATCCATTGGTAATTTTTCCACCCTCCCTACTTCTGTCCTCTTTCCTTTGGAGTCTCGAGTTTTTTTCCCTCCATTTTTATCTCCATGTGTACCCTTTGTTTAGCTCCCACTTGTAAAGCACTTTGAAAATAAATATAATCACAGCATAAACATTTTTGTTACAAATAGAATCTTCCT
Organism: Macaca mulatta; assembly: GCF_049350105.2. Lineage (NCBI taxonomy): Eukaryota > Metazoa > Chordata > Mammalia > Primates > Cercopithecidae > Macaca > Macaca mulatta. The sequence goes on along the minus strand of NC_133406.1, from coordinate 85,050,576 downwards.
ACCTGGTTTTCATTTGCTTTTTCTTTTTTTAGGTGAAGAGAGTAGTAAATGATTAAGATAACATTTTATAAGCTATTAAGTATTACAGTATTTTCATTGGATATGAAGAGTAAGCCTGTCTTTTTTTTTTTTTTTTGGTGGGTCAATATTTTTCACGCATTTATATTTCTCTTGTTTATGTGTATATAGAAAGCTTATATAAAACTTTCTGTAGCATTTAATAGCAACAGATTTATAAATGTTTGCTTACAAAAATATTTATGAGACTATATGTGCTTTTCCAGGAACACACTGTTGTATCAACATGTGTATTTTAAGTCATGTTTCTAGAGTAGTGATATTCTGCCACTAAAATAGAATAATAGAAATCTATAATTTTTAGGAAAGATTAAGTCAGTGGGTACAGTTTTCTCAATTTGAAGTTTTTCATCCCATGAATTTTAAAAAATTATGTTAAAATATATATAACATAAAATTTACCATTTTAATCTTTTCGAAGTATGTAGTTCAGTGGCATCAAGTACATACACATTGTTGTGCAACCATCCTGATCATCCATCTCAGAGCATTTTGTATTTTGCTAAACTGAAACTGTACTCATTAAAAATGACTTTACTCCCACTTTCTATCCCTTGCCCTCTGGCTACTGTCATTCTACTTCTTGTCTATGAATTTGACTAGTCTAAGTACCTCATGAGTAGAACCATACAGTATTGTCCTTTTTTGACTAGCTTATTTCACTGGTTCTGCACTTGAATAAATGTAAGAACCATTAGCAAAGAGTGAGGTAGGGCTGTGCTCTTTGCTGTTTGTGTTTTACCTGCTCCTAAGCAAACAGTATTACTGTTTTAAATACTTAAAAAAGTATTTATCTGCATTTAAAAAGTAACATATGATATTAACCAAGATCTTAGATAACTGCAGGTAATACCAGAGAGCCTGTTGCTGCTGCATTGTGTACTAGAGGAATTCTGCTGTCTTTTTGACTTAGCTGCTATCACCGTCCTCACATCCCACATGTGTAACAGTAAACACTAGAAGTGATTCTGTTTTCTATGCAGACATTTTAGAGTATTATATAAACAACTGCTTAATTAATTTTGGTTTAAACTCCTAGGAAGTGATGAAATCACATTTTAACAGTACCGAATAGGACCCATAAAATAATTTGTAGGTAATCTCTGTTCTTACCCTAAGAATATTAATTCTGCCATTCTAGGCAGTATTTACTCATTCACTTAAATTTTTTTTCCCTTTTTTTTTTTTTTTTGAGATGGAGTTTCGCTCTTGTTGCCCAGGCTGGAGTGCAGTGGTGCAATATTAACTCACCACAACCTCTGCCTCCCGGGTTCAAGTGATTCTCCTGCCTCAGACTCCCCAGTAGCTGGGATTACAGGCATGTGTCACCACGCCTGGCTAATTTTGTATTTTTAGTAGAGACGGGGTTTCTCCAATATTGGTCAGGCTGGTCGTGAATTCCCAACCTCAGGTGATCCACCCGCCTCAGCTTCCCAAAGTGCTGGGATTACAGACGTGAGCCACCACGCCTGGCCTCTCTTCCTTTTAATTATTAGAACTCTTTTTTCCTGATTGACTGCCCTGGTTTTACAAAACCAAAGCCAGGTAGGTTTTCCACTTCCCATTTTGTTGTTAAGGGACATGTGCAGAGGTTCAGGACTCCTGAGTCTCTGGACAGTGCTGATCTCACCCCTCTGCTCAGCCTCATGCTTTGTCTTAAAATTTAATTGTCTGAGTTGGAGCACTTGCAAAAGCTCTAACTCTGGCTAGTGGTTGGGAGGGTGCTCAGAGACTTAATTGCTGCCTGGTGCTCAGGGCCTCCAGGTTACACTAACTCTGTCTCGGTACAGGCATGGGGAATCAGCCACAGGAGACTGACCAGCTGGAGATTGGCAAGTGTGGGGGCTCTGAGCTGCTTCCAGGGGCCCTGGGACAGCTGCTTTTGAGGGCTTCATGTCTGCTGGACCATGGGATCCAGGAGAAGAGCCCTTGCTGGAAATCACAGGACCTGGGGTGGGGCTAGTAGTTGTACAGGTTGGAAAACTGGGCCTGGTAATCCCTTTAGGAGCTGTGCTCTGAGGAACTTTGGAGTTTCCCTGGCATGTCTAGGGTGAGAGTGGGGGAAAAAAAGTGACTCTGAGGGTTAGGACCCTGAACTTGCTCACACCCCACCTGGTTCTGTGTAAAACCAGCGCAACCAACCACGAGAAAGAGTTCTAATGATTGATTAAAAGGACTGCCTTTTTCTTTTTTAAAAACCACAGCAATAAAGGGTTTTGCTAGGGCACCAGGCTACCTTTCTCAGTTTGGCTTGGCCTAGATTTTCATATGGCTCCTTATTCTCCACATTCACACGGGCCATGGTGTTTGTGGAGGTGAAGGATTGGAATTTGGGAGAATGTGATGAGGAGAGAGACAGCTGACTTGGTGTAGTATCTGGGCTGTGCAACAGGCACTGCATAACTGCTGATGGGGTCTTGGCTACCAGTAGCAGCAGGTCTATCCTAGAGAGGCAGAGGCCCTGAGAGGCAGTTCTGACCCCCTGAGCTGTTGTGCTGGGATCCCTGGCTTGGCATGCTTACCTTAGAAGAGAAGCAGGCTAAGAAACTGATTTCTGTCTCAGCTAAAACAATCCTTCTCACATACTGCATACGATCCCCAGTAGAAAACAGAACTTCCAGAATGCAGTTCATTTTTAAGATTTTATCATTCATTTATACCTGAGAGTCAATTAAGATCAGATTTTTTTTTGTTAAAATACAAATTGGCAATTTTAGTTTTTAAAAGATCTACTAAATCTCAGGAGATAATTTAGTGTAATAGTCTGCAAACTGGTATCTGTATCCATGGTGCATGAAGACTTTCCAAGGGCTATGTGGATGCGTATAGTTTTAAGGGGATCAGTTTTCAGATCTTTAGCTTCCCTAATTAGTCTTCTAAAATCCATCTGTTTGAGAACAGTCTGAAGTCTGTGGATTTTCTTTCCACTCCCATTTCACAATGAACCATCTCCCATTTTTATAAACTAACGGCATATTTCTCACCCATCTCAAATGTTCCCGTGGTACTGTCTCGTGTTGTGAAAATCTCTTAGGTGTAAAACTAAAGGGACTGTTTTGAGACTGTAGCTCTTGAAAGAGGGCAAAAGAAAAAGAGCTTATATAAAAAAATATTGAAGCAGGTATTTTATTTCACTAGTTTACAAACCAGTGGCAAAATTCTTGTCTGTCATCTTTCTGAGAACTCTGAAGCAAAATGGTTGATACCAGACTGTGTAATAACACATTCATTTGAATTAAAAATTAAATTCAGACTTGTTCTAATAGAAAATAAGTCTTTTTTAAAACAAGGTTTAATTCCATTTAGTACATTACTTTATATCTTTTTTTCTTTTGAGATGGAGTCTTGCTCTGTGGCCCAGGCTGGAGTACAGTGGCACAATCTCGGCTCACTGCAACCTCCACCTCCCAGGTGCAAGTGATTCTCCTGCCTCAGCCTCCCAAGTAGCTGGGATTACAGGCGCACACCACCAAACCTGGCTAAATTTTTGTATTTTCATTAGAGACGGGGTTTCACCATGTTGGCCAGACTGATCTTGAATTCCTAACCTGAAGTGATCTGCCCACCTTGGCCTCCCAAAGTGCTGGGATTACAAGTGTGAGCCACTGTTCCCGGCCTTAGTACAGTATGTTAAATTTATTGTGTGGGTGAATCAAATTATTTTCAAGTCTGCAAAAAACTGTCTCCACAAAGAGCCTTAAATTGCTGACAAATTTCTGGGGTGATAATGCAGCATATTTAATTAAATAAAGCTAGTGTCTCCAAATATAAAGCCTCCAGTTAAATATATCTTTTGGAATTACAAAGAATTAAACCACTTAATTTATAATATAAATTATATTACTTTAATATATGAAGTAAGAAAATGATTGTTAAATATCGCAACTTTAATTTTCTGGTATGGTCAGACCTTTTACAGATATTTCTATGCTATTTTAACTTTAGGATATAAAACAGTAGCAATCTACTAAGTTTTCTATTATTAAAATTAGTATGGAAATTATCAAAATACTGAAAAAACTGTTTCATGAAAGCAGTACCTCCATCACTGTAACTTATTTCCTTTCTTTTAGAATATATCGTCAAAAGAGACCAGAATTTATCTAAAGATAGTAGTTTGAATTTTAAATTTCCAGTAAATTTTTCATTATCTCAAAATTGAGCTAATGAAGGGTTTATGGAGTTAGGAGAACACAGGTTTACAACTAATGCCATCAAGGCAGCAGGATCCTCATGTCCGTGAAGACCAAAAGAAAGATGTAATGGAAGCGAGAACTACAGATCTGTCTTACATCCTAATTTAACCTTCAGGAAATACCTTCTACACAAAATACTTATTTAATAAAAAAAAATTACAAGATAGTAAGCTTAAAAAACAAAAGGCTAGGACCACAACTTGCCCAGTTAAGTCTGAATGGTGATGTTACTGGTTTTAAGCCTGAAGAAAAGAATGTAACTTCTGCACCTCTAAAATCACCTCTTCATATTGGGCTCATTTAAATTTAAATCACTTAATGCCTTGACAGTGCTAAAAATTCCAAGAATGTCAGACATACTGATATTCAAAATAAAGTACAAAAATAAATATCAAAGTCAAATATAAATATGTTTACCTGTCACGTTCCTCTTTAATTTACCCTGATGAGCTAAAGTTGATTGTGCTTATAATAATATATGTTATTTCAAGTACTACTATTATTTTTAAGAACTCATGACCTGGGACCCCAAAATGCAATTAGGGATATACAGTTTGGAGTATGGTTTACTTCTTAGTAAAGTTTAATACTAATTGAAGTACTAAATTGAACAAAGTCAATACTTTGTAGTACTAATCCCAAGAACTCGATCCCATGCAAGAAACAAAAGGGAATTTTAAAGGCTGTTTTGGAATCTCAGAATATTGGGGTTCTACCTTAACTTCCTGGTATTCCCCTCAAGTCTCAGTTGAGTGTTAGAGAACAAGTCTTACTTTTGCCATTTTGACAGTGAGGACTGGCTTTGCCAATTAGATTATGTGGTGGACATTTTCCATCAATTTTCATGAATTCCAGGTTTTGATGGAATTCTATTTAAAGCACATATGCAATTTGAAATAGGTTGGAAATTACATCATCTGCATCCATTTAAACCTATAATTAAATATTTGAGCTGTAATTTAAAAGTGTTCAAGGCAGTACATTGCTTTTCAAAAGCTTTGTAGAGACAGAAAAATTTCACAACCACTGCTGTAGTGTAATGGAGAAAGCCTGGGCTCTAAAGTCAGTCCGAGTGGCCTAGTTTGAATCTTTTCTCTGGCAATATTGGCTTAGAAGTTAAGTTAAAAACTACTTAAGAGTGGTTGGGCGCAGTGGCTCACGCCTGTAATCCCAGCACTTAGGAAGGCTGAGGCGGGTGGATCACGAGGTCAGGAGATCGAGACCATTCTGGATAACACGGTGAAACCCCGTTTCTACTAAAAATACAAAAAATTAGCCGGGCGTGGTGGTGGGTGCCTGTAGTCCTAGCTACTCTGGAGGCTGAGGCAGGAGAATGCTGGACCTCCACCCTGGAGGTGGAGCTTGCAGTGAGCCGAAATTGCACCACTGTACTCCAGCCTGGGCGACAGAGTGAGACTCTGTCTCAAAAAACAAAAAACTACTTAAGAGTTTCATCCAGTGTATCTATTCCTAGTTTTCTAAGAGATTTTAAATTTTTAATAGAAACTGTTACAGAATTTTATCAATTGTTTGTGCTTATTGAGAGGGTCTTATGATTTTTCAGTTTTTAAATTCCGTTATGTGGTGATTAACATTGAAGTTTGAATATTAAATCAGTCTTAAATTCCTGGATTAAACTCATCTTGGTTGTGATGGATAACATATTTCTGGATTTGATTTACTAATGCTTTGATTAGGATTTTTTTTTGGATTATATTTGCCAGAGAGATTAGTCTGTAGTCTTGTAATACTGTTGTTGTAAGTTTTAGTTATTAACATTATGCTGTCCTCATAAAAAAGGATGAGATGTAGTCCCTCAAATAATGTTGGTGCCATTTCTACATTTAATATTGAGACGTTTGGAAAAATTCAGTGATAAATCCATCTCATTCTGGAGTTTTCTTTCTGGAAAGATTTTAAATTATGGATTCAGTTTCTTTATTAGAGATAGGATTGTTCAAGTTTTCTATTGTTGGTCATTTGGCAAGTTGAGTTGTTCTAGGAATTTGCCCACTTTTAATTTTAAGGTTTATTGGCATAAATTTTTTCACAGTGATTGTTTTTCTGTTTACTCTCTTAATGTCCATAATTGTACACAGCTTTTTCATTTCTAATATTGTTTGTGTCATCTTTTTTTCATCACTCCTTTTAGAGGTTTATCAGTCGTGTGAATTTTTGTTAATGTTGATTTTCCCTATTTAATAGTTATTTTAATTTTATTAACATCTACTCTTATCTGTATTATCTTTCTTTTACTTTTCTCTTTTCCATCTTTTAAAGTTCTATGATTAGCTTGTTAGTTTTTAGCATTATTGCTTTCTAATGTAAGTATTAAGACTTTAGATTTCTAAATACCCTTGCATCTCATATGTTTTGATATGTTGTCTTTTTATTATTATTCCATTCTAAATGCCTTCTGTTTTCTTATTTTTATTTTTGACTTGTGAGTTGTGTAGAGTTATGACTTAATTTCCAATGCTTTTTTTAAAAAGCCATTAATTTAAAATATTTTTATTTGTATCATACTCCAGTATTTAAGATTTAAAAGTGTTCTGTATGGTTTTCAAAATAGTATTTCTTCTGTAGTTGTATTGCATTTATGTCTACTAGATTCAGCTTGTTACTTAGATTGTTCAAACTTTTGTATGCTTCACTTATCAATTACTGAGACAGGTGTTAAAATTATCTAGCTTAATGGCAAGTTTGCCCATTTTTCTGTGTAACTCTTGTCAGTTTTTGCCCATTTTATACATTGAGGCTAGGTCAGTTAGGTATATAAAGTGTAGAATTTCTGTGTTTTCCTGATGAATTGCACCTTTCTCTAATGACAGTCATTATCTGTAGTGAAACTTTTTGCCTTAAAATTCCCCCTTTCTCTTCATATTAATATAAATAATATAAATAATATATATTTATTTGGATATTATTTACCTGGTTTATCTTGATCCATCCTTTCATTTTCATTCTTTCTGTATTCTCCTGTTTGGATAGTTTTTGGAAACAGCATATAACTGGATTTTTCTCCTGTAGTGTGAAATCTTTGTATTTTTAACGGAGCAGGGAGGCCATTTACATTTATTATAAATACAGATTTATTTGGATGTATTTCTACCATTTAAAAAGCTTTTTCTATATTTATTTTTCCTTATGTTCTCACTGTCTTTTAGATTAATTCAGTATACTTGCCAGATATAGTTTTTCCCTCTAGTTGTTTGGAAGACGTAACACTTCATTTCTCTTCGGGTTGAGACTGCCCAGTTGAAATTTCCACATTTAAGTTATGAAAGTAATCACTTTTTTAATGGTCTTCCTAAGGATCCTCTCCTGTGACTTCTAGTCTCTGTTTCTTTTAATTTAGAAAAAGAGAATCTGTTTGGAATAGTTTGGATCAGGTGTCTACTTTTGGATCATAGCTATTATAAGGTGTGGAAGGTGGAGAATTTTTGTAGAGATGTGGCCACTGGGGGGTTCCTTTCCTTCACTCCTTACGTCTCTACTCCCCTCTTCATGAACTGTATATTATTGATTTTTATCAGGCATTTTGCGAGATATATACGACAGAATTGCTGCAAGCCCAAATATATGTAATTCCATAGTCTTTCTGTAAGACTGTTTCTCTCAAATTTACAGAGTGGGGGGAATATTATTCCTTTTTATTTTTTTGGTGTATGTGAATATTTGAAAACTGTCAAACCAGGAAACACCTCCCCCCACCACTACCTCCCAATCCCAAATGTGTCATCTCTCACTGGCTAAACTGTTCCAAAAGCTTTGGGTTGTTTTTTTCCCCTTGTTTCTTCCATTCTTTTCCTTTAGTGCTTATCTGAGAATTCCTAGGGCACTTTGAGGAAGTATTATCAGTATTTCACAATTAGAATGAACTATTGTCCTAACTTTTAATGGAGGTTCAGGACCATGGACAGATCATGTGCGCTACCTGTCTCAGTCCCACCCACATATTTTAGCACGTTAAAATATTCTCCTGAAGTCTCCACTGGCATCATTCTTTTCCTTATAAGTTGAACTTCTCCCTATTTTTATCAGTCATCTTACAGCCAGGTCTTGTCTCTTTAAAGTTTTGTTGTTGTTGTTGTTGTTGTTTTAAGACAGTTTGGCTCTTGTTGCCCAGGCTGGAGTGCAGTGGCGCCACCTCGGCTCACCGCAACCGCTACCTCTCCAGTTCAAGCAATTCTCCTGCCTCAGCCTCCTGAGTGGCTGGGATTACAGGCATGCGCCACCACGCTCGGCTAATTTTGTATTTTTTTTTAAGTAGAGATGGGGTTTCTCCATGTTGTCAGGATGATCTCGAACTCCTGACCCTCAGGTGATCTGCCCGCCTTGGCCTCCCACAGTGCTGGGATAAGAGGCTTAAGCCACCGTTTCGGGCTTTTTCTTTTTTTTTTCTTTTTTTGAAACAGCCTTTTTCTGTCGCCCAGGCTGGAGTGCAGTGGTGCTATCTCGACTCACTGCAACTTCTGCCCCCCGGGTTCAAGCAGTTCTGCCTCAACTTCCTGAGTAGCTGAGATTACAGGCATGCACCACCATGCCTGGCTAATTTTTGTATTTTTGGTAGAGATGGGGTTTCACCATGTTTGCCAGGCTGATCTCGAACTCCTGATCCGCCCATCAGGATCCTCCCACCTCGGCCTCCCAAAGTGCTAGGATTACAGGCATGAGCCACCGCGCCCAGCCCCTCTTTGAAGTTTTTATCTCATTTATTTATAAAATACTTATCTTGCCAATACCTTTGAGTTAGTAAATAGTTTAGTCTCCGTAAAGAAATGGAGAATTAGATAGGTAACTTATTTAATGATGGAGCCAGGTTTTGCAGTCAGGTTTTTCTGACTCTGAAACCAGATCTCTCAATTACTTGATATACTTCATTTAAAAAAATCATTATTCTGTTCATTATACTGTTTATGACTTTAAAAATATGTTTTAAAATCATTTATAATTTATTTTTGAAATTACAGGGCCAGGCACAGTAGCTCACATCTGTAATACTAGCTGTTAGGGAGGCTGAGGCAGAAGGTCACTTGAGGCCAGGAGTTTGACACCAGCCTGGGCAACATAGTGAGATTCCAACTCTAAAACCAAAAGCACTTTACACATTTGCCCAATTTTCTATTATAGTGTTCGTTTTTTTCCTACTACATTGTAAGAGCTCCTTGAATTTTAGGGATAGCAACCCTCTGACCATCGTAGATTACATATATTTTCCCCATTTTTCTTTTTAACTTAGAGTATTTTTTAAAATATGACTTTAGTACATAATAAAACTGTATCTTTTATTTAGTTAAATCTTTTCCTTAGGGTTTTTCTTTTGGCATTCTGATTAGAAAACTTCTTCCCCATCCAAAGAACATAAAAATATCCAATTCTGACATATCTGTGGTATATGTAAGGTTATTTTTCAGATTGTCTGTATTTGAACTGATAATTTTAGAACACACTTTAAGAGCGGTAGGTTAAGGACCTTTATATTTCTTTTTAAATGTTTTCTTGGCTTTTCTTCTACATTTATTCTTATAGGTGACCTTACAATTATCTTTACATTCTCTTTCTTTTTCCAAAATCTAATTAGGAAGAACTTTTAAAAAGATAAACAAAGTGGCCAAACTTTACTTTCACTTTTGTCATGTTTTAAACGTATGAAATAATTAAACTTTAATTTATAATAGGGTTCTTACCAGCTGGATAGAAATACATTTACATAGTGCCTATATTTATTTTTTCTTTCTTTGTTATTTATCTTCTAGGAAGCTATTATGTAAAATTTATGGTGAACCAGTTGTTGATTTATACATTATTAATGGTGTGATAACTGAGGATGCTTGAAAGAAGGCATGTAATGAGATTAAATTGTTGCCATGGGAAGATAGACTAGGTAACTACCCAGAATGTTTCCCATTTCTAGTACAATATCTGTTATTAAATACATGAAGAGTTAAATGAATAATGAAGACTTTTTTTGGGTGAATTTACAAAGCTCTTAATTTCAGCCTTATGGATCAGAATCAGAGATACAAGTATATTCAGTCATCTTATTTATAGGAGGCAAAGTAGATGAACTAGAATGTCAGGAATTTACAATAAAGAATATATCTATCAGCCATCAGAGTCATTTGTATCATTCTCACCGCTTTTTTTTTTCTACAGGAAAAATTTTATCAGACGTTCACTTGAAGAATGAAACTGGAATAAGAATAGCTACTTTAGTGAATTTAAGTTCTGATAGCATGATAGGAATGATGTGCCAAGTGGATTAATATTTTTGCCCAGTGTTTAACATGTTCCTCTGCTGTGCACAAAAGACTGCTACCTAAGTTTCTCACTCACAGATATTCTCTACTGATAATACCTGCCTCCTGGCCACATACTTTCTTTAGCTGTGTCATTAGCTCACCATTAGATCTTGCTCTGATTTAGACATAATTATTTAAAAGAAAATACACAAGTTGTACATGAATATATGTTTATTTTAAAAAACAGTATAATGAACATTTATTGAGCCATTTTATGCACCAGATATCACATTAAGTATTATATATTCTTATTTAATTAAAAACCCATTTTTAACCCATTGAGGGACTCAAACAGGTACTTACATGCCAGTGTTCATAGCACTGGCATGTAATAGCCACTCACAATAGCCAAAAAATGTAAACACCCTAGTGTCCATTAACTTGTAGATGGATAAAATGAATGTGGCATAAGCATACAATGGAGTATTATTTAGCCATAAGAAGAATGAATTTCTGACACATGCTGTGCAACATCACTGAACCTTGAAAACATGCCTAGTGACATAAGCCAGACATACATGATTCTACTTATATGCAGTGTGTAGAATAGGCAAATTCCATAGAGACAGAATGTAGATTAGTGGTTACCAGGCATGGGATGTGATGGTGGGTGGGGGAGGGGATGGGGAATTATTGCTTAGTGTTTACAGAGTTCTGTTTGGGGTGATGAAGTTTTAGAAATAGTGGTAATGTTTGTACAACATTATGAATGTAATTAATGCCACTGATGTACACTTAATAGTTAAAATGGTATATTTTATGTTACATATTTTTTCCACAAAATAAAATTCAAACAACTCATGACTTAGGTTCTACTATTATCACCATTTTGCAAGTGAGGTTTAGAAGAAATAAGTAACTAGTATGAGTTCATGTAGCTAAGTGACAAGCATCTAGACTTGAACTCAGGTTTGTCTGACCCCAGATTCTGTATTTTTAATCAGGTGGTTCTCTGCTTTCAGAAATAAAAGTGGAGGTGCCGTCTTTCCTATTCCTTATTTGCATTCTTTTGCACAGAAATTACCTCTGGTTCTTTACTTAATTGTTTGACATGTATCCTTTTAGACTCTTTTCCTATGCATTTAAGTATTTAAGTATTCCTATGCATTTAAGTATTAAAGACTCTTTTCCTGTGCATTTAATATTAAGTATTAAGTATTTGTACATAAACAAATGTGTACAACTTTTTCATTAATTTACATACATGGCATAACATATTGTTTATGTGACTGCTTTTTTCATTTAACAGTATGCATTAGAGATATTTCTATTAATTCATGTAGATCTACTTCATTTTATTTGCTGCATATGTTTCATGGCATGGATATATATGGGTATAGTGTTTCGTGGCATGGATATCCCGTAATTTATATACCATTTCGATATTTCCTAGGTAGTTTCCAGTTTTCCATTCTAACATACAGTATTTCAGGGCTTGTACATATGCTCAGAAGTGCAGTTTTTGGGCAAAGGGAATGTACATTTAAAATATTTTAAGTTACTGCAATATAATATTTCTTCCCCCATAAAGGATACCAGTTTAAACTTCTAACACTGAGATATGAGAGTCCTTTTTGCTAGGAACAGAATATTATCAGTCTTTTTTGCCTGTCCTATGGTCAATAATTGATACTTGTTACATTAGTATAAAAATCTCTGATTTACTTCCAGATGTTAGACATTTTTGATATGGTTTTCTGTTTTTTTTTTAATTGACAGTGCCTATTTTTCTAATATTAATATTTCTCTTAGTGATTTCTAAAATCTATATGTTCTATGTGTTAATTTTTTGTTATGTAAATATTTGTTACAAATATGTTTTTCCAATGTTGTTTTATTTTTCTTAAACTTTGTTCATGTTATCTTTTACCTTACAGGAGACTTGTTTTTATATAGATAAATCTTCTTTTTATTATTAATACTTCTGGCTATAAGGCTTTGTGTTGCTGAAACAGCTTTTCCCATTTCAATATTATGTGAATATGCTCCATTTTTTTTCCTAGTATTACTATAGATTTTAAAAATTGTTTCTCTAATTATGGCAATATTTTTTGAATTGTGTGAGCTATCGATTAAAGTTTTTTTTCCAAATAGTTCATCTTTCCCCCACTCATTTGAAACACCTATATCTGAGCCCATTTCTGCTTCATTGTTCTATTGGTTCAGGGGTCAGCAGACTAACACACAAGACGAATCTGGCTTACTGCCTTGCTTTTGTAAATACAGATTTATTGGAACATAGCCCCACCCATTTGTTTACATATTGTTTTTGTTTTGATTATACAAGGGCTGAGTTGAATAGTTGGCACTAAAGAGCTCACGAAGCCTAAAATATTTACTGTGGCCTTTACAGAAAAAGTTTGCCAACCCCTGAATTAGTCTCTTTTCTAATACTAGACTTTTTTTAAAATAAAAATATAAATATGGGCTGAGCACAGTGACTCATGCCTGTAATCCCAGCAGTTTGGGAGGCCAAGGTAGGTGGATTGCTTGAGCCCAGCAGTTTGAGACCAGCCTGGGCAATATGGCAAAACCCTGTCTGTACAAAAAATATAAAAATTAGTGTAGTCCCAGCTACTTGGGAGGCTGAGGCTGGAGGATTGTTTCAGCCCAGGAGGTTGAGGCTGCAGTGAACCATGAACACGCCAGTACACTCCAGCCTGAGTGACAGAGCAAGACCTTGTCTTTAAAAAAAAAAGTGTGTGTGTATATATATACACACACAAAAAGTATACATACATATATACATACACATACAAAATACACATATAAATGTGTGTTAATGGGTATGTCTGTCTCCCCATGTCACACTTTTTTATTTTATTTTATTTTATTTTAATTTTTATACAGCCTGGTGGGGAGGGGGTGTATCTTTTCCTACCAGATATCAAAACTAATAAATTATAGTAAAAATAGAGTCTGGTATTGGAAAAGAAACTGACTAAAACAGAATTGGCCAACTTTTTCTGTAAAGACTACAATAAATACTTGGCCGGGAGCGGTGGCTCAAGCCTGTAATCCCAGCACTTTGGGAGGCCAAGACGGGCAGATCACGAGGTCAGGAGATCGCGAGACCATCCTGGCTAACATGGTGAAACTCCATCTCTACTAAAAAATACAAAAAAAAAAACCTAACCGGGCGAGGTGGCGGGCGCCTGTAGTCCCAGCTACTCGGGAGGCTGAGGCAGGAGAATGGCGTGAACCCGGGAGGCGGAGCTTGCAGTGAGCTGAGATCCGGCCACTGCACTCCAGCCTGGGCGACAGAGCGCGACTCCGTCTCAAAAAAAATAAAAAATAAAAAATTAAAAAAATTAAAAAATAAATAAATACTTTTGACTTTGTGAGCTGTACCGTCTCTGTGCCAGCTATTCATCTCAGCCCTTATGTCGTAAAAGCAAACGAAAACAATACATAAACAAACGGATGGGGCTATGTTCCAATAAAAACACCTGTGTTTTAAACATTTTTTCTTGATTATTCTGCATTTCGTTTTGCACCTGAACTTCAGAAACAGTTGTTGACTTCAATCAGATACCACATTAGGCTTTCTTTTAAGGCAAACTTAAAAAAAATGTAACTTTTCAGAGATTACATTTTATATACAAATTTGCCATTTTAAAATAAATACTTGATTAAGTAATCAGTACTAACTCCAGTGCCTAGGACATGGTAGGTGTACAATTCATGCTACTAGTATGAATGGTCCAAGATTGTTTCTGCCATGTCTTTTGTCTGGTGATATGGTTTGGCTTTGTGTCCCCATCCAAATCTCATTTCGAACTGTTACCCCCGCATGTTGAGGGAGGGACCTGGTAGGAGGTGATTGGATCATGGGGACGATTTCCCCCATGCTGTTCTTGTGATAGTGAGGGAGTTCTCACAAGATCTGACGGTTTTAAAAGTGGCATTGTGCTTGCTTGCTCTCCTGCTGCCTTGTGAAGAAGGTGCTTGCTTCCCTTTCACCTTCTGCCATGATTGTAAGTTTTCTGAAGCCTCCCCAGCCATGTGGAACTGTAAGTCAATTAAACCTCTTTTGTTTATAAATTACCCAGGCTCAGGTAGTATCTTTATAGAAGTGTGAAAACAGACTAATACACCTGGAGAATCGCCTGTCTGATAGGTATAGATATTCATTAACAGGCATCTGTCACCTGTTATCTGATAACATCTATGTCAGTTGCATACGTGACAGATGATATAGATTAGATTGTACATTTTTTAAATGCTTAAGGGCCAGCAAACATTCCTAAAACATTAAAATATCATAATACTATTCCTTCCCCCACCCCACAGGTCTTCTAGTAGATGATCTTATCTACGTTTTAAGAGATCATTGAATTCCTAAAATGATTTTATTTTGTAGAATTAAAACAAATTTGTATTCTGTTATGCATTTTGGTAACAGATTAGAACTAAACTGGATATAGTAGGGATTTCATTCATAAATTATCATTCAACACTAAATGCAGATTCTTGGCTGAAGGAGCTTATATATTCAAAATCTATTTTGTTATAAAAATGCATAAATTAAGCATTTTCTTAGTAGGACCAAACTTTTTGTGATATATTTGACTGACTTTTCTTTCCTAATCTTGTAATATCCTTCTATAGACATTTAAAGTTTTACTTCTTTATGCCTTCCCCAGCAACTTTAAACCAACATTTTCCTGCTCTTTCTGACCTCATGCTAAAGACTGCATGCTAAACGGTCTGGTTGTGAATCCCAGTTCCTTCATTTATTTGAATATTTTAAGGGCCAACAAAATTGTCAGAAATTAGTTTAAAAATGTAAATAAATGGACTATTTAGGTCACATAAATTATTTTGTTTTCTTATTTAAAATGAAGCTAGTAATGCTACCTATCTTCATAGTTTGTTGTGTGTCTTGGACAAGTTGGTATGCAAAACATAAAATGTCAAGCTTGTTAAATGGAGTTACTCTGAAGATTATGAGTCCTGTTCTGATAGCCTAATTGAGAATAAGTGCTACAAACACATGTAGTTTCAATTTACAGATGCAGAGATAAGTTATAGACTAATGATAAACTTGGCAAGATTTCTGGGTAAGCTTATGTTTCACTGTATAGAATTATATTTTGACTTCATGCTTAATATTTTTTAAAAGCATTTGCTTGGTCATAACAGAATGCAACTAACAGTGATCGAAAACACAAGAACATTTATTACTAAATAAGAAGTCTTGAGGCAGGCAATCCCAGGGTTGGTTCTCTGGCTCAGCAGTGTCAAAGTGTTAGACTGCCAGGTCTCTGAAGCTCT
Source organism: Macaca mulatta (assembly GCF_049350105.2). Classification (NCBI taxonomy): domain Eukaryota; kingdom Metazoa; phylum Chordata; class Mammalia; order Primates; family Cercopithecidae; genus Macaca; species Macaca mulatta. The sequence continues at coordinate 85,034,720 of NC_133406.1, read as the reverse complement.
TCTGTTTTCCCTTTTATGGTTGCAAGGCCAGCTCCTAAAAGAGCATATCATCATGGTAATATCTAGAGTAGAGAGAGAGCATTCGAGAAAGGGCTTTCTCCTTGTTCTTACTCATTAGAGAAAAGACCCTTCCTAGAAGCTCTCAGGCCCTTTCTATTATTGGTCAAAATAATATAAAGCAAGTTTCACACAGATGCCTGACCAAACAATGGAAAAGGGGAAAGGACTTACCATGACTGGCATATACCAATTATAATTCACCTTCTGGGGTAAAACAAATTGCCACTACCCAGAAATAGGGTCTGTCAATGAGGAAGAAGGGAACATTAGTTGTTAGGTAACTAGGTAGTCTGCCACATAAAATACTCATTTAAGTGACTTACAAAGTAACAGGGTTTAAAATAGTGAACAAAGCAGACTTAACCCCCTGAATTCTTGAGGTTTTTTTTTTTCCTTTTTCTGTTTAAGAGATGCCATTTTTGTTGGGATATTATTAGGCATTTTCTTGTCTCCTGAATGTTTATAAGTGTTAATTATGTATTAGTATTTCTAGTTTCAGAGCAAAAGAGAAGCTAGGGTCTAGAGGATAATATACCCAAGTTCAAATAGATGGGAGGTTCTAATTATATCAGTTAATAATTTTTTATTATGACAGAAATTGCAGAAAGAATGTAAGAAAAAGGTAGCAGCACTGCCCAAATGAGGTTATACAAGAAGAGGAAGAGAGAATCCATGAAGATACTGAGTGGGGTATTGAGTTGCTATCTGAGGTTTCAGAGAGGAATTGAAAAATTCCAGGTTTAGCTGAAGGTCCAGTTCCAGACTTAGCTGAAGGAATTACAGTGGCATATACAATTCCGAAAAAGCAAGACGATTCTGTCACTGAGGTAACGGGAAGATTCTGGAAAGCTTGGAAGACCTCATGGCCAAGATGAAGAATATGTAGATAATGGACTGGCATATATTTTATTTCTCATGTTAAAGCCTCTTCCCTTGAAATTAAAAAAAATTAAAAACTGATAAAACTTAGGGCAACATTAATTAATGTATACTCTTAACTGAATTGTTATACTTTTTGAAAATCCTGTGACTTGCTTGTTTCTCTCCACTCCAACTAACTCTCCTAAAATGTATGTTTCATTCTAGTAAGAAAACTTTAAGGATATTGTAGGATATAAATCTTATTTGAAAACATAGCCATTGAAATGTTTTGGCCTTTTGGAGTTGGGGAATGACAAATCTGATCTTGTAATCTTTTTCTTTCCAGTAATCCCTTGTGTCTGTTGCCTGAGGGACATGGACAATAAAGCAGTACATGATGCTCAGATACAGGGAAAAGGACAAGGCATATAGCTTATTGATTGGAGCTCACAAGCATCTGCTCATTGTGTTTGGAATTGCTTTCTATAAGAAAATTGCCCACTACTATTAACTTGACCAACAAGGAATTTAAAATAGCCTGTGAAAGAACATCTTTTCAAATGTTTGCTGATGAAATAAAAGTTGAAATGTATTCATTGCAAAAGTCTGTAAACCTGTGGATTATATATTCAAAATAGACAAAGACAAATAAAAAGCAGCTATCTTCATGAATAGACAAAGTTGCTTTCAGGAAGTATAAATTATATTCTGCACTGACCAAAGAATAGAAGTTATTGCATCTGTGGAACATATATCTGGAGTTACTATACTTTACTAAAGAGCAGGGCATAAATTTAGACTAAGATCCATCCGGATTACACTCATTCTTTAGGCCACTCCTGGATACTTCATTTAAATTTTGATTCTCCGCTGGGCGTGGTGGCTCATGCCTGTAGTCCCAGCACTTCGGGAGGTTGAGGTGGGTGGATCACCTGAGGTCAGGAGTTCGAGACCAGCCTGGCCAACATGGTGAAACCTTGTCTCTACTAAAAATACAAAAATTAGCCGGGCATGGTGGTGGGCGCATGTAATCCCAGCTACTCGGCTACTCAGGAAGCTGAGGCAAGAGAATCACTTGAACCTGGGAGGTGGAGATTGCAGTGAGCCAAGATCATGCCATTGCACTGCAGCCTGGGTGCAGAGCGAGACTCTGTCTCAAAAAAAAGAAAAAAAAAAATTGATTCTCGAGATAGTGAGATGTCAGCAAGGTTTGTCTTGTATAGTGGGCATAAAAGAAAAGTTCTGAAGTGCCTCTTCAGTGACTTGTAGTTAGTGGAAAAATATCATTTTCCCTGATCATGACCACTACAGTGTAAATTGATATAAATTAACTTTCTCTGGAGTGACACACAAATAACGAAGACTTAAGAGAACCTGGGTTGAAATAAATTTCCAATTGTTTGGAGGCCAATAAATACCATGCAGGTGTAATCATTAAAAAAATTATATAAACTACAATATTTTAGCTTTTCTGTGTGAGAAAGTGATTGGCTTGTTTGTTTGAGATAGAGTCCTGCTCTGTCATCCAGGCTGGAGTGCAGTGACACGATCTTGGCTCTCTGCAGCCTCACCTCCCAGGTTCCAGTGATTCTCTTGCCTCAGCCTCCCAAGTAGCTGGGATTACAGGTGTGTGCCACTACGCCTGGCTAGTTTTTGTGTTTTTCGTAGAGATGGGGTTTCACCATGTTAGCCAGGCTGGTCTTAAACTCCTGACCTCAAGTGATCTGCCCGCCTCCACCTCACAAGGTGCTAGGATTACAGGCATGAGCCACTGCACCTAGCCAAAAGTGATTTCATGAAAATTGTTAAAAATCTGTAGCTGCTTTGTTACCTTCATTAACTCTTTGTGATTAAAGTTGCAAGTTTATTGCAGTAATGGGAATGTGTTAGATTAATGTTCAGGTGAGTTACATTTTAAAATCTGTGTAGTATAGTTATAGTTCACCCAGTAATTAGAACACTATCTTAATTCCTTATTGTTCCTCTAGTGTGTCATAGGAGGTAGAGTTTCTTGATGCTGGGATTGTGGATGTGAGAATTAACATTCTCAGGGTATCCTGTGACTTAAAAGGCCAATTTTTTAACCGTGATATTTTCTGTGATTGTATATAATTTAGTTTAAATTTATACTTAATAAGTGCCAGAGTACATGGCTATATTCTTAGTATTGTTTAGAATGTTATTTCTTAGTCAAAGTTTATGAGGCATCTAGCAACATTTTACATGATATATAAAATTTGAGGTAAATGTGCTTTTTCATGGGAGGAATTCATAGCCTTAAACTGTATTCTTGAAGGAGTGTATGATTCTCCCTCTGTACTTTCCCCTGTTTTTGAATTATTGCTTCAGAGTATTTTTTTAAAAAGTTTGAGTACTTAAAACAGCATAGAGAAATAAATTGGTGACTTAAAAATTCATTATTTTGTCCTATATGCACATGTTAATATATCATTACATTTCAGTGGCAGTGTTTTTCATTTCTTGAAGTTTTACTTGGTTAATTTTCAAATCGCTGTTCGTTCATTATCATTTGTATTTCTTCCATTTCTTGAATCAATGTTACCCACTTTACGATATTTTTCAGATTGTATTATTCTCTTGAGTTCTTGGGGGTACTAATCTTCCCATTTGTTTTGATTGCCAACTTTCCCCATTTTGGTGTTCTATTTCCTCATTTAGTTTAATTTTTTTTTTTTTTAATTGTGAGCTCACTTTTGACTGAGGTAGATTTTTCTGGGATGAGTTCTATTCCCTCTGAATGCTTTTGCTTCTGTGGGATAGGGACTAGATTTAATATTTTTTAGCAAAGGATTTCTTTACCACATGGGCAGTATGGATTCAGACTCCAATCCCTCATGTTTTCCCCTTATGCTGCCCCCTGCCAACACCCTAGGTTGCTTCACTGGACCAAGAATCAGAATTTTTATTATTCCCTGACATGGAGAAAGGGTCCTGGTTTTAATGAGAGGTAATCATTCCAGTCCTCCATCTCTGTTAAGCCACCAGTGATACCTTCGTTCCTTGTGGATCTACCTGTTAGCGCCTGTGTCCAGGACTTCTGCTTTTGCAGCATCTATTCCTGTGTTTAAAGTTTTGTTTATTTTTCTTTATTTCTAATTCTTGGGGATTTCTCTTCCTTTCTTCTCTCCTTCATTAGTTTGATTGTATATTTAAAATTTCTCATGGTTGTCTGTTTATTCAGCATTTCTATGTGTATTTGTGTATGTGTGGGTCTGTGTTACTGCTTGCTATGTTGTCAAGACAACATAGTTTCAAAAATGCACAAGGACTGTTTTGAAACTTTGTTTAATAATAACTCAGGCTAGGTGCAGTGGCCTATGCCTGTAACCCCAGCACTTTGGGAGGCCAAGGCAGGCAGATCACCTGAGGTCAGGAGTTCAAGATCTGCCTGGCCAACATGGTGAAACCCCGTCTCTACTAAAAATACAGAAATTAGCTGGGCATGGTGGCGCGCACCTGTAATTCCAGCTACTTAAGAGACTGAGGCATGAAAATTGCTTGAACCCTGGAGGCGGAGGTTGCAGTAAGCTGAGATCATACCACTGCACTCCAGCCTGGGCAACAGATCGAGACTCTGTCTCAAAAAAAACAAAACAAAACAATCTGTTAAAAAATTTTAATATGAAAGATACTGGTGCTTAAAGGTGAATAATACTGTTTTTACCTTCATGTGTCTGTGATTGTAAAAAGTCTCGGAAATATACCACCTGTAACTTTGTTCTTTGTATATTTTAACTCATTAATGTATAGTCACAGTATATTTCATAATCTTTTACTATATATCAATTTAAAAGTACATAGTGTATTTTATTTACAGAATTTAGACACAGAGCCTGACATAATTGATAATAATTTTAACGTGACTTTATTAACTCCTCTTTTCTCATTCTTCCCTATTCTCTTCTAGTCTCCCTTTTGCATGGATTATTATTCTCTTTCCCTGCCCTACTGTTGGTTCCAGATTCTTATGTTATTCCACTGCACATAAGAGAGAGGAAAAATGGTAGAATGGAAACCTACTGGAGAAATTCGAGAAGAAAGGGAAGAAGGAAAATAATGGGTGAAGGGAAGGTTAAAATCTCTTGCTCCAGCACTCTCTGTTCTCTTCCAGGCCTCTTATTTTACTCCTTCAGACTCTGTCTTTATTTCTCATCTTTTCTTCTCACTTATGCCTCCGCCTTTCCACTCTCTCTTTCTATTGGACACTTTCCTTCTTACACCATTGTAGCTATCACTAGTGGCTTGCAATCTATGTTCCTACCACCTGGCCAGTAGTTGTAGGTAGGAAGGAGGTTGGATGGGAGAATTGAAGGAGACTCTGTTTTTGGATCTTGGGCTACATAGAGCAGGAAGAAAGATGTACCTTGCAAGGTATACCAGACATTTTGTATTGGAACTTTGAGTTCTTTTCCTTCTAGAATTACTCATTTATCTGTTCATTAAACAGTATACAATGAACCCCAGGCAGTGTTTTAGGAACTCAGATAGAAACATACTTTGTTCTTTTCAGTTTCAAAGAGATTTTTTAATTTAATTTAGAATTATTTCATTTTTGAATGTCTGAATTTCAGCATCTGTGTTTATTACAAACTTTTTGGGAATAAAGAGGCAACTTGTTATATTGGAAAGATTTTTGGAGCCTGATAGATCTGAGTTTTAATCCTGTCTTTGCCACTTACTAGGTATGTAATATTCAGGAATTTATATTATCTTTCTAAACCTTTCTCTTTTTTTTTTCCTGTAAAATGGGAAGTTCTTGGTATGGTACTTGGCCTAGATGGCTCCCAATAAAATAATGCCTGCTGAGATTATTATTATCACACAGAAAGTTTGTTCTTAGTACCAGTTTTGTTTTTGTTTTTTTTTGGCCAAGAAGTACTTTTAAAAATAGAGTACATTAAGACAATGATTCAAGGATTCTATTTTATTTATTTATTTTTATATCACATTCATGAAGTTTGGACAAGTTGTCATAATTTACGTAAAACTACTACTTCTAAGCTATTACTTGTAAGTTGGTGTGTCCTTCCCTGAGCTAGCTACTGTGAGCTAGCTCACAGTACATAGTAGTACTGTGACTTACTAGTCAAGTTTAGGCCAGCAAGTCACATACTATCTTTAGGCCTTATTATGTTAATGAGGGTTAATAATATGTACCTTATAGATTTTATGATAACTAAATTATGTATTAGTTTGGCAGCTCACTGTGTCTGGTTGTGAGCTGAAAACCAATTATTTAGTGTAAGATTCAGGGTTGTTCGGGGAATACAAGGCAGGGATGCAGTCAAATGTCAAGAATCACCAGAACCCCAGGAATAAGGAAACTGTCAGAACACTTCCTTTACTCATTGTCTTTGCCTTTCTGTATGCATCTGCTTTTTTTTCCTCTTTCATTATGTGGAACTGATTTTCTCTTTCGCTTTTAGCGTCATAGTATGATGTTTGCCTCAACACTTGCTGAGTTTGTATGTTAATTCTTGTAATCATCTGTAGACTGATGCTGAGTTAGGTTTTAAATTGTCCCCCAGCTTAGGTCAGGTTTCCATATTGGTTCAGTTAACTCTGACTAGTTAAATGGGGCCTCACAATATGCACTTGGCCGACCCCTGAGAACTGAGGGGGAGATTTTCAGAAAAAGAGAGGCGATGTGGCAGATACCTCAGAAAGTGTGTGCCACAAGTGAAGTCATTTAAGTGTACAGCACTGAAGAAAGTAAAGGTATTGTTATCATGAGATGATGTAGTACTTTGTGAAATAACACTGATAGCATATTCAGAATAGCATGTCATTTATCTACCAGTACAACAGATCTGATTGGTCCCTTATATGTCCTTGATTTTTGTCAAGGGCAGTAGTGTAGTGATTATTATTATCTTTTTCAATTGTTGTAATGAATATAAAGTCTTTTGCAATTTGTCTTTTATATTCAAAATTATTTTAATCATACAGTGTGCTTGAAATGGACGTTTTGGTGGATATAATTTTGTAGAATATATCTTTGTATAAAAGCACTTTGTTAAATATTGCTAATGAACTTTTTTCGGGAATAAGTTGAATGTATAATCAGTTTATTTTTCAAATGCAGCATAGAAATAAGAAATATTCAGGTAATTGATACATGATTCTTTTGGTTCTATCATTGAATTTCTGAGCTCTCAGCTGTAACTTGTTAAGGCATCTTTTAAACTATCTCAGACATTATGAATGCAGTACTCAGTAATGATTTTTATAACCCTTAGCATTGTTTTGGTTCATTTTCTTCATACTACTTAGGGTATCATCATATGACAAGATAACTATATACCCCTCTATAGACACTTAATATTTTTTAATATTTATTGTTCCATGTTCATATTTACCCCAAATTAGAATAATCAGTAGGTATAATTTACCTGAAATGTCAGCTCTACAGCACACTTTTCCTGAATTTCTGATTTAGCCTGAGTAGGGGAACTAGGTTTCAGTTTAAGGATACCTTTGTTTTGTGATTTTGTGATATAGTAGAAATCAAAGCTTCTTTTAAGTATAGAAGGTTGGTGTTATAATTATTTGGGGGGATAGTCAGGCTCCCATTTTTAGTTCTTTTTTTTTTTTTTTTTTTTTTTTTTTTGTGACAGGGTTTCACTCTGTTGCCCAGGTTGGAGTGTAGTGGCGCCATCTAGGCTTACTGCAGCCTTCGTCTCCTGGGCTAAAGTGGCCCTCCCATTTCAGTCTCCTAAGCAGCTGGGACTGTAGGCACAAGCCACTGTGTCTGGCCCATTTTTATATTTGTATTTTTGTAGAGACAGAGTTTTGCCATGTTGCTCAGGCTGGTCTTGAATTCCTGAACTCAAGCAATCCGCCTGCTTTGGCCTCCCAAAGTGTTGGGATTACAGGTATGAACAACCACGCCCGGCCCCATTTTTAGTTCTAATAGGCCTGTATGTATCACCCACCTTGTCAAACTTGTGTGTAATTTTTTTAAAAAAGGTTTCACCCACCTTGTCAAAGTTGTGTGTAATTTTTAAAAAGGGTTTCTTCCTTCTTTAATTTGAAACAGAGTCTCACTCTATTGCCCAGGCTGGAGTGCAGTGGCATAATCTTGGCTCACTGCAACCTCCACCTGCCGGGTTCTAGTGATTCTCCTACCTCAGCCTCCCAAGTACCTGGGATTACAGGCACGCACTACCACGCCCAGCTAATTTTTGTATTTTTAGTAGAGACAGGGTTTTACCATGTTGACCAGGCTGGTCTCGAACTTCTGACCTCAGGTGATTCACCTGCCTTGGCTTCTTACAGTGTTGGAATTACAGGCATGAGCCACTGTGCCCAGCATCTTCCTATTTTGTTTTAAAACAGCTTTACTGACGTGATTGACATACCAAACAATTCACCTGTTTGAAGTGTACAATTCAGTGGTTTTGATATCTTACTAATTTTTAAAAATTGTGGTAAAATAACAAAATTTGCCATTTTGACCACTTTTACATGTACAATTCAGTGGCATTAATTTACATTTATAATGTTATGTAATGACCATCACTATCTGTCTCTAAAACGTTTTCATTATCCAAAGAAATTCTGTAACCATTAGGCCCTGACTTTTCATTCTCCTGTCCCCCAGCCTTTAGTAACCTCTAATCTACTTTCTGTCTCTATGAATTTGCCTATTCTAGATATTTCATATAAGTGAAATATTTGCCTTTTAATGCCTGGCTTATTTTACTTAGCATGTTTTCAAGATTCATCCACATTATGGCATGTATCATACCTTAACTTCATTTTAAAGCTGCTTAACATACTGTTGTGTGTGTGTGTTTGTGAGCTACACAAACCAAATACCACATGTTCTCACTCATAAGTGGCAGATGAACAATGAGAACACGTGGACACAGGTAGGGGAACAACACACACCAGGGCCTGTCAGGGGGTGGGATCCAAGGGGAGGGAAGTTTTGTTTATCTCTTCATCTCTTGATGGACATTTGGATAATTTCTACCTTTTGGCTACTGTGAATAATGGTGCCATGAACATAATTGTACAGATAATCTGTTTGAATCTCTTTTGATTCTCTTGGGTACATAGGAATGGAATTGCTGGGATATGTTGGTAAATCTATGTTTAGCTTTTTGAGGAACTACCCAACTGTTTTACAAAGCAGCTGTAACATTTTATATCCCCTCTAACAATGTATGAGGGTTCCAGTTTCTCCACATCCTCATCACTTGTTATTTTTTGTTTTATTTAATTAATTAAAAAATTACAACTATTGTAGAGGTTGTGAAGTGGTATCTCATTGTGATTTTGGTTTGCACTTCCCTAATGATTAGTGATGTTGAGTATCTTTTCATATGTGTATTGGCCATTTTTTAATATCTTCACCACATGTATATATTATTTTACTTTAAGTTCTGGGATACATGTGCAGAACATGCAGGTATGTTACATACGTATACATGTGCCATGGTGGTTTGCTACACCCATCAACCCATCATCTGTGTTTTAAGCAACACATTAGTTATTTATCTAATGCTTTCCTTCCCCTTGGACCCCACCCCCTGACAGGCCCTGGTGTGTGTTGTTCCCCTCCCTGTGTCCATGTGTTCTCATTGTTCATCTCCCACTTATGAGTGAGAACATGTGGTATTTGGTTTTCTGTTCCTGTGTTAGTTTGTTGAGACTGATGGCTTCCAGCTTCATCCATGTCCCTGCAAAGGACATAAATTCATTCTTTTTTCATTTTTATTTATCTTCTTTGGAGAAATGTTTATTAAAACTTTTGCCCATTTTTGAATTGGGGTTTTTTGTCGTTGACTTGTAGGAGTTCTTTATATATTCTGGTATTAATTCCTTAGTAGATACATGATTTGCAAATACTTTTCCCATTCTATGGGTTGTCTTTTCTCTCTCTCCATATGAATTTTAGGATGAATTTTTCTATTTCTGTAATGCCATTGTAATTTTGATACAGATTGCTTTGAATCTGTGGATTGCTTTGGGTAATATTGTCATATTAACAATATTAAGTCTTCTTCCAATCCAGAATACTGGATGTCTTTTCATTTATTTAAGTCTTCTTTAATTTTTATTAGCAATATTTTTTTTTTTTTTTTTTTTTTTTTTTGAGACAGAGTCTCGCTCTGTCGCCCAGGCTGGAGTGCAGTGGCCGGATCTCAGCTCACTGCAAGCTCCGCCTCCCGGGTTCACGCCATTCTCCTGCCTCAGCCTCCCGAGTAGCTGGGACTACAGGCGCCCGCCACCTCGCCCGGCTAGTTTTTTTGTATTTTTTTTTAGTAGAGATGGGGTTTCACCGTGTTAACCAGGATGGTCTCGATTTCCTGACCTCGTGATCCGCCCATCTCGGCCTCCCAAAGTGCTGGGATTACAGGCTTGAGCCACCGCGCCCGGCCTATTAGCAATATTTTGTAGTTTCCAGTGTACAAGTCTTTCACCTCGTTGGTTAAATTTATCCTTAAGTACTTTATTCTTTTGAATGCTATTGCAAATAGAATTTTGTTATTATTAATTCTGTTATTACTGCTTTTTAAAAGACCAGATCTTGCTATTTTGCCCAGGCTGGAGTGCAGTGGTATGATCATGACTCATTGCAGCCTCGAATACCTGGGCTCAAGTTATCCTTCTGCCTTAGCCTACTGAGTAGCTAAGGACTACAGGCGTGTGCCATCACGTTCAGCTAATTTTTTTCTCTTTCTCTTCACTGTTGTGTGAATTCCACATGGAAATCCTCTCTGTCTTTCCTTTCCTTACAAAACACGAATACAGAAATCTCTAGTAGACTTGACTAAGCAGTGCGGAATACCCGTTTTCGAAGCTAGTTAGGGCTAAATGCATACTTCTAGATCAGAGCAAACTGTATGACCTATCTGTTTCACTCCCCTTATGCTCAAATACATATCTTTGATCTTATCACACTCTGTCTCCATGGAAGGAAGAGAGGAGAAGACAGCTACATCCATGTATTATGATCCTTTAATCATATCAATTCCTTTTTGTGAAAGACAGACCCGAGGAGAGGAAAGGAGACACGTCTAAACTTCTCTTACAGGCAGCAGAATATATAATCGCTCTAATCATTAGCAAATTTTAATTTACCAGTTAAAATATTAATAAGATTGCATCTAATTTCCTTTAATGAAATTCAAAGCATTTTCCATTTTCTAGCTCTTATTTCTTTGCATTTCTTCTCACAATTCTTTACCATGGATTATTTACCATTAACACCCCAAATTCACTTCCTTGCCTGTCTTCATTTGCTTATATTGTTCCCTCTTGCCTGGTGTATCTACACAGTCAAACCCAGGCAAAGGAGCAAGATTCTATTTAGTTCTCAAGGTTCAATTTATCTGTTATCTCCTTTGTGTGAAGCATTAGTATCCATATAATTAGTGTTCTCACTAATTCTGAAGCACTTAAAACTTTATCACATTATTAAATTTTGTGTCTGCATATATGCATACTTGCCTTTCTTGAATGAAGACTAAGAGCTTCTTGAAGGAAAGTATCATATCCATAATCAACTTTTTAAAAACTCCAGTCATTGCCACCATGCTTTGTATACTGTAGACGTTTGCTGAAGCATTTTGAAAGAACAAATGAATGTGAAAGAAATATGAATTTACTTGGTGGGAATTGCTGAAGAGCTCTCTGGTGCTGTGAAATCTGCTTTTATTTTTTATACATTTGTGTTAAAATATATATTTAATGCTGATAGAATGTTAAAACTGGTCTCATTTTTACATCCCCCTTGCTTTGCATTCTTTCATATGTTATTTGGAGTTTAAACATATATTTCTCACCAAAAATGTAATTCATATGTAAGAAATAAAAGAAAATATATTGTTTTCTTAGGGAAATCAAATTTGTTTATTCTCATATAGTTTGGAATTTTTAAGTATTTTGACAATTCTTAAATAATAATTTGAATTTTTGTGTAACTAAGAAACACCATTATTTATATCTAATTTGCATCACATTTTATTAAGAAAATAATTGATATTGCTCTTTCATTTCAGCTAAACCATTTACTTCTAAAGTGAAACAAATGCGATTACATAGAGAAGACTTTGAAATATTAAAGGTGATTGGTCGAGGAGCTTTTGGGGAGGTAAGAGATTAAGATTTGATAGAAGGTCTGCTAATTGTTTTGGTAGCTGTTGAACACAGTTGTGAGAGAAATTAACAAGTATTGTTACTTGTTAAACAATATTTGTTAAGTTGTGATTGATGTGATTGTGCTGTTGTGATTGATACAATTGCTCAGAAAATGAAGTGTTGAATGAAATATTTCTACTTGGAATTTTTTTTTAAGATCATGTTTTCATATGTACTTCGTATGTCAATGTAAATATGAGTGTGTTTCTAGACTCTTTCGTTCTGTTGGTCTATTTATTTGTCTTATTCTAGTATATAAGGAATCTTGATACCTGGTAGTGTGTATAACTCCGACTTCCTTTTTCTACCCCTCTCCCATCTCTCCTCCCCTGATATTTTCATAGTATTTTATTTTGTGTATGTATGTATGTGTTTATTTTTGAGATGGAGTCTCCCGCTGTTGCCCAGGCTGGAGTGCAGTGGCGTGATCTCGGCTCACTGCAACCTGCACCTCCCGGCTTCGAGTGATTCTCCTGCCTTAGCCTCCTGAGTAGCTGGGATTATAGGCATCCGCCATCAGGCCCAGCTAATTTTTGTATTTTTAGTCAAGTCGGGGTTTCGCTGTGTTGGTCAGGCTGGTCTTGAATTCCTGACTTCAAGTGATCTGCCTGCCTTGGCCTCCTAGAGGATATTTTCATAGTATTTTAGAATCAGTTTTTCAGTTTCTACTCACTCGTAGAGATACACATACACGGCTGGGCACGGTGGCTCAAGCCTGTAATCCCAGCACCTTGGGAGGCCAAGACGGGTGGATCACGAGGTCAGGAGATGGAGACCATCCTGGCTAACAAGGTGAAACCCCGTCTTTACTAAAAAATACAAAAAACTAGCCGGGCGAGGTGGCGGTCAGGTGGCGGGCGCAGGTAGTTCCAGCTACACGGGAGGCTGAGGCAGGAGAATGGCGTGAACCCGGGAGGCGGAGCTTGCAGTGAGCTGAGATCCGGCCACTGCACTCGTGCCTGGGTGACAGAGCAAAGACCCCGTCTCAAAAAAAAAAAAAAAAAAAATACACATACATGTACGCGCACACATACACACACACACACACACTCACTCTCTCTCTCTCTGTCTTTTCCAGGAATTTGGGTTAAGTTTGTATTGAAACTGGAGATCAGTTTGCAGTTAATTGGCATCTTAACAATACTACTGAATTAGCTAATCCATAGACATGGTATATTCTTCCATTTATTTAGGGCTTTATAAGTTTCTCTCAATACTGTTTGGTAGTGTTCATTCAGTATAGAAGACCACATCTTTCAGCAGATTTATTCCTGGATATGTGATATTCTTGATATTATTTTAATTAGAATTGTTTGTGAAATTTCATTTCCTAATTGTTTTCTTGGTAGTAGTTAGAAGTATAATTTAATTTTATTGATCTTATACCTTGTTATACTTTTCAAATTAGGAATTTTGTTGAATTTTATTAATACTTTGTCTGCATCTTTTGGGACATTCATGGTTTTTCTCCTTTACTTTATTAATGTGTTGAATTAGGCTGTTATATTTTCACATGTTAAACAATCTTTGCATTCCTAAAATAAGCCCAATTGGCTTGTGATATGTTACCCCTTTGTATGTACCAATGGACTTCATGTGCTTTTTCTGTGTTGTTAGGATCTTTGCACCTATGTTCTTAAGATAAATTGGCCTGTAATTTTCCTACTTTGAATGTTCTGATCAGATTTTGGTATCTTGGTTTTGCTGGTCTTACAAGAAGAGGGAAATGTTCCCCCCTTTACTGCTCTCCAGAAGAGTTAGTGAAGATTGTTGTTATTTTTTTCCTCATATGCTTACAAGACTTAACTGGTGAAGCCTCTGAGACCAGAGGTTGCTAGTGAAAAAGTTTTAAATAATATGTTTAATTTCTTTAATGGAAATAAAATGACTTGTATATATGTATTAGTTTTGCTAGGTTTTGCTAGGTTTATCCATTTCATCTAAGTTTTAAAACTTATTACTGTATTGATCATTTCTGTCTTAAAACTTTTCTTGCTAGGGGTTTATCAGTTTATTATCTTTTCCGTGAATTAACTTGGCCTTTTGAATTTTGTTATTGTAGATTTGTTTTCTGGTTATTTAATTTCTGCACTTTATAATATTTTCTTTGGTTTTAACTTGCTATTGTTTTTCTGATTTTTTGAAATAGCATTGATATCTAGCCCTTCTTTTCAAATCTGTGGTTAAGGCTATATATTTTTAGCTATAGCAGACATATTTTGATATGTCATATATATGTATATATTTTTTGCTTAAAATACAGTGTGATTTTAAATCTCTATTTTTTGATCTATGAATTTAAAGTCCATTAAAAAAATTTCTAAACATTTAGAAAATTTTCTAGTTTGTTTTTTAATTATTATTATAATGTAATTTAAAAGTGGTTAGAACACATACTCTATGTGATTGGAATCCTTTGAAATTTGCTGTGCAGTGTTCTGTAAATATCACTTAGGTCAAGTTCAAAATCTTGTTTAAATCTTCAACATCCTTACTTTCTGTTTTTTTCAGTTTGATCTGTCATTTCCTGAGAGAGGATTTCTTCATTTCTTTCAGTTTTTGCTAATAACATATGTACAGTTATTATATCTTCCTCGTGATTAACTCATTCATCATTATGGAGTGTTCCCATTATCTCTAGAGTTTTTTGATGTAAATTTTCCTTAATCTGATATTAGTAGAACTACTCCAACTCTTTTTTATTAGTATTTTCATTAAATATCTTATTCTGTCCTTTTAGTTTTAGCTTTCTATAAACATGTGGTATGTTTCCTGTTCAGTAGAATATAATTAGGTTTTTGTTTTATATTTGTTTTACTCATTTTGTGTTATTTTTCTCTCATTTCTTGCTTTTTCTTGGATTAATGGAATATTTTAAATTATACCTCCCAATTTTATCTTCTTTTATGGGTTCCCCTGGTGATTACCACACGTATCCTTGGTAAATTTATATTTTGCCAATTCCCATTTACCCAATTTCTACCTTTTTTTTTTGGTCATTGCTGTCATGTATTTTAGTTCCATATATATTTGAAACCCCAATATATATATTGTACCTATTTATGTAGGTTTACCCACATATTTATATTTTCTCTGCTCTTCACGTTCATGTACTTACCTTTGGGATCATTTTCCTTTTGACTTAAACATTCCCTTTAATATTTCTGTTTTATATTTAGAGACAAAGTTTTGCTTTGTCTCTCTGGCTGCAGTGCAGTGGTATGATCATAGCTCACTGCAGCCTTGAATTCCTGGGCCCAAGTGATCCTCCTACCTCAGCATCCTGGGTAGCTAAGACTGTAGATGTGCACCAGCATGCTTGGCTAATTTGTAAATTTTCTTGTAGTGATGGGATTTTACTACATTGCCCAGGCTGGTTTCAAACTCCAAGGCTCAAGCAGTGCTCCTGCCTCAGCCTCCCAAAGTGCTGGGGTTATAGTTATGAGGCACAGTGCCTGGCCCCCTTTAGTATTTCTTCAATGTAAGTCTGCTGATGACAAATTTTCTGATTTTATTTGTCTGAAAAAATATTTTTTTGAGGTTCTAAAATTAAAAAAAAATTGAAGTATATTGTATACACATACACATCAGTTTTAAAAAATATACACACATACAACTTGATGGATTTTTACATTTTTTTAGGGTACAAAACAAGAAATGGCATTTTATTCTTATGCCATTTGACCATAGCATTCTTTTTTTATTTTCTATTTTTTTATTTGAGATGGAGTTTTGCTCTTGTCACCCAGGCTGGAGTGAAATGGTGCAATCTTGGCTCACTGCAACCTCCACCACCCGGGTTCAAGTGATTCTCCTGCCTCAGCCTCCCAAGTAGCTGGGATTACAAGTGCCTGCTACCACGCCTGGCTAATTTTTATATTTTTAGTAGACATGCGGTTTCACCTTGTTGGCCAGGCTGGTCTCGAACTCCTGACCTCAGGTGATGCACCCATGTTGACCTCCCAAAGTGCTGGGATTAACAGGCGTGAGCCACCATGCCCGGCCTTATTTATTTATTTTTTAATTTTTGTGGGTACATAGTTTATGTATTTATGGAGTATATGAGATATTCTGGTACAGACATGCAATGCTTAATAATTGCATCATGGAAAATTGGATACCCACGTTATTTCAGAATGGACATTCAGGCATTCAAGCCTTTATCCTTTGTGTTACAGAAAATCCAGTTGTACTTAGTTATTTCAAAATGGACAATTATTATTGGTCCTTTGTGTTACAAAAAATCCAGTTGTACTCTTTTAGTTATTTCAGAATGGACAATTAAATTATTATTGACTACAGTGCCCCTGTTGTGCTACCAAATACTAGGTCTTGGTCATTCTGTTTTTTTTGTACTCATTAATCATCCCCATTTCCTCCTTTTTTTCCACGTCGTCAGTAGCATTTGTTACTGCCTGACTTGTGGATAAAAGTCATTTTAACTGGGGTGAGATGATACCTCATTGTAGTTTTAATTTGCATTTCTCTGGTGATCAGTGATGTTGAGCACTTTTTTCATATGCCTGTTTGCCATTTGTATGTCTTTTTTATCAAAATCTTGAGCCCATTTTAAAAACTGGATTATCAGATTGTTTCCTATAGAGTTGTTTGAATTCCTTGTATATTCTGGTTATTTAATCCCTTGTCAGATGAGTAGTTTGCAAATACTTCCTCCCATTCTGTGACTTGTCTCTTCACTTTGTTGATTGTTTCCTTTGCTGTGCAGAAACTTTTTAACTTGATGTCATCTTATTTGTCCATTTTTTGCTTTGGTTGCCTGTGTTTTAAGAAATTTTTGTGCAGACCAGTGTCCTGGAGATTTTCATCAATGTTTTCTTTTAGTAGTTTTATACTTTGAGGTATTAGACTTAAGTCTTTAATCCATTTTGATTTGTTTTTGATATAAGGTGAGAGATAGGGATCAAATTTCCTTCTTCTGCATATGGATATCCAGTTTTTCCAGCACCGTTTATTAAAGAAACTGTGTTTTCCCTAACATTCTTGGCACCGCTGTTGAAAATTAGTTCACTCTAGGTATGTAGATTTCCTTCTGGGTTCTTTATTCAGTTTCATTAATCTATGTGTCTGTTTTTATATCAGTACCATGCTGGTTTGGTTACTGTAGCTCTGTAGTATAATTTGAAGTCAGATAATATAACTCCTCCAGTTTCATTCTTTTTGCTTGGGATAGCTTTGGCTATTCTGGGTCTTTTGTAATTCCATATAAATTTTAGGATTATTTTTTCTATTTCTGTGAAGAATGTCATTAATATTTTGACAGGGATTGCATTGAATCTGTAGATTGCTTCGGCAGTATGGATATTTTAACAGTATTGATTCTTCTAACCCATGAGCATTGAATATCTTTTCAGTTTTTTGTGTCCTCTTCAATTTCTTTCATCAGTGTTTCATCAGTATATTGAGGTGTGTGTGCGTGTGTGCACATACCTCACATATATATGTTTATATACTTCAATTAAAAAATACACATACGTAACTTGATGGATTTTTACATTTTTGTAGGGGACAAATAAACAGTAGCATTTTATTCTTATACCATTTGACCATAGCATTTGTGTTCTATAGTTTTCACTGTAGACATCTTTTACTTCTTTGCCTGATTTAATTTCTAGGTATTTAATATTAGTTGTGGCTATTGTACATGGGATTACTTTTTTGAATTCTTTTTCAGGTTGTTCATCGTTGGCATAGAGAAATGCTACTGATTTTTCTATGTTGATTTTGTATCCTGCAACTTTACTGAATTTGTTTATCAGTTTGAATAAGATTTTGTGTGTGTGTATGTGTGGAGTCTTTAGGTTTTCCAAAATATAAGACCATATCATCTTCAAACAAGGGTAATTTGACTTCTTTCTTTCCAATTTGGGCATCCTTTTGTTCTTTTGTTTAATTGCTCTAGCTAGTACTTAACGAACTGTGCTGTACTTGAATATTGATATCTTTCTCTAGATTTGGAAAGTACTCTCATTATCCCTTTAATAAACTTTCTACTCCTATTTTCTCTACCTTCTCTTTAAGGTCGATAGCTCTTAGATTTACCCCTTTGAGACTGTTTCCTAGATCTTATACATATGCTTCATTGCTTTTCATTCTTTTTTCTTCTGTCACCTCTGTGTATTTTCAAATAGCCCATTTTCAAGCTCAGTAATTCTTGCTTCTGCTTGATCAATTCTGCTATTAAGAGACTTTGATGCGTTCTTTAACATGTCAGTTGCGTTTTTCAACTCTAGAATTTCTGCTTGATTTTTAAAAATTATTTTTTTTTGTTTATTTATTTATTTTGAGATGGAGTCGCATTCTGTCACTCAGGTTGGAGTGCAGTGGTGTGATCTTGGCTCACTACGGCCTCCATCTCCTGAGTTCAAGCAATTCTCCTGTCTCAGCCTCCCAAGTAGCTGGGACTACAGGTGCGTACCACGCTCAGCTAATTTTTGTATTTTTAATAGAGATGAGGTTTTACAGTGTTGGCCAGGCTGGTCTCGAACTTCTGACGTCAGGTGATCTGCCTGCCTTGGCCTCCCAAAGTGTTGGGATTATAGGCGTGAGCCACTACGCCTGGCCCCCTTTTTAATTATTTTAATCTGTTTGTGAAATTTGTCTTATAGAATGCCGAATTCCTTCTCTGTGTTATCTTGAATTTCTTTGAGTTTCCTCAAAATAGCTATTGTTTTTTAAGATGGGGTCTCACTCTATTGCCCAGGCTGGAGTGCAGTGGTGCCATCTCAGCTGACTACAACCTCCGCCTCACTACAACCTCCAGCTTACTACAAGCCCTTCTCCTGCCTCAGCCTCCTGAGTAGCTAGGATTACAGGCTTGGACCATCATGCCTGGCTACTTTTTGTATTTTTTTTTAAAATAGAGATGGAGTTTCACCGTGTTGGCCAGGCTGGTCTTTGACTTCAAATGATCTGCCTGCTTGGCCTCCCAAAGTGCTGGGATTACAGGCATGAGCCACTGCACCTGGCCAAAATAGCTTTTTGTTTTGAGACAAAGTTTCGCTCTGTTGCCCAGGCTAAAGTGCAGTGACGTGATCTTGGCTCACTGCAACCTCCGCCTCCCGGGTTCTTCCACATCAGCCTCCTGAGTAGCTGGGATTACAGGCACCTACCACCACCCCTGGCTAATTTTTGTATTTTTAGTAGAGATGGGGTTTCACTATGTTGGCCAGGCTGGTCTCGAAGTTCTGACCTCAAGTGATCCACCCGCCTCAGCCTCCCACAGTGCTGGGATTACAAGTGTGAGCCACCGTGCTTGGCCCAAAATAGCTATTTTGAGTTCTGTGTCTGAAATGTCATGTGTCTTTGTTTTCTCCAGGATTGATTCCTGATGCCTTATTTAGTTCATTTGATGAGGTCAGGTTTTTGTGGATAGTGTTGATGCTTTTAGATGTTTTTTGGTGTCTGGACATTGAAGAGTTAGGTATTTATTATAGACTTTGCAGTCTGGTCTTGTTTGTACTTGTCTTTCTTGGGAAGGCATTCCAGGTATTTGAAGGGACTTGGGCCCAAAGGCCAGTAACACGGTGGTTTTTGCAGTCTTGTATAGGTATTGCCTTGGTGGTCTTGGATAAGATCCAAAAGAATTCTCTGGATTACCAGGCAAAAACTCTTACTCTTTTCCTTTACTTTCTCCCAAACATATGGAGTCTTTCTCTCTGTGCTGAGCCACCTGGAACTCTGGGGATTTGGTGATACAAGTACCCCTGTGGCCACCATCACTGGGACTGTGCTGGGTCAGACCTGAAGCCCAGCATAGCAAAACCTTAGCATTCTGCCTGATGTTTTATTTTACTATGACTGTGCTGTCATTCAAACCACAATACAAAAAGTCCTTCCCGCTCTTCTCTCCCCTTTCCACATGTAGAGGAGGAGCCCCTCTCTGTGGCCAGCACCATGACTGGTCCATGAGCGGTTCTGCCAGGCCACACCGCCAGTGTTCACTTAAAGCCCAAAAGCTCTTCCGTCAGCTTGTGGTGAATGTTGCCAGGCCTGGGACTCACCCTTTAGGCAGTGGGTTTTCCTCTGGCCCAGAGCCAGTCCAGAAATGGTGTCCAAGAGGCTGGACTTGGGGATCTGAAAAGCCTGCCTTTTGCTCTGCCCCACTGTGATACCTGAAAGCAAGACAAAGTTCCCTTTACATTTCCCTCTGCTTTTCTCTAACAGAAGGAGTCTTTCTCGGTGGCCACCACAACTGGGAATGTGCTGGATCTCACTTGAAGCAAGTAGCCTCAGACCTTAAGGCCCACGGCATACTCCCTGGGTATTGCTGGTGCCCAATGGCAATTCCGTGCCCAAGAAATCTTTAGTCAGCAGGTGGTGAGTCCTGCCAGGACCGAATCCTTCTTTTCAAGGCAACGGGTTCCCTTTTGGCCCAGAGCGTGTCTAGAAATGTCGTCGGGGAGCTAGGGCCTGGAATGGGGGCCTCATGGCTCTGCCTGATGCTCGATTCCAGTGTTGTTGAGCTGGTATCCAAAACGCAAGACAAAGTCGGGGCTGTGCACGGTGGCTCACGCCTGTAATCTCAGCACTTTGGGAGGCCAAGGTGGGCAGATCACCTGAGGTCAGGAGTTCGAGACCAGCCTGGCCAACATGGCGAAGCCCCATCTCTACTAAAAATACAAAAATTAGCTGGGTGAAGTGGTACGTGCCTGTGGTCCCAGCTACTGGGGAGGTTGAGACGGGAGAATTGCTTTAACTTGGGAGGCCGAGGTTGGCAGTGAGCTGAGATGGCGCCACTGCACTCCAGCCCAGGCGACAGAGTGAGACTCCGTCTCAAAAAAAAAAAACAAAAAAACCCACAAAAGATGCAAGACAAAGTCCTCTTTACTCTTTGCTCTCCTGTTCTTAAGCAGAAGGAAGCAGTCACTCTGGTTCCCGTGAGCTGCACTGCCTGGGTTGGGGGATGGACAGTTGATGCCTTTCTAGGTCATGTGCAACCCTAGTTCACTGGCTCCAAGCACTAGGGGTTGCCTAGGAATTGGAGTCCTTGTTAGAACACAACTTGACTGACATTCAAGTTTACCTAGGACCCCAGAGCACTTCAGCCTGCAGTGGTGATGCTTGCTGGGAAACTCTCGTTCTGACCTGCTGGGATAGGTGACTCCCCTTTGGCTAGAGCTAGTCAAATGTCCCCTCCAAGCATGGCCACTGGCTGAGTCCAGCAGGGCTTCATTCTCTGCTGTGACAGGGCAGCACTGAGTGTCTGTGCTTTCCCTCCCTGAAGTATATTCTCTCTCTCTACCTCATGGCCGTTGCCAGGGAATAGGAAAATAGGGGTGGCATCCATGATTCAAGACTGTTTCTCCTGTCTTCCTAATGCCTTTTTTCAAGATACGAAGTTAAAACCAGGTACTGTGATTGTTTACCTGAGTTTTGGTTCTTGTGATAGTGCTTTTCTCTTTGCAGATAGCTTTTAAAATTTGCTGTTCCAGCATGGTGTGGGGGAGCTTGAATGGTGTAGGCTTCTATTCCACTACCTTGCTTCACCACTGGTCACAGCCAGATTTTCACGTTTATATGAACTTGTATAAACCATCAGGCAGTTCAAGATATAGAACATTTCTAGCATTCCGATAGGCTCCCATTGCTCCCCCTGCCATGTGAATAATCACTTCTTTATTAACTATTCTGTTAACTATTCTGACTTCTATCACCCTAGGTTTTTTTTTTTTTTTTTTTTTTTTTGCTTGCTTTTCAGTTTTATGTTAATGGAATTATGTAATATATACGCTTTGGTTTCTAGCTTCTTGTGCTCAACAGTACACTTTTGTAATTCATTCTTGTTTTTCACTGGTTCACAGTATTTTTCTTAATATGGACATGCCACAAGTTATTTATTAATGGTGTTCAAGTTGTTTATGGTTTTTGGCCATTATGTATAATGCTGTTATGAACATTTTTGTGCATATCTTTTGGGAGATATGAGCACTTATTTGTGTTTGATATAAATTTAGAATTGCTGGGTCACAGGATAGGCTTATTTAGCTTTAGTAGATAATGCCAAATAATTTCCCAAGTGGTTAATTCCCATCAACAGTGTATAAAGGTCCCAGTTGCTTTATAACTTCACTAACACGGGTCTTTTTTTTTTTTACTTTAGGTTTTTTTTTTAGTGAGTGAGTAGCTGTATTGTGATATTTCATTTTGCATTTCTTGATAGTGTCTACATTTGAACACATTTTCATATCACTTAGATATCCTTTCCATGAAGTGCACATTTTGGGGTTGGGTAAGTAGGAGTTGCGTGGGTGAGTTGTCTGACTTATCTTCATATTCTAGATTCAGATCCGTTGTTGGAGATGTACACTCATGTGTGTGTATATATATGTGACACATCTTTTCTGTGGCTTGGCATTTCCCTGTCTCCAAAGATCTTGTATTAAACAGAAATTCTTAGTGTTAATGGAGTCCAATTAATTAAACTTTTCTTTATAATTAGTGATTTTTGTGTTAAATTTTTTTCTAACCTCGAGGTAATGAACATATTTTCCTCTAATTAAAATAAATTCTTTTTCTGATCTTTCAAAAGAAACCTTTCATATTTAGATGTCTCATCTATCTGGTATTGACTGTTTTGTGTTTTCTGAGGTATAGGTTAAAGTTCACTTTATTCTTAGTGGTTTCTGATTATTGTTTGTTGTAAAGACTACCTTTTTCACATTTAATTGCAAAGGAACTTTTACTTACGTAACTAACCTATGTGTGTTACTTACTAATTTTTAAAAAACAGTTTTCAATGTAGAAGTCTTTTTTAAAAACAATTCTTAAGGTCAGGGGTACACTTGCAGGATTGTTAAATAGGTAAACTTGTGTCATGGGCATTTGTTGTACAGGTTATTTCATCGCCCAGATTTTTTTTATTATTATTATACTTTAAGTTCTAGGGTACATGTGCATAATAACATGCAGGTTTGTTACATATGTATACTTGTGCCATGTTGGCGTGCTGCACCATTCAACTCGTCAACACCCGTCAACTCGTCATTTACATCAGGAATAACTCCCAGTGCAATTCCTCCCCCCTCGCCGCTCCCCATGATAGGCCCTGGTGTATGATGTTCCCCTTCCCGAGTCCAAGTGATCTCATTGTTCAGTTCCTACCTATGAGTGAGAACATGCGGTGTTTGGTTTTCTGTTCTTGCGATAGTTTGCTGAGAATGAGGGTTTCCAGCTGCATCCATGTCGCTACAAAGGACACGAACTCATCCTTTTTTATGGCTGCATAGTATTCCATGGTGTATATGTGCCACATTTTCTTAATCCAGTCTGTCACTGATGGACATTTGGGTTGATTCCAAGTCTTTGCTATTGTGAATAGTGCCTCAATAAACATACGTGTGCATGTGTCTTTATAGCAGCATGATTTATAATCCTTTGGGTATATACCCAGTAATGGGATGGCTGGGTCATATGGTACTTCTAGTTCTAGATCCTTGAGGAATCGCCATACTCTTTTCCATAATGGTTGAACTAGTTTACAATCTCACCAACAGTGTAAAAGTGTTCCTATTTCTCCACATCCTCTCCAGCACCTGTTGTTTCCTGACTTTTTAATGATCACCATTCTAACTGGTGTGAGATGGTATCTCATTATGGTTTTGATTTGCATTTCTCTGATGGCCAGTGATGATGAGCATTTTTTCATGTGTCTGTTGGCTGTATGAGTGTCTTCTTTTGAGAACTGTCTGTTCATGTCCTTTGCCCACTTTTCGATGGGGTGGTTTGTTTTTTTCTCGTAAATTTGTTTGAGTTCTTTGTAGGTTCTGGATATTAGCCCTTTGTCAGATGAGTAGATTGCAAAAATTTTCTCCCATTCTGTAGGTTGCCTGTTCACTCTGATGGTAGTTTCTTTTGCTGTGCAGAAGCTCTTTAGTTTAATTAGATCCCATTTGTCAATTTTGGCTTTTGTTGCCGTTGCTTTTGGTGTTTTAGACATGAAGTCCTTGCCCATGCCTATGTCCTGAATGGTATTACCTAGGTTTTCTTCTAGGGTTTTTATGGTATTAGGTCTAACATTTAAGTCTCTAATCCATCTTGAATTAATTTTCGTATAAGGAGTAAGGAAAGGATCCAGTTTCAGCTTTCTACTTATGGCTAGCCAATTTTCCCAGCACCATTTATTAAATAGGGAATCCTTTCCCCATTTCTTGTTTTTCTGAGGTTTGTCAAAGATCAGATGGCTGTAGATGTGTGGTATTATTTCTGAGGACTCTGTTCTGTTCCATTGGTCTATATCTCTGTTTTGGTACCACTACCATGCTGTTTTGGTTACTGTAGCCTTGAAGTATAGTTTGAAGTCAGGTAGCGTGATGCCTCCAGTTTTGTTCTTTTGACTTAGGATTGTCTTGGCAATGTGGGCTCTTTTTTGGTTCCATATGAACTTTAAAGCAGTTTTTTCCAATTCTGTGAAGAAAGTCATTGGTAGCTTGATGGGGATGGCATTGAATCTATAAATTACCTTGGGCAGTATGGCCATTTTCACGATATTGATTCTTCCTATCCATGAGCATGGAAAGTTCTTCCATTTGTTTGTGTCCTCTTTTATTTCACTGAGCAGTGGTTTGTAGTTCTCCTTGAAGAGGTCCTTTACATCCCTTGTAAGTTGGATTCCTAGGTATTTCATTCTCTTTGAAGCAATTGTGAATGGAAGTTCATTCCTGATTTGGCTCTCTGTTTGTCTGTTACTGGTGTATAAGAATGCTTGTGATTTTTGCACATTAATTTTGTATCCTGAGACTTTGCTGAAGTTGCTTATCAGCTTAAGGAGATTTTGGGCTGAGACAATGGGGTTTTCTAAATATACAATCATGTCATCTGCAAACAGGGACAATTTGATTTCTTCTTTTCCTAACTGAATACCCTTAATTTCTTTCTCTTGCCTGATTGCCCTAGCCAGAACTTCCAACACTATGTTGAATAGGAGTGGTGAGAGAGGGCATCCCTGTCTTGTGCCAGTTTTCAAAGAGAATTTTTCCAGTTTTTGCCCATTCAGTATGATATTGGCTGTGAGTTTGTCATAAATAGCTCTTATTATTTTGAGATACGTTCCATCAATACCGAATTTATTGAGCGTTTTTAGCATGAAGGGCTGTTGAATTTTGTCAAAGGCCTCTTCTGCATCTATTGAGATAATCATGTGGTTTTTGTCTTTGGTTCTGTTTATATGCTGGATTACGTTTATTGATTTGCGTATGTTGAACCAGCCTTGCATCCCAGGGATGAAGCTCACTTAATCATGGTGGATAAGCTTTTTGATGTGCTGCTGGATCCGGTTTGCCAGTATTTTATTGAGGATTTTTGCATCGATGTTCATCAGGGATATTGGTCTAAAATTCTCTTTTTTTGTTGTGTCTCTGCCAGGCTTTGGTATCAGGATGATGTTGGCCTCATAAAATGAGTTAGGGAGGATTCCCTCTTTTTCTATTGACTGGAATAGTTTCAGAAGGAACGGTACCAGCTCCTCCTTGTACCTCTGGTAGAATTCAGCTGTGAATCCATCTGGTCCTGGACTTTTTTTGGTTGGTAGGCTATTAATTATTGCCTCAATTTCAGAGCCTGCTGTTGGTCTATTCAGGAATTCTTCTTCCTGGTTTAGTCTTGGGAGAGTGTAAGTGTCCAGGAAATTATCCATTTCTTCTAGATTTTCTAGTTTATTTGCGTAGAGGTGTTTATAGTATTCTCTGATGGTAGTTTGTATTTCTGTGGGGTCAGTGGTGATATCTCCTTTATCATTTTTTATTGCATCTATATGATTCTTCTCTCTTTTCTTCTTTATTAGTCTTGCTAGCAGTCTATCAATTTTGTTGATATTTCAAAAAACCAACTCCTGGATTCATTGATTTTTTGGAGGGTTTTTTGTGTCTCTATCTCCTTCAGTTCTGCTCTGATCTTAGTTATTTCTTGCCTTCTGCTAGCTTTCGAATGTGTTTGCTCTTGCTTCTCTAGTTCTTTTAATTGTGATGTTAGAGTGTCAATTTTAGATCTTTCCAGCTTTCTCTTGTGGGCATTTAGTGCTATAAATTTCCCTCTACACACTGCTTTAAATGTGTCCCAGAGATTCTGGTATGTTGTATCTTTGTTCGCATTGGTTTCAAAGAACATCTTTATTTCTGCCTTCATTTGGTTATGTACCCAGTAGTCATTCAGGAGCAGGTTATTCAGTTTCCATGTAGTTGAGCGGTTTTGATTGAGTTTCTTAGTCCTGAGTTCTAGTTTGATTGCACTGTGGTCTGAGAGACAGTTTGTTATAATTTCTGTTCTTGTACATTTGCTGAGGAGTGCTTTACTTCCAATTATGTGGTCAATTTTGGAATAAGTGTGATGTGGTGCTGAGTAGAATGTATATTCTGTTGATTTGGGGTGGAGAGTTCTGTAGATGTCTATTAGGTCTGCTTGCTGCAGAGATGAGTTCAATTCCTGGATATCCTTGTTAACTTTCTGTCTCGTTGATCTGTCTAATGTTGACAGTGGAGTGTTGAAGTCTCTCATTATTATTGTATGGGAATCTAAGTCTCTTTGTAAGTCTCGAAGGACTTTATGAATCTGGGTGCTCCTGTATTGGGTGCATATATATTTAGGATAGTTAGCTCTTCCTGTTGAATTGATCCCTTTACCATTATGTAATGGCCTTCTTTGTCTCTTTTGATCTTTGATGGTTTAAAGTCTGTTGTATCAGAGACTAGTATTGCAACCCCTGCTTTTTTTTTGTTCTCCATTTGCTTGGTAGATCTTCCTCCATCCCTTTATTTTGAGCCTATGTATGTCTCTGCATGTGAGATGGGTCTCCTGAATACAGCAAACTGATGGGTCTTGACTCTTTATCCAGTTTGCCAGTCTGTGTCTTTTAATTGGAGCATTTAGTCCATTTACATTTAAGGTTAAGATTGTTATGTGTGAACTTGATCCTGCCATTATGATATTAACTGGTTATTTTGCTCGTTAGTTGATGCAGTTTCTTCCTAGCCTCGATGGTCTTTACATTTTGGCTTGTTTTTGCAATGGCTGGTACTGGTTGTTCCTTTCTATGCTTAGTGCTTCCTTCAGGGTCTCTTGTAAGGCAGGCCTGGTGGTGACAAAATCTCTAAGCATTTGCTTATCTGTAAAGGATTTTATTTCTCCTTAGGTTATGAAACTTAGTTTGGCTGGATATGAAATTCTGGGTTTAAAATTCTTTTCTTTAAGAATGTTGAATATTGGCCCCCACTCTCTTCTGGCTTGTAGAGTTTCTGCCGAGAGATCTGCTGTTAGTCTGATGAGCTTCACTTTGTGGGTAACCCGACCTTTCTCTCTGGCTGCCCTTAAGATTTTTTCCTTCATTTCAACTGTGGTGAATCTGGCAATTATGTGTCTTGGAGTTGCTCTTCTCGAGGAGTATCTTTGTGGCGTTCTCTGTATTTCCTGAATTTGAATGTTGGCCTGCCCTACTAGGTTGGGGAAGTTCTCCTGGATGATATCCTGAAGAGTGTTTTCCAACTTGGTTCCATTTTCCCCCTCACTTTCAGGTACCCCAATCAGACGTAGATTTGGTCTTTTTACATAATCCCATACTTCTTGCAGGCTTTGTTCTTTTTCTTCTTTTTTCTTTAGGTTTCTCTTCTTGCTTCATTTCATTCATTTGATCCTCAATCGCTGATACTCTTTCTTTCAGTTGATCGAGTCGGTTACTGAAGCTTGTGCATTTGTCATGTATTTCTTGTGTCATGGTTTTCATCTCTGTCAAGTCGTTTATGGCCTTCTCTGCATTAATTATTCTAGTTATCAATTCTTCCACTCTTTTTTCAAGATTTTTAGTTTCTTTGCGCTGGGTACGTAATTCCTCCTTTAGCTCTGAGAAGTTTGATGGACTGAAGCCTTCTTCTCTCATCTCGTCAAAGTCATTCTCCGTCCAGCTTTGATCCGTTGCTGGCGATGAGCTGTGTTCCTTTGCAGGGGGCGATGTCCTCTTGTTTTTTGAATTTCCAGCTTTTCTGCCCTGCTTTTTCCCCATATTTGTGGTTTTATCTGCCTCTGGTCTTTGATGATGGTGACATACTCATGGAGTTTTGTTTTGGGTGTCCTTCCTTTTTGTTAGTTTTCCTTCTAACAGT
This sequence comes from Macaca mulatta, assembly GCF_049350105.2. Lineage (NCBI taxonomy): Eukaryota > Metazoa > Chordata > Mammalia > Primates > Cercopithecidae > Macaca > Macaca mulatta. Next base: position 85,006,521 of record NC_133406.1, on the reverse strand, counting down.
CAGGACCCTCAGCTGTAGGTCTGTTGGAGATTGCTTGAGGTCCACGCCAGACCTTGTTTGCCTGGGTATCAGCAGCAGAGGCTGCAGAAGATAGAATATTGCTGAACAGCAAGTGTACCTGTCTGATTCTTGCTTTGGAAGCTTCCTCTCAGGGGTGTACTCCACCGTGTGAGGTGTGGGGTGTCGGTCTGCCCCTAGTGGGGGATGTCTCCCAGTTAGGCTACTCAGAGGTCAGGAACCCACTTGAGCAGGCAGTCTGTCCATTCTCAGATCTCAGCCTCCGTGCTGGGAGATCCACTGCTCTCTTCAAAGCTGTCAGAGAGAGTCGTTTGCATCTGCAGAGGTTTCAGCTGCTTTTTTTTTTGTTGTTGTTGTTGTTGTTTAGCTGTGCCCTGTCCCCAGAGGTGGAGTCTACAGAGACAGGCAGGACTCCTTTAGCTGCTGTGAGCTCCACCCTGTTCGAGCTTCCCAGTGGCTTTATCTACTTAAGCCTCAGCAATGGCGGGCGCCCCTCCCCCAGCCTAGCTGCTGCCTTGCGGGAGATCGCAGACTGCTGTGCCAGCAATGAGGGAGGCTCCGTGGGCGTGGGACCCTCCCGGCCAGATGTGGGATATAATCTGCTGGTGTGCCCATTTGCTAAGACCCTTGCTAAAGCGCAGGATTGGGGTGGGAGTTACCCGATTTTCCAGGTGTTGTGTGTCTCAGTTCCCCTGGCTAGGAAAAGGGATTCCCTTCCCCCTTGCGCTTCCCAGGTGAGGCGATGCCTCTCCTGCTTCAGCTCTCGCTGGTTGGGCTGCAGCAGCTGACCAGCACCGACTGTCCTGCACTCCCTAGTGAAATGAACCCAGTACCTCAGTTGAAAATGCAGAAATCACCTGTCTTCTGTGTCGCTCACACTGGGAGTTGGAGACTGGAGCTGTTCCTATTCGCCCATCTTGCTCCGCCCTCCTCATCACCCAGATATTAAGCTCAGTACCCATTAGTTATTTTTTCCTGATCCTCTCCCTCCTCCTACCCTCCATCCTCTGATAGGTCCCAGTGTGTGTTGTTCCCTTCTTTGTGTCCATGTGTACTCATCATTTAGCTCCCACTTACAAGTGAGAACGTGGGGTATTTGGTTTTCTGTTCCTGTGTTAATTTGCAGAGGATAATGGCCTCCAGCTCCATCCATGTCTCTGCGAAGGACATGATCTCATTTTTTTTCTGTGGCTGCATAGCGTTCCATGGTGTATATGTACCACATTTAGAAATCTAGTCCACCATTAATGAGCATTTAGGTTGATTCCATGTCTTTGCTATTGTGAACAGTGCTGCAGTGAATATATGTGTGCATGTGTCTTTATAAGAGAAGAGTTTATATTCCTTTGGGTATATACCCAAGTAATGGGATTGTTGGGTCAAATGGTACTTCTGTTTTTGATCTTTGAGGAAAATATTTTTCAATGTAGATGTCTTGTTCATGTTTCACTAAATTTATGGGTCTGATTTCTTTTCTTTACCTGCCCCAATCCAATTCTTTTTTTATTTAATTTTTTTGAGTCTGATGTGTTTTGGTTAGCTAGTAAAGGATAGTTCTAGAAATCTGTTTTTTATTTTCTTGCTGTGATAGAAATACAATTGGCTTTAAAAATATTAATCTTTTATTTAAGGAACTTGATTATATTAACTTATTCTAGTTTGTACATAAATTTTTTGAATTTTCTATATACTCATCTTGATCTTCAAATAATGATAGCATTTGTTCTTCCCAATATTTATTCCTTTTATTTCTTTTTCCTGTATTATTGTAATAGAGGAGATTTTAATAATGTTGAATTTAAGTGCTGAAACTGGGCATCCTTGTCTGGTTTGTGAATCAGGGGAAAGTGTTCAGCATTTTACTAATGATTAAGAAGTTTGCTACTACTATTTTTTTTAAAAATGATTACTCTTTTTCCTTTTTGTCCTAGTCTGTAGAGAGCTTTTATCGTTAATAGGAGTTAACTTTTATCAAAAGCTCCATCTGTATCTATTTTGATATGATTTTACTATGATATTTGGCTAATGTTGAAATTATAATTTTCAAATATACCAATATTGCAATACTATAGAAATTCAGTTGTTCCTGATGTGGCCTTTTAATACATAGTTGGGTTTGATTTGCTGATATTTTGTTTATAATTTTTTGTTTATGTGTATGAGAGAGATTGGCCTTTGTCTATTTTATAGTCTTACATTTTGGAACAATATTTAGCTCATAAAACAATTTGGAAAGTGTTTTTTCTCAATTTTCTGAAAGCATTTGTGTAAGATCAGTGTTGTTTCTTTTTAATAATGTCCAGAAGACCTCACTGGTGAAGACGTATGAACGAGGAGCACAAAATCTTTTTGTTGTTTGTTTAGATTTTCTGAGGTAAATTTTACATACATTGAAATACCCTAATTGTATATGTACAGTTGCTTGAGTTTTTGGAAAATGATCACCCTTATCAAGATACAGAATATTTCTGTTACCCTGGGAAGTTTTCCTCCTTGTTGGTTCCCCACAACTTCCATCAAATGGCAACTGCTGTTTTAACTGTAGATTAATTTTGACTGTTTGAAAATTTCATATAAATGGAATTATACAGTATGTACTGTTATGTGTCCACCTATCACTCAGGATAATGTCCAAGACTCATCCTTGCAATTGCATGTATTAATCCTTTTTATTACTGAGCAGTATACCATTTTATCAATGTTCCACAGTTTATTCATTTTCCTGTTGATGAACATTTGTTTCCAGTGTTTTGGCTGTAACAAATAAAGCTGATATGAATATTCCTGTACAAGTTTTTATGGAAATATGTTTTTGTTTTCCTTGGGTAAATACCTAGAAGTGGAACTGCTATGCTAGATAGTAGCTGCATGTTTAAATTTAAAAGAAACTGGCATACTACTTCCAGTTGAATTGTACCATTTTACATTCCTACTTATGCCCTGTTCTTGCCCAATATTTTTTATTGTTAATCTTAATTTTACCCATTCTAGTGGGTATGTAGTGGTATTCTGTGGTCTTAATTTTCATTGTTGTTTGCATTTGTGTTATATATCAGCATGGGGTTTTTGTGTTATATATATCATGGGGTTTTTGTGTTATATATGTCATGGGGTTTTTGGGTGCCTGTTATTCTTACATCTTCGTTTGTGAGGTGTGTGTTCAAATATTTTGCTTAGTCTTTAGAAATTGAAATGTTTGTATTTTTATTGTTGAGCTGTAAGAGTTCTTTGTCAGATGTTTTAGCAATATTTTCTCAGATTGTGTGGTTTGTTCATTTTTAAAACAATTGTTTAATGAGCAGAAGTTTTCAATTTTGAAGGTATAATTTTATCAATTGTTTTCTATTACAGTTAGTATTTCTGTGTTCTAAGAAATCCTTGTTTATACTCAGATCACAAAGATATCTATGTGTTCTTTTCTAAAAGCCTTCTGTTTTTAACTACTATATTTAGATTGGTGATCCATCTCAAATTCATGTATGATGTGAGATCGGCATTGAGATTCATTTTTTTTTTCATATTTGTAGCCAGTTGTTTCAGCACCATTTGTTGAAAAGGCTGTTTTCCCTTTATTAAGTCATTTTAGCATCTTAGTAAAAAAACCATGTGCTCTATTGCTGTCCTCTCTATTCTCTTTATCTCATTGTCTGCCTTTATGCTAATACCACAGTCGTGATTCCTGTAGCTTTATACTAATGTTGAGATCGTGTAATGAACTCTGAGTGTATAGAGTCCTACTTTGTTCTTTTTCAAGATTGTTTAAATTATTCTAAGACTTTTGCATTTTAGAATCAATGTATCAATTTTTATAAAAGCCTACTGAGTATGCACTGAGTATATAGATACATTTTGGGAGGACCGATATCTTAACAATGTTGAGTCTGTTAGTCTATGAAGCAGGTATTCTCTTTTTTTTTTTAAGGTCTAACTCAGTTTTCTCAAGGATGTTTTACAGTTTTAATGTATAGGTCTTCTTCATATTTTCTTAAATTTATTCCAAAGTATTTAAGTTTTTTGAGTCTGATAAATGATATCTTTTTTTTTTAAATTTATTTATTATTATTATACTTTAAGTTGTAGGGTACATGTGCATAACGTGCAGGTTTGTTACATATGTATAAAATTTTTACATTCAAACACTGTGCTGCTAATATGTAGATAATATAGTTGATTTTTGTATCAGACTTCTTTCCTGAGATCCTACTGAAGTCATATATTTTTTAGTAGTTTTGTTGTTGTTTTGGTCCCTGGTCTCTTAGTTTTTCTGTATAAGTAGTCCTACTGTGTGATAGAGGATTTTCAGAATAAGGTCACTTCCTTTTTACTTTGCAGACTTTCTGTTTGTTTGTCTTGACTTACTGCACTAGCTTGGACCTCCAATACAGTGTTGAATTGGTGTCATAAGGGTGGACATCCTTACCTTATTCCTGAATTGAGGGAGGAAGAATTCAGTGTTTCACTGTTAAGTATGGTGAAATTATTGTTAGGCAATATTTTGGTAGGTGCCTTTTATCTGATTTAAGAGACTGTCTTCTGTTACTATAATAGTTTGCTGAGAATTTAAAAAATATAGTTATTGATGGGTGCTGAATTCTGTCATAAGCTCTTTCTGTATCTACTGAAATCATTATGTGGATTATTTCTTTTAGTTACTTGATATAGTGGATTACTTTGATTAATGTTTTAATAGACTTTATATTTTAGAGCAGTTTTAAGTTCACAGCAAAATTGAGTAGAATGTACAGAGTTCCTGTATACCTCCTGTTCCCACACTTACCCAACCTTCATCTCCCAAAACACTGAACCAGAACAGTACATTTGTTACAATTCAGGAAACTACATTGACATATTATTATTACCCAAAGTCTGTAGTTTACCTTAGGGTTCACTCTTGATGTTGTACGTTCAGTGGGTTTTGACAAATGTATGTTATGTATCTCCCATTGTAGTATCAAACAGAGTAGTTTCCACTGCCCTAGAAATCTTCTGTGCTTTGTCTGTTTATTCATTTCTCCCTCACCATTGATCCCTGGCCACCACTAGTCTTTTTCTTATTATCTCCATAGTTTTGCGTTTTCCAGAATACTTAGAATGATACAGTAGGTAGCCTGTTCAGATGGGCTTTTCTCAGTAATATGCATTTATGGTTCCTCCATGTCTTTCAGTGGCTTGATAGCTCTTTTCTTTTCAGTGCTGAATAATATTACACTGTCTAGATACACTGTGTGCATTGAACATTCTATGTACATTTGAAAATAATGTTTTTTCTACATTTATTGCTTGTTGTGTTTTATATATCAGTTAGCTCTAGATGGTTGATGCTGTCATTAAGCTCTTCCATAATTTCCTAATTTTTGTTTAGTTCTGTCAGTGCTGAGAAGAGGGCTATTAAAGTTTTCAAATATAATTGTGGGTATGTCTGTATTTCCCTGTAGTTTCCTCACTTTTTATTTTATCCATTTTGAAACTTAATTGGTGCATACACGTTCCAATTGTTCATCTTTCTTATACACTGAGTCTTGTATAATGGAATGTGTTTCCCTTTAAGGTAGTACTGCTTGTTGTGAAGTCTGATTTGCCTCAGTATAGCCAGCTTTCTTAAGATATTAACCTTTTTCATATAGTTAGGTTTTGTATTTTTTCATATATTCTGGTAATCTGTGTATTTTTAAGTGGACTGTTTAGACTGTGGGTCAACAAACTTCTTCTGTAAAGTGACAGTAAATATTTTAGATTTCACAGTTCATATATGTTCTCTGAGGCAACTACTCTTCTCTGTCACTGTAGTGTGAAAAGTAGCCATAGAGAGTTTGCAAATGAATGATGGATGTGGTTGTATTCAAATAAAATTTATTTATAAAAACAGGTAATGGACCAGATTTGACCTTCAGGCCATGGTTTGCTGAAACCTGGTTTAGATGTTTTGTTTGTTTGTTTTTTTAATGAGACAGGGTCTCGCCAGTGTAGTGGTGCCATCATAGCTCACTGTAGCCTCAAACTCCTGGGCTCAAGCTGTCTTCCCACTCGCCCTCATAAGTAGCTGGGACTATAGGTGTGCCCCACCATGCCCGGCTAATTAAAAAAAATTTGTTTTAAATAGAGATGGGGGTTCTCACTTTGTTGCCCAGGCTGGTCGTGAGCTCCTGGCCTCAAGTGATCTTCCTGCCTCGGCCTCCCAAAGTGTTGGGATTACAGACATGAGCCACTGTATTCGGCTAGACATTTTTTTTTTTTTTTTGAGACAGAGTTTTGCTCTTGTTGTCCAGGCTAGAGAGCAGCGGCGTGATCTCGGCCCACCGCAACCTCCGCCCCTGGGTTCAAGCAATTCTCCTGCCTTAGCCTCCTGAGTAGTTTGGATTACAGGCATGCACCAGCATGCCCGGCTAATTTTGTATTCTTAGTAGAGATGGGGTTTCTCCATGTTGGTCAGGCTGGTCTCTAACTCCGACTTCAGGTGATCTGCCTGCCTCAGCCTCCCAAAGTGCTGGGATTACAGGCATGAGCCCCCGCGCGCGGCCAATAAAACTTTTAATAAGTGGTCCTGAGACAACTGGATAACCATTTGGAAAAGTCCATTTGTGGAACAAGTTAAAACTCTTACATATTCCAGGGCAAACCACAAATGGATCAAAGATTCAAGTGTAAAAAATTAGACAAACACAACCCAAGTATCCGACGTTAGGCAACTGGTTGAATAAACTATGGTATAGCGACATAACAGAATGCTGTGTAGCTGCAGTCAAGAAAGTTCACTGTACCTATGTAGAGCGATCTCCAGAATATATTGTAAAGTGAATAAAATAAGATGCAGGATAGTATTTAAGTATGTCTCTCTTTGTTAAACAGAGGTAGGTAGAAATATTGTTTACACTTGTATGCTTATCCAGTAACAATAGAAAGGGAGTCGAGGGAATGGGGTAGACAGGAGTGGGAGTGACACTTCTAAGCGGGAACCTTTTTATTTTTGTTCTGATTTTTTAAAGCATGTAAATGTATTACTCATTTTAAGATATCATGTAATAACTTTTCCAGATTGGGCTGAATTCATGTGCAAGTTTCATGAATCATTTAAGGAAGAAGTAATTCTAAACTTCCCCAGATGATAGAAAAAGAAGGACCATTGCCCATTGCCCAAGTCATTTTATGAGGCTAGCATGACCTTGATTCTAAAACCTGACGTGAAGCAACATAGGAAAGAATACATATTATATGCTTTGTTTTGCTTTGTTTTGTTTTTTTATGGAGACAGGGTCTCATTCTGTCATCCAGGCTGGGGTGCAGTGGCACAATTATGGCTCACTGCAGCCTCGACCTCTTGGGCTCAGTTGATCCTCATACCTCAGCTTCCTGAGTAGCTGGTACCACAGGCATGTGTCACCACACCTGGCTAATTTTTGTATTTTTTGTAGAGGTAGAGTTTTGCCATGTTGCCCAGGCTGGTCTCAAATTCCCAAGCTCAAGCTATCTGCCCATCTTGGTCTCCCAAAGTGCTGTGATTACAGGCATGAGCCACTGTGCCTGGCTTCATATGATATGCTTCTGTCACAAAAGTCAGGATCATGGTTAACTCCGTTGGAAAGGTGGGGGTTGTGATCAGGTAGGGCTGTGGGGGCAGGGTTCTGTGTTATTGCATGTTCTATTTCTTGATCTGAGTTTTAGTTATATGTTTATATGTTTAGTTATATGTTTAGTTATAGTTGTTCATTTTATCATTGTGTAAACATAATTTGTTTTGTAGTTGTATGTAGGTATGTTATGATCAATTATAAATGTTATAAAATCATTTAAAAAGAAGGTTTAATAATTATGAAACATATGTCTTATAAATTACTTAAAAAATATATACACTAATACTTGATAGATGGAACTTGCGTGGGGAAATAAAAGAACTTTGAACAGTTTAAGATTAGCACTTTTAATATTCCTATATCATAAATTGATAAATCAAGCAGATAAAAAATCAAGACATAGAGGTATTTGTTTTTTTGAAGGGAGAAACTTTTAATGGCACAGTTATTCCAATTCCATGTTAAGATGATTGGTATAGTGATTTTTAAAAACAGCAAAAGCTGGTTTCTCCCAAATTAGTTTCCCCAAGGGATTAGAGGTCAGTCTGTCAGTCAAATCTATATCCAGTAGGGACCACCCAGTTTTGTTTTAGGCTAGTCTGTTGGGATATATAGTCTAGCTAGCAGAGTTGCAGCTCTAGCAAGTGTTAGAATTGTTCATTCACAGAATCAGCTGAGGTACTTAGAAAGTAAAGATTCTTTAAAAAGAATTATGCTACAGAAAAGAACAGAGAGGATATATGTACAACACAGGAAGACTCAGCTGATTCAGGGACCCCAGTAGAAAGTGGTTTTCTTCATTTAAAAAGCTACTGTCATCTCTCCTCTTAACTTACTACAAATCCAGAAAGACAGTACTTGCCAAGAGATACTGATTATATATGGGAATTTAAATCCTCCTTGTTAGGAATTCCATTAGCAATTCTTTTGGAAAACCTGAAATCAAACCCTTTAGGTTCTCACAGAGTTTTACTCTCTGGAGATGCTCTGGTTGGGAGGTTGGTTGTACTAGGAGTTGGAGCAGCAAGCATTGTGTGGAATGCTAGTCTGTGTGAAAGTCCTTATTAGGAAATTTAAAGGGTTCACTTTGCCTTGTCAGTGGTGAAAATCAGTCCTCAAGGAGGCTGAGAGGTAGCCAGGTTTGGAGTTATTTTCTGTGTTAGGGACCTCTATATAACCCCCAAAACATAATTCAAATAGTATACACAAAAGTTTGGTTTAGTCCAGTTCTTCAGGCCCTGAAGCACATTAGCCATTGTCTACACTCTTGAATTATATCTGAACTAAAAGAATAAAAGGACTTTTCACCCATCCCCACTTGCTATATTCAACTGGCCATATTTAAAAAAATATTCAACTCGCCATATTTAAGAAGAACCTTTTGCAGGATTGGCTGGACGGACTACACCATGCTAAAACTTTTTCTAGTACTGATTAGTGTGTGAGATTGCTAGCCAGGATTTCTGACTTGATTCCATAGTGGCCTTTTTCTGAGATAATTTGAAGAAGGCAGTCACCCTAGTCAGTTTTCTAGGAATTGACAGCCAGCCAGTAGGGGGTGGCAATCTTCATTCTCCAGACCAGGATGCAGATGGTGTAGGTTCTCCTCATTTCTTTAGTGTCATGTTGGACCCTTAAGACTTTGATTGCTGGAAATCAGCATACACAGAGAAAGCTCCATCTGCTGGACCATTCTTGTAAATATCAGCCATGATCTCTATACTTAAAGGTTTACTGTAAAACAGAGGTGTCCAATCTTTTGGCTTCCTTGGGCCACATTGGAAAAAGAATTGTCTTGGGCCACACATAAAATACACTAACACTAACGATAACTGATGAGCTAAAAAAAAATCACAAAATCTCATACTGTTTTAAGAAAGTTTATGTATTTGTGTTGGGTCATATTCGAAGCCGTTCTGGGCCACATGCGGCCTGTGGGCCACGGATTGGGCAAGCCCGCTGTGATAACCATTGCTGTAGTGCTTGTCATCTTTGTAGGAAGGCGTGTTGCGAGGCTCACAAATTTTGAACTTGGGAATGTCTGTCTACCTCCGTCACATGGGAGCTGAGAGCATATTGAAATGGTGCTCACATGGTGGGGATAGAATAGGGTCTTCAGGCTACGTGGGAGTCATAGAGGTACGGTACCTGAGAGAGAACAGGCTTTTCTTGGTTCAGAAATTCTAGGTTTGAGAAGGAAAGCCTCCATACAGTCATCTCCACACTGCACAACAGGTGAGCAGGTTTCAGCAGACATTTCCACATTGTTGTTCTTATTGGTCTAAATGTATACCTGGTCAGAAGTGGTTTTCATGGCCCCAGAAGTTCAGGAAGAGTTATAGGAACTCTGTCGATGGTGTCTTTTTAATTGTTAGACATTTTGCCCACTGTTGCTGGATGAGCATTTTTTGGGCAGACCCATTTTCTTAACAAAACTGTACTCTCTGAGGCAGCTTGGATCTATCTAAGGTTTCCATTAGTTAATTTGCATAGCTCATGTTGGCATTGTGGAGACTCAACAGTTTATCTGCAGGGTGTGAAATAGGTTCTGCTTGGGGTATTAGTCAGCACCATAAAGCGGAAAAGGTGGCCAGACTCACTCTTTGGACTCTGGATCCTGGATTTACTGAAACTGCAGATATCCTGAGCCTGAAGATGCCATGTCCAGTCCTAATACCTCATTCCTGGAACCCACCTCCACCATTGTTGCCACTTGAACAACATAAAAAAAATTTTAATGACATGTTATGTTGCTGAACCTAAAAGATAAATATAGAATTCTACATGCTGCAGAGACTCCACATTCTTTTCTAGCTTATTTATTTATTTATTTAAAATAGAGACAGAATCTCGTCCTGTCACCCAGGCAGGAGTGCAGCGGCATGATCTTGGCTAACTGCAACTTCCGCCTCCTGGGTTCAAGTGATTCTCCTGCCTCAGTCTCCTGAGTAGCTGGGATTACAGAGGTCTGCCACCATGCCTGGCTAATTTTTGTATTTTTCGTAGAGATGGGGTTTCACCATGTTGACCGGGCTGATCTTGAACTCCTGACCTCAGGTGATCTGCCCACCTTGACCTCCCAAAGTGTTATGATTACAGGCATGAGCCACTGTGCCTGGCCCAAAATGGCTCTTTGAAAGCGTTAATAGGATATTTAAAAATTGTTGAGGTCTTGGGAGAAAAATCACGTGATTATTTCAGTAGATAAAAAACATAACTTTGATAGGTATATGTTACAAGAACTCAGAAAATAGGAATAAAGGGGAATATCCTTAATTTGATAAAGGATTTATGCCAGTAACCTAAAGCAAACTGTTTATAGAGAAACTTTAGATGCATTCTGTCTAAGATCAGGAACAAGACAAAGATGATTAACACTGTTACAGCTCTATATGTTACTGGAGGTCCTAGATAGTCCATTAAGAAAAGAAATACAGGCCGGGCATGGTGGCTCATGCCTGTAATGCCAGCACTTTGGGAGGCCAAGGTGGGCGGATAATGAGCTCAGGAGGTCAAGACCATCCTGGCCAACATGGTGAAACTCCGTGACATCTCTACTACAATACAAAAAAAAAAAAAAAAAAAAAAGCAGTTCCAAGATGGCCGAATAGGAATAGCTCCAGTCTGCAGCTCCCAGCGTGAGCAACTCAGAAGACGGGTGATTTCTGCATTTCCAGCTGCGCAAACGGCACATCAGGAGATTATAACCTGCGCCTGGCTTGGAGGGTCCCATGCCCATGGAGCCTCCACTCACTGCTAGCACAGCAGTCTGAGATCGAACTGCAAGGTGGCAGCGAGGCTCGGGGAGGGGCGTCTGCCATTGCTGAGGCTTGAGTAGCTTTGAAGAGAGGAGTGCTTCTCCCACCATGGAGTTTGAGATCTGAGAATGGACAAACTGCCTCCTCAAGTGGGTCCCTGACCCACAAGTAGCCTAACTGGGAGACACCTCCCAGTAGGGGCCGACTGACACCTCATGCAGACGAGTGCCCCTCTGAGATGAAGCTTCCAGAAGAAGGATCAGACAGCAACATTAGCCGTTCTGCAATATTTGCTGTTCTGCAGCTTCTGCTGGTGATACCCAGGCAAACAGGGTCTGGAAAGGACCTCCAGCAAACTCCAACAGACTTGAAGCTGACAGTCCTGACTGTTAGAAGAAAAACTAACAAACAGAAAGGACATCCACACCAAAACACCATCTGTACGTCACCATCATCAAAGACCAAAGGTAGATAAAATCACAAAGGTGGGGAGAAACCAGAGCAGAAAAGCTGAAAATTCTAAAAATCAGAGCACCTCTTCTCCTCTAAAGGAAAGCAGCTACTCACAAGCAATAGAACAAAACTGGATGGACAAAGCTGGAGGCCTCACACTACCTGACTTCAAACTATACTTCAAGGCTACAGTAACCAAAACAGCATGGTACTGGTACCAAAACAGAGCTATAGACCAATGGAACAGAATAGAGCACCCCAGAAATAATACCACACGTCTACAACCATCTGCTCTTTGACAAACCTGACAAAAACAAGAAATGGGGAAAGGATTCCCTATTTAATAAATGGTGCTGGGAAAATTGGCTAGCCATATGTAGAAAGCTGAAACTGGGTCCCTCCCTTACATCTTATACAAAAATTAATTCAAGGTGGATTAAAGACTTAAATGTTATACCTAAAACCATAAAAACCCTAGAAGAAAAACTAGGCAATACCATTCAAGCCATAGGCATGGGCAAAGACTTCATGACTAAAACACCAAAAGCAATGGTAACAAAAGCCAAAATTGACAAATGGGATCTAATTAAACTAAAGAGCTTCTGCACAGCAAAAGAAACTACCATCAGAGTGAACAGGCAACCTACAGAATGGGAGAAAATTTTTGCAATCTACCCATCTGACAAAGAGCTAATATCCAGAATCTACAAAGAACTTAAATTTACAAGAAAAAAATCAACCCCATCAAAAAGTGGGCAAAGGATGTGAACAGACACTTCTCAAAAGAAGACATTTATGCAGCCAACAGACACATGAAAAAATGCTCATCATCACTGGCCATCAGAGAAATGCAAATCAGAACCACAATGAGATACCATCTCACACCAGTTAGAATGGTGATCATTAAAAAGTCAGGAAACAACAGGTGCTGGAGAGGATGTGGAGAAATAGGAACACTTTTACACTGTGGGTGGGACTGTAAACTAGTTCAACCATTGTGGAAGACAGTGTGGCGATTCCTCAAAGATCTAGAACTAGAAATACCCTTTGACCCAGCCATCCCATTACTGGGTATATACCCAAATGATTATAAATCATGCTGCTATAAAGACACATGCACACTTAGTTTATTGTGGCACTATTCATAATAGCAAAGACTTGGAACCACCCAAATGTCCATCAATGATAGATTGGTTTAAGAAAATGTGGCACATATACACCATGGAATACTATGCAGCCATAAAAAAGGATGAGTTCATGTCCTTTGTAGAGACATGGATGAAGCTGGAAACCATCATTCTGAGCAAACTATCCCAGGGCAGAAAACCAAACACCGCATGTTCTCACTCATAGGTGGGAATTGAACAACGAGAACACTTGGAAACAGGGTGGGGAACATCACACACCAGGGCCTGTTGTGGGGTGGGGGGAGGGAGGAGGGATAGCATTAGGAGATATGCCTAATGTAAGTGACAAGTTAACAGGTGCAGCACACCAACGGCACATGTATACATATGTAACAAACCTGCACATTGTGCACATGTACCCTAGAACTTAAAGTATAACAAAAAAATTATTGGCTGGGCTTGGTGGTGCGTGCCAGTAGTTCCAGCTACTCTGGAGGCTGAGGCAGGGGAATTGCTTGAACTCGGGTGTTGGAGATTGCCGTGAGTCGAGACTGTGCCACTGCACTCCAGCCTGGTGACAGAGCAAGACTCCGTCTCAAAAAAAAAAAAAAAAAAACAAAACTAGAAATAGAAATCAGTTAGCAGGATTGGACAGGAAGAGATAAATCTTTAAGTATTAATAGACAATCTACACATAAAAATACATAGAAGCAATAGATAAAAATATCTATTAATAAGATAATTGAGTATTTGCAATTAAAGGATCATTTTACAAAAATCAGTAGAATTCCTCTGTATTCAAAATAATTAACTAGAAGAGATGATGATACAAGATGTCATTCACAATAACAAAATCAATCATGTCTCTAGGATCTAGGAATTAACCTAGCAATGCATAAGATCTACATGGAGTAAATTTTAAACTCTGTTACAGTATTATTCAAAAGACTTGAAAACCAGATACACCATATTCAAAGATGGTACAACATATTTGTAACAGTGTGAGTTCTCCCTAATCTATAGATTCTATGAAATGTCAATCAAAATCCAGTGGAATATTTTGAGAAATTTGAACCACTAAATAATTTACGTGGAGCTTCTGATTCTGATTATGACACTTTTGCTTATATTACACCAGCTGTTCTGCTGAAAACAACTAGAAAATCTTGACTAAAGTATAAATTTATCTGTTTGAAGGTATAAGAGCTATGAAATCAGTAAGACACAAGGGGCAAAGAGTTGCAGATACAAGCTGTTGAGAGGTAAACTCCCAACATTCAGCCCTACCTTTCTCTTTTAGGCAGTTGCCATTACCTAGGCCATAGCAGAACAGCTAGAAGTCTCATAGGCAGGAAAAACATAACTTGGAGTTCAGGTTTCAGTAAAGAATAGGCTCTGTTAAGTATCCTAGGTATTCAGTTTTGATCCTTGAAGGTCTATCACCTTTAGGTGTAAAGACAAATGGAAATGAGTCTGCCATTATAAGACAGAAACTCAGTTGTAATCAAATAAATTCTTAAGACTCCATGACAGGATAAATATGAAAATTACACCCAGGCACATATCAGTAAAACTTCTGAAAACCAAAGATAGAAGATTTTAATAATACCTCACGGAAAAAGGACATGTAACTTCCAGAAAGCAGTGAGACAGTTCACTTCTCAACAGAAATGATAGAAGTCGAAGATAATGGAAAAATGGCATTTTAAAACTGCTGAAAGAAGAAAAGCCATCAATCCAAAACTTTATGCCCAGCGGCAGTATCTTTAAATGAAGGCAAAAACCATAAGATATTGCTGAAAGAGAGTAAAGAAGACCTAGGCAAGCAAAAAGACATTGCATATTCATGAATTGGAAGACTTAATATTTTTAAGATGGCAGTGTTACCCAAATTGATCTACAGATTCAGTGCAATCCCTGTAAAAATTCAAGGTACCTTTCTGGTAGAAGTGGACAAGGTGATCTTAAAATTTATGTGGAAAGTTGAGAGATCCAGAATAGCCAAAATAATTTTGAAAAAGAGCAAAGTTGGAGGACTCACACTTCCTGATTTCAAAACTTACTACAAAGCAGTGGTGATCAAAGTTGAGTGTTACTGGCGTAAGGCTCATATATAAATCAAGAGAAAAGAATTGAAAGTCCATAAATAAATTTTTACATTTATCGACTGTTGGTTTTTGCCAAGGGTGCTGAAACCAAGGAGGTAAAACAGTTTTTTTCCAACAGTGCAGGACAACTGGATATCCACATGTGAAAGAATGAAGTTGGACTCTACTTCATACCATATACAAAAATTAACTCAATACAGATCATAGACATAAATGTAACAGATAAAACTATGAAACCCTTAGAAGGAAACATAGGTGTAAATTTTTGTGACCTTGGCTTAGGCAATGGTTCTTAAATATGACACGAAATCTCAGGCATCAAAGAAAAAAACAAAAAATAAGATTTCATCAGAATTTAAAACTTTAGTGCCTCCAAAAAAACACCATCAGGGAAGTAAAAAGACAGCTCACAGGGAGGGAGAAAATATTTGCAAATCATGTATCTGATGAGGGTCCAGTGTCTATATTAAAATAACTCTTTACAACTCAGCAATAAAAGCACAACCTAATTTAAAAATTGATGAGTGATTTGGATAGCTGTTTCTTCAAAGAAGTTATACATATGGACAATATGTACATGAAAAGATGCTCAACATCACTGGTCATTAGAGAAACGCAAGTGAAAAGTACAATGAGATACTCCTTCTCACCCACTGAGATGGCTGTAATAGGCAAGACAGTAACAAGTATTGATGAAGATGTAGGGAAATTGGAAAGCTTAGGCATTGCTGGTAGAATGTAAAATAGCATTCTTCAAAATGTTAAACATAGAATTACCATATAATCCAGCAATTCTACTCCTAGATGTGTACAAATGCAAGAGAATTGAAAATGTAGGTACACACAAAAACTTGTATATGAATCTTCATAGCACCCTTAATCATAATAGCTAGAAAGTGGAAACAATTCAAATGTCTGTCAACTGATGAATGCATAAACAAAATGTGGTATATCCATATGGTGGAATATTATCTAGCCACACAGGAATGAAGAAGTACTGATATATGCTACAATATGAATGAGCCTTGAAAACATGTTGCTCCTGAATGACTACTGGGTACATAATGAAATGAAGGCAGAAATAAAGATGTTCTTTGAAACCAATGAGAACAAAGATACAACATACCAGAATCTCTGGGACACATTTAAAGCAGTGTGTAGAGGGAAATTTATAGCACTAAATGCCCACAAGAGAAAGCAGGAAAGATCTAAAATTGACACTCTAACATCGCAATTAAAAGAACTAGAGAAGCAAGAGCAAACACATTCGAAAGCTAGCAGAAGGCTAGAAATAACTAAGATCAGAGCAGAACTGAAGGAGATAGAGACACAAAAAACTCTCCAAAAAATCAATGAATCCAGGAGTTGGTTTTTTGAAAAGATCAACAAAATTGACAGACCACTAGCAAGACTAATAAAGAAGAAAAGAGAGAAGAATCAAATCGACGCAATTAAAAATGATAAAGGGGATATCACCACCGACCCCACAGAAATACAAACTACCATCAGAGAATACTATAAACACCTCTACGCAAATAAACTGGAAAATCTAGAAGAAATGGATAATTTCCTGGACACTTTACACTCTTCCAAGACTAAACCAGGAAGAAGTTGAATCCCTGAATAGACCAATAGCAGGCTCTGAAATTGAGGCAATAATTAATAGCCTACCAACCAAAAAAAGTCCAGGACCAGATGGATTCACAGCTGAATTCTACCAGAGGTACAAGGAGTTGGTACCATTCCTTCTGAAACTATTCCAATCAATAGAAAAAGAGGGAATCCTCCCTAACTCATTTTATGAGGCCAACATCATCCTGATACCAAAGCCTGGCAGAGACACAACAAAAAAAGAGAATTTTAGACCAATATCCCTGATGAACATCGATGCAAAAATCCTCAATAAAATACTGGCAAACCGGATTCAGCAACACATCAAAAAGCTTATCCACCATGATCAAGTGGGCTTCATCCCTGGGATGCAAGGCTGGTTCAACATTCGCAAATCAATAAACATAATCCAGCATATAAACAGAACCAAAGACAAGAACCACATGATTATCTCAATAGATGCAGAAAAGGCTTTTGACAAAATTCAACAGCCCTTCATGCTAAAAACGCGCAATAAATTCGGTATTGATGGAACGTACCTCAAAATAATAAGAGCTATTTATGACAAACCCACAGCCAATATCATACTGAATGGGCAAAAACTGGAAAAATTCCCTTTGAAAACTGGCACAAGACAGGGATGCCCTCTCTCACCACTCCTATTCAACATAGTGTTGGAAGTTCTGGCTAGGGCAATTAGGCAAGAGAAAGAAATCAAGGATATTCAGTTAGGAAAAGAAGAAGTCAAACTGTCCCTGTTTGCAGATGACATGATTGTATATTTAGAAAACCCCATTGTCTCAGCCCAAAATCTCCTTAAGCTGATAAGCAACTTCAGCAAAGTCTCAGGATACAAAATTAATGTGCAAAAATCACAAGCATTCTTATACACCAGTAACAGACAAACAGAGAGCCAAATCAGGAATGAACTTCCATTCACAATTGCTTCAAAGAGAATAAAATACCTAGGAATCCAACTTACAAGGGATGTAAAGGACCTCTTCAAGGAGAACTACAAACCACTGCTCAGTGAAATAAAAGAGGACACAAACAAATGGAAGAACTTTCCATGCTCATGGATAGGAAGAATCAATATCGTGAAAATGGCCATACTGCCCAAGGTAATTTATAGATTCAATGCCATCCCCATCAAGCTACCAATGAGTTTCTTCACAGAATTGGAAAAAACTGCTTTAAAGGTCATATGGAACCAAAAAAGAGCCCGCATCTCCAAGACAATCCTAAGTCAAAAGAACAAAGCTGGAGGCATCACGCTACCTGACTTCAAACTATACTACAAGGCTACAGTAACCAAAACAGCATGGTACTGGTACCAAAACAGAGATATAGACCAATGGAACAGAACAGAGTCCTCAGAAATAATACCACACATCTACAGCCATCTGATCTTTGACAAACCTGAGAGAAACAAGAAATGGGGAAAGGATTCCCTATTTAATAAATGGTGCTGGGAAAATTGTCTAGCCATAAGTAGAAAGCTGAAACTGGATCCTTTCCTTACTCCTTATACGAAAATTAATTCAAGATGGATTAGAGACTTAAATGTTAGACCTAATACCATAAAAATCCTAGAGGAAAACCTAGGTAGTACCATTCAGGACATAGGCATGGGCAAAGACTTCATGTCTAAAACACCAAAAGCAACGGCAGCAAAAGCCAAAATTGACAAATGGGATCTAATTAAACTAAAGAGCTTCTGCACAGCAAAAGAAACTACCATCAGAGTGAACAGGCAACCTACAGAATGGGAGAAAATTTTTGCAATCTACTCATCTGACAAAGGGCTAATATCCAGAACCTACAAAGAACTCAAACAAATTTACAAGAAAAAAACAAACAACCCCATCAAAAAGTGGGCAAAGGATATGAACAGACATTTCTCAAAAGAAGACATTCATACAGCCAACAGACACATGAAAAAATGCTCATCATCACTGGCCATCAGAGAAATGCAAATCAAAACCACAATGAGATACCATCTCACACCAGTTAGAATGGCGATCATTAAAAAGTCAGGAAACAACAGGTGCTGGAGAGGATGTGGAGAAATAGGAACACTTTTACACTGTTGGTGGGATTGTAAACTAGTTCAACCATTATGGAAAACAGTATGGCGATTCCTCAAGGATCTAGAACTAGATGTACCATATGACCCAGCCATCCCATTACTGGGTATATACCCAAAGGATTATAAATTATGCTGCTATAAAGACACATGCACTCGTATGTTTATTGCAGCACTATTCACAATAGCAAAGACTTGGAATCAACCCAAATGTCCATCAGTGACAGATTGGATTAAGAAAATGTGGCACATATACACCATGGAATACTATGCAGCCATCAAAAAGGATGAGTTTGTGTCCTTTGTAGGGACATGGATGCAACTGGAAACCATCATTCTTAGCTATCTATCACAAGAACAGAAAACCAAACACCGTATGTTCTCACTCATAGGTGGGAACTGAACAATGAGATCACTTGGACTCAGGAAGGGGAACATCACACACAGGGGCCTGTCATGGGGAGGGGGGAGGGGGGAAGGATTGCATTGGGAGTTATACCTGATGTAAATGACAAGTTGATGGGTGCAGTACACCAATATGGCACAAGTATACATATGTAACAAACCTGCACGTTATGCACATGTACCCTACAACTTAAAGTATAATAATAATAAATAAATTTAAAAAAAAAAAAAAAAGAAAACATGTTGAGTGAAAGAAGTCCAAACAAAAAGCTACATATTGTTTGATTCCATTTATATGAAATATCTGCAGGTTTGTTACATAGGTAAACATGTGCTATGATGGTTTGCTGCACCTGTCAACCCATTACATAGGTGATTAAGCTCCACATGCATTAGCTGTTTATCCTGATGCTCTCCTCCCCTGGCCTGCCCTCACCTCCCCACCCTGTAGGCCTCAGTGTGTGGTGTTCTCCTCCCTGCATCCATGTGTTCTCATTGTTCAGCTCCCACTTATAAGTGAGAACATGCGGTATTTGGTTTTCTGTTCCTATTAGCTAATAGAACAAGTAGACAAGAATGAGGGATAAAGGATATGAACAACCTCAACATAATTGACATGGAACATTATACTGAATCACTGATGACTACTTGTTTCCTGTTTAGTACGCATGGAACATTTATCATTTACTAGTGTATAGACATGCAGTTGATTATTATTTTTTTTAATATGGACCTTGTATCCTGTAACTGTTGTAAATCCACTTAGTTTTAGGACACAGTTTTTGTATATGGTTCCCTGTTAGATTTCCACCTTCTATGTTATCTAACTTTTATTTCCTGTCTTTACCAGTTTTATGGTCACCAAAGGGAAAATTACCTTGTGCACATGTACCCTAGAACTTAAAGTAAAAAAAAAAAAAAAGTCTCCAAAGTTTGGCAGAAACCATCAGGGTGAAAACCAGCTATGATGCCTGCTTATCTGTTAGTATTCTTAGATGCACTTAATTTTGATGCTGTGCCAGTTTCTTTCATCTCACTCAGAAATATGTTTAAATGGTTAACAGTTTCTCACATTTATGATATATAGGAAGGTAATTCAATGTATCTAATCTTCCATACTGCCAGAAATGGAAAGTTTTGTTTTTTCATATGAATATTAATCTCAACTTGTCTACTTAAAAAAGTGTTATTTTCTTTGGGATAATTTGAAATTTACAGATTAAACGAGAATTGAAGTCCAGTTCTCTTTAGATTACAATAGGCTTTGTAAGTTCAGAGAAGAGAGATGGCCAGTTTTGTAAACTTTTTACTTATTTCTTACGTTCCTTACTAGATTTTTTTGGTAGCTGTTGATGGGATATTTTCTACTATGTTTTTTTCTTTTTCTTGAAAAATATGAAAGGTATTTATTTATATATATCCTACTTTATTAATACTAATTACCTTTTGTTACCAGCTGCCTTAACAAATTACCTTGTTGCTAGTAGTTTCCTGTTTATTTTTTACTTTTTTAGTTATACAATTGAATCTTCTACCAAAAATAATAAAATTTGGAGTCTGTACATTGACAATTTCCCTATTAGCTTTCTTGACTCCTTGAGTTTTGATTTTTAGCTTTAACTCTCTATGTAATTGCTCTTACCTGTGCATTAATTTTATTCTGCAGTGTAGTTTCTCCATTTTCTTTTCTCTCCATCTAACCCTATTCTGTTCATCCTTAGATTTCAGGAATTCTTTAAAATATCTAATCAGCTGATGTTACTCTTATTACTTTCCAGTGTTATGGTTTATTTTCGACAGCTTATATTGTCTGTCATCTCATGAACTTGAAGGAGGGAGCGAAGTAAATGAGGGTCCCTAGTTTGCCATCTCAAAACAGACTCTATTTAGACTATTTAAATACTAACTTAAAAAGAAAACATCAACAAAAGTCAATTATCTTGGCTGTTACTCTTCAGTAATTGAATATTTCTTGGCTGGTCTTCTCAGCTGAGGTTCTTTATACTACTTCAGTGTTTCCATCCTTTGAGAACTCCATATCCTCCCTGTTTCTGCCTCTACATGTCATTGATGAAAGTCTTCATTCCTTGTACCATAGATCCTGGAAGTTTTGATACTTTCCATCTATGGGCTATGATATAATACTGTTTGAGCGGTGCAAGGAGGTGAGGTTCAAACCTCTTCTCTTTGCTTCTGGGTTTTAACTAGTATACTAGAGCTAGATCAGGTTCAAAATGATCAGATTTTCTGTTAAAAGGGATCAAGACTTAAACTTGGAGCCAGACTCCTAAATGCAAAGTGGAGTTCTGACTTGGAATCTCAGAGTAGACTCCAAGTATATGTATCCAGCTAGCTGACTTGAGGTTTCCAGCCAGCCTTACAAACCAATTGGGTAGTGGAATAGAGAACAATATTGAAATATGGACATCCAGGCCAATTGCTAGAGGACAAATCTTGAGTCCTAATCCATTTGAGTTTATTACAAGGACAGAAGTGAAGTGCAAGGGAATTACTCATTTTTGTTTTTCAACATTTGCCTCTTGAATCAAGAGAGAGGGTGGAGCCTCTCTTGCTTGTGAGGCAGGGTGTTTCCACATACTCATAACTTGAACTCTAGGAAGAAAAAGATAGCAGGATACATTTTACAGAAAAGAGAAGTAGAGCAGCATGCTTTGCCCAAGCACTCATCTCCTTTGATACAGTTCCTTCAGATACTTTGAAATAACTAATGCATTATATTTAAGGCCAATATTACTAGTCATTGTGTTTTCAAGGAAATCAGAGGTATTCCCTGCTTCACTAAATGTATTTGTCATTACCTATTGCTTCTTTAAAATCATCCCATATTTGGAAATCAGTGAAAGAATTGTGGCAGAAAGAAGTCAGTGAAGGAACTGAATACAAGAATAAAGTCAGGAGATGAATGAATGAGTATGAAAATGGGAATAAAGATATAAAATACTTTTATTTTTCTAATGGGGAGATGAGAACACCTATACAACTTCTTCCTAGTATTTATACTTAAAACTATTAAATTCCTTATTTATGTGTTTAATGTTTGTGTTCACCTATAAAGTGTAATCTCTGTGAGGTCAGGGAGTGAATTTCTCTTATTTATTTTATTCCCTACTTAGAACAGTGCTTTTAAATGTAATTATTTTTTTTATCAAGGGCTAAAAACATAGGAAAATGGAGTTCTTTTTTTCTTTCATGCTTCCCTCTTTTGACTAATGAAAATAATACTTACTCATCATCTACTATAATCCAGTAATTTACATGCCCTTGAGTAGGGTCGCCGTTTAATCAGCAAGAGGGAGAGAGGTACACAGGGTTGATACCCACTTCTGTAAATTGAGGGATATTTTTCCAATTTTATTTCTATTCACAGGTAACAAAATTGATGTAGTTTTATAAACATTAATATAATGAACTTTTCTTACCAAATATTTTGTCTTTTTCCCATGTATTGAAACATTTCTTTGTAAATCTGATTTCTTATGGCTCCATAAAAGTCCATTATGTGGATATTTGATAATTTACTTAACCATTTCCTTATTGTTAATCTAGAACGTGAGCTCCATGAATATAAAGATTTTTTTCCCTCTGTTAGCTCATTGCAGTTTCCCAGTACTACAACAGTGTCTAGTGTATAAGTAGGTACTCAATATGTATTTGCAGCATGAGTGAAAGAATGTGCTCTATTTTTTGCCACATTATAAATGACTTATAAAATGTTTTTGTACCTAATGCTTTCACTGCACTTCAAATTATTTTCTAAGAATAAATTTCTGGACAAGGACTTGCTGGTTGAAAAGACATAGAAAAGGTTGTATGATTTCAGATTAGTTTTCTAATCCAAAATAATATTATCTGTGGCTGTTTTTCTTTACACTTTAATTTTATAAATTTTCTATAACATATTAGGATCAAAATAGTTATTTTTTTTTTCTTTTAAGTGCATTTCTATTTATTCAGAGAGCAGTGAGCAGTCTTCTAACTGGAATATAAGGTTTTTGTTGGTGGTGGTGAAAGATGAGGCTTGAAAGGTCACAGCTGGGTGCAGTGGCTCATACCTCTAATCCCAGGACTTTGGGAGGCCGAAGTGGGTGGATCACCTGAAGTCAGGAGTTCGAGACCAGCCTAGCCAACATGATGAAATCCCATCTCTACTAAAAATACAAAATTAGCCAGGCGTGGTGGCATGCACCTGTAATCCCAGCTACTTGGGAGGCTGAGGCAGGAGAATTGCTTGAACCTGAGAGGCAGAGGTTGCAGTGAGCTGAGACTGCACCATTGCACTCCAGTCTGGGCAACAAGAGCAAAAATTCGTCTCAAGAAAAAAAAAAGAAACATCATTTGGGCAAAGCAGTGAATGGCTTGGTATGGCATGCTAAGGACCTTTATTCTGCAGGACTCGGAGTCCTGTAAACTATTAATAAGCCGAATACAAAAATTTCATAAATTAAATAAAAACAAAAATACAAAAAAGCAGAGTACAGATGCCACCTGTCTTTTGAAAGGGTTATGTCCCAGTGAACCCACTGTAAGTTAAAAATAAGTCTTGAAGATGCATTTGATATACCTAACCATCATAACCTACCTACCATAGCCTATCCTACCTTAAATGTGCTCAGAACATTTGTACAGTGTAGAGTATCGGTTGTTTGCTCTCTTGAGTGAGTGAGAGCTGTGGCTCACTGCAACTGACCAGCATCCTGAAGAGTCTCATATGGCTTTCTATTGAATACATGTTGTTTTTGCACCATCTGTAAAGTCGAAACATTGAAAAATCTTACGTTGAACCATTGTAAGTTGGAGACCCTCTGTAGTGGTGTAATTAGAACTCTTCTAGAAAGGTAATAGTGATAGTGCTGAGGAAGGACTGGATAGAGAAGGGGACAAAGGGAGGTGCTGGATTTCTCACTCTCTAGTCTCCATATCTGGCCAGTCACCAACTTTTATTTAATATCCTCAGTATTTCTTCAGTTTCTTCCTCTTTTTCTTAGTTAGATCCTCTCACCTCAATTACTGCTATAACTTTCCAATGTCTTTCTCTGCCTTAAAACCATTCTTCACAGAGCTGCTATAGTGATCTAGCTAAAACTATCTACACAGAGTGGTTCCCTTGTTACCTGTATTTTTAAGGTTCTAGTTTGTTAACATGACATACAAGCTTCTCTACTCTTTGGACCCTTCAACACCATTTCTTGCTACTCCCTATTGTGTTCTTTATGTTCCTAGGAAAGAAAACTGCTTAATTTCCTGCGTATCTTCTCCCCCACACATATTTCCTGCCTCTGTGCCTTGCTTATGCTGTCCCTACTTCCCAAACTATCCCCTGTCCTCAGTCAAATCCATTTCAGTCCCCTTTTTCTGGAGTTCACTATGTAAGACTCAGTTGTCAGCCACTTCATTTAAAAAACTTTTAACATACATATTCACATACTATACACTTTCCTCCTCTACTCCCACTTTGGGGTCAAGGATGTGTCTTCTTTACTTTTTTATAGGACACTGATTTTTACTCCTTCTTTCCCTGTAGTACTGTTATGGTACTGTCTGTGTACTACTGTTTAGGTGTGTTTTCCCACACTGGACTGTGAGAATTTTGGAGGCAAGAACTTTTGGGGGCCAAGAGTCCAACCCTTATTATTGATCCAACCTTTGGCTCTCTGAAAGTTTGCTGAAAACTTAACTTACAAAAGGCAGATTAATAGGAGAAAAGGTATACAAATTTATTTAACATGTATCCATGGGCACCTGTATGAGGAAGACCCCAAAATACAGGGGAAATTGCCCATTTTTATGCTTAGGTTCAATAAAGTATAGACAGCTGTGTACAAATGTGATTGGAGAAGAAAAAGGGTATGATCTCATGCTAACAGACTGAGTGGGGAAACCCAGCAAGGCCTGTCTATCTAAAGTCTTCTTGGCCTCTCTGTGCAGCATTCCTTCCTTCCAGGTATGGGGCAGGACCCTCTCTGGAATGGGGGTCTGATGACCTACAATGAAACAGGTAAAATCTGATAGTTTTTTTGGTTGTTATTTCTTTGTTTCAGACAGTCTTGCTGTGTCCCCCAGGCTGGAGTACAGTGGTGTGATCTTGGCTCGCTGCAACCTCAGCCTCCTGGGTTCAAGCCATTCTCATGCCTCAGCCTCCCGAGTAGCTGGCACTACAGGTGCCTGCCCAATTTTTTTGTAGTTTTAGTAGAGACGGTTTCATCAAGTTGGCCAGGCTGGTCTTGAACTCTTAACTTCAGGTGATCTGCCCTCTTCAGCCTACCAAAGTGCTGGGATTACAGGCATGAGCCACCGTGCCCAGCCATTTTTCTTAAGACAGGGTCTCATTCTGTCACCCAGGCTGGAGTGCAGTGGTGCAATCACAGCTCACTGCAGTCTTGACCACACTCCCATCTCAGCCTACCAAGTAGCTGAGATCACAGGCATGCACCACTATCCCTGGCTAATTAATTTTATTTTATTTTTTGTTGTTGTTGTTGTAGAGATAGGGTCTTCCTGTGTTGCCCTGGCTGGTCTCGAACTCCTGGGCTCCAGTAATCTTCCCTCTTCAGCCTCTCAAAGTGCTGAGATTATAAGCATGAGCCACATTGCCTGGCAATAATTTCTTGGTAGCCAGTTTTTATACCGAAAGGCTGAGGGAAAACTAGAGTAATATTTTTAGGTTTTATGGCTGGCTTTGAGGAAAGGGAAGTTCTAGTTTCTAAGACCTAGAGAAGAGGGATTCTAGTTTCTATGGCTTACCTTGGGGGAGAATGGGACTGAGAGACAGAGCAGGAGAAGGTCAAAGAAAAACTTCTGTGTCTAATGCTGCTGAGTCCTTCATTTTGGAGTATTGTTTTCTGAGCCCACCAAACTTTTTATTCAGCTTTGTGTTCTCAGCAGTTAGCATAATGTATAGCATATAGTAATGTGTTTTAAAAAAAAGAGCCTATTATCATTTTTCAGTTGAAATAATGAGTCCTTGAATTAGGTCAGTGGTAGTGGGAAAGGAGGGTGGGTGGGAGAAACAGATTCAAAAAAGTCAACTTTGAATGTTAATGATAAGTTAAAGGTATGTAATTTATAGATAATGAGATTTGCACTTGAGTGAGTTTGGTATACAGATTTTTGACTTCTTAAATTTAACATTTGCTGAACACGCTAGAGAGATGACCAGTAGGCAACTAGAAATAAAGGCATAGATAGTAAGAGATAGGGATTTAGGAGTTGCCAGCATATTGGTATTAACTGAGGCTTTGGAATAGATAATATAGGTCAGGAAGGAGAGGAGGTGTAAAAAAGGTGAAGTAGAGATCCTTGGGGAAAAATATTTAACAGGTTACAGCAAAAGAAAAATTAGAGAAGTGTATTAATTGTCAGCAGTGTCCAGTAATGAAGAAAGGGTAAAGCAGGTGAGAATTGAGAACAATTTATTTGGAAATTAGAAAGTTGTTATTGAACTTTGAAAGAATAATTTCTGTCTAGTAGAGTGAAATTGAAATTAGTTTGAAATAGGTGTTTGAAAGAGGTTGAGAAGCAAACAAATGATGAGCAAGTGGAAAAAGCAAGCATGTACTACTCTTTCAAAATGTGCTTTTTGGAGAAATGTGTTGTGGAAAGGGATATGGTATCAGTTCCTTGAGGAAAAGGTAAAATGGGAGTGACGTTTTTGTTTATATTTTTGTTCTTGGATGGGGAATGGTCTTGGAAAAGTTTTTCGATTGATATACAGGAGAAAGGGGGATTGAAAGCAGGAGAGAAATTTTTAATGGAATAAGGACAGGAAGGGAAGGAAGGAGAGGGTCTGGGATCAAGATCTCAAATGATACAGTTACACCTGAAAAGTAGTAGGGTTCAAAAGGAAAAGAGGTATGGAAGCACAAAAACATTTAGAGTTGGCATGAGGGAATGTAAAAGGTCTGTTATCTATAAAGTAGGCAACCAGGTCATTAATCGCTGGTGAAGAGTAGATAGGACAGGATTGGGATAGTTTGTGGTGGCAGGGTGGTACAGGACATTTTAGAAGACTGATAAAGTTCTGTTGAGAGTGACAGAATTAATGTCAGGACTGCAGGTAGATTTGAGGGCTCAGCTGAGATTGAGCTATGGAAATGAAAAGCAACAATAAAAAGACTTAAAGAATATATATATTTGTATATGTGTAATATATATATTCCTTACATATATATCTTTATATATATCCATATATATTTATATACGTATATATAAATATAAAACATGACTTTTTTTCATTAAAGAGACTGAAAAAAAAAGACAGGGAATTGAAAAATTACTTGTAGTTGCTCATTAGGATATGTAAGGCAGTTAGTTAAGGACAGCCAAATTTGCTCTACTGTCCTGATGCTTGGAAGAATTAAAGAATGGGGTACAGGGCTGGGGAGTTGGTGGCAGCAGATAGCAGTCCAGCAGTCAATCAAGTCCTGCCTGGTCATAGGTCTGTGCCATTTAAACCTCCAGGATCAAGTCAGAGCACTTGACGCATGACTGATAATATTTGGAATTTAGTGTGAGGTGTCTTCTTAAATTTTTTTTTTTTTTTGGTATGTTCTTGCTCTATGTGTGTATTGATTAAAATATGTGAAATAAAAGCAACAGTTTGCTGGTAATTAACTGTTATTTCAAAACAATTAATTTTGTATAGAAAAGTAGTATTGGCTGGATTATGAGCTTTACTGCTTATTCATTCCTGATGAAAATATCTCTGCTGGGCTTACATACCCTGTAGTGTTTATGAACTGGTAGGTTTAGAAATGAAGAGACCCTAGAGAGATAATCATTTCCTTCAAGACGTTTTGTCTTCTACCAGGAATTTTTCAATAGATATATAGGCCCAGTGGATAGGCTTACCTCTGCATGAATATTTGATAGGAGCATTTCTGTCAGTTATGCTCTTTCTTAAAAAAAAAGAAACCATGAAAATAAATGCATCATTTATATAACTCTTGTAAGAAATGCATAAATCGTGGGAAACAGTAAGATACAATTGAAATTCAGCAGCTCAGTGAGTTATGAACCTTCTCTCTACAACTCAATTGTGTTAGTTACTGCTTAACTTAACGCTGGGTTTTCCTTTTTGCTTTCAGGAAAACCTTTAACTTACGCCCTGGGTGTTGCCTGTCAACAGTTTCCTGGTGGCTCACCGCTTCTGCCTGCTCCAGCCTTGCTCCGGCAGCTTCAAGGCTTCTGGGCTTCAGAGCTTGTTGTGAAAGCTTGCTGCTTTGGCCTGCTACCCCTGCTTCAGGTGTCAAAAGCTTTTAATTAGCTTGCTTCCTCTAATTACTATAACTAGGCCCTTACGTGTCTGCATAATCCAGTTCTAGGGTCTGAAGGGAGAATTACCTTTAGCCATTCATTCTTCTTTAAAAAATCTTTTACTCTGGCTGTCCTGGCGTTCATGGGGGAGTAAGAAGCTATATTGCATGATTCACCTTTGATGGTGCTAGTCTTCAGTCTGTAGGGGCAAACTGGTGTGGGCATACTGTATTTTATAGCCAGTGTTTGTTCTGATTGGTTGATGCCCATGCTGTCCCAATTTTAAAGTATTTTGACTGTTACTACTGAATATATAAATTGTGTCTCTATAGAAAGGATATCTCTAGCTGGTTTAATAAA
Organism: Macaca mulatta; assembly: GCF_049350105.2. Taxonomy (NCBI): domain Eukaryota; kingdom Metazoa; phylum Chordata; class Mammalia; order Primates; family Cercopithecidae; genus Macaca; species Macaca mulatta. The sequence goes on along the minus strand of NC_133406.1, from coordinate 84,977,754 downwards.
CTCTTTGTAGTGTTTTTAGTTTGCTTATTAAACATAATTAGTTTCCTCCCCCATTTTTAATAAATATTTTGAACACAAATTGGTCACTCAGAAAAATACAGCAATTTCTACACATTTTGTAATGATGACCATTAATGTGTCAATAGGTATCAGAATTACAGGTATGATGAATCGGAAGAACTCCTCAGTACCTATAGAACTATTCAGTACTTAGAGTAGTAAAAGTATACTAGCTCTCTTATCAGATAGCCAGATACATATTCTGGTTCTATTACTTACTCATTTTGTCACTATGAGTAAGTTAATTAACTTCTCCAAACATTAGTTTACTAATTTAAGTGGGGATTATAGAATCTGCTTTAGATTGGTATAAGGATTAAATGGGGGGTAATATATGTAATATGCTTAGCCCAGTGCTAGGCACAGAATAAGCTTTCTATAAATAAGAGTTATTTTTTGTTATTTTATTATTATTAATCATAAATGATAGTAGATGATATGTGGGGGAAATTAAAAGGTGAAAAAGTAAGTAGTGAGCAGCAACAGACAAAAGATAATAAAGGCCAACTTGTGAAGTCAGGACTTCGATGCCTCTTAAGAGAACGGAATGAGCTGGGATAAGCTGATAGATGTTTAATCACAAAATACACAGTTGTATCTCTTTTGTCATAATACCTTATTTTTGAGTTTTAGTGTCAGTTTAGTTGTATACTTGCAGCTGAGAATATTGATGCCGTAAACTTTGCATGGATATACACCCACAGATTCCCAGTCATTCATCATTAATTTAGCTAATGTTTACTGAGTACCTATAGATTCCCAATTACTAGGTGTGTACCAGTGAACAAATAGGAAAAAAAAATCCCTGCCCTAGTTAGCTTATATTGTAGTGAATGAAGCAAACAATGAACAAAATATATAAATAGAATACATAGTTCATAATGTTAACAACTAATGGGAAAGGGAAGCAAAGAAATGGGTTAGAAAGTGTCAAGGGGTAAAATGACATTTCATTGAAGGAGTGAGAGAGAAAGCTGTGTGGCTTTGTGGGGCTAGAATATTCCAGGCCTAGGGATCAACAAGTACAAAGGCTAGTTGGGATTGAGCAAGGTGATCATTATAGCTGGAGCAGAGTGAACCAGGGGGAGAGTAGCATGAAGTCAGGGAAGGTGGAGGGCCAGAACATGTTGGCCCCAGAAGGCATAGTAAGGATTTTGACTTTTACTTGGAGAGAGATGGGAAACCATTGGAAGCTGTGGAGCAGAGGAGTGTCATGATCTGAGCTACATTTCAAGAGGATCAACTGTAGCTTCAGTGTTGAGGGTAGATTGTGGGATGAGAGGACAGAAGTAGAGAGGTCAGGTAGGACAATCCAGGCAAGATTTTCTTTTGTTTGTTTGTTTTTTGAGGCAGTCTCACTCACTTCAGCCCGAGCTGAAGTGCAGTGGCACTATCTCAGCTCACCGCAACCTCCGTGTCCTGGGTTCAAGCAGTTCTCCTGCCTCAGCTTCCCTAGTAGCTGGGACTGCAGGCGCCCACCACCACACCCGGCCAATTTTTGTGTTTTTAGTAGAGATGGGGTTTCACTATGCTGGCCAGACTGGTCTCAAACTCCTGACCTCAGGTGATCCACCCACCTTGGCCTCCCATAGTGCTGGGATTACAGACATGAGCCATGGCGCCCGGTCTCAGGCAAGATATAATGGTAGCTTGGAATGGGTTGGACCAGAGGAGGTATGGTGAATGAATTCTTGCTATATGCAGGAAGACTAGATTTATAGAAGTCCATGGCAACTGTTTCTGTTTTCTACAACCTGTAACTTAAGAATGAACATAAAATTCTGTAACTGCAATTTGTAACTAGTTTGTAGCTTCAAATGACTAAAAAACACTAGCTTCTGTAGTGTTTACAGAAATAATTCTTGAATTATTATTATTACAGGTTTTCTAACATCATGTTTTTACTATGAAGTCTTTCAAGACATTGCTAATGTTTTTAAAAATATGTCTGTTCTGTGTTAAACTGTAGTCTTGCAGTTCATACTAAATGTACTTTTAATTTTGATCAAGCTAAACAAGAAAGGACATTTTAACATACTACACTCTTATATGTTAGCTATGGTTCTTGAAAATACAGGACCTGAGGTTAGAGTTCTAAGAAAATCCTTCTCTTCTTGATTTTTAGCTACTGAAATGAATATGAATATGACTTGCAGTGTTAAAGGAGAAAAGCAAGATCAGTTAGATTGTATTTTATTACTTTGTAAACTTCATATCTTTTCTCATCATTTACCAATTCGATTATTCAAGAATATTTCCTGAACTGACATTTATTTCACCACACTCACCTTATTCCAGAAAATATTTTAGGTAGCTCATGAAACTGTTATAAGATAGCTTTGAAAATGTTTTCCACCCTGCAGCAGCATGGCATTCCTGATGACCACACACAAGCTAAAATGTAGCTTCATTTTAGCCCTGATCAGTTACACCACAATACCTCGACAATTAGCGGTCATTTCATGACCAGGATGTGATGTGGTATCCCATACTATCTCATTCCATGCTTCAGATTTTATGTGTTTTATATAGAAAATGTAGAAAAGCAAGTAGAAATTGCATCACCTAGAAATACCTGATCTTTTGATTCTTCTGTTAATATACATAAAGCATAGAAATTTATGGTACATATTTTATGTGTGTGTGTATATATATAGAGAGAGAAAAAAGTCACAGTGTACACACTTTAATAAACTTATTTGTTTATACTGTGAACTTTTCCCTATTAACATTCCTCAGTAATTTTTTAAAGTGTATGAGTAATTTTCTGTCATACTGTGAGATACCACATTTAGTCAAATTGACCATTTAGAATGTTTAAGTTCATTTCAATATTTTACTATTGAAAACCATACTGGTGAATATTGTGGCTTAGTTTTTATTTGTATGTAGATATATTCAGTTGAGGGTATTTCTATCCATATTTCTATGTAAATATATTTTTCATAAGTCTAAAATTATAGAAAGTTAGACATTAAAGAGATGAAAGGTTTTTTATTTTGGTAGTTAAAGAAACTGAAGAAATTGAGAGTTGTATTCTTTGCCACATATTAGAGGTAGAGTTGGCAGTGAAGAGATTGGGCTATAACATGCTTAGTGTAATGCCTGGCACATAATCATAGCTAACACTTATTGAATGCTTACTAAGTGCCAGACCCTTGAAAAACTTGAAAATATTTTTCACTGTGCAGCAGCATGGCAGCCCTGATGACTGCACGGGTGTGTAGAGTGGGTCTCATCTTGGCCCTGATCAGTTACACCACAATACCTTAATAATTAGTGGTCAGCAATCCCAAGTACAAGGATTATACTTGTATTAATTTTTAAAATCTTTACCACAATGATAATAAGTATTGTTATTAACCCCGTTATCATGACGAGGACACTGAAGTATTGAAAAGTTAAGTTTTTTGCCGAGAGTTGTACAGCTAATGACAAAACTAGGATTCAAACCCAAGTAGTCTGACTTCAGAATCCATGCTATCACCACTCCCCAAAACAGCCACAATAAATGCTAGCTAAGTGTTTGAGTGTTCAATAAATATTAGGCATCATCATTATTCCTACTGCACAGTTGTATATTCCAGAAGTTGTTTTGGTTCCAATATTTTTGGATTTTAGAAAGATAATTTAGTTAGTATACTCTATTTTATGTAACATTCCCATTAGGGTTTAGAGCAGCACTTCATAAACAGATACATTCACATTTCTTCAATGAAGCATGTTTGTTTTTATACTAAGTGAGATTAAAAAGCAAGAATATTAATAGCCTGATGTCACTATATGCTGCCAAATGAGTTATGAAAACCTTTTGTCTTTTAGAATTGCAGATAAGGGATTTACCTGTGTAAAACTCTTACCATAGTGCCTGGCATTTAGAACACACTCCTCCTTCTATTAGATTTATACTAGTAGTATTGGGTGGGTATTACTACTACCACTACTTTTTGTTAGTAGTTATCATCAGGTACATATTTATAGAAAACTGGTGAATTGTAGAGTACTGCTAGTACTTTTCTCACATTGTGACCTTAGGAGGGGAAGATACCTAAGTTTTGGAGTCTTTCAGCTATTCTTCCCTCAATCAGAATAAGAGGGTGTAAGTGTTAGCGTTCTGTGTGTTTTCCCCACCCTAAATTTAATCTTGTATAGCTCAGTGCTCCTGTCCGTCTGTCCATGTGCACTCCCAATTGTGCAGGGTTTGATTTTTGAGTCTAAGCAGTAGCTCAGGTGGTGTGTTCACCCTTTCAGAGATCTTAGTGAAACAATGTTTCAGGTTTTTCCTTATTCTTTATTAAAGCCCTTTTTAAGTATGATTCCATTGAGAGAACAATTTAATTGACCCATCATTTCTCCAGATATGACTGAAGACTAAAGTGATTGTGTTTGAAATTGAGATACTTCCTTTTCTTTCTCACCATTTTAATTGATGAAAAACTATAATCAGTCATTATAACCACTTATAACAATTACCAAGAAATATTTAGTATTCATACACTTACTGTAATTATATGGTCATGTTATTTTTATTGCAGTCTGATCCAAATATAAATTTATTAAATAACCTTGATATGCACATTTGCTATTTTTTTTTTTTTTTGCACTTGAATTTAAACCTATACTCTATTTTTGGAAATATCCCATTGAACAGCAGTTTGAAGATCTGCTGTATATAGTTTGACCTCCCTTTCTGCGTATTAGGGTAGCATTTCTCTTCCTCCCCACCCACCCCCAGTAACTGGAAGCATCCTCCTTCAACCTTTGTTTTCCTCTTTTGTAGGCTAGCCTCTGGCCTATGGCAAATCCAGTGGGGTGAAAGCCCTTATAGATTATCTGGTTAAACTGAAGCAGAGAGATAGAAATAGAAACGTAATCAATTTGTTGAGAGTGAGAAAGGGATTTTATTTATTGTATTTGATAGTTTTTGATTCACAATTGAAATGTAAAATACAGAAATAAATGTTTATTGAGGGATCTGGCCAGCAACCCACAATGCAACGGGGCTCTCTCTTTGTTCCCAGGCAGATCGGCAGGTCGAGAAATAAGAGACACACACAAGATAGTGAAAGCTGGGTCCAGGGGCGTCACTGCCTTCTGGTCCCGTGATGCCACCAATGCACTGGATATACCAGCATTTATTATTAAGTTTAGTCAGGGCAGGAGGAGGTTAGTGAGGGATTTAGGGTCATTTGATTATGAGGTGAGATGGTCACATGGGGGTGAAGTAATTCTTTAACATAACATCTGTATGCAGAAGCACAGTATACGGAGATAGGAATTTACAATATAGTGTGTGCATCAGTAATTTCTAACAGAGCCTTAAAACAGAAACACAGTGTTTCCATAACCTATGATTAGCAAGATATTTTAATCAGCAGTAACAGTTGTAGCAAAAGCTGGTTACCAACAATCCATAGAAACAGGACGTGAAGCTAGACAACCGGTTAGACCAGAAATTCTCAGAAAGGAGTATGCCTTAACCCTAAAGAGGTCTAGAAGAGCCGTGGCAAGATGAGGGTGTTTATAGCCCTGTCTTATCCATATGGACAGGCACCCCCGCATGCATCCGTTTATAGGCTTTCCACAAGGGTCTCATTCTGTTCCCAGAGCTATGAACATCTGCTTTTCTGGGACAGGAATCTTGGTGATGTGAAACCTCCCTGACTGCACGTCCATTCATAGGCTCTCTGCAGGGGGAAGCACATCATGCGCTCTTGGCTCATTCTGGCAGTCCAACCTGGCATTGTCTTTACACAATCCTGCATGCAATTTTGTATTTACAATAATCAGGAGCATTTCATCTTTTATTCCATAGCGATAGTTTCAGGGGGTCTCCCTACAAATGTTCCTTTTTTTTCTTTTTGGAAGGAATGTGTAAAGTTTAGTTTTTGTGAAATTGTCAGTTTTAATTGCTCTCTATGTGTATGTATATGTGTGTATGTGGTTTGGGGATTATGGTATAGTATGTGGTTGGGGGTTATGGTATAGTATGTAAGAGTATGTGATATGAAAAATAGGATCGTTTTCAGTTTATTTCATATTGTTTGATCCTCTCAGAACATATTTGTTTTGGCAGCTGGCCTTCCTTGTAACATGGTGTTGGAATTTTGCATGCATTATTTAATAAGCTCTAGTTCTTTCCTGTTGAACATTTTGTTCAGTTTCTTAGTGATAGTAGATATTGAGTTTAAATTCCAGGGCAGAAAACTTGGAAAGGGGGATATAATGTATAATTACCAACTAATACAGTGTTCCCAAATACCAACTAATACAGTATTCACAAATACAGTTGTTAGTTTGGCACATGTTCACTAACTTTTTCATCTGACAACATTATTTAATTTAGGATCTTAGAATTTGAACTGCATTGATATAATTGATAATTGGTATTTTTTTTTTTTTACAGAGAGGAAAAAGGAAAATGGATGACTGAAAAAAATTATTTGTCATTCTTTTAAAATTTATATTTCCTATATCTTTTCTAGGTTGCCGTAGTAAAACTTAAAAATGCAGATAAAGTATTTGCCATGAAAATATTGAATAAATGGGAAATGCTGAAAAGAGCTGAGGTAAGAGTCTTATGTATTGGAATATATAAATATTTTAGAAATATTTTTCAGGAACTATAAAATTACATAGAGCTCATTAAATATTACTTGGTAACATTTTGTCTATGGTGACATTCTTTAAGGCATAAAAGACAAATTCAACACAATTGTGATGTAATTATGATAAAGGTTACAATCCATATGCTAATTTAATATTAGAATACTAAATGGAAACCCTTGTAATGTGGGGCTTATGCAGTTATATTTAAAGGATGTCTGCAAACTACTTTCTTTTATAGAAAGACATTTTATAGTGGATGATTTCTAACGTGACATAACTTGTTTATATTATTCTGTATTTATCTGTATTCTGCTACAAGCAAAAGTCAGCAGGAGTTTTGAACATACCCTCTGGAAATTCTGTTTAATGCTGATTTTGCAGTCACTTCATATTTTGTTTTATATTACAGGAGTTGTAGTAAAATCTAGTAGTGCAAGAACTGCCTGCATTTTTATGTAGGTTTGAGAAGGATTGACTGGAGTGATGTTAAAAATATCCAGCAGCTAGTATGGCCTGGTCAGAACTGATGGCACACATAGATCTGGAGTGGAGTTCTTGGGGGTCCTCTGCTGTGCTGTATCATGGGGAAGGGTTGAATGGGGTAGGCATTCTGGGGCTTGAGGGAAGCAGAACTTAACTGGTGTAGAATTCTGTCAGTATTTTAACTGATAAAAAGTGATACTGATGAGCAGGCTGAATAATAGCCCTGGAAGTTGGTAAGATTAGTAAGAAAATAACGGGAAATTCGCCCTTAGAAATTTTTATCTGTCAGTACTTGTAGCAACCCGAAGATGAACAAACGTATAGGGAAAAGCAAAAAGGGTTCCCATGATGACAGATGTGGTGGCAGTGAAAGTAAATACTTCATTATTTATTTCTTTGGAGAAATTTGAAAACACAAAGAAGAAACTAATAATCACTTTTGTTCTGTTACCCAGAATTAATAACATTTTGGCCAAGTTTTTGGTTTTAGTTTTTTTTTTAAACTAAAAAAAAAAAAAAAAGAAAACAAACAAAAACCCTTAGAAGTGAAGCACAAATATATTCTTTGTAAAACAAATAATAGCATATTACAGATAAAGCCAAAGCGTTCTTTAACCACCCAAGTCCATCCTTTCTCTACCTCCCAGAGGTCATTATTTTAAAATACTATTCCTTCATTAAACATTTTTTGTTTGTTTTTATATATTTAGGAGATAAGGTGCAGATTACTGACATGCATATATTGCATTGTGGTGAAGTACCCATCTAGTGAACCCATCACCCAAATAGTGAACATTGGACCCAATAGGCAACTTTTCAACCCTCACCCCCTTCCCACCCTCCCACCTTTTGTAGTCTGCAATGTATTATTCCACTCTGTATGTCCATGTGTACTCATGGTTTAGCTTCCACTTATAAGTGAGAACATGTGGTATTGGGCTTTCTGAGTTTTTTCACTTAGCATAATGATCTCCCGTTCCATTCATGTTGCTGCAGAAGATAAGATTTTATATATGTATATACATGCACACACATACATATATACATATGTGTATACACATACCACATTTGCTTTATTCAGTCCTGTGTTAATGGACAGCAAGATTGATTCTATGACTTTGGTATTGGGAATAGAGCTGTGATAAACATATGAATACAGGTATCTTTTTGATATAATGATTTTTTTTCCTTTGGGTAGATACCCAGTAGTGGTATTACAGGATGAAATGGTAGTTCTGAGAAATCGACGTACTGTTTTCCACAAAGATTATACTGATTTACATTCCTATTAATAGTGTATAATTTTTCCTTTTTATCTACATCCCCCCAGAGGTAATTATTGTATAGTAATATCCTGTTTGACAAAGTATCTGGGAGATTTAATGTCGCATGTATCACTGGGATATGTGCTAGCATCCATTATATTCAACACCTTAGTTTTTACTTATAATTTCCCTAAGACTGAATTGCCTTACTGTCACTGGTTGAATTTCTCAAGGAGTAAATACCAAGATTGAGTTTATTGTGCAGATATTTGTTAGGGATTTCTTTTGAGATCAACACCTGTAGAAGGGAAGGGAGGGAAATAGGATTTGTAAAGTTGTCCCATCAGCCTCAGTTGATTCCACTGGGAGCTCTGTAGCAGAAATGGCTCTTGAGAAGTGTCCTACATTGGATCAAAGTGTCTAAACCTTTATACACCTACCTCTACTAGTCAGTGGACATGGACTACCCCTGAAGGACATGGCCTTGGACTGGTAGGCTTTCTTCAGCTGATGCAAACCCTGAAGGTGTGACAGCATTCCCGGCTGCTAGAGCAACAAATCCTGTTATTACAAAATAGTAAATAATTGTGTTCTGATTAGCAGAAATAACAGCTGTAGTCAGTTTACTGTTTCAGAGTTAGAACTTTTAAAATTGAATTAAACTTTGTACTTTTTTTTTAAATGAAGCTAGATATTTTGGGGAAGAATTGTGAAAAGGACAAATGACTGGGTTAGCTTTCATTACAGCCGGAAGTGGCAAAATCGAAAATAAAACAGTATAATTTAAAATCAAATATTTTATTGAATTAACAAGTATTAATATATTCTGTTTCTGAGACAAGATGGAATAGACTCATTTCTCCCTGTTCTCTGTGAAGTACAGCTAAAGATTCTGGACATTATATATAAAACAAACATTAGAAGAACCCAAAAGGTGGAGAGTATAAGGTAGACCAGCTAGGGACCTCAGGACCTTAGAGTATAAGACCCCTTTTGGAAGTCAGTGTTATGCTGATAGAAAAACCTGACAAGGACCATTCAAAGAAAGTTTAAGATAAATATTCCTCATGCATTTAGATGCAAATATCTTTAACAAAATATTAGCAAATACAATTCAGCAGTGTGTTAAAAGAATTATATACCATGCCCAAGTGTGATTTATTGTTGGGATGCAAGACTGATTCCATATTTGAAAGGTACTCTCCTCGAACTATTTGAGAAAACTGTTATCTTTCAGGCAGAAATTCTGCATTGAAACTTTTAAGGAAGAATTCACTTTAAAATATAAATTGTATTTCTATGCTTGAATAAGCATATCTTTTTTAAAAAAAAATTTATAAAAACCCTTCTGACCATGACTTATCCATCTTTGGAAAACAAGACCTACCAGTGATGCTTAATAAATTACAAATGAGAAGCAAAATTCCTTATTTTTTTAGTTTGTGTATTGTTGATGCTTTAAAACAATTTTTCAGAGGTTTATGTCCAACTTATTTACCTTATTCTGTTTCAAGCCATATGTCAAATATATAATTAATGAGATATGGGTTACTCAAAGGTGCTAGGAAGCCTCCTCTCTTTCTATACCTGGGCAGAAAGGTATAATAATATAATAATTGTCCAGTAATTTCACAGATTTACCATTTACAAACTTTGCTAGTTTATCACCAATAACTGTACAAGTTCATCATTTACAGACTTTGCTAGTTTATCAACAACCTCCTAAATTAATGAATTAACTACTGCTTTCAATCTGTTCTGTAAATTTTACTTCTTTCTTCACATTTATTCAGTGAGTACTGACTTCGCTCGTTAAGAGATGTCCTTACTCATTTCATGAAGAGATGCAGTATAGTTTACAGAAACACTGTCTTGAGAGTTAAACCTTTTAAAAAAATCTTTTAAGAATATTTTTATTTATTTATTGAGGCAGAGTCTTGCTCTGTTTTCCAGGCCGGAGTGCAGTGTTGCGATCTTGGCTCACTGCAACCTCTGCCTCCTGGGCTCAAGGGATCCTCCCACCTTAGCCTGGGAGTAGCTGGGACTACAGGCACATGTCACCACACTCAGCTAATTCTTGTATTTTCTGTAGAAACGGGGTCTCATTGTGTTGCTCAGGCTAGTCTCAAACTCCTGGGCTCAAGTGATCTGCCTGCCTCGGCCTCCCAAAGTGCTGGGATTACAGGTGGAGCCACTGCACTGGGCTGAGAGTTAAACATTTCCAAGGCTCAATTTTCTCATGTATAAACTGAAGATAATAAGGTCTCATAAATAGGGTAACAGTATATCTTAGTTTATCTGTGACAGTGCTGATTTATGCCTATTGTTTTATTAGTTTTTCTATTGTTGTTATCCTTGTTCAGCTATTTTTATAATTGTTGTTACTCTTAGTAAAGTACTATACAAAGTAAAAAATGAATAAATGCGAGTTCCCTTTTCTCCTTCAAATACCCCCAGTCCTTCTGTCTTAAGTAGATCATTATTAAGGGTTTCTTATTTATCCTTAACAGAAAATTTTATTATAATGAAATCATATTACAAGGCTGATTTTTCATATTGCTTTTTCACTTAAAATATGTATTAAGTTTTTCCACTTCTGTATATTTAATACATTTATAATATCTTATTCTTAATAGCTTCGTTATACTAAATGGCTCTTTCTCTGTGTGTGTGTGTGTGTGTGTGCGTGTGTGTGTGTATGTGTATGTATATATATATATTGCTTTTTTTTTTGTTGAGACAGAATCTCGCTCTGTCTCCTAGGCTGGAGTGCAGTGGCGAGATCTCGGCTCACTGCAGCCTCCTCCTTCAGGGTTTAAGTGATTCTCCTGCCTCAGCCTCCCAAGTAGCTGGGATAACAGGCGCCCACCACCACACTTGGCTAATTTTTATATTTTTAGTAGAAACAGAGTTTTGCCATATTGGCCAGCCTGGTCTTGAACTCCTAACCTCAGGTGATCCACCTGCCTCAGCCCCCCACAGTGCTGGGATTACAGTCGTGAGTCACTGCGCCCGGCCTGAATGACTATATTTTTTATTAGGTTGATTTTTTAAGTTTATGGGAATTTAGGTTGTTTCCTTAGTTTCACTATTTTGAACCATGCTGTAAAAATATTTATATATACTGGGTAAACTTTTGTGAGTTTATCAGTAGTGTGAATTCTTACAAAGATGAAGTGTCAAACTGTCAATACATTTCATTATTTTACCATTTATCTATCTGCATGTGTTTGACCAAGAGAAATTTCAGAACAGGAGAGAAGCTAGTGCATCAAAACTAGTCATGCTACCCGAAAAGTATATGCCATGTAAAATTTAAAAAAAATTTACTATGAAATGTTGTTAGAGATACTGCTGTGGGCTGCCCTGAGGCACTTCAGCTTGTGTATACTGAAGTTGAAATGATTTCGAGGATAATTTTTACATGAAGGGATTATCATTTGATGCTTGACCTAGAACTTATTCACTCCCTAAATTAAACTCCTTGCTAGTCGAACTCTGGGATTTTAGTCGGGGAGGGGAGACATTTAAACATTGATAGCTATTGTTCCAACAAAATTATCTTCTATAAAAGTTGGACGGTTATCTTTACACTCATAATATGTAAACATGTCTGTTTTCTCACACACTTGGCAGTTGTGGATGTTACCAAATTGTTTCTATTTTTAATAAAACTTTTTACTGAAAAATAAGTAAAAATGATACATCTCATGTTTGATTTGGCCATCAGATATATATTAAAATGAAGACTTAAAAGTGAATTGATGCCATGGTAATATTTTGAATTCTTAACATTTTACAATTTAAAATTTCACCTGTTTAGATTTTAAAAATGAAAAATGTTGTCCTTTTCCTCACATATTAGAGAAAGATTCAGTTGTTATTTGAAAGAATTTCTCTGTGACAGTATTCTATGGAAGAGTGAAGTCTTTATTCCTACTAAATGATAAGCCAAAGTAGATATAATCATTAGTGGATTTTGTTTCTTTTTAACTCATGCTTTCCAAATATCTGTGCAGTTTTGATGTAAAGTATAAGATTGTTAGTCTGATGAGTGCATCTTATGAATATGGTGAAGAGAATCCTGTGTCAACTTTCCGGAATTACAATTTATGTATGTAGTCCTTACTAACTTCTGTTTCAACATAGGCATTCCTGTTGCTCTTTATCCCAGTAGTCCATTAAGGATAAAATTTAAATAATATAGACTGAATATTTTTTCAAAAGGAAAACTGTATAACAGTTGAAAACATCACTGTGGCAAGCAGAATGTTTAGATGAACATTTTGAGAAAGTGAGTGAATCTGAGGAAGTGATATGATCTACAGTAGCCCTTCCTACATGTTTGTTGTTAATACATTCTTAGATATCAAATATTCTGTTTTTAAAGGGGGGAGATATTATTTAGTTTGTTTTTTAAAAAGGTAATGAAGTAGATGTTACTATAACCTTTAAGCATGTTGAATCCCCAGATCACTTTTATGAATATATATATATATACCCAAGGTATATGTGCATCATGGTTTGGTTAATATTGATCTAGAACAGGGCTTCTCAACAGGGACTTTATTGACAACTGGGGCCAGATAATTCTTTGGTGGAGGGGTTGTTGTGTGCATTGTAGGTTATTTAGCAGTATCCCTGGCCTCTACCCACTAAATGCCAGCAGAACCCATCCTTTCCCAATTGTGACAAGCAACTGAGAGCCATGTGATATGTTGAAGCAAAAATGTAGCCTGTGCTTTATACCTAGACTCAGGATTCAAGCCATTGATAGGAATCATTTAATAGCTAGATATTTATGGATAAAATCATGTGATGTCTGGGGTTTGCTTAAAAATATGTATATGCTCCTGTGTGTGTATGGTGCTAGGGGATGGTAGTAAGTGAGTGAGGGTCTAAAAGAAATAAGATTGACCAAGAAAATAATTGTTGAAGTTGAGTACATTAGGAGGCGGGGGTTTTTATTCTAGTTTCTCTACCCTTGTATACGTTTGAAAGTTTATGTTATAAATAGTTTATATTGTTTATTTTCTTATTTTAATTAATGTTTTTGAAGAGACAGAGTCTTGCTCTGTGGCCCAGGCTAGAGTGCAATGGTGTGATCTTAGCTCACTTCAGCCTTAAACTCCTAGGCTCATGTGATCTTCCTGCCTCAGCCTTCCAAGTAGCTAGGACTACAAAGGTGCATGCCACCAGCCTGGCAGATTTTTTTTTTTCCCTGTACAGTGAGGGTCTTGCTGTGTAAGGCAGGCTGGTTTCAAACTTCAGGCCTCAAGTAATCCTCTCACCTCACTTCCCAAAGCATGGGACTGCGGATACGAGCCACCACTCCTGGCCTATTATTTTTATTTTTTATTTATTTATTTTTTTGAGACGGAGTCTCGCTCTGTCGCCCGGGCTGGAGTGCAGTGGCCGGATCTCAGCTCACTGCAAGCTCCGCCTCCCGGGTTTACGCCATTCTCCTGCCTCAGCCTCCCGAATAGCTGGGACTACAGGCGCCCGCCACCTCGCCCGGCTAGTTTTTTGTATTTTTTTTAGTAGAGACGGGGTTTCACCGTGTTAGCCAGGATGGTCTCGATCTCCTGACCTCGTGATCCGCCCGCCTCGGCCTCCCAGAGTGCTGGGATTACAGGCTTGAGCCACCGCGCCCGGCCTATTTTTATTTTTTAAAGATAGTTTTTTTAAACAGTTTAACATAGATTAGAACTCAAAGTTTAATATGTTCTGTTGACTAAAGTCTTTGGAACTTTTTTTAGTTTTGAGTTATTGGTCAAATTAAATAATGAATATTTATTAAATTCTAGCTAGAATGTTTATAAAATTTCAGATTGCTCTTATAGTGAGATAAAGCCAGGAGAAAGTAGTCTCCTAGACTCTGGCAGTCTTTACAAGCTCTCTAAAATGTTAGCAGTAAACCATAACCTCAGGTCAGTTAAATCATAAAACAGGACTTAGTAAGAAGTATGTAAAGTGCTTTCTGTTTTCCCCTTAAAAAGAACCAGAACGGCTAGGTGCAGTGGCTCATGCCTGTAATCCCAGCACTTTGGGAGGCCAAGGTGGGAGGATCACGAGGTCAGGACAGGAAGACCATCCTGGCTAACACAGTGAAGCCTCGTCTCTACTGAAAATACAAAAAATTAACTGGGCCTGGTGGCGCTCACCTGTAGTCCCAGCTACTCGGGAGGCTAAGGCAGGAGAATTGCTCGAATCCAGGAGGCGGAGGTTGCAGTGAGCTGAGATTGTGCCACTGCACACCAGCCTGGGCGACAGAGCAAGAAGAAAGAACCAAAGCATAGTGTTGTAGATTTTAGTAATTTAATTGTTTTGTGTATCATGACTGTTGAATTTACCTTGTGGGAAACAATAATCACTTATTATATATAGCATACTGTATGATAATGTTTTTAGTGTATCTGGAATATAGTGTAGCCATTAAGAAAAAATTAGGTAGATTTCTATGTACTGATATGGAAGGATGTTCAAATTCATTGTTACTTGAAAAAAAAAAAAAACAACTTACAGAGCACTATAATCTCATTTGTATAAAGACCAAAACATATAGGGGAGGTGGAATACCGTGTGAATATATAATCTCTGTGTGCACGCATGCATGCTTATATAGACACAGATTTTCTGGAAGGATTCTGACCAAAGAGTTAATAATGGTAACCTCTGGACACAACAGTTGGTCAGTGAAACTATGGGAACATGACTCAGGGAGACTTTTACTTTCTTAGAGTTATCTTTGAAGTTTCTGTCATAGTGTTATTTTTGTTTCTTTTTAGTTAAAAATTAAGGATAATGTATTACAAAATTATGATATATAAAATTAATTTTTAGGCTGGGTATAGTAGCTCATACCTGTAATCCTAGCACTTTGAGGGGGCTGGAAGATTGCTTGAGCCCAGTAGTACGAGACCAACCTGAGCAAGATAGTGAGACCTCGTCTCTAGAAAGAAATTAAAAAATTAGCTGGTCATAGTGGTGTGCACCTGTAGTCCCAGCTACTCGAGAGGCAAAGGTGGGAGGATCACTTGAGCCCAGGAGCCTGGGCTGCAGTGAGCTGTGATCGTAGCACTGTACTCCAGCTTGGGCAATAGAGTGAGATCCTGTCTCAAAAAAAAAAAAAAAGTTAAAAAATTATTTTTTATTTTTGTTTATATATTTCTAAGGTTCTCCAGGATATACTTTTATAGTAGTGGAAATATATTCTCAGAATAAACTACAACTTGAAAAAAAAATTTGAAAAACCAATCCATTAGATAAAATGGACAAGGGGAGTGAACAATTAAAAGACAAAGCTCAGGTGTCCAGTAAGTGTATGTAAAGCTATTTCTCTGCACCTGTAATTAGGAATATGTTAATTAAAGGAATAATGATATTATTTCACATCCATCGTATTAGCAACCACTTAAAAGTCTAATAATGTCATATGTAGTTGAGGATATGGGGAAAAGCAGAGCTTTTATATTCTGGGTGGAGATAGTAATTGGTATAGCACTCAGGAAAGAAAATTGGCTAAATGGTAAAGTTGAAATTTGCATTTAGGGCCGGGCGCGGTGGCTCAAGCCTGTAATCCCAGCACTTTGGGAGGCCGAGGCGGGCGGATCACAAGGTCAGGAGATCGAGACCACAGTGAAACCCCGTCTCTACTAAAAATACAAAAAATTAGCCGGGCGCCGTGGCGGGCGCCTGTAGTCCCAGCTACTCAGGAGGCTGAGGCAGGAGAATGGTGGGAACCCGGGAGGCGGAGCTTGCAGTGAGCCGAGATCGCGCCACTGCACTCCAGCCTGGGCAACAGCGTGAGACTCCGTCTCCAAAAAAAAAAAAAAAAAAAAAAAAAAAAAAAAAAAAAGAAATTTGCATTTAGCATTTCTACTTCTAAGTATATACAGTGGAGAAACTCTTGCACATTTGTACAAATATGTTTATTCCAACATTGTGTAATAATAATACAAAACTGGAAATAACCTATGTTTCTCCATGGTTATTGCATAAATAAATTATAGTGCATTCAAACAATGGTATGCCATAGCAGTCAAAAGAAGAGCAGTCATTCTTGAGAAAAAAAAAAAAGTCAAATTGCAAAAGGATAGATAAAATTATAACATTCACATAAATTTTTTCGTTTTCTTTTTCTTTCTTTTTTTTGAGACAAGGTCTCACCCTGTCACCCAGGTTGGAGTGCAGTGATACTATCTTGGCCCACTGCAACCTGTGCCTCCTGGGTTCAAGCAATTCTCCTGCCTTAGCCTCCTGGGTAGCTGGGATTACAGGTGTATGCCACCACACCCTGCTGATTTTTGTATATTTTTAGAGACAGGGTTTCGCTATGTTGCTCAGGCTGATCTTGAACTCCTGAGCTCAAGCAGTCTGCCCGCCTTGGCATCCCAGAGTGCTGGGATTACAGGCGTGAGCCACTGCACCTGGCCCATGAACATTTTCAAAACATAAAACAAATCTGTTGTTTATAGACATACACTTGTGATCAAGTCATATAATTGGTGGACTATCCAATGACTTCAAATTATTATTACAACGGGAGAAAGGGAAGAGAATGGGTTCGCAGTTTGGAGTAGGAAGGCTACAATTTACATGTTATTTCTTTAAAAAGATCAGAAGTAAATATGGCAAAATGTAGACATTTATATTATATGGATGATGGGTTGGTCCATGGTTCTTGAATTATTCTGTGCGTTTTTCTGATTATTTTGAACTATAAAAGTGTTTTTTAATATAAAATATATTTTTAAAAGTTACTATTCCAGTAGCCCAGTTTCTGAGGGTGGTTTGAAACTTGTGTTATTGAAATGTCTTATAATATCAGGTGTATTCCTTTTCCATAACAGAAATAATATAATAAACATAGTAATTCTTTGTATATTTCCTAGTTTTACATAAAGTATACTCTAAAATTTTTCTTTTTGCATTTCAGACAGCATGTTTTCGTGAAGAAAGGGATGTATTAGTGAATGGAGACAATAAATGGATTACAACCTTGCACTATGCTTTCCAGGATGACAATAACTTAGTAAGAATCATTTTTGTATTTCTGTATACTTACTATTTTTTTGTTGGAAGAATTAGAATTATTTTTATTTAAACATCGTTTAAATGTAGGTTTTATATAAAAAACCAAACACCACATGTTCTCACTCATAGGTAGGAACTGAACAGTGAGAACACTTGGATACAGGAAGGGGAACATCACACACTGGGGCCTGTCGGGGGCGAGGGGAGGGGGCAGGGATAGCATTAGGAGATATACGTAATGTAAATGACAAGTTAATGGGTGCACCACACCAGCATGGCACATGTATACATATGTAACAAACCTGCACGTTGTGCACATGTACCCTAGAACTTAAAAGTATAATTAAAAAAAAAAAGAAAATTAACAGCATTTCACATAGGGTAAGTTGTTCACTTGATATGTGGTGTTTTTTTTTCTCCCTGGAAATTTGATACCTTTTCATTGGAATTCTTTATGCTTTTTAATAAGCAAGTCGAAGCTAAATCCAAACATTTAATTGCTATTAGTTAAGTTCTGTAGAAGGCCTTCAGGAGTTTTTCATGATACCTTTAATACCAGTACCATTCCTCTTCCCCTGCTTCTGTTAAAGTCCAGCTAGCACTTTAAAATTGTGCTCAAATTCATCTTAAAATAATCATTTCCAGAATTTCCCATTGAAATTAATCTTTCTCATCTCATTCTAACTTTACGTTTTTAAATTATTTTTATTACATAACACATGTGTATATATCTCTGATTTTTTTTGATACAACTTTAAAAAACATTTAAATAGGCCAGATGTGGTGGCTCACACCTGTAATCCCAGCACTTTGGGAGGCCAAGGCGGGCGGATCATGAGGTCAGGAGATTGAGACCATCCTAGCTAACATGGTGAAACACCGTCTCTACTAACAATACAAAAAATTAGCCGGGCGTGGTGGCGGGCACCTGTAGTCCCAGCTACTCAGGAGGCTGAGGCAGGAGAATGGCGTGAACCCGGGAGGTGGAGGTTGCAGTGAGCCAAGATCGTGCCACTGCACTCCAGCCTGGGTGACAGAGCAAGACTCAGTCTCAAAAAAAAAAAAAAAAAAAAAAAAATTTAAATAAGTTACATGGACTGGACCATCTTTAGATAATTTAAAATTAAAGGTTTTTCCAACCCCACTGGAAACAAGGAAAAAAAAATAAAGGTTTATGCAACTCTATAATACTCATGGGGTTTGTCTGATTTCAGGCCAGATCTAGGTGTTCAAATAATGTCATTACTTGTCTTTTATATCCCTTACATGCTTATAAGAATATAATAATGTTTTATTAAACTGCAGATGGTGACCCATTAGTGGGTAATAACATCAATTAAGTCAGTTACAAGCAGCATTTTTTTCTCTTTTCCTTTTTTTTTTTAATTTTAAAGAGACAAGATCTTACTCTGTTGCCCAGGCTGGATCTTGCTCTGTTGCCCAATTAGAGCTCACTGCTGCCTCTGACTCCTGGGCTCAAGCAACCCTCCCACCTCAGCCTCTTGAGTAACTGGGACTACAGGTGTGTGCCACTGTGCCCCACTAACTTAATTTTTTTTTTTTTTTTTTTGGTAAAAATGGAGTCTCAGTTTGTTGCTCAGGCTCATCTTGAACTCTTGGCTTCAAGTGATCCTCTCAGCTTGACCTCCTAAGGTGTGTGGATTACAGGCATGAGCCACCATGCCCAGCCATAAGCAACATTTTTGAAGATTAAATAGAATAGAAAATGACAGAGTTAATGACAAGTAGTAAGAGTGAATGTAGTCTCATGACACATTTATTTTATAATATACTGAATTATCATATAAGCCATATATATTATTGTGGGTTATAGTGAGAATTGTTTAAAAGCCATAGTATAAAGAGTTTTGTATGCGCTAGTTGCATAGTTGTTGAACTGAATGTAATGATGTTTTAACTGGATTTAATTTTATTTAATATACAAAATTTTAGGGGTGAATGTATCATGCAAATATAATCTGCATGGGTTTGTTAACAACATTTGCAAGAGCAGATTAAAACACATCCCACATCTTTGCCTAGAAAAATTATAGCAATGTATCATGATAATTTTCAAAATGTTTTCAAATAATGAATAAAATCCACTATGACATTGCATTCTGTATTAGATAAATGTAACACTGCAGATTTGTGCATTGCTTAAAATTCTACATTTTGGTATAAATATAGAAATAATTATATAATTTTGTAGATATATTAATAGAAGTAAATTACTCAAATACCAAATTTTATATAGCAAAAAAAGCCTGAACTGTTAATTATCTCTCTCCTTTCATTTAGTTTTATTTGCATTCTTTTGTATTTGACATTAGGGTTAACATTTCTTTTTCAAAGACATTTCTCAGGGAAAAATAGTCTGTATATACCACTCAATAATTACTAAAATAGAATTAAAGACATAACTGGAGGAAGAATGAAACACTGTAGCAGTCAAATCTCCTATAACTTGCCAGTGTTTCTGTAGTTTAGGGGAGCCTTCATCATATATTCATCTCAAGAGTCAGAGGTCTTGGTTATCATGAAAGATTTCCTTTTGAACATTTTTACAATATTAGAAAATAAAATCATTAAAAAATGTTGACAAAGCTAATTTTAGATACCATAAAAGGAAATTTTATTATATATAATTATTTTTCAAAGTAATGTTTAACCCTGATAGCTTTTAAATTGCCAAGTAAAGAACATAATTTATAATGTTATACAGTTTGAGAAAGCTGTGGCAAATAACTTTCATTTCTAACCTGTTTACCACTATAGTTTATGAAAAAATTTGTAGTTATAGCAAGTAGACCTTTTGTGTGTTTCAGAAAAAGGCACATAATTTAATGAATGGTAGATATGTGATTAGATCATTTTTTTCTTTAAAAAAGCTCGTTAAATACAAAGCTGCTTAGTTATGTCAACATTGACACATAAAATTTTTATCACTTACATAACACTAGAATATAATGAACCAGTGAAATTTGTTCCTTCTGTACTTTCTTATTCATTATTTCCTGATTAGTTATTTTATGGTTGAGGAAAAAAAGGAAAATACCTTGAATTGACATACGTAACTTTTTTAAAAGGTGAAAGATACTTGAATTTTAAATTAATTGCAGTAACTCATATGAACTCTAAATTCTTTATAGGAATCCAATTTGTGAAGACAGAAATTATTAGAAAAGTATCTTTTTTTAGAAAAGTATTTTTTAATAGTAAAAAGAAAGCAAGGAGGAATAACTATAAGGTGAGCCTCTAAAGATTAACTGTTAATCTCTTTGTTATGGCAGCATGGGAATTAAAAGAGTTTCCTGATATTCCTAGGAAGACTTCTAGAATCGTATCTTGAAATGCTCATTTTGGGACATATAACTCGTTTATTGCACGTTTTCAGATGTTTTAGCATTCTTTCCTTGGACTGAAAACAATCCCCAAAGCTGTGATGGTCTTTTTAGTAATCCGACCAGTGATTCCTAAAATCAGTGATTGTTGCTTTGGCTTTCATTTCCCTAATGACTATTGAAGTTCAGCATGTATTAATTGGCTGATCGTGTTACCTCTTATGTGAATTATCTGTTAATATTCTTAGCCTAGTTTTGTTGGATCGTTTGTCCCTCTCTTAATAGTTGGTAGGGGCTCTTGATGTTAGGATTATATCTTTGACCTATTATGAATATTACCTCTCAGTGTATGTTTTTTAAAAACTTATTTAAAGATGCCTTAGCTACATTGGGTAATATTTTCAAAGTAGTTTGTGATTAGGAGTACCAGATATTCAATTTTACTATAAAATTAACCGATCTGAACAATATGATATTATAATAATATAGGAATAGGTAACCATAGCAGAATAGATTATCTAGGAACAGATACGAGTATATTTGGGATCTTAAAATACGATGAAGGGACGTTTCATTTGAATTGAGGAGAAAGAATGAATTATCTAGTTATTTTAGACTTTTAGTCTTATAGACTCTGTCTATAAGAAAATAGTCTTCACACTTTAATCAAAAGTAAATTGTCAGGATAGGGTCAGTTCAACATTAGGCCAGCCCAGCATGGTGGCTCACGCCTGTAATCCCAGCACTTTGGGAGGCCGAGGTGGGCAGATCACAAGGTCAGGATATCAAGACCATCCTGGCCAACATGGTGAAACCCCGTCTCTACTAAAAATAGAAAAATTAGCTGGGTATGGTGGCGCATGCCTGTAATCCCAGCTACTTGGGAGGCTGAGGCGTGAGAATCACTTGAACCCAGGAGTCGGGGGTTGCAGTGAGCCAAGATCGTGCCACTGCACTGCAGCCTGGCGACAGAGCAAGACTGTCTCAAAACAAACAAACAAAAATGTTGGGCCTAGTAAATACAGCAAGTAGACCAAGACCAGGATTTTAAATACATTCTGCTTCCTAATTTTCAAGACTTTAAATATGTGAAATTAGTTTCTTTGGTTTAACACACATTTACTATGTTAATAATTTTAACATACAGTAATAAAAGGAATTTGAATTTTTTCAAGACTCTTTAAATCTTAATGTCAAGTCAGTAATATCCCTAAAACAATATCTTTATTCTGTAATAAAACCTTAATTTCAAGGCATTATTAATGACCTTCACGTGTCTTATACTCACTAGCCTTCATGCTAAGTGCTACATTATCATTATTATACTTATGATATGTCTATATATAATAATGAAATGTCACAGAGATTAATTTTTCAACTTCCACTTACAACATGGAGTCAGTATTTGAATATAGGTTTCTCTGACTACAATACCCATTTTTCCACTATGCCTAGTTTTCTCCCTCACTTAAAAATAATATATAATATACACACAAATACACATGTGTATGTAATACATGTTTATAAAGCAATGTAGAACATAAAGTTATAACATCAGGTGTAATCTAACAACCTAGAGAATCCCAGTGAACAGTTTAATGTACTATCCTCATCGTTTCTTTTTTGGCACACCCACATACATACCCATAAGCATCCATATCTAAAATTAGTTGGCATCTGTTTATTATATACACCTGAGAAAAGCTCATTCTGATATTTATAGTATTAGAAATGGGAAGAGAAACATATGGTGAGAATTACTATATTCTACGCAGTAGTGGTTTCTAAATGCTGATCTATAGACTGATGCTGGTTCTAATAAAGTTCTTACTGGGTAAAATAAGGAAAACATAATGATGATGAATACGAATTTCTTTCAATGTAGGGACGATCCTGTATTCGAATTTTTTCTTTTATTGTTTTTTTTTTGAGGGGGGCTGGATTCAAATGTTCGTTATTCTAAAATCTTGGAAAGCTGTGTTCCATTGTTGGAAGATGATAATAATGATGATATTATCTCTTTGCAAAATACAGCAAGAAGAATGGTAACCCTGTGTTGTTCTCTGCCCCAGTCTTTAAAAGTTTTGTTTTACTGCTGTATGAAATTTAGAAGTTTTGTAATGACTGCTGATCATCATCTTACACAGTTTCTTGTTAATTAGCTGCATATGTAATTAACTGCATAAATATTTGACCCAGTCCTGTTTGACCTTGGGATACAGTATATTAATCTTTCACCCTTATTAGTTTACTGAGTACATTTTATTTTTTTCATTCACAGTACCTGGTTATGGATTATTATGTTGGTGGTGATTTGCTTACTTTACTCAGCAAATTTGAAGATAGATTGCCTGAAGATATGGCTCGATTTTACTTGGCTGAGATGGTGATAGCAATTGACTCAGTTCATCAGCTACATTATGTACACAGGTAAGACAGTCCTTCATTGTACCTGACTGTGAGTTACTATGTAATATCTAGCAACAAAGGTCTATTTCTTGCCAGATTTATGAATTATGGTCTTGGGTACATTTATTGTCAACCAAAAAAAATTATTTTCAGACGATTTTGGTTGTTTTACTTTGTTGTTATTTGTCAGCATTACAGAACCGATGTGCCTGCTTATACATGCATGTACGTGTATAGGATCTAAAAGTTCTCACTGCTAGAATAGTAGACATTGGAGACTAGGAAAGGTGGGAGGAGGTGAGGGATGAGAAATTGCCTATGGGTACAGGGTACACTATCAAGTGATGGGTACGCTATATTGCATACCTCACAACTACACAATATGTCCATGTAGCAAAACTGCACTTGTACCCCCTAAATCTGTTTTAAAAAAAAGTTCTCACTTCCAGTCAGCATTTCTAGAAACCACTTCTTTAAAAACCGCTCTTGTTTAAATGTACATATGAATTCCATCTCAAAAGGAGTATGTATTGGTCAGTTTTCTTATAGTTGAGTCTTATATATTTAAATTAGCTGGAATTCTAGACCATAAGTCATAGCTTCATTTGCTAAATAAGTCCTGTATTATATATTTTATGTTTCTCAAGAAAATACTTTCAAGGATTGTATGTGTCAAAAGAGATTTTTTGTATGAAAGTGATAATTTTGATGTTCATGGAGTAATTTATTATAAACTTAATAATTTACATTTAAAAAATTTAAAAATACCAACATGAATTTGGAAGGACACACAAAAAGTAAGAAATAAATTAAGGATATATGGGATGATTGAAAAGGTACCCTCACATTTTAAGAGGAAAGTAGGAAAGAGCAGAACATTGTTGGTGAATTAATCATTCAAATGAGAGTATCTTTGGATAGTGCAAAATGTGAGAAAGAGAAAGGTGCTGAGGAGAAGTAGGTAAAGGGATACTGCCAAGTTAGAAATAAACTAAACCATTTTCTAAGAGTGCTTTTCAAACTTTGGCATGCATCTGAATCCTGTGGAGGAAGCCTGGTTGAAACCCAGATTGTTGAGTCAGCTGCAGAAGTGCTGATTCAGTAGGTTGGGTGGGGCGGGGGAATTGCCATCTCTAACAAGTTCCCAGGTGGTGATGCTGCTGCTGGTATAGTGACCACACTCCGAGAACTATGCTCTAAGACAGCAGTGACTGTTTCTTTTAAGTTTTGGGTGGTAAGAGTGATCTTTGAGAAGAACATGAATGTGGCAGGAATAGAATGTTTCTGTTTCGGTGTTTGCTTTTTAAGATGTGGGTGTCTTAATCGCTGTTTTATTTAATTAGTATTGAAGTTCTAAGACATTATTAAAGGAAGAATAATTAAACAATTTATATTTTATCATATCTCTGTTTGGCTCTTGCCTATTCATGTGCTTTTCTCTGTGGGTATCTGATTGTCCATAGTTTTCATTGAAAATAAAGATATGGAAATGCTTTGAAAATTGTAAAGGACAATGCAGTTTTTGTTTTTGTTTTAATTTAAATTTTTGTAGAGATGGGGGTCTCACTGTGTTGCTCAGGCTGGTCTTGAACTCCTGGACTCAAGTGGTCCTGCCACCTCAGCTTCCCAAAGTGTTGGGATTAGAGGCATGAGCTACCACTCCTGGCCACAGTGCAGCTTTAAAGATGGTATTGTGGTCTCAAAAGTCACTTATAGAATGAGAAACCAAAATGCTATTTTGTGGTTTAAACAGTAATCCAAAATCCTAGCTGAGGACTATCATTTAAAAATACTTACAGAAAATACTATTTCATTGAATATTTGAAGAATGTTACAAAACATAGAGTCTTAGGCTTGTGGAATTGAGAGACTTTACCCAGTTTATATGTAATTCTTGACAAAGAATGACTACTTCTGAAAATTATATGCTTCGATTGATGAAAGTAAATATGAGGTATTTGTAATATCTTTCATTCTGCCAGGCTTGTTAGAGATACTGTTTTTTGGACTGAAAACCATTTCAACCTTGAGCTATGCTTAAGTACATTTAATTTTACAAGGTACTTTTAAATGAATCATATTTATTCCATGGTTGGGCAGCTCTAATATTATAAAATTTTATTTTATATTAAGCTGAATTTCTTTTCTTTATTTTTTTTGAGACAGAGTTTCATTCTTGTTGCCCAAGCTGGAGTGCCCTGGTGCAATCTTGGCTCAGCACAACCTTCGCCTCCTGGGTTAAAGCAATTCTCCTGCCTCAGCCTCCCGAGTAGCTGGGATTACATGCACCATGAAGCCTGGCTAATTTTTTGTACTTTTAGAAAACCCGTAGAGACGGGTTTTCTCTATGTTGGTCAGGTTGGTCTTGAACTCCCTACCTCAGGTGATCTGCCCGCCTCAGCCTCCAAACATGCTGGGATTACAGGCATGAGCCACCACTCCCGGCCTTGAATTTCTTTTTATTTTAGTCATTGGTCCTAGTTTTGCTTTTAGAGTCACATATAATTTATGTCTCTTCTATTTATCATGCTTTCTGAAGTCTTCTTTAGGTTAAACATCTGAACATCTCTAGTTTCTCTGTTATCACAATCTGAATACACTTCCTATCTTCCTTGTCTTAACCCCACGCCACACACTCTGCCCATTCCCACACCTCTTCTCCCTCCCTCCTTTTCTTTCCTTTTACCTTTCCGTGGATGCTCCATTGTGTTAATGCTCTTCTTAAAATGTTTTTCTCATTTTCTGGATAGATTATTTTCAGCAAATGCTTTACTGAGGAAATATTTTTTGAGTCCTCTTTTATAAGTAACATGCTAAAACTATGTGGAATTGTAAGTAAGTAGGTATAGCATATAGTTGTGGCTTTTGAAAAGGTTTCAGTTGTTTGGAGACACAAAACCTGAGAGAGAAATAAAACTTAAAATGCCACAAGTTAAATAATCATTTAGGGCCAAACTGACAGAGTGAGTCCAGACTGTGGATTGCTAAATGAGTTATACAAGCAAGTTACAGTGAGCTCAAGAAATGAGTAATAAGTTTATTTCTAATGATCAGTTCTAGTCCTTTTTTTTTTTTTTTAACTCTTTGTGCTATTCACTGTATTCCAACACAAATTCTGTGATTTAGATGTCATCTAAAATGGGTGTTGCCCCATCTTATAGATGAGGAAACCCAGCTTCAGAGACATTAGTTAGTAAGTAGCATAGCCTAGATTAAAATCTAAGTTAGGCTTGTTACCAGATTTATGTTCTTTGTACAACATCGTGTTTTTCATAGAAGACTTTAATGGTGGGGCTTTGAAGAATGAGAAGACTGTATGTAGGCAGATAGGAAGGCATTCAAGATAAGTGAATGGTAGGAGAAAAGCACATAAGCAGGCAAATGGTAGTTTTGGAAAATACTTAATAGACTAGTTTGGCTAGAGAAAAGAGTGCATGTTGAGTTTAGTAGGAGATTAATTTGTAAAGACAGATTTTGGTTCTTATCATGGAACTCTTGAATGTTACAGACTCTGTATCTTGGTAGCTAATAAACTACAATGAATTTTAGGCAACGAAATGTTAAGTTATTTTGTGGTAAACTTCATGTCTTCATGTCTTAGAGTTTTATGAAATTTATCAAATTTCCTAATGTTTTATAATTCATGAACTTAAAATATAGGGAAGTGGAGAATACAAAAAGGGAATAGTGAGACTCATGTATTTAAGGAAGGAAATACTCTCCTTTTTCTTGTGTTCTTTTTAAGGAAATTTATTTCTAGACTTATAAAAGTGTGTTTGTCTTCTATCAGCACAAAAACTTGGCATATGAAAAATTTGCACAAAGGTTTAACAGGAGCAATGGAAAGTAGTAAATGGTAGGAATAATTAAAGTAAAATATTTTCTAATGACATTGAGTAGTCAAAAAGCAGTAGACTAGGAATCAGAAGATTTAAGTCCATCACCTATCAGATTCTCCATCTGTTAAAGGAGGATAATAAATGACGTTTACTCTGCTTGTTTTGCCAGGGTATTGGGAAGGTGAGATGAAATGTGTATATGAAAATGTTTTGACAGTATAGAAAATACGCCATTGCAATTAGGGAAACATCTTTTTGAATTATAAATTTGAGGCATTAAAATTGTTATAAATAAAATAGTTTCATCCTTCAGTTCTATAATTCTAAATACATTTTTCTGTCTAGGTCTATTGAGAATATTTCTTATACTTCCTTAGTTTTCATTTCTGATTTTTCCTTCCTTTCTTTGGGCAGCATTTTTCATAAGCTTTTGTGTGTGCTAAATTTTATTTAAGAAATGCGGGGATATAAGCATATATTTCTAAATTTGCTTGCATTTCCTAAGGAAAGTTTTACAACTGCTAGAATGCACTGGCAGTTGTAAAAATGGTTGCCTAAAGAGACTAGGGTGGAGAGAAAATGGGATGGATGGGGTAGGAATCAGAGCTCAATTTCTAAGTGAATACACTTTCATATATACTTTTTAAATTAATAAACTTTCTTATTTACAGCAGTTTTAGGATCATAGAAAAATTGAGTGGAAAATATAGAGTTCCCTTAGACCTCCTCCCGCCCACCACACACACATGCACAGCCTCCCCCACTATCAACATGCCTTACCAGAGTGTGGCACATTTGTTAACATCGCTGACCCTTCATTATCACCTAAGTCCATAGTTTACATGTTTACATTCGTGTTCTCTGTTGGTGTTGTACATTCTATGAGCTTTGACAAATGCAGAACAACATGTATCCACCATAATAGTATTATGCGGAATAATTTTAATGCCCTAAAAATGTTCTGTGTTCCACCTCTTTATTCCTCCCTACCTGCTAACCCCAGGACATGACTGATCTTTTTGCTGTCTCATAGGTTTGCCTTTTCTGGAATATCATATAGTTGGAATCATGCAGTTTATAGCCTTTTCAGATCGGCTTCTCTTGCTTAGCAATATTTAAGGTGTGACAGCTCATTGCTTTTTAGTGAGTAACATTCTATTGTCTGCATGTACCACAGTTTATCCATTTACCTACTTAAGGACATCTTGGTTGCTTCTAAGTTTTGGCAATTGTGAATGAAGCTGCATTTTATATGATTGCTTTTTTTTTCCTCTCTCTTTTTAGCATTTCAATTATACTTCCATTTTTTAACTTTTCTTAATGGTTACCCTAGAGTTTGCAATATAAATTTATAACTAATGTCAGCCCACTTTGAAATAATATGGTGCTGTTTCATGGATAGTGAAGTACCTTGTGATAACAGAGTAATCCTGATTCCTCGTTCTTGTCCCTTGTATCATTGCTGTCATTTATTTCATGCATAAGTAAGAATTCATATTTGAATACATCGTTGCCATTCTTTTGAACAACCTGTTATCTTTTAGATTAATTAAAAATAAAAGATAAAAGTTTTTATTTTGCCTTCACTTATTCATTCTCTGATGCTGGTCCTCTCTTTACATAGTTCTGTTTCTGATTTATATCATTTTTCTTCTTTTTGAAGAACTTTTAAATTTTTCCTGAAAAGTAGTTTCCTGGCAACAAATTCCCTCAATTTTTGTTTTTGTCTGAGAAAGTATTTCTCTTTCACTTTTGAAGGGTAATTTTGCAGCAAATGAAGTCATAGGTTGGTGAGGTGTTTTTTTTTCTTCTTCTTCTTTTAAATACTTCACTTCACTCTCTTCTTACTTGCATGGTTTCTAAGGAATCAGATATAATTGTTATCTTTGTTCCTCTATACGTAAGTTGTTTTTTGCCTCTGGCTTCTTTCAGGATTTATTTATTTATTTATTTTTTGTATTCTGTAGTTTGAAAATGGTGTACCTAGGTATAGTTAGTTTTTTTTGTGGGGGTGGGGGGTTGCATTTATCCTGCTTGATACTTTTTGAATTTCCTGACTCTGTGGTTTGAGGTAGGAAAATTTTGGGAAATTCTCAGACATTATTGCTTCATTCCCTTTCCTTCTAGTATTCCCATTGCATGTAACTTATACCTTTTGTAGTAATCCCACAGTTCTTGGATATTCTGTTCTGTTTGTTTGTTTGTTTTTTCTCCCAGTCTTTGCTTTTTTCGTTTTGAAGTTTCTATTATATTCTCAAGCTCAGAGATTCTTTCCTAAGTGGGGTCTGGTCTACTAACGAGCTCATCAAAAGTATTATTTATTTATGTTACAGTGTTTTTGATCTCTAACAGTTCTGATTCTTTCTTAGACTTTCCATCTTATTTATCTGTTCTTGCGTGTTGCGTACTTTAACCATAAAGTCTTTAACATATCAATAATAGTTTTTAAAATTCCTGGTCTGATAATTGCAACATTGTTGCCATATCTGACTATCATTTTGATGTCTGTCCAGTCTCTTTGTCCCATTTTTAGTATGCCTTGTAATTTTTTGTTGAAAGGCAGACATGTTGTTAACCTTAAATAACAAGATTAGAAAATAAGTATAGACTTTGAGCCCAAAGCTTGAGGACGGCCAAGCTTTTGCCTAATAAATTTTGCATGCCTCACATAGCTCAGACAGCTTTGAGCTCTTTTTCTTTTCTCAATATATTGGGCAAAAGGAATTGCAATAAGTAGGCTTTGACTGATGTAGTGGCAAGGGACGTGTGTGTGCATGTATGTGTTGGTAAGGGGCCATTCTGTAGTCCTATGATTAGGTCCCAATCTTTAGTGAGGCTGTGAGACTGCACTGTGAACACCAGGGCTTCTCAGCTTCTCAGTACTCCTGCCACCTCTGTACCTCCCTTCCTGCCTTCCTGCTTAGTTGGGACAGGATGGCTAGAAGGTGCCAGACTTGGGTACTGCCCCTCCTTCTGGAAGGTTAGTCTCTGATAATACCCCAGCAGATTAGGCTCTGAAAAATTCCAGACAAGTTAGACTCTGGTAAAATAGTTTCTCCTGAGGGCAGGCCTTTTTAAGAAGAGAATACTCTGGCATATTTCAGAATGCAGCAGAGATTCTCTTTTCTCCTCCCTCTGTTGGAAGCATGAAGGTATGTTTCTCTGGTATTCACTATGAGGACATGGTTGAACTCTTGGTGGTAAAACTCAAAAATAAATGTGGGACCTCCCTATGACTGGGCCACCTTTGGAGTTTTTAATCTTTCAGGCTTGTCCACACTGAACCTGCAGCAATTCTTTAATCACAGTTTAGGTTTTCCTAACCAGGCACTGGTTCCCTGCAAGGTTTCTGCTATAGGTTTTTAAACTGCCAAGTTGTGATTCTCCATAGCCACCTGTCTGTCCAATTTGGGGACAACAGTTTGCCCTGTGACCTTACTTCTCTTACATATCTAAGACGAGTTGTTGATTTTTCAGTTCGTTCAGGGTTTTACTTTTTGTTAGGACACTGTGGTGACTTCTGGACTCCTTACATACTGGAAGTGGAAATCTCCCCATAATCTTTTAAAACTTAGATTTCAAAACAACATGTTTTATCATTGTGATACGGCTCCGATGAGGGGAGGAACACCAGATTCTTCCTCTTGAGTCGAATTAGAAAAAAAAACACGGACACACGTGGAGTAATTTTAAGGAGCAGGGAGTTTAATAGGCAAGAGAGAAGGGGGAGGAAAGAAAGAAAAAGCTCCCCTCTACAGAGACAGAGGAAGGGGGGCTCCAAAGCCACGAGACAGAACCCCGCTTTCAGGTGGTATCAGCCAGCTATATTGGATGGCTGGAGGAGGTGGTGTCTGATTTGCATAGAGCTCAGGGGATTGGTTTGACCTGGCATTTCATGCACATAGCCCGCGGAAAAACTGGCCCTCCCACCCTCTCTTTTTAATATGCAAATGCAGGGTGCCATGATGTTTCACACACGTGGGGATATGTGGGAGCAGCCATACTGTCAGGCACATGTTAGGGCAAGGGCAAGAGGACAACGGATGGTAATGGTAATCGCCGTGTTGGGTGAATGGTAATTGCCGTGTTAGGTGGACCCAGTTTCTAATGGCTAACATTTGCATATCAAAGATTGCCAGCCAGAGTCTAAGACCCAAGGCTTTCATGCTAGATAAGAGCTGGAAAAATCTTCCAAGGACCCCTTTTTTTCCTATCTGCCTAAAATAATTTCTTAGTAACTCATACCTCAATTGAGGGTACAGCAACTAAGAACTTTTGGTTAAAAAAAAAAGTTCTCTTGTAAAGATGAAAAGATTTCCAAAGATGCTAATTAAAGTGTTAAATGACTACCTGGAAAAATAACAGCTTATTTTATTGAGAAACCTAAGAATGTTATGATGATAAACACTCAAAGGGGCTATTACTATTGTTTTCTACTGAGAATTACCCCAGTAGCCTTCTCCCTTTTGAAGGAGGCAGGGAAATGATGCAGTGGTATTGAAGAGTGAAGAAAAATGATATTAATAGAGCAGCTAATAATACTGGTGAGTATTGTTTGGAGGAATTAGAAATAATGAGTGGCTAGTAGATTTGAAATGCTTTAAACATTAAAGATGTCAGTTCTTCCCAAATTGATCTACAGGCTTAGTCTTTATTCTTTTTTTTTTTTTTCATGTTCTTTCGTGAGGTAGCAAATCTATAGGTTTAATGCAATCTCTCAAAATCCTAGCAAGATTTCTTTAGATAGAGACAAGCTTATTTTAAGTTTTATGTGGAAAGGCAATAGAACTGGAGTAGTTAAAAGGATTTTGTAAAGGGAGAATAAAGTGGAAAGAATCACTCTACCAGATATTAAGCCATACTGTATTGCCACCTTAAGACCAAGAGATAATTGCGATGTAATAAGTACACAGTACCAGACCTAGGCTAACACAGGTATTTCCAACTGATTTTGAGAAAAGTGCAAAAGCAAAAATAATCTTCAACAAATGGTGCTCAAATAAGAGACCAAAAAAAAAAAGCCCAAATAACTTCCCCAAAGCTCTCATAAATACAAAAATTTATTCAAAATGGGTCAGGGATTTAAATGTACAACATAAAACTATAAAACTGATAGAGGAAAATATTGGAGAACATTTTCTGGATCTAGGGCTTGGTAAGGAGTTTTTAGATATGACCAAAAAAAGTCAATAAAAATGAATAAATGGGACTTCATTAAAATTAAAATTATGTGCTCAATGAAAGACCCTGCTAAGACTATAAAAAGACAGGCTACAAAATGGGAGAAAATAGTTGTCAACATATCTTACAAAGATTTTATATCTAGACTATATAAAGAACTCTCGAAATGCAATTAAAAAGTCCAAGCAATGTAATTACAAAATAGGGAAAAGACAATAGACATTTCACCCAAGAGGAGATAGAGATGGCAAGTAAGCACATGAAAAGATGTTCAATATACTGATATTGAATATTACGAAAATGACAGTTAAAACCATAATGAGATATTATTACCCACCTATTCGAACAGCTAAAATAAAAAAGTAGATAATACTAAATGCTGGCAAGGATATGTAGAAAGTGGATCTCTTACATGTTGCTGGTAGAAATAAAAAATGGCACAGCCACTTTGGAAGACAGTTGGACATTTTTTTTAAAAAGTTAAGCATGTAACATGATCTGACCCATCAGTTACATTCTTGAACATTTATCCCAGACAAGTCAAAATTTATAGTCACAGAAAAATCTGTACTTGCATGTTCATAGTGGCTTTATTTGTAGTAGCAAAATACTGGAAACAACCCAGGTATCCTTCAGTGGGTGAATAGTTCAGCAAAACTGGTATATCCATGCAGTGGAGTACTACTGAACAATAAAAAGGGATGAACTTCTGATATGTACAATAACCTGGAGGGGCCTCAAGGGTATTATGCTTTGTGAGAAGAATTAAATCTCAAAATGTTACATACTGTATGTTTCCATTTATATAACATTCTTGAATGACAAAACTACAGAGATAGAGAACAGATGAATAATTTCCAGGGGACAGGGCCTGGGGAAAATGAATGGGGGAGTGAGTAGAAATACAAAGAGGCAGTGTGAGGGAGTTTGTTTGTAATAATGGAACAGTTACACGTTGTATTGTGGTGGTAGTTACACGACTCTATACACAGGATAAAATTGCACAGAACTATACATGCACACACATGTACATTTTTAAAATGGCATGTATTATGCTTCTCCAGAGAGACAGAACCAACAGGATATATATGTATATATAAAAGGGAGTCAGTTAGGGAGAATTAACTCAGCCGATTACAAGGTAAAGTCCCATGATAGGATAAAACTGCAAGCTGGGGAAAGAGAGAAGCCAGTAATGGCTAAGTCTAAGTCTGAAAGCCGGAAAACCAGGGAAGCCGACAGTGCAGCCTTCAGTCTGTGGCCAAAGTCCGGAGACTCCCAGGAAGCTGCTGGTACAAGTCCAAAGGCCGGTGAACCTGGAGTCTGATGTCCCAGGGCAGGGAAAACTGAAGCAAGCTTCGTGCACTGGAAGAAGAAAGAGAGCCAGAAGACTCAGCAAGCAGAATTATCCCACCTTCTTCCACCTGCTTGTCCACATTGAGGGTGGGTCTTCCTCTTTCAGTCCATTGACTCAAATGTCAGTTTCCTCTGGTAACACTGTCACAAACACCCAGAAACAATACTTTACCAGCCAATTAGGCATCCTTCAGTCCAGTCACATTGACACCTAATATTAATTATCACAGGGTGAAAACTGAATAAGGTCTAGTCTAACAGTAATGTACCCTTGTCAATTTTTTTGTTCGATATTGTGCTACAGTTATATGTTACCATTGGGGGAAGCTGGTGGAAGAGTACAAGGGATTCATTGAACAATTTTTCAATTTCCTGTGAGCCTATTATCTTTGCAAAATAAAAATTTTTAGGAAAAAGAAGGGCCTCTATGACTTGCTTTTCTGAAGACTGGAAACCAAGCCCAAGAAATTATGTACCTTATATTTCACCTGCAGTGCATATAAATTTGGTGAGTTCCTCAAGATCAACATGGCTGGAGAAGCCTCATAATCATGGCGGAAGGCTAGGAGTAGCAAGGCCCATCTTACATGGATGGCAGCAGGCAAAGAGAGAATGAGAAACCCTGATAAAAGCAGAAACACTTGATAAAATCATCAGATCTCATGAGACTTATTCACTATCATGAAAACAGTATGGGGAAAACTGCCCCCATGATTCAATTATCTCCCGCTGGGTCCCTCCCACAACATGTGGGAGTCGTGGGAGTATAGTTCAAGATGAGATTTTGGTGGGGACACAGAGTCAAACCAGATCAGCAATTCAAGATGATCCAGGTATGAGAATTATTGGACAAAGACTTTAAAGCATTTAGTTTAAATATGTTCCATGAAGTCAAGAAAAACACATTTGTTTTCTTCCAGATGAATGACATGATGGAAGTATCTCAGCGATAAAATAAAAACTATAAAAGAAACAAATGGAAATTTTAGGACAGAAAAATACAGTATTGCAAAAAAAATTTATTAAATGTCTTTGAGAGGACAAAGGAGATTACATAAGAATAAATAAAGTATATTCAAATTCAATTTGCATATAGATCAATAAAAATTACCCCATGAAAAACAGAGACAAAAAGATTGAAAAAATGAGCACATTCTCAGGAATGAGAAGGTGTAACATGCATGTAATTGGAGTTCCAGAAAGAGAGAATAGAGACAATAGGACAAAAAAAAATAATAGCTCCAAACTTCCTGTGTTTGGAGAAATACATGAATTTGTAGAATAAAAAATTGCATAGTGTTACAGCTCTTTTAGAATTGTACCAGAACCCTCCCCTGCCCCGCCCCCTATGGAAAAAAATTGCAGCAAACCCAAAACAACGTAAATTCTGGGAAAACCACACCTAGCTCATCAGAATCAAAGCACAGAATACAATAGATAGAGAAAAAGTCTTGAAAGCACCAGAGGAAACAACATATCACATACAAGGAAAAACAATTGGAATGATCTCAGATTTCTCATCAAGGGGTGGGGGTGGGGGGGCGGGGAGGGGGGAATGCTACCTAAAAGGTAATTAACATCTTCAGAGTATTGAGAGGAAAAAAATATCAATGCAGTATTCTGTATCTGGGGACATTTTCTTCAGATAATGAGGTGGGGGTGGGGAGAGTCATTTTCAGATAAAGATAACCCAAAAGAATCCATTGCTTCAGACCTTCCTTACAAGAAATGCTGAAAAAAGCATCTCAGAATGTAGGGCAATGATAGCAGAAGGCAACCTGGATTTTTAGGAAAGAAGAAAGAGAATAATAAATAGTAAAAATCTCAGTGTATATGAAATACTATATATATTTTTTTCTTAAATCCTTAAAATATATGGCTTTAAAGCAAAAGTTGTTTTTGTGGGATATTAAATGAATGAATACATAATGTATATGCCAGCTATAACATAAGAGGTAGGGCATAAACAAATTCTAGAATAATTATTTACTTTTACAGTTTAAAAAAAAAGGTAGGGGAACATAAAGAGCCAGTGGATTAGAGGGGAGAGAAAATTAGTTTATCATTAGACTTTCCAATGATGAAGCTTTATGATAAAGATTTATAATATCCCGGTAAAGAAAATGTGAACAAAACAGACTTTCAGGTATAAAAGGCATGTACAAATGTTATCAAGTTTCAGGAATTTTAGGAATGTTGTTCCCATGAATTCTTCTTGAAGAATATACTAATCTACTAGTTAGGATAGTATAATAATATATACTAGTTAGTATAGTATACATTTTCTAGTATAACCTACTAGAAAATGAGCTTCAGATGACTAACATGGCTATAGAGTTATCAGTATAAGGACTGGTATTGCTTATTAAATAGTCAGTTGTAGAACTAAAGCAGAAAAACATTAAAAGGAGTGAGCACAGGATTAATGGCTGTATGCTATGGCATGAGCATGCAGTACAACTGTAAAAGTAGGTGGGAATAATTGGGAGAATTTATGTAAAATTTTTTTCAAACTGTTTTCAGTAATCAAATTAGTGGTGACAGTATAGTTACTGTTATTTTGACATTATTGTGTTTATAATGTGAAATGAAACAGAATGATTATAGAGTATTCTAATTTTATCCCTTATGTTAAGAATCAGAATTCTTGGTGTAGAAGAAAGGAGATGCTGATGTAATATGGAAGAGATCATTAAAAACCCTAATGTCTTGAATTTGAATTGAAAGTATCAGTATGGGCTGGGCACAGTGGCTCACACGTGTAATACTAGCACATTGGGAGGCCAAGGCGGGCAGATCACTTGAGGTCAGGAGTTCAAGACCAGCCTGGCCAGCATGGTGAAACCCTGTCTCTACTACAGATACAAAAATTAGCCCAGTGTGGTGGCACACGCCTGTTATCCCAGCTGCTCAAGGAGCTGAGGCCCAAGAACTGCTTGAACCTGGGAGGCGGAGGTTGCAGTGAGCCAAGGTCGTGCCACTGCACTTTATATCAGTATGAACTTCTGCAGTATTTCATACACACACCCAATACACCTTACATACAGCTCTGTGTGGCGAAAATAACTAGAAACAGTGACCAGCACAGTAGCAGTGAGCATCCCTATTGACAGATTATTGTCCTCACGTACTATTTCCTACTGCAGGGAAAACAGGCTACTTGGAGAAATTACTGACTCAAGATCTAGGTAGGAAGTGGACAAGATGAGCCCTGTATATCTTGTCATGCCAAATAGCAAATAAGCTTTCAAAGACTTTTAGGGTTATGTCTGAAGGATACAGGAGTCAAATTGGAAAGGTTACTAGTGGCATAAGATGGGAAAATTTCCAATTTAGTAGGGATAATAATAGAAAGAAATAGAAACTCATCAGATGTACCTGTATTAATGAATTCATAATGCACCTGTACCAGCCTCAGTACCTTGGAGATGAACTAAAAATATGAACAGTATGTGTAATGAATGATTACTTGGTAGTTTATCATATGCTGTGTTAAAGTATAGGATGCTGCCCATTATCCAGTTATTTATTTTAATTTCTATATTTTTAAATTAGACTTCAAGTTTGTAGAGGCATAGACTATGACTTTTTTTTTTTTCTGTTGTGCTCAGTGGATATATTTTATGATGTCTCTCTGGAGGTTTTCTTCATCTAGACCTGCAGCCTTATGGTTTCAAGGGCTTCTTTCTGGGTGTTGGTTAACAGGTTGCTGCAACACAGCACTACCATTGTCAAGTCATATTTTAGGAACAGTTGCTGTTATATCTGGTATTTAGACCATGAATTATATATAAGTTCCAAAAAGGGTTGTATCAGTCATTATTGCATGGAGTGTACATGAAAATATATTTCCTGATAATCAAATTATTTATCTAGTTATTTATTCCTTTCATCTTCACTTTGTTCCATAATGGATTTAGATAATTAGAAATAAGAATGCATGCAATAAATCAATGGCAGAATATAAAAAGGAATAAAGAGTCGCAAAATCGAAATTATATTTAAACATGAAGACCCTAAACCAAGGAGACATAATGAACAGAAGTCGAGTCATATGCTTGAGGCACACCAGCTTTCTGTTGGATAGAATCTCTTCCTGAGACCGCTTAAGCAGGTTTCGTGAAACTCAGTGGAAAATATAGGCTTTCCTATCTTTGTTTTAAATCTTAAATACTGGATTGAATAGATTCTTAGGATGGAATGTATTTTTAAAGTAATTTCTCTTTACCCTAGTCCAAACAACTAAAACAAAACACCAGCTACTTGTTTATGGTTTTCTTCATAACTCTTTTTATCTCATGTAGTTTGTTTCATAGTCAAGATTTTTGATTACAGCTTTTATTAACCTCATCTCTTTAATGTTGATAATATTTTATATAATGTGGTTAACTTGAGTAAAGTGTACTGATATAGGAAATAGAGCAATCCTATTTTAATAGAATGTGTTGCGGGGGGAAATACCACATAATTCATATCTAGAGAGTTTTTCATCTGTTATCCCGTAAGAATTTCATGAAGGATTGGTATGTGCTTTGCCTATACCAGAGCTTTGTGCTGATTATCTCTTTTGGCTTAGATTTGTGGGTATGGTTTGTCAGTTATCCTCTTGGAATGTGTAAAATCATTACTTTTACAATGAGATAGAAATATTTTGAGGCCTTAGGCTTACTCAGAATTCTCTTCAGTCTCTTACAGGCCTGAGTCACATTTCAAAATTGGAATTTTTCATATTGCTAATGGAGGAACTATTTTTATAGTATTGTGAAACTATTAAAGAATAGGTAATGTTATACGGATGCTCTTTGACTTACAGTGGGCTATGTTCCAGTAAGCCCATCATAAAGTTGAAGAATCATAATTTGAAACATTGTAAGTTAGGGACCATCTATAGTTAAAAACTGTTACACTCTAGAGTATAGGTGAACTCAGGATGTGCACAATTAGGAATTTTAAAATATAAATATAGTTACTATTTTATAGTTCAGTTGGTATTTCAGTAATACAAGGAATTGGGACAACTACAGAGTTACAGGAAACCTTCCTAATAGACCACTCCCAGTTCTGACACCAATTGGAAGTTCAAGGGGTTCCCAAAACCACCCCTTAGTTTTCATAATTTGCAAGACTCACAGAACTCACCGAATGCTGTTATACTTAACAGTTGTATTTGATTACATGGAATACTGATTTTATTATATGGAGATCGATTTAAATCAGCCAAAGGAATAAGTATTAATATATAGGGTAGAGTTCAAAAATACCACATGTGAAGCTTCATCATTCTTTCTTGATGGAATTAGGACAACCCAGCATACACATATGATAGTGCTTACCGAGTATTGCCAACCAGGGAAGCCCACCTAAGCCTTTGGTTTTTGTAGTTTTTTGGGGTGGCCTCAATTACTTACTGCCTGACTGTCTTTATTCTCCAGCCCTTCCCAAATGTTGGGCTGATACCTTTAGTCTCCATTCCTTTCCAGAGGCAAAACATAGTATGACCCAAATGAATTACATGTATCAGTCGTGCTATTCCAAGAGCCTAGAGATCATCTTCCAGTAGCTGAGGATAAAAACCAGACCTCTCTTTGGGCAAGATTAGGTCTTCACTATATAGACAATTCCCTGGCCTTTAGGCAAACTTTCCTATCATAGTTAGGCATCTTCATTTAGTGTAGTGTTCATATGGCAGATACAGCAATAGTATCAGTTTGAATATATCTGGCATTTGGAAGAGCCAGTGCAGGGTAATTGAACAAAATTTCTGGTCTATCCTATAAAGCCATTATATACATTCTCGTATTTTTGTACTAATTTAATTACTTGTTTCCTCCTTTTATCTGTCACTATTTGTACTTGTACAGAACTATTTAGCATAGAAGTTACTTGATAGGTAGCTAAATGTAGTTATTCCTCAGGCTGGCCATTTTATTAGATCCTGAGGAGCCTTTAACTGAATCTACCAGTGAGTATTTCTCAGATCAGATGCTATTGACTGTACTATAGTTTTAGGTTTTTCTTTTAGTTATATATTATTTATATACGAGTGAGTATTTGTTAAAGAGAATAAGTGTAAAGACATGTTAATATATAACAGGATAATGAGAAGTATAAAATAATTCTATAAATTTACTCAAGATGATTGTTTTTTAGCTTAGAAAACCTTATTTTGAAATAAGTTTAGAATCAGGAAATTGCAAAGATAGTACAGAAAGGTCCCATGTACCTTTCACCCAGTTTCCCCCAACTATACTATCTATCCTACTCATTATAGGACTTCTTCCTTCTGTCACAGCGGGCAGTGGTTTAATCTGCATTTTATTGCCCCTTTACTGCCCACTTTTCTCTTCTTTTTCCCATATGCTGAATTGGAATGTTTATTTTCGTAATTATACATAATTTGAATTTCATAGTAGTCTTTCTTTGAATTACATTTTAAATGTGGTTTGTGGGTTGTTTCACTTATTCTCCTTGTTGATTGTATCTGGATGGTTTTTGGAAAGATGCATAGAAAGATTAGGATTTGTATAGCCATCATTATTTTGCAGTACCTGGAATTTATAATCATTAATTTTTTATTCCCATAATTCTTAAATAATAGCTTCACTATCCACTGGAAAAGATTCGTTTGAGAAAAGTTTACTGACAGAATTTTTTGAATAACTGTTTTCTCAAATGTAAGATGAACCCCAAATTAATGTTCCATAAAGAATTCTAATTTCTGACTGATAGGCTGTTTGTGACATAATTTTACCAGTGTGGACTTTGTTTTCTTTATTACTGATGTAATATTTCTTTGACAAAATTAAAAGACAATTTTAAAAAGCAGTTTCATTTTAATATAATGCAGTATGCTGTTTTTACATGAGTATATAAAAAAGGAGTAGGAAAATGAGAAAATAAAAGTTTTGTTTTAGAAGAATCCACTACTCTAACTTATGTAAATTATAAAAAGGAACCAAATGGGAGATATTAACGTGATGTTGCTGGGAAGAGAAATGCCTGTCTTAAATTAGTGGCTGTTAGGGACCAATCCCTATGCAGTATTTTGATTAGTGGTGCCTGGGTTGGGGCCAAGGTACATGCAATTAAAATAACCCTCTATAGTTGAATTCAGTGTCCAGCCAGAGTTGAAACTATGTAGATTAATGTCATATTCACATTTCAATCTTATGGGGGTAATATTTATAATAATCATGCTTTTGGTACTGATGTTCTAGTGAAGTAAAAAAAAAAAAAAAAAAAAAATCGCCCGTAGAATGTTGCCCTTTCAATATAATCATTGTTTTAGAATGCTTTTTTTTTTTTTTTTTTTTGGAGACAGGGTCTGGCTCTGTCACCCAGGCTAGAGTGTAGTGGCATCATCACGGCTCACTACAGCTTTGACCTCCTGGGCTCAGGCGATCCTCTGACCTCAGCCTGTTGGGTAGCCGGGACCACTAGCACAGGCGTGGACCACTATTCTTGGCTAATGTTTGTATTTTTTATAGAGATGAGGTTGCTCAGGCTGGTCACAAACTCCTGCACTCACGTGATCCACTGGCCTTGCCTCCCAAAGTTCTGGGATTATAGGCGTGAGCCATTGTGCCCAGCATAGAATGCTTTTTAAATTTTAAAAACTATTATTTTAAAACTAAAATCATAAAACTTTTAAGCCAAATCTTATTTGCTTTTGTTTAGGGACAAGGAAAATTATTCATTTTAGAAACTTTAATTACTGAACATGTTTTGATTAATATTTGAATTGTGGGAAAACTTGAATAATGTTTTTACAGTAATAATGTAGATATTTTATCTCTTCCAAACATTTATTTCTCAGTTTTCATGAATTATCAAAGTTGAAAATAATGTTTTACCTGAACTTTCCTTTCACTCCTTTTATTGCCAATTTTTGGTATCTGGTTGTCTGGCTGCCACGTTATTTGCAAGATGTCACTGACTCAGAGTGGTTTTGAATGCCAGATGTTATTTTGTGGCTTCTTTCAGAAAATGGAATTTGTTGGGCTACTGTTCCACTTACCAACTGCTGTGTAACACATTATGTTCTCCAGAAGCAGGCACTGAGACAGAATGTGTCATGCAGGGTATTTATTAGGGGTTAACACCTGTAGAAACAAATTGGAGAAAGCAGGTTTGGGTGGAGGGAGAAGTTAGATGACATTGAAGTCAAAGCTTCAGTCAGCCCCACTAGGAGTTCTGAAGCATCTGTTGCCACCTGAGTTGTTGCTAGTTTGGTAGAAATGGCGTGGTTTTCTTATTTCCTTATTAGTCATTCAATGCATATGAAGTTCTCCAAGAAACACAGGCAGTTTTGTAAAGAGGCTTTCTGTAACTCGGAAGGAGCCTGGCGGAGGGGAGCTATCTGTTGACATCTGGGGCAAAGCCCATCATTGAGGGAGAAGATAACACATCACTGTCCACCATACACCCTGAAATGCTATAGTGACTAATATAAAACAAGTTGTTTTTTGTTTTTTGTTTTTTGCTCATGAGTCTGAAATTTGTGCAGGACTAGGCAGCACCTAATTGTATCTTCTCTATGCAGCATGAGTTGCAGTAGCTCACTTGCGGTAGGGGGAATCACTGTCAAGATGGCTTACACACATAACTAGCCAGTTGGTGCTGCCCATCAATTGGGAGTTCAGCCAGAGCTGTGGGCATGGGGTTTTTGTTCTTCCTACATGGGCTGCTTGACTTTCTTAACAACATGATAAGTATGTTCCAAGAGCAGGTGTCTCTAGAGAACAAAGCAGAATTGCATGACATTTTAATGACCTAGCCTTGGACATCATAGCCAGACTAAGTTCTATCATACTGTATTGATTGAGATAGTCACAAGAGTCCATTCAGGTTCAAGCTGAAGGGACAATCTTCTTGATGGGTGAATGGCAAGGTTCTAGATGAAAATGTGGAGTGAGATATATTATTTAGGCCATGTTTGAAAAATATAGTTTTCTATATTCATAAAACTTAAAAGTTCAGGGTGCCTTAGAAATAGGGTTGGCTGCCTCTTTTAGAAAATTCAAATTAATAGTGGTCCAAATCAATGAGGCGGGGTAGTGACTGAATGAGGTCTTTCTGGACTAAGACCCTCACAGAAGCAACTAAAAATCTGAGCATAGCACAAAGACCATTATCCTAAAGACACTAAGGGGTGAACAGAAGCGGGGAGAACCTGATTGGGAATACATCCTCAAAGAAGATAAGGTATATGAAGTGACATCTCATGTTTTGCAGCTCTCAGCCTGGGGCTGGGTGAAAATGGCATGGTGTGCATTGTGGCATGGGCATAAGTAGAATAACTCTGGTCTCTATGGCCTGTGAAAGCTGAATTTGGGGAAACTGTGTTTGTTAGAGAGGGTATCCAAAATCTGTCTACTGACAACTCTCATGACCCCTGAGTGATAGCTTCACTCAGAGCTGCTCAGCTAAAGACAAAAGATAAGAAACTTCTTCCCAAGAAACAGTTTGCAGTTTAAATGTATTTGATCAGCTGATTAAAAAAAAGAAAAAAATGCTAACTGGAGAAAAAGAATCCAGAGTTTCAGAAATTTTACATTTATTATGTACAGGGAACATTCAGAATCACCCAATATGTAAAGAAAAAGGAATATGTAACTCCTTTTCAAGAGAAAAGAGTATCCCTGAAATGACCGAGATGTAGAAATTATTGATAGCAGACTAGGATTTTTAAGTGGCTATTACAACTATTCTCAATAAAGGAAAATAAAATGCGTTCACAGTATATGAAAAGATAGGAAATCTCAGCAGAGAACTAGAAACAAATCAAAAAATCAAATGGAAATTCTACAAATGAAAAATACGAAATCTGAAATGAAAATTTTCACTGGAAAAACTTAACAGCCTAGTGGAGATGACAAAGTAAAGACTTGAAGTTAAATAAGCCAGAAGTTATTGAAGGTAAAGAACAGTGAGGAAAAGAGTAAAATAATAGTAGTCCAAGGACCTGTTAGAAAATATCACAAGGTTTTATGTACATGTACTTTGAGATTAAGAAGGAGAGGAAAGAGAATGGGCCAGAAAAAGTACCTGAAGACCTAATGGCCTCAAATTTGATGAAAGATATAATCTTATGTATTTGAGATGCTCAAGTAATATCAGTGAAGATAAATATGAAAAAGGCCATGTCAAGGTTCATTATAGTGAAACTATTGAAATCCAAAGACAGCAAATTTTGGAAGGAGCAAGGAAAAAATAACAAATTACATTTGGGGGAACTACAATTCCATTAAGAAATGAATTCTCATTAGAAAATAAGGAAGCTAAAAGAGAGGCTTAACCAAGAATTCTATATATCCAGTGAAAATATCCTTCAAAAATAAATGTGAAATGACATTTGAAGGTAAAAGAAGAACAAAAGAGGCCAGGCGTGATGGCTTATGCTTATAATCTCAGCACTTTGGGACGCCGAGGTGGGCTGAGCACTTGAGGTCAGGAGTTTGAGACCAGCCTGACTAACATGATGAAACCCCGCCTCTACTAAAATACAAAATTTGCCAGGCTTAGTGGCAGGCACCTGTATTCGCAGCTACTTAGGAGGCTGAGGCAGGAGCATTGCTTGAACCCAGGAGGTGGGGGTTGCAGTGAGCCAAGATCATGCCACTGCACTTGAGCCTGGGTGACAGAGTGAGACTCCATCTCAAAAAAAAAAAAAAAAAAGGAAAAAAAAAAATTATGCCAGAAGACCTGTACAGTAAGACATGCTAAAGGAAGTTATTTAGGCTGCAGGGAAATGATACTACATGAAAGCTTGAATCTGCAGAAAGGAATCCAAGGCAATTAAAATTGTAAATGTCTAGATACATACTGGACTATAAATTTTTATTCTTATTTCTTCACAAACCATATGACTGCTTAAAGCAAAAATTATAACATTGTTTTGAACTCATCAGAGATTTGAGGTCATAGGGCAACTAACTAACCTGAAATCTAAGAAATGACAGGTATCTCCAAGGCAAGGATCATTGAGGTACAAAGGAGAGCAGAGAGCTGCATATTAAGAAAAGGTGGCATTAGGGGAATGGAAATTATGCTTTTGGGAAAAGAGGAACCAGGAAAGGAAACTGAGAAGCATTAGTTTTAGTTGGGAGAAAAAAATAGATAAGAAAGTGACATAGTTGGGAGAATAACCAGCAGTGTCAGATGTTATGGAGAAGTCATTACAGGATTCGAACTAAAAAGATGCTACTGGAATTGGCAGTGAAAAGGTCATTTGTTATCTTAAAGAGTATTTTCTGCATAATGAATAGGAGAAAGGAAAGCCAAAAAAAACTTTTGGATAACTTCTTTTCAGCACTCAAATTCCTTTTAAGAATTGATCATACATT
The DNA here is from genome assembly GCF_049350105.2 of Macaca mulatta. Classification (NCBI taxonomy): domain Eukaryota; kingdom Metazoa; phylum Chordata; class Mammalia; order Primates; family Cercopithecidae; genus Macaca; species Macaca mulatta. Next base: position 84,932,827 of record NC_133406.1, on the reverse strand, counting down.
TCAGTGGTAATGTAAGGACAAGGACTTGCATTTTCTTGGAGCAGGTATAATCATGATAGATAACTTTATGCTTATGACCTTCATTATTTAAAAAGATTTTACCAAATATGGAATGCAAAACATTTTCTAGGAGGCCTCTAGTTTTTATTCTTATGTAATATTGTAAGATGCCAAAACCTTAGCTCAGTGATCAAATTATTTGTACAGAGAATAGGTGTACGTTTACTACCTACTTTTCTTTGATCTTCTTCAAAATGTTAGAACCTTTTGGGTTTGTGGGTACTGTCAGTTAAGCGTAACCTTCTTTCCATTCAGGTGACACTTGAGAACTTTTTCTGTTCCTGCTCTCTTGAGCCCCCCGCCCCCCAAGTTTGAATGAAGTATCTATGCTTGTTATACTACCTATTGAGAGCATCCTTATGAAGTAATTAAGAGCATTCTTTACTCAGTTGATAGGTGTTGGTCAGCAGAGGCATTGAGACACCCCCACTCCTGCCCCTAGTGAGCACTAATGGGAATTGGAATGTGTGACTTCTCTTTGTTTACACTTTAGAGTACAAAAAGAACCAGGGTGGTCCTTGTGTAAGTTTGGCCTAGTTCACATCATACTTTGTATCCCTTCTCCCCAAACATTTTTCTTATGACTACTATAAATTTAGATTTAAATGAAGATAATAGGTAAGTCTGAAGGAAAAAGAAAACCACAGAAGGCCAAGCTGTAGTCTTGGTCAAATGTTTTCTTTTGCTCGAGATGATAAAGTATGTGAATTTATGTAAGTTTTATGCCTTATGTTTGCCTGGTAATTTAGTGAAATATTCTGCCTAGCTAGATGGAAAAGCCATTTTCTCTTCTACCCTATGAATCCTTTAAATTCTGCCTCATACCAGCATTACATGTTCTATTGCCTCATCCCCAAAACAAAAATAAAACTTAAATATTTTCAAACACAACAGATGACTAGGGAGAATAAATAGCCCACCCTCCTGAGGTCTCATTATTTCGAAGGTTAGGAGAGTTTCCTTCTGCCCAAGTAGTGACCATTTTAAGAACAGAGAGACTTCTTTTTCAGCCATGGAATAAAATGAGTAAGGATGTGGAGTGAGTCAGTAGGCTACATACTTTATTAAATGTATAATTGTACTCATTGTTGAATAAACAGAGACCAGTTAATATTGTCATTTTAACATCATGGTGCTTATCTGTGATATTGATAACCGTTAACTGTTTGGACTAAAATATATTGCTGACTGCAGATGATCTTAGTGGTTTAATGAAAACATTTTCATATTCTTTGATTAAATGATTCAGACATTTACACATGTATTTTTGGTTTTTAATTAATTTTAATCAAACAATACTTAATACAGTAAAGAAAAAACTAATATTAAAAAGGTTATATTGAAAAATAGTCTCTCCAGCATACCTCTTATGCCTGTTCCCTAGTGGCAGCTATATTCAATTCTTTTTTTAAAAGTTATTTAGCCCCTTATCTCTAATGTCCTGATGTGTTGATGTTTCTAGATTTGTGAATTTTGGACAGTTTGTAAAGACTTCTGTTGACTGCCTTCTATGCTAGTGGAGGATTTAGCTGTCTATATTCCTCTTTCTACTTTTCCTTCCTGCATTCTCTCACTATAATTTTATCACTGTTTTTGCTCTTCTTGGTAGATAATGGTTGCATTTTTGAGACTTTGTAAATATTGTTTATTGCTGAGCCAAGAAATGTACTATAATTTTTTCCTTTCTTATTTCACTATTTTTCCTGTAATTAATAATAGGCTCAAATTTGTTTTCAGTTGTTTGTCAATACTCTTAAAATTTCCTTTTATATGTACCAAATGCCTAATAGTACATTTTGAAGTATTCCAGTACATCAAATCATGTATCAAGTCAATTTAGTTTCTTTCTCCCAACCTTGTAGGCAATTATAATTCAGCTTCCTTGGCTCCACATTATTTATCATACGTATGTTCTCCATCTTTGAAAATTGTGTTGACACCCATCATCTTCTATTGTCTTTTCTTATATTCACTTGTGGGTTTCTACCTTTTAATTCTTGTATTGTCATTTTACTGTGGTTCTGGAGGGAGCAGAGATAAACATGTTTATTCCCAATAATATTTTTGGGGTGATGAGGGAATAAGAAGGATTTCTGTTTTCTACTTTCATGTACTCCTGTAGTGCATAGTGTTGCAGTTAATTCAGTGCTGTTGCGTGCTGTAAATGTTTAATTAATGCTTATTGAATGTTTTACTTTGTCAGTTGTTACATTCTTGTCCCAGCCCTCACTCTACCCCCAACAATTAAATTAAATTAGGAAATTTAATTTCCTAAAACCTGTCTTTCTCTCAGCTGCTAATATATAGCATAAAATTATTTATACAAGAAGACTATGTATTGATTTGGAAGAAAATGTGAAGTGATAAGAGTAATGTTGGGCCCTTTGCATTTTAGTGATTTATTGAGAGTTTACTGAAAGTTTTGAAACTAGGATCTGGTTTCCAGAGTCTGAATTTTAAAAAATTTAGTTAGGGGTGTGTGTGTGTGCACGTGTGCGTGAACACGCGCACTTGAAAAGAGATGGGGGTCTTGCTCTGTCACGTAGGCTGAAGTGCAGTGGCATGATCATGGCTCACAACAGCTTCGAACTCATGGGCTCAAGTGATCCTTCCACCTCAGCCTCCTGAGTAGCCTCCTGAATAGCTGGTACCACAGGCATGCACCACCACGCCTGTTTAAATTTTTTTTTTTTTTTTTAATAGAGACAGAGTCTCACTATGTTGCCTATAGATTAGATGTGTAAGTTCTCTGTGGAAAATAATTCGTAACTGAAGAATATAAAAGAAGACTTATAGGTTTAGTGTACACAGAGATAGGAAGTGTCATATTGCAAAGATGTCAGTTCTCTTCAGATTAATCTATAAAATCATGATTCCCATAAAAATTTCAATATGTGTTATAGAACATATTAAGCTAATTCCAGCATTGATCTAGAAGAGTAATGGCAATTAAAAAATATGCTTTACTGATATGAAGCTCATTATTTTATAATTAAGACACTGTGGTATTGGTGCAGGTAGAGGCATATTGATAGGGTGGCCATTCATCTTGGCTTGTGTGGAAGAGTTCCAATTTATGCCTGTTATCCTGGCAATTATTAATAGGCCCCCTTTCACTCTAAAGATTGTCAACTGAAAAAAAATATAGAGAGTAATAAGTAGTATTTTTGCTCTTCTTGAGAGTCCTGAAACAAACCCACTAAATTTATGACCTATGTGGTATTAGATAATAGTGGTGAAAAGGTATCATTCAGTAAATAGTGCTGGGGTAGAAAGAAATGTAACTGCCCTTTATCTCACACTACACACAAAAATTAATCCCGGGTAGATTTAAAAACTTGAAAAGTAAAACTTTAAAACTTACACAAGAGAAAATTAGGACACTATCCTTATGATATCTGGGAAGATAGAAATCATAGTATAAATTATAAGACTACATTAGTATATATATATATATATATATTTTTTTTTTTTACAAATAAGAAGGACATTAAAAGCAATGGAAAAACAAGCCCACATGCAGGGGAAAGAGATTTGTAACACATAATAAAGAACTAAGTTTGAGTAAATAGAATCCCTGAAGATTAAACAAAAAACAGTGTGCACACAGTTTTTAAAACGGCAAGGGATATTAACAGGCATTTTATAGAAGAAGAATCTAAGATGACCAATGATACCAATGATAATATGAAAAAGGTTCTCAACTGTACTCGTAATCATGCTAGCAAAGTTGAAGATGTCTGTATCTTTCATCTCAGAAATTTCACTTCTACATCTGTAGTCTGGAGAAGCATTCACATATGAGTACTAGAAGACAATTATTAAAATATTCATCTCAGCATTCCGTGTTTTAACAAAATAAAAATGGGAAGCAATCAAAATTCCATTATCAGGAGAATTGATAAATTTTGACATGTATGTAATTAAAATTAAAATTAATGAATCAAAACAATATGTACCAAAATAGATAAGTTTTAGAAACATATATATATATTTTTTTCTTTTGGAGACAGTTTCTCATTCCATCACCCAGGCTGGAGTGTAGTGACACAATCATGGTTCACTGCAGCCTTGACTTCCCAGGCTCAGGTATCTTCCCACTTCAACCTCCCAAATAGCTAGGACCTCAAGCATGTGCCATCCTGCCTGGCTAACTTTTCATTTTTATTTTTTGTAGAGAAGGGGTCTCACTGTGTTGCACAGGCTGTTCTTAAACTCCTGGACTCAAGTACTCCTCCCTCCTTGGCCTCCTTTGGTCTCCCAAAGTGCTGGGATTATAGGCATGAACTATCACACCCGGCTGATGAAGCATAGTATTTGAATCAAACCAAGCTGCAAAAGGCAATACACAGTTTGGTGTCATTTATGAAGTTTAAAGACATTTAAAGTGTACATAGTTTTGTGATGTTGTATATAGGCATAATAGTATAAAATATGCATGGATACAGTAAACACCAAATTTAGGATAGTGGCTGTGTCTGGGTAGTGGAGGGAAAGGATGAGATCAGGAATGGTAATAGAATACTTATGTTTTTCAGTACTATCTGTGATGTCTTGTTAACTTTTAGTATTTTCTATTTTATTTATATAGTATTATGAATAGAGTATATTCACATTAATATGCTTTATGTATATGTATATATTTTATACTTACTGCCTATAAAATAAGCAAAGATATTATTGATGCATATAAATCCATCTTTGCAATTCCTTTAATCTCCTTTACAATCTAAGAAATACTATACCAGTAGAAGTAATTTGTAGTGACTGTATAGCTTAATTTTTAAGATAAATAATAAAATATTTTTTCCTCATCCAAAAATGGTCTTAGTAATTGCTAAGCTTCCTTCCAGAACTAAACTGTACTCCTTTGATGTTTCCCCTACATCAGATCTTTTTTGACAGGTTAGGATAAAGTCAAATGTTGAGGATTATAAAGCTAATTCCCTATACAGATTGTTGTTTTCAATCTGCCTGTCTGTTTAGCAATCATCTATCATCTACAATAGGTGTTTGAAAACTTTTTCCATAAACTGCCAGAGAGTAAATATATTAGACTTTGTAGACCATGTGGTCTGTGTCACAACTACTCACTTTGCCATTGTAGTGTGAAAGCAGATATAGGCAATACCTAAATGAATGGGCACAGCTGTGTTTCAATAAAACTTTATTTACAAAAACAGGCAGCAAGCTAGATTTGGCTGTGGGCCATAATTTACTGACTTGTGATATACAACACACTCAGAGAAATTGCTTCAGTAATCAAAGTAATATTGTTATAATATTTTACCCATATTATGGGTGGTAAAACTGAGGCATAGAGATCTTAAATGGCATTATTCAGGTTAAATTGAAGTAGCCCTCCCATATTCCTGTAATTTACATGGCAATATAATTTTTAAAAAATATGTATAGGTTCTCCAAAGATTCTTTTTCTTCCTCTAAAAGTGGAGTGAGTTGGGTGGGTATAATCTCTTAGTTATTCACAATTACAACCTTTAGTATGATTAGAAGCTTAATATTGTTAAGTCCCTGAGAATCTTCTTTACAGAACCATTTTATATATGATAATTTTTTAAAGGTTTGCATTCACATGCAAAAACAAATACAAAAGCTGGTATATGATATAGTTTAGATTTGAATATCTTACACACCATTGACTTAACGTCCAAAGACAGTGAAAGCTTTAAATAATATAGACAATCTATTAGGCAGTTGTTTTAGTTCTTCTGTAAAATCAACTTTATGAAGCAATTTCTTTGTGTTGTCATGACCTGCAGTAATTGAGACTTTATCTATCTGCAGTTATCTTAGGGTCTAGAAAGTATATTTTTCCCTGTCCAGTTTCATGGGCTAGAGGATAGTATTTTTTATGGTTATCAGGTAATGATGACTCTTCTGTATGCAGAAAGTAGGTCTACCATAGTGACATAGGTTTCTGTGTAAATCAAAAGGAAAGATAGTAAGATTAATTTAACCAGAATGAAAATAACCACACTACCTTTTATCTCTAGAAGAATACTGAAATTATATGTGTTTGAGAAAGTTTTAATATGAATCAGAACCAGGATTTGACTTAATAAAGTAATTAAATAGATGTTCTTAGAATATTACTTTTAAAATAAGTTGAGATTTTTTTTCGACAAAAAGAATACCTTACCAAGCAACGAATTGTTTATTTTTCCACTAAAAATTGAATGTATTTATTTTTTCAGAGACATTAAACCTGACAATATACTGATGGATATGAATGGACATATTCGGTTAGCAGATTTTGGTTCTTGTCTGAAGCTGATGGAAGATGGAACGGTAAATAAAGATAAATACTAAATTATTTTATTCACAGACGTTTCCCTTGCCATTTGTCTTTTATATCTGTTTTAGAAACCATCTATTTATACTGTCTACCCGTCCATCCATCCATTTGTCTATCTATGCTCCACCTCCTTCCACAAAGGGATTTGGGCATACTTATAATGGGGTTTGTCTAAAAAGTCACAAGTCACTTCAGCTGCTTATATCAAAGATCTTAAGACTGATAAAATATACCCTTTATGAGACCCTTGTTTGCTCCTTCTTTAGCTGGTGACTTCTGTTGTATTTCAGATATTTCGAAGTTCACCGGGGGTAAAAGAACTAAGTCTCACATAGAAAAAGAAAATGCAACTTTGTCCTCACTTTTACTTTTTTTTGTTCTTTCTTTCCTCATTGCCTCGTTATTCTCAGGGACAGTGTTCAACAAATGAATCCTTTTTTCAGAGAGTTTACAAGTTGATTTAGTTTCATGTTCCCATTTGCTTAACTTTTGCTAAGCTTAAATCCCTTGTTTTTTTGTTGTTGTTGTTTGTTTACTTAATAGCTGGGCATGGTGGTGGGCGCCTGTAGTCCCAGCTACTCAGGAGTCTGAGGTGGGAGGATCTCCTGAGTGCAGGAGGCAGAGGTTGCAGTGAGCCAAGATTGCACCAATGCACTCCAGCCTGGGCAACAGTGAAGTCCTGTCCCCCCCACTCCCTCACCCCCACAACCAACCCCCCTCAAAAAAAAAGCTGGGCATGGTGGCTCATGCTTGTAATCCGTTGGGAGGCTAAGGCAAGAGGATCACTTGAGCCCAGGAGTTCAAGACCAGCTTAAGCAACATAGTGAGACTCTGTCTCTATTTTAAAGAAAAAAAAATAAGTTTATATGCCAAGTTTTATTCTGTTATTTTTTTTAACTTCATTTTTTTTCTGGCCGTATAGGAGAGATCCAAAAATATATCAGTTTAATTGACAGAAACTTTTTGGAGAACAGTTTAGTATAATACATTCCAAAAGCCATGAAAATGTCACATTAGACCAGTAATTTTAACTTTGGAAAAATTTTATTCTTTTTGTTTTTTTAGACGAAGTCTCACTCTGTTGCCTAGGCTGGAGTGCAGTGGTGTGATCTTGGCTCACTGCAACTTCCGCCTCCTGAGTTCAAGTGATTCTTCTGCCTCAGCCTCCCAAGTAGCTGGGATTGCAGGCAAGCGCACCATGCCTGGCTAATTTTTGTATTTTTTGTAGAGATGGGGTTTCACCATGTTGGCCAGCCTGGTCTCAAACTCCTGACCTCAGGTGATCCACCCACCTCGGCCTCCCAAAGTGCTGGGATTACAGGCATAAGCCACCGTGCCCGACCGACTTTGGAAAATTTGTCCTACAGTGATAACTTTGTTAAAAAGAATTATGTGACTTCTGCCTCTGGCCATGATGGAAGGAATAAATTGGTACCAAATTAGCACCCCCACTATAAGGAACTATAAAATTGGATACAGTAGTTGAAACAACTGTTTTCCAGCAGTGAACAACAGGCAGCATATGCTATTATCCCTGACATAAATGAACTCATGAGGTATTCCTCACGATTGTGCAAAGACTGGGACAGTTCCTGACTCTGATGCAGAAAGCTAGAGTGAAAGCAGAGCTGGACTACCTGCAACAGCTGGAATATTCAGGGCTTAGCATTGGAGAGGAAGGAGTTGTACAGAGAGAGGGCATAAAGTACCTCATGAAGGTTGGGCTGTGCATTGTACTACAAGACCATATGAGGCTTGACAATAGCAGATGATAGCATTTGAAAACAGACCAGAATACTAATCATCAAGCAGATCTCCCAGGTGAGAAACAGTGCTAGGGGAAATTGAATTTTCAGCCCTGGAGAGCCAGCTAACAACCTTTGTATCACCTAAGACCTACTCTAACCCTGACTAACAACCTAAGTCCAAGCCCTGATAAGATCCACAGAGTTTGGAAGTCTTCCTTCCAAGTAGAGGGTCTTATGACAAATCTTAGATTTTCGTATGAACCTACAATCACAGAGTATATGTAAGCCAACTCATGGTCAAGGAGATCAGTCAGTAATTTTTTTATGTGCTGACATAATTATTTTTCTTCATAAGAAGGTAAACTCAATACTCTCTATAACATCTTATTCACAATGATCAGGATTCAAAAGAAAAAAAATCACTGAACCAAACAAAAATGGGGATGTGGATAGTGATGCAGAGTCAGATAAAAGCAGTCAGTAGAGGCCTGGCTGGCACACATGTTGGACTTAGCAGACGGAGACTTAAAGAAGTGATCATAGGTCAGGCGCAGTGGCTCACACCTGTAATCCCAGCACTTTGGGAGGCCAAGGTGGGTGGATCACCTGAGGTCAGGAGTTTGAGACCGCCTGTCCAACACAGTGAAAGCTTGTCTATACTAAAAATACAGAATTAGCTGGCCATGTCAGATGTGGTTAAAGTGCTGAAAACTAAAGATAAAGACATTTAAAAGCAGCCAGAAGGAAAGACGTATTACATACAGAGGAGAAATGGTAAGGACTGCTGACGTCTCATGAGAAATCATGGAGTGATATCTTTAAAGTGCTGAAGGAAAAAATGTGTAAACAGGTTTCTGTATTAAGAAAAATATCCCTCAAAAATGAGGGTGAATTAAAGACATTTTCAGATAAATGGAAGATGAGAAAATCTCTAGCAGGCCTGGATGCTAAAGAATGTCCTCCATGTCAAAGGAAATGATACTGTTTGGACATTTGGATTTATAGCATAAAAAATATCTTATGCAGTAAATAAGTGGGTAAAGAAAATGTCTGTACTGTCTCTCTTATTTAATTTACGTAAAAGGTACCTGACTGTTAAAAGCAAAAATAATGTAATGTGTAATTATTTGTAATTTGGGGTTTGTGACATGTAGAAGTAAAGGATATGACAATAGTCACATAAACAATGGAAGATGTGTATATGGAATTATACTGCTCTAGGATAATTGTATGTAGGGAGTATAAAGTGAGAAGTGGGTAGTGCCAGGTATGACATTGGAAGAGGGAAATAGCATGGTAGTGTTGCTGAGTTGAGAAAACAGAGATTAAAATCAGGGAGGCTTTGGCATCTGGAAGTTGGGGCCACCATTTCAGAGAGGATAGAGCTGCAGGGAAAAATAACTCCACGGAGAGAGCTAGTCCTGCATGTTACAAGCCCAATGGACTCAAAGCTGGAGATAGAGTCCCTGTAGTCTGATGTTTGCCATTCTAAATTCCTTTTGAATGCATTTGAAATGCAAATTCCAGAATGCATGAGTAGTATTTCTGTCTCTATGAGTTTCCTCCAATTATATTTGTTCCTGAAAGTCTGGTGTGTCTTCCCAGTCATTCATTCTGATTTTGCTGGACGATAGGATATTTTATGTTTTGTTTCTAGCACACTTATTGATGAACTCAAAATGGTTTTCTTGGATGTAATATCACGTTGGACTTCCATTTTCAAAACCATAGGCTTGCACTTATAATACCAGCACTTTGGGAGGCCAAGGCGGGAGGATTGCTTAAGCCCAGGAGTTTGAGACCAGCCTGAGCAACATGGCAAGACCTCATCTCTACAAAAAAATAGTTAGGCGTAGTGGCATGCACCTGTAGTCCAGTTACTCAGGAGGATGAGATGGGAGGATCGCTTGAGCTTAGAACCTGGTCAAGGCTGCAGTGACTGTGATGGTGCCATTGCACTTCAGCCTGGGTGACAGCAAGATCTTGACTCCAAAATAAATAAATAAAAAATAAAAAGAAGTAAAAATTTTAAAAACACTATAATGAAGAAACCTTGTTTTATTTTATATTTTTACATTAATTTTTAGATTTTATTGTCTTATTTTTTGAGGCAGGGTCTTGCTCTGTCACCCAGGCAAGTGCAGGGTGCTGCTGCTGTCTCTTAATTATTTATTTTTAGATACTATCTCTTCATTTCCTACCATGGTAGATGAGGATTCAGGTCTCTTGCTCTGCTCTTGCCCAACCAGTACACTTCCTCTCTGTCCTCCCAATGTAATTATCACACAATCCCTCATTAAATCCTGTTCAGTATTTTATTATGATGATACAAATACTCCTTGCCGTGTCATACAATTTGTTTTAATTGCATTTCTTTTCTTCAAAACCTTTTTATTCTTCCTGGTGTAAGTGACCACTTTGCTCTGCTTAATTTTCTGTGTAATTTTCACCAATTTATCCTCAAACTCTCCACCACATTGAATTACTTAGTAAAAGGAATTTAGCAGCTCCTTTTTTTCCCATGGAGATATTCATACTGGGGTCTTGCATTCTCCTAATCTGGACTATTTGTTCTAGAGACCTACCGCAGAGGTACTATCCTAGGACTACCTTTCATCATCTTCATGGAATTTACGTTGTTCTCTAGTATCGGACTGTGTTTCCTGGATCCCATTTGGTGATAGCTGCCTGAGGAAGGTTCCATTGGAAGTAAATATTTCATAATCTTCCATGTCTGAAAAATGCCTTCATATTTTATTGATAATTTGTCTGGACATAGTATTCTAGATTTGAAACTATTTTTCTCTTAGAATTTAGAAGGCATTATGTTGTCTTTTAACTTACAGTGTTGCTGTTAAGACATCTGATGCCATTCTGAGTCTCAGTCCTTTTATTACAGCCGTTCTCTCTATCTTTGGAAGCTTTTAGAATGTTTTATTTATTCCCAGTGTCCTGAAATGTTATGATTGTTGACTTTGTGTGGGTCATTATTTATTATCTGGACAGCTGCCTCAAATCTATGAGGCTTTCCCAAATTTGTGACTTTTAAATTAAGTTTCAACTTGCTTTTTCTCTTATGTCTCGGTCAAAACCGTACCAGCTGAATCACTTTACCTTAAGAAGTCAATTTCTGGTGGTGAAGTGTTTGCTATAATTCTTTTTCTTGCTCTAAAATTATCTTGGCTATTCTTGGCCCTTTATTTTTCTCTGTGATTGTTAGGATTATCATATTGGTTTATATCCATACATGTACACACATGTGAACAATCCTTCATAAACACTGGCTTATGTATTTAAGACCTGTCATTGAAATTAGAGCTTAATTTTGGGGACATTTATGTCTACAACATGGACTCTTCTTATCTATGAATGTTGTGTTTCTTTTTATTGTTTCAGGTTTTCTTTTATGTCTGTTAATACAGTTTCATAATGTTCACTATTAATCCATTACCCAGATGAGTTAGATTTGCTCCTAAGTGACTTGTGGATTTTTTTATGTTACCTGTATTATAAATGATACTTGTTTAATTTGCAGTTTAATAGCTTGTTGCTCTTCTTTAGGATTAGAATTGATGTTGTATATTCATCTTGAATATAGCAATCTTGCTAAATTTTATCAGTTTAAAATAGTTTATAGATTCTTCTAGATTTTTCATACAATAAATCATGTAATCCATAAATTATGACAAACTTTGGGTTTGTTTCTCAACAATCTTTATATGTGCTTTTTTTTTTTTCCTCCTACCATGGAGTCTAATGACCTTCAGTACAATGTTAAATAGGTGCAGTGATGTTGTTTCTGTAGCTTCAAATTAGTTTAATGTTTGCAGTTAGCTTTTGGTATATATCCCTTATCAAATTAAGAAATTTCTTCTCATTTCTGATTACTGGAGTTTTTCTGTTATGATTCTGGTTGAAATTAAATTACTTTTCTGCATCCATCAAGATAAGGTTAGGTTGTTTTTCCTTTAATCTGTTAATCTGATAAATGACAGCTTCTCCATTGTTAAATCATTCATCCTTTGAGTATGTAACTTTATCAAGATGTTATATTGCAGTATTTTAACAGATTGCTAGTTGACTCTGCTACCATTTTGTATAGTATTGTTACCTGGCATTCTTACATGACATTAGTCATATCTCAGACTGGAGTATAATTTTTTTTTCTTAAATTGTTCTTGTCTGATTTTTAGATTTAAGTCATTTTAGCCTTATAAAATAAACAGAGGACCCATATTTTCCCCTTACCCATTTTGGCTCTAGAACAGTTTATAATACAGTTATCTGTTAACTTATATCATTGGTAGAATTTACTTTTAAATCACCTTAGCCTGGGTGAAGTTTTGTTTTCTTCAATTTAATTTTGTTTTGCAGATAGATTTTGTACTATTGATTCAAATTTTTAGTGATTATAGGTCTGTTGGATTTTCTGTTTCTTCCTGAGTTTTAATATGTTATAGTCTTTTCGATGAAAATTGTCCATTTTCTCTGAGTTTTCAATTTTACTGCCATAAAGTAATTCAGACCGCCTTCTTCCTAGTTTTAACGTATCCGTTACAGTGTAGTTTTGCCCCCCTTTTCCTAGTATTGTTTATTTCTGCTTCTCTTTTCCTGCGTAAGTTTTGATACAGAGCATTCTACTGTTCAATTCTAAATATTTTCCAACTTAAGTTAGAATTCTTCTGTGGACCACTATTTAGTGATATGCCTTTTAATATCCATAGTATTAGATTTGTGTGTTTGGTTAGTTCTTCCTGGTTTCAGTTTACTGTAGATTGGGTCTATTTGGTATTAGGTTTTTTTGACATTTTTTGAAATTTGTTTTGTGATTTTGTAACAGGCCAGTTTTTATATGTTCTCTGTTTATTTGAAAAGAATACTGTTTTTTTCTAACTTTTGGGTACAGATATATATGCACATAAGATTTAAATAGTTAATTTTGTCATTCAGCTTTTTTGTGTTCTTAACGATTTTATTTCTCTGCTCTGTTATTCATTGTTTAAAAATCCTTATGATGGTAAATTTATTAACTTTTCTTTGTAATCATCAGTGTTTTGCACAGCTCTTTTGTAGCTGTGCCTGTTAGGTATATATTATTCAGAATTTGCATTTCTTCCAGGGTATTTTCTTTTATATTAATGAGTTTTTTAAAAAAAATCTTACAATGATTTTGACATTAGAATATATTTAACTGATATTACTGTAGCTATCTTAAGTTTCTTTTCTTTATCATATGCCTCATATATCCCTTTCCATCCGTTTACTTTCAACTTTCCTGTGTCCTGATGTTTTAAGTGCATCGCTTTTAAACAGATGATTGCTGATGTTTTTCCCATTTGTTCCTTTTAGTTTTGTGTGTTGTGCAGTGTAACAGTTTTGTTTAATAGGTGAATTTAATCCATTTATAAATTTTGTGATTATTAATACACTTATTTCTAGTATCTTATATGCTATTTATTATTGGTTTTGCTTGTTTCTTTGCATGTAGGCTTGAGTTTGTTTTCTTCTTTCTTGCCTTCTGTTGACTTGGTCCAGTTTAGCTTTTAAATTTCTCTCTCTTTGTTTGGAAGTTACATATTCTAAGTATTTTAGTGTTTATCATCACATTTTTAAACATTTATAGTTTACCTACTGTCTATAGAGTTAATCAGTTTTTCTGCCACATTCCCAGTCAAAACAAGAAACTTAGATTACTCTACACTGTAATTAACTCAACGTAACACTCACAACAAAAATTAACTCAAAATGGGTCAAAGACCTAAATGCAAAAACTAAAACTATGAAACTCTTAGAAAAAAAACAGAAGTGATAACTTTATGACATTGGATTTGGCAGTGATTTCTTGGGGATGACACAGCATTACAGGCAACGAAAGAAAAAAATAGATAAATTGAGCAATATCTCTATTAACACTTCTAAGCATCAAAGGGCACAGAGTGAAAAGGCAACATATGGAATGAGAGAAAATATTTGCAAATCATACGTCTAATAACAGGTTAGTCTCTAAAATATGTAAAGAACTCCTACAAGTTAGCAACAAAGAACAAAGGATCCTGTTAAAAAATGGACAAGGAATTTTATTTTATTTTATTTATTTTATTTTATTTTATTGTTGAGATAAAGTCTTGCTCTGTTGCCTAGGCTGGTGTCAGTGGTGTGATCTCGGTCCACTTCTCCTGCCTCAGCCACCCGAGTAGCTGGGATTACAGACATGCATTACCATACCCAGCTAATTTATTTATTTATTTTTTTGTAGAGACTGGGTTTTGCCCTGTTGGCCAGGTTAGTCTCAAACTCCTGACCTCAAGTGATTCTCCCACCTCAGCCTCCCAAAGTGCTGGGACAAGGAACTTAAATAGACATTTCTCCAAAGAAGATATTTAAGTGGACGATTAGCACATATAATTAGAGAACACTAATAATTAGAGAAACACAAATCAGAACCACAGGGATACACCATCTCACACTCAGCAGGATTGCTACTATCAAAAAAACAGAAAATAACAAGTGTTGTCAAGGGTGTGAATAAATTAGAATCCTTGGGCACTGTTGGTGGGAATGTAAAATATGGAAAACGGTATGGGTAGCTCTTCAAAAAATTGAAAATGAATTACCATGTGATCCAGAGTTCCTCCTCTGGGTATATACCCAAAAGAAGTGAAAGCAGGGAGTTGAACATACATTTGTACACTCATTTTCAGAGCAGCATTGTTCACAATAGCCAAAGGGTGGAAGCAACCCATGTACATTGACAGATGAATGGATAAACAAAATGTGCTGTATACATACAATGGAATATCAATCAATTTTAAAAAGGAAGGAAATTCTGACATGTGCGACAACATGGATGAAACCTTAGGACATTATGCTAATGAAATAAGCCAGTTACAAAAGTACAAATATTTTATGATTCTACTTATGTGAGATAACTATAGTAATCAAGTTCAAAGAAACAAAGTACAATGGTGGCTGCCAGGGTCTAGGGGAAGGGGGAATGGGGGAATTACTGATGGACACAGAGTTAAAATTTTCCAAGATGAAAAAATTTTAGAGATGGATGGTGGGGACTAGTGGCACAACAGTGTGAAGGTACTTATGCCACTGAACTGCACACTTCTAAAAATCATTAAGATAGTAAATTTTATGTGTATTTTTACCACCATTAAAAATAATAATTAAAAAATTTTAAAAACCTAAGAAATTTAGAATACTTGAATCCTGTTTACATCCTCAGTAATATATTTTTGTTTTTCCAGTGTTTTATTTCCAACTTTTGTTTTTTAGGGAGGTAAATTGGGTGTTTTTTAAAAATTTTTTATTTTTCTATTTGTAAACTGACAAATTATAGTTGTATACATTTATGGGGTAAATTTATTTTTCAGCCCTAAGGTAGTTACTCCTGCCTCTTTTTCTAGTCCTTGTCTTCCTCCTTCTTCATTGTGTTATCCAATTAACCACCATTTAGATGTATTAGTAAAGTTTACTAATGTCTTTGTTCATAATTGCTTCTAGTGTCACGTTCTTCCATCTTGGTTAAATTTCTTGTTTTCCGAAGTATACCCTTTAGTACTTGTTTAGCTGAAAGGAAATATTAGTGATAGTTCACTCAGTCTTGTGTGAGAATGTATCATTTCTGTATCATAATTTAGGTAGGTAGGTAATATTATATTGACAATCATTTTGTCTTATCACTTTGAAGGTACAACTTCATTTTCTTCTGACTGCAATTTTTAGTTAATAATAATTCAACTGTTGCTCTAATTGTTGTTCCTTAGTAGATAATCTCTATTCTTTAATGTTTTTAAAATCTCTTTGGGTTTGGTATTCTGTAGTTTAATTCCAGTGTGTATAGACATGAATCTGCTTTTATTTATCTTCTAAGTACTTTGTGTTTTGTTTTGTTTTGTTTTGAGACAGGGTTTCACTCTTGTTGCCCAGGCTGAAGTGTGGTGGTGCCATCTCTGCTCACTGCAACCTTGACTTCCCAGGCTCAAGCAATCCTCCCACCCCAGCCTCCCAAGTAGCTGGGACTACAGACATGTGCCACCATGTCCAGCTAATTTTTGTATTTTTTGTAGAGATGTGGTTTCACGATGTTGCCCAGGCTGGTCTCCAACTTCTGAGCTCAAGCAATCCACCTGCCTCAGCTTCCCAAAGTGATGGAATTACAGGTGTGAGCCACTGTGCTCAACCTCTTCTAAGTACTTTATGCCCTTCCTGCATCCAAGAATTCAAGTCTTATCATTCTTGAAAAAATTTAAGCTTCGTCTCTTTGGATATTGCTTTCCGCTATTCTCTCTTTTATCTCATTCTCTTATGCTGTGTTGAACTTGTCCATTCTAGGGTCCGTACATGTTAGCCTTTATTCCAAATTTTCCATTTTTTAAGTCTTCATATTAGATGCTAGTTAATTTCTTCAGCTCTTCTTCAGGTTTATTATTCTCGTCAACTGTATCTAATCCACTGTTTACCTATTTATTGCATTTATTTTATTTCAATGACTATTTTCATTTCTAGGAGTTCTGTTTGATTTTTAAAAACTTGTGCGTTGTTGATTTTTTTAGGTCTTTAATAATTTTAAACATACTTATTTCATAGAGTGGATCTGATTGTTGTTAGGGATCCAGTTGTTCTGTTTGTTGGGATTTATGAGTTACTCATAATAGACAGTTTCCTCATTTGGTTTTTATTATTGGATTGTGAGCTCATATTCAGCGACATTTTGTGTTTAAGAATTATATCTGCTAAATTTGAGCATATGTCCTCCACAGTAGATTTGAATTTGTTTTGCTTCCTAGAGGCAACTAACCTTGGGTCAGTGTTAATGCCAATTTCTTTTTCTTTTTTTTTTTTCTTTTTAAATTATACTTTAAGCTCTAGGGTACATGTGCACAACGTGCAGGTTTGTTACGTATGTATACATGTGCCATGTTGGTGTGCTGCACTTGTCATTTACATTAGGTATATCTCCTAATGCTATCCCTCCTCCCTTCCCCCTCCCCACAATAGGTCCCGGTGTGTGATGTTCCCCTTCCTGTGTCCAAGTGATCTCATTGTTCAGGTCCCACCTATGAGTGAGTGAGAATATGCGGTGTTTGGTTTTCTGTTCCTGTGATAGTTTCAGAGAATGATGATTTCCAACTGCATCCATGTCCCTACAAAGGACACAAATTCATCCTTTTTTATGGCTGCATAGTATTCCATGGTGTATATGTGCCACATTTTCTTAATCCAGTCTGTCACTGATGGACATTTGGGTTGATTCCAAGTCTTTGCTATTGTGAATAGTGCTGCAGTAAACATACGTGTGCATGTGTCTTTATAGTAGCATGATTTATAATCCTTTGGGTATATACCCAGTAATGGGATGGCTGGGTCAAATGGTATTTCTACTTCTAGATCCTTGAGGAATCGCCACACTGTCTTCCACAATGGTTGAACTAGTTTACAGTCCCACCAACAGTGTAAAAGTGTTCCTGTTTCTCCACATCCTCTACAGCACCTGTTGTTTCCTGACTTTTTAATGATCACCATTCTAACTGGTGTGAGATGGTATCTCATTGTGGTTTTGATTTGCATTTCTCTGATGACGAGTGATGATGAGCATTTTTTCATGTGTCTGTTGGCTGTATGAATGTCTTCTTTTGAGAAGTGTCTGTTCATATCCTTAGCCCACTTTTTGATGAAGTTGTTTGTTTTTTTCTTGTAAATTTGTTTGAGTTCTTTGTAGGTTCTGGATATTAGCCCTTTGTCAGATGAGTAGATTGCAAAAATTTTCTCCCATTTCTTGGCTTGGGAACTTTTGGACCACAGAAGTGGTATGGATTTGCATCCCAAATGTTGAGACTATGTGATGTAATGTTACGAATTTCTACAGGAACAATATTTTTCATTCATCACTCACAAGTCAAGATAGATAAAATGTCTTGTCCTTCTCTGCTTTGTGGAAGATTTTTATAATGTACCATTTTTCTTAAGCAGTATACATTTTAGGGTGTGTATATAGGGAAGCCTTTGTCTTCAAACTCCCCACCTCATGTAAGCTAAGCATAAGGTCTTTCCGTCTGTTCCTTTGTTTTTGTTTTGTTCTTACCTTATATAAGTGTAAGGTATTCGCTTTTGTGTATGTTAAAATTCGAGAACCTAGGACATGAAAACCAACAATTCCCCAACCCCACTCAGCTCTAATGCTTATTCTTCTGATTTTTAAGCATTTCTTGATTACTGACCTCTAAGAATTTCTCTTTGTAAAAAAGTTCTTTTATATGTTTATACAAATAATTGTTATATTTTATCTAGCTTTTTTTTTTTTTCCTTTTGAGACAGAGTCTTGCTCTGTTGCCCAGGCTGAAGTTCAGTGACGCAGTTTTGCTTACTGCAAGCTCCGCCTCCCAGGTTCACACCGTTCTCCTCCCTCAACCTCCTGAGTAGCTGGAACTACAGGCACCCACCACCACACCCGGCTAATTTTTTTGTATTTTTAGTAGAGATGGGGTTTCATCGTGTTAGACAAGATGTTTATATAGCATTTTTAAGAGTTTGTAATAGAAGGGTTTTTAAGTTATTTAATCTCATTACTAAAATGTAAGTCTCTTCTAATTATTCAGAATTGGAAATGTAGTCTAGAAAATCCAAAATATTAACTGATATTCTACTTTAGGAATGTTCATGTTTCGGATAAGTTCTTCTAAAACATGTAAAGGGTCAATATTCTTTTACTTCAAAGTACCTTACAACAAATATACCCAGGATTTTTCTAGTTACCTGTTTTATTTTTTCTTCCACTTTTTTATAGAGACAGGGTCTTGCTATGTTGCCCAGGCTTGTCTCAAACTCCTGGGCTCACGTGTTTTTCCCACATTGACTTCCCTAAGTGCTGGGATTACAGATGTGAGCTACCATGCCTGGCTTTAATTACTATTTTCTAGTTAAACCTAACCTGCTATAACAAGCACTCAACTTTTTCTCTCTATTGGAACTTTAGTTTTTGAAGGATATGCCTCTTCTTTTATAGTTTTTTAAAGTAGTAAGTAGTTTGTTGTACATTATTGACATTTATTTTCTTAGGTTTCTATTAAGGAGTTTAAACATAATCTCCAGGCTTTTCATAGTGTTGGCCTAAATATCAGGAGCTTTTCCCCCCATCTCATTGTAAAATTTTTATAGCTTCATTTTTTTTTACGTGTATAGGTTTGACAGGTAATTATCAATAATGAGTGTTCTAAACCAAATATTCAGTTTGTTGTTAATGGGTATGATGGTTTAAATTAAATTGTTCCTCTCAATGTCATCAGCTACGTAACAGCTGTATAGTGTTACGAAATCTGGAAAACTATTAATGTGGGGATAATACAAAATTTAACATATATACAAGGATTATTATTTTTCAGATAATGACAAAGATGTGTTTATGAGATAATAATGTCTTGTGTATCTTAAGTAGCTATTTTAAATTTAAAATTATTTTATTTCTAATATAGTAGATTAATAAAAATGTAAATTTCTTCAGGTTCAGTCCTCAGTGGCTGTAGGAACCCCAGATTATATCTCTCCTGAAATCCTTCAAGCCATGGAAGATGGAAAAGGCAGATATGGACCTGAATGTGACTGGTGGTCTTTGGGGGTCTGTATGTATGAAATGCTTTATGGAGAAACACCATTTTATGCAGAATCTCTGGTGGAGACATACGGAAAAATCATGAATCACAAAGTTAGTATATTTTACTTTTGTTCAAATTAATGTGGTAAATAACACATATAATAATATCATTTTTAAAGAGAAAATATTTTTCTAAAAACAGTGAACAGGTCACATTTCTATCCTAGTACGGGACACGACAAACATAAATAGTCAAAAATCCATAAATTATTCATAAGTTACTAGTTCTCATTTTCTTGTATTTTATTAGAGATGCTGCTAAGTAGGAAATTAAGTGGTCTCTCAAGTAGAATAACAAAGGTCATAAGCAGAGAATTTAGATCATTGCTTACTATAGTATATGTATATAGTACATGTATAATCATGACTAGAATGTGTGTAAAAAAATTTTCAACTTTAGTAGTAATAAGTGCAATACAAATTTAAAATAAGAATGAGATACTTTTTTTCTTGTCAAATTAGCAAAGATCAAAAGACAAATAGTACTCTGTACCATAAATAATGCAGTGAGATGGGCATTCTAAGACATTAATAGGATTATAAATTGGTGTAACCTTTCTGTTCAGAAAGTATACAGGTATGCACCTAGAGCCTTAAAAAATGGTTAGAGGTTTTGATTGAGCAACTTCACTCTAGGAATCTACCCTATGACATTTTCAGTAGAACAAAGATATATGTACAAGTATACCTATTCTAATATTATTTATGATGACGACATTAGAAGCAACACAGATAACACAACAAGAACAAATTAATGAAACTTTAATATATTTAGTACTAAGTGAAATAGACTTCATAATAATAAGAAGAAAGGTTTTATTAGCAGTCTTAGAAGATTGTGAGCAGTTGCAAAAACCTAGAATATGAATATCCGATAGAAGGGGATAATCTGTTCTTTTTAATTTGTTCCAGTGAAGCAATTATGATTAGTTGCTTTACATATATAAAAATCAGTTTTATAGGGCTTATGTTTTTCTACCTGGTTGCAAAGACAATGTTTCAAGTAGTTACAAAGAGCTGAAAGACTGGAAATAGCAGCAAGGTTGTACATAGCATGTACATCATTTGAATTAGAAAAGAATATTGTAGTATAACATTATATTTAACAGCACAGATTACAGCTTCAGTTCGAATTCTGGTTCTGCCACTTACTAGATGTGTAATGTTGAGAAAGTTATTTGAATTCTCTGTGTCTTTATTTCTTCTATAATAGTAGCATAGTAGGAGTACCTACCTAAAATGGTTGTTTTGAGGGTTAAATGAGTAACGTACTTTAAATAGTGTCAGATACATATTATGTCCTTTAAAAATATTATTAATCATTAGTATGTAACTTATATGACCATTATCAATCATCTATGCTCGATTTAAATATTGAGTCAAATTCCACTACTTTTAAGTAATTTCTCTTCATTCTGATAGCAGTTTAAGGTATAATGTATTCTTTTTTCTATAGCACATGCATGATAACTCATATATGAAATTAAAGTCCTAGGAAAATGATCATCTGTCATTCATTTCTGTATTCCTTTAGTATTAGTACTTTGCACCAACATACAGTTATTAAATATATTTAAAAGAAAATGTATTTTTAAGAAAATAAATAAGTCAGCCAATGTACTTAGTATGTTAAACACTGATTTATATTTTGTTTCTGTTTTTCACTGTTTAGGAGAGGTTTCAGTTTCCAGCCCAAGTGACTGATGTGTCTGAAAATGCTAAGGATCTTATTCGAAGGCTCATTTGTAGCAGAGAACATCGACTTGGTCAAAATGGAATAGAAGACTTTAAGAAACATCCATTTTTCAGTGGAATTGATTGGGATAATATTCGGAACTGTGAAGCACCTTATATTCCAGAAGTTAGTAGCCCAACAGATACATCGAATTTTGATGTAGATGATGATTGTTTAAAAAATTCTGTAAGTATGACACTGTGAAGAAGTTCTGTCCCTCTGTTTCTTTCTAATATGGTTATATAGTAATTTTTTGGTTTATAAGTATTTTGCTAGGATGGTTTTACAATTTATCAGTTATCAGTCAGTGATCATGGCTTCCAGTGCTTGTTCTGTCACAAATCAAATAAAGAAGAAAGTTAACTGAGGTGAACATAGTTATTTGTGACTAAGAACAAAATTAAAATTCAAAGTTTTACCTCTTAGATAAGTTATGCCATTAAGCTTCCTAAGAGAACAAATTAGATACTTAAAAAAGCAGATTTTATGATTGCAAAGTGAAGAGGTTGGCAAATTTCTCTCTAAAACCATAGAACTGGACAAAATTATCAAAAACAACCATGTCAGGGCTTGATACAATTGAAGAGAAATAAATTGAGAAGCATTTATTTGTGCAAAGCTACTGAACTTTAGTTAAAGTCACATATACCACACACTTCCATCCCCACTACTGACTTGGTCTGGGACAGTAGTACTAGTAGCATGGAACTGGATAGAAAAATCAGCAGCTTTGCTGATACGGAGGGCAGATTCCAGGACTAAATACCCAAGCCCAGTGTGTTGCTGCTAACAATAGCTAACTTGGTAGGAAATCAATAGGGAAAATAGTCCACAGACGTGGTATAGCCCTGAGCTATAACCCTGCCTGAGGTGAATATCTGACCTCAAGCCAATTATTTGGCCAGTCCACTAGCCAAATAATTCGACCATTCTTAGCTTGTGAGCCATGCCCAAACAGGCCAGCATAGTATATCGACCTCTGCTATAACCCTTTAGGTTATATGAGATTAAAATTTAGGAAAATAAGAACTTAAAATGTTTGTGCTTTTTGCCTTTTTAGTCGTCGTCGTCGTCGTCATCGTCTTCTTCTTCTTCCTTCTTCCTTCTTTCTTCCTCCTCCTCCTCCTCCTCCTCCTCCTCCTCCTTCTTCTTCTTCCTTCTCCTCCTCCTCCTCCTCTTCCTCCTCTTCCTCCTCCTCCTTCTCCTCCTTCTCCTTCTCCTTCTTTTTTTAAACATTTTTTATTTGAGACAGAGTCGCTCTGTGTCTCCCAGGCTGGGAGTGCAGTGGCATGATCTCGGCTCACTGCAAGCTCTGCCTCACGGGTTCACGCCATTCTCCTGCCTCAGCTTCCCGAGTAGCTGGGACTGTAGGCGCCCGCCACCACGCCCAGCTAACTTTTTGTATTTTTTGTAGAGATGGGGTTTCACCGTGTTACCCAGGATGGTCTCGATCTCCTGACCTCATGATCCGCCTGCCTCAGCCTCCCAAAGTGTTGGGATTACAGGCATGAGCCACTGCTCCCAGCCACTTTTTAGCCTTCTTAATTTGAGCTTTTATTTTTTTTTTTTGCAGTTATTTTATTTACTATGGCTTTAATTCTGTACTAAAAATTTTTATGTTAATGTTATATGACTTACAATTTTTTAAAATTTTTGTGGGTACTTAATAGGTACACGTTATATTACTTTTCACTGAAACTGTGAATACTCTTTTCAGTACAATAAGCTGTAATCACTGTTTGATAACTGTAAACCATCCTAGTACTATATTCAAGGCAGATAAAAATTTCTCATACTTTCCTGTCTAAACTTCACAAAGAATAGTTAAATGGACTTCTCTTACCAATTTTTTATAAATAGAATTATGTTTACTGTTAACAAATTGTGAATCATTCCAAATTAAATACAGAGTACAGTTGATTCTAATTATTCATGGTGTTTATGTTCTATATAGTTGCCTTGAACACTATTAGCTAATATTGAACCATTGCTCTGAGGGAAGTACAGGGTTAGGTTTCTGTGAGCCTCTGATCAACTGATCAGTATATAGTCTTGTTTTATGTGTGCTTCTCTTTAAAGACACTTTATATAATATAGTTGATTCATTAACACTGAACTCACCATTGAACTCACCACCAGCAGCACTGTAACTCGTGCCTGAATGAAGCTTTTCTAGCATATTATTTTCTCCGTAAAGGCACGTCACTGTCCTCTTGTGCTAGGAACACTAGACAGTGCTTCAGCACTATGCTTGGGAGCCTTTTCAAGCAGTGAATCACATACAAAGGGCCCAAAAATGTGAAATGCATGACACCAAAGAGACCCTGTAAAGGACACTTGTTTCTAATATGAGCGCTTAAATGAGAAGGCAGAGCCTCTCCTGTTCAACTTCAGCTGGGAATGTGAGCATAGGACATCTCAAATTTTTCTGTGCTCTGCACGTGTCTACAAATAATCATAAAATTACCATAAGTATTGATTTGGGGTTTACAAATAAATATTAGCTTCTATACAAATTTGCAAATACAGAGTACATGAATAATAATGACTGTTTTCTCAATATTAGACTTTCCATCTTTAATTTAATTAGAATTTTAGAGTAGCAGTGTTCATGGTCTGAATTTTATATCACTAAACAACTATACCAAACTTATCAGTGTTTTAAAATTGAACAGTCAAAAATTTTTTTTGTTAATTTTTTTTGGCATTTTATATTTATAGCCAAGCATACAGATCATAGCTATCTATTTCTTACCAGATGTTTTTTCCTCCTTTAGGAAACGATGCCCCCACCAACACACACTGCATTTTCTGGCCACCATCTGCCATTTGTTGGTTTTACATATACTAGTAGCTGGTAAGTTTGAAAAGTTAACATAGTTTGGGCGAGGTGCAGTGGCTCATGCCTGTAATCCCAGCACTTCGGGAGGTCAAGGCAGGCAGATCATGAAGTCAGGAGATTTGAGACCAGCCTGGCCAATATGATGAAATCCCATCTCTACTAAAAATACAAAAATTAGGTGGGCATGGTGGCGGGTGCCTGTAATCCCAGCTACTCGGGTGACCGAGGCAGGAGAATCGCTTGAACCGGGGAGGTGGAGGTTGCAGTGAGCCGAGACTGCGCCATTGCACTCCAGCCTGGGTAACAGAGTGAGACTCTGTCTCAAAAAAAAAAAAAAAAAAAAAGTTAACATAGTTTGGACAATTTAAAGCAAATTAAATTGAATTGAGGTTGGTAAAAAATGTATGCGAAAACTGTAAATTAAAACTTTTTAAAAAATAGAATGAGCCTACTGCTGGAAATAGAAAGTTAAGCGTTACAAAATTAGAATACATGAAAATCTGAACTCGTTTTGGAGGGGAAAGAATGGAACAGAGAGCTCAGAATCTATTCCTTAGCAATGAAGCAGTAATTAGAAGAGTTTCATGCTGTTGAATATTCTCTAGATGTCAAGCAGGAGAACTTTCAACCCATTAATTCTACCATCTTTTACACTGACCCTCCGTTCACTTATATTCCCTATTTCTCCCTTACCCTGCTTAAATTCCATTGAGAATGATTATAATCACTCCTTGTATGCTGTTTCAGTTTGACTGTCTCTAATTCTGTTATACTTGCTTTGCTAAGTCAACATTAACTCTTAAAATTTTATTCTCTACCTGTACAGTTTCAAATGACTAGAAAAAATAGCTGACTATTCTTACTGGTCTACTTTAAATTCATGATTACCAACCTCAAGTGCCCCTTGTCTGACAAATATACTGTATTACTCTAGTGTATTCACTCTTCTACTCACCTAGATAACTATTTTTTACTTTCTTTTTTTTTTTTTTTTTTTTTTAAGAGATGGGGTTTTATTTTGGGCAGCAGAAGGGCTGGAATGCAGTGGTGCAGTCCTAGCTCACTATAACCTCAAACTCCTGACCGCAAATGATCCTCCTGCCTCAGCCTCCAGAGTAGCTGGGACAATAGGCACAAGCCGCCATGCCCAGCTAATTTTTAAAACGATTTAGAAATGGAGTCCTGCTGTGCTGTCTAGACTGGAGTACAATGGCACAGTCATAGATCATCACTACAGCCTCCTACTCCTCAAGCCATCCTCTGGCCTTAACCTACCCTGTTGCTGGGATTACAGATGTGAGCCATTGCATCTGGCGTATTTCTTTCTACTTGAGTTTGAAACCTCACGTTCAGCTGACTTGTATCCCCTTTCACCGAAAGGATTGAGGCAAACCACAGACAACTCCCACAAGCTCCAGTTACCATATTTACCGCCTACTTACTGTTGGACCCAAATTCTCTGTTCTTTTCATGGATGAACTGTGCAAGCCTCTAGTAAGGCCAGTCTCTTTCATTCCTTCCTGGCTGGTCTAGTACATGTTTTGCTTTTATGTCATGAATTTTTTCTTCTTGTGTCATCTGCATCATCAGATTATTTCTATCAGCTTGCAAATGTCAGTTCCCCATCTTAATACAAAATATAAAATCTGGATTCTACTTCCTTTACCTCTTATCAACCATGTCTCTGCTCTACATTATAGAAAAATTACTTCAACTTTTGACTGTATTTTTGTTTATTTTTCTCATACTGTTGTTTCTTGAATTCATTCCAGTCAGGTATGTGCCACCATCACTTCATGCAAACTGCTTTTATCAATGTCACTGTTGACCAGCATGTTACTAAATCTAATGATCACTTCTCAGTTCTAGTCTTACTTATTTGCTTAGTCTCATCTTATTTGCCACAGCTCCATACTTTTAAAATACCCTCTTCTCCTATCTTCTAGGACACTTGACTGATTTTCTCTCACCTTGCTGGTAATTCCTTCTCAGTCTCCATACCTGAACCCTCCTGACTTCCCTGACTTGTGAATATCAGAGTGTCCTATGGCTCAGTCTTTGGACTTCTCTTTTCCATCTAAACTCTCTAGTGTTCTCCCAAAGATTTGCTGATGAATCGTCAGTGTGCATCTCCAGCTGAGACCTCTCCTCTCGTCTGCTTAAAAATCTGTCTTAACCACCCACTTACTATGTAAATAACTTTCTTTTATTTCTCTGAACCTGTTCAGGTGATCCTTTAAAAGATAATCAGAACATGTCACTCCCCTATTCAGAACCAGTCCACCCATCCCCAACTCCAGTGGCTTCATATCAACTCCAAATCAAACTTCTTACAAGGCCCTACATGACTGCCTTACTTTTATCTTTCTGAGTTTATTTTTCTTTGTTTACTCAACTCCATCCACACAGGCCTCCTTTCTGGCCTGTGAACATGCCAGACATACTCTTGTCTCAGGGCTTTAGTACTTCTGTTTCATCTGCTTGGAACATTCTTTCTTTTGCTATTCCCTTAAGTGGTCCCCTCACCTTTACTTAGCTTTTTTCAAAGTTACTTTAGCAGTGACAGCTTTACTGACTACTTTATCTAAATTTGTATCTCCTCCCCTTCAATACTTTATTTCTCCTTTTCCTGCTTTATGTTTTCTCCTTAGCATTTAACATTTTCTAATGTAATGAATATCTCAATTATTTTGTTTATTTCTGTCTCAGTCACTGGAATATAAGCTCTATATGGGCAAGGATTTTTGTCTGTTTTGTTCACCACCAAATGTCCAGCAGTTGCAGTATTTTTATTTAAATCGTATTGAATTAAAGACAGAAACTTGCTTTTGAATTTCAAATTCTAGTAAAGAGGGCCGTGGTTGGTGCTTTTGACTACTACTGTTTCACCTAGGTGGTCAAATTGTTTTAAACTACCAGTAACCCTTCAGCAAACTTCATTTTATAATTTGTGGGGTTTTTTAAATCAAAATAATTTGGGGGATATTAGGTTTTCATTTTTTCAAATGCTTCTAAAAACAGTTTATGGTAATTTTGCAAAAAAATCTTATAATTATTCCAGCTGGCTAAGCTGCAAGATATTCAAATCTGTGTTTTAAATGAGCAATTTAAAAATGTTTATGCCATGAATGTGGAGTCAGTTAAAAATTTTTTTAAAAATGTTAACATTTTTCTTCAAACTTTTTCTCACAGTATGAACCTACTTTTTTTTGTTTTTTTTTTTTTTTCTTCAGTGTACTTTCTGATCGGAGCTGTTTAAGAGTTACAGCTGGTCCCACCTCACTGGATCTTGATGTTAATGTTCAGAGGACTCTAGACAACAACTTAGCAACTGAAGCTTATGAAAGAAGAATTAAGCGCCTTGAGCAAGAAAAACTTGAACTCAGTAGAAAACTTCAAGGTAAATATATATTCACTTTTTGAATTGTACTCACAGTGTTATGAGGTGTTTATTGTAAGTGGTTGTTTTATCTTTGGAAAAAATCTTTTAAGTGGTGAAAAATCAGTTGTAGAAATTTATGCAGAAAACAGCATAATACCATTTATATAAAATCACACAATTAATAATAAACAACAACAAAATAGCTTTTGTTTCCTGTGGGTACATATTTATGTTTATAAAAATGTGTGGGAATACCTTTGGAGATGGGGAAATGGGACCCTCCTCACTTCGTTATAGCACTTTAATGACTTTTCCTATCTTATTTGCTCAACATTTAAGAGCTCTAGCTCCTTTCACATTGTCATTCTCTGCAGCATTGCTTCTGCCATATTTGGTGATTTTAAAATGCACATACACATAAACTTTTTAAGATTCTGAGTGAGTTTCTTTATTCTTCACCTTCAATGATTGTTTTCTCCATTTCATTTCATCCAGTCCATCCTATGGTAATAAGATATGTCTTAAGATTACCATATCTAAAACTCATTAATCGCGGTTTCCAGCAAATCTTTTATAATTTCCTGCTCATAATTTTCTAGTGCTCTCTCTCTCTGACCCCTTAACTCCAATATTCCTTCACTGCCACCATTACCTACAAGTCTATCACCAATTTAACTCTGCTATTTATACCCTCATTTTTCATTCTCTGGTCAGCCATAATCATACCCTGGCATATACCTTCAAATCTATTGTTCCGCTTTCTCTTTGTCAGATACCTTTGGCAGAACCCCAACCGTGTTTGAATACAACTTTGTGTCTTCAACTATCCAGCTGAAGACAGCTTACCTAAAACACCCACAACATGCTGACTAATAATATTAATTCAGATTCACAGACACTCACCTCAGGTCAGCTCTTCATGCTGCCTAGCAGTCCTACTTTGTTCCCCTAGTCTATTTCCCTATCCTGTGCTGTAAAATCCAGTGATCATTTCTGTCTTCACCTTTTAACCTATCAGCAATATTTGATCCTGTGGACCATTTATTCCTCTTGATAATGCCTTTTTTTTTTTTTTTTTTTTTGGCAGGGGGGGCGCTTCCGGGGCACTTTATCTCCTGGTTTTCTTTTTCCTCATAAACCAGTCCTTCCCAGTCTCCTTTGCTAAGTTTTCCTTAACTCTTTGACCTTTGAATGTTAGAATACTCTCTACTTGAAGCAAGTCTCTAGTTGAATGATGCCTTCAATGAAGGTTTTCCAGACCATCCTATTTATAATTTAATCATATGTATATCCCCAGTACTACTATCTACTTTTTCTGCTTTTTTCTCTAAAATAAAGGATGTCACGTATTATATATTTTACTTACATATTTTGTGAATGAAGGAATGTATTTATGCACAAATAATCAGGAACTTGTAACTCCTAGGAGAGAAATAATCAAAGTTTTACAATCACAGAATTTTACTCTCATAGTTTTAGAGGCCAAGTAGAGAAAAAGGCTGTGTAGACATCAATAGAATGGACTATTTTCTGTTTTTCCATAAGTTGTTAAGATCTCTGCATATGAATTACTTCCCTTTTGTGACTGAAATTTTTCTGTTTGTTTTTTTATGTGGTGACATAGCAAAGTGTGCAAGCATTCTACTTTTAAGTATAAGCCTAATAAATGTTTGTATATGTGTACACTAATGTAACCTTCACCCATATTCATGTGTAGAATATTTCCAGCATAGGGTAAAG
The DNA here is from genome assembly GCF_049350105.2 of Macaca mulatta. NCBI lineage: Eukaryota > Metazoa > Chordata > Mammalia > Primates > Cercopithecidae > Macaca > Macaca mulatta. The sequence goes on along the minus strand of NC_133406.1, from coordinate 84,903,345 downwards.
TCCTCAGATGCCACTTCCCAGTTTGTAACTTACCACTATGAAATAAACATCATCCTAATTTCTTTCACCATTAATGAATTTTTACCTGTTTTTGAACTTCATATAAATGGTATCATACAGTATATTCTCTTTTGTGTATGGCATGTTTCACTTGTTGTTTTTTAAAATTCACCCATGTTTTGTATATATCAGTAGTTTGCTCTTTTTTTTTTTTGGACTGCTGTTTAGTATTTCATTGTGTATAAGCACTAAAAAATTGCCCAGTCTGTTGTTGGTAAATATTTGGGTTATTTCCAGATGTTGACTACTATGAGTAAAGTTCCTGCAAATGTGCTTATATGTTTATTTTGATGGTCCTATATACTGTTTCTCTCAGATATATACCTGGGAGTAGAATTTCTGGGCCATATAGTAGAGGATTTTCAGCTTTAGAAGATATTTTCAAAGAGTTTTCCAAAGTGATTATACCAATGTATAGTTCTACTAATAATTTATGAGTTCTACTTTCTTCAGCTCCCCACCAGAACTTGATATTGTCAGCGTTTTTAACTTGTAGCCATTCTGGTAGAAGTATAGTGATGTCCTGCCGTGATTTTAATTTGCATTTTCCTGATGGATAATGAGTTTGAATATCTTTTCATATATACTATCCATTTGGATATCTAGTCTTGTGAAGTTCTGGTTCGAGGTTCTTGCCCATTTTTCTGTTAGGTCTTTATATATCTTCTTCTTAGTAATTTGTATGTTACTACTTCACAAACAACGTAGAAACCTTTAGACAACCAGCTCCTTGTATGACTGTTGTTATGTAGTTTACCTTAATCTGTGTTATAAATCTTTTAATACATTTTTACTCAATTGTTGCTTTACGTTTTCTTTACTCATTAATTTTAAGTATCATTTAATTTACCCATTCATTTACCCTTTTGGTGCTTTTTATTTCTCCCTAAATTCCGTGTTTCTATCTGGAATCATTTTTCTTTAGCCTAAAAAACTTCCTTTATTGTTTTCTTGTAATGTAAGTGTGTTGTGACAATTCTTGATAGGGTTTTGTTGATGTGAAAATGTCTTTATTTTTACCTTCATTTTGGAGGAATACTTGTGCTGGATTAGAATTCTAGCTTGGCAGCTTTGTCTTTCAGAGCTCTACATGTATTATTTTATTCTTTTCTATAATAGCTTCCATAATATTTCTTGAGAAGCCAGCTGTTAATCTTAATCTCTTGAATGTAATGTATATGTTTTCCCTTCTGGCTGCTTTCAGGATTATGTCCTTAACTTCAGTTTCAAATAGTTGGACTGTGATTCACGTACGTGTAGCTTTCTTTGTATTAACAGAAAATCCTGGTTGAGATTCACTGAGCTTTTGCAATCTTGTTTGATGTCTTTTATCAGTTTTGCAAAATTCTAAGCCATAGTCTCTGTAGATACTATTTTGCCTCGTGCACTTTCTCCTCTCCTTCTGGGGCTGTAATTGCGTATATGTTAGATGGTATCTCACATTTCCTTTATGCTCTGTTCTGTTCCTTCCATTGTTTCTTTTTGTGTGTGTGCTTCATTAAGATATTTTCTATTGATCTGCCTTCAGGTTCACTAGTTCCGTCTTCTGCTATATCCATTTTGCTGTTAAGTCCATCTGATTAATCTTAATTTCAGATATTGTCTTTTTTAGTTAAAGTTTATTCATTTGATTCTCTCAATTGCAGTTTTCTGTTGAAATTTCCCCATATTTTTGTGTATTTTTTCGCTATTTTCTGTAACATTTTAATAATATTTTGAGGTCTTTATCTGTTAAATTTCAGCAACTGTGAACCTGCCTTTCTGTTTTTTTCTTCCATTTGTCATGCTTTTCTGCTTTTCCAAATGTCTCATGTGAAAGATGTCAGGAATAAAAATAACATAGAGAAGCAAGTTTATATTATTTTTGCCCCAGAGAGGCTTCTCCCTTTTCATTCCATCAAGAATTGAGCTTGGACAAGACTAAATTGCATTTTTTTTGGGGGGGGGAGGGGGGGACGGAGTCTCGCTCTGTTGTCCAGGCTGGAGTGCAGTGATTTGATCTCGGCTCACTGCAACCTCTGCCTCCCCGGTTCAAGTGATTCTCCTGCCTCAGGCTCCTGAGTAGCTGGGACTACAGGTGTGTGCCACCATGCCTGGCTGATTTTTTTGTATTTTTAGTAGAGATGAGGTTTCACCATGTTAGCCAGGATAGTCTCGATCTCCTGACCTCGTGATCTGCCCGCCTCAGCCTCCCTAAGTGCTGGGATTACAGGCATGAGCCACTGTGCCCGCCTTTAAATTGCATTTTTAATTAGATTCAAACCTACCTTTGATTTCAAATGCCCAGAAGCGGGAGCTGGATAGAGCCTAGTTGCGCCTCTTTCTCCTTCACTTCCTAAACTATGGGAGATTTATTCTCCTCTTCAGCTTTCTGCCCTATACCATTTCCAAATTTGGTAAGTGTCTTGATGAAGAGACTGGCCATGTATTTGAAGCAGATTCTCTTCCTCAAGCAGCTCTTCGTCTCTGAAATAATTCTATACTATCAGAGATTTCTGTCTGACTTTTCAAAGCTCCCTAACTTCCCATGAAGCCCCCAAGTACAACAATGAAAATATACCATGGGAATGAAAGCACGATATGCTTACGGACTTTGAGATTTCCAAATTGTTGCATCATCCCCACACATCCTCCAGAAGCTTCAGTGGTTTTTCTTTCCAGCATGTTATCTCTCAATTTAAAGGCCAGGCTTGACCTAAGTACACTCACAGAAATGAATAAGGCTTCCAGGTAAGAAGCAGTTGTAATAGCCTCTTCACTTCAGAATGCCTCACTTCCCTGGCTCACTTTCCCACCTCTGACTGGGAAAGCAAAGAGAACTAAGTAAAGTAAACCAAAGATGTTTTTAAAAATAAGATTTTTTCCAAATTATATACTGAATTTTTACTTTTTACAGCAGGAGAAACAAAGCAGTGACCTGTTGCTTCCTAGTCCATCCCCTTATGACTAAGAATTTCCTGTGTTTTGGTTTTTTTTTTTTTAATGTTTTGAATTCTTTAATTTGTTCTTAGTATTTTTACATGTATAGTATCGTCTACACAGAGCAAAGCAAACAAAAATGTAAGATCATTGCCTTTTGGCATGAATACTTATTTCATAGCAGTGACATAGATTAACATTTAAACTGATTCATTCATTTGTCAGCCATTTATTGAGTATCAAATAGCCAGGAACTGTTCTGCATATGACTAGTAATGTAATAAAAAACAGATAAAGACAAAAATACCTCCCCTTGTTATGTTTCCTTTCTACTTTGAGGAGACAGACAATAAATCACATACAAAGTAGGGTCATCCACTGAGAGTAAGGAAGGTAGAGGAGATAATAGATATTTGACAAGAAAAAGAGAAAATATGAAATGATCAGTATAGAGATGAAGAGAGTAAATGAGCCAGGGAAATAGTTTAGGATAGCCAGATATTTCCATGTTATTTAAGTTTAGTAATTATGAGTTTTAAATGACTGTGTATTTTTTTCAGTCATTTTTAGCTACTTGGGTAAAATCATAGAGTAGGAGGAGAGTAGAAATTAGCCAAGATTGAGGGCCTTCTAGAATAAGTACAATGGAGGAGAGAAGGGTAAAGAAATGGAAGGTATTTGCAAAACAGTGATGGACCAAAGAATCTAACCAGGGTAAGTAAGGAAGTAAAGAGGAAAAAATGGAAAGTGTTGAGAACACACTGATTGGCATTTGTGGTGGGAATGAAGAATTGTTGAAGTGGTCCCTGGAGTAGTAAGCTGTACAGATAAGAGAGATGATTTTGGAGGCCATGACGTTATTGATAATGACAAAGCGTATAGTAGAATTTCTTAATTGGTGAACCACAAGCATTTGGGGTGAGGTAGTTTTTTCACATGAGAGAGAGTTTCACACTCTGAGATATTGAACATTCTGAGTTTCCAGATGTTAAATGCTTGTCGCAGTCTCCTCATGTACTGTGTCAACAACTGACTCCCCTTCTGTCCCCTTCACATGAGGTGATGGTACACCTGCAGTAGAGAACCACTAGTTTAGGATGTGGCCAGTTAATCTGATGGTTATACTGGAGAGAAGTCTATCAGCTAGATTGTTTTGGGCTGCAGATGTGAGAATTCTTAAATAATAAGGATTTATTTTCTCACTTAAGAAGCCAGAAGTAAATGGTTTCAGTGCCAATTTTGGGGTAGCTGCCCTATTAATTTCTTGGCTTTCCTTGATTCCACAATATTGTAGAACTTTCAGATGTAAACTTTGGAAGGTAAGACATCCCTTCATACACCAGATTCACTTCATATACCATCTGACAGACATACCAGGCATTTGACTTATCACATGGTGACGTTCCCTGCTAGGACAAAAAGGAGCTAAATAGATTCATTGGCAGAGTACACCAAGAGTTCTGTCTTCATATCTGCACATATCCAGAGACTCAGAAAGTGGAAAGCTTCATTTAGTTTCATACATCTTTCATTTAATGGGAGATTAAAACCTCTCCCTGAAGCCCCCTAGTGGACTTCTTCTCAAGGTACCATTTAAGTTCTAACTAGGTCACATACCTAATTCTTGACCAACACTTGCAATGTGGAATGGAATTATTATGATTAATTTAAGCCAGCCAGTTTTGACTGGGCCCACCTTGCCTATGCATACTGTAGCCTGATAATTGAATTTGGTTCACAAGGAAGAAAAGATGAGTAGATGCTGGGTAAAAACCAGCAGTATCTGCCGTAGAGGATTTGTGTGCCTCAGAAGTCAGTGTTAGATGGATTATCTATTTTGATGTTAAAGTCACTAAGAATAATAAGAAGAGTAGTAATGGAAAGAAGAGCAGAGAACAACATGTAAAATCCTTGTTTAAAAAAGAGTAAGATAGGGAGGACAAGTGGATAACTACATAAGCAGGAAATGGCCATTTCAGTAGACCTAGGAATTTTGAGGAGAGAGGTGGCAATAATGAGCAAGGATGCCTGCCCCACCTTCATACCTGTAGCAGGGGGGGGTACAGGAGGAAAAGTAACTCCTATTAATGTCCATTTGGTATTTTTTGGTTTTTTGTTTGTTTTTTTGAGACAGAGTTTTTCTCTATCACCCAGGCTGGGTGTGGTGGCATGATCTCAGCTCACTGCAACCTCTGCCTCCCGGGTTCAAGCATTTCTCCTGCCTCAGCCTTCCAAGTAGCTGGTATTACAGGCATGCACCACCATGCCTGGCTAATTTTTATATTTTTAGTAGAGATGGTGTTTCACCATGTAGGCCAGGCTGATCTGCAACTCCTGACCTCAGGTGGTGCACCTGCCTTGGCCTCCCAAAGCACTGGGATTACAGGCATGAGCCACCACACCTGCACCTCTCCCACATTGGGTATTTTTATGTCCCCCCATTTTCTGCCCCCAATTTAGATGTCTTAAAAAAATAAAAACATTGGATGTTCTTTTCAAAATAATAAATACAGAAAGGACCAGTTTTTAGCATGTTTTGAACCCAAAGAGATAGAAATGTATAAGAAATACTTATATGATGCAGAAAATCAAGATCAGATGCACAATGTAGTATATCTTACACCTTTAATTCAAATTAACAAATATTTATTGACCGCCAAACATATAGAGTTTATGGTTTACACACACACGTACATATGCACACACAAAGTAATCAGTAATGATTTGCACTAACTCATAAAGAATTATGGTAAAGGAGAGACTTATTATGTAAGAATCCCTCCATAAATAGCAGAACACCTATTTTAGAACAAAGGGCAATTTCATTTCTGGTGTAAAATGGTAAAAAATATTTTCTTTGTTCCATATCTTTTGATGATATCTGGGAATAAGCCTCAATAGACTTACTGTTCTTTAAAACCTTGTATTTTCTAATTAGAACTGCAAGATAAATTAATATTTTCTATTTAAACTAAATATTTTAGCTACATTGTTGAGCCGTAGTTACCTATAGATGGGCCTCAACTTTCAGACAAAATTTGGAAGGCCAGCACTTCTGCATATGTATATTAACATGCCTAACCCTCCATTTGTAAACCCAATTCAGGTCTTCATATAGCATCTGACTGACATACCAGGCTTTTGAGTTATCACATGGTGATGTTCCTACTAGGAGAAAAAGGAGCTACGTAGTTGATTCACTGGCAGAGTACACCAACAGTATTTAAAACCAAAAATTATTAGAAGGTGGATTATTTCATATATATATATATATATATATATGCAGCGGATTTTTTTTTTTTTTTTTTATAGAGTCTCACTTTGTCTCCCAGGCTGGAGTATAGTGCCATGATCATGACTCACTACCACCTCAACCTTCCAGGCTCAAGCAGTTCTCCCATCTGAGCCTCCTGAGTAGCGGGACTTCAGGCATGTGCCACTATGCCCTGCCAATTTTTGTATCTTTTGTAGAGAAAGGGTCTCACTCTGTTGCCCAGGCTGGTCTTATACTCCTGGACTCAAGTGATCCTCCCACTTTGGCCTCCCGGAGTGCTGGGATTACAGGCATGAACTACCATGCCTGGCCTGATTTTTTATGACCTAATTTTTACGTATTCACATGCTTTTTATCAGTGAGTAGATGTTTTGTTCTATAAATTGTGTAAGAATTTCTCTGCAAACAATATAATGTTATTAGTGTTAAGAATTTGGAGTATGGTGATATTTTTATAATTCTTTTTTTTAAAGAGTCAACACAGACTGTCCAAGCTCTGCAGTATTCAACTGTTGATGGTCCGCTAACAGCAAGCAAAGATTTAGAAATAAAAAACTTAAAAGAAGAAATTGAAAAACTAAGGAAACAAGTAACAGGTAAATATCTGTGATTCACTGCTAATTCAATTTAGGAAATGTTTAAACAATGGTTTATTCACACAAAAAACATCTATTGAGAACCTGTCTGTGTTATGTGATGTGAGTTGCATGGTAGTCAGGGAAGGGCAAATAAGAATGGGTTCTGCTCTCAAGGAGTTCACATTTTGGTCTGGGAAACAGATAAACAGTTATTGCAATACGTATGAAAAGGCTATCAGGAAAAATAAATGGAGATACGTGGAGAGTACATAGAGGATCACCTAACCCAGACTTATGTGAATAAGGATGGCTTTTTTGGAAGGCCTGTTCATTTTGGAATTTGTCTGGCAAAGCATATTTGTGAGGAGAGGAAAAGGTGAGTAAGGTGTGAGGAAGGACACTAGAGACAAGCAGAGTGCATGTATACAGGCATCAGGAAAATTTATTTTATTTGTTATGCAATTATTTTTTCTTTGTATTACTAAGATTAAAATTAAATTTGACAAGTGTTTGTATACCTATTATTCATTTATTGCATTTACTCAATAAATATATATTTAGCACCTACTATGTAGCAGGTGTTTTTTTAGGCTCTTGGGATTCAACTTAAGCAAAACAACTTTAAACAAAAAATCTTTGCTTTGGCCTGGGTAAAGGACAGAAAACAGAAACCAGTAAATATATAACTTTGTAAATGATACAATATGTTAGAAGGTAATAAGTGCTTTAAAAATAAAAATAGAATAAGGAGAATTAGATGTGCAAAATGAGGAGTTTTATCATTTTAAGTATAGTGCTCCAGGGGTAGGCCTAACTGAGAAGGTGACATGTTAGCAAAAATTTAAAGAAGGCAAGGGGGTTAGCCATACAGTTATCTGCAAAATATATGTTCTAAGCAGAAAGACTAGCTGGCGCAAAGACTCTAAAATCAAATGTGCCCCAGGTGTTCAAGTAAAACAGAGTACTGCATGGCTGGAGCAGAATGAGCAAGCAGGGAGAATGGAAGGAAGTGAGAACTAAAGGGGTGAAATGGGCTTGTTGCCTGATCAGTAGAGCCTTACTGATTGTCGTAAGGTCTTTGGTTTTTACTCAGAATGAAATGGCAGTTTTTTGCAGGGTTTAGAGGCATTACATGATCTGAATAAGTAGAGGGATAGGAAGAGAGAGCAGAAGGTACTGTTTTAACGAGAATGGTCAGGCCTCTCCAGAAAGGCAGTTTTAGGCAAAAATAAGTAAAAGAGAAGAAATAATCTAATGTAGCATCTTTTATAAAAGTGACTATTTAAAATGCCATATTAGCACTTTGTTTATTTTAAATATATGGAGATCTTAATTTTGAGCATAATTTGTGAATGCTATTTTGTGTTTTTAAGAGGCTGTCCTCCTAAGAAATATCTATATATCTAATCTCTGTTACTTTTATCTTTCCAAAAGTAAGTTATTATAGATTGGGAACGTGATAAGTGAATCATGGACTTTGGTACCAACAGTAACATTAAGAGTGTCATTGAATGTCTACATTAGAGTTGTATGACACTAAAAAAGCAGTAGAACAGAAGACCAGCTAGAATGGTCGGTGATTTGTCTTCAGAGAGGCAATAGGAATTTGGAAAACTTATTCATAAGCCTGTCTCTTCTCTTTTTAATAGTAGAATGTGGCTTTGAATGGCAGTAGCTTTTGAAAGCTTGCTAATTAATTTTAAAACTGCCTTGAAATAGATGATATTGATGTAAAATATTCAAATCAATAATCTAGTTGTTATGTCATTCACCAAAATAGTTGTGAGCTTCTTTGTTAGCTCTGTGTAAGAGCTAAATTTTTAAATCTTAAAACATTTTGCTGTCATTCACAGTAATGTTCTGGCACTATCCAAAGGAAACCTGTGTTGATGTCTAACCCATTATATATAGAATCATGATAAGTAATTTCATTTTCTGAGCAATTCCAAATAGTATTGTATTTTTAATTTTATTGTTCATGTGTTTATTGCTAATATATAGAAATATAGTTGATTTTTACATGTTTATTTTGTATTCTACAGTGTTGCTACACTCCCTTATTAGTTCTAATAGGGTTTTAAAAAATAGTTTATTTGGGATTTTTAATTCTGACGATCATGTCATCTGCAGGTGGGAACAGTTTTATTTCTCCCTTTCTGATCTATATGCTTTTTGGTTCCTTTTCTTGCCTTATTGCAAGAACTTGCAGCACTATGTTATGCTAAAGAAGAATGATGAGAAGAACATTCTAGCTTCTCAATCTTGGGGGAAAGCATTAGTTTCTTTCTGTTTTTGTATTTATAAGGGCTTTTAAAATCATTAATGGGTGCTGAATTTTGTCAGATGCTTTTTCTGCATCAATTGATATGAACATATGATTTTCAAAAAATAACCTGTTAATATGGCGAATTACATTGGTTGATTTTAAAGTGTTGAACCAGCCATACATCCCTCTTGTAAACAGTGGTCATGGTGTACAATTATTTTTATATGTTGCTGAATTCCATTCCTAATATATTTTTAAGGATTTTTGCATCTATATACATGAAGGATATTAGTCTTTAGTGTTCTTTTTTTTCTTCTTCTTCTTTTTCCTTTCTTTCTTTCTTGTACTGGCTGTTTCTCTGTCAACATAGCTGGTGGCTACTGTCACCAGCAGCCACCAGAGGCCTGAACAAAAGAGCACTAGCAGGGGATCCACCTGCATGCATCCTTTCTGAAGCAGCCTTGCAGTCAGGAGTCAGATTGCTGGTACAGCGTCAATGACAACCTCAATGTGAACATTTAAGAGTTTTTAGTACTTACAGACATTGTGGCACATGGCACACCTGGAGGCCACACACCTGGAGGTCAGGGAGTGCAGGGAGACAGAGAGCCTTGAGCAGGAGAGCATGGCAATTAGCAGTATATATTAGGGAATAGGATGTAGATCACTTTAAGTTTGGAAGCCAGTGCTTGAATGGTCCCTTTAGAGGAGGTGGCTGGAAGGCAGGATCCCAGTCTGCTAGGTGGGAGAGATGTCTCCAGCTTGAGCCCCTTGGGTGTGGTGTAGAATTTAAAACTGCATCAAGAGTGACTAAACCCTGCCTCTGAAACAAGAAAGCTAAACCTGCATTCAAAATGGATGCTGAGGCAGCATAAAATTATTATAAAATTATACATTTATTATAAATGATTTATTTTAAAGTAAAATTAAATATGCTGTAAATTTATAAATATACTTGATCCTTGAGCAACATGGATTTGAACTGTGTGGATCTACTTATATGCAGATTTTTTTCCCAACCACATAGAGATTGAAAATACAGTATGCTTGCGATCCAAAAGTCAACCCAGGTTGGAGGTAGAAGTCCAGGTTTCCTGTGTGGTTTCCACTGACAGTGTGTGTGAGGGGAGGCTTGTTGTCAGCCAGTGAGGGTTAATGTCCTGTCTTTTTGTGATACCACTCTTTTTTTTTTTTTTTTTTTTAATTTGGAGATAGAGTCTCACTCTGTTGCCCAGGCTAGAGTACAGTGACATGATGTCAGCCCAGTGCAACCACCATCCCCCAGGTTCAAGCAATTCTTGTGCCTCATCCTTCAGAGTAGCTGGGACCACACCCGGCTAATGTTTTGTGTTTTTAGTAGAGATGGGGTCTCGCTGTGTTGCCTGGGCTGGTCTCGAACTCCTGTCTTCTAGTGATTCACCCTCCTCAGCTTCCCAAGGTGCTGGGATTATAGGCATGAGTAACCACACCCAGTGTTTTTCTGACACCACTTTTGCAGATATGTTTGAGCATCTCATTATAGCCTCATGAGGTTGGAAATCTAGCCCCCCTGCACTTATCCATTGTTGACATTGGTGACATGGGACCAGTTTTTTTCTGTGATGTTTATCTCAAGTAGAATTGTTATTGTCTATGAGTTTTCTGTCTTCCTGGTCTACCCCTTTCCTAATCCTTTGGCTAGAAAGAGCAGGCTTTTGTTGGGGCTTTTTCTCTTTATAGCTGTTGTCATTTGTGGGTTATCATCTTTAGCTCTAATTCTGGGGTATATGAACCAAGAAGAAACCCCAGAAAACTCAACCATTATGTTGTTTATCAGATCCCAATGTCCTGAGGAAGTTTTTTCCTTCACATTTCAGAGTCGTCTTATGTTTGTTTTATGTATAATGTCTAGGGTTTTAAGTTATACTTAATGGGAAGAATGGGAAATATATCTATTCCATCTTCCCAGAACTTGAAGTCTCCAGAGTAAGCTTTAAAAATGTAAGTCTGTTCATGTCACAGCTTCAACATAAATATCTTCAGTGGACCCCCATTGCCTGCAGGATAAAGTAGAAATTTCTCAATTCTAATACAAGGCCCTTCATTATTATGCATGTATTTGCCTCTCGAGCTTTATCTCTTGTTACTACTCCCTTGTCCAGTGATTCCAGCCATACTGAATCACCCCGTGATGCTCCACTTCCTTCACATACTGTCTTTTTCCTTCCCTTTCTTTTTTCCTTCCCTTTTTAACAAAAAATACAAATTGAAGGCTCCCTTTAAGACCTGCCTGATGAGTAGCCCCAACTTTAATTTGGCTCTGAAGAAAAAAGTATCCCAAATACCTTCAATCTGTCATTCCTCCAGATACTTCTTGAGCAAAGTCTTTGTGTATACAAATACCCACCATTAATGACTGGTTATCTTGTGTTTCCCAACAGCAGTGTTCTCCAATATTTTTAAGTTCCTGGAAAAAATGTGACAAATTTATAGTTATTGACAACTTCTTTTTAATATTTGCTTCTTTACCATACTCTGAGCTCCTAAAGGTTAGGAAGTAGGTTATAGTAGGTTTTCCTACTACATTCCTAATGCCAAGCTTATTGCCAGTATTGTATAACAGACACTAAATATATATTTGTTGAGTATCAGCAGACAAAAATAAAATTTTTTTAAATAAAAAATTCATACCTCATTTAATATTTTTGTATGAGAAAATAGGATTTTTTTGTTTCCTAAATGAAAAATTTATTATAATCTATAATGTACTTTTGAAACTCTCATTCTTATGTTGCCTTGAGGTTGGGGATATGCGTCTCTGTGTACCGTTTCTGTTTGTCCAACCCTAAACTAACACACACACAGACATACACACACACACACACATTCTGTCTCTCTCTCTCCTTCCCTCTCTCCCCTGTGAATAGGAGTATTGATAATAAGGGAGCCTGAGTTGGTCCGAGTGTTGTGGGTTATTGTTAAGTTGATAATAAGGGAGCCTGTTTTTACTGATTATAATTAGAAGTAAAGTTTCTTCGCATCTCAGAAGAGTTACATAATGGGAAAAATGAAAATATCCATCTTGTGGATCAGGGAGATGTTTTGGTTGTTCTGCCAACCTCCTGCTGGCCCCAGTCTTAACCCCTTTCCAGTTTATAGTGTTCCACTTTGAATACTGCTTTAATCATGCCCATTTTTGGACCTCAATTCCTATAGCATATATAGCCTGCCACACAATTTGCATTTGATTTTCTACGTTATTATTTTTTAAAAGAGTGTTGCTGTTGTCTAACTTATCTCCTTCAAGACAGAGACCATATTTTATATTTCTTTTCCATGCCATATAGCACCAAGAAAATAACCCCATATGTATGATACCTTCATTAAGTCCTCATTACTAACAAGTTGAATTTTACAGTCCTAAATAGCATCCGTGAGCTAAGAACCATTTAGTTGATATCAGCTAACCCAGTTTCCTAGTACAGCTTTTTCTTTTGAGACAGAGTCTCATTGTATTGCCCAGGCCGGAGTGCAGTGATGCGATCTTGGCTCACTGCATCCTCCACCTCCTGGGTTCAAGTGATTCTCCTGCCTCAGCCCTTCTCAAGTAACTGAGTTTATAGGTGTGTGCCACACCTAGCTAATTTTTTTATATTTACTAGAGCTGGAGTTTCACCATGTTAGCCCGGCTGGTCTTGAACCCCTGACCTAAGGTGATCTGCCCGCCTTAGCCTCCCAAAGTGCTAGGATTACAGGCATGAGCCATGGTTCCTGGCCTAGTACAGCTTTTTCTATTTGTTCACTATAATTAGTTTTTAACAACTTTATCTAAATGTCATGGCTAATTGTGTTGGATATTTTTAATAGTCTCTGGATTTCTTTCAGAATTTTAGCCATATTTGCTATTTGTTGTAGTGAAAGTAAAGGCTCTGCTGCTTTACCCATTTTATAGTATTTGACCAAAGTTCAAAGCATTCTGGATTTTTCTTGATATGGGGTGTTCATCTTTCGGGAATGCAACATTCTGTGTTTTCCAAATTACGAGTGCTGTGTTTCCCTCCATAATGGAGGATTTTATGAAATATTGGAGGAGGGGTTATCTTTTCCAACACTTCTTAATCTAGTACATTCTTTTGTACTTCTCATAATTCACATACTGTTGTTTAAATGAATGTTTTGAGCTTTTTTCATTTTGAAAAGTGTCTGAAATATAAAACAGGGAAATTTGACATATATTTCCATTTCTCCAACAACTCCATTGCAAAGCAGCCAAAATAAAATGGCTGTGGTGAAAACTAAAATTAACACTGTATTGAAATAAATCAGTAAAAATATCCTTAAAGCTTTTAGATGCTATCCCATGTGATATCATCTGTTATAAACTTTATATGATAGGGAAATTTTATGAAATACTGAATTTTTTTGTTTCTCAGAGCTGTTGAAATAAGTCAGTAACAATAATTTCTGAAAAAATTGAACATGTCAGAGAAGAACACTTCAAAAGTAGAAGAAAGAAAGTGTGCTCAGAATGGATTACTAAATGTACCATATCGCTACTCTAAATTGATTTTCCTTAACCATAAAATGTAATTAAAATGAACCAGGAAGTGACAGAAGTCAGCTGCTTTACAGGCTACATTTTTACTCTTAATTATGAGAAATAACAAAAGTAAATTGATATTTACTTTAGAAATTGTTGAAATCCAGGTCGGGCGCGGTGGCTCATGCCCGTAATCCCAGTACTTTGGGAGGCTGAGGTGGGCGGATCACCTGAGGTCAGGAGTTGCAGACCAGCCTGGCCAACATGATGAAACCCCATCTCTACTAAAAATACAAGAATTAGCCGGGCATGGTGGCAAGTGTCTGTAATCCTAGCTGCTCAGGAGGCTGAGGCAGGAGAATTGCTTGAACCTGGAAGGCGGAGGTTGCAGTGAGCCAATATCACACCATTGCACTCCAGTCTAGGGGACAGAGCAAGACTCCGTCTCAAAAAAAAAAAAGAAAAACAAGAAATTCTTGAAATCCTAAAAATGTTAAAAACTTGAACTAGAAAATATTTAAATGTGTTTGAAAGAAATTAATTTAAATAGAAATATTCCCCTATGAAATGCCAAAATGTGATAAAGTGATAAAATACAGTTTTCTGAATATAAGACTAAACACCATGATTAAGATTAAACACCCTATGATTTCTAGTTTTCTTCACATAAGCATTCATTAATTGATACTGTTCAGATACTATGAAAACCAGTTAATACAACTTTACATCTTCAAAAGTTAACTGTGCTATTAATAACTATACTTTCAAAGTAAGTTTGAAATCTGTAAGTTTATTGCACTGATACCAGTTATTTATGGAATGTAGTACTATACAATGCATGATACACTAATACATTTAAGTAATTTTTAGACTGCAGATTTCATCTACACAAGTGAATTGCTTTTCCCAATAGGACTAACATATTAACACTGCTTCATTTATTGAAAGCATCAGTCTCAACAGTATGCAACACTTTGTGCACTAGTTCCCACACATTAACGTACAAATGAATGACTTGAGGATACTGTATAGATTCTGCTTCATTAGGTCTTGATTGGGGCTTGATATTCTCCATATCTAAGTTCCTAAGGGATGCTCATGTCACTTTTCTGGGGATGTCACTTAGAGCAGGGATTCCCAATTCTCGGGCCACAGACTAGTACTGGCAGACTGGGCCGCACAACAGGAGGTGAATGGCAGGTGAGTGAGCATTAGCGCCTGAGCTGCACCTCCTGTCAGATCAGCGGTGGCATTCGATTCTCATGGGACCGTGAACCCTATTGTGAACTGCTCATGCGAGGGATCTAGATTGCATGCCTCTTACGAGAATCTAACTAATGTTTGATGATCTGAGGTAGAACAGTTTCATCCCAAAACCATCTCCCAGCTCCCAGACTCCTGGGCCATGGAAAAATTGTCTTCCACAAAACTGGTCACTGGTGCCAAAAAGGTTGGGTATTGCTGACTCAGAGTAATAATGTGTAAAGAACAGAAAATATCCAGAGCAGAACTGATCATGAATATTGTTTAGATTTCTCTGTATCATTGACTTCAGTTCTTTCCTAGTTTACTTTTAATACCAGGAACATTTCCTATCAATTTATTACATTTTAAGGCATAGGTTAAAATAAATAATGTTGTTGTTTCTTAATATCCCCTCTTATCTGAGAATGTTAAACATTATTTAATAACGTTACCATGTAAAGTGGAGAAGTCAGTGCAAGATTTCCTGGGCTCTAGTCTTATCTCTGATACACATTTTGCAATGTGACTAGGCAAATTATTCAACTCCCTGAGTTTCTTCATCGAAAAATAGAAGAATTGATTTAGATCAGGAGTTTTTCAGGTATGTGCTTTTTGGAAATCAGAGTTTATTCTTCAGATAAACAGTGGTGTAACTAGACTGAGTGATTTGGAACCACCCTGTTAGAATCAAAATCATCTTACACAGTAATTTGACTAACATGAGCCTTAGGATGCTTACCAACACTGCAGTAAAACTTGACTTTTTGTTGTTGTTGGTTGGGTTTCTTGTTGCTTGTTAGTTTTAAATTTTTAATTGGTCTGAAGGTGCTGTTTTTGCAAGTATTTTTTTTCACAATGAATCTGTAAGGCATTTCTGCACATAAATTTTGCACATTTTCACACTGGCATACGTAATTCACCATCTTTACAGTGAACTGATAAGCATTTAATTTGTCAAGAGTCATACTGGTATACACTGTCAGTAGACCTAACACCAAATTCAAAATACTGATTAAAAAAAAAATTTAGTTGTTTTACCTTAGGTTCAATCATTTGCTTTTATACAAATAGTAAAAGAAACATTTGTCTTTTGTTTTTAGAATTGAGTCATTTGGAACAGCAACTTGAAGAAGCTAATGCTGTGAGGCAAGAACTAGATGAAGCTTTTAGACAAATCAAGGCTTATGAAAAACAAATCAAAACGTTACAACAAGAAAGAGAAGATCTAAATAAGGTAAAATATGTGAATAGATCATTAAAGCTTTTTCTCTGTTTTGAATCTTGTATAATAGAATACTGAAAGCATTCATAATGAATTACAATAATACATAGTGTATTTTATCTTTTTAAAAGTTGGTTTAAAAATATAAGGATTATTTTGGTGTATGTCATTTGATGAGTAGCTAGTAATAAACTTTTAAATTGTTGAAGCTTGAAAGTTCAGAATCTTTTGTTCTTTTAGAAAGTTAATAGTCAAAGGACTAGATTAAAAGTGAATGTTATTGAAAAAGAAACACGAAGAAATAAGAAAATAGTAGAATCTGTTTAGCATCTATAGAAAAAATTTAAAATACAGGCATATTTTCATTATAACTTACTGATAAGAACATTCTTAAAATATAATTTAAAATTTCTTTGGTTATTTGTTTTAAATGTCAGTTTTTATCTTTCAAAGCAGCATGGGTAAAAAAGCTAAAGTGATTTTCATAAGAACTGTGTATAACATTTAAACATTATTTTAAACATCGAGAAAATTTATTGATAGTTAAGACTCTGTAACATAGCCCAATAGGGTAAATAATATTCAAGCACTAGAGAAAATACTTTTCTTGAACCACATGCTGCTAAGCACTGTGACTTTCATTAATACAAAAATGTTGGGACTAATACTAGCCATTGCAAACAAGAAATCTGTAGTTTATGGCATAGCATAAGTTGTATTCAATAATGTAATATATTAATATAATGCACTGATAATATAGAATGAATGAAATCCTCTGGGGGAAGATTTGAAAGTCTTTGCGCCAGGAAAGAAATGGAGGGAATTAAAAATAAAACAAATAACCTTTAGCTGATGAAACTAATCAAAAGGACTAAAAGAGAACGCTATTAAAGAATAGATTGAAATAGACCAATACATTTTTACTTTCTTCTTAATGCAGTTTCAACCAATTTTTTGTATAGGCCCATTTAAATTCATTGCCAATTTAATAATATTTGTCATTTAAAACAGTTAGTGTTCTATTAACTTTAATAATATTATAGTAATATTAATGGTTTACCATTTTATATTTATTGGTAGGATTACTCAGCCAAATGTAGTTAACATAATGGATGTTATGCTTCCTGCTTTCTCCTCTTCTAAGAGAGTTCCTTGGAAATCTAAAGAGAAGGATCTTGGGTTCTTCCTCTAACCCTTTGAAAAGAGGATGAAAATCTGACCGCTAGATTTATAGTGACAGATAGTCACCAATTTTTAATGTTTTAGCATGAAAAATCCTTTTCATATATTTTGAGAAGACAATAGTGCTGACGAAAAGAAACAGATGATACCAATATAGGATTTTGAGTGATTTGCTTAATATCCTATAGGCATTAGAAAATGATTTTTCTCCACATTCCTTGCCAACACTTGTTATCCTTTGTCTTTTAAAAAAAAAATAGCCATTCCAATAGCTGTGAAGTGACAGCTCATTATGATTTTGGTTTTTACTTCTCTTATGACTAGTGATGTTGAATACTTTTTCATATACCTATTGGCCATTTGTATGTCTTCTTAGAGAAATGTCCACTGAGGTCCTTTGCCCATTTTTTGATTGGGTTAGCAAATATTCTGATTTTTTATAATGCCAAACTGTTTTCTAGTATACCAACTTCCATTTCCACGAGTAGTATATAGGAGTTTGTGTTCATATTACCAGATTTATTACTTTTGGCCAATCTAGTCTAAATTGAGATTTTAGGTTTTAGAAAATGTTTGGTTGTGGTCTTAATGTGCATTTCTCTAATTACTAATGAGGTCAAGTATCTTCACATGGGTCTATTGTCATTTACATTTCTGTTGTGAAATATTTCTTAATATCTTTGGTTTATTTTTCTGTTGGGTTGTTTTTTTCTTACTGATTATAAGAATTCTTGGAAATATTTGGACATTCTTATCTTTTGTGAGTTATATGTGTTACAAATATCTCTCAGTGGCTTATCTTTTTGCTTTTAGGAATCTTTTTATTAAAAAACGTTCTTAGGATTATTGTGGCCAGATTTATCAATATTTTTATGGTTAGTGTATTTGCTGTCTTATA
Organism: Macaca mulatta; assembly: GCF_049350105.2. Lineage (NCBI taxonomy): Eukaryota > Metazoa > Chordata > Mammalia > Primates > Cercopithecidae > Macaca > Macaca mulatta. The sequence continues at coordinate 84,885,182 of NC_133406.1, read as the reverse complement.
TAAAAAAATCTGAGATTTTAAAAATTTCTCCTAAATTTTTATCTTAAAGTTTTAAAATTTTAGAGTCTGTATCTCAACTATGTTTTAAAAACTGTGAAGATGGAATTTTGATTAAAATTACATTTGATCTGCTGAGCATCGTGACTCATGCTTGTAATCCTGGCACTTTTGAGAGGCCGAGGCAGGAGGATCACTTGAGTCCAGGAGTTTGAGGCCAGCCTAGGCAACAACAGAATGAGACCCAGTCTCTACAAAAAATAAAAAAAATTAGCCTGGTGGTGCACGCCAGTCATCCCAGCTACTCAGGATGCTGAGGCAGGAAGTTCTCTTGAGCCTGGTAGATCGAGGCTGCAATGAGCCATGATCATGTCACTGCACTCCAGCCTGAGCAACAGAGCAAGACCCTATCTCAAGGAAAAAAAAATGCATTGAATTTATAGATCAATTTAGAGAGAATTAACATCATTACAATATTGTCTTTAAGTTCTTACTATATATATTTATTACTGTTTTTCTGAATATACACACAGATTATTTCCAGAATAGAATGGACTGTTATTACTTACATACAGCAAGGAATAACTACATGGCTCCCTTCTGTGCTAAGTCTTACCTCAAGAGAAATACCCTGAGAGCTGGCAGGATAAAACCCTACACAGAAGGAATTGTATTGTAAATGAGGAGCCTTGAAAACATTTATCCAGGTGTTTACATAGAGAAAAGAAGCCACTGCTTCCTGCTTTCTCCTCTTCTGAGAGAGTTCCTTGGAAATCTAAAGAGAAGGATCTTGGGTTCTTTCTCTAACCCTTTGGAACATAGATAAATATTTCCACTGTAAATATAAGCCCAGAGTCTTCTGCTCTATCAAAGGAAGCCCCCTTGTTCTAGGCTCCTACTCTCTGCCACCCCACCTTGTAATGTAAACACATAACCTCCAGAAGGTAAATCTTAGTTTTCTCCCTACTAAAATCAGTTATAAGTTACTTTTTAAGACTTTCATTTAGCCCAGGTTTTGATAAAATTTGTTCAGAAGGGACAAACTGCAAAAACATGAAAGTTTTTCTGCATTCCTAAAGTCTTTTTATTCGTAAACATATCGCTCCATATATTTAAAGTTCTTTTAAAATATTCTTCCATAAAATTTCGTACAGAAAAGACTTTCATTTCTTTCCTTGTTTTACTGTATTAGCTAGAACCTCAGTACAATGTTGACTAGAAATGATAATAGCAGGCATCCCCATCTTGTTCCCCAATTTTAAAGAAATTGCCTCTGATATTTCATCACTAATAATGTTTGCTGTAAGTTTTTAATAAATAATTTTTATCAGGTTAAAGAAGTTACCTTCTATTCCTATTTTGTTAATAGCTTTTTATTTAGAATGGGTATTGACTTTATTCAATGTGCCCTTCTGTGCTCTATTGATATGATTATATGTTTCTTATCCTTCAATAAGTTGGTGTGGTGGACTACATTTGTAGACTTTTTCTAATATTAAGTCACTGTTATATTTCTGGGTTAAGCCCAAATTTCTTATAATACTGTGATAGTATAGATAACATTTATGTAGCAAATATCTGTTCTAATAGCACTGTTGTGAAAGCTTTACATATGTTAAATTATTTAATCTCCATCACAGCCCCATGAGTTAGGTGATATCATTATTCTCATTTTATGAATGGTGAGACCAAGCACAGAGAAATTAGTTCACTTACTCAAGGTCATAGAAATAGAAAGTGGTGGAGCTAGATTTTTAGCACAAGGAGTTTAGCGCCAGACTTCATGCATATCTACTTTATATATCACTGGAACTGATTTACTAATTTTTAAAAAGGATTTTCACGTTTCTTTTTATAAGTGAGATTGGTGTGTTATTATTTTTCCTCTTTCTTTGTTTTTTTTTTTTTTGAGACGGAGTCTCGCTCTGCCGCCCAGGCTGGAGTGCAGTGGCCGGATCTCAGCTCACTGCAAGCTCCGCCTCCCGGGTTCACGCCATTCTCCTGCCTCAGCCTCCCGAGTAGCTGGGACTACAGGCGCCCGCCACCTCGCCCGGCTAGTTTTTTGTATTTTTTAGTAGAGACGGGGTTTCACCGTGTTCGCCAGGATGGTCTCGATCTCCTGACCTCGTGATCCGCCCGTCTCGGCCTCCCAAAGTGCTGGGATTACAGGCTTGAGCCACCGCGCCCGGCTATTTTTCCTCTTTCTTTTCTTTTTTTTTTTTTTTTTTTTTTTTGATATTCAGATTATACTGGTCTCATAGAAACAGTTGAATTGCATTGGTTCTTTTTCTCACAGACCAGTGAGTTGTTTATAAGTATCTTTTAAAATTTTCAGTGTATGGAGTTTTATTTTTTTTTGTTGACTTCTAATTTAGTTGCAGTGTCATTACAGAACTTGCTCTACATAATATCTGTTCTTTGAAATCTACTGAGACTTGCTTTGTGGCCTAGCCTGTTCCATTTTTAAAACATTCAATATGTGTTCTTGAAAATAGTTTGTGTTCCAATTTAGAGAGCAAGCTTCTGTACATGAAGCTTGTTAGTTGAGCTTTTCAGATCGTCTTTATATTCACCGTTTTTTTTTTTTTTTTTGCCTACTTGGTTTATCTATTAATGACTAAGAAATTAAAATTTTTCATTATAGTGATGTTTACCAATTTTTCTCTGAAGTTCTAACAGTTTCTTTTTAATGATTTTGAGACTATCTTATAGAATGCACAAAAGTTTAGGATAGTATTTCTTCTTAGTGTATTGAATTTTATCATTATGTAGTGACATTCCTTATCCTTAATAATACTTTTTCTATTGAAGTCAAGATTTCATTTATTAATCCAATATAATAGATGGCCTTTAACTGGTGATTACTAATGTATATGGATATGTCTCTACTATCTTATTTTTTGTTTTCTGTTTGTCATGATTTTTGCATGCTGCTTTTTATTTCCTTTCTTCCCTTCTCAAAAGTTTTTAGCTGTGGTAAAATACATATAAGATAAAATTACCATCTAAACAATTTTCAAATGCACAGTTAATTAATGTTAAGTATATTTACATTCTTATGCAGCAGTCTCCAGAATTCTTTCTGTTTGCAAAATCATTTCTTTCTTCTTCACTGACATTTGTTGTTGCTGTTGTTGACATTTTACTTTACTCTCTAGTCTTTTGGTGGTTACTCTTGGCTTCTACCATGTGTATTAACCAAGTTTAAGTTGAAGTTAAATATCTTAAAACTATTTCCCAGAAACAATTTAAAGAGGTTTAATTTTACAGATTGAGTATCCCTTATCTGAAATGCTTGGGACCAGCATTCGGATTTTGGAATATTTGCATTATACCAGTTGAGTATTTCTAACCTGAGAATCCAAAATCTGAAATGCTCACTTTGAACATCATGTTGGCACTCAGACAGTTTTGGATTTTGAAACATTTCGGATTTCAAATTTTTTGGATTCGGGATATTCAACCTGTATTACCTCTTTATAACTTTCTTTATGTGTTGTTATTGGCCAGTATTTTAGCTGTATCTTTTGTTTACTGTACAAAGTTAACATTTTTATAGTATAATCTTATATATACACTTATTTACATTCACATTCACGTTAACCATTTTATTAGCTATTCATTTCTCTTGCATTAGATCTCTAAAATCATTTTTTTCTTCCTGAGATAAAGCTTTACTGGTTCCTTTAGTGCAGATCTGATTATGGTAAGCTCTGCCAGTTTTTGTTTATATGAAGCCTCAGACTTGAAAAGTAATTTTTCGGGTATATAATTTTAATTATCTTCTCATGTCTTTGAAAATATTTTACCCTGTTTCTGTTGCTGTTGTTACTTCTTCAGTTTATATTCTTAGTCTGATTTTCCTCCTCCCACCTTATTTGAGGATGGGGAATAGGTGATTTGTCTTTTTGTCCCTCTGATTTCTTTACGGTCTTTTATTTCTCTTTGGTATTACCAAAGAGTGTTGTTTTTTGAACATGTCTGGTTTGGGTTTTTAAATTTTTTTCTTGATTCATAAATGTAGAGCTTCCTCTAGTGATTGATGCATGTCTTTAATTTTAACATTTATATTTTTTCTTCTTTTTTTTTTTTTTTTTTTTGAGGTGGAGTCTCACTGTATTGCCCAAGCTAAAGTGCAACTGAGTGATCTCACCTCACTGCAGCCTCAGCCTCCTAGGCTGAAGTCATCTTCCCATCACAGTAGCTAGAACTATAGGCGCACACCGCCATACCTGGCCTTTTTTGGTTTTTTGGGCATTGTTATTTTTTGTAGAGATGAAGTCTCACAATGTCACCTAGGCTGCTCTTGAACTCCTTGGCTCAAGCAATCCTCCTGCCTCAGCCTCCCAAAGTGCTGGGATTATAGATGAGACCAACTGGGCCAACCTTAACGTTTTCTGTTTCTAAATGTTCCATACAGTTCTTCTATAAATCTGCTTGGTCATTTTTAATAGCCTTTTGTCATTTTTTCATTTTTATTATTTCATCTTTTATTCCTTTAAACATTTCATATGTAGCAATTTTGTGTTGATATCTAATGATTTTAATACCAAGATACCTTTGATGTTTATTTTTATTGTTTTGTTATTTGATTGTGGTGCTTTGTTCTTTGAGTAATTTGGAATCTGTGGTTGTGAGCTCATTCTTGTTTGTTCTTAATATGTGAAAAATTCAGATTTCATTGCAGTTCTTTTCCCCAAAGAAAATCTGCATTTCCTTTTGCTGGGAGGTAGGTAGTGGTACTGCCCTGAGTCCACTTTAGCTCTCCTCTAAGTTTCTCACTTCAATTAGGGAGTCTCCGGTTTAGTTTCTGTCTCCTTGCTTCTGGCTTGAGGCGTAGCCTCCATGTCAAGGGCAATGCTTGTTTTTTATGAAAACAACCTCACAAATATTTATCAAATTTTACAAATATTTATTTTGACCATCATATCGTTTATTCCTAAACTTTTTCCTCATTTGTGGAAATTAAGGTACTATCAGGTTAAATTAGCAGCTCCCGTGCATTTACTGTATTAGCATAAGGAATTGAGACCATATCAGGACACCATTCCGTTAAGAAGTAGTTTATTTATGTCAAGACACCATGCTGTTCAGAAGTAGTTTATTTATTTTAATTTGTCCTAAGGTGAATAATTTTGGCTCTTCTTGACTTAATAATAGCTATTCTGATGGCCAAATTTGGTCTCTAGGTTGCAGAATTGGTAACTTATATTCTTTTTACAAAACTGTAGGAACTAGTCCAGGCTAGTGAGCGATTAAAAAACCAATCCAAAGAGCTGAAAGACGCACACTGTCAGAGGAAACTGGCCATGCAGGAATTCATGGAGATCAATGAGCGGCTAACAGAATTGCACACCCAAAAACAGAAACTTGCTCGCCATGTCCGAGATAAGGAAGAAGAGGTGGACCTGGTGATGCAAAAAGTTGAAAGCTTAAGGCAAGAACTGCGCAGAACAGAAAGAGCCAAAAAAGAGGTTAGTAGTCAGGCAAATTTTGTAGTGCCCATGGGATAGTGATTAAAGCTACTTTTTAAGACTAGTGATATCATATATAATTTTTTATTTAATATTTTTTAAAGTTATTTTTATAGTTTGTTAATATTATTTAATATGGATTTAAACATTTGAATTATCTTCCCGTTACAAGGTAAATTCTCATTGGGATAAATGTTTTGTTTGGAAAAAGATTATAACCATGAAATCTGCTTTTTTCATTCTGTTTTAAAGCTGGAAGTTCATACAGAAGCTCTAGCTGCTGAAGCATCTAAAGACAGGAAACTACGTGAACAAAGTGAGCACTATTCTAAGCAACTGGAAAATGAATTGGAGGGACTGAAGGTATCTTTTGACTTCACATTTATGAAGCTTAATTAATTTTCTTCTCTTTAGGCTTGTTAGGAGTGTTAGCTTATACACTGTATTCGGTGTGCAGTGAAAACTAGTCATTCTTCAAACCTAGTATTCATAATTCTCGTTCTTACCAGTAGGAAGCTGATACTGATTTCTTAATTATGCTGAAGAAAATGGAGGATATGTTTAGTGGGAAACATGAATCTATCAGGAAGGAGTTAGAATGTTTATGAAGGACTGCCTGCCTACCCAAGATGTACTGGTAATCTGCATGGGAGTCATGGTTAGATATCCAGAACCTCTCTGTATCTCATAAACGACTCAGGAGAAGCTCAGGGGTAGCTTTGCAGACACTTGTGTTTGTTAGGATAAGATGATAATGATCATAGTCTTATCTCAGCAGAAGGTGCTTTGCAAGGGAAATCCTTGAGCCGTTCTGGAGTCAGACTACCTATTCTTAACTTCTTGCTTCACCAGTCACTAGCTGTGTAACATGTAATATTGGACAGAACGTTATGGGGCCGGGCACAGTGGCTCATGTCTGTAATCCCAGCATTTTGGGAGGCCGGGATGGGCGGATCACCTCAGGTCAGGAGTTTGAGACCAGCCTAACTAACATGACGAAACCCCATCTCTACTAAAAATACAAAATTAGCCATGCGTGGTGGTGCACGCCTGTAATCCCAGCTACTCAGGAGGCCAAGGCAGAAGAATTGCTTGAACCCGGGAGGTGGAGGTTGCAGTGAGCCTAGATTGCACCATTGCACTGCAACCTGGACAACAAGAGTGAAACTCTGTCTTAAGCAAAACATAACAACGTTTAACCTCATTATATTTTAATTTTCTCATCTATAAAACTACTTCATGTCAAGAGTGCATACGTACATTTGTAAGCTGACACATTATAAGTGTTCAGTAACTGTTAGTGTAATAATGGTATCATGTATATTACAATGAGTGAATTAAGATCAAATTGACATGATATTTTTACCATACTAAATAATAGTCTGAATGTGGTATCTGCCTTTTATCTTTTTTGACTCCAAACTTTTTCCATCCTGTTTCCTCTGCTATACCTGTCAGGCCCCATTTCACCTACTTCTTTTAGGACCATGCTTAGTCTACTGTCCAATTATCCATAAATGTAAGAATCATACTCCTTAAAATCTACATACTCCTGTACTGCTTCTTGGAATTCTGTTAATACCTGTAGCTTAGCTCTTACTGTAATTATTTATTTGCAAATCTGTATATTTCCAGCTAAACTGTGACCTAGCTTATTGAAAATACAGACAGGTATATTGTTAATTTGGCCCTGGCAAAGGACCATATATTTAATACTTGTTTAATAAACCTGTTAAGTTAATGAATGAATCATGTGGTAGAATTGGTCAGAACTTACTTTTTCTCTGACAATTGAATTTCAGTGGTTGCAAGTCAAATTCCTTTGCTATAAATGGAAATATAAACTCTTGATTTTATTCTTGTTTTTGTTTTGGGAGTTTGTTTAGTTCATCATGAATTCGTAGTCCTGGTTACCTTTATGAAGTAGAGATGTGTCTTCTATATACACCTGTACCTCTAGAGCAGGATTAGTATATAGAAGTAATTACATCACCATCCCAGATACTTTTCAGTCAGGGCCTGCTTTGTTTCCAGCACTATTCTAGGAGCTTTGGGTGGTAAGAATAATAAAGTACAAACTAGAATCTTAGGCATTATTTTTATTTGAGAAAATTGAGGGTCAGAAGAGTTAAATATTTTATAGTCATAAGTGATAGAGTACAATGTAAACCCAGGTTTTCTAACTTTCATTCACATATTTTATCTAATAGTTTGCTTTTTATTTTTTTCTACAATAAACATTACTGCATTGGAAACTGTATCATGTTTACCTACTTGCCAAACACATCTCTGTGTCGTCTATAAATTTGAGATAATATAACACCTACTAGTTAATGCATTTAACATGTATAGGCCAGAACCTGGCACATAGTAAAGGGTTAAAACATATTTTGGCTGTTTTAAAGATAGTAGGAATCTTCACTTCATTGAGAATACTTTTGACAGACTTAAAGAGAGAAATAGCCCTACAAAAAGAGTTAAAGACTTCAATATCTCACTTCCAATAATGAATAGAACATACACACACAAGGTCAATAAGGATATTGAGGTCGTGAACACCACTATAACCAACTAGACCTAACAGATACAGAGTCAGCCCTTCATATCCATGAGTTCTGTATTCGTGGATTCAACCAACCATGGATCAAAAATATTTGGAGGAAGAAAATTAGATGGGTGCATTTGTATTGAACAGGTACAGATGATTTTTCCTGTCATTATTCCAAAGGTAAAAACTGCTTATATGGCATTTATATCACATTAGGTATTGTAAGTACAGATCGTGACATTTTAATCAGCCACAGACTGCATATACAACAATGGTCCCTTAAGATTATAACGGAGTTGGAAAAATTCCTGTCACCTAGTAATGTCTTGATGATCTTGAACCTGTGTAAACCCTATATTAATGTGTGTGTTTGTGTCTTAATTTTTAACAAAAACGTTTCAAAAGTAAAACAAAAATTTTACCAATGAAAAACACTTATAGAAAATGGATATAAAGAAAGATAGCTGGGTGCGGTGGCTCACGCCTGTAATCCCAGCACTTTGGGAGGCTGAGGTAGGTGGATCACTTGAGGCCAGGAGTTCAAGACCAGCCTGGCCAACATGGTGAAACCACGTCTCTACTAAAAATACAAAAATAAACTGAGCGTGGTGGCACACGCCTGTAATCCCAGCTACTCTGGTGGCTGAGGCATGAGCTTTGCCTGGACCTGGGAGGTGGAGATTGCAGTAAGCTGAGATTGTGCCACTGCACTCCAGCCTGGGTGACAAGAGTGAGACTCTGTCTCAAAAAAAAAAGAGAAAAAGAAAAAGATACATTTTTGTACATCTGTACAATGTGTTTGTGTTTTAAGTGTTACTACAGAAGAGTTCAGAAAGTTTTAAAATAGTAAATAGCTTATAAAGGTGCAGTAAGCCAAGTTTATTATTGGATAAATAAAATGTTAAAAATAGTGTAGCCTAAGTATAAAGTGTTTATCAGGTCTCCAGTAGTGTACAGTAATGTCCTAGGCCTTCACGTTCACTCACCAGTCACTAACTCATCCATGCCAACTTCCAGTCCTGTAAGCTCCGTTCATAATACTTTACATGACATACCAGTTTTTATTTTTATACCATACTTTTGTGCCATATTTATACGCAACGTATCATTTTTTGTCTTTTATATCATATTTTTACTGTATCTTTTCTATATTTAGAGACACAAGTATTTACTATTGTGTTACAGTTCCCTGCGGTATTCAGGACAGTACCATACTGTACAGGATTGTAACCTAGGAGCAACAGGCTATACCCTATAGCCTAGGTGTATAGGAGACTGTGCCATCTAGGTTTGTGGAAGTACAATTTATGTTCACACAAGGACAAAATCTCATTAGAGATGCATTTCTCAGAACATATCCCTGTCATTTAGCAATATGTGACTGTAATCTAGAGGTGATTTAAAGTTTATGGGAGGATGTGTGTAGGTTGTATGCAAACACTGTACCATTTTATATATGAGACTTGAGCATCCATGGATTTTAGGTATTCAAGTAGGGTCCTGGAACCAGTGCCCTATGGATACTGAGGGACAACCATGTATAGAACTTTTCACCCAACAACAGCAAAATGTACATTCTTTTAAAGTACACATGGCAGATTCTCCAGGATAGACCATACATTAGGCCAAAAAACATCTTAGTAAATGGAAGAAGATTGAAGTCGTATAAGGTATCATCTCCAACTACAATGAAATGGAGCTAGAAATCAATTACAGGAAAAGAAAAAACCTGGAGTGTTCAAAAATATGTGGAAATTAGTGAACACACTCTTAAGCAACCATAGGTCAAAGAATAAATCACCAGGGAAATTAGAAAATACATGAATGAAAATGAAAATACAATACACCAGAACTTACAGGATGCCATAAAGGCAGTGCTGAAGAGAGAAATTTATAGCTATAAATGCCTGTATTAAAAGGAAGGACTAAAAGGGAAGAAAGTAAAAATCAGTAACCTTGCTTTATACCTTAAGGTACTAGAAAAAGAAGAGCAAACTGAATCCAAAGATAGCAGAAGAAATGAAATAATAAAGATTAGGGCACAGCTAAATAAAATAAAGACTAGAAAATAATAGAATCAATAAAATGAAAAGTTAGTTGGTTAGAAGTCAACAAAATTGGCAAACCTTTAATTAGACTGACCCCTTCCCAATAAAAAGAGCTAAAGAGGGAGAGACATTGCAAATCACTAAAATCAGAAGTATAAGGGAAAATTTTATTACTTACCAACAGAAAACAAAAGAATTATAACAGGAACAACTGTATGCCAACAGAGTAGATAACTAGATGAAATGAACAAATTCTTAGAAGGATACAAACAACCCAGTATGACTCATGGCAAAATAGAAAATCTCTGCAGACCTGTAACAAGTAAAGACATTGAATCAGTAATCAAAAACCTTCTGACGGACCCTCACGCACTCCACAACCCCATTCCAGCGGCTTATTAAAAAAAGACAGTCAACCTTCTGATAAAGAAGAGTCCAGGACCACACCAGTTCACTGATGAATTGAACCAAACACTTAAAGAAAAATTAACACCAATCCTTCTCAAACTCTTTTTTGAGAAGGCACCTGTAGTCCCAGCTACTCCGGGGGCCAAGGCAGGAGGATCACCTGAGACTTCGGAGGTCGAGACTATAGTGAGCCATGATCAGGCCACTGCACTCCAGCCTGGGTGACAGAGTGAGAACCTGTTTCAAAAAGAAAGGTACTTGAGACTTGAACTTAAAATAAATTCACCCAAGTTGCAGGCTGCAAGATCAACACACAGCAATCAGTTGTGTTTCTATAAGCCAGCAACGAACAATCTGCAAAGAATGTTAAGAAAGCAATTCCACTTAACAATTGCGTCTGAAAGAATAAAATACCTTGAAACAAATTTAACCAACTAAAAATGACAAAACATTGCGGAAAGGAATTAAAGAAAATCTAAATAAATTGAAAGACATCTCTTGTTTATGACTAGGGGAATTTAATATTGTTAAGATGCAGTACCTAAAGTTATGTACAGCTTCAACTCAGTCCCTATCAAAATTCAGAGTCTTTTTTGCAGAAATAAAAAGCTGATCCTCAAATTCATATGGAATTGCAAAGGACCTGGACAGCCAAAACTATCATAAAAAAATGGACAAAGTTGGAGGATTCATACTTCAGAACTTATTGCAAAGTTACAGTAATCAAAACAATGTGGTACTGTCATATACATAAAACTCTCTGCACAGTAAAAATTTTACCTTTTAAAGTATTTTCAGCAACCATGTAACCAGTTTATCATGTATCCCTTAATTTTTATCTTGTTTCTTTTTAAAATTGTAGAAGATTTGTTGGTTTTTCTCAGTGTTTCTTCTGTCGCTTCAAAGCTTGGCTTGTCCTCCTCTCAGAGTTTTGATAAGTATTTAATTCTGCTTTCTTTTGGATGTTTGTTGGGTCTAAAAATAATTAACTGTTTAATCTGTTTGGAGTTTGTTTTGCTAAATGGTATGACATGAAATTCATTTTTGTTATTTTATTGCTAGCTGGTGATTCCAATGTCATTTATTAATCATTACCTTACCTAGTGACTGAAGATGTCTCATATATTGAATTAAATTATTTTGGGAAGCAAATCTGTCACAGTGATACTTTAGTAAAGAGTTATAGTATGTTTTAATATTTTAAAAGTGTATTTTCCCACTCACCCCTTGGTAATTTCTTTGACATTTTTATTTTTACCAGTTTATTCTTATCCACGGAGTAGAAACATGTCTCCGTGCCCTTCTATCCCCACATTTATAAAGAACTTTTAATTAGAATTATGTGGAAGATAACATGAAAAATATTGAATACATGTCCATTTAATCTTCCCTTTTAAATAGTTGGTTTCAATACTTTTAGGTTTTTTTCATATAAATCAGAAATTTCTCACTGTTATTCTTCAGTTAACAATGAAATTTTTGTTGTTTATTGCTTATTTTAATATCTGGAAGTATTGATTTGTGTTTATCTTATATGCTATTGCTTTACTCTGTCAATTCTAACACATTTCACTAGATTTATTTGTGTTTTCTAGGTGAACAATTAAATAGAAATGATAAAGATGTTATTTTTCTTTACAATATTCATATTTTTAACTATTTTACATGTTGGTGAGAGAGACTGTTTTACATGTTGGTCTGAAATGAATGTTGCATAAGAGTGATAATGGAAGACATCCTTTTTGTTGATGTTTCTGAATTTACTCAGTGTATCTCTAATGGCTCACCATAAATAGTATTTCGATAGCTCAAAATGGATACTTTTAAATTAAAATAATTACTGTATTATTTTTTATGTGATAGTTTTATTGTGGGACTTAGGGTAGTATTTGGAATTATTACTGGATTTTATAAAATGCTAGTAGGGGTACATTCTGAGATTATCATTTGGATTTTAAAATTTAGTCTATTAAAATAATTCATTTTATGACACAGTTATTAATAAGTTGGCTGACATTAAATTATCTTCAGTGCCTGCAGTAAAACCTATTATTTCTTGGTAGGTTTTTCTTTTTTACAGATGGGTTAATATCATTTTCATAGCGATGCTTAAGAGCAAGAATCTGCCTTGCTCTGGTTCTTCTCAAGTTAAGCAGACTTTTGCATGTTAGGCTGCCTAATAAACCATTGGACAATCTGGATCTGGCACACGAAAAATATTTTTTTGATGAAAGGTTAATATTGCACTGGACAAACCAGGGCTATTTCTCTGGCCCACATCACTTCCTTTGCTCTTTTTAAATTATATACTTCAAATATGAAGGGGTCAGGGTATTTTTCCTTCTACTTTAAGTCAACTACGCTTACCAGTTTTATTGCCCTTATGACTGACTTCAAAAAAGAATACACTGACCTCTAGATCTTGATTCTTTGTTGTCCCTAAACTTAAGTGCATAGGTTCTTTTAGTTTTAAAAGTTTTATTGCAACTGGGGAGACAGATAAGATATAACAAATTAATGACCTTTGGAAAATTACAAAGCTTAGGAAATCTTACAGTCATAATCTGTAGTCTGTATGTTTCTGTTTACCCTTTAGGCAGTACCTGGAAGAATCTTTGGACTTTACATTTTCTTTTCTTTCTTATTACTGAGAGGATATTTCAGCCTTATTTCTAAAAAGGTAGACTTCAACCCAATTTCTTCTCCTTCTTAATCATATCTGAAAGTGAAGAGACCTACCTTTTTTTTTTTTTCTAGTGTAGATATGAAGGAGATGTTAGTTTAGACCTTTGCCATTTCTCACAGGACTGTTGCAAAAGGTTTCTGTCTTTATTTTTGTACATTCTACTCTACCATTCCTTTGCCCATTTTAATTTTTTTAAGACGCAGATGTCCTTAAAACTTTTTATCAGTTCCTCATCAGATTTAGGATGCAGTTAGATTTTTCTCTCACTCTATATACCAACAATAATTCTAAATAAATTAGAAATTTAAATGTAAAGCAAGAAATCATGTAAGTCCCGGCTAAAAATTTGACTAAATATGTAATCTGTGTGTGAAGAAAACTTAAAAGTAGCAGCAAAGACAGACTATTAAGGAATGTAAACTGAGGAAAATATTTGCAATATATGGCAGACAAAAAGGTAGTAGACTTTATATAGAATTTTATTTTTGTTAAGATGTACAAAAATGCAGTTACATGAATACTCATTTATATTACAGAAAGAAGTTATTTAATATTTTATTATTCTTGTAGATGCACTAATCTTTAGTTATTACTTCTATAGCAAAAACAAATTAGTTACTCACCAGGAATATGCAGCATAGAACATCAGCAAGAGATAACCAAACTAAAGACTGATTTGGAAAAGAAAAGTGTCTTTTATGAAGAAGAATTATCTAAAAGAGAAGGAATACATGCAAATGAAATAAAAAATCTTAAGAAAGAACTGCATGATTCAGAAGGTCAGCAACTTGCTCTCAACAAAGAAATTATGATTTTAAAAGACAAATTGGAAAAAACCAGGAGAGAAAGGTAAGAATCACATTATTTACTATACAGTAAATACTTATTGAGTACCTGTTTTGTGTCAAGTATTGGAGATACATAGACAATAAACATATCTTAGACCTAAAGGAGACCAAAATCAGGATTGGCAAATAGTAAATTATAATATAGCATGATAGAAAAGCGAATGGGATGATAACTATAGGAGCACATATAGGGAAGGCACAAAAGATAACTTTGGTACATCTAGGCTTTCTGAACAAAATTACTTCTAGCTTGGCATGATGGCACACACACACATACCTGTAATCTGAGTTACTTAAGAGGCTGAGGCAGGAGGCTTACTTGAGCCCAGAAGTTCAAGCCCAGCCTAGGCAACGTAGTAATACCGTATCTCTATCAGGAAAGAAAAAGAAAAAAAAAAATGATAAACTTTGAAGCTGAGATATAATTAGTGAGAAAGAAGTAGCTAGGGAGGAGTGTCCAGGGAGGATGTGCTAAGATCTAAAGGAAAAGGAGGACTTGCCACATTCAGAAAATGAAAGATGTTTACTATGACTGAAACATAAATAGATGGGAGTGGTGAGAAATAAAGCTGGAAAGTAAAATAGACGCAAAGTCATAACAGAGTACAAGGCATTTGCACATTATCCTCAGGCCATTAAAGGAAGGTGACATGATTATATTTACATTTTTGAATGACCACTCTTGCTACTGTGTGGAGAGTGAAGTGGGAGGAACAGTCTGAAGGTACAAATCCAGGTTGGAGAGATGAGGTGTGGGCCTCAGGTGGTGATAGTGAAGATAGAAGTGGATGGATTCCATCTACTGAGAAGATAGAACCTGGAGAACATAATAAGCAGCTGTGAGAAATGAGGGAGCAGAAGAAATTGTCAGTTATACTCAGCTTTCTGGATTTCAGGAAACTGAATATATGTTGCTGTCATTCTCAGCTTATATTGGAAGCCCGAGATGATTCAGTTTGTTGCATTTATTCATTCAGTAATATTTTTTAATCTACCATGTGTGACACGCTGTTGTAGGGACTGGTACAAAAAGACAATGACAATGAAAAGAAATTCCTGTCCCATAGAACTTTCTATAAGTAAAACATAGAATGTATCAGATAATGATAAATGCTAAGAACAAAAAATTAACAGGGAATAGGGTCTATGAAGCATTCGGGGGAGGATTAAATTATATAAATACAGGATGGCCAGGAAAAACGATACTGAGAAGGTGATTGATTTCTCAGTTAAAGACTAAAAAAAGGTATTTATACAGATGTATGAGAAGAGCATTCTACATGGAGAAGAGTAAGTTTTTTTACAAAATAGTGAGGAGGCCAGTGTGCCTCAAGTAGAATAAAGGGAGAAGAATAGTAGAGACAAGTGAGAGAGGCAACAGGGGCCACATCATGTAAAGCCTTGAAAGTCATGTTTAGTGGATGCATAGTTTCTTATTCTGAGTAAAACTATTGCAGGGAATTACAGTCATGCATCGCTTAACACCAGGGATATTTTCTGGGAAAGGTATTGTGATGTGATTATATATAAGATTTTTTTTTTAAAAAGGGTACACCTATATAAGGCACTTACCATAAATGAAGCTTACAGGACTGGAAGTTGCTCTGGGTCAGTCACAACTACAAGGTCTTCAGGGACAGTTACACACATGGAATTGTCATTTCCTATAACAACAATGCCTTCTTCGGGAATACTTCCTGAAGGACCTGCCTGAGGCTGTTTTGCAGTTAACTTTAAAAAATATATATGAAGTAGAAGCTGTATACTCTAATGATAAGAAGTATAATATAGTAAATATATAAACCAGTAACATAGTCATTTATTATTAAGTATTATGTACTATACATAATTGTATGTGCTATACTTTTATACTGCCAGCAGCGCAGGTTTGTTTACACCGACATCACCACATACACGTGAGTAATGCTTTACGTTAGTACTTTAAGACAGTTACAGTATCACTAAGTAATAGGAATTTTTCAATACCACATAGTGTTCCCATAAGATTATAATAAAGTTGAAAAATTTACACAGTTATGGACTAATACATTATGGACTAATGGCAGTCCATAGTTGATCAAAATGTCATTATGCATTACATGACTATATTGTAGAATTCTGAGCAGAAAAGCGACGACTGATTTGTGTTTTAACAGGATCACTCTGAATAATAGGTTAAGAGTAGTCTGAATTAGGTAAGAGCAAAAGCAATGAGACCACTTAGAAGACGACTGAAGTAATCCAAGCAGATGACAGTGGCTTTGGCCTAGGGTAGTGGCAAAAGGGATAAGAAGGGTTTGAATTTTAATGATCTTTAAAGGTAAAGATAGCAATGTATTGGTGGACTAGATATGATATGAGGGAGAAAAAGGAAGACTCAAGAATGATACTAAGGTTTTTGGTCCAAGTGGTTGGAAGAATATATTACTAGAAAGGACGACTACAGGAGAGGCAAGTTTGGGATTGGGAGTATTATCAAGGGCACATTTTTCCCCCAACAAGACTCTTTCATAAACAGAAAGAGCTCATTTTAAGCAGTTACAGTTGAGATGCTTATTAGACATTCAGTTGGAGATGTCAAATAGGCTGATGTATAGACCAGCCTGGATTTGGGGGAGGGAGGTAAAATCCTGAGAATATTATCACTTCCATGGCATTTAAAGCTCTAAGACCGTATGAAAACACTTAGTGAATGGGTATAGATAGAAAAAAATTTCCTAGCACTGAGCCTTGGGGTACTCCAATTTTTAGAAGTTGAGAGACGAGGAGGAACCAGCAAAGTGGATAGAGAAAGGGCAGTGAGAATGACAGGAGAATAACAGGCAAATTTAGTGTCCTCATGTTGGCAGCAGCAAATCCATATGCATTTGCAGCAACCTCAGTTCTTGCCTCCTCAGAATAAAGAATTAGACCAAGGGGCATAAGACAGAGGGAGAGACCGAGGCAAGTTTTAGAGTAGGAGTGAAAGTTTGTTAAAAAGCTTTAGAACAGGAATAAAAGGAAGCAAAGTACACTTGGAATTGTGCCAAGTGGGTGACTTGAGAGATTCAAGTGCATGGTTTCACCTTTGACTTGGTGTTTAACCTTTGACTTGGCATGCTTCTGTGGAGTTGCATCCCTTCTCTGATTCTTCCCTTGGGGTGGGCTGTCCGCATGCACAGTGACCTGCCAGCACTTGGGAGGGGCTACATGCACAGTGTGTTTACTGAAGTTGTACACGTGCTCACTTGAGGCATTCTTCCCTTGCCAGTCTAGTGCTCCTAGAAGAAGGTCATATGCCACCATTTAAACTCCACCATTTTTTCTCTTAGTGTATATGCTTGAGCCCACTTGCCTAACTCCTGAATCTTATTGGGAAGCTGCTGATCACGTTTCAGGTGTTTCTATCTAGTGGGAGACTGTCTTTTCCTGTCACCAGGTGTGATCAATTATTATTTTAGAGACAGTTTAACAATCACCTGGCCATCACCTGATGTGGCCATTCCTGGTTGGGGGTGTAGGGGCAGGGGGTCCCTCCTGTCCTGCTTATGTCTGCCTGACTGCCTACTGTAACAGCGGAAACCAAGTGAAGAAAGCACATAAAGTCTGTCAGCATGTCAAATAAAATGAGTTCTGAATCAAGTGAGATAAGGACTAAATAATGACATTTGAGTTTAGCAATATGAAGGTCATTGGTGACTTTGATAAGAACAATTTTAGTGGAAAAGCAGAGGCAAAGACCCCACAGTAGGATTAAAAGAGACTGGAAGGAGAGCACTTGGAGACAGAACATAGAAGTAAAACTATTGTTACTTGGAGTTATCACACAAACAAGCAGTGAAATCAGGTAATAGCTAGAGGAGAAATTATCTCAGAGAAGATATTTTGCTCTTTGTTTTTGTGTATGTGGTTTTCTTTTTAAGATGGAAGAAATAACAGCATGATTGTAATCTGATAGAAATTGTCTCATAGATGATTGGAAGAGAGAGGAGAAGAGGAAAGTACTAGAGAAAAGTACTTGAGTACTTCAGGATGTTCATAATGAAGGGATTGGCCTTACTCAATCTGTTTTGTTTTGTTTTGTTTTACCTATCAGAAGAGAAAGTAGAGTATATTGATGTAGATGGGGTGGTGGGAATTTGTGTTGAGCTCTCTTGTTGAGTTGGGCATATTGAACTTGCAGTGCTTGGAAGATGTCTTTGTGGAGATGTCAAGTCAGCAGTTTGAAGGCCACAAAAGCTTCAAATGTAGATTCAGAGATCATCAGCTGAATACATAAATAAAACCAACTAGTGTCATTGATGAGATACCTCAGGCAGCATGTGTAGAGAGGAAGAGACAGCACCTCTAAGACAGAATGCTGAGGAGCATTGGTATTTACAGGAAGGATAGAAGAGTCACAAAGGCAGCCGAAAAGAAGCCAGGAATGTAGACTAAAAACTAGTAGAGCATGGGATCCCTGAAGTCAAAGCCAGACAGCATGTCAAGAGGGCAAGAGTGGACAACACTGTCAAAAGTGGCCAGCAGGTTGGATGTAATCACAGTCAGGCCAGTGTTGAGTTTTGAGAGAGCTGTTTTCTTGAGATGGTGGAGGCAGAAGCCAGATTTTGGTGTGGTGGAGAGCAACTAAACCATGAAAAAGTGGTTACAGAAACTGTTTCAGGATGCTTACCAGTGAGTGGGAAGACAAGGATTTGGGAAATGAATTGTAACACAGGCTATGGGGAGAATTTGTTTATTTTTAATATGGAAGAGACTTAAGCTTGTTTAATGCTAACAGGAAACAGGAAAAAGAGCTTCTGTGTTAGGGAAGCTTCCTAAACATAACTAAATTTAACATCTGTCTATAGATAATAGTGAAGTGACACATTTGCTTGGAGATGGAGGTTAGTTTATTTTCCTTGAATTTGTCATTTAAATTATAATTTATCTTCAATAATGTTATGTAGGAGATTTTTAAGATTACACTTTTAAGATCAACCATTTCTTATATTCTTTGTTCACCTTAAAGCAATCATATATAATTACCCAGCCTGATCCACATGGAATTTCATTCATTGCTAACATCCTGTAGCATCCATCAAATTGCTGTAGATATAAGCCTGTTTGTCATATAACAATACAGTCTTCAAAAAACTTATTCCTTCCTGGGCACAGTGGCCCACGCCTGTAATCCCAGCACTTTGGGAGGCCAAGGCAGGCGGATCACCTGAGGTCAGGAGTTCGAGACCAGCCTGGCCAATATCGTAAAACCCCATCTCTACTAAAAATACAAAAATTAGCCAGGCACAGTGGCACGTGCCTGTAATCCCAGCTACTCGGGAGGCTGAGGCTAGAGAATCGCTGGAACCTGAGAGGCGGAGGTTGCAGTGAGCTGAGATCACGCCACTGCACTCCAGCCTGGGCTACAGAGTGAGACTCTTGTCTCAAAAAAAAAAAAAAAAAAGTTTATTCTCCTTTTTTCCTTAGAAGACTTTTTATGTCT
The DNA here is from genome assembly GCF_049350105.2 of Macaca mulatta. Lineage (NCBI taxonomy): Eukaryota > Metazoa > Chordata > Mammalia > Primates > Cercopithecidae > Macaca > Macaca mulatta. Next base: position 84,865,709 of record NC_133406.1, on the reverse strand, counting down.
TATTAAAACTGTGTTTACTTCTAAGGGTAAATAAGTTGTCATGCTCCACAGAACTATCATTTTAAATAAGCTTTGTAATATTAAAATAATAATAAATGTGTATGTATGTAGATGTAGGAAGGAAGGAAGGACTGAAAGTATTGATAGAACTGTTGGAAATTTAATTGAACTTTTAATACTATCTAGAGTTGAGAACAAGGAATCATTTTGTGGTTCATATATCCTCCTCTTTCCCCTAACCTCTCCTTTCACCACACTTTCTAGTATATACATAATCAAATAAGGTGAGCATAGGAAGTCTACAAATCACAGATGTTTTCCTCAGATTTCTAAATGAAACACAAATAGATGTTATTAAGCATATGTTCATCGAATTCATTAAAAGTAAATGAGTGTGATTTTTAATTTTAAGGGAAAGGATGAGGATTTGGAAGCATCAGGCTATAATAAAGCAGATGGTACAATAGCCAATCTGGAATACTGTTATTTTTAATAAAATCAGGCAATGCAATTCCATTCTGGCATTTTCCACTGTCATTGTAGACTGTCATCTGGGACACCTACCATAGTGTTTCTCCAGGATGCTAGCGCCCTCTCACTGGTGTATTTATTAATGCCTTGGTGAAAGGACTGCTTTCTAGGTGTTCTGAAGTGGGTTCTTCGTGGGTGGCTGACCAGGTTGCACATAATAGGTCCACTCTGACATTCTCATCTCCTTGAGCCAGTAATGCTCCAGCTAATTGACTGTAGGCCACTATTGGGTCCGAAGTCCAAGCTTCAATTACTCAGCCTAGCAGTGAAAAACTACACCTGAATGTTGAGTCAACACATTAAACCACAAATCCTAGATGAGTATGTGCATTTGATAAATTTGGCTGTATTTAATTTTTTATTTACCCACCTTGGGGTAACACCCTTCTGACCTGAAGGAAGAAGCTGAGGCACAGGATATATTTAAAGAGTTTGCTTGAACCAAAGTGAAGACAGCTGCCAGGAACACACTTCCAGGTTACCTTGAGGAGTGCTCCATTAGATCTTTGTTACTAGTAGGTTTTTAAAGGCAAAAGGAGACCAGGGCTGGGCTGATACAAAGTTGTTTGACAGGGATTTTCATTGGTTTACAAAATAACATTGATAGGGTGTGAGTCATGGTGTCCAGTGTATGACATTTTATGGCTACTTGGTATCAGTTTAGAGCCCACATAGCAAGTGGCCTCAAGAGGTGATTATTGAGCTCAAGGTGGGAGATGTGACTGCTCTCACATTTTAAATACCTCTCTGGGCCTGATAATGTAAATGGTCTCACATTCCTCAGATAAAAAAAGTTTTCTTTCTCAGTTCTTAGAATTCATTTCTATATGCTGCCCATACGCCTTCCAATATAAATTGGCAAAATCCTTTAACACCTTCATTGCTTTTATATCTAGTCTCTGCTGTGATCTTAACTGTCATTATAGGCCTGAAGACAATGACAAGTGATTGGGTAGGTGTTAAAGATACTTGGCCTCCCCTTTCGGGGTAACTATTTCAGGTGAAGTTAATAAATGCTTTATGCAAAAACAGGCTGGTTGCCTCAGGTTATAGCTGCTGTGGGGAAAGCGATGAGATTGCTTCTACCTGCAGAGGTTTGAAGGGATATGAGGGTTCAGAGTTCTCAGCACTGTCTTTTGCTGCCCAAAGGTTCCAAAATGTTGTCCAAAAGACAGAAACTGAGGCAAAATTAATATAGAGTTTATTTGGGCCAAGGTTGAGGACTGCAGCCCAGGAAACACAGAGAAGTGCTCCAGAGAACAAAAAAGAGGCTCAGGTTTTTAAAGAAAGACAAATCAGGAGAGGGAACATACAAAAGTCTTTTGTCAGGAATTCTCATTGGTTTGCAGAAATAACATTGATTAATGATTGGATGTATATTGTTGACCTATATAGGGTGTGAGTAATGGTGTCCAGAATATGGCATTGTTGGGTTAATTTATAGCTATTGGTGACGCTCAGTCTGGAGTCCACATAGCCGGTAGATTACTTAGCTGAACTGGGAGAATGAGATGTCACTGCAGTCACATTTCAGTGCCTCTCTGGCCGTGCTAATTTAAAGGGGCTCACATTTCTCGTAAAAAATTTATTTTCTTTCTCACATCTCATATCTTGGGAACTCCACTCATTCTGAATCCACACCCTTAGCCTAAGAGGTTTGGTCAGCGTTGTGCAGATCAATATTTTGCACCTGCTGGTGGGATGCACTGAGAGACATCGTCCTTGTGGTATTCCAGCCAAAAATGAATTCTTTGGGACTAGTCATAAACATCAGATGACCCCAGGATGAGTGTCACCGTACTCAGTTAGAGACCTGTACATTATAAAACTGTTGTGAGTGATAGGGAAGACTGAGGAACTGTTCTAGACCAAGGGAGATTGAAGAGATATGACTATTAAATGCAACACATATTTCTCAGTTGGATCCTGGCCTTGATAAGAAAAGGAGACATTGTTGGGATAACATGAATTGGGTCTGTGAATTCAAATGGTAAGTGTTCTAGTAATGTTGATTTTTTAAATTGAGAAGAAAGTAATGAAGAAAATACAGTAAAATATTAACAATTGGGGAATCTGGGTTAAGACGATACAGCAATTCTTTGTACTATTTAACTTTTCTATAAAACTGAAAGTATTTCACAGTAAATTTTTTAAAATTTCTGAACTCATATAAATTCTAATTATGAACAAAATGTTTGGAATACTATCGTTAATCAAATTGATAACACTAGGAAGTGACTCTGGCCTAATATTAAATAAGGGCCCAGCAACTTTGTATTTTGTAAGAATATTGATCTCAAACTAATTTGCCTTTGGATAGAACATAATGAATGTGAAGCAGATGGCAACTATTATTTTCATTTTGGTCCATTATCAACCTTGATGAGACCTTCTCTGACTATATAAAGTGGCCACCCTCTCCCAAATACTATTTATTGCATTACTGTATATATATATATATATATATAATTTAGAACTTACTATCTGAAATTAGTTCATTTTACTCACTTTTCACTGGCAATCCGCCTCTACCAGAATATAAGCTCCGTGACAGCAGTAGCTGTGAAGACTTAAAACAATTTCTTGGCACCTAGTAAGTGCTCCATAAATATTTGGTAAATGAATGAACAAATCAGTATTATTGTAATATAAATTCCTGGAACATGCTTTCACCAGGCCTGTCACTACTTATAAACAAGCTGTGTTCTCTGGGGACAATATTTCTGCAGTTCAATCTGATATTTTATGTTTTATGTAACTATTGGAAAAATAATTTCAAGTTTTCAGTTGACCTTTAATTCCCTTTTTTCCTTTTGTGTTTTGAATTATGTTAGTCAAAGTGAAAGGGAAGAATTTGAAAGTGAGTTCAAACAACAGTATGAACGAGAAAAAGTGTTGTTAACTGAAGAAAATAAAAAGCTGACAAGTGAACTTGATAAGGTGAGTGATTTAGTCTCATATTAATTGAGTAGTACATGCTAGATGTTCAACACTGATGGGAATTGTGGATGTAACTGTGTATTTGGCATACATTTTTGTTTAATAGTCTTTCTCCTGAGTTATATTGCTTCTATGATATATACAATTCTTTGTCGTATTCTAAAGAGACAGTTTTGCTTATCTCCTTTTATTCTTTGTCCCATTTTTGTTTTTTTTTTTTTTTTGAGCTTCTTATTTATTTCACTTTCCATCCGTATTAGTCCTTTTTGGGGTTACTATAAAGGAATACCTGAGACTGGGTAATTTACAAAGAAAATAGGTTTATTTTGGCTTATGGTTCTGCAGGCTGTACAGGAAGTGTGGTGCCAGCATCTGCTTCTGGTGAGAGTCTCAGGAAGCTTTCAATCACAGAAGGTGCAAGGGCGAGGGAGGGAGCAAGAGAGAGACTGGGGAGGTGCACACACCTTTGAACAACTGGATCTCACTGAGTGAGAACTCACTTATCACCAAGGGGATGGTGCTAAACCATTCATGAGGGGCCTGCCCCCATGGTCCAGTCACCTCCCACCAGGCCCCACCTACAACACTGGGAATCACATTTCAGCCTGAGATTTGGAGGAGACAAACATTGAAGTCATATCACTATCTGTTCTCTTTCTTACTCTTTTCTTTCATATATTCATCATTTGCCCTGTCATGGATGGCTAAGTTCAGGCCAACTTAAGTCTGGCCCTTGGCAAGAACAGGGACAATTAGGCCAAACCTGGAGAAATTGTAACAGCTGATTCATATTCACAGAGGAGAACTGGTAAAGCTAGAAATGATACCGGAGTAGGTGATAATCTAAGGAAACCATCTCAACCTAATTTCTAGCTTGAATACAGAATCATGTATTGAACTGAGAAGTAGCCATATTCATGAACAAAATTTCAAATACTTAAAGGAATTTTTTTCCACTTAGCATCTCAAATTTCTCAACTTCCCACCATTCTGCATTTCTTGTGCTAATTCCTAACAAGCAGTTGTAAAAATCCTAATATTAACTAGAAGTTTATTGTTTGTTTGTTTGTTTGTTTTGATACAGTCTCACTCGGTCGCCCAAGCTGGAGTGCAGTGGCGTAATAGCTCACTGCAACCTCAGCCTCCTGGGTTCAAACAATTCTCCTGCCTCAGCCTTCTGAGTAGCTGGGACTACAGGCGCACACCACCACACCCAGCTAATGTTTGTGTTTTTAGTAGAGATGGAATTTCGCTGTGTTGGCCAGGCTGGTCTTGAACTCCTGACCTCAGGCAATCCGCCTACCTTGGCCTCCCAAAGTGCTGGAATTATAGGCGTGAGCCACCATGCCTGGTTGCATGAGCCACTGCGCCCAGCCCAGAAGTTTTAATAATTCTACTTACATTTACATAAGAAGGGCTGGATAATTGCATTTTATAATGATATCTAGTATTTTCTTCCTATAAAAATATTATGTTCAATTATTAGTTATTCCAATAACAAACTGAAAGACCATTACTTGTAAAATAGAGACTCTTCTTTCTTTTTGTTTTATATATAGCTCTGTATTTTCACTATTTTCCCCATGATTATTTAGCATTTAAAATGCTAAATAAGTATTTAAAACATTTAAAAAATGAATGCTTGTTTTCTAAGCCTTTAAAAAATGACTAGTTGAAAACTACTTGAGAAAGAATACTGTTCATATTGTAAAGTCTTATAAAGCTAACATATACAAACATTGTAGAAAGTGGCTAAACAGTAATATAAATTGATTTTTTAAGCCATGAACAGTGCATGAACTTTATTGTATAACAGTTATTTCCATTGAAATAAGAGTAACAATATTTGAACTTTATCCAGACAGGTCACATAATTGTTACTTCATGTGTTGCCTAATTTGATTACAAAATTTAATGTCATTTTGTCCTATAAGACAGAATTTTAAGATTCTGTTGAGTTAACTACTAAAAGATGTTACATTTTAAGAAAAATTATATTGGAAAATAAGTTGAATGTAGATCAAATTTTTACATTCAATTATTGGTTTAATTTCATTGCTAGCCATACATTTCTGCTGAGTTTCTCTGAAATATATATTTAGAGAGAATTTTTCAAAACTTCTTATTTGATTAAAATTGTGTTGCAGTCTAATACATCCATGAGAAAGGGACATACTTAGGCCTAGTATATGTAGTGAAGCCTCCTTGATGAGGCCTGATGGATAGTTTGTTTTTAAAAAAAAAAAAAAAAAAAAATTACCCATTCTTCCTAAATTGAAAGGTAGGTAGGATATGAATAGCACTTTAAGAGCAAATTCATATGGTAAGTAAATATTTAATGTCCAGTGGTTACAGGACAATATTTATTCCTGAAGAAATGGGGGAGATCTGGAATCTCTATTTCCATTTGAACCTCTGCTCTGTTTCTCAAACTTTTTTTCAATTTTTGCATCTCTCTCTTCTTAATTCTCAGTCTCCCTTTCCCTTTTTAATTCTGTCTGTCTCAGTGATGATCAACTGAACTTCACCTCACATCTTCACTTTCCATTTATTCATTTTCCAATTTGGTTTGAAGTGGGTATTTTCCCCAAGGATGACAACAGAAGCATTTGCCATTGCTACACCAACTATTCCATTGGGAACCAGCTTGAAGAGAACTAGATCTCTTCTTGACAGAATTACAGATACAAAAGTCAGAAAGCAATTATTAGGTTAATTTTGAAAGGTATATATTATAGATTTTCACATTTTTAAACTCCAAAAATAAAAACATTTAAATAAATTTTTAAAAATTAGATGACATTTTTGTAAATCTTTTTTTTTTTTTTTTTTTTTTGAGAGGGAGTCTCGCTCTGTCGCCCAGGCTGGAGTGCAGTGGCGCTATCTCGGCTCACTGCAAGCTCCGCCTCCCGGGTTTACGCCATTCTCCTGCCTCAGCCTCCCGAGTAGCTGGGACTACAGGCGCCCGCCACCTCGCCTGGCTAATTTTTTTGTATTTTTAGTAGAGACGGGGTTTCATTGTGTTAGCCAGGATGGTCTCGATCTCCTGACCTCGTGATCCGCCCGTCTCGGCCTCCCAAAGTGCTGGGATTACAGGCTTGAGCCACCGCGCCCGGCCATTTTTGTAAATCTTATAAGCCCCACTTTTTATTAAAAGATAATTCATTGCAGGCTGGGCGCAGCGGCTCATGCCTGTAATCCCAGCACTTTGGGAGGCCGAGGCAGGCAGATCGCTTGTAGTCAGGAGTTTGAGACCAGCCTGGCCAACATGAAGAAACCCCATCTCTACTAAAAATACAAAAATTAACCGGGTGTGATGACACGTGCCTGTCCCATCTACTCAGGAGGCTGAAGAGGGAGAATCATTTGAACCCAGGAGGTGGAGGTAGCAGTGAGCCGAGATCGCACCACTGCACTCCAGACTGAGCGGCAGTCTGTCTCAAAAAATGTATATATATATAGCATTGCAAATATAATTAGCCATCTGGTTTCCTTCAATCTCATAACAAATTTTTAAAAATTAGCAATTTATGCCAGTGAGTAAAATTGTTTACAGTAAGAAAAGTTGTAATTTGTTTTTAAAATTTGTTTTTCAAATATTTTCAAAAAATGTGGAAAATATTTAACATGAAAGTTACCTATAATGTGATCACGACAAAATAGGTATTTTAATTTTGTATGTTTCTTTCCAGGTTTTGCCTGTATCCTTATTATTACATAATTGCAATCATGTATAGAGTCCACTTACTAATCTGCCTTTTCACTTAAAATGTTAAGAGCATTTTTTCATATTCCTATGTAGTCTTCTTATAACTCAAATGTGTCAGTGTACGAATAGTAAAACCTCATTTTCAAACATGAAAAATGAACTAATACTTAAAATTTACTATGTGCAGGTCATCTTCTGAATTACTTCATATAACTCATTTAATTTTCACAATAACTCTCTACGGTGTACCCTTTTGTTCTTGCCATTTTATAGATCAAGAAACTAAGTCAAAGAAGGGTTAAACTACTTTCCCAATCTCAAGAATAAGAGGTAGGATTTGAGTACAGGTAGTCGGGCTCCAGAGTCCATGCCTTTATTTGGTAATTATGCAGAGATTAACTTTTTTCTGACCAATTGCACATAAATTAAGCAATCTGTTGAAAACTATTTATCACTGTTGCAATATGACAGTGCAGAGTTTTCATTTTGCTCCTCTTGCAAATATCCAATTGAAACCCCAACCACAAATGTGGAAGGGCTATCAGAAATAATGGTAATCCAAAATGGATATTAGTGCAGGAATTAATGAAGAGAAGATGCTGCATATACAACCCTCAAAAACAGCTGGTGGACTTCTGGCTATGCTAATATGAAGAGATTGATTGATCTTCTAAAAAAATGCTAAAAAGCAAATGCAATTGTCAAAAACAACCATTTCGAAGTCTTGGAGTTAACCAAAGGAAGATGACAGCTACAAAACACTGCTAAGATGTATTAAGGAATATCTGAACAAATTGAGAGATAACTATGTTAATGGATTGGAAGACTCAATATTGTTGGGAGAGCAATTCTTCCCAAATTGAGCTATAAGTTCTGGGACATCCGTATCAAAATTCTGGTAGGCTTTTTGCTGGAATTCACAAGCTTACCCTTAAAGTTATAGAGGAATAGAAAAGACCAAGAATAGTTCAGATATTTTGAGTAAAGTTAGAAGTTGGAGGATTAATACTATTTAATTTTAATACTTGCTGTAAATATGCAATAATCAAAAAGATGTAGTACTGGCATAATGAAACAGAACGAAGAGTCCAAAAATAAGCTCTTACATTTATGGTCAGTTGATTCTCTGCAAAAGTGCCAAGGCAATTCAATGGAAAAAGGATAATCTTGTCATATAGTACTGGAACAATTGGATATCCATATGTGAGAAAAAATGAACTTGGATCCTTATTTCATACCTTATACAAAAATTAACTCAAAGTGGATCACAATCTGAAATATAAAACGTAAGCATAGGAGAAAATCTTTGTGATTTAAAAATGTCAAGATAATGACATTAAAAGCACAGTGAATGAGAGAAAAGTAATGATAAATTGAACATCAAAATTTTAAAAGAACATTAAGAAAATGAAAAGACATGCGCAGATGGGGAGGAAATATTTCCAAATCATTTATCTGAAAAAAGACATGTATTCATAATATGTAAAGAACTCTTAAGGCTGGACGTGGTGGTTCACACCTATAATCCCAGCACTTTAGGAGTCTAAGGCATGAGAATCACTTGAGCCCCGGGAGTTCAAGACCAATCTGGGAAATATATAAGACCTTATCTTTACAAAAGTTTTTAAAAAAATATTAGCTGGGTGTGGTGGTACATGCCTGTAGTCCCAGCTACCTGGAAGGCTGAAACAGGAGGATTTATGTGAGCCCAGGCAGTCAAGGCTGCAGTGAGTGGAGATGATGCCACTGCCCAGAGTTTGACCCTATCTCCAAAAAAAAAAAAAGGAAAAAACCCTCTTAAAACTCAACAATAGAGAATATAAACAACTCAGTTTTTTAATGGGTAACAAAGATGAATAGACATTTCATGAAAGATGATACATGAATAACAAATAAGCACATGAAAAGATGTTTGTCAATAGGAGAATGCCACTTAAAAACACAACAAGATACTGCTGTATACCCTCGAGAATGTCTATACTCAATTGGAGTGACCGTATCAACTATTGGCAATGATATGGAGGAACTAGAACTTATACACTGCTCATAGGAGTATAAAATGGCATAGCCCTTGTAGAAAATAGTTCCAAAAATTCTCAAAAAGTTAAACATATACTTAACATACAACCTGGCAGTTCTCCTATTTACTGAAAAGAATTGAAAGCCTAGTCCCCTTAAGACTTACATATGAATTTTCATAGCATTATATTCTCATAATAGTAAACAACTGGAAACAGTACAAATGTTTATCAATGGTGCATGGATAAACAAAGCATACCATACCCATATACTAGAATACCACTCAGCAGTAAAAAGGAGTGAACTTCGGATACATGCAACAGTATTGAGGTTCAACTTCAATAATCTAAGTGAAATAAGTCCAATACAAAAGACTACATATTCTGTTATTTCATTGATAGAAGATTTCAGAAAATGCAGAACTACAGAAATAGAAAGCAGATCAGTGATAGGTAGAGAAATTAGGGTGGGGACCAAGATCAATTGCAAATAGGCATGGGGATATTTCTTGAGTATTAGAAGTGTTCCAAAACTGGATTGTAGCAATCACTGTACAACTGTTTAAGTTTGCTAAAAATCATTCAACTATATACTTATAATGCGTGAATTTTATGTTATATAAATTATACCTCAGTAAAAGTGTAAAAAAAAAAAAAAAACTGGTAAACTGTATCTTCAGAGGTGAATGGCACACCCTGAGGTACAAAACTTAAATCTCTTGTTTGCGATAGGCAAATCAGTGTGTGCCAGCAGTGACTGATAGCTTCCCTGGATCTCATTTCCTTTTGGGAAGACAAGGAGGTTGGAGGTAGGATTAAATGGGGGAATTACAGACAAACTCTATATGCGTAAAACAATTTATTGCTGTTGTTTTGCCAGAGGGGAAGAAATGAAACTTTGCTTTGTGATTTGTGCCAAAATTGCCTATCTCTGCACAGAAATACAGGTTAAAAATAAACACCAATAAAATCCTGTGTCATTAATAGAATTCCTAATAACTTAGAATTGAGAGTTGGCAAACTATGGCCTCTGGACAAATCTAGCTCCCAGATTGTTTTTGTCTGACCCACATGATAAAAATGATCTTTATATTTTAAAATGGCTATTTTTAAAAAGAAGATGATGATAATGTGAGATTTTATGTGGCCCACAGAGGTGAAAATACTTGTTGTCTGGTTCTTTACTGAAAAAGTTTGCAGACCCTTGACTTAGAACATGGTTGTGGCCTGTATTAGGTAGGGTTCCACAGAGAAACAGAACCAATACAGTGAGTGTATGTGGGGGGTGGGGGTGTGTGTGTATGTGTGTTGGGAGCAGGGGAGATTATAAGGAATTGGCTCAAGTGATTATATAGCCTGACAAGTCCCGAGATCTGCACTGGGCAAGCTGGAGACCCAGGAGAGTATATTTTGTAGTTCCAGTCCCAAAGCTTGGCAAGCTTAACATTCAGGAAAAGCTTCTGTCTCATTTCAGGTCTGAAGGCAGGAGAAGCTGATGTCACAGCTGATGTTCCCCCCTACTATTGGTGCAGTCAGCCTTTTTGTTCTGTTCAGGTTGATCACATGGGACTCACATACATTAGGGAGGGGAGTCTTCTCAGTATGCCAATTCAAATGTTATCTTATTAAGAAGCACCCTCACAGACCTACCCAGAATAATGTTTGACCCAATGTCTAGGCACCTTGTGGCCCAGTCAAGTTGACAATCACATGGCCCTTTTATCCCTAAAAACCTGTGAATAGATCCTTTAGGAGCAACTCACCTTCATCAAAGTTGAGTCATCAAGAAGAAACTAGCACAGTATCTCTACAAACATACAAAAAAGGAAGAAAGGAGTAGTATTAAATAGCAGATGAGACCATTTATCAGAAAAAAAAATGTAGCTATGAAATAAAATAGTAAGCAAATATTTTTTCATGTGGTGTTTTTTTTGTTTTTGTTTTTTTTTTTTTTTGAGATGAAGTCTCACTTTGCCACCCAGACTGGAGTGCAGTGGTGTGATCTCTGCTCATTGCAACCTCCGCCTCCCGAGTTCAAGCGATTCTCCTGCCTCAGCCTCCCAAGTAGCTGGGATTACAGGCATGCGCCACCACACCCATCTAATTTTTTTATTTTTAGTAGAGACGGGGTTTTGCCATGTTGGCCAGGCTGGTCTCAAACTCCTGACCTCAGGTCATCCACCCACCTCGGCCTCCCAAAGTGTTGCGATTACAGACGTGAGCCACCACACCCAGCCTTTTTCATGAATTTTCTAAAAACTTAAAGCAAGAACTTTTTGCTTCTGTGACAGAAGAGCTTACATCCTACCACCTCACCAAGAAGAGCTATAAAGCTTAATTTTAAAAATAATACTATATGAATACCACTTATAGGATTCATCTGTAAGAAGTCATTGGAGTGACAACAAGGAAACCAGGACTTTACTGACCAAGATCCTAAAGGGAATAATAGTACAGAGCAGTGAGCCCAACATTTAGTGCCACTTTTCCTCTTTGGGCATTTGCAGATATGAAAGCAGAAAAATCTCAGAATCTAGGAAGTTGAACATGGTATTCCACAGTTTTACAAGGCTGGAGAGAGAAAAATGGAAGTGCATTGCCTATCAAGTTGCAGGATCCTTAGTAAATAATTCAGACTTTCAGTTCAACCCACTGAAAGCCTACATTTTAGGAGTAAGGGTGAGTGAGAAAGATAAGTCCTCAGTAACTGAAACCCAGCCTCCAAGATCTATCTTTACTCTGATTGCCTACCAAAAGTAAAAGTAAATAACCTCTGGAGGAAGATATTATCTAGAGTCTTAAAATTATCTAAAATTTTTATACATGATATGTGGCATGCAGGAAAAAAATTACCAAGCATATCAGCAAACACAACCAAATCATTGAAAACCAAGAGAAAAATTCAGCAGCAAAAACAAAATCAGAAAAGGGAAAATGAAAACCAGGCAGTCAGTAGAAACAGACCCGCAGGAGTTCCCAGTATGAAATTTTTATGAAAGGATTTTAAGATAATTGTGTAATTTGTTTAAGAAAGTAGACATATGAAGAATTTCAGCAAACAACTAGAATCTTTACAAAACTGTCAAATAGAATTTCCAGGAGCAAAAAATAAAATAACCGAAAGACTCAATGAACGTTTTAACAGATTGGAGAGAAACAAAGAAAAGGACTACATATGTTTAAAAAAAAATTTAGACTAAAGTGTACTCAGGGATTCAAAAGAATAAAAAATATAGAAAGGAGGATATAAGACATAGAAGATGTGATGAAAACTTGTAACATACAAATAATTGGTTTCCCAAAAGGTGAGAAGAGACAGATGGTGGCAGTGCAATATTCGAAGAGTGTTTATGGCCCAGAATTTTTCCAAACCTGTGAGAAACATTTAGCCACAAATTCAAGAAATACCACAAACCCTAAAAGTGAAAGAATTAATAGAAATCAGACCCCAGTTAGACAAATCCTAGAAAAGCTGCCAGAAACCAACCAACATAAAATTCTAAAAGCAACCAGAGAAGAAAGACACATTTATGTTCAAAGGCGTGAAACTTCAACTGAAAACTGACTTCCCAACAGAAAAAATTAAAAATGGAATTTAGAAGAAAAAGAATGTCCTAAAAATGCTATAGTAAAATAACTGCCAAGTTACAATGTTATTTACAGCAAAAAATGCCTTCCGGAAATGAAGGCAAAAATTCAGAATGTAGAAAACTGCAGGACAACCTACATTCCTTTTTTTTTTTTTTTTGAGACGGAGTCTTGCTCTGTCACCCAGGCTGGGGTGCAATGACATGATCTCTGCTCACTGTAACCTCCGCCTCCTGGGTTCAAGCAATTCTCCTGCCTCAGCCTCCCGAGTAGCTGGGACTACGTAGGCGCATGCCACCACGTCCGGCTAATTTTTTGTATTTTTAGTAGAGACAGGGTTTCACCGTGTTACCTAAAATAGTCTCGATCTCCTGACCTCATGATCCACCTGCCTCGCCCTCCCAAAGTGCTGGGATTACAGATGTGAGCCACCGCGCCTGGCCATGACAACCTACATTCTTCATGTCAAAAGAAAAATAAAGGTGTTGCAGGGAAACCTGTAAATAAAATAGACTTAAAAGACATATTGGGCCAAGCGTGCTGGTTCATGCCTGCAATCCCAGTAGTTTGGGAGACCATAGCAGGCGGATGGCTTGAGCCCAGAAGTTTGAGACCAGCTTGGGCAACATGCCGAGACCCCATCTCTACAAAAAATTTAAAAAATAAAAAATTAGCCAGGTACTAATTTTTTTTGGCTGTAATCCCAGCTACTTGGGAGGCTGAAGTGGGAGGATTGCTTGAGTCCAGGAGGTGGAGGTTGTAATAAGCTGAGATCACACCACTGCACTCCAGCCTGGGTGACAGAGTGAAACCCTGCTCAAAAAAAAAAAAAAAAAAAAAAATATATATATGTATATATGTATATATCTCCAACCATTAACCATTCAGCTGTGTTTTCTTATTGGTATCATGATTGAATTTAACAAACTTAAGTTTTGCGATATGTTGAAGTAAGTGGAAACTTGAACTATTACTACCTACGTGCTGTTAGGAAATTCCTGAAATTTGTAGTATGATGCTATGGTGGTTATATTTTAAAAGAGAGATCCTTATTTTTTAGAGATACATACAGCAATATGCATGGATAACATTGTATGATGTCTAGTATTTGTTTCCGAATAATACAGGAAGAGGGGATAAGAGAACAGGCGTATAGGCCAGGTGTGGTGGCTCATACCTGTAATCCCAGCACTTTGGGAGGCTGAGGTGGGCGAATCTTCTGAGGTCAGGAGTTTGAGACCAGCCGGACCAACATGGTGGAACCCCATCTCTACTAAAAAGACAAAAAATTAGCCAGGCGTGATGGCGCATGTCTGTAATCCCAGCTACTGGGGAGACTGAGACAGGAGAATCGCTTGAACCCGGGAGGCAAAAGTTGCAGTGAGCCGAGAACGCGCCATTGTACTCCAGCCTAGGCAACAGGAACAAAACTCTGTCTCAAAAAAAAAAAAAAAGAACAGGCATGCAAGTGAAACAAGATGGATGTTGAAGTAATCATTGTTGAAATTAGGTAGTGGGGCTCATAGGAATTCATTTATATTTTCCATTTTTGTATATGCTTGAAATTATAAGCTTCTTTAAAGAAGAAAAGATGACATAAAGACATTTTTTGGACCAAAAAAAAAAAAGTTATTTCACACAGAAATAGGCAATTCTTAAGCCAAGTAGAGAATGTTCACAGAACCAAGTCACTGTAGGATGTAAGGAAAAAAGCAAAGATAGCAGGAGAATTCAGAGTACTTGATATCCAAATTCAGTGAGCAAAAGGGATTATTATAATAAGACAAGCATTATTGGGTAGATGATGTTGAGTAATCAAATTTGACAATACCTGTCTGAACATCTCAGATTCTTGGTCCTGAAAGTCATGCATGTCTTAAAACTACCTTTCAGCTTACTACTTTGTATGAGAACTTAAGTATACACAACCAGCAGTTAGAAGAAGAGGTTAAAGATCTAGCAGACAAGAAAGAATCAGTTGCACATTGGGAAGCCCAAATCACAGAAATAATTCAGTGGTGAGTGCTCTTTTAAATGTTCTTTTGTGGATGATTGTGAGTATGTGGCCAAGTTGGTGTGAATTCCAGGTGGCTACTAATAATGGTTTTTATCTCATTTGTCAGCTATGATAAATAAGTTACTCGAAAAGCACAATTTTATTATTGACCTGTTATTTGTGTTCTAATGTGTTTTCTGTTATGTTCCTCTGTTCCCTAACTCTAACAAATGTCCCATACCAGCATTTAACACAGCTTCATTGTAATCTGATTATTGATTATTACTTTCTAAGAAAATGTTACCACCTCCAGAGTCAAAGTTGGAATTCATCTGCTACCTATGGATGTTTCTTTCTAAGACCAAAACTCCTGTATTTGTGAGTATTTTAAGAAATGGAAGGCCTGCAAAAAACTTAGAAGCTAAAGATACTGTACTGTTACCTTCTATCATGATTATACCAGATTAATTCACACATGACATTTTTAAAACCTTAAATGGTTACATTTTAGTTTTATCAGCTCTTTCTCAAGCTCTTGGGATTTCGTTTGGAATATACATGTTAGTAACCTTCATATTCATTTATTAAACCATTATTCTGGTGCGTGTAAAAAATTTCATATTTTAATAATACATGGAGAAAGCAGAATCTAATGAAGACTGTATTTCCAAGTAAAAATAGGTAACTTAACTTTTTATATTTATTTAACTTTTTAAATCCTTTTTGGCAAATGGTAGGTGTTTAATTTATATCAAAACAAATACAGGTTGAGCGTTCCTAATCTGAAAATCTGAAATTGAAATATTTCAAAATGTGAAACTTTTTGAGTGCTGACATGACACCACAAGTAGAAAATTTTAGACCTGACTTTGTGATGGGTCACAGTCAAAACTTGGTTTCATACACAAGAAATTATTCTAAAACATTGTAAAAAATTACCTTCAGGCTATATTTATAAGGTGTATATAAAACATACACAAATTTTGTGTTTTGTCTTGGGTCCCATTGCCAAGGTAACTTCATTATGTATATTCAGGTATTCCAAACTCCAAAACATAAAAAATCCTGAAATCCAAAATACTTTTGGTCTCAGGCATTTCACATAAAGGATATCCAACCTGTAGTTTCATCATTTATTTATAGATTAGTCATTTGTAGGGAATTTTATTTCCTATACGCATATTTTGGTTCAAATGCTTTTCCATTAAGAGCTCTTAGGCTTATAATGTTTCTATTCAGTGCATATAAAGGGAATATGCAGATTGTGGAAATTTATTTGGGTTCCAGACAGTATAGTTATTGGTTCATTAATTTACATCTACATCATCAAGTCTGCATTTCTGAAGCAAAATCCACTTTAATCTTTAACCAAGTTTATAATATCAAAAATTATGACTTGCCATTTGTAATTCCATTTTTATGTTATCAAATATATATTTAAGGTGGAGCTGAAAATGACTTTTCAGAAGGCAGAGTCAAAACCTGTGTTCCTAGACTTCTGATTTTTTCAAGTGTCAGGCATGCTGATTTGAGCTGGAACAGGAAGTGGTTCTAGTAATGGAAGGAAGCTTTCAATGTGGGCTTTGTAGAAAGGGTTAATAGAAAGGGTGAAGATGAAAGTTTTATATGATGCCACAAAACACTCATTATACACTTCTCACATTCAAGCGAAATGCAGAAATCAGAAATACAAGGAAGTCACTTTGCATAAAAGCTGTTATTAACCCCACTTCTTATTTAGAAATGGACTGTTAGATAGCAGATTGGCAAATACCCAAGGGAAAAAGTAAAATATATATTCCCTGTTCAACTTTCTTACCTACTTGAAAGGTAACTCTGTGAGATACAATATCCAAGTTTATAAAGGTCGAAAGACTGAGTTATTTTCATTTTTGAGTTTAGTATACAGAGTAAGTATTCCTTATTCAAAATGCTTAGGACCAGAAGTATTTTGGATTTCTTTTGGATTTTAGGAAGTTTGCATTATACTTAACAGTTCAGCATCCCTAATCCAAAAATTTAAGCATCTTGTCAGTACTCAAAAAGTTCCAGATTTGGGGGCATTTCAGATTTTGGATTTTCAGATTACAAGTACTAAACCTGCTTTAAAAAAATGAAGTAATGCTCAAACAAGATTATAGGACCTCATGACATACAGCACCTTAAATGTTTCCTGGGACAAATGAACAGTTTAATATAAAAGAAATACTGCAGTATATAAAACCTTATGTGAAGTCACTTCTAATGGCTCTTGAACTCCACCTCCTCTCTCTTTTGCTATGAAATATCCCTTTCATAAGAAACCCTTTTAGAGCAAGGACATCTTCTTCTCACCACTGTTAGAGTAGGAACCTTCCTTCTCACCATTGGCTCATCAGAGGACTTCACGTTTTCTCTTTGAAATAATATTACAAAGAGAGGTTAGATTAATAGGCTAATCCATAAGATTTATTTTTTAAATGTGTTTCCTCACATAAGGCATTCTTTTGGTACAATAAGAGATACAGAGGTCTATAAATGTAGTACTTGCCTTTAAGTAACTTATAACTTAACATTTAAAGTTTAAAAACTATTTTGACCAGAACTGGCGATAACTTACAAGACTTAAATATAAATGCCTTACATATTGAATAGATACTGACTTTTTAAAAATAAGAATGTAGTGTTGAGGGAATTATCTCAGACTAGTTGCTCAAGAAGGGTGGGAGCAGTCAGTTAAACTAGACTGTGTTTTCTGAAAAGCCTGAGTTTAGTAAAATATCCTACACCTAGTTTGACCAAATTGGAATTTATGTAAAAGAATAGTAGGAAATAAGAGTAACAAAGTTACTGCAACACAATTGTCATGAATACTAGGTAAGAATTTTACCTTCACTTATTTGTAAGATGGAGAAGGTTTTTTGCAAAGGTAATGGTATTAATTAAAATGATGATGAGGCAAATAGCTTTTAACAGTAATGTTCAGGATGAAATAGATGGTAAGGTTGGAAATAAAGTGAATAAATGCAGGAGACGTTGTGAAAGAAAAATCTATAGGACTTAATACTACTTACAAATGAAGGGTGAGAGATGAGGAGAAATTAGTATTCCTGAATTGTGAGTTAAGGTGGTTAAGAAAATGATGGCATCATTGAAGTAGGAAAGTTAAGAGAGGTAACCACCCTTGGGGAAGATGATACAATCAATTTTATCTGTTATTTTATTTTGTTTGTTGGTGAGACTGAGGTGTCCTGAGGCATCTTAGTAGAGGTTTCTCATATGCTTTTGAAAAACTAACGTAAAGGTTAGGATTAGAAATGTAAATTTGGGAATTAAATTCCTATTGAATAAGGCCAATGAAGTGGTTGAGATGTTTTTAAGGAAACAAGAAAGAAGGCAAATGGTAAGGGCTATATGATACAAGCTAGATGAAACAGCTCTGCAGGAGAACCAGGAGAAGGGTTTAATGATTACAAAGCGTTTCAGTAATGAAACCTTTGTCTTTCTTTATTTAAATCCACTCACATTATTTGAAACATTCCTCATTCAGTAATGCTCATTTGTGTATAGCAATAGCTTCTATTGATTAAAACATAAGAGTATTCCAGTCATTAGGCTGGAAATTCACATGTATTCTTATTTAGTTATTACACCAGTTCTGTGAGATAGGTATTATTACTACCCTCATTTTATAGATGGGATAACAAAGTTAGAGAAGTAACCTGGCCAAAGTCACACAGTTGGTAAGCACCAGAGCTAGGATTTGAAACCAGGTCTGTATGACTTAAGAATCAAAGTTCCTAATTACAATATATGCACCAACTTTTCAGGAACTGTCCCTTATTTGTCTTCTTTTGTCTTCTTAATGTGCCCAATGTAATAGTATTTAATAAGTATTAACTAATTGATTATTTGAGAGAACTTGGAAGGGAAGGATTAAATGTGCCAAGAGAACACATAGATCTAAGTTGGCCTCCTGTAGTTGAGTTTTAACAGATTAGCTTCAGCAAAATAGTTGAGGCAGGAATTAGACTTCAGGAAGTATAGAGTAGTGAATGGAGGGTTTAATACTACAGCACTTACATGTATGTAGTAGAACAATGAAAGAGGGAAAAATGGGATGTTTGGGGGTTTGTCAGTGAGGAGGACAGGGAACTTTTGTATTTGGTAGAGTTTGTTCATGTTTAAAGAAACCAATGGAAATAATGAAATTGAAAATATAAGGTATAGTAGGGAGGGTGATTATGTATAGTAATAATAACTATGTTACTAAGAAGTATTTGAACGATTTAACCAAATAAAAGATGAGACAGCTACCTCTAAAACTGTTTTTAAAAGTTAAGAGAAGGAATATGAGTAAACTTAACCAAATGGCTTAGAAGCAAGGAGTAAGAGGTAGTGTTAGGGCCGGGTGTGGTGGCTCATGCCTGTAATCCCAGCACTTTGGGAGGCTGAGGTGGGCGGATCACCTGAGGTCAGGAGTTCAAGACCAGCCTGGCCAACATGGCTAAGCCTTGTCTCTACTGAAAATACAAAAATTAGCCAGGCATGGTGGCATGTGCCAGTAATCCCAGCTACTACAGAGGCTGAGGCAGGAGAATTGCTTGAATCCAGGAGACGGACATTGCAGTGAGCTGAGATTGTGCCACTGTACTCTGGCATGGGCAATGGAGCAAGACTCTCTCTCTCTCTCAAAAAAAAAAAAAAAAGTGTTGGGGTTGGAGAAACAATATTTTTTTTAAATGAGGTTGAAAAATAGACAAATAGCAATGATTATGAAAAGGAACTGTGTGAGATCTAGCGTCCAGTGGAACTTAAATGGCATGAGTTACCCTCCAAATCAGTAATTCTCTATAGCCAAGAAAAAGAGAAGTAGGTTTAATCAAAAGTTAGGAATTAGCGGAAGATTGCAGTTGTAAGGTGTTCAACATGTAAATAAATGTGTTCAACATGTAATGTGTTCAACATGTAAATAAAAAGCAAAGTTAGAAAAAAGAGATTGTCATATAAAATTCCAGATAATTTAAAGTCAGTTTACAAGAAGTTGATTTCCAAAGTTAATAAAACATACTGGACTTCACAGTTTCTTGGAAATATGCATAAACTAAGATCTCTGAGCTATGGTAGATACTAAACCAGCACTAGTTGAGCCCTGTTAGCCTAGGCACTTAACAGATAATACAGTTTTCTTTATTGTTACCATTTAAGTATCCTTTTTGTATTCTAAAAAAGATAATCTTCATTCATGCCAATTTATTCTCTATACTACATACCAGGTAATTAAGTAAAAAGATTGCAGTCACTTGTGATCAAATAATTTTAGAAGGACACAACCCTTACTATACAAACATTCTTAAAATAATTTCCAAAACCATTTTTCTTTAACAGGCAATAAAAATATTTACATTTACATAGAGCCTAGGAATATGTAACTGTCCCTAGAGTGGACAACTTCTTACAATGGTTTTATTGCATCTCCATATTTTCTTTTGCTTGTACTCCAAAGACAACCTCCCATCTAAGAGAAGAGAGCACCAAGCCTCGTTTAAAGGGCCTCATTAAGATATATATGAATTTGACTCCTCAGGAGTTTACATTCTAAGAGATACTAAAGCAGCTCAGGAGTTAAACATGTCTGCTGTATGCATCAGATACATACTGATTTACCTGAAATATACTTTCCTCGTAGCTTCAGTGACATGGATTTTATCTGAAAACTGCCAGCCTGCACAAAGACAAATTGTCTTCCCCAAAGTCTTTTAGAATACACTTGTGAGCATTGCAAATTTCGACTCCATTTTTTTTCTTTGTGCAGTATGGCTTTCTTTATACCAGTGGTTTTCATTCTTCCTGAGAATAGGACCTCTTTTGTAGATTTTTGTAGATATGCTAGACTCCTCCCTTCACCTTCTCACCGCTTGAGGGAAGTGTAAGAAATGCAGACTTTTTCTTGAGAAATTCTAAAGTGTGGAATTTGTCTTACTAAATATAATTTGAAAAGTTTCTATCTAAAATTATAATTGTATCATCAGCTAGATAGCCTTAAGGCAGTAAGTAGAAATTGGGTTTTGGTAGTTTAATCTCTCTTTGTTATTTTAGTGATCATTTTAGAAAACAGAAGAGCTTAATTACAATATAACCCTGATTTTTGCAGAATATCATACATTAAACTTTCTAAATTTAATATACTTCAGTTTTAAGAATGGTATGTTGTTTTTATGATGTAAAATGACGGAATTCAGTTAATGAGAAATCTTATTATTTAGAAAACCTCACCCATGTGTGCATCTGTGTTGTTAGATTTAAAGAATGTTAATTCTGTGTTTCAAGGGTGAAGTTTTACTAATTTATCAGCTATGAGTAACCTGGACTTTTGTAAACTTCACCAGCTCTACCATGTACATAAAAAGAACAGTTCCATAAACCTCTTCCCAGTTGCTGACAGGTAGTATACTATGGTAGACCTTTTCAAAGAAATTATTTAAGACTATCTTTGAATTTCCTATCACTTATTTCTTTAGGAAGCTTTAAAATAACATATATTGCACTGAAGCTTTTTTGTTTTACTTTTGTACTTTGTCTTTACGTATTCTAGGGTCAGCGATGAAAAGGATGCACGAGGGTATCTTCAGGCCTTAGCTTCTAAAATGACTGAAGAATTGGAGGCATTAAGAAATTCCAGCTTGGGTACACGAGCAACAGTAAGCTTCTATGATTTTGCATGGAGGCTCATCATATTAGAAAAAAGAGACTTAGGCCGGGCGCGGTGGCTCAAGCCTGTAATCCCAGCACTTTGGGAGGCCGAGATGGGCGGATCACAAGGTCAGGAGATCGAGACCATCCTGGCTAACACGGTGAAACCCCGTCTCTACTAAGAAATACAAAAAATAGCCGGGCGAGGTGGCAGCGCCTGTAGTCCCAGCTACTCGGGAGGCTGAGGCCAGAGAATGGCGTGAACCCGGGAGGCGGAGCTTGCAGTGAGCTGAGATCCGGCCACTGCACTCCAGCCTGGGCTACAGAGCGAGACTCCGTCTCCAAAAAAAAAAAAAAAGAAAAAAAGAAAAAAGAGACTTAAAAAACACTATAATAAATCCAGTTACTTGTATCAGTTTGTTTAGACTTTGAGCCTACTAAAGAGTTTTTTATGAGAAAACGATTAGTTTGGGTCTTTTCCAGTTTAGAAAAACATAACACACAGCTGGTTAACTGTAATAATTTAAATGTTAAAAATAGGATGGAACTAAAAACACAGTCATTATTTCATAGGATATGCCCTGGAAAATGCGTCGTTTTGCGAAACTGGATATGTCAGCTAGACTGGAGTTGCAGTCAGCTCTGGATGCAGAAATAAGAGCCAAACAGGCCATCCAAGAAGAGTTGAATAAAGTTAAAGCATCTAATATCATAACAGAATGGTAAGATTGAATAATATAGTCCCACTAGAATAATTTCTGAGTTTGTCAGAGTCATTTGTGGAGAAGTTACATGTTTAGTTTCCATTGCTTTCTTTTAGAAAAATGATGGCCAAATATGTTACGAAAATAGATGCTTTCAAAAATAGATGAAAATAGATGCTTTCAAACCTTGTAGATAGTGATGAGGTTTTAATATAGCCTTGTTTTCCTCTGGCTTGTCCATAAAGTAGAATTAATAGTATTAAATAATAATCCATTATTTACTTTTCCTCTTATTTATAAAATTTAGTTGACTTAAATTTTATTAAACCTAAAATTCTCTCATGTTTAGGAATATTATATTTGTATAAAAGTACAATGTATGGTGAGAACAAAATATAATCATTTGAAAATTGTGGCCTCTACCATAGGTCTTTTAGGTGTTTTATAAATGAAAATTCTATTGATGGCACATTTCACAATGGTATAATATCTTCTAAGTATAATTATTATTTTTCATGTTTCCTTATGTATTTAGAAAAAGTATATCCCACAGTCTCTGAAGCAGTTAGCTAATGAACACATTTCCTCAATTCTTGTCACAACACTAGAGTGAATCATACTCTGAATACATAAATGATTCACAATTAGATTGATTATAAACATGGTTCAAAATAAGTCAGTTTACGTGACATAGAGGAACAATAGAAACTTCACATCACAAGTGAAACTACAAATATGAAAATCCATTGACTGCTGAGAATATCAAAAGTTCCAAAAGCCTGAAAAGAAATGCAGGCCCATGAATTCAGTTTTTAATGGTGTATATTCATAGTCCTTAAACTGCAATTGTTAATCTTTTTAATCATATCAAAGGCCAGATACATGATACCTCTGTCGGATTATAAACTTTTGGTTTATAAGCTTTTTGCTATAACTAATGCAGACATTGTATGTTTTACTTAAATGTGCTTACGTGGCATTGAGGAGGGGAAAACTTTTCCTGGAGAAAGTGAATTTGATCCCAGCGTAAAGAGCTAATCAATGTCATTCTCTGGGTTGTGATTTGAAATAAGTAAGATCTTTTCTCCTTACACCTAGGACATAATGAGTTTACATATTGTTCATAAGTCAGGAAGATGAGCCAGTTTGAAAAATTATAAACTTACTCCTGTATATGCTCCACTTTCATGGTTGCCTGTAATGATATAATATCTAACAAAGTCTAACAGAATTCTAAAATAAACCTTTGATTTTATAACATTTTTAAATTTAATAATTTAGTTCAGGGTCAGCAAATGTTTTCTGTAAAGGTTCACTTAGTAAATATTTTAGGCTTTGATTAGCCTCCATCACAACTTCTCATCTCTACTATTGTAGTGTAAAAGCAGCCATAGTTAATACTTAAATGAATGAGATTGGCTGTGTTCTAGTAAAACTGTTAATCTACATGAAAGTAGGTAGCAGGCTGTATTCGTTCTTCCTGCCGTAATTTACAGTCCCCTAATTTACCATGCCTGACACTTAAACCAAGTAAGTTTGGCTACATCCAAGATGGCTCAGTAACCAGCAATAAAAATGACATTTTTCCTTTTTTCTCCTTATTTAAGTAAACTAAAAGATTCAGAGAAGAAGAACTTGGAACTGCTCTCAGAAATCGAACAACTGATAAAGGACACTGAAGAGCTTAGATCTGAAAAGGGTATGGGAGTGTGTGTTTGCCTTACTCAGGACTTACTATTATGTTATAAATATGTTTTATTACAGAAGAATCAGTTCATTGCATAGGTGGGAGAATTGTTGACATAAGCAATTCTGGCACTCATTTATGAATACATGTGTGTATATATGATGCATGTGCGTACACACACATTTGGAAGACTGGCCTCTGAGTCATTTTGTTTTACTTAATATGCATTGTTTAAAGATTTCATAGTAACAGAAAAAGACACTTTGCCATAAATTTGATGTTTTTTTCAGTGCCATGGACTACTTCATGAATAACATTTTTGTGATTGGAAAAAAATTTTATTTTATAATGTACTTTATAATATTCTCAAATGCTATAATATAAGGTTATCACTCTGACGATGGCAATGTGTGTTAACATTCAGAACTTGGTAAGGGTACTTGAACAAGTATTTCTTAGCACTTTTTATGTGCCTAGATGTATAAAAATTTGGGGGGGATACACTTTCAGGATAGTTGAGGAAACAATGTATGAAATAGCTAAAGATTAATCTAGTATTAATGGAGCAATTCAATAAGGAAAATTTGGGGGGGCATTTTAATGTCTTCTTCCAGTTTGACACTTAAATTGCTTGTCCTGTGGGATATCCCGGATTTATTACCATTTTCTTGAAAACTTTACTTGAACATTTTTCCATTCATGTTAAAGCTTAGTCAGAGTGCTTGATAGCTGTATTACATGAACTTCTTAAACTTTCCTTAATGTGGATGTTAAGAATGTGAAGATTTAATAAAAAGAAATATAGATATTTTTAAAATAAAGGGATATCTTATATGCATTTATTGGAAATTGATTTTTCTAACAACAGCCATCACTGAATACCGAACTCGTTAATGGGCTTTTTATTAGGTCTAAGTACTTCTCCATCATTTCTCAGCCATGCAACACAGTGAGATAAAACTGGTGGAGTCTCTGCATCTGCATGTAAAATGATGGAGAACAGCGAGTAATCACATAAAGAAGCTAACATGAAAAAACCTTTATAGATAGTTGATGCTCAATAAATTCTTGTTGATTGAATTTCTTAATTAACAAGAAAAGGAAGGAGCCCAGAAAAAGTGAATAGTAATTCAGATTAGGAGCACAAGCCATCATGCCAAAATGAAAATCAAGCTAGGTTTTAATTAATGAAAATTGGAAGGGAGATACATTATTTAGTGATGAAAAGAAAAAGAATACATAAGACATGGACAACTTGTGGCCGCAATGGCAAATAGGAGAGAGACTAGTGTAGAATATGACTTGCACGCCAGATGACATTGATTGTATCATTTTTAGAGTAGACCTAAACTTGAAGGAGACTTAAGTTTATCACATTATGAAGGCATGTTTACCACATTTTTTAAATTTGGATTTTGAATATTGCAGAACAAAATTTTATTGTATAACATAACGTATGCTACTACTTCAGTAATATAATGTGATATTTACATTATGAGGGCAAGGATGTTTTTAATGCTTCATTTACTGTTATGTCCCCAAGTGTCTAGAACAGTGTCTGGCACACTTTCAATATTTGAATGAATTTCTGAACATATTGCCTTACCTGATAACTATGTTATCAGTTATTAGATAGTCTTAGATAGTAATACTAATAGATGTGTTATTAGATAGTAATATGAAAAACACAAATCAGCTGATGTCAATTCCTAAGCATATGGAAGTAAAAAATGTGGGATTGGCTGTTTTCTGGTTTTTTTCTACCTGGTATTTTTATTTGTATGTTTTAAGAATTATTTGGGAAATTGTGCATTTAAAGTTAATGCTACAGTCAAGAGATATGTATGAATTTTTAAAAATTCATCTGAGAAAAACTGGGGTTTGGAGTCTTCATCCTGTCAATAAAAAAATACCTGAAGTCAGATTGACAGCTTTTTTGTAATTAAGTGTATTTGTTTTATCAATGCATTAATTTCTTATAAAGGATTTTTGTATTAGTGCTTACTCTATGCTTTGGTAAGACTATTTCAAAACAGAAGCCTGTTTGGTGTTAAATTAGCTTAGAAAAATCAGATATAAACAGACTCCTATTTTTAAATTCTCTCAAGCCTACCAAAAGATTTAATGTGTTTTTTTTATTATTTACTATACACAAAAAGAAAGAAACTCAGTAAATTAAATAAGCGTTTCATGGAAACTGATATAATTGAACTGTTAAGTGATATTCTTGGAAACACTAGCGTATTTTAGTTTTGTTTAAATGTCGAGTTAATAATAGTGATCAGGTTTGAAATACAGTAGTTTGTGAAATGCTTTTAATAGATTCAGACAGGGAAGGTTATCCATTAAAATCAGTTTTGATTGTTGTAGCCTTAAAAAAAGTTGCTGCTGTCTTCTAGGTATAGAGCACCAAGACTCACAGCATTCTTTCTTGGCATTTTTGAATACGCCTTCCGATGCTCTGGATCAATTTGAAGTAAGTATTAAACATGCCAAATATCCTCTGGGGTCAATTTAAAATTCACTTACAATAAAACCGTTTTATTGCTTCTCACATGAGAGGACCTAGAATCTTAAATAAACAAAAACATATTAGCAGAGGAATATGTTCTGCTTTCTTATGGAGACTATAATCCCACCTCTTTTTAACAAAACATCTAAGAAAGATCTAATCATGAGAGTCATTATAAGATTGAAAAGCAATTTCATTTCCCTTAAGAAACATTAAGAGCAGAACAAATCCCAACTTTTGAAATAATTTGACAATTTTTTTTATTCTCCAAAGCATAATGCCACAATAAAAAGTGAGAAAATGTCAAAGCTGACAATAAGGTATTGCTGATTCTTATTTCAAATCAATTCTTCTTTTAAAAACTATACAGTAAGAAATGCTTTTTGTTAAAAGGTATTACATTGACCCTGTTAGGCAGATCATACAGTAATGAAATTGTGTTTATGTAATTTGATCATTTCTTAGTATTTAAATTCTTTGCTTTAAAAAAATCAGCTTACTGTTATCAAGTATATTTTTGTCTCAGTAAATTTAAGTGTGATTATATCTTTATTCAACAAATAATAATCATGTAGCTTTGTGCAAGGCACTGTTGTAAGTGCTCGAGATACAGTAGTAACCAAAATAGACAAAGTCCTTCCCACTAGAACTTACATTCCAGTGGGAAGATTTACAAGCCTCAGGAATTCCATTGCTTACTTTTAGTTGTTACTTCAAAAGTACTTACATTTAATTTGATTGTTAATTATTTGTCATGAGCTTCATTTTATTACATTTTGGGCACAGTATATGAATTGTGTTTCGTTCCTTTAGGAAAAGGAAAAAGAATCACTCTTTAAAAAGTAATTAATGAATCTCTTAAGTTTCTCAAGAACAATGATAGTGACTGCTTTTCTCATTTATTTATTTGAATTAATGTCATTTGCCTTTCAATTGTTTTACAAAATTTTTGATTTATTATTTGTTCTTATTAAATTGCTTCATCCATATTTTCTATTTTTTTACTGCTGTATTCGTTAAATAGGATTCCTTTTCTTCTTCCTCATCTTCACTGATTGATTTTTTGGATGACGTAAGTCTTTGATTTTCAAACCAATGCATCCTTCAGTAAAAAAGATCAGTGAATTGATATGAAGAATTTGCCTAGTAATGCAGTCAGTTTTAGAAATACCACATTTGAAAATTTATGTGAGCCAAAATATGCTTCTTTATTATCTTAAATATAATGAAAGATTTATCAGTATTAAACATAATGAAGTAAAAATTTACTTTGAAAAATGCTTTGACTTGTAGAATCCCAGTATTTTCAATCTTTGTAAGAATTCTAAAACTAGAATGCTTATTTATTGGTTTATATATATGTATATATAAAAATAATTGCTTATTTTTATTTTTCCTGGTGATTTCTATTTTACTTTTCACTTTTCTTTTCAGCACTTTACTGTTTAATTTCTATGTGGGTTAAAAATAAACCTCTGATGGTATAATCAAAAAAGTTACTTTTAATTAATTTCTCCAGTAGGTTTTATTGTATGCCAATAATAGAGTACTGATTTTAAAATAAATCAATTAAAAATTCTGAAATTCTAATTCTGAAAGAATTTCTTTTCTGATGTGCAAAGTGATTTTAGTTAACATATGCACTATATGCACTATAAATTGACTGCATTATCACTTTCTCTCCTGAATTCTATCAATTTAATAATTTAGAAGTTCCTGTTAAATGTGTATCATTCATTCTCTTTACTTCTGGAATAACATTCTCTCTATTCCACATTAAATGGCACAGTAATTCTTGTCCTAAAGCATTTATTATCCTGTTGAACATTAATCTTTAGAGAAATGGGGAAATAAAATGTATTCAAATGCAAATACTGTGCATAGAACTGTTTCTAAAACCAGGGAAGATTTTTAAATGTTTCATTATTTCTGTTTTGTTAGGATACTTATAGTCAGAAGAGTAGTTAGCATAATACTGTGCTAAAGGAACTTCTTAATCTAGATGTTTAAAAATTATGCAACAAAAAAGTGATTTTGAATATGTTTGGAATATTTATACTGAAGTTTGCACATTTTCATAAGTGTTTTGCTATTCTCAAAACAAATAATTACTTTGGTTAATTCTATAGTGTGATGAAAAGAGAACTCTCCTCATGTACAATGGTATTGCATGTTATAATCTGCTCAGGATATTAAAAATACTTAATATGATATTTTCATACAGATACTATTCACCTTAAAAAGAAAGGGAAGGAAGTTTGAGTAAATTATTTTAGTTGTTCTTTCCACTAGAAAATCTTTTTATTTCTAACAAAGTCCTCTCCATCCCTTTTCCTGTCACACACACAAAAAATATATATATATATATATTTGGTTGTAAAACCTAGGAGCAGTATGTATTTTGGCAAATGCATGAGGTCTTCTCAGCAGATCTTTCAGGAATACACACCCCAGCCAGGTCCTCAGCTTGTTTCTGCTCTCACAGGCACTCTGCCACTGCTGCCACCCACCTGTAATGCCTGAGTACCCCACAGCCATTTCCCAGTGTTACTTTTCCTCCAGAAATATCCTTTCTCATCCTCTACCCTCTATTAATGCAACCATGAGCTCAGTACAGACATGAAAGTAAATTTTATTGCACTGCAAGGAAACTCCTAGTATAAAAGAGCTGAGCTCACAAGAGCTGCCAAATCTTTTATTTATATTCCACCTCCTAAAAGGCATGATTTCCCACTCATGTGCTTTCTAAGCTCCATTCTCCCAATTTATTGGTTAAGTGCATAAGTAGGCACAAATCCTGCCTGTACAACTTTCTAGGTGTATGGTTTGGAAGAAATTAACCTTTCTACATCCTAAGTTTGCTCATCAGACAAATAGTAATAATAATAGAACTAATATCATAATGTTGTTTGAAGATTTAAAGAAACAGTGTATGTAATGCCATCAGTAATAATGTACTTATTACTCTTAATAAGCTGGTTCCCTCCCTTTCTGTATTCTCTTTAGCTTCTTTTCTTGTCCATCAGTTCAGTTTCACTTAAATACTTTCTTAGCTCTTCGTCACTCAGTCATCTACCCACCACCAATATTTTATGGTACAAACTTCATGTTTCTCTTTAGAGTTTGTACCTATGATCTCCCTTCCCAGAGTTACTATTCATTCATTTGATCCTCAGAGTCATACCAGAATGATGAACAGCAGTATTCAGTCTTTGACATACTTGAGTTCAGCATCCAAGAGATTTCGTATAATGCTCAAGTTCTTCTGTAGCTCCTTTTCTGCTAGGCACTTGGATATTTTTTTTTTTTTTTTGAGACAGTCTCATTCTGTCACCAGGCTGGAGTACAGTGACACAATCTCAGCTCACTGCAGCCTCCGCGTCCCGGGTTCAAGCGATTCTTCTGCCTCAGCCTCCCAAGTAGCTGGGACTACAGGTGCATGCCCCTGTGCCCAGCTAATTTTTGTATTTTTAGTAAAGGTGGGGTTTCACCATGTTGGCTAGGCTGGTCTCAAACTCCTGACCTCGTGATCCACCCGCCTCAACCTCTCAAAGTGCTGGGATTACAGGTGTGAGCCACTGCAGCTGGCCACACTTGGATTCTTAAGGAGCACATCAACTCTCTGTTGTTCTCTGTGCCAAATATAGTTATATTGTGCTTGACGCTTATATGCCTGCCCTTTGCAGTAAGTAAGTCTCTAATGAGTAGTACACATCCTCCTGGACATTCTTTTTTGTTTTCTGTCTTGTTGCTATAAAGGAGATTATGTTGAAGACCTAAAGTTTGAATTGCAGCTGGAGCTTGTAGGTGTAGAAGGGAATAAAGCTAGTACTAAGCAAAATTGCAGGAATCAGGTCCTTTGGTGTCAACATATTATCATTCTTCTCCCTCTGTCTCTGGGAACCCAGTGTTCTCATGCTGCCCTCTGATTTGTTGGAGCTTTACCACCGGTGCCTTTCCTCCTCCAAAGTTACCTTCTTTACTCCTATTTTTACCCTTTCACACAGGCCTCTTAAAAGTATAGTTACTTTATTTAAAACAATACAGTTTTAAGTTAAAATGTTCCCACCCCTAATTTTTCCTCCACATGTTTTGCCTGTTAACTTAAAATTCAAATGAATGCTGGAATTTTTGGCACAATGGGAAGATGTTCAGAGCAAGATGCTTTCCTTTTTAAGTCACATTGTTTGGCCAATCCTTGTATGTGTAAGAGTAGCTTTGAAGAAAAGGAATATATGTAATACCAGTCATTCCCTTCCCTTTGGGAAAATGAAAGGAGGCAACAAGGCAGAACAGAGTATATTCTCAACACTCTCTGCTGCTCTAACTTGGGGGAATGTAAGCATTTGGGCTTTTCTACATGTAGAATCATAGAGTTTTAAAGGAGAAAAACCTTAGAAAATATTTAATCCAGTTGTTTTAACCATTATGGCACTCTTCTGTTCTTAAGAGTGGATAGGTTTCTCTCCCATTTTTGAGTGACTTTTTTAAAGTTCTCAATCTTTGGGGATTAGGACAGTGTGCTGATACATTGTTATGTAAAATATTCTTTAGGACACATAAAGAAGGGTTTGAGTTATTTATTTATTTATTTATTTATTTATTTATTTTGAGTCGTAGTCTTGCTCTGTCACCCAGGCTGGAATGCAGTGGCACAATCTCGGCTCACTGCAAACAAACTCCGCCTCCCAGGTTCACGCCATTCTCCTGCCTCAACCTCCCGAGTAGCTGGGACCACAGGCGCCCGCCACCATGCCCAGCTAATTTTTTGTATTTTTAGTAGAGACAGGGTTTCACCGTGTTAGCCAGGATGGTCTCGATCTCCTGACCTTGTGATCCACCCGCTCCGGCCTCCCAAAGTGCTGGGATTACAGGCGTGAGCCACCGCGCCTGGCCGGGTTTGAGTTAATTTTAAAAGACATTGAGACTACTTTGATAAGTGGTCTCTTGAGAAAGGCATTTCCATTCAACCTATTAAGAAAGCAGTAGAACAGAGATACCAAGATCCCTTCTGCTGTATAAATTATTCCCACTTCTACCCTCATATTTTCCTTCAACCATACATGCCCAATCCTGGACTGTCTAGTCCACATTAGCCCCAGCCTCTTTCTCTAGGTAATAAACAGGGTGAGGAACAAATGGAGCTCAGCTGCTTAGATTTTCCTGTTTCTCTCCCCAATCTATTCCCTTCATCCCAATAGTAACAGATCCAGGGATCATCACACCAAGCTTGTAGCAACTTCCTATACTCTCTTCAGTTCATTTTCTTTTCAGCTGAACCTAAAAAAGCTTGGCTTCAGTAAATTATAGATAATACTAATTACAATCATATAAATTAGCTGCTTGCTCTTTATATTTGAGAAACATATTGTCATATATTAAATATGTGCTAAGTAAGTTTTGAATTTGATTAAATTATAATTCTATTCTTTGTTCATTTAGTCCTAGTTCACAAAAATAGAAATTGCCCATTTGCCTGGCAAATGAGAATGTACTCAACTTGCTTTTCAGAGTTGTCTTGCTCTGATATACTGATGAAAGAGTAAATCAAGGATTAAGCTCCTGAATATAAAGGTCAGACACTAAGAAACAGAGACAGTGTCTATAGCCTAACTGTCTGGTCCCCCTAATATTGTTTTCCATTCAGCAAGTAGTCTGACAATATTGACAGACTGAGTTCTGGACTTGGTTTTAACCTTGTATAACATCTTGCTAAGATGCTTCAAAATATTTAATTTCAGTCATGGCTTCTAACTTCTTTAATTTATCTCTTGATTTAACATTGTTTTATCTTCCATTTCTTTTACATTCTTTTACATTCTGTTACAATCAGTTACAGAAATCTGAGGCTTGGCAGCATAGTTTCAGCGATACTTGGGGGGATGGTCAATTCTATGTGAGAATTGGTAGGAAATATAATTTTAAAAAATACATTTTAAAGATTTTTAATCCTATGACCAAAATCAGACCTAGCTTCTTTGGCATTCCTGAAATTTGCTCATTCAATTCTTGTTTTCACAAGTTCTATCCACATATTCACCACAACCCTACCTGAAGATTGTATATTTCAGAAAGTTACATGCATTTTTTCCTCAACTTAGGCAATATATTATGTTGAATATAATTGTATATATTACATATTTTATCGCATATATATTTAGACAATCTAAAGGGAAAGACATGATTATGTAGTCCATTTCTTCTTTGGTATTTTATTAAATAAGACCTCTAGGATTAATTAATTGAACCTTAAAAATTATTAGCCAAATTATATACTCCTGAGATTATTTCTTTTGGTTTCTCCTTATGTGCATACCTTCATATTCAGTCTTAAAGTTTTCGTGGCAAGTCATAGACCTGTATATGAAATACATGTTTTAAAGTGGTATTTGGTTGCACATTAAGACAAGGTGTTGGTTTACAGTGTTTGCCATGAATTCAATTTCAGTGTTTATAAAAAACCACAGTGTGTGTAGGTATATATGAGGGAGAAAGTGTGTGGGTGTGTTTTCCTCTAACTCACTTTTTCTGTTGAAAACATAAAAATTAGACAATTTCTAGGTAAACACTTTGGTAAGAAATCATTGCTGTGGTGATAGCATCATTATTAGCTTTAAATGATATTAGCTTAGAAAATGTGTTGTCCTTCATTTTCAAAGATAGTTTCAGGATACATTTTAACTTGTTTTAGTGTAGTGATAATATATTTATTTTGAGATATTCATACTCTTTTTCATGGTTTTAGCACACTCCAGACTCTAGTCTTAGAAGTAGAGATAGCCAAAAAAGTTTTTTTTTTTTTTAATGTTAAACATTTTAGCACTTTTTACATGGGTAGTAATATACTGGGCATAATGGCTACAAAGACAAAGCAGATGTGGAAACAGACCTCAAAATGCTTATTTTATAATTAGAAAAATAATTATACAGTTACGCACTATGCAATGTGGAAAGCAATAAATGCCATGAGAAATACCTAGCAATAAATGCCATGAGTACTGTGGACGTTCAGAAGGATTCATTCAATATTTATTGAGAATTTTTAAGTTTAAAGGCTTATGCTAAGCGTAATACAATATTTCCTGCCCTTAAGCATAATATTTCCTGCCCTTAAGCATAATGCAATATTTCCTGCCCTGACAGTCTAATGGGAAAGACAAATATATAACCAGATAACTATAACACCATGTGGGAAATACAGTGATAAAAGATAAAGATTGTATATCATGGGAATACAAAGAAGAGAGATTTCAGATTGAACCCAGGAGGATCCAGAAAAGCTTACTAAAGGAAATAATGCCTGAGCTGGGTCTTCACAGATGAGTATGTTCAGCAAAATCATAAAAGAACTACATACGAGGATTATATTCTAGACAGGCAGAGCAAACTTGTGGGGAGAGGGAGCAGGGAGTTACGGGGTTGTGGGCAGAGGGAGATTTCAATTTAGTTTGAATTGTCCCTTGCTTGGCAAACAAAAAGGGTGAGGAAGGGATTGAGAAATGAGTATGAAGACACTGGCAAAGGCCAGAATGAGGGTCTGTGTTTCTCAACTTTATACTTCATATTACGGAGCTTAGGTTTAAGCAGTCCCATATGTAATAATTATTAAAAGATTTAACAGAAGGGAAAAGTGACAGCTTCATTTTGGACAAGTTAAGTTTGAGATTCCTAAGGGACATCCAGTTGGAGATGTCCAGCAGACAGTCAGATACTTAATATATGCGTCAGGAGTTTAAGGAAGAGGAGTGAACTGGCAACAGAGATTTGGAAATAATCAGAGTTGAAAGTGGATGAGATTCCCCAAGGGACAGGTTGTAGCAGTGAGCCAAGGACAGAAACCTGGAATCTCCATTGAAGAAAGGGTAAAGGAATAGGACTCCACAAAAGCGAAGAAAGAGCAATAGTTGAGAAGTATGCTGTTTCTCAGGAAAGTACCTGTCAGAAAAACTAGAGGAGTGGAGAATATTAAGGAGGAGAATGGTCAGTGTGATGGTTTGGCAGGGGTGGCTGGTCAGATAGGACAAACCGGAAATACTGACCTGCTGAATATCAGATCAAAGCGGAATCTAAATTGTACTGTATTAGAAATTAATTGAAAGTTTAGAAAGTACAGACAGCGATTGTATACCATTTTTCAGAAGTCTGGCTGAGGAGGTTTGAATCCTGGCCCTACCACTTAATAGTTTTATAGCCTTAGGCAAGTTGATCCGCCTTCATCTTTAAAATTAGGATCATAACTCCTACCTTACAGGGTTTCTGTGAGAATTAAAATAATTCATATATGTAAAGAATTTTGAAAAGGATCTGCATATACTCTGCACATAATAAATGTTATTATGATTATTAAGGAAGAAGGGAGAGATTAATTGATAGCTAGAGGAAGAGTTGGAGTTGATTTGTTTATTGTTTCGTCGTTTGGTTTTGGGGGCAAGAAGGGATGAGAGAGATTCTTCCCATTAATAACTGAGGAAAAGTAACTAGGTTTGAACCTGAGACTTTAACCTCCATAATGGAAAAACTTCTTTAGAACTCTCCAGGCCTTCTAATCCTGGTTTACTATTAACTCCATAGGACAGTGTTCAAGTTATCTTCCATTCCAGTTTCCTATGGAAAGAAATAATAGTTCTGGCCGGGCACGGTGGTTCACACCTGTAATCCCAGACTTTGGGAGGCCGAGGCAGGTGGATCGCTTAGGTCAGGAGTTCAAGACCAGCCTGGCCAACATGGTGAAACTACTAAAAATACAAAAATTAGCCAGGCATGGTGGTACGCACTTGTGATCCCAGCTCCTCAGGAGGCTGAGGCAGGAGAATCGCTTGAACCCGAGAGGTGGAAGTTAGGGTGAGCCAAGATCGCACCACTGCATCCACCTGGGTGACAGATCGAGACTCTGTCTCAAAAAAAAAAAAAAAAAAAATAGTAGTTCCTATTTACTTATCTGCCAGAGTTATTGTAACACTAATACTGAATTTTTGGTAGTGTTTCTCATTCTTGAACTTTTCACTTTTTTCTTAAATCTTCT
Source organism: Macaca mulatta (assembly GCF_049350105.2). Lineage (NCBI taxonomy): Eukaryota > Metazoa > Chordata > Mammalia > Primates > Cercopithecidae > Macaca > Macaca mulatta. Next base: position 84,830,330 of record NC_133406.1, on the reverse strand, counting down.
ATAACTCCTGTAGACCTAGTCTATAAGTTCCCTCATCTAGGTTCCCATGAAAATCTTGTCTGTCTCTCCTCTAGGTTCCCATCCAAACCTTATATGTATCTCAATGATAGCATTTGTCACGTTGTTGCTAGCATGATGTCTTCTCTACCAGTCTGTGAACTTCCATGTCTTGTTTATCTTTCAGTCCCTTGCGAAGTCTGCTTAGTATCCAACGTATTGTAAGCTCACAATCAACGTTAGGTTGGATTGAATGTTAGAAATTGCTGAAGCAGATATTTCATATTAGTGAAGCTCTACTGCTGGAGCATCACAAAAATATTTTGAGATAATTGTTACTTTTTTCCTAATTACTTAATTCTTTAATGTTAGGTGAAAATCCCTCTTTTGACTATGGCTGAAGTTGAGTCAGGATGGAGTATTGTTCAAATAACTTTTTATTTTAATATATTATCTTTAATTCTGAAATCCTAACTTAGGCCTTGTTATTTAAAAGAATCATTTTTGAAAAGAGTAAAAATTTAGTAGGTAAATGTCTAAGACCAGGCTAATTCATTATTTTATTAAATGTTTGCCAGCACTAAATGAGCACTAGATCCTTTTTGTTCTCATTTGTTCCAGTCTGCTACTGCCAACCTTTCCAGAAAAGAAATTGTCCGTCACTTGATGAAGCCTTGTGTGGGTCACTGTACATGGGCCAGTGAAAAGTTTATCAACCTTAGATGTAGTCCAAACAACTGTTTCTTTACCATCCTATCCTCTAGGTTTTCCTAAAAATACATGTACATTCAGCCTATCCAAAACAGTGGCCTTCTGTGTATGTTTATATACTTTTTCTGTTAATACAATAGTAGTCCTTGAGAGTCTTATGTGTGTAAATATTTGTAACATGTTGTATTCTCCTTTCTTTGTTGAAGCGCTCTCCATCCTGTACTCCAGCTAGCAAAGGCAGACGTGTAAGAGACTTTTGCACTTATGTACCCATCCTGAGACTTTACCCCTCTCTCATCCTTTTGCCTGTGATTGCTGAACCTGTTAATGTTTTTGTGGTATATTATTACATTTATTGCATGTTTGTGCTGCTGCTCCTGCTGTTGCTGTGCTGCTTTTATGTGTTTTTTTATTTTTTGGCTTTGGCCGCAAAGCTTTAGGAATGTTCATATAAATTACTACAACCAAACTACTAAAATGATAAGATATCTTTTTTATTTTGATCAAAGGGAAAAGTGATCCTAAAGTATGCCTTCTAAATTAGTCAGAGATAAAGTACATGGGCTCCTAAGAATCTGTTGTAAGCAAATATGTAGATTGTTTCTTAGAGATTTTAATTATGTAGAAAGAAAACTTGATAATTCATGTTGTACAAAATTCAAAAATGATTTGGAATAAATTATACATCTTAATGATTGACTACAATTTTATGTAAATCAGTTCTGGAGAAATCTTGGGGTTTTTTCCTAATGTAGTTCAAAGGAATTTCCCAAAATATGTATCTACATCTGCGGAAATAATGTTAATAATAAATCCTTTCTATTCTAACATAATTCCAAGATTTAAAAAATATCAGTAACATTATTTATATATGTATTATTAACAAACTGTAAATATCTTCCTATACTAATGCTAGCTCCATGTTTCTCAACTTGAAATGAGTCAACCACTACCCCTGTGCTACAAGATTCTGACATGCCCAGAGTTGGAATTTTTCTACATCCCAACACTAGTCATATACACACATACATACTCCCTATTGGAAAAGCGACAGGGTAGCTGACAGTGTTGGGATTTCATATACTATGTAAAATAGTAACATTAAAAAGGAAAGTCAGTGATAGATAAAAGTTCGTAATGTTCACTGGTCATCTCCATGGAGATTGATCAACACTTTACATTCAGAATTCTTGGACTCGGAAAGTTCTAGATGAGGGAATTCTCTGGTTTGTGGTAGGCATGGGAAGCAGTTGGGGTGGCCTCCTGCTTCCTGTGGTTCTGTCTTTCTGGTATGGTGGAGGGTTGGTTGTAAAATAAACTTGAATAACTCTAATATAGCATATATAATATTTTCGGATTGCTGCTTAATAATGAATAAGCATTTCGGATACTTGTACTATGGCCAGTAGAACTGCATTCAAGTGATATCTCATTAATTATTGTGTTTATGGAAGATTACTAGTTCAACTGATTGCTTGATTATTTTGAAAATTGTTGAGACTTAAAACCATTAGATATTTGGATTTATCAAATGAATCTGAATATATGTTGATTACATTACATAACCTCTAGAAGGGAAAACCATATGTTCTGTGCCCAATTATATTAGGGTCAAATCATCAGCCTGTGAATTGACTAAATTTTTAACTACTTGTTTTTCTTAATAAGGTTATAATTTAGGATTTGTTTCTCTAATTTTATTATGGATTAATTTTGTCTCACTTGCCTTGCAGACATTCTGGGGCCTTGGCCACCTAGAACATTTTTTGTGAATCTTGAAATAAGAAAAAAATTGTGGAGGGAAATAGCTGTTATAAGGTCTCTCCTTAATTCTATGTCTTTATTCTATGGGATATGAATAAACTATAATTAACCATAATCTATTGACTTATAATTACATATGATTATTTTAAACATAGATATAATAAGCTTGGTTATCTGCTTTTCTGGCCTCCTTCAGTTTTTCTTTGGTTAAGCATCTGACAAAAAAAGTCAGCCACTGAAAAGTAATAGTGCCTGTGAAGATGCTTGAAGAATTACAAATTACTCAGCTGTTAAATAGAAGCATCTCAGTGGCGTAGTGTAGAACCTCAAGTGTTCCCTGGGACATCGATGTATTTCAGTAGGACACAAATAGTTACCATTCTTAACAATGGCCTCTGTTGTAACAGTAGCATAAGATTTTATGTTATATACCATGGTTTTAGACAAGAAAATGTGCAGTATTTTAATAAATATTTATGAAATGTCATATGAATGAGGTAGTATTACAAAAGAATGTTTCTTGCATTCTTTTTTCTAGTATGCTATTAAACCTCATTTACAGTTTGAATACTTTTCTTTATAAGTAGTATTAAGTATAGTAGAAGAAAAACTTTTTATTGATGGTATTGTTAATGTCCAAATAGAAATGATGAGGGAGATTTCCACAGTGCTTTCATTAATAGTGAGAAACGCTGAATGTCTTATTTCAGATTGTTCCTTTAGAGTTTGGAGCAGAAATTTTATAGCCCACATATGGCTTAACTTTCTCTTATGTTTTGTTAGAATATGTGTAAATTCTCCAGACTAAATATTCAAATCAGTATATTGAAAATAACTTGAGAATAAATTTTCTTAAAGGGAAACAAGGTGCATTATATATAACTAGGAAGCTTACCGTTACTGGTCATAACCTTTAGTCATTTGTTAGGATTTGTTCTAGAGCAATAAAATGTATTTACTGTTTTCCAAATGATATAGTACTTCTATAATACTGTTTTTGTATCATAAGCTCAGTTAACAGCAATAAATATATCACTGAAGATTTGAGTTTATACGTGTTCTAAATACAAAATACTAAATTACCTTCCACTTTGTTTTCAAAATACTTCTAGCTAAAGGATAAAGAAAATTGATAGAGACTGGATTTTGGCCAGGCATGGTAGTTCAAGCCTGTAATCCCAGCACTTTGGGAGGCCGAGGCAGGAGAATCGCTCGAGCCCAGGAGTTCGAGACCATCCTGGGCAACACAGGGAGACCCTACCTCTACAAAAAAAGTTTTATAAAAATTAGCCAGGCATGGTGGCACATACCCATATTCACAGCTACTCTAGAGGCTGAGGTAGGAGGATCTCTTCGGCTCAGGAGTTCAAGGTTTTAGTGACCCATGATTGTGCCACTGCCGTACATTGGGGGCAACAGAGAAAGACCTTGTCTCAAAAAAAAAAAAAAAAAAAAGAGAGAAAAGAAAAGAAACTGGGACTTTTTAACTTACAGTTTTACATTTAGCAATAACAAACAACTTGTTAAATGCAAGCTAATTTTTAGTAGGTTGACCATGTATAATCCATGGTCAAATCTTGGTGTTTTCTACTTTGAAACAAGGTTTCTTATGAGAGGGTTGTTACTTGTACAAATCTGTAATTATTTAGGCAGTAGAAAAGGCCTGTTGATACATATTCAAGATGAGTGGGTTTAGTTAATTTTATTATTTATGGGAAAACCATACTGTCCATAATTTGAGGAATTCTTGATAAGCGGGTCATCTAAAAATCAGTTCTGTGATCCTGAGGGGGGAGGAAAAACCTTTTTTAATGTACTACTGTAAAAATACATTTGAAGATCTTTTAGTAGAAAAATCCTAATAAATTCAGGGACCATTATGAACATTTTGCATTAAAATGTTTCACAGTGTGGACAGTACCACTAATATTCAGCTTTTCTTCTTTTTTAACAGAGCATTAAGTAAAAATGATACTGAAGTATAGTAGATGTTTCTAATGACTTCGTCAGAGTAACACCTTAAAGTATGTTTACTTAGGAAAAGAAAATTAGCTAACCAAAAAAAAAAAAAAAGAAAAAATTGCATTTACTTAAAGATATTTCTTATATTGAATTTATAATATCTCTGCTATTTATGTATGTTTATTAGCTTTTGCTGCATTATTATACTTAATGCTATAGTATTTTAGCACATAAAAAATGATAAAAAGAATATTTTAACTTCTGTGACTAAAATATAATATTAATAATGATTATGTTTGTTTTTAAGGTTTTAAAATACTTCGTAATAAAATAACTAATGGTATTAATTAGTTGCTTTGCTGCTATACTATATCAGAGTCATTGACAATTCATTGTTAAACTGAATCATAGGCTATCTTTAAATGCCAGCATGTATTCACTGAATATTCTGAAAGTTTAATAGAATTAATTGCTTTTTAGTGGATAGAATAAGCCATTAATTATAAATGCATTGGTAAGCATTTACTTGTGGTTAAAATTAGTAACTTCCTGAAAATTCCATTCTGGTTGGTAATAATTAAAACCTGAATGAAAAAAATAAGTGATTTGTATTTTTCTTATTTTTAGTGTTACACCACTTTTGAGATGTTGTTTACACTGGTGATAACCGAGAAATGAAATGAAATATTTAAATCTATTAATGTTATTAGCATTAGCTTCATTTAAAAGTCCTGGACATTTTTTTTTTTTTTTTTTGATATTTGAAATGGTTTTTGCCCTGAGTTTATTCATCTTTACCAAGCTTTGTCCTTTGTCTTTAAAAGAAACACACTTTGAAAGTAAAGTGGTAATTTTTAAATTTTAATTATTATGTTCATAGGTTTTTAAAATTAAAGATACGACTATCACTATAATTGACATAGTCCAACTTTTTAATATGCCTAATACCATCTCAAAATATTTCAGTATTTTCACTTACTTTTACTATTTTTTAAAGGAAAAATTACTTGATTTTGTTTAAACTCTGAAATTGATTTTTACTTTAAGAGTATACAACTCTAAAAAGCTAGTATGTTAATTTTCATTATTCTACTTTATTACAAGTGTTTTCATTTAAATTAAATATTTTCTATTTCTGAATAACCACCTTTTACCTCATTCAGCAAAGAAAATCACTTTTAAATCTATCCATATCCATATTCTCTTTCATTTTTATTGATGGAGAAAAACTAGTTAGGAGAATAAGACTTGACAGAGGAGCCAAGAGGTGTGTGTTAAAAGCCTCAAGAGTTATTTAAGAGTTACTAATTTGTGTAGTCACAAATTAACTTGATAGTGTATTTTTCCTGTCTCCAATATCCCACTGTCATAATATCACATTTTCATAGGATCAGCAAACATGCTGGTAAGTGTTTTAACAACCAGCTCTGGGGCTAGAGAAAGCACTGCTTTTTAGGTTTGCTGATTTCATGATATAACCTTCCATTAGACCGTATACTGACAAAATGGCATAAGGCAGTGTTTTCTAATTTTAATGTGAGAAAGTATAAGACAGTATGCCCAACTTCTGTCAGCATGTGTTTAAACAGCTTGAAGAGCAGACCTGCTGTAAAATTTCAACCTGTGCTTTTGGAAACAGCAAACACTTGGCCTTTCCCATTTTTAAAGAGTTTTTGAAATAATCAAACCCAGATATACAAAGCCGTAATATCAGCTATTCACATATACACAGCATTACCTTTCACACAGGAACTTCTCATTTTATGTCTTTCAGTCAGGCTGTGGGGCTAAAGCCTTTTGCAACAGGTCAGAAACTTTTAAATTTTCCTAAGATGGCCCAGTTTTTTTACACATAGAACGTCCCCTAGTTAGATACCTTAAAACTTCCTGAATTGATATTTCAGTCAGTTTTAAGTTCTCACTGGTATAAAATGTATCAATTCTGCTTTGCTTCTTAATTCCATTTTAACTGAAGCCTCTCTCCATGGACTCCTGATTCTCCTTGCAATGTATATAATCTTATGAAAACTAGGAGGAGGAGACTTTTAGAAACTGAAAGACATTTCTGCCGTATTCCCAACTCAGGGTCATATTTCATATTTATAATCTAAACTGATTACTTTCTCCATGGCTGTTGCTGAATAAAATTGTAAACTGGGCAAAATGTGTCTTGAGTCCCATTTTCTTCCACTTTTTCTTTTCCTGGTCAAAATTTACTATCAGGAAAGGAGATAATATTACTTAGCCTCCTTGATTATTAAATTACTTTGAGTAAATTACTCTGCTGTGGAGATGCCTCTGGTAGAACAGAAATAGTGCTGAATTTGGACTCAAGAGATGGGATACAGGCCTGGCTCTCCAACTTCACAAGGCATACTAGTTTCATGAAATCAGCCACATCACACATACAGAGCTGATATTCAGCTGGTAAGCTTTAGTTCAGTGGTGCCACTTTTTAAAATATTGAGTATCCTAGCAGTTGGTAAATGGTTGCTGCTCCAAGACCCCTAATGCCTTCAGTGAGACCCTTCTTCTCCCTACTTTTCCCAAATCCACTAGCTGAAAGTTTATGGCCTGGCAGTGGCTTTGTGGTTACCAGAATACCTTTCCATGTCCACCACCCAGGAAGGCCGTAGTGGGCACCAATGGAGGGCTACGATGGTGTTTCCCAGCCTGCTAGCCTGTTCCTCCCATACACTTGCCAGATTTTTAAAATTCTCCACATTGAACAAAAGTTGACTGTTTTTAACATATGCAGCATATCATACATGGATAACAGTGTTCTACATAATTATCAATAGGAAAATATCCCCAACTTGAGAAAACAATTTGTGCCCTTAGAGATTGAAGCCACATGCCCAGAGTTCTGTTGAACTAAAAACAAATCTATGAAGTTAATTTCTAGGGGAACCTTCTTTTCCAAGTATTTCTATTCTCAATTATTTATCATTCAACCCAGAATTTTAAAGAAATTTTGCTTTTCACTTAGTTTTGAGTACAGGGCATTATATTTTAATTCATTGTTTTAATAGTTCTACTTTGCCAGCAGTTTCAACTGCACCTGAATCTTTCATCAGTGACATTTCTAAGGGGTACATTATCATCATGTCTTCCCTCTAAAATATAGCCATAGTAAGAACAAAGGAAAATAATTATAAGTTCATGTTTGAATTCTTAAACTGATGCTGTTCTTGTGATTTGTGACTTCTGATCTAAGCATTGTTTTGTTGTACAACATATTCAGAATAAATTCCTGAACCACTTTTCCAAATTGTCTTCATTGTCCTATCATTTTAAAAAGTCAATCCTAGTCACTATGAAACTTGCCAAACCGACTAGTCAATCAGTATGCTTCATAAGATCTTTTATGCTAAATTTTAAACCAAAGCATTTTTAATTTCTAAAAATACTTGGTTTAAAAGGATGCGACTGAATATAAGTGCTGATTTTTCTACTGGTGCAAAATAAAGGGAAGACTTCCTTTAGTGTCCTGCACAAAACTGATAGGTTAGGGTTTTTTTACTTTCAATTGATGAGTAGTAAAAGACCAAACTTCATTCTTATCAAGGACAAAATTATCTTTAATCTGCAGTATGTATCTCTATTAAGTACTCCACATTTATTTCACATGTATGATTTGTTTCGTGAAATAAAAAGTTCCATGTGGAATACCAACGTAGAATGTGCAGTAGGACCAGTGCTCAAAGTAAGAGATCAACAGTGAAGATCAGGGAGGAGCCTTTGGTTAACTATTGTGTCAATCCTTGTTTACATTAGAGCTAGTGGTTATGCTTCTGTATAATGATGTATCCCTAATGTGAATATTCAAACTAAAGTTTGTTATCCTCCTTTCTCAAGAAATGTTGTCGTAATCATGCCTTACAGAAATTTGCTAAGAGCTGCACATTGTTTAAAAGTGATTTTTTGGGTTTTTGTTTTTCCCGACTTATTTTCCTAGACTGATCCCGTTGAGAACACATATGTATGGAACCCGAGCGTCAAGTTTCACATCCAGTCACGGTCCACATCTCCTTCCACATCTAGTGAAGCTGAGCCAGTTAAGGTGCCTCATTGGAGCAGCCCTGCTCCCCAACTTTTCACTTGTGTCAGGAAAGAGGGAATTGAATAAAACAAGTCTGTCTCTCTCTTAACCAAATATATTATGTAATAAGTTACAGTCTGTTGGAGGTCATTACGTTTAACTAATAATGTAGGTAGAAGTAAAAAACTAAAGAGCACATTGTCCTCAAATAGTCAACCTGAAATAGACAAAACTAACTAGAAAGATGGTCTTTAATTAGAGAACTGTGTAGAACAGAAGATTAATTATGTAAATTTTTGAATTATTAGAAACTCTAGGCAAATGGCAATGCAGGTGCCATTCTCATATTTTAATTCTTCTAATAAATGTAATAAGTCATGATATAACTAACCTGTTACATCATAAGTAGAGCTGAAAAATAAAATAGCCACTTCTGGCAACTGAATAGTTCATTCTAACTGCTAAATTGGTAACAGTCAACTAAATCCTGGCATTTCGTACTGCAAAAAACAGTGCTGTGTTTACACTAAATGTCAATCAATGGTTTTAAATAGCCAATAGGCCAATTTTCTCATCAGAGATCATTTCTTCCACAAGTCCAAAGAATGTTGTACCTCAGTCCATGCCATCCTACCTTAAGATTCAACTCTGGTTCTTCATTCAGCATCACGATTCAGACAAAGCTCCTTTGCTTTCCTTTTTTTTAAATCTCCAGAGCTGTGTCTAGCATTCCAATAGAAGCAGATAGTCCAATCTGAAGAGCTGTCTGAAGCGAAGTGTGAGATTGTGGTCAAGTTCTGACTTGTTTTTTCTAACTCTGTGATAGACTCCCCCAAACTGGTTAATGAGACCCTCTTGTGTTTTTAGTTATAATTGTTTTAATATTTTGAGATTATACATTTTTGTTTTAATGATAAAATATTTCAAGCATTCAGAGAATATAAACACCCATGTAAGTATCACCCACAGATTAAACAGATATGAAAATTTTGCTTAATTGTTTTTCAGATTTTTATTCAAAGAAAATATATTTCAGAAACAGTTGAAACATCCTCGTGTATACCATTCCCCACTCTTCTTTCCCAGACATATCTAAATATCCTGAAACTGATGTGCATCTTCCCTTTCTTGGTTTTACATGTTTATTTCATTTGTATCCTAAATGACATATAGTAGTGCTTATTATGTGTTTATAATTTACATAAGTATTACCTGTATCCTTTTGTAATTTTTTTCATTCAAAAGTCTGCTTTTCAGGTTTATTCCTACAAATATGTGTTCATTTAGTTCATTCATTACAACTGTGGCATATATCACAACTATTTATCCATTCTGCTGTAGTTGGATATTTCGGTTTTTCCAGTTTTTCGTTGTTATCAGTGCTGAAGTGAATATCCTCATATCTGTTTTTGCAAATGTGCAGTTTGTTTGGCATATATACTTAGTGGAATTACTGAGTTGTATGTTGTATGTATTTTCAAGTTCAACTGGTTCTTACCAAATTGTTTTCCACAGTGGTTGGACCAATTTTCACTCCCCCAGCAGTGTGTGTGAGTTCTAAATTTCCCCACATCCTCACCTCACTGTCACACATTAACTTTTGCCAGCTTGATGGATATGAAGTATCAGTTTTGTTTTACCTTGCATCTGTTTTCTAGTGTTATTCAGCATCTTTTTGTATGTTTATTGACCACTGATGATTTGCCTGTTTGTGTCCTTTGTTGTTCTATTGAATCATTTTTCCTATAGCTTTTTGTGTTCATTATATACTCTAGATACTAATTCTTTGCTAGCTATATGCATTGCAAATATTTTCTCCCAGTCTGTGGCTTCTTTTAAAATTTTATTTGTGGTGTCTTTTTGTCTTGCAAAAGTTTTGATTTTAAAATAGTCAGATTTATCAGTCTTTTTCTTTACGACTTCTGCTTTTTATGTCTTTTTAAAGCAGTTCTTCTCTTTGCAGAGATTATAAAGATTTTCTTCTATATTTTCTTCTAAAAGTTTTTAAATTTTGCTTTTACTTGTTTAGGACCTTAATCAAACTGATATATATTGCTATGTATAATGGGAAATAGGCTTCTAATGTCTTTTTCCCATATGAACACGTGACCCTGCTATATTTCCCATCGATTTGTTATGTTTGTTTCTGCATTATATGCATGTATCCGTTTGGATACTCTCTTTTGCATTGTTCTTTTGGTTACTCCTGCATTGACAGTAAATTGTCTTAATTACAATTATTTTCACTCTAAAATAATTCCTGATGCCTGGTATGGTGAGCCATCCCACTTACCTTCTTCTTCCTTTTCTTCTTGACCTTTTAGTTTTTCATATTACTTTTAAGGTCAACTTGTCAAGTTTCACATGGGGCTTTTGATTGGAATTGCATTAATTTATAGATCTATTTGAGGAGAATTGACATCTTTCATGATACTGAGTATTCCATCTATGAACATAGTATACATATTAGGGATTCTCTTATATCCTTCAATAAAGTTTCATTATTTTCAGTGTATTTCATATTGCTTGTTAGATTTGTTCCTAGGTACCTTAAATTTTTTGTTTCTATGGTGAGTGGGATTCTTTTTAAATACATTTTCTTACTGTGCATTGCCTTGTCTTTATAAACTCTGTAGATCTTGTATCCAGCACCCTTGCTTAATTCTTTTTAATTCTAATAACCTTTGAACTTTCTATGTAAATTTGACAAATTTGTTTCCTATTGTTTTTTATTAACTTACATAGATTTTCAGCATTCTTCTCTTTTATCTTTCATATTTATCTCTTCAAATGTTAAATTATAAGTTTGGTTTAAAACTTTTTAAGCTATTTAAAAGTAAATAAAATCTAAATTAGAGCTAAAGTCACAAACAGAAAACTGAGAAACTCGACTGAATTTTGTTTTAAGGCTATAGTGCATATAAAATATTCTGGTTTTGCAGGTTGTATGGTAACAACAAAGATAGATTGTTGTATAGTAACAACAAAGACGAGGTTGTATAGTAACAGCAAAGAAAGGACCATCCATTTTTCTTGTAATATTTTAAAATATTCTGTACTTTATACAAAGACTGGCTTTTTCCTTTTATTTTTTTGCTTGGCATCCTGAAAGGAAGTTACTTTCCATGTCTTTTTTTTTTTTTTTTTTAACTGCTTTGCTGATTAAGCAGTGGCTCTTTTATCCCCATAATAACATCCAGTGAAATTATTGGTTTTTTTCATTCAAAGAAATAGCTTACAATAAAATCCCATAAAAGAAGACCATATTTTACATAGCTACCTAAGAAAGATACGGTATGTGACTAAATTTGTATTAAGGTCAGAATTCCAATAATATTAAATAATTCCAATAAAATTAAATAATTCCCTTCTTTGGAAATTAATTTCTGCACAAAAATCCCAGTGTCAGTCTCTATCTGTCTATGTATTCACATCCAGAGCTGTGTTCTATATATGTAATATATGTTCTGTGTATGAAAGTTGAGTAGTTAAAAGAATCTTCTAAATATTTTATTATAAATCATTTTCAGACACTTTTTAGAATTAATATGGCAAATTCAGATGAATGTAAAAATATCCTCATATTTGTGTAGGCCACATGCTATGGCTTTTTTTATTTGGATCATTTGATCCAAATGATTTATTTTTGTATTTCCAGACTGAAGTAACTTACTAATTGAACAAATATTTCATTTGTAGATATTGCAGGCAGAGATTTAAATTATCAGCACTATGAGAATTTTAGCTTTACTGAGGTTTTCTTTATTATTAATTAGTAGAACTTTTTACCTTATCGATGTTTTGTTTGGTTTTATTTATTTTGGCTTCTTTCTAGTTATATTTGAAATTAATGGAGTGTTTCATGACATTTATTTCCTTTTTTGCTCCTGGGTTCAGACTGTAGACTCCACTCCACTTCCAGTTCACACACCAACCTTAAGGAAAAAAGGATGTCCTGGTTCAACTGGCTTTCCACTTAAGGTACTCAATCTAGTTATAAAGTTATAAGCATAGTGTGTTCCAAAAAAAATGAATTTTATCTGCTCTATGCATTTGCTGTGATTTTTTTGATATTATTTCTTCAAAGTTACAAACAGAAAAACTTATAAATTCTGTGTGAATGCAAATAATCACCAATAGGAAAGGCAGGGAGAGGGTACAGCACTTTTTCATTTTCTTCTTTTTTTTTTCTGAGACGGAGTCTCACTCTGTCGCCCAGACTGGAGTGCAGTGGCCGGATCTCAGCTCACTGCAAGCTCCACCTCCCGGGTTTAGGCTATTCTCCTGCCTCAGCCTCCCGAGTAGCTGGGACTACAGGCGCCCGCCACCTCACCTGGCTAGTTTTTTGTATTTTTTAGTAGAGACGGGGTTTCACCGTGTTAGCCAGGATGGTCTTGATCTCCTAACCTCGTGATCTGCCCGTCTCGGCCTCCCAAAGTGCTGGGATTACAGGCTTGAGCCACTGCACCCGGCCTCATCTTCTTAAATTCGATGTTTTGAAGTAATTATAATAAGTAGCACTTCCTCTAAGCAGTATATGCTTCAGTAAGGCATTAAGTTGAGGCCACTTGTGGAAGAATCTGAGACTGAAGTCAGTAAACCACTGAGAAAGAAAAACATTTAGTGAAAAATTCAAGTGGACTTTTTTTCCCCACTCTATTTGACATAAATATGACTGAAGTATTACATTTGGTAGAATGAGAAGATGTAGTTGCTTGTCTCAAGCTCCTACAAAGAAATTCCAGAAATTGGAAAACTGAATGATCTCCTTCTCCAGAACATAAACCTTGGATAAACCACAAAATGAGAGAGAGAGGTCAATGAACCTGAAAAAATATACAAAAAATATAACTGATATAGAAGAAAGACAAACTGAAATAACCTGTGCCCAGATAAAGCAAAATTTTAAGGCCAGATAGAACAGGAGTTTAAAATAAACATTAAAAATAACCTTAAAGAGATAAGAAGTATGTTGGTAACATGAGGCAGGGTAAGGTAGTTACGAAGAAAAATAAATTGGGAATACTTGACATGAAAACAGAACTGCTGAAATAACTAAATAGATAACTTTAATAGTAGAAGGGTCAAAATGGATATCACAGAAAAACAAGTTAGTAGGATGGCAGATAAGATGAAAAACAGGAAACAAGATATATGACAACCCAGTCAAAAGAAAATATTCTAGTAAACTAATGGCTTATAAATAAAAGGAAAAGTATTGGGCATTCAGGCAAAAAATATGTCACTTAAAGGGGAAAGAAAATGAGATTATCATCAGATTTTTTCATAGTAGCAGTATGCTAAAAACAACAGCAGTGGAATAACACATTTAAGATACCCAAGGAAAGTACAAGTCAAAGATTTTTAAGGATTTAATATTTTAAGGATAATGAAGCATCCTCCAAAAATGAAGGCCGCAGAAAACTATTAAGAATATGTAAGAGCTCAGGAAATCTGTTCCCACACCCCTTCCCGAGCAATGTACTAGGGAACAAGCTTCAGACAACCAAAATGATAAGACGCCAAGTAGTTTCAGAGGCAAGAATGAAGCGAGAGTCTAGAATAGATTAGAGAATTGATTCAAAGTCCACATAAAGTATTATACCAGCTCTGAAAACCAGACAACCACCCCAATTCAGCAATATGTTAATTTTGTGAAGTAATTAAACCAAAGAGACCACAAGACCACAAATTTAGGGGCACCAGGCTTACTGGTTGGTGAGAGAAAGAAGTGTGAAACCACAAATAATGAGATTTGTCAAAAGTCCATGTACTGAATGGCGAGACCTGAAAGCCTTTCCTCTGCTTAGCTCCCAGAATACTGACTGTTGGGACTATAGCCTCTTCCTCCCCACTCTGCTCGGAGAATATCAGTGGATTATTGGGTCCACTGAATGACCCAGAAAAGACCTATTGATAATGTCATTTGGGGCTTCCTAATGAGATGGCTAGGTCCCTTCTTAACAAGCACATCATATATTTGCTCTCACATGTGCATACATAGATATACACAAAATCTCTTTAGCTTTTTTACTGACTGTTGTAAACGTTAAGATTCCCAAGAGTCAGTAGACATTTCAAAATTATCTAACAAAAGAAAAAGATCAGGGATACATAGTGGCTCACACCTGTAATGCCAGCATTTTGGGAGGCTTAGGTGGACTGATCGCTTGAGCCCAGGAGTTCAAGACCCACCGGGACAGCATGGCAAAACACTGTCTATATGAAAAATACAAAAATTAGCCGGGCATGGTGGTGTGCACCTGTAGTGCCAGCTACCTGGGGGCTGAGGAGGGAGGATCGCTTGAGCCTGGGAGGTCAAGGTTGCAGTGAGCTGAGATCGCACCACTAAACTCCAGCCTCAGCGACATGGTGAGACCCTGTCTCAAAAAAAAAAAGAAAAGAAAAAGATCAAAACAAACAAATATTTCCTGTTTTCGTTGAAGGAAAAAGGGACAATGCAAAAAGCAGAAAGAAACAGCGCAATATGAGAACAAGAAGTCTCAAAGAAAATATGATAAATATTTTTTAAATTCAGTAGGTGAGTCAAAAGATACATTTGAGAATTCTCTTAGAAAATATTGCAAAAAATCAGGTAGAAATTAGGAAAAGAAAATAGAAGAAATCAATATCCAACAAATAGAAGTTCCTGAAAAGGAAAACAGAAAAAAGAAAAGGAAGGAAATTATCAAGTAAGTAAAAGACTTTTTCCTGTAACTGAAAAACGTGTTTCCAGATTGCAGACTTCCATCAGTGCCTACTAGCACTAGTGGATGACAAATACCTGTCCCCAGTCACATCATTGTGTGAGTTTTCAAGATACCAAAGATAGAACTTTTTAAACCTTTAAGGAGATGGAAAAAAAAAAAAAATCACATCCAAATATTCAGGAATTGAAATGACGTACTTATCCAAAGCAAAATGAAAAGAATAGTTAGAAGGTAAAATGATTTCAAGCTAGGATTTTTGATTCCCTGTCAAATGTCCCATCGAGTTGCAGGGGAAAAAACTGCATTTTGAGAAATTCCAGAGCTCAAAAAAATTTATCACCCATGTGCCACTTTCTAAGGAAACTTAATTAGTTCTACCAGAACAAGGAAGGGGGCCAGGAAAGAGAAAGACATGAGGCCTATAGAAGAAGGAATTGTACACAGACCGGTTAAGAGAAAGACTGGAATAGGAAACCAGAGGGCTTCAGCCGGGTTGTCTTCAGGTTGATATAAAGGGGTAAAGGGGCTGAAAGGCTTCCAGTGTATATGACCATGTCGTAAATAGATTCCAGGGGATTTTACAGTTCCTTAGAAGAGTCTGGAAGATTAGTGATAGAGATACAGAAAGGTAAAAGTCAAGGGTGGGAGGGGCACTGTTGACTTTAGAAAAATCATAAGGTTATACAAGTAAGAAATGATAACCATAGTGTACTTCTTAGTGAATAATGATTCTCTAGTCATAATAACTTAGACATTACATATAAATTTTAAGCTAAAACTGTACTATAACAATATTGGGAAAAATGAAAAAAGGGAGTAAATAGTGTAAAAGGGCCATATCCTTCTCTACCATAGCAGGAAGTGAACAGATAATGTCTCAAATCAAAAAACTGTGGTATAGGCTTTCCACTCCTAGCTCTCCCCTGCCAAGAGAGGTATCTATTACAGAAGGAGGGCAATAGCTTTTAAAAAAAGAAGAATTAAATGAAATTGCCTCTAGGAAGTAGGAGGGATACTTCTGATTTTGTCATAAGCATTGTAATACCATTTTACTTTTTCAGCCATGTGTATGTATTAATTTGATTTTAAAAATTTAAAACACAGAAAATGTAGAAAAAATTTTTGTGACTGGGAATAAATATAAGATCTCAAATCACAAGCATAAGGTGAAAATATTCGTGGACTTTACATCAAAATTAAAAATGTTTTTACAGTGAAAGCATTGTTAACAGATGATGACAGACTAGTGGAAGATATCTGCAATGTTTACCACTAATAAGAGGTTTATTTCTAAAATACATAAGAAACTCCTGCAACTCCATATGAAAAAGACTGGAAGTCCCGTTGAAAGATTGGCAAGTGATATAAATAAGTAATTCCCAGAAGATGAAATCCCGATAGTCAACAAGCATGTGAAGAAATGTCCAACTTCATTAATCATTGGAGAAATTTTTTAAATTTAATTTTAAAATTACTATCACTTTCTATTCAAAATCAAGATAAAATTAAGATGACATCATGGATGTGGAGAAACAGGCAGCTTCACACGTGGATACTGGAAGTATAAACGGGTACAGCCATTTGGGAGAGAACCTAGGCAATGTAGAGGCATACGTAAGCTGTATGACTCAGCAATCTCATTTCATCAGAAAAATCTCTTTCCTTTAGAAAAACCTTCATACAGATCCATTAGGCAACATGATGAAGATGTTTATTACTGTTTTTTTTATGGCAGTAGGGAGTTGGAAATAGGGGAAAGATTCCTAAAATGTAGCTGTTATATAACAGGAACACATTTATATAAATAAAAACACATACTCAGACTATCTAATTTATAAAGATATATACATGTCCAAGGTATTGGATCATCAAGGATGAAAGGCAAAATAAGACAAAACTAGAGTGAGGCTTCTACCAAGCTGATAATATTTTATGAACTAAATATTAACTCAGTTTGTTGCACCTAATATTTTCCCCAAGAAATAAAATTTATTTCATGTTTTTTAAAAGATAGAGAAGTGAATCTATAATTATCTCAAAATAGAAATTTTAAAAGGGAAGAAAAAATATTATTTTTTAAAAGAAAATTTATTTATTTATTTATTTATTTATTTGAGACGAAGTCTCACTTTGTCACCAGGCTGGAGTGTAGTGGTGTGATCTCAGCTCACTGCAACCTCTGCCTCCCAGGTTTACGCGATTCTCCTGCCTCAGCCTCCCGAGTAGCTGGGACTACAGGAACCTGCCACCACGCCCAACTAATTTTTGTATTTTTAGTAGAGACGGGGTTTCACCATGTTGGCTGGGATGGTCTCGATGTCTCAACCTCGTGATCTGCCTGCCTTGGCCTCCCAAAGTGCTTGGGATTACGGCCATGAGCCACCATGCCCGGCCAGAAAATTTAATTTATTTAAAATGTTTTAAAATTTTTTGTAGAAAAGAAAGGGTTGTATGAGATACTATTTGACTTGTCATTTATTAGTGGTAAAAGTTTAATTATCTGTAATAAATTCTGAAGCTTTCACCAAGAGTTGTGCTTGGTTCCACTTGGCTCTCACATCGTCTGTTAAAAACATTTTACTTTCTTTCTCCAATGTGTAGCTTAAAATCTACACACAGACAAAATCAGAGTAGAAAAAAACTCTTTCTAATTACCACTTTGAAATTTGAGGTTATAGTTAATTCTTTCTACTCCGAATGATCACGTAATCTAAAATTCTAATTTTAGTTCATACTTTAATACCTTTCATTTTTTTCTCTTCTTCTAGCTGTCACCAAAGGGAAGTATTAGATATCAAATATTGACCAGGAGGCAGGAAACAGGGATATTAGAAGCCAAGGAATCTAGACCCTAAAATTGATCATTTGTGTATCTTTCTTTATACATTTTCACACCAAAACAAAAACAAAATCCTATTGTGTATTATCTAAAGATTGATGGCATCAGAATAACGATCTTTAATTATGTTATACTGTCCTTAGTGGAGATTAGCAAAACATAAATGCCTTAATCTTTAGTAGTAAATTGCACAACCTGTCCCATAATTTAACCAGCACTTACCAGTTGGATGATTTATTACCTAAAATTAATGCTCATCCAAAACACTGGGTTGTTGTATTTTTCCCTGCTGTCATATTCAGAATTGCGACATCCTGAATAGATCTCTTGCTGGAGAGGAAGTGTATGATATATATGTATATATATACAATTTGAGGGGCATTGTGAAGAATTACTAATAAATTTGTCAACCCTAGAGTTGTTTCATTGCTAGTGTTTCAGATATGTCTTTCTTTAGAAGAAGAAAAACATGAAGCTACTTAGAGCAGTTGATTAACTTTTCCTTCTTTGTATTAAAATCCTCTAGGACTAACCAGTAAAATAACTTTACATCTTTTGCATTAATGCATTCTGAACAATTGAAAAAGTTAGCACTAGAAAATTTACTCATAATAGTTTCTCAAAGAGCCAGAAATTAAAAAGTAGTATACAGGAGAAAGAGCAAAATTTTATGATTTTAATAGATTCCTTCATATAAGGAAATAGTATCTATCTTTCAAGTGAAGTGGTTGTTTGCACAAAATAAGATGAATTATGTAAAGTACTGGTACAGTGTCTGCGCCCTGACTGGGACTCAGAAGCTATAGGAGCAGTTGCAGAGTTAGTAATAAGATAGTCTGTGTTCTACTTAGAGTCAAATCCCAGTGCTGCTTTGAAACTGACCAAAAGATCGTGAGGAACTTCTAGAACAGAATGGTTTGAGGTTGGACCAGAGCTCATGACCACTCTAAATTTGAGAATCTCATCCCATTCTCTGACTAATGCTGGTAGTCAGGTTTTTCTATGTGAAAAGATAATCTACTTCTTTCATTTTTTAAAACTTTTTTTGTAGTGTACAAATCATATATCCCAGTTGAAAAGAACAAGATTTATTTTTAACTTGAATTTTAAAGCTTCAAATATTCCCTTAAGTTTTTTGTTCGTATGTTAGTGTCAACTGAAATAAATGCTACTTGATAACCTTTTAAAATCAGTATTCATAATTTATTAGAATATGGAGTAGAGTTCTTAGTAGTTTAAATCAATCACACATTTAAAAGAGAAATAATTAGCAAAATTCATACAACATTGGGTACCCATGGACATAAAGATGGCAACAAAAGACTCTGGGGACTACTAGAGAAGGGGAAGGAGGGAGGGGTGCCAGGGCTAATAAATTAGGTACTGTGCTCTGTACTTGGGTAATGTGGATCAGTCATACCCTAAACCTCAGCATCATACAATATACTCAGTAGGTAACAAACCTGCATGTGTACCCATGAATCTAAGAGTTGAAATTATTTCTTTAAAAAAGAAATGTTTTTTGAGTACTTAGTATGTACCAGGTACTGTTTGAAAGACTTTGTTTATATTAATACTCATTTAACCACTCCATTAGGTAGATACTATTATTTATCCTGTTTTGTAGATAAGGAAAGTGAGACAGAGAGGAATTTAGTAAATTTTCCTAAGTTCACACAGCAGAATGAAAGGTTATTTATTATACATCATTTATTGTTAAAACATGCTAAGAGAATTAATTTGGAAAACAAAGGAATATTCCAAAGAGATAAAATCTACATTTGCTTACCACCATGTAAATCAGGTAAGACTAAAATACCTTTAACTATGGGATATTCAGTAAGAAATTTCAATCTGCCATCTGTCTCTGGAATAATATATGTGTATTTTTATCTGCTCAAGTATTATACTCCCTCTTTGCATAGGAGGAAACTGATTTGTGAAGCATATTATTTGTCCTTGGTCCCAGAAAGAGAAATACATGATTTACAATAGAAACAATAATTTTAAATAATTTTTTTCCTAAGAAGATATAAAGCACATTAAAATCCTATGTTTGTATAAGTATAAATATGCAATATTTTACTTAACTATTTGCTGAACAATAATTTGGATAATTTATTAAAATTCTGAAGCTAAGATTTATGGCCCCCCAAAAAAGCTATTATTTATTTTACATACTTTTCAAATGGCATTCAAGAGTAATTGATTATCATTTAACTTCTTAATTATTTTAGCTTAGTCCAGTTCAAATTACCTAATACAAATGTTTAAAGACCATAAACCATAAGAAGATGTAATGAGAAATGGAAATAACTCATTATATTCCTATTTAGGAAACATTCTAGAAAGTGATATGGGGCATAGGGACTCACATTATGGAAATCTTTTAAACAATCAATGTGTGTTTTTTTATCAATTTGTTTTGCAGCGCAAGACTCACCAGTTTTTTGTAAAATCTTTTACTACTCCTACCAAGTGTCATCAGTGTACCTCCTTGATGGTGGGTTTAATAAGACAGGGCTGTTCATGTGAAGGTAAGAACAAAAAGGAAAGAAAACGTGACTTCACCATCTAAATTGTAATCAAATAACTTGATTCTCTTTCAAAGGTATATAAATGTTTGTTTTACTTAATCATTTGCTTTTTTGCATAACAGGAATGGAAATAATCTATGTTGTCGAATGTTTGAGAAACTAGACATATTTTTCAGGGGCAATATATTTAAATATGGTTCATTTGTCTTTGTTTTGTTATTGAGTAAATTTATAGTCCCCGCCAAAAAACATTAACCTATCTGACAGAAGAAAATTCACTGAATTTTAACCTTGTTTAATTCCTTAGAGAAATTGTTATTGAAAAGTAGACAATGTGGGCACCTTTTCAGAAATATTAAATGTCTGCCACTATGCCTGAAAGATACTTTATTCCTGTATTAATAGCAGAGGTTTTTTTTTTCTCTACCATCCATGATTTATTCATCACATGTTTATGGAAAACCCACTGTACTTCTAGGCACTGGGGACATAATAGTGAATAGGGGAAAGGCATAGATCCTACCCTCATAGAGCATATATTCTGAGTGATGAAGGAGAGAGGGTCAGGGGTCATGTGAACAGAAAAGAAAGCATATTTATTTGTTTGGGTATTGCTTTATTTTTCTTAGGACCTCTGAAGTGAAAATGGTTTAAGTTATAATGGAATATATTATTTCTTTTTGGATGTTTCAGAAGAATACTTTTTTTAAAAGTCAAATGAAATTTGTCGCTACAACGCTACCTTATATGAGGGGACTTCAGAAAGCTTGTGGAAAAGTAGAATTTAAAGATAAAAATTAACAATATAAACTTTATTTTTTAACATAAGCTCCATTAAGTTCTAGACAACTTTGTAAGCAATTATACCACCCATTTAGTCCATCCCTAAAGAACAGAGGGTCCTGAGAATGTAACCATGTCAGTGTAGTCTCCTTTACATTATTAACTGAAGAAAGATGGGTGCCCTTAAAGACTTTTTGAAATTCAGAAACAAAAAGAAGTCAAAAGGAACCAAATCAGAACTGTAAAGTGGATGCCTAATGATTGCCCATGGAAACACTCACAAAATTGCTGTTGTTTGATGAGAGGAATGAGCAGGAGGAGCACTGTCATGGTGAAGAAGGACTCTGCTGAAGCTTTTCCCAGGCGTTTTTCTGCTAAAGCTTTGGCTACATTTCTCAAAACACTCTCATAATAAACAGGTGCTATCAATCTTTGCCTCTCCAGAAAGCCAACAAGCAAAATGCCTCAAGCATCCCCAAAAACTATTGCCATGACCTTTGCTCTTGACTGGTCCGCTTTTGCTGTGACTGGACCACTTCCATATCTTGGTAGCCATTGCTTTGATTGTGCTTTTTCTTCAGGACCATACTGGTAAAGCCATGTTGCATCTCCTGCTACTGTTCTTCAAAGAAATCTTTCAGAATCTTGATCCCACTTGTTTAAAATTTCCATCTAACATTCTGCAGCTGATCTAGGTGCAGTAGTTTCGGCATCCGACAAGTGGGAAGTTTGCTCAGCATTCATTTTTGGTCAGAATTGTGGAAGCTGAACCAGTTGAGATGTCTGTGGTATTGGCTGTTGTTTGTGCTGTTACTCATCAGTCCTCTTCAGATAAAACATGAACAAGATTAATTTTTTTCCTGGCAAATTAATGTGGAAGGTTTGCTACTGCAGGTTTCATCTTTGACGTCCTCTTATCCCTTCTTAAAATGAGTTATTCATTTGTAAACTGCTAATTTCTTTAAGGCATTGTATTTGTCTCTTCTCATGCTGCTAATAAAGATATACCCAAGACTGGGTAATTTATAAAGGAAAGAGGTTTAATTGACTCAGTTCCACATGACTGGGGAGGCCTTACAGTCATGGTGGAAGGTGAAAGAGGAGCAAAGTCACATCTTACATGGCGGCAGGCAAGAGAGCATGTGCAGGGGAACTCCCCTTTATAAAACCATCAGATCTCATGAGACTTATTCACTATCACCAAAGCAGCACAGAGAGACCTGCCCCCATGATTCAGTTACCTCCCACTGTGTCCCTCCCATGACATGTGGGAATTATGGGAGCTACAATTCAAGATGAGATTTGGGTGGGAACACAACCAAACCATATCAGGCATTGTCCCTATCAACTTTTTGTAAAGCATCAATGATTTCACCATTCTTCCACCCAAGCTTCATTGTAAAATATATATTTGTTCTTACTTAATTTTAACAGAATTAATGTTGCTCTGATAGGGGCTCTTTTCAAATTGATGTCTCATTCTTCTTAGTGCCTCAAACTAGATCCTCTTCAGACATATTTTAACAAGTTAGTATGCATTTATTTTGGTACAAAAGAAAATTTTAAATCCATACATAGTTTTTCCATAATATGCATTTTCCATGAACTTTCTGAAGATCTCTCATATATTGGTTTATCTTACGGAAAAGACAAGAAAATAGTTGCTAACTCAAATTCTAATACTAGTTGCCATTTCCTACTTCTTCTGCTGTAAGGATGGGAAGGGACCTTAAAGGAAATGTAGCCAATCCCCATCATATGCATATGTTTCCTTTATAATATACTTGTAGTTAGCCTGTATCTGAGTACTTTGAGTAAGAGGGAAATTAATAACATCTTAAGGCGGTGCATTCTGTTTGGTTAGTTCTCACAACTAAAGTGAAAGATCCAGATTGCAGTATTTTAACTAGTTCATTAGATACGTGTGTTTTCAAGCCAAATAAAATGTTCAG
This sequence comes from Macaca mulatta, assembly GCF_049350105.2. NCBI lineage: Eukaryota > Metazoa > Chordata > Mammalia > Primates > Cercopithecidae > Macaca > Macaca mulatta. The sequence goes on along the minus strand of NC_133406.1, from coordinate 84,807,033 downwards.
AGTTAAGAAAGCAGAGATTTAAGAGTTATGAGTGTATTAAGTTATAAACATGAAAATGACATTATCCAGGAAGCACATGTAGATTGAGAAGAGAGCAAGTACATGAGTCTCTTACATAGTTAAGGGAAGGCAACAGGAAAAGATAGCCAAGTAACCTGAGAAGGAATCGCCTATATTATTGACTAGAAAGGTGTGACTGAAGCCAAAGAAGGAGAAAATTTTTAGTTTTCAAGCTTTGTTTCATTTTGGAACTTAACCAGTACTGGTATGTCATTCTAAAACGTGTTTATTAGAATCCTGGCCAGCTACCTGGCTTTAAGTCCCATGTCATTTTTTATGCCCCACAATTATTTGCAATTCATAATAGCAGTTTTTGAGGTCTTCTCAGACTCTCTTCCCTTCTAGAGTCTTTTGCTGTGAAGTTGTCCCCATCTTTTCTTCAGACCCTTTGAAGCATACTTTATGAAGCTGTGGGGTCTCATGAGACTGTTCCTAGCCTTTGTCTGCCAGGCTTTTGTAAATGTTATAATAATGTGGTTCCAGCTTCTAAAGAGTCCTGTCTTGTTCCTTTCCTTGTGGTTGGTTGGAATTAGATCCAGTATAGGATACTTATTTTGTTGCTTCCACTGCCCTTTGCTTTTAAGTAAAACAAATCATAACTTGCTAGATACTCCACTTAAAAGTGAATTGAAGTTGAGTGTGATGGCTCATGCCTATAGTCCCAACTACTCAGGAGGATAAGACAAGAGAATCATTTTGAGGCCAGCCTGGGCGACATAGCAAGACCCTCTCTTTAATAAATAAATAAAGTGAATTGAGACGTTTGGATGATTTTTGTCATCTTGCCTCTCTGCTTGTTTCACAATATCCATCAGTGATGTGTAGTCCATTTATAGAGATGGTAACTGTACCTCTCTTAGATTGTTATAGAAAAATAAAAAGCACTCCATAAAGTGAACTATTGTTATTTTAGTAGTAGTTTAAGTATATGTAATAATAACTCCTAAAATTTACCTTCAACTTGTACTTTTTTAGTCACTGAAAAACTCCGTTTTCAAGGATTGGTAGGGTTTGCCAAACCAAAGATGTCAGGTAGCTTAATGCCCACTAGAGACCCTTGCAAGAGAAATTTCAAGGCAGATACCAAGTTGCAGTGGGATGAAGAGCAAAAGACTCTAAAAACCACTCTTTTAGAAAATCTAAATCAATCATTTTATTCACAAGGTTAGATGCTTCTTTTGTTTGCTTCTCTTTTTGATCACTAATGTCAATACAGAACAACAGTAATACAAATACTTTTTAAAATATTTACTATTTCTCATTAAAATTGTCATTGGTAAGCAAATGAATCAGCTACCCAAATGATAAAACAGTTATTTAAGATAAAATTGGAGATAAGCATTCATCTAACATAGCATCTTGTATGCAGTGAGTGTTCAGTGAATTTTCTTTTTGTTAAAATGAATTTTTATCAAATGTTTCTTTTTTGCCTCCAAAAGTATGTGGATTCTCATGCCATATAACTTGTGTAAACAAAGCTCCAACCACTTGTCCAGTTCCTCCTGAACAGACAAAAGGTCCCCTGGGTATAGATCCTCAGAAAGGAATAGGAACAGCATATGAAGGTCATGTCAGGGTAAGTATGATTAAGTTGGGTTTAGATTAATCTTTTAAGATTGATTAATGAATTAAAATCAAATTAGTTATTTTAAGAGCATAGTTCTTGTTGGAAAATTAAATGAGTAAAATTCATCTAATAATTTTATTTCATCTAGAATAATGATTTGCAAACAAAAACCTAGCTTTTACGTGGAAATAACCTATAAAATGTCTCAAGTTTTTCCATGTTGTTCCTATCTTGTGATGAAATCTTCATAAAGGAGTTTGTAGCACCTGGTCTTGCAAGAGAGGTGGCATATGGTTATGAATTATGAGCTCTTATCAAGGCATAGTCTTGTTATCTTGGGTAGTATTTACAGTGTAAGCTGAGTTTCATCTTACACCAAGTTTTAGTTTTATGCTATTTAGAAAGAAAACCATGAGTGTTATTTTAATGAAATACTAGTGAAAGTTAAAGTGGTACCATTAAAATGTTCCTCAGAATAAAAGGTCACAGTATTTGAAGAATGTGTTCTCACATTTTCTCATAGCTTAATGATATGTGTCCCATCTGCTACTTTACCAACCAGAATGGCAGACTTATAAAACATGTACATTATCTGTACATCTTCACCATGCAATTACATATGTGATTTAAGGCATATTTTCATTTGAGTTGTTTTGGCTGTTTGTTTGCCTGTCTGTCTAAAACAAAACTAAGATTCCTAAACCAGCCGGAGTGAAGAAAGGGTGGCAGAGAGCACTGGCTATAGTGTGTGACTTCAAACTGTTTCTGTACGATATTGCTGAAGGAAAAGCATCTCAGCCCAGTGTTGTCATTAGTCAAGTGATTGACATGAGGTAAGACTTTGAAGGTAAAATTATTTGTATCATTGCAACATAGGAATTTTAAAGTTTCTGATTTTTAAAAATTGTGTTGCCATGGTTTATTTAAATGAACTAATTTCATATTTTCTAATTTGCTAATATTGCTATAGTAATAGAATTGAAAATAGGAAGGAAGGTGTATTTATAGGACAGGTTGGTATGTGTGTTGAGTGTGAGGGGCTAGGAGTTAAGGAAAAAGAACTTGGTGTTTCAGTCCAAAAGACCCATGTAAATGGGGTAATGGAGGCCTAATGCATGAAGCTTATATCATCACATCACGTAAAGGCTTAGAGTATAATTACAATGTAAGGAAAGAAAATAAAAATCAGAAAAGCTTCTGGAAAACATAATCTGTAAACATTTAGGTAAGTATAGCCCTCGAACACTTCTGGTCTCATTTTTCAGATTCTTCCCGTGTTCCTTAGTGTTCTCTCCTTTATCTTTTCTCATAACTCCAGGCACTGTCCTTGAGTGATCATATTTATTCACAGCTTCAGCCATCCCCTCTGCATTGATGACTCCCAGACTCGTATCTCCAGTTCAGATATATCCATCCATTGCTCAAAACCAGAATTTCTAGCTCTGACTCACATTGGCACTTCACATTAGCATCTCAAACACATTATCTTCCCCTACAAATATGGAACATGATGGGACAGATGCAAGAAATATTGGCAATTAAAATCTGATAGAACCTACTAAAGGATTGAATATAGATAGGGAGAAGAATCAAAAATAGGACTAAGGTGTCAAGCCTGTAAGACTAAGGGAGTTGGGGAGCGGAGCAAGATGGCTGAATAGGAATAGCTCCAGTCTCCAGCTCCCAGCGCGAGCGACACAGAAGACAGGTGATTTCTGCATTTTCAACTGAGGTTCTGGGTTCATCTCACTAGGGAGTGCCGGACAATTGGTGCTGGTCAGCTGCTGCAGCCCAACCAGCGAAAGCTGAAGCAGGGCGAGGCATCGCCTCACCTGGGAAGTGCGAGGGGGAAGGGAATCCCTTTTCCTAGCCAGGGGAACTGAGACACATAACACCTGGAAAATCGGGTAACTCCCACCCCAATCCTGCGCTTTACCAAGGGTCTTAGCAAACGGGCACACCAGGAGATTATATCCCACACCTGGCTGGGAGGGTCCCACGCCCACAGAGCCTCCCTCATTGCTAGCACAGCAGTCTGCAATCTAACAGCAAGGCAGCAGCAAGGCTGGGGGAGGGGCGCCTGCCATTGCTGAGGCTTAAGTAGGTAAAACAAAGCCGCTGGGAAGCTCGAACTGGGTGGAGCTCACAGCAGCTAAAGGAGTCCTGCCTGTCTCTGTAGACTCCACCTCTGGGGACAGGGCACAGCTAAACAACAACAACAACAAAAAAAAAGCAGCAGAAACCTCTGCAGATGCAAACGACTCTGTCTGACAGCTTTGAAGAGAGCAGTGGATCTCCCAACACGGAGGTTGAGATCTGAGAATGGACAGACTGCCTGCCCAAATGGGTCCCTGACCCGAGTAGCCTAACTGGGAGACATTCCCCACCAGGGGCAGACCGACACCCCGCACCTCACACGGTGGAGTACACCCCTGAGAGGAAGCTTCCAAAGCAAGAATCAGACAGGTACACTCGCTGTTCAGCAATATTCTATCTTCAGCAGCCTCTGCTGCTGATACCCAGGCAAACAGGGTCTGGAGTGGACCTTAAGCAATCTCCAACAGACCTACAGCTGAGGGTCCTGACTGTTAGAAGGAAAACTAACAAACAGGAAGGACACCCAAAACAAAACTCCATCAGTACGTCACCATCATCAAAGACCAGAGGCAGATAAAACCACAAAAATAGGGAAAAAGCAGGGCAGAAAAGCTGGAAATTCAAAAAATAAGAGTGCATCTCCCCCTGCAAAGGAACGCAGCTCATCGCCAGCAACGGATCAAAGCTGGACGGAGAATGACTTTGACGAGATGAGAGAAGAAGGCTTCAGTCCATCAAACTTCTCAGAGCTAAAGGAGGAATTATGTACCCAGCGCAAAGAAACTAAAAATCTTGAAAAAAGAGTGGAAGAATTGATAACTAGAATAATTAATGCAGAGAAGGCCATAAACGAACTGACAGAGATGAAAACCATGACATGAGAAATACGTGACAAATGCACAAGCTTCAGTAACCAACTCGATCAGCTGGAAGAAAGAGTATCGGCGTTTGAGGATCAAATGAATGAAATGAAGCAAGAAGAGAAATCTAACGAAAAAAGAAGAAAAAGAAATGAACAAAGCCTGCAAGAAATATGGGATTATGTAAAAAGACCAAATCTACGTCTGATTGGGGTGCCTGAAAGTGAGGGGGAAAATGGAACCAAGTTGGAAAACACTCTTCAGGATATCATCCAGGAGAACTTCCCCAACCTAGTAGGGCCGGCCAACATTCAAATTCAGGAAATACAGAGAACGCCACAAAGATACTCCTCGAGAAGAGCAACTCCAAGACACGTAATTGCCAGATTCACCAAAGTTGAAATGAAGGAAAAAATGTTAAGGGCAGCCAGAGAGAAAGGTCGGGTTACCCACAAAGGGAAGCCCATCAGACTAACAGCAGATCTCTCAGCAGAAACTCTACAAGCCAGAAGAGAGTGGGGGCCAATATTCAACATTCTTAAAGAAAAGAATTTTAAACCCAGAATTTCATATCCAGCCAAACTAAGTTTCATAAGTAAAGGAGAAGTAAAATCCTTTACAGATAAGCAAATGCTTAGAGATTTTGTCACCACCAGGCCTGCCTTACAAGAGACCCTGAAGGAAGCACTAAACATGAAAAGGAACAACCGGTACCAGCCATTGCAAAAACATGCCAAAATGTAAAGACCATCGAGGCTAGGAAGAAACTGCATCAACTAACGAGCAAAATAACCAGTTAATATCATAATGGCAGGATCAAGTTCACACATAACAATATTAACTTTAAATGTAAATGGACTAAATGGTCCAATTAAAAGACACAGACTGGCAAACTGGATAGAGTCAAGACCCATCAGTTTGCTGTATTCAGGAGACCCATCTCACATGCACAGACATACAGGCTCAAAATAAAGGGATGGAGGAAGATCTACCAAGCAAATGGAGAACAAAAAAAAGCAGGGGTTGCAATACTATTCTCTATAAAACAGACTTTAAACCATCAAAGATCAAAAGAGACAAAGAAGGCCATTACATAATGGTAAAGGGATCAATTCAACAGGAAGAGCTAACTATCCTAAATATATATGCACCCAATACAGGAGCACCCGGATTCATAAAGCAAGTCCTTAGAGACTTACAAAGAGACTTAGACTCCATACAATAATAATGGGAGACTTCAACACCCCACTGTCAACATTAGACAGATCAACGAGACAGAAAGTTAACAAGGATATCCAGGAATTGAACTCATCTCTGCAGCAAGCAGACCTAATAGACATCTACAGAACTCTCCACCCCAAATCAACAGAATATACATTCTTCTCAGCACCACATCACACTTATTCCAAAATTGATCACATAGTTGGAAGTAAAGCACTCCTCAGCAAATGTACAAGAACAGAAATTATAACAAACTGTCTCTCAGACCACAGTGCAATCAAACTAGAACTCAGGACTAAGAAACTCAATCAAAACCACTCAACTACATGCAAACTGAATAACCTGCTCCTGAATGACTACTGGGTACATAACAAAATGAAGGCAGAAATAAAGATGTTCTTTGAAACCAATGAGAACAAAGATACAACATACCAGAATCTCTGGGACACATTTAAAGCAGTGTGTAGAGGGAAATTTATAGCACTAAATGCCCACAAGAGAAAGCAGGAAAGATCTAAAATTGACACTCTAACATCACAATTAAAAGAACTAGAGAAGCAAGAGCAAACACATTGAAAAGCTAGCAGAAGGCAAGAAATAACTAAGATCAGAGCAGAACTGAAGGAGATAGAGACACAAAAACCTTCCAAAAAATCAATGAATCCAGGAGTTGGTTTTTTGAAAAGATCAACAAAATTGATAGACTGCTAGCAAGACTAATAAAGAAGAAAAGAGAGAAGAATGAAATAGATGCAATAAAAAATGATAAAGGGGATATCACCACCGACCCCACAGAAATACAAACTACCATCAGAGAATACTATAAACACCTCTATGCAAATAAACTAGAAAATCTAGAAGAAATGGATAATTTCCTGGACACTTACACTCTCCCAAGACTAAATCAGGAAGAAGCTGAATTACTGAATAGACCAATAGCAGGCTCTGAAATTGAGGCAATAATTAATAGCCTACCAACCAAAAAAAGTCCAGGACCAGATGGATTCACAGCTGAATTCTACCAGAGGTACAAGGAGGAGCTGCTACGATTCCTTCTGAAACTATTCCAGTCAATAGAAAAAGAGGGAATCCTCCCTAACTCATTTTATGAGGCCAACATCATCCTGATACCAAGGCCTGGCAGAGACACAACAAAAAAAGAGAATTTTAGACCAATATTCCTGATGAACATCGTTGCAAAAATCCTCAATAAAATACTGGCAAACCGGATCCAGCAGCACATCAAAAAGCTTATCCACCATGATCAAGTGGGCTTCATCCCTGGGATGCAAGGCTGGTTCAACATACGCAAATCAATAAACGTAATCCAGCATATAAACAGAACCAAAGACAAAAACCACATGATTATCTCAATAGATGCAGAAAAGGCCTTTGACAAAATTCAACAGCCCTTCATGCTAAAAACTCTCAATAAATTCAGTATTGATGGAACGTATCTCAAAATAATAAGAGCTATTTATGACAAACCCACAGCCAATATCATACTGAATGGGCAAAAACTGGAAAAATTCCCTTTGAAAACTGGCACAAGACAGGGATGCCCTCTCTCACCACTCCTATTCAACATAGTGTTGGAAGTTCTGGCTAGGGCAATCGGGCAAGAGAAAGAAATCAAGGGTATTCAGTTAGGAAAAGAAGAAGTCAAATTGTCCCTGTTTGCAGATGACATGATTGTATATTTAGAAAACCCCATTGTCTCAGCCCAAAATCTCCTTAAGCTGATAAGCAACTTCAGCAAAGTCTCAGGATACAAAATTAATGTGCAGAAATCACAAGCATTCTTATACACCAGTAACAGACAAACAGAGAGCCAAATCATGAATGAGCTTCCATTCACAATTGCTTCAAAGTGAATGAAATACCTAGGAATCCAACTTACAAGGGATGTAAAGAACCTCTTCAAGGAGAACAACAAACCACTGCTCAGTGAAATAAAAGAGGACACAAACCAATGGAAGAACATACCATGCTCATGGATAGGAAGAATCAATATTGTGAAAATGGCCATACTGCCCAACGTAATTTATAGATTCAATGCCATCCCCATCAAGCTACCAATGACTTTCTTCACAGAATTAGAAAAAACTGCTTTAAAGTTCATATGGAACCAAAAAAGAGCCCACATTGCCAAGACAATCCTAAGTCAAAAGAACAAAGCTGGAGGCATCATGCTACCTGACTTCAAACTATACTACAAGGCTACAGTAACCAAAACAGCATGGTACTGGTACCAAAACAGAGATATAGACCAATGGAACAGAACAGAGCCCTCAGAAATAATACCACAAATCTACAGCCATCTGATCTTTGGCAAACCTCAGAAAAACAAGAAATGGGGAAAGGATTCCCTATTTAATAAATGGTGCTGGGAAAATTGGCTAGCCATAAGTAGAAAGCTGAAACTGGATCCTTTCCTTACTCCTTATACGAAAATGAATTCAAGACGGATTAGAGACTTAAATGTTAGACCTAATACCATAAAAACCCTAGAAGAAAACCTAGGTAATACCATTCAGGACATAGGCATGGGCAAGGACTTCATGTCTAAAACACCAAAAGCAACAGCAACAAAAGCCAAAATTGACAAATGGGATCTCATTAAACTAAAGAGCTTCTGCACAGCAAAAGAAACTACCATCAGAGTGAACAGGCAACCTACAGAATGGGAGAAAATTTTTGCAATCTACTCATCTGACAAAGGGCTAATATCCAGAACCTACAAAGAACTCAAACAAATTTACAAGAAAAAAACAACCCCATCAAAAAGTGGGCAAAGGATATGAGCAGACATTTCTCAAAAGAAGACATTCATACAGCCAACAAACACATGAAAAAATACGATCACTCGCTATCAGAGAAATGCAAATCAAAACCACAGTGAGATACCATCTCACAGACACAGTTAGAATGGCAATCATTAAAAAGTCAGGAAACAACAGGTGCTGGAGAGGATGTGGAGAAATAGGAACACTTTTACACTGTTGGTGGGATTGTAAACTAGTTCAACCATTATGGAAAACAGTATGGCGATTCCTCAAGGATCTAGAACTAGAAGTACCATATGACCCAGCCATCCCATTACTGGGTATATACCCAAAGGATTATAAATCATGCTGCTATAAAGACACATGCACATGTATGTTTACTGCAGCACTATTCACAATAGCAAAGACTTGGAATCAACCCAAATGTCCATCAGTGACAGACTGGATTAAGAAAATGTGGCACATATACACCATGGAATACTATGCAGCCAAAAAAAAGGATGAGTTTGTGTCCTTTGTAGGGACATGGATGCAGCTGGAAACCATCATTCTCAGCAAACTATCACAAGAACAGAAAACCAAACACCGCATGTTCTCACTCATAGGTGGGAACTGAACAATGAGATCACTTGGACTCGGAAACGGGAACATCACACACCGGGGCCTATCATGGAGAGGGGGGAGGGGGGAGGTATTGCATTGGGAGTTATACCTGATGTAAATGACGAGTTGATGGGTGCTGATGAGTTGATGGGTGCAGCACACCAACATGGCACAAGTATACATATGTAACAAACCTGCACGTTATGCATATGTACCCTAGAACTTTAAGTATAATAATAATAAAAAAAGAAAAAAAAAAGACTAAGGGAGTCATGGTACCAACAACAAAATTAGGGGAATCAGAAGATATTATTGTGGAGGAAATATGTTTTAGATGTTGAAGGAACAATGAAATGTAACATGAGCTGGGTTGAGGGCACTTAAGATTTATTATGGGAGGCAAGAGGGTCCATGGAGGCTCCAGAGACCTACCAGGGTTCAAATCCCAGTTCTACATGTATACTTAACTGGCCTTGTAACTGTGGGTAAGCCAGCAATGATTTCTAGCTCTTGTATAATATGCCACTAGGAAGTTATTCTTGATAAATTATTTGGGGCACTATTAATTACAATGGGGAAAATTAAATTTTTTAAAAAATTAAATTTGGGTGTTTGGTGCAGTTAAGCTTTGGGTATTGCTTCATATGTGTTATTTGGATACACACCCCAAACCACACACACATAGCCACATATACTTTTAATGCTTTGCTTTTCTTTCAGGGATGAAGAATTTTCTGTGAGTTCAGTGTTGGCTTCTGATGTTATCCATGCAAGTCGAAAAGATATACCCTGTATATTTAGGGTAAGTGTGTATACTATAATGTGATCACTGAATTATGTGTTTTTAATGAGTGTATTTTGCCTCCCTATATAAATCATAAATTCACTATAAGTAAAACTAAATCTTACATTCTTTTATATATTCCATGTCATCCAGTACTTGAGGGTATAGAAAATTGGTGCTAAATATTTAATTAGTGAAAGACCTGGAGAAAGCATCAATATATGGCTTATAAAATATGCTTCCTGGTAGATAATATTTTTTAGTTCCAATTCAGTTTTAAATAAATACTACCAGATGGAAAATGAGATAAGTGTGAGGTTTCTCAAGTTTTTTAAAAAAATAAAAATGTCTGTCTTTAAAAATTAAAAATACTTACTGCTTCGTACCAGCCATTCCAAAACTTAGTAGCTTAAACCGACAATGATTTATTATTTTTCACTATTCTGTGGACCAGCTGTACAGTTCTTGTGGTGTCAGCTAGTGTCACTCATGTGACTGCATTCAGCTCATTTGGGGCCAGAACATCTAATGACCTTGCTCTTACATCTGGGTGTTGGCTGTTAGCTGCGTGATCTCAGTTCTCCTCTTTGTGAACTCGCTCCATGTGGTCTGTGGTCATCAGGTAGGCTGGCTGAGCTCCCAGTGGCTGGCTTCTAAGAGAGCAAAAGAAACTACCAGGCCCTTTGAGGACTAGGCCCAAAACAGGTATAATAACCCTTCTGCATTCTGTTGGTCAAAGCAAGTCATGAGGTCAGCCCAGATTTAAGAGGAGGGGAGATAGACTCCACCTCTTGACGAGAAGAATGGAATTCCTTAGGAGGACTTGTTGGTAGCAATCTTTGGCGGCTATTGCCATGATGCAATCTTGAGTTGGTAAATTAAGACAAGAGAGATTAAAAAAAAAAAAAAAAAAAAAAAACTACTGCCTAGTAGTTATGCCTATCTCCCTATATTTCTCTGTGAACCTTGTATCTAAGGAAGGTCAGGCAAAGATTATACTTAGTCTCTTAGTTCCCAGACTGACAACTATTTATTTTCCTCCCAGCCACCAAGGGAGCCTACAGAGGCCCACTTACTGATAACTGAGTTGCGTAGTGTGATTTTATTGTCACTGCTACTTAATAAGGAATTCTTTACTTATCATAAGGAATTCATATAGGTAAAATTTAAAACTGCTCTGATAGTGTTGTTTGTATAATGATAAACCTTCATTTAAATACTAATTTAAATTATCAAGTCTTAACGATGATGTGAGTTATTGTTGTGAAGTAACAGCGAATATATTTCTGAGCACTTCTGACTTCTTAAAACAAGTTGCAAGTCAGTATGGTGTGGTGCTTAGTAGCATGGGCACAAGATCCCAGATTTCTACCTGTGTGTCCTTGGAGAAATGATTTAATTTCTTTGCATCACCATTTGTTTCATATATAATATAAGGATATAATGACAGTACATCCTATCTCATGACGATGTTAACAGAGTTAAATGAGTTAATACTTGTAATGTGCTTAGATCTACCCAGTGCTCAGTATTTACTCAATAAATGTCAGTTATTGTTGTTATATATGAGTGTATTTAATGCCTCTTTAGTGATAGTGGTTTGGCAATTTTATAGAAGGAAAATGAAAATGATACAAACATTTCAAATGATACCTGTCACCTTTGCTTTGTCATGTAATCTAGTGCTAAAGGTAGTTATTCTGATTAGGAATAGCTAAACTCCAGTAACGGTATCATTTAATGAATGCTTATTTTATTGGTGAGTGCTAAGCAAACTAACATAATCATGAAACTAGCATAAAGGGTGTCTGTTTTCTAATGTCATGATTATTGATTAAATTGTTCTAGGTCACAGCTTCCCAGCTCTCAGCATCTAATAACAAATGTTCAATCCTGATGCTAGCAGACAGTGAGAATGAGAAGAGTAAGTGGGTGGGAGTGCTGAGTGAATTGCACAAGATTTTGAAGAAAAACAAATTCAGAGACCGCTCAGTCTATGTTCCCAAAGAGGCTTATGACAGCACTCTACCCCTCATTAAAACAACCCAGGCAGCCGCAATCATAGGTATGAATTTATAACATTTATCATATTATTATAATTGTTTACTAATCTACTTGCGAACAGGGATTGGCTTTCATCTAGGAATCCCCAGTGTCCAACATACTATGCATCGTATCACAAATGCTCAGTACATGTTTATTGAATGAATGAGACCTATATCAGATCTTTGTTTTTCAGTAAGCGGGAGTATAAGTACACTTTCAAAGTGCCTTTTTTTCCTGAAAAAACAACAGTGGTAAACATTAGCCTACCAATCTATTTTCTGCTTGTGTGATTTAGAACAAGTTAGTTTCTTAGAGTTTAGTATATAAAATATAGATGATAATTACCTTGCTGAGGTTATTGGGAAGTTTAAATAAGATGGAATACATAACACAGAGTGCCCTGCATATTTGTTAATGGCAGTTTCTGTGTCTGTAGGTTTAAATTTTTGCTGTTTTCCTGTGTATGCATCTAACTCTTTTGTTACTTTCCATGAATACTGAAAAGTTTAATGAGTACGGTTCAAATGCCATTCACAATTTTTACCTCCCAAAACAAGAAGTGTAGAACAACTTAGGTTTTTCATTTTGTTTCGTTTATTAAACATTTACTTATTTTTGTAGGTATTGATATGGATTATTCTTTAATAATTATTCTATTTTAGAAGACATGAGAGATTTACCAGTATAATCTGAAAGAAATAGTGTAAACTGTTATTGTAATTTATTTTATTTCCATTTTTTTGCACCAAATGTTCTTAACATCTGGTTTATTAGCATTACATGGTTTTTTCCTAATAAAAATCTTTCATATTCATGTCTTACATAGATCATGAAAGAATTGCTTTGGGAAACGAAGAAGGGTTATTTGTTGTACATGTCACCAAAGATGGTAAGAGAAAACTTTTTTTTTGAGTAATTTTCAATCATGTGTTAAAAAAAATTTTAACTCGGCCGGGCGCGGTGGCTCAAGCCTGTAATCCCAGCACTTTGGGAGGCCGAGACGGGCGGATCACGAGGTCAGGAGATCGAGACCATCCTGGCTAACACGGTGAAATCCCATCTCTACTAAAAAATACAAAAAACTAGCTGGGCGAAGTGGCGGGCGCCTGTGGTCCCAGCTACTCGGGAGGCTGAGGCAGGAGAATGGCGTAAACCCGGGAGGCGGAGCTTGCAGTGAGCTGAGATCCGGCCACTGCACTCCAGCCTGGGCGACAGAGCCAGACTCAGTCTCAAAAAAAAAAAAAAAAAAAATTTTAACTCTAGATTCTAAATTCTACAAAGAGCAGGATTTGCTCTTATTTATCCTGTGACTAAAATTTTCCAGACCTAATTTGATATGTTTATAAATTAAAAGATTATTTTTAAATTTCTGTAGTCCCCCTGAGGTTTAAAACTTCAAATGTGTGTTGTCTTTCTTATATCATTTTATTTAACAGTTCTGTATGAACTCAGATTGCATTTCTTTTTTGTTTTATACGGAGTTTCGCTTTTGCTGCCTAGGCTGGAGTGCAGTGGCGTGATCTTGGCTCACTGCAACCTCCACCTCCCAGGTTCAAGTGATTCTCCTGCCTCAGCCTCCCAGTAGCTAGGATTACAGACATGCACCACCATGCCCGGCCCGGCTAAGTTTGTATTTTCAGTGGAAACGAGGTTTCTCCATGTCGGCCAGGTTGGTCTCGAACTCCCAACCTCAGGTGATCCAATCACCCACCTTGGCCTCCCAAACTGCTGGGATTACAGGCATGAGCCACCGCACCCAGCCCAGATTGCATTTCTAAAGATGGAACATGAAAAAAAAATAAACAACTTGATTTTCATATTGTTCTGTTAGTATCAAAAGAGACAACAGCTATTAAAATGTGTTTGTTTGGAGGTTTTTCTTCTAGGGAAAAACTAAATGCTGGGTGAAATAAAGAGAAACCAATATAACTTGGTATTTATAAATATAATATTCTAAGTTTTATCTTTATATCAACTTAGATCATGGGAAAACAGTGCATTTAAGACAATGCATTGTTACCCATATAAAAACTTCTGAAAAGTGAGTTCTCTGTTTTTAAAAACGGGAATCCCATGGTGATGTTCCCTAGAATTTAGTGCCAGTAAAAAAGTTTTCCTTGAGGATTTGGCATACTTTTACACAAGAATCCTTTGGGGTTTGCCTTGGCTGCCAGAAATCTTAGGACTCAATCCGTACTATAGGTGAGTTAAATTATCTTATGATGGGTTTGATTATCTTTTTTTCCTGTGACTTCTGATCTCTTATTCTTCCGTGTGTGCATCTGTAAGTTGACTTACATCCTTTTGAGTATAATTGGGATATGATGAATCGATAAAATTTTGATTTATTATTCTTTGTGTTTAGAAATTATTCGAGTTGGTGATAATAAGAAGATTCATCAGATTGAACTCATTCCAAATGATCAGCTTGTTGCTGTGATCTCAGGACGAAATCGTCATGTACGACTTTTTCCTCTGTCAGCACTGGATGGGCGAGAGACCGATTTTTACAAGCTGGCAGAAACTAAAGGGTGTCAAACCATAACTTCTGGAAAGGTGCGCCATGGAGCTCTCACATGCCTGTGTGTGGCTATGAAAAGGCAGGTCCTCTGTTATGAACTATTTCAGAGCAAGACTCGTCACAGAAAATTTAAGGAAATTCAAGTCCCATATAATGTCCAGTGGATGGCAATCTTCAGTGAACAACTCTGTGTGGGATTCCAGTCAGGATTTCTAAGATACCCTTTGAATGGAGAAGGAAGTCCATACAGTATGCTCCATTCAAATGACCATACACTATCATTTATTGCACATCAACCAATGGATGCTATCTGCGCAGTTGAGATCTCCAGTAAAGAATATCTGCTGTGTTTTAACAGCATTGGGATATATACTGACTGCCAGGGCCGAAGATCTAGACAACAGGAATTGATGTGGCCAGCAAATCCTTCCTCTTGTTGTAAGTTTCTCTTTCTTATGACTGTCTTACATTTATGTCTCTTTCCTTCCTTTTCCCTTCCACTTCATCTCCCAAGTGTTGTCATTGTTAATAACAGTTTTTTCAAAAAGTCATTTTTAATGCTTTTCCTCAGTATTGATTATGTTGTTGATGTAAAAACCATACGTAATTAGGCCAGGGCAAACAGGGCCAGCATTAGCATGCATGTGATTTAAACAAAACATCTTTCTGTGGAATATTTCACTAAGATGGATTTTTTACCCCATGTCGTATTTTGAAATAACCCTAAATTGTTATCTAATGGTCCCCCAAAATATGGTGCTTATAAGCATCAGTGTCTCACAGAACTTATTCTGGAGAAGTAGTTACCAAGTGAATTATTTAATCAGGTATGTAAAGGTATAATATAGCATCTATAAGAGGTGTTTTTCAGTTTTCCATTTTTATCTAGATGGGTAGATATTTATAATTGCTTATTTTACCCCTTCAAGAAATATGAAGATGTAATTATTGAATACTTTTTTTTTTTTTTTTTTTTGAGAGAGAGAGATGGAGTCTTCCTCTGTCATACAGGTTAGAGTACAGTGGTATCATCATAACCCACTGCAGCCTCCAACTCCTGGGCTGAAGCAATCCTCCTACTTTAGCCTCCCGAGTAGCTGGGACAACAGGTGCACACCACCATGCCCAGCTTGTTTTTACTTTTTGTTTTTGTAGAGATGATCTCAGTTGTTCAGGCTGGTCTCGATTTCTTGTCCTCAAGCAGTCCTCCCAACTTGGCCTCCCAAAGCACTGAGATTATAGGCTTGACTCACCACACCCAGCCTTATTGAATACTTTTAATTATGGAATACTTTGGTTATTGAATATTCCAATCATTATTGAATATGTGCCATTGAATATGAGTTACAGCAATGAGTAAAATAGATAACAGTCTTACCCCCACAGAGCATGGGTGCAGTGGAAAAGATTCGTGATAAAGCAAGTAGTTGCAGTAGAATGTAAGTGCTATGATAGCAGAAGTAGAGAGTTCTATAGAACCACATAGGAGAAGTATTTCATCCATACTGTTTTGTTTTTAATGAAAAATACTTGAGCATGTTAAAATGCTGAAGGGAAAAAAAACCCCAGGGAACTATGTGGAACAGTTGTCTATATGGGAAATAGAGTAAGACCGCCAAGAAGACCAGAGAGGACAAAATTCAGAAGACAGGTGCATGAATTACTTGGGGAAAGGAGGAGTAAAACCTCTTCATTTGTAACAAGATAGGAGGAGGAGTTATGGGTATGGGTCTAGTCAAGGTTAGAGGTTCATTGCAAGAAAGTTTGGCAGGACAATCCATGCTTATTACAGAAAAATCAGAAAGTCTGCATAAACAGGACAAAAGAAAAATACGTCTAGTTCTACCCATCCAGACTTATTTTTTCCCCACCCTCCATCCTGGGATGAAAGGTTTAACTATTTTTTCTTGTTATTGTTGTTGTTTTTGTCTTTCCAACTTTTCAACTGCAGATCTTGGGAATTAACTATTTTTAATATTTCTTCTGAAAAATACAGTCTTAGGTGGGCACAGTGGCTTACACCTGTAATCCTAGCACTTCAGGAGACTGAGGCAGGAGGATTGCTTGGGGCCAGAAGTTCTAAGCCAACCTGGGCAACATAGCGAGAACCTGTGTCTATAAAAAATTTTCTTTAATTAGCCAGGTGTAGTGGTTGCATGCCTGTTGTCCCAACTACCCAGGAGGCCGAGGTGGGAGGATCACTTGAGCTATGATCATGCCACTTTTCTCCAGCCTAGGCAACACAATGAGACCTTATCTCTAAAAACACAAACCCACACACACTCTCACACTCTCTTTCTTATCAATAGAATAAATGCTGTTTTGTAACTGAGTCAGGTAATAATTATGATTATTCTAATGTAGAGTCAGAGTTGGAATGTCTGACTTTTTTGTATAGCTCTGCCAATAATTCCCTTTGTAACCTTAGTTTAAGTAAACCACTGAATCTTTCTTTGCTTGTGTTGATATTCATTTGTTGATATTCATTCTTTCAACAAGTATATATTGAGCATCTACCCTATTCATGTAACTATGCTACAGTGCTTTATTATACTTTCTTAACAGGGACTAGAACACTTACCTGGAGATTTCTCTACTTTCTAAGTTTGATTCACTGTCAATAACTTAACTACTTTTAGGAATCAAATACTTTAAATATAATGAAATTCCTTTATAGAACTCATGTTGGGCAGGGAAATAGTATACCCCTGGTGCTTACAAAATCCGTCTATATTATAATGGCTATATAATCTGACATTGGTGTGCCAGTTCTTCATTTACGATATAAGTTCTATTTGCTTCAAAAATATTTTGATTTGGCTACTATATGATAGCCACATAGGATTTGGGTGGGATTCCACTCTACAGTTATTTAGTGTAGACCTTTCAAAATATTTGGGGTTTAATAGTTAAAAGTAATCCACAAGCTGCCCCCTCCTTCTCTTCTCCCAGGTTACAATGCACCATATCTCTCGGTGTACAGTGAAAATGCAGTTGATATCTTTGATGTGAACTCCATGGAATGGATTCAGACTCTTCCTCTCAAAAAGGTAATTTAACATTAAAATGTTGGCTAAGCCAACTGAGTATAAGTGAAAACACTAAATTACTACATAGTAATTTTTTTTTATTAACTCAACATTTTGTGGCATGTGTAATTGGCAGTTTGAGACTTAGCTAAGAGTGAGAAAATAGAAACAGAAATAAAGTTGGTTAATTTCCTTAGGCCTAGCTAAAACCATACTAATTTTACTATATTTGGTTTATGAAAAGTATGATTACTATTATTATGAACAACTAGAATATATCCTACAACCTAAAATAAAATGTCAGTGTTATCTTCCACTTTTGGATTAAGGAGCTCTGAGAGACTACACGATTATTATGAATTATAACTGTTATTCACCCAGTGTTTAATCTTGTGAGGACAGATTTAACAGGCTAGAAAAGTGGTTAAACTTAGAACCAAAACTGTTTAAGTGTCTCATAATTGAAAAATAAAGATTTCATATATTCCTAATAAAATGTAATATTTTTCTTAATTTATAATCCTATGTTTCCATAACACAGAGAATTTTTACAAGTATAGAACTGCTAGTTTGCAAAAATGAAGAGCAATAGTTTCATGTAGATAGATGTGATATATATATAGCATGTATGATTAGTTGGGGGACAGGGTTTAGAGAATACGTGAAAGTCGCTGAGATGATATTTCAAAATTAGCTCCCATTTAAAATCATAATGGCATTTTAAAAAGCTCTTGTAAATACTGCCAGATTATCTGAAGCAACTAAAATATACTCTAGTTTGTAAATTTGGACTGGTCATTATTACTTTTCTGTGGGGTTTTTTTGTTGTTTTTTGTTTTGTTTTGTTTTTGTTTTTGTTTTTGAGACAGGGTCTCGCTGTGTCATCCAACCTGGAGTGCAGTGACATGATTTCGGCTCACTGCAGCCTCCGCCTCCTGGGTTCAAGCGATTCTCCCACCTCTGCCTCCCGAATAGCTGGGACTACAGGTGTACACCACCATGCCCTGCTGATTTTTGTGTTTTTAGTAGAGACAGGGTTTCACCGTGTTGGCCAGGCTGGCCTCGAACCTCTGACCTCAAGTGATCCGCCTGCCTCTGACTCCCAAAGTGCTGGGATTACAGGCGGGAGCCACTGCACCCAGCCCTATTTGATTTTTATCATGTAATTTTTGCAATATATGTGAAAGAATAAATATATGGCCTTTGTGAGGGATAATAATAAACTGATCACTCATGAACCTACCTCCTAACCTGAGAATCAGAACATCACTCATATAACTGCAAACTGCATCATGTGCTTATCATTCCTTTGCTTTTCTTAAAATACAGAATTTTTGCATATTTAAGTATCCATAAATAATATATCTTTCAGTTTTGCTTGGTTTTGAGTTTTATTAAAATGTTATAATATATAGTCATTTTCTATCTTGCTTTCTTCACTCATCCACCAAGTCTCATTCATTCATGTTGTTACATATACTGTAGTTTATTGCTTTTCAGTACTATAAAATATTCTGTTGCGTGAACTTATCTGTTCCCTGATGGGTAGACATTGAATTATTTACTAGCTTTTTGCAATTGTGATGTTGCTGCATATGTTTTTTGGAATAGTTTTCAGGAGTTTCAGTCCTATACCTAGGAGCAGAATCAATGGGACATAGGGAGTTCAGTTATTCAGCTTTATGAGATAGTGTCATATTATTTTCCAAAGTAATTATACCAACCAGTACTCCCATCAACAGCGTAAAGGAATTCTTATCCACATACTAGTACTTTCCATTGTCAGGATTCATAGGTTTTGTAAATGGTTACAAAGTAGTATTTCGTTGAAGTTTCAATTTGCATGTCCCTAACTAACTGTGTAGTTGAAAGTCTTTTGTATGTTTATTCATCATTCATATTTCCTCTTCCATGAAATGCCTGGTCATGCTTTTTGCTCATTTTGCTATTGGATTGGCCACATTTTTCCTATTTATTAGAATTCTTTATACATTGTGGATACTGGCTAATAATGGATATGTAAATCTTTTTCTTCTTTGTGACCTATTCATTCATTTGTATTTGGCTGAACAGAAGTTACTGATTTTAATGTAGTTAAATGTATCTTTCTTTTCCTTTATGTTTGTCTTTTTTCTCCTGTTTAAGAAACTCTTTCCTACCTTAAAGTCATAATATACATTCTATTTTCCTCCAAACATTTTACCTTTTTTTTAATCTTTTTTAAATTTATGTACCCAACCTCCAAACATTGTAAAGCTCAGCCTATTACATTTCTGTTTTTAATCCAATTGGAATTGATGCTTTTGTGTATGGTGTGAAGTAGAGATTTTATTTTATTGGTTCCATATAACCAGTTGTTCAATCACTATTTATTGACAGTCCCTCCTTTCCCCAGTGATCTACCCTTCCATCTCCATCATATCTATGCATTTAGTTTTTGATAGTAAGAATTCATAAATCAGCCATGTTGATATCTTCTTAGTATAACTGGTCATTAATGGCTTTAAAATGTCTAAGGTTTAAATGTACTTCTACTTATTTGTTCATTTGCCTAGGATAGCCTTCCTTTAAAATGTTATCATTGTAAGTTTGTTTGTTCAAATTAGATAGTATTATACCTTTCCAGTCAGAATTATTGTTGATTTTTCTGAGAGGGCTGTATTTTGAAGTAGATAAGCAAGAAGTCTTAATAAGGTGTACTTTATAAGCAGGACGTACGTTTTATAATTTAGTTTTTAAAGGTTTTGTCAAAATACTAATTTTGTTTTTTATTTTAGGTTCGACCCTTAAACAATGAAGGATCATTAAATCTTTTAGGGCTGGAGACCATTAGATTAATATATTTCAAAAATAAGATGGCAGGTAAGAAAATATATATATTCATAGGGATAGCTTCATTGGAAATATTATTTCTAAGCTACCTGCCCAAGGTCACATTAATAGTAAGTGCCAGAGTCCAGATTTCAACACAGGTGTATCTTACTCCAAGTCTATGATGTTGGCCAGTCACATTCTTAATATATTAGAATAAATTACTAAGCAAAAAGTCATTCTGTTCAAGCTCGTGTAAGTATTTGATTCTAATGTACCTTGTTATTTTTCTGTGGAGTACCTGGGTAAGTAGAGAAAGTGTAGCTGATTATATCTTCTGTATTTTCAATATTGTAGAACCTAACCAAAATTTGTAACATTAAAATTATAAACACTCATCTAGAGTTGAGGAATATGTCTTCAGGAACATATCGCCTGCCAGTGTACAGGGCCTAGCACTTCGGAAGTGGTGATGTCAGCATAGGAAGAAGCAGGAAAGAGAGGAGAGTCACGGGAGTGCCTGGAACCAGGAGAGGGAATGGAGACCCAGAGTGTTACAGACAGGAGGGGAGGATATTTGGTCAGTGACCAAAATATTGAGGTGAGACTGTCACACATGTTATTACATACCACACATAAAATGCCAGGGAGACTGCTCACATAGAATTAAATGTTGTTTGCCTGTCAGGGTGTCCAAACAGTTAAAGTCTCAGTTTTAACAAATATTATTATAGTACCCTCTTCTACATAATAAAGTCATTTTTGTGTCATAGCAGCAAATTTCTGTATTATAGAAGTATTTGTAAATTTCTGATCTGTTATGGCAGGTCTGTTAGCGAGGATGTATTTATGGTACATTATGTATTTAAAATAATTTTTTTTTTTGAGACGGAGTCTCACTCTGTTGCCCAGGCTATAGTGCAGTGGCACAATCTTGGCTCACTGCATCCTCCTCCTCCCAGGTTCAAGTGATCCTCCCACCTCAGCTTCCTGAGTAGCTAGGATTATGGGTGTGCACCACCACACCCAGCTAATCTTTTGTGTTTTTAGTAGAGACAATTTCACCATGTTGGCCAGGCTGGTCTTGAACTCCTGACCTCAAATGATCCGCCCGCCTCAGCCTCCCAAAGTACTGGGATTATAAGCCTGAGCCATCACGCCCGGCCAGTATTTAAAATAATTTAAGTGGACAAATATAAGTAAAAATACTGGCTTCAAGAAAACACATTAAAACGTTTAGACCCATTATTTTGGGGTAGTGAATTTTTTTTTTTTTTTTTTTTTTTTTTTTTTTTTTTTTTTGAGACGGAGTCTCACTCTGTTGCCAGACTGGAGTACAGCGGCGCCATGTTGGCTTACTGCAACCTCTGCCTCCTGGGTTCAAGCGATTCTCCTGCCTCAGCCTCCTAAGTAGCTGGGATTACAGGCACGCACCCCCATGCCCAGCTAATTTTTTTGTATTTTTAGTAGAGACGGTTTCACCATGTTGGCCAGGATGATCTCCATCTCCTGACCTCGTGTTCCACCCACGTTGGCTTCTGAAAGTGCTTTGATTGCAGGGGTGAGCCAAAGTGCCTGGCCATGAAATTATTATCTTAATGGTTTTTTCCCACCTACCCCATATTCCTCCAATAAATTTGTCTTTTCTACTATCAAAAAAAAATCCATCAGAAGTTTTCTGTGATTATTTTTGTTGGTTTTGTTTTATTTTGTTGGTGTGTTTTTATGTTATAAATACTAGAATACACAAAATTGCTTGATTTCTGGTTCAGTGCATTGGTACGTTGTCTTGGAACCAGAGGTTTCTTGGTGAACATAGCAGGAATCTATGCTAAGAGTACATTCCATTATGACTTAAGAAAGGATATTCAGGTTTTAAAGGTGATTCTCATTCAGAGATGGATACCTCGTGAAGTTAATGAAATGTAAACTTTAGATACTTCACTTCCAAGACCCATACTTAGTTTTATACAGGCATACCCCCATTTTATTGTGTGGCACTTTATCGTGCTCCACAGGTACTACATTTTTTACAAATCGCAGGTTTATGGTAACCCTGCCTCCAGTAAGTCTCAGCGCCATTTTTCCAATAGCATGTGTTGACTTCATGTCTCCGTTTCACATTTTGGTAATTCTTGCAATATTTCAAACTTTTTCACTGTTATTCTGTCTGTTATGGTGATTTGTGATCAGTGATCCAAATTTGAAGTTATTGTAATTGTTTTGGGGTGCCACAAACCATGCCCATATAAGATGCCAAACTTAATTGATAAATGTGTGTGTTCTGACTGTTCAACCAAGCAGCTGTTCCCTGGTCTCCCTCCCTTTCATTGGGCCTCTCTATTCTCTGAGAACCAACAATAGTGAAATTAGGCCAATTAATAGCCCTACAATAGACTCTAAGTGTTCAACTGAAGAGTCGCACATCTCTTACTTTAAATCAAAAGCTAGAAATGATTAAACTTAATGAGGAAGGCATATTGAAAGTCAAGATAGACTGCAAGCTAGGCCTCTTAACAGTTAGCCAAGTCATGAGTGCAAAGGAAAAGTTCTTGAAAAAAATTAAAAGTGCTGCTACAGAGAACACATGAATGATAAAGTGAAACAACCTTATTGCTGTTATGGAGAAAGTTTTAGTGATCTGGATAGACTGTGAGCTGCAACATTCCCTTAAGCCAAAGCCTAATCCAGAGCAAAACTTTCTCTTCAATTCTATAAAAGCTGAGAGCTGTCAGGAAACTGCAGTAGAAAAGAAGCTAGCAGAGTTTGGGTCATGAGATTTAAGGAAAGACGCCATCTTCATAACATAAAAATGCAAGGTGAAACAGCAAGTATTGATGTACAAGCTGCAGCAGTTTATCCAGAAGACATAGCTGAGATAATTGATGAAGGTGGCTACACTGAACAATACAAAATTCAGTTTAGCTAAAACAGACTTCCATAAGATGCCATCTAGGACTTTCATAGCTAGAGAGAAGTCAATGTCTGGCTTCAGAGCTTCAAAGGACAGGCTGACTCTTGTTAGGGATTATTGTAGCTTGTGGCTTTACGTTGAAGCCAGTGCTCATTTACCATTCGAAAAAATCCTAGGCCCTTAAGAGTTACAGTAACTCAGCTGGGCACAGTGGCTCACACCTATAATCCCAGCACTTTGGGAGGCTGAGGCAGGCAGATCACCTGAGGTCAGGAGTTTGAGACCAGCCTGACCAACATGGAGAAGCTCTGTCTCTACTAAAAATACAAAATTAGCCAGGTGTGGTGGCGCATGCCTGTAATCCCAGCTACTCAGGAGGCTGAGGCAAAAGAATTGCTTCAACCTGGGAGGTGGAGGTTGCAGTGAGCCGAGATTGCGCCATTGCACTCCAACCTGAGCAACAAGGGCGAAACTCCATCTCAAAAAAAAAACAAAAAAAGAAATATGGTAACTCTACTCTGCCTATATTTTATAAGCAGAACAACAAAGTCTGGATGGCAACATATCTGTTTACAGGATGTCACTGAAAATTTTAAGCCCACTGTTGAGATCTACTGCTCAGAAAAGAAAGACTTCTTTCAAAATATTACTGTTCATTGACAATGCACCTAAGTCACCCAAAATTTCTGATGGAGATGTACAAGGAGATTAATTTCACATCTGCTAACACAGTATCCATTCTGTAGCCCATGGACAAAGGAGTAATTTTGACTTTCAAGTCTGATCATTTAAGAAACGTATTTCATAAGGCTATAGCTGCCATAGATAGTTATTCCTCTGATGAATCTGGGCAAAATAGATTGAAAACCTTCTGGAAAGGATTCATCATTCTAGATGCCATTAAGAACATGTGTGATTCATGGGAAGAGGACAAAATACCAATATTCACAGGAGTTTGGAAGAAGCAGGTTCCAGCACTCATGGATGACTTTTAGAGGTTCAAGACATCAGTGAAGGAAATAACTACAGATGTGGTGAAAAGAGCAAAAGAACTACTAGAATTAGAAGTGGAGACTGAATTGCTGCAATCGCATGATAAATTTGATTGGATAAGGTGTTGTATCTCATGGGTAAGCAAAAAAAAAAAAAAAAATGGTTTCTTGAAATGAAATCTACTCCTGGTGAAGATGTTAAGAACATTGTTGAAAAAGCAAGAAAATATTTAGAATACTACATACACTAAGGTGATAGGGCAGAGGCAGGGTTTGAGAGGATTGATTCCAGTTTGGAAAGGAATTCTACTGTGGGTAAAATGTTGTCAAACAGCATCATTATGCTACGGAGAACCGTGTTTTGTGAAAGGAGGAGTTAGTGTGGCAAACTTTATTGTTGTCTCACTTTAAGAAACTGCTGCAGCCATTCCAACCTTCAGCAACCACCAGCCTGCTCAGTCAGCAGCTTATCCACATCCCTCCTACTATCAACAAGAATACGACTCATGGAGGTGAAGATGATTGTTAGCATTTTTTGGCAATAAAGCATTTTTAAATTATGGTATGTATGTTATTTTTTTAGACATGTACCGTTGCCCACTTAAGACTACAGTATAATGTAAACATAATGTATATGCACTGAAAGAGCAAAAAAATTGTGTGACTTGCTTTATTTTGATACTTATTTTATTATGTGGTCTCAAACTGAACCTGCACTTTCTCCAAGGTATGCCTGTATTCTGTTTCTTAGAGGAACTCCACATATTTGTATAAGATTGGCTCCACCCTGTTCTCACTGTGTGTGACTATGCTGGTCTTAAATGTGTTCATACCCACTATGTGTCTGTAAGACAAAACTTACTCTGACTTGTCTCTTCCCATGCTTTTTCATCTTTCTACTCTAGGCTAAGAGTAGAGGTAGATCTTGGAGAAGAGGGACCTGACAAAATTTTAATGTAGTTGTCTTTTTCTTTGACAAAGGAAGGAAATCGCATCTCAAGAGGTTCTTTCTTTTTCTGTGTTTTGCTTTCTCTGTCATTTCTTAAGAGTCAGTGTTCCTGCAGCCCTCTGCCTGTCCAAAATCTCCCATTGCCACCCTAAGTCTCCAAGACCTGCTTTACCCTCATAATTCTCAAATTCCAAATTTGTGTCCCACATTATCATTCACTTCAAAAACTCTATTCTTTGACTGGGCATGGTGGTGCATGTGCCTGTAATCCCAGTTCTTTGGGAGGCCAAGACAGCAGGATCACTAGAGCCCAGGAGGTTGAGGCTGCAGTGAGCTGTGATGGTGCCACTATACTCCAGCCTGGGCAACAGAGCAAGACCCTGCCTCAAAAAAATAAATAATAATAATTCTATTTTTAAAATATGTATTATTAGGAAAGCAGTCTGCCTAAGCCATATTATTATGCCACGAGTATCATGTTGCACTTTTGCTAATTATCACCTTTATTTTCTTATAGGCTCATTTCGCTTCTTCCCACCTCCTCCTTCTCACTTCAGCTTTTTGGGTGTTGAAAACTTCTAAACTTTCCTCTTTTTCCTTATCTTATTTAGATAATGACACCCTTTGTTGTGTTATATGGATACAGTTGTCTATTTTTTTCTTCTTTTCACATAGCTCAGCATGTTTTGGGAGTCCCTGGCAGACAGTTTTGTTTACTTCTAGATATTAAAACTGACATCGGATAAGACTGTCACTGGGTTGCTAGGTGTATATGATTAAACATCTACCCCCAAGATTAGAAGAGGAGAAATAGTGACAGATTCTTACCTTTTGTAAAGGAAGGGTAGTGGGAGCACAGCTCCTTTTTTTTAACTCCATGTCTCATAGATTAAACCTTGCAAAGGAAATTTTTTTTATTATGTAAAGATAGTTGTTATTGTTGTTTACCATTTATGCCTGATTACTGCTCAGGGTAACAATAGTAGCTCTTTAACAACACCCTAAGCCATTGAAATCAATACCTGGAGGGAGAGAAAACACAGTATTGAGATACTGAGGTGGGGTGGGGTGGCTGATTAGAGTGACAGAACACCAAGGCAAGTACAGTTTTCTTCTAGTAAAATTATGCCATACTATGTTTATAATCAAGTAAAAATGAAAGTATATTTTGTAAGCTATGTTTACTTTCAGCATATTATCTGTTTACATAGGTTCTGTTAAATATTATTTACTGTGGTTATCAACCCAACATTTAAAAACCAGAATTGCATATACTTGTACTATCATTGTTTGTACTGTCTTGGAGGTTAATAGATAAAAAGCATTTTAACAGTTTAAAGAACATCATTATCGTTTGTATTTTTTCGTTTTAACAGAAGGGGACGAACTGGTAGTTCCTGAAACATCAGATAATAGTCGGAAACAAATGGTTAGAAATATTAACAATAAGCGGCGTTATTCCTTCAGAGTCCCAGAAGAGGAAAGGATGCAGCAGAGGAGGTAGATATTTAACCTGTACTATCATCCATGCCTGCTTGTACATCTGGGACTACTTGGTGATGATACTATATTTGATTTGGAAGGAAAATTGGGTATCTGAAAATCTCATTCATCTGTGGTGTCAAAAACTGCAATAATGAATGTAACTTCTCTGTCTCATTTTAATTAATATTCTCAAAATTGTGAGTATGCACCGGATTAAAGTACCATATTTTTATTCACCTTATTCACTTCTCTATGAATATGGAATAGTCATACTTTTGGATTGTGTACCTTTCTACAATATAAGCATAGGACATAGCTGTGCATACAGTAAACCTGTATATGTCTAAGAAGTTCAGACTTTTCATGAGCAAACAGAAGTAGGATTGAAGTGTTACCATTTTTAAAGAGATACATAAAATGTTCAGAATTATATGTAAAATAGAGCTTCTTTGATGTCTTAAGTATTTGAAAAGACCCTCTCTACTTTTCCACCTAAAATAATAAGATCTTGTATTTAAAATTTAAAACAAAACATTCTAAGGAAGTAAATTTTTAATTGAGTATATTCTGTTACTCTAATTATATTCTTATTAATGTGATTTAACAGTTGTATTTTTATTAAGAAAATTAAGTGTGCTTAATTTTTTTCATAAGCTACATAAATTAACTATGGAAACAGTGTCTAAACAGATGCTTTGTTTTACAGGGAAATGCTACGAGATCCAGAAATGAGAAATAAATTAATTTCTAATCCAACTAATTTTAACCACATAGCACACATGGGTCCTGGAGATGGAATACAGATCCTTAAAGATCTGCCCATGGTAAGAGGAATTAAGAGTGAATGTAAAAAAGTGCAGATGTCGGGGGAATATAAACAGGCTTATGCATAAACTTCAAAGGATATGTGAATGTAATGAGGAAATGTTTCTCTCAGTATACCACAATATGTCTAAGATACATGATGACATACCTGATGAACAAAACATAAAATTTAGACATCTGTCAAAAGCCAAACAAATCAAGTTCTTATTTAGTTCCATATTGGAGAATTTCTCCCATGCCTATGTTTACTATTGTTGGTGGAAGAAACTACCAGATTTGGAGAGGTTCTATACCAAATTTGGAATATGGTTACCAAATCACTAAAATTTCACTACATATTAGCAAATCAATACAGATATTTGGCCTACTCTTTTTTTTTTTTTCTTCCCAGAGAACCACATTAGCTTGTTCATTAATGGTCACATCTGTCCGATAGTTGTGAAATTAAATCTTTTTCCTTTGCCGAGTTACAAACATTACCTGGTCAGTTGTACATGAAAAAGTATAACATAGGCCGGGTGTGGTGGCTCATGCCTGTAATCCCAGCACTTTGGGAGGCCAAGACGTGCGGATTGCTTGAGGCCAGGAGTTAAAGACCAGCCCAGGCGACATAAGCAAGACCCCATTTCTTTTTTTTTTTTTTTTTTTTTGAGATGGAGTCTCGCTCTGCCACCCAAACTGGAGTGCAATGGTGTGATCTCAGCTCACTGCAACCTCTGTCGCCCAGGTTCAAGCGATTCTCCTGCTTCAACCTCCTGAGTAGCTGGGATTACAGGCGCCCAGCACCATGCCCGTCTAATTTTGTATTTTTAATAGAGATGGGGTTTCACCGTGTTGATCAGGCTGGTCTCGAACTCCTGACCTTGTGATCCTCCCACCTCAGCCTCCCAAAGTTCTGGGATTACAGGCATGAGCCACCAAGCCCGACCAAGACCCTATTTCTATAAAAACATAACTGGGCTTTACATGTAATGTGTGCCTATAGTCCTAGTTACTCGGGAGGCTGAGGTGGGAGGATTACTTGAGCCCAGGAGTTTGAGGCTGTGGGGAGCTATGATTGGCTTTGCATTGGGCAACTGAGCAAGACTGTATCTCAAAAAAAGAGAAAAAAGTACAACATTGGAGAACTATTCTGTTTTAACAATATGAAGATTAGGCTCTGAGACTTGTCATGTTTAAATTAAGAATATTAGTGGAATTAGCCAGGCTCTGTACATTTCAGTACCATAGTTCTCTCAACATACTATTAAAACTGTAAAAATGACCCTTTTGATTGGTAGTGATAGCTGCTAAATTTTGCACAGAATTTTAAATATAATTCATATTTCATGGCAATTTGGGAGATGATTTGTGAATCTTGACCCCAATTGCTCTCTAAGGAAATCTGTCTTAATTAAACCACATTATCAACACTACAGTGATAGAAGATATAAACATCTATTACTGACAGAAATTGATTGATAATATAGTTCGGTGTGCAGTCCAGTTTCTTTAAATTTAAAAAAACACTTTCTAAAGGGAGGTTTGCATTTATTTCATAGGAAGAGAAAAAAATCTGCATTCAAGTCTGAGTTCTTCATTGTAAATATCTCAGTTCATCAGTTGGCTCTGCTTGCTTATGAATGAATGTGACATTCTTACTACCAGTACCAATAATATCAAAATATCATATATTCATAGTAATGTACTTTTCTTTATGGAGTTCAAACCAGCCTCATTAATCACTTAGGTTTTTGGAATAGGGTTAGCTCTGCTGAGTAAATATTTAAAAAGTGCAAAACTAGATTACAGCTTATCTTGATATAGTACTTTTAAAAATTTTCAGGTCGAGCCCATGAAATATTAAAACTGTTATACTTTTCTATCATGTTTAAAAGCTATACTTTTTTTTTTTTTTTTAACCTTTTCCTGGTAGTGAGATCTCAGATTTCTCTCCATTCTTTTCCCATTAGGAACATTTGCTTAAAGTCCTGAGTCTGGTCCTCAGAAGTAAACATACCATAACTATAGAGTCCAAAGCCTGTTGTTTTTCCTTGTGGAAGGTGGAATGTCAGGCACAAAATACCTTAAAGAATTTTTTTAAGTTGTGATAGATAACTGAAATGTGAATATATTTACGACTTATATTTGATAAGTCAAGTGCCATGTAGAATTTTAATTAAACTTTTTAAATTGAGTTAGTAGTTTCTTCAATACATAATATGTAGTTAGCATTATGTAGGGATAGCAGGATACAGATTTCAAATATATATGTTGCAAAACAAAACATCAGCAAATATAAAATTATTTCAGTAGTTACAAGGTTTTTAATAGATATTCTTTTAAGAAATTTCTTACACTTTTGTTTCATTTTACTACACAGAAAAGAATGTTTTGATCTCCTACATTCCGACAATGTAGCTAGAAGTATTATAGAAAATATTTGTAGACATTCTATTCTAGCCCACATATTACAGTGTTTAACAGAATGTTACTCTGCTTGGTGTCCTTCTGCTATCAGGTGAAAAATCCGTTTGCTAATGTTCCAGAGTTCTTTCAGACCTTCGTATCCAATAAGACTGCACCTTGATGCCAAAATGTCAGATTTGAAACACTGTAAGAACTTTTATATCAGAGATCCCTCCTTACTCTACATTTTCTTCCCTCTTCCTTCCACCACTTTAAGAAAAAAAAAAAGAGATAAAAAGAAAAAATCTGTATCTTTTTATTCAAAATAAGGTCTAGTCTTTATTGATAAGATAGCATTTTCCACAGAATCATTAGACTGCTTGATTTTTAGTATTTGTTGTCACCTAATTTTGTTAACACATGATAATGGTTCTTTTTGGCATTAACACAAGTGACTTTTTGCCCTCTCATTGCAATTCCGTTTTTAATGTGCCCTTCATTGCTTTAACGTTTTCTTATCACGTAAGTGCTTTTGTATTTCCAGGACAAGAAGTTGGTGCAAATTTTTGAAACCTGTTTCTTCACCTGTACATGTAGTATGCATCAAAGATTTTATCTGTCTGAATTCCTGTTCTTCACAAGCAGATTTTATTTTCACATGACTTTTTTCTGTTTCACTACCAAAGGACATATAACCTGAGGCTTTTTTATAGGCATCATTGAAACATCTAACAAATATTTATTGAGCTCTTACTGTGTGCCCAGAACCATCTTCATCTCAGAGTAGACACTAGTAAATATAATAATATGCATGTCTGAAAATAATTAAGCATGCCTGTACTTGTGTATGTATCTGTTGAAAAGCTTGTGATATTTTAATGTATTCTCAGATGTTAATATGTTCTTTCCATTGAAATAGAATTATTACAAACTGTCTCATAAAATAAAGAATTAAATTTATCTAATGTTAACATATATGAGTTTTTAAATACCAAAGCCACATGTTGTCATCTATTCAAAGAGCATGTGTCTCAGACATTTTTATGTTTTAATTTATTCAAATCAGTATTGCTTTCCTGTGAAATACTTATAAGCTTAGAAAGTTTATTGTATGTCTTTAGAAATTTAATTCTGTTGCTTTTGTGCCAGATGATCTTGAAACAGAATTGTTCGCTTTTTGAATATGGAAGGGGCAGTGAGGCTAAGTAAGGGAGTCATATACCTGTATCAGATCCAAACCTTTATTTGTATCTAAGTGAGCCAAGACAATATAAGC
The DNA here is from genome assembly GCF_049350105.2 of Macaca mulatta. Taxonomy (NCBI): domain Eukaryota; kingdom Metazoa; phylum Chordata; class Mammalia; order Primates; family Cercopithecidae; genus Macaca; species Macaca mulatta. The sequence continues at coordinate 84,775,819 of NC_133406.1, read as the reverse complement.
AATTAATATAAGATGGTTTGTGTGGCTTATAAATAGATGCTATATTCATTTTCTTGAATTTTTAAAATAATCTACCGTTTTTAATACATGGTTGCTATTTGTAGTAAAGAACAAATTTTTCTCTAATTTGGATGCAAGGATAATACTTTACCTCTAGAAGATTTATTTTTAGCACATTACATTTCTCCTAGCTTTTAATGCATTACTAAAATTGTTAATAAAAATATATTTTCGAGCGTAGTGGCATCCTGGAGCTTAAAGAGTCAAAGTTTCAGGTAGAAAGTACTGATTTTATTCATATCTCTGGAATAAAAACATGATCTTACATGGGAGCCTTTCTTTTAAGCCTAGGTAATTTATGCGATCTCTTTACAAAGCAGGTTCATCTCAGCTCATGGGAACACGAATGCCATGCTGGATTCAGTTAGCATTCTCTCCAACATGCCATTCACCCTCTGCCTCTAATGAAGGGATCATGTTTTCTGGAAACATAACTGTTCTTCAAGAACTGAATCCTGAAAATTCCCATTAGAGAAGGTGACTGGCTACTGAGTGTTGGTTCCTGAATATTCAGAAGTAGTTCTTTTATCTCTAAAATTAGTCCTTGGATTCAAAAGCTTTTTTCTATGTCTTTGATATTATATTATTTCATTTTTAAATAATATACCTGAACATTGAAGGGAAGATTTTTAACTTAAGAAAATAAACATGTTCTTTTTGGGTGTCTAAATGGAAATAAGCTTGGGCTGCTTAAAGGTAAACCAATAATTAGTATATTCCATGGCTAACTGTTATAAGGAAATAAAATCAGTAAAAACAAACACATTATCAGGGAATGGTTTTACATGGTTTTATATTTCTAAAGAAGCAGTTTCATAACACATCTGTTTAGAAGCTGTTGTAGGTTCACTTGTTCATTTTCTTGCTTCTTTCTTGCTTTTTCTATCCTTAATGTTTGGTAGATTTGCCATATTTTGATTGTGTTATTACATAAGAAAATACTGAAGTAAACTCTGAAAGTCTAGTATCTCCAAAAGTCCAAATTCTCCTTACTTAACTATTTTAATTAAAGAATAATTTTATAGAAAAGAATGATCTTTTTGCAAATCAGCTATTTAAGTAACTGGCAAGAGTATTATAAAATTTAACTTTCTAAGACCTAAAAGTATTTCATTAAGGATTCAGCTCTGATATAAGATACTATTCCATTTGTTCTATGTGCATGTTGTGTGAAATGTGAATCCATTTCCATCACCTTATTGCCTTTTTTCATCTTTCTTTTGTTTTTGATAGCCAGGTTTCCCTTATCCATCCCCTCATCATCACTCCGGTCTGATCTCCTCTCCGATCAACTTTGAACACATCTATCACATGACTGTTAATTCTGCTGAAAAATTTCTCTCTCCTGATTCCATAAACCCTGAATATTCCCCGTCTCTACGCTCTGTCCCTGGTACACCAAGCTTTATGACTCTGAGGGTATGAACAGCTGAGTCAGGTGTTAACTTTTACTAACCATGTATGGATTTCCTTTTGCCTGGCTTTAATAAGTAACACCGCTGAGATGGTGCCATCTTGTGAACCTTTTCCTTTGGCCTATTTCTTTCCTGCCAAACTTCTCCTCTTCCTCTTCCTCTTCCTCTGTTTATCTTCCTCTTCTTTCTTTCCCATTTCCATTTGTTTCTTCTTTTGAGGAAGAAGATGGAGGAATAGGAAAGATTTCAATTTTTATTTTTGAAACACAGTATTGAAGATTTGTCTATGTTTAATGAAAGATTTTTCCATCATAAGAAATAGCTCTCTATTCTATTAAAACGAACAGGAAAGGGCTCCCAGAATTTCTGAATTTTTTAGCTCCTTACCCTATAACCAGTTCAATTCAGTGAAATGTTTTATATTTAGTGAGGTTAGTCTGTGGTAGAGCCCATCCACAGACCTATGTACAATAAACCCCTTTTTGAAAAGCTTAAAAATCTCCAAAGTAAAAAGTTAAAAAATTAATATTAATGAGTAACAAAAATTCTAAAAATAAGTAGATACTAATCTTTGAGTTACTGAAATGCATGTAATTCCAACCAGGATCCAAGGTAAGAAAACTAAAGCAAAGAGAGAGGAAAATTTAGAAAGCATGCTGTATTCTGAAGGATTATGGCAGCTGCTGTTGGTCTCTTCCATTCAGCTTGTATCTTTGCTACCAGTGGCTTTGCAATAGGGTGGAGAGCTGGTGGCCATTAAAGCTGAATATTCATATGTCCATCAAGTGGTGTATGCTTACGGTAACTTCAAGGGAACATCTTCTAAAGTTAGTTTTGCAGGTAATAAAATGTTTGAATTGTATAATGTATCACTTCCCACAATGTCCCCTAACTTACAGCAATAGTAGATCAATTTTTGTATTTATATATGTAGAAATTTTCCAATTAGAAAATTAGCTATAGGATGGGAAGTTTATTTTTTTGTTTGTATTATAAAGTTATTCTAAATTATAACGTTTTAAATGTTATTGACATTTAAATTATTATATCACTTAAATATCTTATCTGACCAAATTAAATTAACCATGATAAAATAAGTCTTAGTTTGCTTAGACTGCAGGGAGTGGATTCCAGAGGAATTTTGTATTTGTTAATCAGGAACTTTTCACTGGGTAGGATGGTTCACACATGTAATCCCAGCTCTTTGGGAGGCTGAAGCAGGAGGATCACGAGCCTAGGAGTTTGAGACAACCCTGGCCAACCATAGCGAGACCCCATTTCTGCAAAAAATAAAAATAAATTAGCTGGATGTGGTGGCACATGCCTGTGGACCCAGCTACTTGGGAGGCTGAGGGGAGAAGATCACTTGCGCCTGGGAGCTCGATGTGGCAGAGAGCTGTGATTGCACCACTGCACTCCAGCTTAGGTGATAGAGCAAGACTCTGTCTCAAAAAAATAATAACTTTTCATATAAAAGACTATGGAAATGTTGCTTTAGTTAGTCATCTATAACTAGAAATACCGTACCATCAAATGAAAGTCTTACCCTAATCTTATGCATATTTGTACCTTGAAAGGACCAGAGGCTTAGGTTTCTTGTCACTTTATAATGAAATGTATTCAACTCTAGCTGACTGAATGATAAACTTTTTTTTTAACAAAACTTTTTTTTTTTTTTTTGTCATTCCTTTATTATTTCAGCCCGTTACGGTGTTACTAAGTTTCAGGTATATTTTGTAGCCTTAATTTTTGCTATTTATTCTAGGGTAGGTTTGTTTTATAGGAAAGGACAACATCAATATATATTAAGGTTTACAGAAAAACAATAATGAAATGTATAGCCTGAAACAAATATTCCCACCTCCTTTGAGCTTTTCCTGGCTGCGTTGTTCACACGTTGCTTGCATCTTACAGGGTTGCTCCTGTAAATGTGACTGTTGAATTGCTAGCATTGACTATTTCCATTTTAATTTTTTTATTTTCTTAGAGAAAAAAAAAGCATCTGCTTTAAATAATGCACCAAGAATTACATGGACTGTGCAAATTTGGTAGATAAACCAAATTCATGTAAATGGCATCGGTTAAATTTGGGGCCAACAAGTTGCCAACTTTCAGTATGTGCGATTCTTCAAAATGTATGCTTTGGAGCTTTTCAAGTGATATTAATATATGCTTTCCCGGGTGCTGGCTTTGACCCTTTTTTAGTTGTTTTGCCATAACCTTTTCTCAGGCATTTCAGGTGCATGTAGGAAAGTTCAGTGCTGCAAACTTTCTCAGAGCTCTAACCTCTCCTTGGAGTGAGTTTCACAATTGCATGGCATCTGGGAACTCAGTTTCCAGTTTTAGACTTTTATTATAACTAAAAAATATTTTTTAGCCCCATTTGTACATTTCTTTATTGCTTGTTTCTTTTAACCTCAAAAGCCTTAAGTATTTATGCCCATTTCATTGTATTCTATGTTAAATTATTTAACCTAGATCATATAGCAAAGAAGACAGTCATCTTTTAAGTGTTTGCGTAGAATGTTACTTTGTATCTTTAAAACACAGACCTGTAACTTCAAATCAATATTAACTGAACACTGTTTTACAGAAAGGATCATATTTTGAAATTACATTGCCAACTGAATTAATCTCAATACTCAAATTAGAAAATTGGGATTGCAGATATAATCTATTCATTTTCCATTTATTTATTCAGCAAATATCTTTCAGCACCTAACTATTTTAGGTGCTGGAGAGTGTAGTGTTATTGTAATAGCAGTCAGTATAAGAAATTATGTGATGACTAAAGAACTGAGGCTAGGGAACCGTATGCTTACTGAATAACCAGGACAAATGAACTGTCAGCCCAAAAGCTGAGGACCCTGAGGTGGTGAGTGTGGAGGACAGTGTGCCTATCAACAGTGTCCCCCTGGGTTTCCATGTTTAAAGGTCAAGTATGAGGACATTTAGTAAAATATGTAAAATGTAATTTAAGCATTTAGGCCTTTTCTCTTACTGAAACTTCTAAAACCATTTAGGTAAGATAGATTTCTATTAACATTAAATAACATAAGTCATGAATAAACATAAGTCATACCACAAAGTTTATCAACGTATGGCAGGTATGTGAATAAATTTCTCTAATGTATTTTCTGTGTTAAGCTACTAGAAGAAAAAGTAATATTTCCTGAGCCCAAAACGATGAGAAAAGATTGTGGTTTTGAAACAGTAAAATGAGGCAGACAGTTGTAACATTTTTAAAAAATAACTAGTTAGCTTGGTGTTCTATTGCATTTGAAAACAGCATGATACACTATCATCAACGGTTAAAGAAATTGTGTTGGAAGAAAAGATAGGAAACACATCAAATTGTTAATAGTATCTGGTGAATTCACAGGGGACTTTTTTGGTCCCTTATGATTTCATTATTATATGTTCTGCAGTTCATGAGTATTACCTTTATAATCAGAAAAAAAAGCAAACAATTTTAATGAACTAGTTAGCACTGAGAGAACACCAGGTTAATAAATATATCTTCCAGTCACATTTTGTTATGTCTTAGTGGCTATGACTATCTGTGTGATTTTCTGATGATGTAGAAAAGATAAAGGATTACCCTATACTAACGGTAGCCTACAGCATTCTATGAAGAGAGCATCTCTTTTCAAAGGAAAGTTGCATGTTATAATTTAACTTGGAATTAAACTATTTGGCTTTACTCAACAAATTGATCCTTTGGAAAAGTCACAAAACTTGATTTTTTTAGGGCTTTCAATGTGTGATTTTTTTTTTCATTGCATTTCCATTATAGAGTTAAGGTCTTATTTAAACATGTAAAATTTGTGATCCCCCCACCACCAAGCAGAATTGCTGGGAGTTTGTTGTTGTTGTTTTGAGATGGAGTCTCGCTCTGTCGCCCAGGCCAGAGTGCAGTGGCATGATCTTGGCTCCTCCGGCAACCTCCACCTCCCAGGTTCAAGCAATTCTCCTGCCTCAGCCTCCTGAGTAGCTGGGACTACAGGTGCGTGCCACCACGCCAGCTAATTTTTTGTATTTTTAGTAGAGACAGGGTTTCACCATATTGGCCAGGCTGGTCTCGAACTCCTGACCTCGTGATCCGCCCACCTCAGCCTCCCAAAGTGCTGGGATTACAGGCCTGAGCCACCACGCCTGGCCAGAATTGCTGTTTTGATGTGACTAAAAGGAAGTTTGAAAGTGATATTGCAGATAGCTGTATGAGGTTGTTACCAGAACAGAGGAAAGAGAGGGCACATAGTAGGACTGGGCTACATGCTTTCTTTTTGCTAGTGTAATTAGCTTCATCCTCAGACAAGCCTCAGGAGGCAATTATCCCCATGATACTGCTGAGGGAACTGGGGCTCAGAGTTTACCAACCCCAAGCCCTGCTGTTAGTCAACTGTGCAGCACAGATGTGAGTAGTGGGCCAAATCCCTCTGTAGCCTGTGCTCACAGCCACCATGCTGCCTTTATGGCACACCCTCTTGAACAGCCAGTGAAGGAGAGGCTGGCTGACAATAGGCTAGTAAGATTACCATCATTTTCTTACCTATGAAAGAAAAATCAATAAGGAGTAGATAAATCTTCCAAGTAAATATATATAAATCTGTTTATAAATTATAAGAAATCAAATCCAGACCATTTGCTTCAGAAGATGCTTACATGAGGCTGGGATTATGTCAGCAAATGGAGAAAAGCCTTGTGAGTGTTAAAAGAGATGTTAATAACATGGTATATATAGTTTGCCTTCTGCAGGATTTATAAAGAATATTGAAATATTTTTCAATATTCAATATCTGAACTTTTTCAGCCCCAACATTTCATCCTTCTGGTCTGAAAAAGATTGGGGCCTTTGGGGAGTCTGCCTGCTTTCTGTTCTCAACTATAACCAGACAGCTCACCCTGCACACCACCTCTCTGGCTGTCCTTTAGGTGTGTGTGATTTGCAAAACATTCTGTGGCCTATTTTCCTACCTCACACACTTAAAATCATTCAGTAATTAAATGGAAAAATCAGTAAGGAGTAGATAAATCTTCCAAGTAAATGTATATAAACCTGTTTATAAACTTTGAAATCAAATCCAGACCATTTACATCAGAAATTAGTTTTCAAACTAATAGTCCCAAATTAACTAACTTCACCTAGTTTGTGAGTATTGCAGCGTCTTATTTCTAATCTCAATATTACTATTGGTGTGAGTCAGTAAAGATGTCTGGTGACCGGGGTGTGAACTTATAAATGGCACATTTAGTATCACATCAATAAAACATTTTCTTGAGAAGAATATAATTTTAGTAGAATTTTCTCCAAACGGACTTATTCAGCTGTTGAGCAAATAAAAATGTCATACATGGTAAAAACTTTCAGTTATCGGCAAATGTCCATGTAATTCTACCCTTCACTGTCACATCTAACCATATAACTTTTACTTACTGTTTTTACAACCCAAAAAATGCTGTTTACTGATAAGTATTTCAGTAAGTATAAGTACTTATTCCTGATTAGGATGAGATTTACTTCATGCTAGGTTTTTATTACTTTTGTGGGTGGGAAAGACTATATAATCTGCCGTTCCTTACTGTGTGTCATTCTGGTCAAGATGACTTTATTTCTTGGTAATTATAGTGAAAAATAGACATCTCTGCAGAAAAATCAGTTTCTTTCTGGCTAAAGGATGTCTCTCTTGCTTTTGTTTATAGAACCCTCGGCCTCAGGAAAGTCGGACAGTATTCAGTGGCTCAGTCAGTATTCCATCTATCACCAAATCCCGCCCTGAGCCAGGCCGCTCCATGAGTGCTAGCAGTGGCCTGTCAGCAAGTAAGTGCCGGGGCTGCAGGAAGGTGCCTCCGAGACAGGGTGACCCCAGCTCCTTCCCCTCCTGTCCTGTGGGTGACATGTCCTTCACTTACGTGTGCCCATTGCATTCTCAAGTGGCTGAAGTGTCTCACACCCTGCTGGGTAATGCCTAATAGGCACAAATGCCGTTGTTAAGAAAATAGTCCCCAAGTCCTTTTAGAGTATACAGGCCATCTGGGAGACAGACAAATATGATTACAAATTGTGGTGATAAATGCTCTGAAGGAAGTAAACAGCATACAGTAATAGAGAATAACAAGGAGTAACTGTTCGGGATGAATCCCTACTTGGCAGAATAATTAGGAAAATCACTCCCTAGAGGTGGAGTCATGTTTGAGTAATATTTGGTTAACTGAAAGAAGGCTAGTGTGGTTACATGGTAGTGGTGAGGAAGTAACAAAAATTAAAGGGGAGTAGCAGGTAAGGGTCAGACCAGCAGGGACTTGAAGACCAAGGTAAGACATTTTTTACTTTATTCAAAAGCAAAAGGAAGACTTTTAAGTAGGGAAAATTTTTCATTCAATTTACATTCTTAAAACAATCCTGCAGGCTGCATGGTGGAGAATGGACTAGAGGCGGGAAGAGTGGAAGCCAGCATCCAGATAGGAGACTCCTAGAGTGATCCCGGTGGAAACCGATGAGGGCTTGGGATGCAGCAGGGGCAGAAGGAGAGAAGATGGTAGATTCTCCAGATATATTTTCAGAGTTAAAAGCAGTAAGACTTGATGATGAATTAGTTGTGGAAAAGTAAGGGAGAGAGTTAAAGATGACACCCAGACTTTCTACTAGGGCCTTAGTATGATACCATTTACTCCCATTTACCACCATTTAAGAAGGGGCTGGGGCAGGACATTCCAGGCATGTCCAAAGTTCCCGAGGTAGCAAAAAAAAAAAAAAAAAAAAATGCATATGTTTGATTCACTGAAAGAAGGCCAGGAATGGATTCAAGAATATACCCTTTACTACAATAAAGATAACATTCATTCAGTACACATCTTTGAGATTCCATTAGCTACCAACTCTTCTGCGAGGTGCTGGGGGTAAAAATCATATATGACCTAGTACCTGTTTCAGGTGTGTCTCAGTCTTTATTAGTCTCTTTCTCTCTCTCTCTTTTTTTAAACTGTACTCGGAACTGCAACATCTCTTTTCTACACTTTCAAACTAGAACCTTGAGCTAAGGGACCGTAGAGAGAAAAAACTGCTCCATGGTGCACTTAGGTTCAGCTACTGTCACGGAGCAACTTTTTGGTGGGGGGAAAGGTGTATAAAAAGATATTGTCTGCCTGAATAAAATTATACAAAGATGCTAAAGGCTACTTACCTCAAAATGAGAGAAATGTACAGATGGGACATCTGGCTGATTTAAAAAAATAAATTTTACTCCCGTCAAATTCACTGCGATCTTAGATATTTCCTGGGTTATAAGCAGTGAGGTTGTACATTGTCAAGTGATCATTGTAGTTTCTTACCTGGGGAAGACCGTTCTTGGCTGAAGGGTTGCTTTTCTGTAACTTCCTCAAATGTGTGCTTTCCCGGGAACATGGCACTTGCTTGGAGATCAGAGAGAGTGTCAATCGAGTGTGCCAGCGTAAATGCAGTCCCAAAGTGTACCAGGTGCAACTTCAGTGAAACCTTTTTTCACCTCCATGCAAATGAACTTTAAGAGAAAGTAACTGCACTAAATTCAATTTCACATTTAAAAGTCATTGAGTCAGAAAACTTACTTGTTCCCTTCTATTCTTGAATGTTAGATGGTTGAGTTCAAGTCTTCTGATGCAGATTGAGTTTCCACCATTCATTTGCTCTTCATTCAGCAAGTCTGATTTTGGCACCCAATTTGTGCCCAGGTATTTCTTTTTTTTTTTTTTTAGATTCTGGCAGCATAAAGGTGAATGATGTTGTGTTAATTACCTCTTGCTACATAAGAAATTATCCCACAAATTAGGAGCTTTAAAATAGCAAACATTTATTATCTCACAGTGCCTTAGGGTCAGGAATCTGAGAACATCATAGACTGGATGGCTCTGGTTCAGGGTTTCTCAGAAGATTGCAGTTGAGTTGTTTGCTGGGGCCACAGTCACCTGAAGACTCAGCTGTGACTAGAGAATCTGCTTCCAGGCTCACCCATGTGGTTGTAGACAGGTCTGAGTTCCTCACCAACTGTTGGTTGGAGGCTTCCCGTTTTTGCCATTGTGGGCCTCTCCATACCCAGTGCCTGAGTGTCCTTGTGGCCTGGCTGCAGGCTTCCTCCAGGGCAAGTGATCAGAGAGACAGAAGCAGCAGTCTTCTACCTAACCTCAGGAGTGCTGTATCATCACTTCTGCAGTATGCTGTTGATCACACAGACCAGCCCTGGGTGTGTGGCAGGGGACTACATATGAGTGAATACTAGAAGGGACAATCATCTTGGAGGCTGGCTACAGACCTACAGCATGCTTTCAAGGAGCTTTTGATTGACAAGATGTTGAAATGTACAGTTTGCAACTTTGTTGCCATTATCGCCTAACATCATCTGGACCCAGTATGTAGCCTTGACCATGAAAAAATCTTGCTAAGTGGGAAAATAACAGCCACTTCTATTATGTTTTTATTAGCGATAGCTAGATTTGATGATTGATGTAAGCTGTTACTAACTATAAGTTATCAGGAAGTCAGGTACAAAGGTGTTACAACTTTAGGAATTAAGTAATGGTCTATAATTCGTTACCTGAAGCCCTTGAGGCCAGAATGTTTTTATGTTTTAGAAAGGGATCTACCTTGTATTATGTTATATTCCCAGCAAGATCCATGACAAACAAACACATTAAGTTCCCACAAACACATTAATACTCACACAGCAAAAGTTATGACTGTTCACACTGTAAATATAGGAATAAATGGAGTCTTTATAAACAAAGCCTAAAGTCAACCTCCAGGATTTTTTTTGGGTTTTTTGTTGTTGTTGTTTTGTTTTTTGTTTTGGTTTTGTGTTTCTGTTTTTGTTTTTTGACACGGAGTTTCACTCTGTTGCCCAGGCTGGAGTGCAGTGGTACGATCTTGGCTCACTGCAACCTCCGCCTCCCAGGTTCAAGCAATTCTCCTGCCTTGGCCTCCCGAGTAAGTGGGACTGCAGGCGGGTGCCACCATGCCCAGCTAATTTTTGCATTTTTAGTATAGATGGGGTTTCACCATGTTGGCCAGGCTGGTCTTGAACTCCTGACCTCTTGATCCGCCCACTTTAGCCTCCCAAAGTGCTGGGATTACAGGCCTGAGCTACCACGTGTGGCCTTATTTTTAATTTTTTTAGACAGAGTCTCTATCTGTTGCCCAGGCTGGAATGCAATGGCACAGTCTTTGCTCACTGCAACCTCTGCCTCCCAGATTCAAGCAATTCTCCTGCCCCAGCCTCCCAAGTAGCTGGGATCACAGGCATGCGCCACCATACCCAGCCAATTTCTGTACTTTTAGTGGAGATAGGGTTTCACCGTGTTGGCCAGGCTGCTCTTGAACTTCCAACTTCAGGTGATCCACCCACCTCTGCCTCCCAAAGTGCTGGGATTACAGGTGTGAGCCACCACGCCCGGCCCAGTTCACATTAGGTTTTGTCATCACATGAATTTGCATCAAGCTTGTGAAAAAACTTTTGGTTTTCAGGACTTTTGGATTTGTGGAATTGCAGATAAAGATAGGCCCTAAATTGCAAAGATTTAAAGAGCCGAGACAGCCCATCTCCTTAGAAGTGCTGAAGTGAGGCTCCCATATCGCTATTGATGGCATGCAGACGAACTGGAACTGGCCTGGCATTCTTGTCAAGGCCCTTAATGCGTTCATCGAGTTTGGCCTTTTTTATGTCCCTGGTTACCAGCTGCTTGTCCAGTAAAGACACAAGAGGAAAGACCCTCTTGGGAATGCCGAGGGGCATCTGGTATTTAGAGTGCCTCCTGCTGGCTTCAAGACTAGGCCAATTCATATAAAATGTTTCCAGAAGGACAGCCAGCCAAGAAAGAGACAAGAAGGAACAGGCCAACTATGTTCAGTCTCTACAGCAAGAAGCACAGGATCTTCCACAGCCAGACTCGCAATTTCATGATGCAAAGTCAAACTGAAACAGCAGTGCTCATCACGCTTCCTTCCCTCCTTTCCAGTTCACCTGAGGAATGAGACCCACTCCTGTCAGCAGTAGGGACTCACTGGGAACCTCCCAGACCCTCCTGGAAGTCATGCAGAGGTTGGACATCGCTCATCCCCAAGAGATTTAGGGCCCAGCCCCCAGAGTCACCACTTAAAACTCTCTGGAAGGGGCTGTACCCTGAGTACAGTACATCGTCTCAGCCAGAGGGTCCCCAGGCCCCTTTTGCTGTTCAATCAAAACAGCCCTGCCTTGATTTTTTTTTAAAGGTAGTGTTTGAGTGTAACCTTTCTTTGAAAAAAAAAATTCCTGAAGTTTGAAAGTGAAAAAAAAGTGGAAATCACTGGGGTAGAATTCAGTTCATTTCTTTGTTCTATAAATGATGGCTAAGAAGGAGGGGAGACAGTGAAAAGACCAGAAGCACAGTGCAGGCCCGCACACACCTTGTCTTGCATGTTACTCTCCATGCATTGAGTGTTGAGTTGTTCCCACAAAGTCCTGTAAGGTAGAATTTATTTTTTTACTTAAAGATAAAGAAAATGGAAACTCAGAAAGATAAAATGACTTGCTTAAGGTCGCACCATTAATAAGCAAAGTGGTGGAAGTCTCTGGCAGTTTGGCTTTCTGTGCAGAATAACAAAATGTTAAAGTAACTTTTTTGTTGTTTGTTGAACTGAGCACTAAACTAGGCATGGAATTGGAAGAAAACTCAAAAAATATTTTATGGCATTCGATTAGGTTATAATCTAAGGAGACAGGCATTCCACATCAAAAAAGTAAAGAGTATATTTCCTGAGAAATATGTCAACAAATGAAGACCATTGCATGTGGAGAAATCCAATGATGGGGATGGAGTGTTAGGGGAAATGCATCTTCTGGGGAGTGAGGTTGTCAGTGGTTCTTAGCCTGAGGGGCCTTCTGGAATCATCCGGAGGGATGATGATGGTGATGATGATTATTATTATACTTTAAGTTCTGGGATACATGTGTAGAACATGCAGGTTTGTTACATAGGTATACATGTGCCATGGTAGTTTGCTGCACCCATCAACCTGTCATCTACATTAGATATTTATCCTAATGCTATCCCTTCCCTAACCCCCCACCTCCTGACAGGCCCCGATGTATGATGTTCCCCTCCCCGTGTCCGTGTATTCTCATTGTTCAACTCCCACTTATGAGTGAGAATATATGGTGTTTGGTTTTCTGTTCCTGTGTTAGTTTGCTGAGAATGATTATTTCTAGCTTCATCCATGTCCCTGCAAAGGCCATGAACTCACCCTTTTTTATGGTTACATAGTATTCCATGGTGTATATGTGCCACATTTTCTTTATCCAGTCTGTCATCGATGAGCATTTGGGTTGGTTCCAAGTCTTTGCTATTGTGAATAGTGCTGCAGTAAACATAAGTGTGCTTGTGTCTTTATAGTAGAATGATTTATAATCCTTTGGGTACATATCCAGTAATGGGTTTGCTGGGTCAAATGGTATTTCTGGTTCTAGATCCTTGAGGAATTGCCACTGTCTTCCACAATGGTTGAACTAACTTACACTCCCACAACAGTGTAAAAGCATTTCTAAGCCGGGTGTGGTGGCTCAGGCCTGTAATCCCAGCACTTTAGGAGGTCGAGGTGGGTGGATCACAAGGTCAGGAGATCAAGACCATCCTGGCTAAGACGGTGAAACCCTGTCTCTACTAAAAATACAAAAAATTAGCTGGGCTTTGTGGCGCGCACCTGTAGTCCCAGCTACTCGGGAGGCTGAGGCAGGAGAATGGCGTGAACCTGAGAGGCAGAGCTTACAGTGAGCTGAGATTGCACCACTGCACTCCAGCCTGGGTGACAGAGACTGTGTCTCAAAAAAAAAAAAATTTCTATTTCTCCACATCCTCTCCAGCATCTGTTGTTTCCTGATTTTTTAATGATCACCATTCTAACTGGCATTAGATGGTATCTCATTGTGGTTTTGATTTGCATTTCTCTAATGACCAGTAATGATGAGCTTTTTTTTGTATGTTTCTTAGCCACATAAATGTCTTCTTTTGAGAAGTGTCAGTTCATATCTTTTGATGGGGTTTTTTTTTTTTCCTTGTAAATTTGTTTAAGTTCTTTGTAGATTCTGGATATTACCCTTTGTCAGTTGGATAGATGGCAGAACTTTTCTCCCATTCTGCAAGTTGCCTTTTCACTCTGATGATAGTTTATTTTGCTGTGCAGAAGCTCTTTAGTTTAATTAGATACCATTTGCGAATTTTGGCTTTTGTTGCCATTGCTTTTAGTGTTTTAATCATGAAGTCTTTGCCCATGCCTATGTCCTGAATGGTATTCCCTAGGTTTTCTTCTAGGGTTTTTATGGTCTTAGGTCTTACGCTTAAATCTTTAATCCATCTTGAGTTAATTGTGGTGTAAGGTGTAAGGAAGGGGTCCAGTTTCAGTTTTCTGCATATGGCTAGCCAGTTTTCCCAACACCATTTATTAATTAGGGAATCCTTTCCCCATTGCTTGTTTTTGTCAGGTTTGTCAAAATGATCAGATGGTTGTAGATGTGTGGCATTATATCTGAGCCCTCTGTTTTGTTCCATTGGTCTATATATCTGTTTTGGTACCAGTACCATGCTGTTTTGGTTACTGTAGCCTTATAGTATAGTTTGAAGTCAGGTAATGTGATGCCTCCAGCTTTGTTCTTTTTGCTTAGGATTGTCTTGGCTACATAGGCTATTTTTTGGTTCCATATGAGATTTAAAGTAGTTTTTTCTAATTCTGTGAAGAAAGTCATTGGCAGCTTGATGGGGGGATAGCATTGAATCTGTAAATTACTTTGTGCATTATGGCCATTTTCATGATATTCATTCTCCCTATCCATGAGCATGGTATGTTCTTCCATTTGTTTGTGTCCTCTTTTATTTCACTGAGCAGTGGTTTGTAGTTCTCCTTGAAGAGGTCCTTCACATCCCTTGTAAGTTGTATTCCTAGGTATTTTATTCTCTTTGTAGCAATTGTAATGGGAGTTCACTCATGATTTGGCTGTCTGTATTACTGGTGTGTAGGAATGCATGTGATTTCTGCACAGTGATTCAAGCAGACCTAATAGATACCTACAGAACTCTCCACTCCGAATCAACAGAATATACATTCTTCTCAGCACCACATCACACTTACTCTAAAATTGACCACATAATTGTAAGTAAAACACTCCTCACCAAATGCAAAAGAACGGAAATTATAGCAGTGTCTTGCGACCACAGTGCAGTCAAATTAGAACTCAGGATTAAGAAACTCACTCAAAACCGCACAACTGCATGGAAACTGAACAACCTGCTCCTGAATGATTACTGGGTAAATAATGAGATGAAAGCAGAAATAAGTTCTTTAAAACCAATGAGAACAAAGGTACATGTACCAGAATCTCTGGGACAGAGCTAAAGCAGTGTGTAGAGGGAAATTTATAGCACTAAATGCCCACAGGAGAAAGCGGGAAAGATCTAAAATCAACACCCTAACATCCCAATTTAAAGAACTAGAGAAGCAAGAGCAAACAAATTCAAAAGCTAGCAGAATACAAGAAATAACTAAGATCAGAGCAGAACTGAAGGAGATAGAGACACGAAAAACCCTTCAAAAAATCAATGATTCCAGGAGCTGTTTTTTTGAAAAGATTAACAAAATAGGCTGCTAGCCAAACTAATGAGAGAGAGGAATCAAACAGACACAATTTTAAAAATGATAAAGGGGAGATCACCACTGATCCCACAGAAATACAAACTATCATCAGAGAATACTATAAACATCTCTACACAAATAAAATAGAAAATCTAGAAGAAATGGATAAATTCCTGGACACATTCACCCTCCCAAGACTAAACCAGGAAGAAGTCGAATCCCTGAATAGACCAATAACAGGCTCTGAAATTGAGGCAGTAATTAATAGCCTACCAGCCAAAAAAAAAAGCCCAGGACCAGGCAGATTTATAGCCGAATTCTACAAGAGGTACAAAGGGGCTGGTACCATTCCTTCTGAAACTATTCCAAACAATAGAAAAAGAGGGAATCCTCCCTAACTCATTTTATGAGGCTAGCATCATCCCGATACCAAAACCTGGCAGAGACACAACAAAAAAAGAACATTTCAGGCCAATATCCCTGATGAACATTGATGCGAAAACCCTCAATAAAATACTAGCAAACTGAATCCAGCAGCACATCAAAAAGCTTATCCACAACGATCAATTCGGCTTCATCCCTGAGATGCAAGGCTGGTTCCACATACGCAAGTCAATAAACGTAATCCATCATGTAAACATGTAAACAGTGAAAAAAACCACACGATTATCTCAATAGATGCAGAAAAGGCCTTCGATAAAATTCAACACCCTTCATGCTAAAAACTCAATAAACTAGGTATTGATGGAACGTATCTCAAAATAATAAGAGCTATTTATGACAAACCCACAGCCAATATCATACTGAATGGGCAAAAGCTGAAAGCATTCCCTTTGAAAACTGCAACAAGACAAGGATGCCCTCTCTCATCACTCCTATTCAACATAGTGCTGGAAGTTCTGGCAAGGGCAATCAGAGAAGAGAAAGAAATAAAGGGTATTCAGATAGGAAGAAAGGAAGCCAAATTGTCTCTGTCTGCAGATGACATGATCGTGTATTTAGAAAACCCGTTCATCTCAGTCCAAAAATCTCCTTAAGCTGACCAGCAACTTCAGCAAAGTCTCAGGATACAAAGTCAATGTGCAAAAATCACAGGAGAACCTTTAAAGTTAAATCAGAAACTCTGCTGTAATTGTTCTGGGATAGGGCTGGGCGTTGGTGTTTGTAAAGCTCCATCATACGCTAAGCAGTATTGCTTGTCTGTGTTACCAGTGTTGCTGATCTGCGGTCAGTCACAGTGTTGAGGAAATGCCAACGAGCCTGTGACTGCAGCCTAGGTAGGGGCTTCGCAAAGAAGCTGAGGAAGGGAGGTGGAAGGGGGATTACCAAGGACAGAGTCCGCCCAGGCAGGCTCTTGTTCAGTTTATTTATGAACACTTGTGTATTTTGGTGGTCATTAGATAAATGTGCTGCTTTAAACTATCATGTTTTGACATTTTTACTGAATTCTCAATGTAAAAATCACTTGAGACATCTTAAACCAGCAAAAAGTTGAAACAAGCACAGCCTGTACCTTAGAGTTGTACTAAAACCTCAACACAGTCTTTTGGACGAATAATCCTAATACAGAAACTCAGCACGATTAAGGCATGTTTAAGCAAAATCCTTGTAATAGTAAGGAATGCTAAGAGCTTTAAATAGGTACTGACAATAGCCCCGAGATTCCCAGGGTGTTTTGCCTCTTGGCTTTTCTTCCTGTGAATGCTGCTGGTCCACTGTTACGTACCCCAACTTTGAGAACACAGTAGAGAGTGGCTTTGAAGAAAACCTCATTTTTATTTTATATCTCAGGCTCTTTGCCCTGTGAAGTAAAAGTACTTTTATGTTCTCTTTGTGGTTTTATGAAAATTGTCTAGAAGATAAGCGATATTTCTGCACTGGGTGGCATGGCCTCTCTGGGGATGGTTCAACTCAGCTTCCTCCTTTAGCACATCTGTTTTGAGCCTGCCGTGTGCCATGTCCTGTGCTAGGCCCTGGAGAGGCAAAGACACCTCATCTATTAGGAGAATGGCAGGCACATGATGATAACATGACTTCATAAATGCCGTGAAAGATGCCTGGGAGCTGTCAGTGACTGGGAAAGACTTGCGAGGCAGTACCAGGCAGGTGGAGACTTGACGGATTCCGGGGAATTGTTAGCAAGTGGGGCATTTGGGCAGATGGCACAGCCTAGAGAGTGCTGCTCACTCACCGGGAGTCCCCGTGGCTGGGGTGGACAGGAATAGCGAGTGAGATTGCTGGATTCAGGGTTGAGCCCAGGGCAAAGGTACTACAGTTGGACTTAATGTGCTTCAGGGGAGGAGGGGTCTGGGGCCTACAAAGGATGGCCTGTCAGCTCAGCAGTCTGTGTGCTTTCTAGAGTATTGTCCCCTCTGCATATGTAAAATTTTGCCTGCATGATGTACTGTAGGGTCATCCGCACAGAATGGCAGCGCATTAAAGAGGGAATTCTCTGGAGGAAGCTACAATGCCAAGCGGCAGCCCATGCCCTCCCCATCAGAGGGCTCTTTGTCCTCCGGAGGCATGGACCAAGGAAGTGATGCCCCGGCGAGGGACTTTGACGGAGAGGTGAGTGGGCAGGGTTCCGGAGACGTCATGCATCAAAAAGACTAGGGCGTCTTTCTAAGCAATCCCACCACCTTAGGATTGGCCTCAACTGCAGCAGGGGTCAGGGTCAGGGGCCAGCATTCACTCTTGGCCAGTGGGCAACTAGGCCAGTCACTTGGGTTGCAAACTGCAATTTTCCCAGAGGCATTCAGACTTCTGGCTTTTGTGTGAAAATACCATCATCTGTAAAGGCCTACAGAAAGGATGGAGCATACATGTTCTGTGTCTCTTCCTCAGCTCATAGAAGGGGCTTTATACTGACAGCGAGGAAGCCCCATGGGGTTATTTGGTCAGGGTGGCTGGAGGGGGCGGTGGTAATCTGAGCTCCTTCTGCCTCCCTTTCTCCCCCTGCTTCTCATTGTTTTACTTTGGGCCTTACAGGACTCTGACTCTCCGAGGCATTCCACAGCTTCCAACAGTTCCAACCTAAGCAGCCCCCCAAGCCCAGTTTCACCCCGAAAGACCAAGAGCCTCTCCCTGGAGAGCACTGACCGCGGGAGCTGGGACCCATGAGCTGCCTCAGCACTGAGACTTCTCGCTCTCCGCTCCCTGCCACTCGCCTCTTCTCACTTTCATCTTTTCCCTCCACCTCAGCCTGAAAGCCACCAGGGGCTGGCAGCAGTAGCAGGACAGGGATTCAGGAGTTCTGACGACATGACTCTCAGATCCACGCCCCTAGCCTAACAGCAACAACAAAGACAGACTTTCCATAGCAGCTTAGATTAACGTTGATTTCATTCCATGCACTTAGAGTTGCTTTCAGTAACATTTTGCCCCTACTCCCAAAGGTAGCTTAAATAGATTACACAAATGTAAGTGATAAGAATAAGATTAGACAGATTTTGCTTTCACAGTAGAGTCTCATTATAGTCCTAAAATAGCTCATGGGATTCTCCGCATCCAGAAGGGAGAATCCGTCCCTGGAGTGGCTCACTAAGCTCTTAATCGGCAACCACAGTGAGTGTCAACCTGATTGTTGCCAGGAAATCCTTATGAATTAAAACAATGCATATTTTACTACAATACAGAGTTTAAATGAATACATAAATGTAGAAGTACTAAAAGTATATATTTAAAAGGAGCCTCTTGTATTCAACAAAAGATGGATGCATATATAAGAGAGATGATTTAATTTAAAAAATACGTTGTTTCTTGTCTGTTTCCCAGCTAAGTAATGTAAAGGGTGGAAAGGCCTCAAGCTCACATTTTTAGAGGCAGAGCGAGAGAAATCAGAGTTCCCTTTATTGCCCTGTCCTCAAACTGGTCGTAGGCTCCTGTCACTCGGGGAGCTTTGGAAAACATTTGCAGAGCCTGGTTTTGCTGGTCTGGAGTGTGCCCTGGCACCAGAGCTTTAACATCTGAAGCCACTTCAGCAGCAGCAGCAGCAGCAGCAGGCTAACTCATCTCCACCCGAGGTGTTTCTTTTCCTAGTGGTAGAATTTGAACACTTCTCACTTTTTATTGTATTTTTATCTTCTGCAGATAAATGTAGAAATATATGATTCTGTCACCTCTGATCCCTTCCATCTGAAAGGGTGCAAGGAGTGTTGTAGCTTCTGAAGGTCCAGAAAATAGTTTCTAAAAATGCTTTTCTTCCTGGTCTCATCCTGTCCCTCCCTAAGTTACAGTGAGGTGTCTGTCCCAGGGCTGGAGACGGTTCCCAAGGAGGAGTCTGTTTTGTTGAGGGTGGGCATGAGCTTCTTCAGATAAGCCTGGGAAAGGAAGAAAAAAAGGCTTTCATTACCAAATAATGTAAAACCTCAAAAGCAAGGGCTTGAAGAGCCTTAACCAAATATTATTCCCATAGCCAGTGGAAAATGGACAATACAACCCCAGTGCACAGGCCAGAATGAGCCCAGCACGGGGCTCGGACTGGCCTCCTCTCAGGTGCTGGATTGTGGGGTTAGTGGCATTTTCAGCTGGATTCCTCCTGTTGTAGTTGCCATAAGGAAATGAGATGCAGAATCAGAATGATCTATTTCTACAGAGTCATTTCACTAGTTAAGCACATGAGTAGAGAAAGAGATAAAAATAAAAATATCTCATGGAAGGAAAGAGATTTTGCCTCTCTTTTACTTTTCGCCTAAGTTTCTCTGAGAGAGACAGGATTCTCTCTTTAAAATTCAGTGAAAATGAAGAAAGTTTTCCTGCAGTTGCTAACCTGAGTTGCAGTGTTTAAGGCCATCATTTCACTGCTGCTGTCTGTGACTCCACCTCTGTGACACTGGCAGTAGCCCATGCTGGCCTGTGGCATGTGCAGGGAGCTGAAGCTGTTTCCAGGTGATGCTGCTGTGTGGAGAAGGTTCTGAGATGCAGTGAGGGAAGAAAGGATCCTGCTAGGGATTCCATTGCAAGCACCTATAATTGGGAATTTTCACATAACAGCTTTGACATTTAAACATTCTGAGTTTGGTGCCAGCTCAGATTTGATTATATTTTGTTTTGGATGGGTGTAATTCACAGCACAGTTCTAATCTCCCAAATCTTTCTGCTTTTTAGAATGAAGTATAAAAATACTTTTGTCACCTGAATACCAAGGGTCGGCCCTTTAATTGGATCATTGTCATATGACTAGGTAGATCCTTGTCTTCAGCACTCCACGTGAGAGAAGGGAGTCAGCCAGCCGGCCCCCTGCCTGGTGCTCGTGACCAGCTCGCACCCCTTCTGTTCACCCTGCCCTCCTCTCCTCCCCACTCTCCCCCTCTCCTCCCCACTCTCCCCACCCTCCCCTCCTCTCCTTCTCACTCTCCCCACCCTCCCCATCCTCCTCTTCCCTTTCCCCTTGACTTCTCCTCTCTCTCTTCTCTTCTCAGGCAGGGAGGAGGCCATCCCAAGCTGAGATTAACAGGATAAATGGCTTATTGACATAAGCCATTAGTTTGTAGCTTTGACAAGTAATTGTGAATTGTTGTTGCCTATAGGTGCTTATTTTCCAAAGGATGCTTTTAGGATCAAAATATAACCCTACCTAAAGTCTAGGCTCTACTGCAATGGGTCATACCCTTCCACCTCCCAACAGGGCAGATGAGAGAGAACTACTGAGGCTTGTCTTGGTTGCCAGGCTAACTGGGCGGATTGTCCATATTCACTCCATGGATTGCACCACGGCGCTCTTTGATTTTTCCACTGCAATGGCAAGTCATCTCATCAGTCATAATAGAGCAGTCCCAAATGTGTGTAGATTCTAAAACCTGGGCTTTAGGGGAGAAACACTGCCAGGGGTAATAGTTTTGGGGAGGGTTTTCCCAAAATAATGGTCATCCTACTGGGTTTATCCCACCCTTAAATATGAAGCCTGTTACCTCCAGAAGCTTCTGAGAAGAATGATGTGAAAAGACAAGGAGTGAGTTCAGGGGAAAAAAACATAATGACCATTCAGAGGAGTCAGTAGCAAAGCTCACAGGTAAAGTATTTTATTACTATCTGAAGACATCCTTTGTTTTCATTCAGGACATTTTAAAAATGTATATGGCAGCAGACACTTGTTTCTCAATAGAAAAAAATACATTCAGAGGCATTTCTGAGATAGTCTATCTGTGTTAGTATTTGGTGCTATCTATGTCCAGCCAAGTTATCTACCCTTGAATTCTGACTAATCATGTTTTGTGCTTTGGGTGTTTAAAATTACATACATATATATTATTTATTTTTGCCAAAAACAAAAGTCTTGCTCCTTGTCAAATTATTGCTAAAGTAGATCTTACATTTTTTGTTATTACATATGTATTTATAGACACCCCCAACACACTTAGTGATTTCTGTTATTTCCCAGGGAGCACAGCTTTCAGGCTATGAGATACAACTAAAACGAGCCCATCTATTTGGTTTTCCAGCCAATTATTGTGCCCACACTTCAGGGGAGAATCTGAAATTCCTGTCATGTTTACAGCAACAATCTATCATTCCCGGCTGGCTCTCAGCCTCTCCTTCCATAGGTTAGAATTATGTCATTTTGTTACTTAGTGGCCACATCTATTTCTGAGAAAGACTGGTTACATTTATGTGGCATCTCAGGTATCATTAAGGAAAAGCCAGAGCAGGGGTGAGCAGACGTCAAAACCACTGACGCAGCAGGGCCATTTGCCGCCTTTGACCGGGATCACAACCACTGCAGTCTCCCAGCAGGTAGGCCTTGCCAAGCCTAAGGCTCCCCATCCAGTCTAGACAGAGGGGCGCTCAGAGCAGACTTTGCCGTAGCCCACATCCAGTGAGCACAATAGGAATGAATTGGGCACTCCACTCCCCTCTCTCTCTGGCCCAGTCCTGAACTAGATGAGCTGCATTTCATTGAGCCCATTTTGAAACCTCTTTCCTTATGACTTTGTTACTCAAGTCCAGAGTTCTCTGTGCACTCCTGCTAGATAAGGAGTGCGGGCTCCCCCAGCACTGGCAGCACGCTGGGCGCCTCCCTACGCAGGACACCATGCAGTTCCGGGGGAAGCTGACTCAAATCAACCTTGAAATCTCATGAAAACAAAATGACTTGCCTTTTTATTTGATAGTGTAATATCATTCATTTTATAAATTTTTTAGGGTTTTTCTTGTAATATTGTACAGTTTTGCATGGCCTGGTGTGATCATTTTTTGGTTAGAATATAATGCTGACAAATGTGTATGGAGGGGGAAAGATACTGCTTTAGCCTATCCTTATTTTATTTTGTTTGGTTTTATGCCCTCAATGTTTTAGGGAACTTTCTAAGAGATCCTCTGCTACCAAACAATGATGTGGATTCTTTTGCACAGAAATATTTAAGGTGGGATAGTAAAAAATGTCACAAAAGACTCCTCACCAATATTTTATGTTGATATCACTTAATATTAACCAGACTTTGCTGTATTGCAATAAAACAGAGAACTGTTAGCATTGAGTATTTTGTCTTTTTTCCCCCCACTTGAAAGTCTGAGGAATAGAGAAAGGTGCCACCTCTCCGCGTGTCACTTCTCTTCTTTCTGCTGGCTTCCCTCCTCATCCAGGCTGCTTCCTTACACGGTAAAAGGACATGGGGTTAGTTTGCCCCTGTGGTTTAATCTAGGACTTTCTTAATGTCTTCCTTAGCTCAAGTAAGAATGATGTTCAATTCTCCTGAAGCTTTCAACTCCCCTCTTCTGGCCAGAACTTCCCTGTTGCTGTTGCTTCAGTCCACAAGACCAAGCTCTGGCTACATGAGGTTTCATGAGTGGCCCGGACAGTGTGAATGTGGGAGGAGTTTGATTTTGTGTCACTTAAACAAGACTGACTGTTACTGCTTTTCTGGAGTTAACAATGGTGCATCTAAGAACCTACAGGGAAGGTCCAGGGGTGGCATTAAAGGAACTCCTGAACTGGTGGCAGCTAAATAGTTATTCAGAGAACACTTCCGGTTCCAATGGCCCTTGGAATTGACACTTGTGGCTGTTACTGTTACGTTGGTTTGCTATAATGTCAGCTGTGCAGTGCTTTAGAACAGGGCTTGGCAACCCTTTTCTGTCCAAGACGAGTTAGGAAATCCTTGTGCCTTTGTGGGCTGTATATATAGTTCGCTGCAGCCCCCCGGCTGTGGCATTTCGGTGCAAAACAGTCTTAGCCTGCTACATACATGAACGAGAGTGGCTGTGCTCCAATAAAACTTACAAAACCAAAAATGCAGCACGCTGGGCACCTCCCTACACAGGACACCATGCAGTTCCAGGGGAAGCTGACTCAAATCAACCTTGAAATATGAAAACAAAATGACTTGCTTTTTTATTTGATAGTGTAGTATCATTCATTTTATAAATTTTTTAGGGTTTTTCCTGTTGTAATATTGTATGGTTTTGCATGACCTGGCGTGATCATTTTTTGGTTAGAATATAATGCTGTAAACTATATATACAGCATTATATTCCTGTATATAGGAATATAGGAAAATGCACTGGGCCAGATGTGGCCCTTGGACCATCATAGTTTGCCAGCCCTTGGTTTGGTCCCATTAGTGTAGACTGTAAGACCAGACTGTCTTGTTCCAAATTCTGGTTCTACCACTTAACCTCTGGGCCTCTTTTTTTTCCTCTGTAAAAACTCACTTGGAGTGTCAGGAGTTAATGTAGAAAAGCACTCAGAATCTAACTTCTAGCCTATGGCTCAGTGTTTTGTCCTTATGAGTAACCACTAAAGCCTACATTAACAAATACTATTTTTGTTATGCAGTGTCCAGCCCTTCACTTAGATGTTAAGGATACGAAGACACAGACCCTGGGAAAATCAAGCCATGATTTGCCATGTTCTCATGCCCCATGTCTCAGTGTGAATGGGTGAGCACGGGGAGTCATGCATCACAATACAGTAAAAATCAAAATAGGTACAAAAGAGTAAGTATGTGTGGCCAGCTTCAGAGCCAGCTTTGCTTGGGGATTAGAGTAATTTGCAATCCAGTGATCCCCACTGTCTTCACAGGGAGGGCTCTAGTCCTCAGCTGGCTGTCAGACTTAGGACACACAAACCGTATTCCAATTTCCCTTAGAAAATCCCTCCTCTCAGCCCGGTGTGGTGGCTCACACCTGTAATCCCAGCACTTTGGGAGGCCGAGGCAGCCAGATCACGAGGTCAGGAGATTGAGACCATCCTGGCTAACACGGTGAAACTCCATCTCTACTGAAAATACAAAAGATTAGCCGGGCGAGGTGGCGGGCGCCTGTAGTCCCAGCTACTCAGGAGGCTGAGGCAGGAGAATGGCGTGAACCAGGGAGGCGGAGCTTGCAGTGAGCCGAGATCACCACTGCACTCCAGCCTGGGGGACACAGCAAGACTCCGCCTCAAAAAAAAAAAAAAAGACAATTCCTCCTCTCCCAGCAGTTACGGTCGTGGTTCCTGGGGAAGCAAATGCTGGCTCTCTGTTCTCCTTTCCCTTCCCCCCACCGCATGCTGCTGCTTGACTTGTTTGGCTTGTTTAAGAGGAAGATGCTGTGAGAGCCCTGGCTGGGGCTGGCCTGGGTTCTGCCCCTGCTGTTTACTCTGCAGGGCGTTGGCTTCAGATCTGAGCGCTGCAGAGTTCGCTAAATAACAGCAAATACCCTTACGAGAGCCACAAGAGTTACAGCCAGGGATCTGCCAGTGGTGCTGGGCACCACTGCTAGCCAGGCAGCCTCACGGACACCACCCGGACCTCTCCATCCTGTCCTGGAGCCCACTGGGTCTGTTACTCAGCAATCCCAAATTTCATAAACTACGTTTTAAGAACCCTGAAAGCCTGTACCTCTCAAAGCCTCTTTTGGGCCTCTGTGGTCTGCAGCTGCACTTTCAATGGCTCACAGGTCTGTAGGAAGGGCCCCAGCCCAGTGTCCAGTGTGTCCTGTTACCTAGGAATCAAGCTGGCCCCAGGAAAAGCCACTTTGCAGGAAGTGGTCCTCAACTGCAGCTGATGTCTAGAGAGGAGACGTCTCACTGTGATGCAGACCGGAGTCAGCCGTGCGGGCAGGTGTCACTGTCCTCCCAGTTGCCACCATCACCGGATACAGCTGCTGCAGCAGTGTGGTACAGCCTGCTGGGGGCTGGGGCAGTGACACTGCAGCCTCTCCTCCTGTTCTCCACCACCCCCACCACCCTTCTTACAGGGAACGGGGCTGAGCCTTCCAGGTTCGGGGCCAAGAGCCGCACGCTGAACCAGGCCCAAACCTTGCAAATGGGCTGTGACACTGAGCCTGCTCTATCAGGTCACGAAACCACCACCACCACGAGCTAGAAGATACGGGTCATCATTCTCCAGAATACAGAACACACACGCCAAATACAGAAGTACACGCGCCAAAGCACTTCCCACGAGCATTTTTATTAAATTGCAACAAGTTGATTCGATCATTACAAGACTTGTACAAAAATTCACAGAACCTGTGAGGAGCCTTTGGCTGGAACTGGTGACACCTGTGCCTCTCCAGACCGAGGAAGGAAGTCCCACCCCACTTTCCAGCAGCAGCCAGCCTGTGTCTGGCATTCCCTGTTCTGCTGCTCCCACCCTCACCATGGGGCAGCAGTTCTTCAGAAACATTCAGCTGTCAAAGATGAGAGCCAGCCCTACAGGCCTGGGCCTCACAGGCTTAAGGAGCACTTGTTGGCACTGTTACATCAGCACCTCTCCCAGCTCCAGCCCATCGGCTGGAGAGGAAAAGGGCAGAAAACACAAATCTCACTCTAGAAACACATACACACACCCCTACTACACAGATAATGAAATCCCACAATTGTATCCGTGTTCATGTTTCTGGGTTTTGCACTGGAACAGAGGTTGGAAGGGAGTAAGGACTCTCCCTTCTGCTTAACATTCATGTCAGGAAAAAGAAAACAAAGTTGCCCTTTCATCTTCATCTACTTATTTGAGAGGACACTCAGAGGCAGACTGACCGAGCAGTGGTCTTCATCTTCATTCTTGCACTTCTCACCCTACAACCATTTAGCAACAGAAACCGTGGGAAACACTGGCTATGGGGCTCCAGGCAGCCACCCCCTCTTATTGGGCAAAGGAGTTAAAAAGAGCATCACCACCACCTCCCTACTGGTTTTTGGCCTGTCTGAAGGAGAGAGTTCCCTTGGAGCCGGCCCGGGCGTGGCCCGCAGCCCTACTGCTGGGCCTGCCTCCTGCAGTAGTTGCTGTAGGCCTCCTCGAACATGGCCTTGCAGGGGAACCGGGCCTTCAGCTTGGAACAGATGAGGAAGGAGCCCCCCATCTTCCTGTGCAGAGAGTAGGTCTCCTCGGGTGGGGGGACGAGACGGTGCCTCAGCATGACAGGAATCAGGTTGTGGATCTTCTCGGTGGTGCTCTGGGTGCCAAAATCAAAGGGCTCATCGGAGGCGAAGGCCTCCCCCAGGATGAGGATGGCATCCAAGTGGGCGTCTTCCATGACCTGGGGCAGGAGAGGAAGGGTAAATGGCGGCGAGACAACAGAGCCCTCCACCAGCCTGGGTTCCTCCCACAGTGCCCAGAGCGCTGAGTTCTCACTCAAAACTCTGCTGTAAACTGGATTACATCACAGTAATGGGCATAAACTCAAACCCACAGGGGCCGGGAACACGAGGGTAACATGAACTGGGCTGATGCAATACAAAAGGGAGTGGTGGGGCCTGTGGCAGAATGCAGAGGATGCGTCCCTCCTCGTGGCACTCATTCCAAGTTTTAACAAAACACTGTTCTGGCCAAAAAGAACAGAGTCCGCGGGCCTGAGCTGGCAGGGCCTCCCACCATGCGTGTCTGAGTCTGCCAGAGTCCACCCAAGACACATCCAGCGGCTGTGTCTGCCCACAGGAACTAGCAGCCTAAGGAACCTGCCAGCAGCAGAGCAGGGGAGAAGAGCTGCCACCAGGGACAGCCTGAGGTGGTCAGAGGGATGGGGGGCCAGGAATCAAGTCAGTGCGAGTGGCCATACGGAAGAGGTGGCAGGGAGCTGCTGCCCGCTGAGGGCTTGCAGCTGAGATAAGGGAGGCTCAGAGATCCTGACATGCCTCAAAAGGCACTCCTACCAGACGGCAAACCCAAGGCTTGACCTGGATTTCTTTAACTCCTTCCCCACTGTCAAGCAGCAAGCGGAAAATGCCGCCTTGTGGGTGGCTTCGGGCGGCACCAGCACAGACGTTCGCCTTTATTTAAAAGGCTTCTGAGGCTTCTTCCGACTCTCCCCACGGAGGCTCGATGAGGGCAGGACTGGGGCTTCCCTTCCCACTTGCTCTGCACGTTGGCTCAATCAAGCCCTGACCCCAAGCCATAAGTGGGCGAGAGTGAGAGGCAGAAACAAGAGCTTCATGACAAGTCCCCTGAGTCCCCAACTCACTGAACCACTCGGAAAATCTCACGCACAGCATGGCGGCATGGGCCGGGGCAGGCCCCAGCTTTCAGACCATGCCCAAGGAGGCCCAGGCTCTGGGGGCCCCTTGAGGGCAGCTGCCCGCTGTGCTTTCATCCATTCCTACACAGGGAGCTGGGCCCTGGGTCGGCAGGTCCCGGGGATCCCCCGCAACCCTGCTCACCTTAACCTCGTAGCCGGTGAGGAACTTCATCTCTATGGATTTTGCCCGCACAGTCTCCCTGTCCCTGTCGGCAGCAGCCCTGATGATCTGGGGAGAGGCACAGGAGGGGACCCGTGGGCAGCATGGAAAGAAAAGCTCCCGACATCCCAGGGAGCCAAGTGCCACACTCAGGCCCACCCTACCCTCATCCTCTCCCTGCACAAGGCCCCCGGCCAGTGCAGTGACACGCCTGGCAGCTGTCAGCCTAAATGCCCGCTGTCACCAGACCTGAGGGGCAGGCAGCACAGTTGGGGACACAAGGGCAGGAACCCAGTCATTCTCCCCGCCCCAAGTCCCCCAGCATCCTGTCCCAGCCTCAGAAAAACATGGACCAAGGCCAGGGCCCCTCTCCTGTTACCTGAATGTAGAGGTCGGTGAAGGATCTGTCATATTCCCGCGTTGCCCCAAAATCCAAAAGAGCCACCTGGGGACAGAGACACCAGGAGAAGTTTGGCCCCGCTGCTCCATGGTGCAGGTGTGGGGCCAGGAAGGGGGTACAACAAAGGGTGGTGAGGATCCCCACTCCCGGAGCCCTGAGCTCTCTGCTGACTTTCCCAGGACAAGGGGCAGGCCAGGGCCTCACGCGCCCCATTCAGAGAAGGTCTCAGGCCTGGCTGCGGGTGCCCCCACCCTGGGGCTCACCTTGTGCTGCTGCGGGTCATAGAAGAAGTTGGACCAGTTGGGATCTGTTTGCATGAAGTGGAACTCGAACAGCTCCCTCAAGCACAGAACCAGGATGTTGTAGCAGATCTGTGGACAGCGTGAAGGGCCTGTATCAGGCGGCACCACACTGCCTGGTGCCCTGGGTGACTGGGGCCAGAGAAGCCCCTGCCTCCTGTTTTACCCACCGTACCCTGTGGGACTGTTTGATTCTCAGTGTCACTTGGGCCAGGGAAGGCAGCAGCTCCCCTGTGTCCCCCTAAATCCCACTGGTGCTACTTCAACGCCACTCACCCCCAGGGAGCACCTCAGGGCTCCAAGTCCCCGGCTAACACCATTAGGTCACCAAACAGCCACACAGCAGGGCCACCCCGGCCCCACCTGTCTGCTGGCGCAGACGCACCTCGTTCCGAATCTCCTGGCTGAGCCCTTCGGCCTGGTCCAGGGGGAAGCCGGACACAAGCTCTGTGGTCAGCACATGCGGGCTGCAGAGCTCATCCACGATCTCAGGCACATAGAAGAATGGGTGGCCCTTCAGCAGGTCCCTGGGTAGGGGCAGGAGGTCACGCCCTAGCCACAGGCCCTCCACATCACCCCCTCACACACACCCCACCAGGCAGAGGGCCCTCCACCCCAGGCAGGATGTGGCCTCGGCCCAGGCTGCAACCCCAGCCCTCTGCCCCTCAGAGCCAGAGAGGCCTTCACCAGCTGCTGAACATGGTCCCTTCTGCCTCCCTGGTGGCAACACGCAAGGGGCCCGGGCAGGGGCCACACCTGAACTTGCGGGCACAGGCGGCCTCCCGCTGGTAGTCACACTCCAGGGCCAGCTCCCGCCTCAGCACGTCGATCAGGTGCTCGGGGAACAGGCCTGGGCCGGAGAGGAGGGCATCAGCGAGGAAGGGGGCTCTGCAGGGAGGCCCCCTCTGGCCCCAGAACCTGACGCAGATGCCTGCCACCCCCTCCTGCCCTTGACCCAACCACCTAGCCTCAGACCTTCTGGAAGCATGTTGCTCATGTTCAGCACGGCCATGAGGTTGTTGACATCACTGTTGATGCTCTGGGCCACGCCAGGGTACTGCGGAGTATTGGCAGGGCAGAGGAGTTAGCCCAGGGAGATGGGTGGCCCTGCCTGGGGCACTCCCCTAACCCCCACTGGCTTCCCAGCTGTGTCCTGGCCCCAGCCCACACCCTGGAGGACCAGAGCTAAGACCCAGCCATGCTGCTGTAATCCTTGGACCCCATCACAGCCTTGTCATCCACCTTCTACTCCTGCCTCGCCTCACCCCCGGGAACATCTCAGGGCCACCCTCCCACCAGCTCCGGCCCCAAAAGCAATCAATTGTCCCCTGTCCCTGCACATCCCAAACCAAGCTTGCTGGGAGCCCCTCCGTGCCCCCAAAGCCACTCATTTAGCAAATACTTCCCAAGCTTCTGGTGCCAACCAGGCACTGGGGCCAGAGGACACCACATATGGCCCTACCAGGAGAGAGAGTGCCCTGTGGGACGTGGGGTGCAGAGGCACTCATGAGCCAGGCCCCAGCTCTGCCCCCTGCAGCCCCCATGGGGACAGGCACTGCGCACCAGGCTGCCTACCTGGATCTTCATGGCCACCTCGCGGCCGCCCTTCATGCGGGCCAAGTGCACCTGTCCGATGGACGCAGCGGCGAAGGGCCGCTCCTCGAAGTACTCCAGCTTGTCCCGCCAGCTGGGGCCCAGGTCGTTGTTGAGAGTTTTCTGGAGGGCAGGACCAGGGAGGGGCTCTGAGCACAATCCTGCCTGGGCCACCTGGAGAAGCCCCAAGTCTGTCTCCTCCACCCAGTGGGGGCCGAGGACCCAGAGGGCAGGCAGAGTCCCTGGCTCCTCACCATCATCTGCTTCAGTGGCATGAAGTCCGCGCTCTGCCGCACCCGCTCAAAGATCTTAGCCAGGTGGGGGTTGATGAAGGCGTCATCTGGAAGGCAGGAGAGTGACACAGGGCCAACCTGGGGATGAAAGTGCTCGCCCAGGAGCTGGGCAGGCACACTTCTGGGACGCCCCGGCCACCACACACTCCCCACCAGGAGCACAGGTGAGGCCAGAAAGACCGGAGCCCTTACAACAAATGCCCTCAGCCACTCAGTGTCCCCAGAGCCCCAGCCTCAGCCCAGCGACCTGAGAAGGTGGGCTTTTTACATGCAACATGCAGAGTTTTTCATAATTACAAAAGAAATTTGGAAAATAAAATATAGTAAAATGTTGAAATGACCTGTGTTCTGACCGCCTCTAGAGAACAATTTTTCCTCTCTGCTCTTTTTCCCATGTTTCTTTGGACCCAGAGCCACTCACCTGGAGACCAGGCCTATTATCCTCTAAGATCTCTCCCCAGCCTGCCCACATCTTGCCCACTGAGCTTTGGTGGGGCTACTGCTCCCGGCCCTGGAAGTTGACCCCCACAGCAGCCCACGCAGTCCCAGCGCAGCAGCCCCCGAGCCCACTCACCCTGGATGCTCAGCATCTGGCCCAGCTTGAGTGCCGCACCACGCACCTTGCAGAGCGTGCGCACGATACGCTCTGCATTGGCCTCAGACAGGAAAGGACTGGAATCCAGCACAGCCTTCTTCCCTGTGGGCGGGCAAGAGGGGTCACCATGGCACTCGGGGGGGTCTGGGAGTAGGATGGCAAACCCAGCCTGACACAGATGGCGGCTCAGTGTCTTGCCTCCCAGGCATCCATAAAACCAGCAACACAACTAACTACTGTTCCATGTCCACCTCCCCAAGCCTGTGTGAGGTGCATCCCCAGGCCCTACACCAGCGCCTCCCAATACACACACACAGGCATGCACACCTACATAATGTGCACACACACACACACACACAGGGCCTCTCCCTTCCACATGGGTACCTGGTGGGCCGTGGCAGGGCCATGGTACTGCCTGTCGCTAGAAGGGGCATGGGAGGGGAGACCCCAGGTGAGGAGGTGCCAAGCCTTTGCCCTGTGCGCCCCCACCCAGGGCACTGCACAAAGGTCCGCTGCACCTGTGGGGTCGGCGTGCATTTGCACATGGGGCCAAGTGGCTGCAGCCAGAGGCCTGTCCTCAAGGAAAGGGTGCTCAGGCCAAGGGCAGCACAGCCCAGGGGTGCCCATCTCTCCCCTCCACCCACAGAGGTCCCCTGCAGCTCAGTGCAGCCAGCTGGACAGTCATGAGCATGCAGTGACCCCAACGGTGCAGGTGGCCTTTTTCCAGTCCACCAGTGGGAGGGCTGAGGGCCGTGACTCAGGAGCGGCAGAAGACCGGCTAAGTCAGCTGCCAGCAGCCGTGTGGCCCAGGGCGGCTGAGCCCCCTCTAGCTTCCATGCCCTCCTGGGCCATCAGCTCAGTGCTGCCTAAACAGGGAGGTGCCCCTGTCCAGAGGCACAGAGAGGCCTGAGCAGAGATCTGGGGCTCCGAGTCCTTCCACCTTCCCTGAGCTCTTTAGCACCCCTCTTCGCCAGGTCTCCAGCCCTTGTGACATTCGCACCTTCTCCTGCCTTCTGTCCTGTGAATCTAGTTAGATCTCAAGCCCCAAGAGGTCGCAGTGCAGCTTCCTCCCCTCTGGCCCCCACAGCACCCAGCACTTGCCTCAGCTCCAATCACTTCAGGCCTGGCATGGCACTCGGGTGGCACACGGAGCCAGGTATCCAGCAGGAGAAGAGAGAGGTGACCGTGCCACTGCCCTCTGCCCCAGAGCCGGGTGCAGCCTGGCCCCTGAGAAACCAGGGTGGGGCAAGCCGCCCTGAGAACGGAGGCCCTGCAGCCCGGAAGAGGAGCCTCAGAGAAGACCCGCATCTGCCCACCTGTGCAGGCAGCCACATGGAAAGGGGCCAGGCTCACTCCAGGCTCCCAGATAGCAGGAAGGGCCCTGGGAAGGTGGGAGACCTAACGTCTCTGGGGGAAGAGGCTGAGCTGCCCTGGGAGGCTGAGCTATGACCCATGGGCAGAGCCAGTCCAAGAGGGCTGGGCCCAGAAGGGTCCCTGGGCCACCCCCTTCCCTTAGGCAGCAGCAGATGCCGGCGCCAAAGGAAAGGCAGTCAATGTCCCCTCCGCCCCCAGCCCTGTGGTACTTGTGGGCTGGGGGCTTGGGCCTGGGTCCCTGGGGAGGGGCGGGCAGAGAGGGAAACCTTTAGGAGAGGCCACTGCCCCAGGCCAGAGGAGGGACAGTCTATCTCCTCATGACACACAGAGCAGGCCTAGGCTGGCGGCAGTGCTCCTGAGAGATGCAGACAGTGCCTGGCCCAGTCGGGGCTTTCCCAGGTAGCCCATCGGCAAAACTGGTCAACGCCACAGGCTGGAGGCATGTCCCCTGCCCAGGCAGGGCTGGCTGTGAGAATGACTTAGCAAACGGGGATGGGTCCAGGGCTACGGCGGCGTGCACCCAGCTCAGGAAAGGACCTTCCAGGGCAGAGCTCAGCCAGGGTGGCCGGCACCCTCCAGGCCAGAGGGTGCCAGGGCCTGGTCAGGAAACTGGAGCACAGTTTGGGGCTGCTCAGGGCCACCGTACTCCAGCCTAAGCCTCGGGTCCCACTCTCAGGGCTACCGATGCCTGGGCCCCTTAACCCCCAGCCTGGGGTCACCACTGTCCCTGACAAAGAACACCAAGTGTAACTGTGGAGCCAGCCTGGCCTCTTCCCTGCTTGGATGAGGTAGTCTGGAGAACAGCCAGCTTTGGAGAGGACCGCAGAGGACAGTGGGGGAAGGCTGGCTTCTCCTTCCAGAGAAATCCAGGCTTCATTTCCCTGAGGGTTTCAGTACTAGCGCTAAAAATACCCTTGCTAAGCCCTCCGTCCTCAGCCCCTTCCAAGGACATGCATGCCGCCCGTGCCCCAGGACTCAGGGCCTGTGGGAGGGACTAGTGCTCTCGTCCCAGAAGGCAGCGTTGGTGGGTGAAGGGGGGATGTCCAGGGACTGGCAGGGCCCCCAACAGAGGCTAGCCCAGGCTGGCAGACAGGGCTGTGAGGACCGCAGTGTGGCCAGTCACTGGGTGTCTCTGGGGGTCCCCATAGGCGGGGGTGGAAGGGAGTGATACCAGAATGAGCTGATATTCCCTGAATGGGCCGGGGCCAGGGGACTTGGCCCAGAACTCCCAATGTGTTTAGGAAAATCCACCAAGCAGATGGCTCCCTTGGCGCTGCTCTCCACACCCCAGGCCCCACTAACAGGAAAGCCCCTGCTGGGCTGACCTCGCACCCACCTGGCCCGGCCCCCATGCCTGAAGAGGCCTGAGGAGGCGCCCAGCCTGGTGCTCACAGGCAGAAGGCGGCAGAAGCTCAGTGTGCCCCACTCCTCATCACAGCGCCATGAACCCCCGAAGCCTCAGTGTGGTCCGTCCGCAGAACCTCTCCAGAGAGTCCAGCCACAGCGGGCCACCAACCTCAGTGGGATGAGTGTCCTGACCTGACCACCTGCCTGACCCTGGCTATGACCTTCACTTCAGAGATGAGGTGCCTCTGCAGAGGCTACAGCCTCCCCAGGTTACTGGGCTGGTGAGGAGCAGCCTTCAGGATCTGCCTGCACACCTCCCGTCCCCAGCCACACCTGACCCGGCCAGACCAGCAGGCCACAGGGACCCCCAGAGAGTAGGGCGGCAGCAAAAGGTGGGTTTACAAGGAGGTGTGCGGGTGTGTGGAGGGTGTGTAAGAAGGTGTGTGGAGGGTAAGGAGGTGTGTGGGTGAGAGGTGGGTGTGTAGTGTGTAAGGAGGTGTGTGGGTGGGAGGTGTGAGGTGAGTGTGTAAGGTGTGTGGGAGTTGGGTGTGTGGAGAGTAAGGAGGTGTGTGGATGAGAGGTGGGTAAGGAGGTGTGTGGGTGAGAGGTGGGTAAGGAGGTGTGTGGGTGAGAGGTGGGTAAGGAGGTGTGTGGGTGAGAGGTGGGTGTGTAAGGAGGTGTGTGGGTGAGAGGTGGGTGTGTAAGGAGGTGTGTGGGTGAGAGGTGGGTGTGTAAGGAGGTGTGTGGGTGAGAGGTGGGTGTGTAAGGAGGTGTGTGGGTGAGAGGTGGGTAAGGAGGTGTGTGGGTGAGAGGTGGGTGTGTAAGGAGGTGTGTGGGTGAGAGGTGGGTAAGGAGGTGTGTGGGTGAGAGGTGGGTGTGTAAGGAGGTGTGTGGGTGAGAGGTGGGTAAGGAGGTGTGTGGGTGAGAGGTGGGTAAGGAGGTGTGTGGGTGAGAGGTGGGTGTGTAAGGAGGTGTGTGGGTGAGAGGTGGGTAAGGAGGTGTGTGGGTGGGAGGTGTGAGGTGGGTGTGTAAGGTGTGTGGGAGTTGGGTGTGTGGAGGGTAAGGAGGTATGTGGGTGAGAGGTGGGTGTGTAGTGTGTAAGGAGGTGTGTGGGTGTGTGGAGGGTGCATAAGGTGTGCAGGTGTGAGGTGGGTGTGTGGAGGGTGTGCGATTGGTGTGTGGAGGGTGTGAGGTGGATGTGTGGAGAGTAAGGAGGTGTGCGGGTGTGTAGAGGATAAGGAGGTGTGCAGGTGTGCAGTGTGTGGAGCGTGTGTAAGGAGGTGTACAGGTATGAGGTGGGTGAGTGGAGGATGTAAGGAGGTGGGCCGGTGTGTGGAGGGTAAGGAAGTGTGCGGGTGTTCAGTGGGCATGGAGGGTGTGTAAACAGGTGTGTAGGTGTTTGGTGGGTGTGCAGGGGGTGTGTAAGGAGGTGTCCGGGTGTGCAGAAGGTGTGTGGGTGTGCATGCAGCCAAAAGCAAGGGGCTAAGTGGCCACTTTGGGCCAGGAGGAGGAAGGGCCTCCAGCCTCACCCCCTCTAAAGCAGGTCAATCCGTCTGTATGAACAGCCTCATCACCCAAGGGACTTACGTGGAACCCCATGCAAATGCGGCCCAGCTGGCTGACACTCCCAGAGCACAGGCGGGGCTGGGGGCTGACAGGTTCAACCCTCCCAGGGCCCACCCTGCCCCTCCCACTGAAGGGTCCGGCTCACCTGAGGGGTCCTCGGAGCGCAGGCTCTTCTTGGCGACCTCTGCCAGTGCCCCAAAGCCAAGACCCACTGCCAGCCCTGCAAGGAGGTGGGGGCAGGCACTCAGTGCTCATGCAGGGCTGGGGCCACCACCCACCCACAAGGCCTGGGGCAGCACCACACAGACACCGCTTGCACCAGGAGCCCTCGCTGCCACACCAGCATTTTGAAAAGTGGGGAACAAGGTGGGAGATGCCACCTGTTGTTTTAAGAGAACATTTGGCTCGAAGTAGGTGTTCCCAGTGGAAAAGATTCAGGAATCCCCCACCCCCCACCATCACCTTTGATAATCCACAGGCTCACGGGCACACGGACACTCCAAAGTGATGTCAGCTGGGAAGCACTTGGGAAGGACCCAGTACAAATGGGAAGACGGACCAGGGATGGTCCGGAGACTAAGGTCACCCCAACCACACAGGGCACCCTGAGAACACAACCACCCCCTTCAGGTCTGAAGAGCCTCCAATCACCTAGACTTCCCTAATTCACTGGAACAGGAAAGGTGCTGCCACAGGCATACAAAGCACTTGGTGGAGAGAGTGAGAACACTTTCGGCTCTCCCTAATCCAAGCCAGGGGGACAAGGGGCTCAGGCGGAGCCCCTGCTGGGGAATGGAAGGTCCTCTCGCCCACCCTGCCCCTTCTGCGGGGCTGGCAAACACTGACATCCGAGGACCGTGGGATGCAAGGTCTTCCCTTTATCCTCTTTCACAATCTTCCGAATCGAAGCCCACTAACACCTCATTTATCCAAAAATCAGTCAATGAATGATCCCAGCTGCTCAAGAAAGCCACCCCCGACCCCTGCCCAGGAGCCCAGAAGGTGCCACTAATGCCACACCTCACCCAGGGCCAGTATTCTCTTCCTTTATACCCAGCTCTAGCTGGCTTTCCAAGGTAGGCAAGGGTTAGCAGAGAGAGGGTGAAGAGCACCTGGCTGGGCACGGTGACCACGGCCGGCAGGGCTGAGACCAGAATGGCCGCGCAATGAGCCAGCCTTGGAGAGCCCCGCAGCCCCGCACACGGGCAACATCGCAACATCGCAGCCCCGCAGCCCCGCAGTC
Source organism: Macaca mulatta (assembly GCF_049350105.2). Classification (NCBI taxonomy): domain Eukaryota; kingdom Metazoa; phylum Chordata; class Mammalia; order Primates; family Cercopithecidae; genus Macaca; species Macaca mulatta. The sequence continues at coordinate 84,739,409 of NC_133406.1, read as the reverse complement.
CCGCATGACTTTTATGAAAAATACAGAACTTGTTGAAAATTTAATGAAAAGTAAATTTTAAAAATAAAAAGAAGATAACTCAATTTTTTTAAAAATGTTTTTGCAATACATTTTTACCCACACCTAGGCAACAGTGCACCCTCCATGTCCCCGGCTGTCTGGGAAGCCCCTGCCTCACAGGCTGTCGTGAGGGCGTGAGTAGAGCACTCGCCAGGCCAGGCACACGCAAAGGCCACACAAGTGGCTGCTGTTGTTCCGGTGACTCTACTCAAAAAGGCTGGACCGACACAGAACAAAAGAAATAGAAGGCAAGCCACACATATAATTGTAACTTTTCTAGCAGCCACATTGAAAAAGGCAAGAAGAAACATGCAAAATGAATTCTAATAGTATAATTTACTTAATATACCCAAAATGTTATCATTTCAACAAGTAATCAAAATAAATATCAGAGATATTTTACACTTGTGTGTATGCATGAAGTCTGTAAACGCCACATATGTTTTATACTCAGCACATCCCACTGTGGACCAGCCGCATTTCTAAGGCCCCGTGTGGCTGGCGGCTCCGTACCAGGCAGCATGGGGCAGGATAAGCCAAGCCTACAGGCCCTCAGGAGTGATGACACACACATGGTACAGATGTCTGCTGTGCTGGGACAGGGATGCCTGGCAGGTACATCAGCTGTTTCTCTCGCTGTGGGAAGCCCTGGGCTTAGGTGGGAGCCAGAGTCCCAGCTTAAACATTAACTCCCTGATGCCTGCCCACCTCTGCCCCACCAGCACTCCAGCACACAATCTGACTTAGCAAAATAAACGAAGACCGGCAACACCAGCCTGCGCACTGCAGTGACCTTCACCAATGTCTGTGTCTGGATTCTTCTCTGCCTGAAGCAAGTCCAGAGACAAGCCCACAAGAGAGGCAGGTGGCTCCACAGGTTACCAGAGATGCCACAGCTGTAGGGTGGGCCACATTAAGCTCCTCCTTCTGCAGGCAAAGGTGTGTCCCCCTCATCACCCTCCATCAGGACCCCCCTCAAACTGTTCTCTGGCCACTTCTGGGCTCACAGCTCTCCACTGGCATGGACCTGTTATTAAACAAATGACCAAAAGAACATTCCACAGAGGAGGCCTCAGGCCCCACACGTCCCTCAGGACCGACCAGCCAGGTGCCAGGCCAAGGCACTGCCCACTGATGGACAGAAAGGCTCCACTGGCAGGCTCCCCAGGGGGTAGAAACCAGTCTAGCTGGCCGGCAACCCTGACCTTGGCCTCACGAGCTCCTGCACCAGTGAACCCAGAATAAACTGAGGCCCTCCCGCCCCAGGCTCAGCGCATTGCTCGGGACCCCAGACCAGCCTCTGCCCTCCACCAGAACCAGCCAGCATCGGAGGCATCCAGAAGATAAGCACCTCAGCTGAGACTCCCCGGGTCCTTGTGGGACCCCACTCGGCACCCCCACAGCCCTCAGGACACCCAACACCTCTCCCTGCTCAGATCCACATTCTAAGAGCACCCCCGCTCTGGCTTGGCCCACATGGCCAGGAAGGAAGTCCTGGAGGACAACCGGCCCAAGCACAAGCTCCAGGCTCTAAAGCCACTGTCAGCAGCCTCGCTTCCCTCCTGGCCTGTTCCAGGAAAGCTTCTGACATGTTTCTCACAGAAGTTATGCAGTGAAAGAATGACAGGGGAGGGAGGGGCAGGCTCTCCCCCAGGCAGGAACACAGGCTGCTCCTATGACTTCTGGACCCCAGTCCCTCACAAGGCCCCATCCTTCCAAAAGTCCTTCTGGGAGGTCATCAGAGCCAAACAGAGCCCTCCCGTGAGCAGTCACTCGGCTTCTGACCAGATGGACACCAGGAGGTTAAAAAATGCCAAACGTCAAACACCTTCCAACAAACAGGGCCCTTCCCAGCAGGCTGGGTGAAAAGTGCTTAAGGGCAGCGGTGAGTAAGTAAAGTTCCTTGGAGCTTTGGCTTTACCTGCCAGAAACTAGGCCTGTTGACAGAGAAGGGCTCGAGGGAATTTCTCTACCAGCAAGGGGTAAAGATACAGCTAAGGATAAACAGCAGCGAATTACAAACCAGGCGCTGCCCTAAGCCCAGCTTTTACTAAGGCATCCAACAACCCTCGTCTGACAGACAAGAAATCCCCACAGAAAATGCAGCGGCCCAGGAGGCTTCCCTTCACTTCAAGGTGTTCCTGAATCCCCAGTGATTCAGTCTTTCTCTATCACCACCTGGTATCCTCCAGCTGCCCCCAGCCTCAAGGGAGGACAGGGAGCCTGGGGGGAGCTGCAGCCCACAGCATGGGAGGAAGGTGCACCGGAAGGGGACAGGAGTTCCTAGCGGCTGCTCTCACGGGTTCTCAGGATCTGTCTCTCTGTTCCCAGAACTGGACTGGTAGGGGAGGGGAAGCCCTACCACCCCTCTGGGGCCTAATTACAGAGCCTGGCCAGGCTCAGACTTCCACACACACCACAGAGGCCTGGGCTCTAGTCCCAGGGATGTCACAAATAACCATACAGCCCTGGGCCATACGCTTCTTCTTGGCTCAGCTTCCTCATCTGTAACAGGAGAGAAGAAGAACCGTCCTCATCTCCAACACAGAGCTCCTGAGATACACAGAAAAGCCCCTTTTCAAGAAGGCTCCTGAGAAGGAAGAAACACATTCCCACGCCCCTGCCAAGGGTGCAAAACTCTTGGATCTAGAGCACATCTATCTTGCTGCAAAGTGGACCCAGAAGAGCACTGGCACTGCAGGAAGCATGGCGTGTGCCCTCAGCAAATCATGCTGGCGTCACTGCCTGCCACTCCTCGCTGGCCTTGTATGCAGCCCTGTCAACAAAGGGGCATCACGCCAGCAGGGTAGAGCAAACAGTGCTGCTGCAGGGGGTCCTGAGGACCCAGCCAAAGGGTCCAACAGCATCGCTGCTGTGGGATGGCTCTGAAGGCCATGGCAAGCTACAGCCAGGTCTTGAATGGTGTCCAGAAACCAAATGATATCGTGAGTCTTTCACAAAACTAAGTCATTCCATTTATTATCCTCTATCTTGAAGCATGTCCTTTATACTTTTGCACTGTTAAAATGTCCTTTTGAAAAGATAAAGTGATGGTATAAAATGGTGCTGCTTTGTTTTAAATGTCCTCACATGCAAAATTTAAAAAATAACCACCCCAAGCCCGTTCACCCAATGTTTGTTTTAAATTTTACCACTGAGATGAGGGACACAAAAGTTTGGGGGGATGGGGCACAATGGTACCAGAGAGAGCTTTGCTGCTGGTGTATTAACAGTATCCAAAGGGTACTGGCATCTTTGGGAAATTAAGCAACAAGAGCCAACAGCCTAAGCAATGCCCGTTTTCTAGCATAAGAGAGTTACCTTACCTCTTAGGAAACCCAATGGAGTCTCATAAACTATATTTAAAAGCAAAGTCTTTTTCTGGGAGTAAGGGACACCCTAACCTTTTACCTTTTAAAAATAATAGAATACCCAAGGGTCCATTCCCTCTACTCTTCATTCCTGGCCCACTGACATGCTTTTTCTCATATGAGCATCTCCTTGTTTTCACAGGTCAAATTTCAAAATCCTTTCTACACAGAATCAAATAGTATTATTGCTTCCTATTTCTTTACTTTTTGTTTCCTGTCTTCCTCTCTCCCCTTCTCCTCTCTCCCCTTCTCCTCTCTCCCCTTCTCCTCTCTCCCCTTCTCCTCTCTCCCCTTCTCCTCTCTCCCCTTCTCCTCTCTCCCCTTCTGCCTTAATGATGTGGATTGAAAGTCCCTGTGTGAAGGCCCCAGGAACCACCACAGTGCTATGCACAAAGCAGTGCTCAACTCCTTCTGGCAAGTCTTCTCTAGTGTCTCCTCTATCCATTAAAGTCTCATTTCTGTAAGTGTCCAGTTCCCAATGTATAGGTACAGACGAGATAAGTCATCTCCTCTGAACCTGCAAGACTGAAGGATAAATGGAAACAGGGATAGAAAATACAGAAAAAAGCAAAGGAGACAGAGGAAAAAGATCTAACATATGTGTAACTGGAGTCCTAGAAAGAGAGGAGAGACAGAATAGTACAGAAACAATATTTGAAGAAATGATGAAAATTTTCCAAAACTGATGGAAGCCACAGTTCAAGATGTTCTGTAAACCCCAAGCAGAATAAATACAAAGCAAACCACACTCAAGCATGTCACAGTCAAACTGCTAGAGAACAAAAACAAAAAGGAAATCGTAAAAGTAGCCAGAGAAAAGAAATAAGCCATAACTTTCAAAGGAGCAGCAATAAAACTGATAGCCACATTTTCAAAACAACAAAGTAAGAAAACAATAGAGGAATATTATTAAAGTGATCAAAGGAAACATCGAATATACTACCCAGCAAAAATATTTTCAACATCAAATATACTACCCAACAAAAATACCTTCAAAAAACAAAGTATGATGATATTTTCTTTTTCTTTTTTTTGAGATGGAGCTGTCGCCTGGGCTGCAGTGCAAGGGCGCCATCTTGGCTCACTGCAACCCCCATCTCGCCAGTTCACGCCATTCTCCTGCCTCAGCCTTCTGAGTAGCTGGGACTATAAGCACCCGCCACCATGCCCGGCTAATTTTTTGTATTTTTAGTAGAGACAGGGTTTCACCGTGTTAACCAGGATGGTCTCGATCTCCTGACCTCGTGATCCGCCCGTCTCGGCCTCCGAAAGTGCTGGGATTACAGGCGTAAGCCACCACGCACAGCCGTTTAATATATCTTAATAATATCTAAAAAGTGTTCTAAGGTATTAGCATTATTGGAGAAGTAGTAAAAATAATCAATCACTTATTTTTATATTGTAATAAGTCAAGATGCATGCTGTGATCTCAAGAGTGATCACCAAAAGAACAGTAAAGGAATATAAAACATAAGAGCTAACAGAAAACATGCACAGTCATGCATCATATAACATTTCAGTCAACGGACTGCATATATGACAGTGATAGATTATATCATATTTTTACTATACCTTTTCTGTGTTTAGATACACAAATACCATTGTATTACAGTTGCCTACTGTATTCAGTACAGTAACATGTTGCACAGGTTTGTAGCCTAGGACAAACAGGCTATGCCATACAGCCTAGGCATGTAGCAGGCTATATACCATCTAGGTTTGTGTTAAGTACACTCTGTGATGTCCACACAATGATGAAACTGCCTAACGACACATTTCTCAGTCTGAATCCTTGTTATTAAGACACACATGAGGGCCAGGTGCGGTGGCTCCTGCCTTTAATCCCAGCACTTTGGAAGGTTGAGGCAGGTGGATCACTTGAGGCCAGGAGTTTGAGACCAGCCTAGCCAACATGGAAAAACCCTGTCTCTGCTAAAACTATAAAAATTAGCTGGGCCTGGTGGCACACACCTGTAATTCCAGCCATTCGAGAGGCTGAGGCAGGAGAATTGCCTGAGGCTGCACTGAGCTGAGATCACACCACTACATTCCAGCCTGGGTGACAGAGTGAGATTCTGTCTCCAAAAAAAAAAAAAAAAGAGATGCATGACTATAATTTTTTTTTTTTGAGATGGAGTCTCGCTCTGTCCTCCTGGCTGGAGTGCAGTGGCACGATCTCGGCTCACTGCAAGCTCCGCCTCCCGGGTTCCTGCCATTCTCCTGCCGCAGCCTCCCAAGTAGCTGGGACTACAGGCGCCCGCCACTGCACCCGGCTAATTTTTTTTTTTTTTTTTTGTATTTTTAGTAGAGACAGGGTTTCACCGTGGTCTCGATCTCCTGACCTTGTGATCCACCCTCCTCGGCCTCCCAAAGTGCTGGGATTACAGGCGTGAGCCACCGCACCCGGCCGCATGACTATAATTTTAAGTCTTTGATTAATGTAAAAGAAGGCAAGACAGGAGAGAAAAGGGGGGACATAACAGATAGGTCAAATAGTAAACAAACAAAAACTAAGGTAATAGATATAAACTCTAACACATCCGCAATTGCATTTAAATGTAAATGGACTAAATATTCTCACTGTAAGAGTATCAGTCTACACTTAAAACACACAAAAAAAACCAACTATATATGCTGCTCATAGAAGATATGCATTAAACATAAGGACATTTTAAACGTTGAAAGTAGAGGGGAAAAAAAGATAACATGCAAGCATTACCCAAAACAAAGCTGGAATGTAGCTATAGCAATATCAGACAATGAAGACTTTCACCGAGATGAAAAGAGGCATAACATAAGAACAAAGGGTCAGTCCCTAGGAGGATATAAGAATTCTAAATCTGGCCAGGCACGGTGGCTCACGCCTTTAATCCCAGGACTTTGGGAGGCCGAGGCGGGTGGGTCATGAGGTCAGGAGATCAAGACCATCATGCGCCTGTAGTCTTAGCTACTCCGGAGGCTGAGGCAGGAGAATCACTTGAACCCAGGAGGCAGAGGTTGCAGTGAGCCAAGATTGTGCCACTGCACTCCAGCCTGGGCGACACAGCGAGACTCTGTCTCAAAAAAAAAAGAATTCTAAATCTGTAGGCAGCAAATAACATAGCTTCAAACCATACAAAGCACAAGTCAACAGACTAAAAGTAGGTAAATCCGCAATCATAGCGGACTTTTTAATGCCTCTCTCGATAGCTTATTGAATAAGCAAACCAAAATCACTTAAAAATCTGATCAATATGAATAATAAACCAGACTAGATAGACAGATCGCTGCACTCAACATTAATTATTTTCAGGTAAACATGGAACATTTACCAAAATATTCCCATTTGGAATCAATGGCAAGACCCTTATTTATAACAAAAGAGAAAACCAAGGTAGGGCCCAAGGTCACACTGGAAGCAGAGTTGTAATTAAAGGCCAGCTATTATGATGACCTAAAGTTCAGTTCTGACCCCATATCCAATATATGACCCTTTCTTTCACACCACTCTTTAATAAAATCTAATATCCACAGATTAACCTGCCCATAGCATCACAGTCATAATGTCCCATAGCCAAATTGGACTTAGGACTCATGCCCCCATTTCAGCATCAAAATGAGCCCCTGGAATTGGAAAGTCCTTGACTTCCACGTCTATATAGCTGAACACCTACTGCTGACCTCGCTGAAAACCCGTCTGGGCCCCTGCAGCGCCCCACCTCCCTGAGACCTACAGCAATCCCCTTCCTTCATAACCCCGGGTAGAAACTTCCTAGTCTGCCAGTCTGCACCTGAAAAACACCTTTCCTCCATGAAGGGAAGAAAGGTTAGAGGTATTTTCTAGGAGAACAAAGTCGAACAGTGCGACTGGAAACCGGACAGTGACCCACCAGTAAGCTATATATTTCACATTGCAGTGAAGAATATACTTAAACAGTATGTATATGTCTCTGAAACTAAAATATCTTGCCATGTGTATAGTTCATTCTAAGGATGCACAATATTAATTCTAATCTTTTCTATTTAATTCCATTCTGTTTAAATTGTTCTGTTTTTTGAGACAGAGTCACTCTGTCACCCCCGCTGGAGTGCAGTGGCGCAATCTCAGCTCACTGCAACCTCCCCTCCTGGGTTCAAGCAATTCTTGTGCCTCAGTCTCCCAAGTAGTTGGTATTACAGGCACACACCACCACACCTAGCTAATTTTTGTATTTTTTCTAGTAGGGATGGGGTTTCACCATGTTGGCCAGGCTGGTCTCAAACTCCTGACCTCAGGTGATTCTCCCACCTCAGCCTCCCAAAGTGCTGAGATTACAGTTAACTTGTTTTTATATGCTGATCCTGACACATTAAGGTAATTTCACAGTTTTCTAAATGTTCATAACCTACAGTTTGAAAGGTTCAACTGGGTGAGCTAGAAGGCCCAGAAATCCCCACCAGGGCCAGAACGGCACGTTCTTTCCTGACCTGGCTTCTCTTTCCTCCCATCTTGCCATCTCCAAGCCTGAAACATCACCTGCCAATTGCTAGGGCAACAACATGCGTGTCTCTGAATCATAGCTGTGGGCAATCCTCCAGCACACAGACACCCACAGATGGCTCCATGCATCAGGCAGGTGTCAGCAAAGGCTCCAGAGGCTTCTGATGCTACAAAGCACCCAAGACCAGGGCTTCAATTCCACTAACCCAGGCTCCCTCTGGCTGCCCATAATACCCCACCCTCTGAGGAGAGCCCTCTACCTTTTTTTCCTACACATCTTCCCATATATAACCATTTCCACATCAGTCTCTTTCTTCCTTAACCCGTCACCCAAAAGGGTCTGACTTCTGCCTGCTTTGCCAGGACTTTATGGTGCTCCACCAGATTCTAATTCACCATCAAGACTTTCATTCTGACCACTTTTCCCAAACAGCCTGCCTTAGCTCTACCACTTCTCCCCACCCCACAAACACTCCCAGGCGAGGACTGCACCGATCCTGAAACACGTCAAACTCAGCCTTCCAGGGACAGGCTCACCAAGAGTCTAGAGTGAAGGGAAGAGGGAGGGGACAGAGAAAAGCTACCGATGTGAAAATAGGGTAGCTCCTGCCCTCAAAATCATGCAGAAAGAAGACAGACTCCATTCAATATTTTAATAAGAAATAATACATGTTACCCAGTGACAAGCCAATATGCAAAGCAGGTAACATGCCAAGTCTTCCAGGGGATAAGGACCATTAGAGGCCATCAGGGCAGTGGCTCTAAAACTCATTCTGACAGCAGAACTCAGGAAGGTGTGATATTCTATGACGGACTGCTTGAAATGCTACCCCAGGAAAAGGAAATAAGCAACACTCTTGGCTATCCCATAGATGACACTTCATACTAAATTCCCCAACGGCTAAGTAACAGTGGGTGCCAAATATTAAGGTAACAATTAGGAAAGAAAACCTTACAGTTGAGAAAATTCTATCCAGTTAACCAAGTCTGCTCAGCACCTTGGAGAGGGGGGCCATCCATCATTCAATGTCAGAACCCACACATTACCCAGCTCCCAGAATACCAGGCTCTCAGGGAGCACAGTAGTACATGAGCCTCTGCCCAGAACCAGTCTTGAACAAGTAGGATGGGGTTTCCAAAAGAGAACAGGCAGGAGCGGAGAACAGCATATATGATGGACGGTGTATGGGAGGAGAAACATAAACCAGAAAAGTGACAGGCAGACCCATGAGGGTGCATCTCCATGACCCACCCAGCACCAGCACCATCATGGACCACTCAGACCTCTGCTGCCTACAGCCCTGCAACTAACCACTCACCCAAGCTCAGGGTCCAAATCAAGCCACCAAAACTGTGGCTTGCATTAATTATATCACCCTGGAGAACCTACTGAGGACAGCTGAGTGTTAAAGAAATGCAATCCCAGTAACTAACTTACAGTGTACCACAGCAAAGGAGATGGCGCTTTAACAGGAACATCTGGGCCAGCGAATTAGCAGCAGACATGACAAACATGTCATCAGAGCAGACACAACTGCTATAAATCTTCACTATAAAATCACCCTTCAACTTGTATAAAAAGAGCGCATGTGTACTAGGCACGATGACTATTCAACCCCCCAAAGAAAAGTACAGAAAAATGGCTTGAAACAGCAGCAGCTGGAGGCCACGGCATCTTGTCACTCCACTCATGAGCCGCAGGCCTGGGGGAACCCAGGGCTGCCTAAATGTCTGGTCCCAAGGGAAAGAAAGCCCTGCTGAGCTACTGAACAGCCCCAGGGAAGAGCTTTTCCTCACTACCCAGCCTCCTTCCTGAGAGGCCTCCAAAGCAGCGGTAGTGAGCCTGAGGCAGGGGTGAAACAGAGATGCTGCAGACACCGCCTCCAAGCAAGGCCTGCCGAGCAGTCCAAGCTCAGCTCCTGGCATGGCATCGACCCTGTACCAACCCACAGGGAAGAGCCAGGCAGAGCTGGAATCCAGTAACTGAATCATCCTCCCATGAAAAACTCCAGCTCCCCCAACAGCTCATGCAGGGGCAGCTGCCGCCACCTCCTCCCCCAACACCTTCCAGGGGATACTGCTGGGTCCCCACCTCCAAGCAGGCCCCATTGTGGTGCCCAGGCAGGGCAGGTGAGGTGGCCCAGGGGCACACAGCCACCTTACCTCCGAAGTTGGCCAGCCGGCCAATCCTCGTCACGGGCACCTTCCGCTCCCGGGCATGCTCACTAAGCTGGAGGGAGACCAGAAAGAGACCTGTGGAATCAGCCAAGGGGACAGGACCAACCTTCAGAGGCTCCTGTTGCCCCCACATCTCCTCTCCACCCCACAGGCAGCATCTCCGCCTGACAGCACACTCCACCAAGAGAAGGCCTCCACGTTCCTAAAAACCCCAGACCACAGCACCCAGGAAAAGTCCCTAGAGCAGGACCCAAGGCCAACACTGCTGTGGGTGGGAGCTACCTCAGCCCTCCAGGGGCCTCCCAGACGTACCGTCTGTTTGTGCTGCTTGTTCTCAGGGCGAGCCTTAGCCTGCCGGGCCTTCTCAATGTCCTCAGCTGTGAGGCCCCCCACAGGGGATTGGTCCTGGTGGAAGAACCTTCGCTGAAAGCCCATGGCAGAGAATGAGTCTCTGGCGTTTGCAAAGAGCATCCCGTTGGCCCTGCCCAGAGGGGAGGCAGCCTGGCCGGGGAGCCCGGCTTCTCTAAAGGGTCCACTGGCCACGTAGGCAGGAGCTGGGCCCTCGCTGTGGGCATGACCCAGGGGCGGAGGCGCTGACTGGTTGGGAGCAGAGGCTGCAGAGAAGTCTGTGGAGGCTCCGGCTGCCTGCGGGACTGAGAAGTGGAACTCCCCTTCTGGGCCATCGAAGTTCTCACCAAAATATTCTTCATGTTTATCCTGACCCTGCAGGGAGCAAAGACCAGCATGAGGAGAGCAAGAGCGAACCAGGAGCTCCTCCCTGCCTGTCCCCTGCTGCCTAGGACAGCACACTACCAGCATCCCGCCCCCTCCCACCTCCAGAGATGGCACGGTGCTGCACCCAAGACCCAGCACCCTTCCCAGCCTGGGAGCCGAGACCTGGGCTCCAGCCCTGCTTCTGTTGGGGCTCTGCTGTGTGGTCCTAGGTGGGACACTGAGCACCTACTGTGTGCCCAGCCGGGGCCAGGCCAGGTGCACACTATGCCCGCAGCAGGTTCCTCGCCTATAAAACAGAGCCAAGGAGGCCTCCAGGGCTTTGGAGATGGTAAACCAGGGCGCAAACGACAGGGAAAGCTCTGAGAGGGGAACACATAGCCTAAGGCTGGCAATGGGTGAGGGAAGCATACCAATGGGCCCACCTAAGCCCACAGCTCACTGCAGACATGGATGCCACCGGCCAGCCGGAGTGTGCATGTAAGAGATTCTCACTGGAGAGGTGGTCACAACCAGGACAAGGCCTGGCCGTCCCTAGGAGTTCAGGGTTCAGGGAAATGGAGGGGCAGGGGAGAGGATACGCCGTGTATTCTTTGTGACGGTCACCAGGGCCTGAGCTTCGGGCCCAGGTCCTTTCTGCTTCTGAACCAAGAGTGACCTTGAGTGAGCTCCTGACCCTTCTCTGCTACTTCCTCATCTGAAAATAGGGCTCCTCACAGTCACAGTTACTGGAGGCCACAGACAGGGCCAGGAAACAGCACCCAGGAGCCTATAATTAGAACAGCACCAGCTTCTGGAGGGAGACCAGTGGCCTGGATTCCCAGCTTCAACTGAAAGGAATGAAATGCGCAGGCAGCCGCGTGCTGCCTGCAGGGTACGCAGACAGCAGGAGACCCAAGCCTCTCACTCTGCTGTCTAAGATGTCACAGGATGGGAGGGAGGAAAGAGACAGGTTGTTACGCTCACTTCAAAAACAGGAAACTGAGGCAAAGATGGCTGATGTGCTGGTGAAGGTCACCAGGCAGCAAATGACAGAGCCAGGATCCAACACCCAGGCTGGCCCTGCTGGCTGCGACACTATTCTCAGAGTAGAAACAAGTTGTATTTAAGTCAGTGCAGTGGCTCACACCTGTAATCCCAGCACTTTGGGAGGCGGGAGGATCACCTGAGGTCAGGAGTTCAAGACCAGCCTGGCCAACATGGTGAAACCACATCTCTGCTAAAAATACAAAAATTAGCCAGGTGCGGTGGCAGGCACCTGTAATCTCAGCTACTCGGGAGACTGAGGAAGGAGAATTGCTTGAATCTGGGAAGCGGGGGTTGCAGTGTGCTGAGACTGCACTGCTGCACTCCAGGCTGGGTGACAGAGCAAGACTCCATCTCAAAAAAAAAAAAAAAAAAAAAAAAAAAAAAAAACACCCACAGAAGTCATATTTAAATTCACAGAGCCCCTGGGAAAGCCTTGCCATGAGGAAGCCTGGACAAGGCCCTCCTTCTGCCCCATCGCTCCCATATGGTCCCCTGGCCCTGTGCTACTAACACCTGTCAGTGTCAGTGTGGAAGCCCAAGGCCAGTGGGGGGTCCCCAGGGCCCCGAGGGGACCCGGGCTCAGTAAGTATCTGCTGAATGAATGCAGGAGCAACCTTGACGGGCTGGAGGGAGACAGGCTCCTGGAGTCCGTGACCTTCCTCCCCTCAGCAAGAAGGGAGACAGCGAAAAGCGAAGCACTGAGGGAGTGAATGGCAGCGCACCGCAGGCGGCCACCCTGCTCTGAGGGAGTGAATGGCAGTGCACTGCGGGCAGCCACCCTGCTCCGGTGCCTACCCTGCCCCGGTGCCTCCTGGGTGGTGTGGCTCATCACTCACCCCTACCTCCCAGTGACTGAGGGGGAGGCCCTGCCCCTTCCAGACATACTTCAGGAGCAGAGGGTTGGAGAGTGCCTGATCTGGAGGCCCCGCTCGCATTATGACTAAGGCCTGCCCAGGCTGTCTCACTTCTGGGCGGGCCCAAGTAAGCTAGCTGGGCAAAACACCCAAGTTTTGAGTGTCCCACTTTCTGAGTGTCCCACGGGCAAAACACCCAAGAGTGAGGCCAAGGCCCCACACTGAGGCACCGAACCAGGCAAGGGGAGGGCAAGAGCACGGAGTCCAGGCTGGGAGGGGACAAGAATTCTGGTCCTGTCACTCATTATGAGTCCTGCAGCCAATTGCTTCGTCTCAGTTTCCTCATCTGAGAAATGGGGGTGATGGTCCAGGCCGGCCCCCATCCCAGGACAGCGGTGAGGCTTGGAGGAGAGCACAGATGTGAGGACTTCTGAACATTAAAGGCAGGCATGCTCGGTGACAGAGCCACTGTATCACTGCGGGATCCTCCCAGAGCGGCAAGGAAGAGCCTGCAGGTCCTAAACCTGAGATTGAGACGCCTGGGGGCTGCAACAGCCTCACAGCCTGCAGGAGGGCAATGACCTTTGTCTAAAAATCAGCCATCCACAGAAGAGACGTGGAAGGAGAGAGGCTGTGACACAACCTCCAATGCACACATGCCTAAGGACACACACAGGTGCTCGCGCACAACAGGCACACAAACACCCCCCAATCCCATCTCCCTGACTGTCAGGGAAGTTGCTGGCGACTGTGCAAGGTGACGCCATGGTGGGCAGCGCTCTGCTGTAGCCAGCCCTGTTTATAGTCACCTCTCCAGCACACGATTTCACTAAAAACCACCCCTTGGAGTAAGACGTCAAGGCTTCCTGGACCTCGGCACAAAAGGTCATCTCTACCCCTAGATGGCACAGGGATGAGAGAGAGGCTGGAGATAAAGCTGCTTTTGGAAGGGCTGTGCCAGCTGCCACCCAGGAAAGGAGAGCCCCCAGTGAGGAGCCCCGAGACCCTCAGCAAACTGAAGGAGAAAAATGAGGTCGGGCCTTGGCGGAGGCTCAGCAGGCTCAGTGGGAAGGGCCTTCGAAGGCTGAGCCAAGCTGATGGACACCCGGGCCCCGGTAAAAACTGCATGTGTATGTCTCCAAAGAGCACACGTTGAAACCTAGCCCCTAGTGTGACAGTATTGGGAGGTGGGGCCTTTGGGAAGTAATTAAGTCATGAGGATAGAGCCCTCCTCAATAGGATTGATGCCCTCATAACAGAGGCTCTAGAGAGCAGCCCTGCCCTCCTCCTGCCCCATGAGGACATAGTGAGAAGATGGCCATCTACGGATTAGGAAACGGGCCCTCACCAGACACTGAATCTTCTGGCACCTTAATACTGGACTTTCTAGCCTCTAGAACTTTGAGAAATAAATGTGCATTGTTTAAGCCACCAGTCTATGGAATTTTGTTATAGTTGCCACCGCCTCACACAGGGGCCCTGTCCTACCCTGGAAGGACTGTGGGACACATTAGCTGGTGGGCCCTCAGGCCCTGGCCACCACAGACCAGTTGCCATGGTCACGGCCCTTGGTCTCCTCCAGAGCTCCAGGTCCCGCCCTCTTCCTGCCAGCACCCCTCCCACTGCCAGGCCCTCTTACCTGTACCTTCCCCAAGAACATGCCAATCTGCTCCACAGCCGTGGACTGCAGGGCCCTGGCCGCCATGATCAGCTCCCCTCCGATGCCCAAGTGCTGCAGGTGGGTTTCCACGGCTGCCTGGGTCAGCTTGACAAGGCCTTTGGCCACCATGATGGTGTCTCCTAAGATGGTAGCCATCCTTTGGGGCTGAAAAAAAGGAGGCCAAGTCAGGGGAGGCCCCGGGCCTCTGCAGGCCAAACCCACACTACCAACTCCACACGAAACTCTGAGCAAAAAGTCCAGAGGGCTGGTTTTTCCACTGATCTCCCCTTCTGCTAAGAGATAAGAAAGGGCCCAGGGCTCAAGGGAGACTCCACGTGACTCTGGACACTCCAGGGGAATAGAGCAAAATAAAGACCATTGAGTTGGTGGTGCAGTGTGCTCGCTGCTTCCCACACATTTCCTCTCCTGGGCCTCACAAGCACCCTACGGAAAACCTGAGGCACGGACAGGTGGTGTGATTCATGATTCACAGCAGAACCAGGGCTTGAGTCAGGCGCACAGACTCCTAGTCTAGGGTTCTTCCCTCTGGACCGAAACTGCCTATTGGGACAGGAGCATCCAACTCCCAAAGAACTTCCCTGCAAGGTCCAGGGGACCACTCACAGCATTGGTGCTCCAACCCGAACCCTCAGGGGCTGAGGCTGCCTGTCCCTGCCCAGCCGCCGTTGCTCTGCCCAGTGAGGCCTGTGACAGATATCCACAGACCAAGGGACAACCAGAGCCCCTCCCTGACCCCTCAGGGTCGGCCCACCCTCAGCTTCAACTATTCACCAAACCAATGTCTTCAAACTGCAGTCCAGACCCACAGTGCAATCAATTTGGAAGATCCTAACCACCATTCAAAAGAAATGAACAACCAGCACCACCACCAAGCACCACTACCACCACCACCACCACCACCACCACCACCACCAAGCATCACCACCGTTGCCACCACCACCACCACCACCAAGCACCAGCACCAAGTACCACCACCATCACCACCAAGTACTACCACTACCACCACCACCATCACCAAGCACCACCACCACCACCACCAAGTACCACTGCCACCACCACCAAGTACAACCACCACCACCAAGTACTGCCACCACCACCAAGTACCATCACCACCACCACCACCATCAAGTACCATCACCACGACCACCACCAAGTACCACCACCACCACCACCACCAAGCACCAACACCACCAAGTGCCATCACCACCACACCACCAAGCACCACCACATGATGCAAAATCAAAAAGGAAGCATCAAGGAGCACTGTGGGTAGCTTTCTTAGTTCACATGTCCTACTTTCAAAGTGGCAAATAAATAAGCCATCTAAAAAAGTACACACTGAACAGTACTTAGTTGTGCCTTTCTTCCTACCTAAACAGTTGCATCCTACATACCCAGTGAACTCCCAACTGGTGCCAAGTCCCACCCCAGACAGTGGTGCCAGAGCCAGGAAGCAGAGATGGTGAGTGCCCACTCTTCTGGAAGGAGGGCCTGACGAGGGGAATACCCTACAGATACATGGCCCTGCAAACTGGGAGGCAAAACCTATTCTTCTCAAATCAATAAACACTGCTAAAAAACAGATGTTGCTAATAAACACAGTCTGTCATTTGTGAGCACAATAACATGTAGACTCATTTCAAAACCACAGCCTGTACCCACCCGCCTTTGACAAATATTGCTGACCTACTCTTCAGGGTCCACACCTACACCTCCCCTTACCATACAAAGTGAACCCTTTACACCTCATCAATATTAGGTACTTTTTTTTTTTTTTTTAAGAGAGGGGTCTCACTATGTTGCCTGGGCTGGAGTGCCATGGCTGTTTACAGGCATAATTGTGGCACCCTATAGCCTCAAATTCCAAGGCTCAAGTGATCCTCCCACCTCAGGCTCTCAAGCAGCTGGGATTACAGGTCCGTACTACCATGCCAGCTTAACACCAGGTATTTTTCTGCAAGGGAGTCTCTGCTCTCATAGAAGTAGAAAGGAGGGAAGGGGAATAACTACCAGAAGGAAACATCTATCCAGAACTTTTCTCACCTTCTGCTTTCAAAAATTAGGTCTTAAAACCCTACTTCTAATGCACCACAATCCCAAAGTGCTTCATAATTCAACGATCCCACAATTTCACTGCAAATCCCTTCCAGGGCTGCACCAAGAACCAGGCACACAGTTACACCAGGAGGTATTTTCATCATGATTTTAAAGAAATAAAAGCCCCCAAACACATGTAATACACAAGTTAAAAATCCTATCAGCATCGTGACTTCATCTGCAAGTACCCAACCCTCGCTAGGAACACCAGTCTCCCACCCACCCTACTTCTTCCTGCAACTCCATGAGCACGTTTTTGGGGTCTCGCCTGTGAGTAACAGAAATGGAGTGTTTGGGCTCTGTGCCTCCTTGGTACAGCGGACTCCTGAAGGCCTCCGTGTGCCTGCCTGCTCTCCTCTGAGGAGGGGACAGCCAAAAGAGTGGCCACAAATAATAAAGCAGTGGAGGTGGGAGACAGGTGCTCATGTTTGGGAGTATCCACTAGCCAGGCATGAAACCAAAATAAAAAGTCATCCAGAAGTTCCTTCAACACAAGTTCACTGACCTCCCAGTGCTCCAGGCTAGTTCCTGCAGGCCCCGGATGAACCTGCCCTGGCCCAGGGCTCATGGCAGCGTGGCAGGCCCGTACCTCTATAATGGGCACAGATACCAGGAAGACAGCTGGAGGCCAACTGATGCTGACACGCCAGGATCACAGGCAGAGTGGAAGAGATGACCTGGAGCTGGGACATGGGGCTCCAAGCCCACCCCCACCAGCTGCCACTGCCCAGCATGCGGCTCGACCTCTTCCATCCTCCCTCAGTAGCTCAGTTCGGAAGGGCTCTGGGTGCCTCATCAGGCCACTTTTCTGGTCCTAAGGTGCTAAACTGCTCTGACGGACTTTTGTGGGGTTGACAGTCTTTTTGACTTATTTGGGTGGCATAATGGTTGTTTTTGGCTATACTATGGCAATGGCTACTGAGGAGTATCCTGAAACATGAGGATCAAATATTGACATCTGAGGGGCTTTATTATTAGGACTATTAATGGAGTTGATGCTGGTTCAGTGACTAGTTGAGCACGACGGAGTGGGGATCACGGTTGAAGTAAATAAATGTCTTTATTGAAGTGTCTAGAGAGAGAAAGAACCATGACAAATGCAGCTTCCCAACCCCAGGGACAGGGGTTGAGAAAGCTGCACAAGGCTGTGTTCCCACCACGGGAGGGCGTTTTCTGGCCAAACTTTCACTCTCTGACCTTTCCGGGACACTGTCTCACTCACACTGGAGACGAGTCTCCAACCTGGGGATCCTGACCTGCACGTGAGCTGGTAATTATCTGGGTCATGGGGACCTTCAAATCTAGTCTCCAAAACTAAAAGACACCCCCACGGGCTAACTGGCCAGATACAAGAAGATATATCAATAGGAAAATGAGTTGTGTCCTTTTTTAAAATGAATTCAACAGGCAATCCTGATAGACAGCAGATGAGAGTATCACACACTGTACACTCAGGACCCACCGGGAGGAAGGAATTTTACTCTGAGGATGCCATATACACGCCAAGTCCCCCCTTCAGAGCCAGAACTCACCGTCTGTCATTCATCTCTAAGACAGCAGGCCAGGGACATTGTCTGCATTACCAAGCCGCTGTTCAATCTCCTCCGTAAATACAGAGTGTGGCATTATCAACCAGCTCCTCCCCAGCAAAGCATGGTGTGTGTTCTCTCTAAAAGCCAAGGACCCACCGTCCTCGGGTCTCTTGCAGTCATATCTGCCACCGAAGCCTCAACATGACTGGTATAAGAAGCCAGAAGCAAGTGGCACAAAAGGCCTTTCTTCTGGGCAAAGTGTGAACCAGGGAGAGTGGGGGCCAGGGAAAGTGTGTATCAGGGAGAGTGGGAGCCAAGGAGAGTGGGAGCCAGGGAGAGCGGTAGCCAGGGAGAGCAGGAACCAGGGAGTGCGGGAGCCAGGGAGAGTGTGAACCAGGGAGAGCGGGAGTCAGGGAGAGCGGGAGCCAGGCAGAGTAGGAGGCAAGAGTAGTGAACCAGGGAGAGTAGGAGCCAGGGAGAGTGGGAGTCAGGGAGAGTCCACGCTGAGAAGCCTTCCCCAGGGCAGCCGTCCGCTGCAAGCCTAGCATCCCAACCACCTATAGGTACCTCCTATAGGAAGTGTGTCCCAAACTGACCTTACCACCCCCACCTCATCCTCCCAGGGCTCCCACCCTGAGGAATGCAGCCGCCACACACTTCTTTCAAGCCTCCTCCCCTGCCCTTGAGCATCTGATATTCCCACTGGGTGATGCAGCAGTCATTCACCGTGGCTCTGTCCTTCCCTCCACTGCCTTTAGGTTCCAGCCAGGCCAACCCATTCCTGGAACCAGAGAGGCTTCCTCCTGCAGGCCTGTGCACAGCGGGCACACCTCCTCTCCTCCTCCCAGATCTCAGCACCAACATCACCTCTTCTGGGAAGGCTTCCCTACATGCCTCCCAGCACCCTGTGCCCATCCCCTCCAGCGCAGCAGTAACCACTTCCTGAATCTGCCTAACTCTCTTCCCAGTCAGATGTCAGCCACAGGACAAGGACCACAAGGACCATCAGCCACAGGACAAGGACCACATCTGTCTTCCCCCTCTCTCCAGCACCAAGCACCATGCTCAGGATTGAGCAGACAGGTCATCAATATTTGTCAAAGGAAATGAACTCAGTTAGTCCCTCCAAAGTTTGAGAAAGCCTGCTATTCTCTGGCTGGCTCACACCTGCTGGCAAATTTTACTCCACATACAGAATCAAGGGCCTCTCAGGAGGCTGGTCTGAGGCACTGGTCCTAAAGCTGCTGTGAACGTCTCTATCACCTTAAGACTAGTCCAGAGTGCTGGGCCATACCCCTAAGGGTTCCGTCTCAGCAGGTCTGGGGTGGGGCCCAGGAATCTGCATCTCTAACAAGTTCCCAGGTGCTGCTGACACTGCGGGTCCCAGGAACTTACTTTGAGAACCCCGGTTCTGGAGGAAGAGAGGGAAGGGGAGCAGAGGGAGCCCATGCCTATGGCCAGGCAGGACGCCTCCATGGGGACCCTTTCCTAAGAGTCTCCCCCTGCAACCCTCTTCCCAAGAGTCTGGCTTTGCCCTTAGGTGGAAGTCTTCCACCTGCCCCTTCTTTTTCCATTATTCTTCAAGAAACGAAAAAAGGAAATCAAAAGTGAATGAGCTTAGACACCGTGACCCACAGAGCAGACCTCCAAAGGCTGTCAAGACTGTCACTTCAAGGACGCTTTGGCAAGGACTGTTTAATGATATTCAGGACACCCTGAGGGGCTGGCAGTGGCCTTCTGCTCCCTGCCCAGCCAAGAACCATCTTTTCACTTTGGGTATGAACATTCTCGATTTCTAGCCGATATGGGCACTGAAACATTCCTTTACATCCCTTTTTTACCCTTAGAAAAAGACAACAATTGACTGTATCCTAAAAGACTCACAAGAATGTAAGTGCTGGGGCAAAGGCTTCAAACTTCTGAACCAAACTCCATGAGTCTCTTTAGATGTCACCTTCACCTCAGTCTTTACGATCACACACCAGGGAGCATCACTCAAACATCTCAGGCAACTCCTGGCTTCTATCAGTAGGGGCTCTGTCAGCAGGTCCTGAAATATCCTCACCTGCTAACAGTTTTCAAAGACAACTGAATACATGAAGAACCCAGGAGATGAGAAAGAGGGAAAAAGCCTCCGTCCTTCCCCTGTCAGTGAGCCCCAGTGCAGGCCTGCTGAGTGAGGCCTTCACAGTGGGAACCCTGGAGCCTGTACTCAAGAGTCTACCCCAGGGCTGAGCTCTCAGAGCTGGCCCCAAAGAGCACATCTCCCAGGAAGTCCCCTCTCCCCTTCTCCTCAGGCCCTGCCTGCCAAAACCTGTAAAATTACATCTCCCTGAAAATGGATGTGAACATTCACTATGAGAATATAAACATCACAACCTTGCCTAAGATTAGTTAGCTGAACGGTGGAATATTCATAGGAGGGCATGCCACACAGTCATTGAAAATGACACTGTGGGCTAGGCACAGTGGCTCATGCCTGTAATCCCAGCACTTTGGGAGGCCAAGGCGGGTGGATCACGAAGTCAGGAGTTCAAGACCAGCCTAATCAACATGGTGAAAGCCCATCTCTACTAAAAATACAAAAGTTATCCAAGCACGGTGCCATGCGCCTGTAATCCCAGCTACTCGGGAGGCTGAAGTAGGAGGATGGCTTGAACCCGGGAGGCGGAGGTTGCAGTGAGCCGAGATCATGCCACTGTACTCCAGCCTGGGAGACAGAGCCAGACTCCATCTCAATCAATCAATCAATCAATCAATCAATAAAATAACACTGCACAAGGTGTTAATTATTGACAAATAAGAAAGTGTATTATATATTCCTGGGAAATAAAAAGCAGGTCACAAAACTATCATCTTTCCTTTTGGAGCAAGAAAGGAGAGAAGGGAGGGAGGTGACAGGAAGCAAAAACAGGAACACTGCTTTTCACAGAGTGGTGGGAAGACAAATCTTTCTACAGCCTTTGTACCTGTATCTATATTTTCTAAAATATTCTACGAAGAACATGAACTACTTTTACAATATAAGATAAATGCTATAAAAATAATATCAGGTTGGGTGAAGTGGCACACGCCTGTAATCCCAGCACTTTGGAAGGCCAAGGTGGGAAGACTGCTTGAAGCCAGGAGTTTAACACCAACCCGGGAAACACAGGGGCATCCCCATTTCTTTTTTTTTGAGACGGAGTCTCGCTCTGCCGCCCAGGCTGGAGTGCAGTGGCCGGATCTCAGCTCACTGAAGGCTCCGCCTCCCGGGTTCACGCAATTCTCCCGCCTCAGCCTCCCCAGTAGCTGGGACTACAGGTGCCCGCCACCTCGCCCGGCTAGTTTTTTGTATTTTTTAGTAGAGACGGGGTTTCACCGTGTCAGCCAGGATGGTCTCGATCTCCTGACCTCGTGATCCGCCCGCCTCGGCCTCCCAAAGTGCTGGGATTACAGGCTTGAGCCACCGCGCCCGGCCTAATCCCCATTTCTACAAACAAAAAAGTTAGCCAGGCGTGGTGGTGCACCTGCAGTCTCAGCTACTCAGAAGACTGAGGTGGGAAGATCGCTTGAGCCCAGGGATTTGAGGCTGCAGTGAGCTATGATCACACGACTGCACTCCAGCCTGGGTAACAGAGCAAGAAGACCCTGTCTCAAAACAATAAAATAAAAGATAAATAAAATAAAAATAATCTTAAATATGTTTTGTTAAAATTTTAAAAAGTAAGCAAGCACACAAATGTATTCCCCAACCCCTAAATGCTTGTCCAGAGCAGAATGAGCGAGGGTTAGGCAGGAGACTGGAATGGCATAAACATTGCCTCTCCTTGTTTAGCCACTGTCCTTCATCAGAAGACAACTGCTCCTAACAGGCCACCAGGTGGATGGAATGTGGCACCTCCACTTTGGAGAGAAAGGCTCAACTGCCCTTCTCGGGACACTGGGGGAAAAAACCACTTGGAACAAGCAGTGGGTCCGCCTGCCTTCCCTAATGTTGGCCTCTGGGTTAAAAGATGGAAATAATGAAAGGGTGCTTACCCCGATCCTCCAAAAAATAGGATCCTAGTTTAGAACTGGGTGGTAAGTGCAGTGACCACATTTTTTGCACCAAAAATTAAGACACATAATTAGTGTCCTTCCAGGGCAGGGGTTAGCAAACCATGGTCCTCAAGCCAAATCCAGTCCTACTGCCTGCTTTATTGTCAATAAAGTTTTATTGGAACACAGACTGCTCACCCATTTATAGATTATGCATAGCTCATTTGTTTACATATGTATTATCCTTAGCTGCTTTCTTTTTTTTTCTTTTTTAGCTACAACAGCAGATTTTAGTAGTTGCAAGAAAGATCTATGACCCATAAAGCCCAAAATATTTACTAGTTGTCAATTTATATTCTAGGGCAAGAGTAAAAACCACAGCTGCCCCAGGAAATCTGGAAGGTCACCAGAGTTGAAGGAGAACACCCCAATAAGGCTCAGAGTTGAATGAGAACACCCCAATGGGCGAGGACCCCCCATTACAGCTCTGCTCCTGACCGTGAGAGATGGGCTCACCTCACCAGACACAGAGCTGCCCAACACCCAGAGGACCCCAGGTGAAGCCAGAGAAAGGCAGGCCACCTGTGACTGTATTATCCAGGCCAGCGTGGCCCCTAAGTGCTGCTCATGTAGGGGTAGGCCTGGGAGGCTGGAAGGGGGTGTCCAATGCCAACTTCCTGTATGGCTCTCCTCCCCCCTCCTCCTGTCGCAGGAGGCTCACAGCCTAACTGCAGACACCCACATTCCCCTCCACATTCTCGGTCCACGGCTTGGGCTTGGGCTGATATAAAATCACCCACCATCTAATCATTCCTTCATCCCTCCACTTTCTCAGCCTCCTTTACAAGAAACCTCTTGCAAGGCAAGCACTGGCATGTGTGTGGGGTCAGGGGGTAATCAGGGGAGACACAGAGGCAGACAGGGACACACGCTGCTGCCTTCACCCCATGCCCCACACAGAGTCCCTTCTGACTGCAGGGCATTGGTGGCCTCCTAGTGAGCCACACATGCTGGCCTGTGCTGGCCTGTCTGCCCTGGCGGAGAGGTCTGAGCTCGCCATGGCCCTCACACAGGTCTGTACCCACAGCCTCCGGATGTCCCAGTGGGTCATGCTTTGTAAGGAAGGGAGTTTCCAGGGCTCAACTTGCCTTCTAGGCTAAGGACTTCAAGTTCCCTTGAAAGTGGCTTCCAGACTACTGGGGTTTTCCTTTGAACTGTTAAAAAATTATACATTCTTGTGCTAATAACATAAATAAGAGCTTGTTAAAAGCAGGCACTGAATCCCATACTGCTAAATTTTTCTTTAAAAAAAAAAAAAGCAAGCAACTAGGCACTGACATTCTCCCCCATGAATGTAACCAGTTCCACAGATGTTTTTATTTTGTGAGCAGCAGAACCAGCCCACCATACCGATGATAACTACAGCTGCTTTTTCTGAGTTTAGTATATGCCAGGCTCTGGGCTCAGTATTCTACTTAGCACAGAGATGTATTAACTCAATCATTTTCAAAAGGTAAATTATGCCCATTTTACAGATGAGGGTGCTAAGGCACAGAGAGGTTAAGTAATTTGTCCAAAGTCACACGGCTTTTAAGAAGTAAAGCTGGGACCTGGATCCATCATGGCTCAGGAGCTAGGCAACCTGTTTAACAGGTAAGAGAAGAAAATGAGCAAAATAGTGGGGTTTTGATGTCCCAGACTACAAACCTCCATTCTCCATCCATTGGGAGATTAAGATAGTCTTAGGATTCCCTGGGTGAGTTGCCCTGTGGTAAGCACTGGGTTGGGAGCTGGGCATGGGTTGGGGGTGATATAAAAGCAGCAGAAGGCAAAGTTCCAGCCTCTGATGATAGTCCAGACAAGGACCCAGCGCTGTGAGTGACCCGTGTGGGCTCAAAGCTCCAACACAGGCAGGCAATGGAGGGTCCAGAGCAGCCTCTCCCACTCTGGAGTTGATATAGCCGCCGACACACAAGGCTTTTAAAGGCCAACCAGTCAAGCGCAGGGTCCTGATGGCAATTTAGTTTTCTGACTAAAAACCTACTGAAGTTTACTGCTTAAAACATTCAAATGAAAATATTTGGCTCATGAAGTGATACTGGTGACATGGTTAAAATGCTCTGAGGTTAGGTGACCTGGGTTCACACCATGACTCTGCCACTGACTTGCTAGTGTGAGCTAAATCAAGTCATGTGAGCTTATCTTTGTGCCTCAGTTTCCTCATCTGTTCTTAAAAGGACTGGATAAATCCATGTTCCTCATCTGTTCTTGAAAGGACTGGATAAATCCATGTAATAGCATTCAGGACATATAGTAGGTGCTTAAAAACCATTAGCTAATGCCATCATCATCATCATTATAATAATTATTATTGCAAGCACACAGACATTCTGGAATGAAGTTCAGACTTCATGAGACCAGAGGTCAGGGTGAATGGGATCAGTCTGGATAACCCACAGTTATTCCTGCCGGGCACAGTCTCACGCCTGAGTTGGGAGGCAGGCTGGGCTGGGGGAGAACCAGTGTGGTTTATTTAGTGCTGTGGTATGAGGCATCATTCAGGAGAGGCAGTCCAAAGTGCTGGTGGCCTGCTTGGAAACCAGAGACACAAATGCCCACTGGTATTCCTTACCACTTCATCTTACAGGAGAAAACAGCATGGGAGGCTCTTGTCCAGGTACATTCAGGGAAAGGCAGTGGGAAGAAAAACCCCTCTAACTCCCACAAGCTCCCCGGCTCTGAGCCATGGAACACTCTCCATTTATTATTCCCCTTCTGTCTGCCTGTCACTTTATATTAACTCTAATATATTCCTCTTCCTATAATAAAATCCACGTTCATCATGCCAACCCCTTGCTCAAATGTAGACATATATGTAGACATGTAGACATGTATGTACACATATATATAAAACCCAGACTCCTGCGCCTGAAGTCCCAAGCCTGGAAATCAGGCCCCCAGCCTCCTTTCCAGCCTCTAGCTACACATGAGCCGCATGAGCGCACTCCACTCTGCAGGTCCTACTCTCCCAGGCAGGCCTGCCCACCCCTTCATCTCTGTACATCTGAAAACCCACCCATTAGCCAAAGGTGAGGGCCTTGGGGCTGGGAATCAGCTCTGCCTTGACCAGCTGGGCTGTTCCAGGCACATTCTTCAACCATCTCTGACCTGTTTCCTCTCCTGGAAATGATGGTATAAGTTCTTATCTTGTCCAATATAAATGGAGGGGTGGGTGGACATACTTTGAAATGTGTAAAAGCACCACATAAATTCAAGAACGTATTCCTATTCAGGCCCTACTTTGATTCCCAGCTCTTCCATATTTATGTCCTCCTGACAGCTGATCTAACTCGCTGGTCAGATTCCTATGTTGTAAGTTACCCTTCTTCTTGTACATGGACCTCTCTTCTCTTCAAATTATAAGCTCCTTGTGGGAGGCTCTTGTCTCTGACAACTCTGACTCTTCCCACTCCACCTATACACACAGAGTGATCCGCCCACACAAATTACAAGTGTTGACTGAATTCATGAACCACTGCCACCCAGGAAGGTAATTAAGGATCCTGAAGTCGAGGTTGAAGGGTTTCTTTCAACATTTCTTTCAGATGCTTACAGGGTTGTCTTTAAATCTGGCCAAAATACTGTGGGTGGCTGTGGTAGGCTGAATAATGGTATCCCAAAGATACCCATACCACAATCCCCAGAACCTATGAATGTTACCTACAAATGGGACTTTGCAGATGTAATGAAGTCAGGAATCCTGAGATGGGGGATTATCCACGTGGGCCCAACGTAATCACAAAGGCCCATATAAGAGGGAGGCAGGCAGGGCAGAGTCAGAACGAGGTGATGGATGAGAGACAGAAGTGAGGCTGGAGCGATGCCATTGTGAAGAAGGGGCTACAAGCCAAGGAAGGCAGGCAGCCTCTAGGCTGGAAAAGGCAAGGGGTCAGGTCCTGCCCTTGAGCCTCCAGAAATGAACCAGCACAGCTAATACCTTGATTCTAGCCTAGTGAGACCAATTTCAGATTTCTAACCTCCAGAAGTGTAAGATCATACATTTATGTTGCTTTGAGTCACAAAGCTTGTGATAATTTATTACAACAGCCATAGGAAATTAAAGTAGTAGCTATTTTTTAAGAAATCTGATCCTTGGGTTGGGGAGAGGGTCTGTATTCTAGAATAATTTCCAAACCATTCTTCTAAATTAACTTTGGTCACTCCACAAATACTACTGAATGTCAACCAAGTACCAGACACCAAGCTAGGTGGTGGACTACCCCACAGACAGCTCAGCGCATTCCCGTTCTTAATGACAGAGTACTGTTGGCTTTCTCTATATTGGGCCCACACTACATGCCAGGCAGAGAGAGAGAGAGAGAGAGAGAGAGAGATTTTTTTTTTTTTTTTTTTGAGACAGGGTCTTACTCTGTTGCCCAGGTTGGAGTTCAGTGGCATGACCACAGCTCACTGCAGCCTCAACCTCCCCAGGCACAGTTGATTCTCCTGAGTAGCTGGGACTACAGGTGGGTGCCACCACACCCAGCTAATTTGTTTGTATTTTTAATAGAGACAGGGTTTCACCATGTTGCTCAGGCTGGTCTTGAATCCCTGACCTCAAATGATCTGCCCACCTTGACCTCCCAAAGTGCTGGGATTATAGGTGTGAGCCACCGTGTCTGGCCTGGGTTTTATATTCTTAATCTTTCAAAATACTTTTACTTCAGCTTTAATATCTAAATGAAATAGGAATAATAACAAGAACAGCTACCATTTATTATTCCCCTTCTGTCTGCCTGTCACTTTATATTAACTCTAATTCTTACAACGACCTGGTGAGGTATTATCCCCACTCACCGACGGGATAATTAAAGTTCATCAAGGCTGAGCAATCACCTAAGAGCCAAAGCTGTGGGATGCTGGACCCTTCCACTCCCGTCTGACTCAGGCTCCAGTCCTTTCTTCTTACTGCCTAGGAAGCTGAAAGACAGCAGAGAAGAACACTGCCCCGAATCAGTAACTCCTTTTTTGCTAAATCGACAGTCACTCAACATGAGACATAAGTAAGGTTTACATCCTGAAATGTGTCTTCCTGGTTACAGAAAATTGAGTCACAAAAATCCTGGGACCAGCTGGGCTCTCAGAGGCCATCTGGCCAAACTCCCTGCTCTGGAAAGTTCGTCAGCTGCCAGGACTGAGGGTATCACAATTCTCAGGACCAGTGATCCCACCCACTAGAGGCAAAGCTTGGTTCCAGAGCCAGTTTGATCTTAAACATAGTGGAAAGAGGCAGACACCCCACACTGAAGACTGCCTCTGGGTGTGCAAGAGCTAGGAGGAGCCATTGGGCATGTGGCCCTTAGTCTTGCCACTCAACACCAGCACCAACCTTTACTAGCATCACCTCCAAATGCCACACACAGGCCAGGTGTGGACATGCGCACATCACTGGTATGGAGGTTAAATAAACAAGTTCTGCCCTGAGGTCACATGCAACCCTCAGGCACTACATGTGTATGCAAAACCTCTATAGCTTTTAAAATCACCCAGTTAACCCAGACAAGGGGCAACCCTAGACAGACAACAACTACACACGCAACGAGAAATGAGAAGAGGCTCAGCAGGGGGCGAGGGGACCACAGGCCCAGGAGAAGTGGCCGTCTCCTTGTTGATCTCCACTCTCCCTGGCCTGGCCAGCAAGGCCCTTTACTGTGGAGCCCCAGACACCTCCGCAGCAATACCTCTCGCCAGCTGCCTCTGTGCCCCAACGCTTCAGCCAGAATGGACCCCTGGCCCCGCCCAACACCCACACAGGTTTTCCAACTTCCACGGCCTGCTCCCTCCTCCCCGTGGAATATCATTTCCCCTGCTGGAATCTTAGCCACCTGCTGGAGTCTTAGCCACCCTGCTGGAATCTTAGCCACCTGCTGGAATCTTAGCCACCTGCTGGACTGGTAAACCCCCTATAGGCAAGTCATCTCCTTTCATCTAAACTCCCTCATCTCTTAATGGTCTAAGGTCACCTTGCCATGCCCTGTATGATTCTGTGTGTGCCTGTCCCATTTCCCTTACTGCACAGTAAGCTCCGGAGGGAGGGGCCCTCTCTTCCCCAGTTCTGTATCCCCCACAGGGTCTGGCACTGTCTCCACACACACCATGAGTTTATTACCATTATGAGTCAGTGAGGTAGGGCCCAGGCACCCAGGCTCCGTGGCTTCCTGAGCTCCCTCATCTACAGCCCAGGACTGAAGAGAGGAGGCTGAGCACCAGAGGAACCTGAACCCCCGAATATACAAAGCCACAGAAATGGCAGCAGTACCCCCCTGGTCAAAAAGTGACTTTTATAGGAGCAAAGCCAGATGAGTTTTTAAGCCAGCTTCATAATCCCGCTTATGGTGGGTACACAGACCCAGGAAGGGAGCAGGGGACACAGTCATTGCTACTGCTTCCTCTGCTTCACCCCCGCACCTGTCTAAGACCGAGGGAAAAGAGGAGGGGCTGAACCCAGCAAGCAACTGTTCCGAAGCAGGCCAATCAGCCCTAGCCCATGAACCATGAGAGCCAAGCAGGCGTAAACAGGAGCTACTACAGACCTGGCGGCAGCACAATGTCCAACCCTTGACCACATGCTGGCTGTAAACACCTTAGGAAGCAAGAGCCACAAGCATTTTTTCAATCTCGGGAAGATTAGAGATGTTTGCTCAAGCACCTGTCAAACAGTAACCACCTTCAGCTTACCGGGCAATCGACTTTTACTTTTACCCTCCTCTGAGCCAGTATCAGTGCCAAACGAAAAATGTGCCAAGCACAGAACAAACACTGGGCTGGGGCCCAGGCTCTGAGCTTGAACTTTAACATTTCTTTTCATGTGGACTGTCCCCAGGACTTCTCATCCAGCCCTGCGGACAGCAGGGACTTACCACCAGGTCCTCCAGTTCCCAGATGACACCACGTATATTGTGATGAGGGCTGAGGGGGAGGACCAACAGTAGGCCACCAAGCACAGGTGACCTCAGGCACACCGCTTCTCCTCTTGGGGCCTACGTTTTCCCATTTCCTCATGTGTAAGTGACATGACTGACATGGACGAGGCCTACTTCCCAGAGATTAGGAAAGGGCCATGCATCCCTGGAGCACAGAAGGTCAGCAAGGAGAGCACGCACAGGGCTGTTTTGAAAGCTGGGATGTAACGGGGTCTAGAAAGAGTAATGCTCAAAACAACACAGATACTGATCCTTCCGGAGACTCTATGAAACAGTGAGAGGTGACAGGCAGACCAACCCTGCTGTCTTCACAAAGGCAGAGAGGGGCGCTACAGCCTCTCTCTCTCTCTCAGGAAACACACCTCTGGGAAATGGAAAACTCCAATGGATGGTGCACAGGTAGGGAGAGGTAAGGGACTGGGCTTTTCCATATGAACCGGAAACAGCTTCCTGCCTGCCTTCTATACACACACACACACACACACACACACACTCACTCTCTCTCTCTCACAGGGCACAACCAGCCTCTCAAAGGATGCCAAGGTACCTAAGGCTCTTCAAGCCCCCACCCCTGGCTCTCTCACATTAAACAGAAGGCCTCGACCCCTCTCTAGCGGACCTTTGTTACTCCAGAAATGGGGGCAACCAGATAGGAGTGACCGCACATTCTTGGTCACACCTCTCAGACCCTTCCCCTGCCTCTGTTCCGTCTCCTCCCACACTGACCATCCCTCCTCCTTCCCGCAACAGGACCTTGCCCCTGACCTATTTTTTTCTTTTGCCTTCAATCTCCTTTCATAAAAGCCCTCCCCTCAAGCCCACAAGCCTACTATAGGCTCTGCTTCTCCTCCACCCTCTGGACGTGGCCACCATCTCCCAAGGATGGAGTGCACTTGCCATCTTCCCTGCTCCCTCAGCACACACTGTCTGGCCCCAACCCCAAGCTGCCCCTCTGTGACACCTGAGGGCTCAAGCCAGTGGGTCTCCTCAGCCACTCCCTGCCCCACAGTGTTTCCTGCTGGCCCCACACTCTTCCCAGAAGCCCTCCCTCCTCCCTTCTCTCTGGCCTCACCTCCTCAGCTTCCTCCCCCAGCTCCTCTTCCTCCATCTACTCCAAGGCCTGGGAGTTCCCAGGCTGGTCCTTGACACCCCGGCCTCCCTGCCATCTGCACTGGCTCCTGGGCGGCCAGAGCTCCTCCACAGGCTCTGCACTGATGCCTCGCCACCCTCAGGCCAGGCAGGGCCTCTCAACCACCGAACCCATTTCCAGAACAAACCAAGTTACACACACACATACCACATCACCACTTCAAAGACCCACAGGCAACTGGGAAGAGGCGCAGGGAAATTTCGGAGGGTGATGAAATTGTTCTATACCTTGATTGTGGTGGGGTTATGTGACTGTGTGTTTGTCAAACTGTATAGAACTGTACACTAAGAAGGATGAATTTACTGTATGCAAATTATACCTTAATCAAACAGGATAGAAAAAAGTCCCATAGGCTCCCATCATGTCTAAAACTAAGATGACCACCTTCTCCCAAACCAGCTCTTCCTCCATCATCCAGCTCCTCCCCCCGCTTAGAAATCTCAGCCATATATCCAGCCAGTTAGTCAGTCTAGAAATTTCACCTGCATAAATTTCTTTGAATCCATGCCTTCGGTTCTATCTCCCCTTGAGGTCCTTCTCACAAACCACCTCCGTGGACTCCCACCCCTCCACATGTGCAACTCCAGAAAGAGCAGGACCCTCAAACTCCCTCACTCCCACCAGCCCTCCTTTCCACTGGCTCTCCCGAGTTCCTGGCTGTTGCTTAACAGAATGACAGAAGTATCTCCAGATGCCACTGTCAAATCAAGACAACTCTCTGTCTAAATATTCCTGTCTAATTTTGCACACAGCTCTTGTTTCAACGGACAAAGATAATGACTCAGTGTCCATGGTTCTTACTGGAAAATTATCCTGCCAAGTTTTCAGCTTCCCAATAATAGCCTTCTTTAAACTTCTCTTTGAGAAAGGAGACGTGACCTTCCTTCCTGATCGTTTTCTATAAGCAACAAAGGGCACCCAAAAGATCCCTTAACTGACCAAGGAGTGTTACGGGAAAATCCTGATATATCCCCACAGGATCAATTAACAGCAAGAAAGAGAAACTCATTGAATAGGCTTAGGATGGTTTTCCTTGCCCTGTGCAAGAAATCCCTGTTTTTCAGCTTTTCTGCATGCCTATCAGTTTGGGACTTAGAAATTTGGGGCATAAATTCTGGATTACACTGAAGGCAAAATTTACACTCAGAAGTAAAGCATCCTTCTCCATACACACATAAAAATGTCTCTTTGATGAGCAGGCTGACCCAAGGAGAAAAGAAAAATAAAAGGCTCACTGACTTTGACACTGATGCTTCAAATAACTACAAAAGAACTCCACAGATTATTATACCCATGTCCACACTGCACTCTCAGATGGTATATGTAAAAATACATATGTTTGAAATGCACCCTGCCACTTACTCCCTGCAGATGAAGGCCTGGTCCCTTCCACATCACAAGACACAGAGATGTCTGAGCAAAAAGTGAGGATGAATAAAGCATCTCCTTGAAGAATCACTTGTGGATAGCTGAGTTAGCCTTTGTGCCAGCACTCAGCTTAAGTATGTTTCCTATTGTAAAACTGGCCCATAGTTACTCATGTGCAAATCCCCTAGTCTTGCAAGAGAAATGAGTTTCTCTTTCTTGCTGTTAATTGATCCTGTGGGGATGTATCGGTATTTTCCCGTAACACTCCTTGGTCAGTTAGGGGATCTTTTGGGTGCCCTTTGTTGCCTGTAGCCAAGAAGCTACCAGTCTTCCAATTCTCCAGCACCCCCAACCCAGGCAGTCACTGCCACACATCTAGCAGGCACAGTACATGCCCATGGGTGTCTACCTCTTTTCTGCTTGCAGGTTTTGCCTCTGCCCTGCTAGGTGCACAGGTAGCCCAATCTACATGGCTTTTACCACTGGGTTAGGGTAGGAGGCACAACACTACCCTTTGCCTAAACCTCTCACCTACTCACGGGCAGGTCCCAGAGGGGCCTCTGGCAGCATAGGACAACTCTTTTTAGAGTCTTACCTCAGTGGTTCTCAACCAAGGGAGATTTTGCCCTCCAGAGGACATGTGGCAATGTCTGGAAACATTTCTGATGGTCACAATGGCTAGAAGGGGTAGGGAGTGGTGCTAGTCTAGTAGACAGAAGCCAGGGATACTGCTACACATCCTACAATGCATAGGCCAGGCCCCCCGCCAACAAAGAATTACGGGTCCAAAATGTCATTAGTCCACAGGTTGAAAAACTTTGTCTTAGATAACACACTGGCTCTGAGGGAGGTGCCCAGACTGCCTGGTTCACTTTTCCTTTGAGCTAGCTGCCCAACATTAGGCCCCAAATCATGATTCTGCATAGTCCGCACCATTTGCAAGGCTGAACAAAACATTCAAAGCCATTGCCTGAGTCTTTTTTTTTTTTTTTTTTTTTTTTTTTTTTGCGATTGAGTCTCGCTCTGTCGCCCAGTGGGGAGTGCACTGGCGCCATCTTGGCTCACTGCAACCTCTGCCTCCCAGGTTCAAGCAATTCTCCCACCTCAGCCTCCTGAGTAGTTGGGATTATAGGTGCCCGCCACCACATCCGCCTAATTTTTGTTTGTTTGTTTGTTTTTAGTAGAGATGAGGTTTTGCCATTTTTGCCAGGCTGGTCTCGAACTCCTGACCTAAGGTGATCCACCCGCCTTGGCCTCCCAAAGTGCTGAGATTACAGGCATGGGCCGCCGCGCCCCGCAGCCTGATTCTTAAAGATGCTGCTCCTGTAGCTCCCCTTTTGTCTCTCCTCAGGAGAAAGGCCTTCCTCCAAAAGAAGAGTCTCCCAAGAGCCCTCCTGCCAGGACGACCCACCCATCCACAGCGTGACAACTAGCAAGCTGGCATCAATGAATGTTCAAATCCTTTGGCAATTCGGTAGGCCTGGCATGACCAGCTACTCAGTCCTGTCACGTAGATCCAAGGCCCAAGTGAACGTGCACAAGTTTTTCAACAGGCTGCAGGCCCAACTCAGGCTGGAAGACTCTGCACAAAAGCCTCTCACCCTTCAGGAAGCTGACATCTCTCACCCAAACGGGGAGTCCCAACACCCAAACCTGCCCCTGCAGCATTCCCCATCGCCCAAGGAGGGTTTGGCAGAGGGGCTGTTACCTCTGTGCAATGGGTGAGAATGAGCCTCGGAAAGGCTCCGAGTTTAGGGGAGTAAGCCCAAACCTTACTCACAAGATCCCCCGTGTTTGGAGAAGTAAGAGGAAAGGCCAAAGAAAAGCGAAAGGAAGAAAGGATCAAAAAGGATCCCCTGTCCCAAGTTCACCCAAAATTCCCACCTGTGAAGCCCAACAGTTGGCTCCAGCCAAGGAAGTCAAAGTTCTGACCCAAACCTGCAGCCAGGGGCAACGAGCCTAGAGCCCCAGACACTTAGAGCAAGGGGGTCTGGGAGTGAAGAACGACATTATTAGAAAGCGAAGCAGGAAAGCTGTATTGGCGACCAAAGGGCACCGGCAACGGGCGATCGGCAGCCGGAAGACGGTCGGGCAGGCAGCGGGCGTGTTCCAGGGACCCAAAGCTCTGCACGTGGCCCTCGTCTCCTCCCCGACGCAGGACCGAGGGGCTGAGGTGGACCCAGGGACGTGAGACGACTGCAGAGGACCCACCCTGCACCTGAGGCGCCCCCTCTGCGTCCCGACCTGAAGCTCGCGGCTAGCGAAATTCGCGGGGAAGCTGCACTGTCACATGAAGAAAATGCAAGAAGGGCTCAGGTGGGTGTTGAACCCAGCTCTGGCCGCAGCCAGACGGCGCCCGGGCACTCGGCGGGCCGGCGGGTGGCAGCCTTACCCGGCTGCAGGAAGATGGGATCCGCGGTCACCTTCTAGCCCCCTCTGCGCCCGCCTCCGCGCGCTCGCCACAGCGCTGACGCCCGGCACGCGCTCCGGATCTGTTTACCAACTCGCCAGCTTCCAGGGAGGCCCAGCGCCCAAGCCCCGCCCCGCGGACCGCTCCCATTGGCTGCGCCGCCGGCCGCCGGCCGCCTGCCGAATGCCGCTATGCGCGTGAGAGCGTGCTCGGCCCGTGCTCCCAGCCCGTAGCCAATCGCGACCGAGGGCGGAGCAAGAGGAGCCAATGGGAGGCTACCTTAGGAGACAGGGCCCTCCCGTTCTCCTTTTCCCCACCTCCATGCTACCTTTCCCTCTAGCAAACGCGGGCTGGAGGCCTGGCTTTGGAGTTGGTGGCCTGCGCGCATGCGCCTTGAGAACGGGCGCCTTGAGAACGGGCGCCTTTTTCACTGCGATGCAATGTGCGCGGCCGCAAAGGTTCCCTGTGTTCCTTCAGATTGGTGCTTGCTGGGCCTCCGCGCGGGCGTGGGAAGGGAGGCTGTGGACCGAACAGACGCGACTGTGGGCCGTGGAGGGTGCCGCCGCTTTAAGGACCGGGCGAGGCCTGTTCTTTGCTCCTCTCTATGTAGCAAGAGCCCCTTTCCCAGGGCCCACAAAAAGCACTCCGAGGAAGGGAAGCGCGGCGGGCAAGGCCGTGCACTTCCACCTCCGGCGTCGGGGCCCTTCAGGCTAAGGTTGCTTGTTTTGTGTGGCGCCATCCTCAAAACAGGAAGCCTCTGCCACCCGCGCCCCTAGGGTAGAGAGATAGGACCCTCACCCGAGTCGCTGTCCGCCCGCCAGTCTTGTCGGCGTGCAGGTGTCCGCAGTCGCTGACGGCCGGGGTTTTGGGGGACGCGCGGCCCACACGGGATAGAGCTCGGGTCTAGCCCTCGGCGGCCCAGCCGAGCAACCCTGGGAGGCACCGCCACCACCAGCACGCAGATTTGCCCCGTCACTCCCTCCCTAACGAGAAGAGGAACGTGTGAGCCAAAGTCGGCTCGACAATTTCCACTGAGATGACCTCAAACACTGGTCTGCAGCTGTTAGTCGTTCTTGTGGAAAAGAGAGAAATAACAACTTAGTGAGTTTCTCATAAAATGAAATACTCAAGCCAAAGGATTGTTCCTTAATCTGAGCCTCCCCCCGCTTTTTTTTGGGGGGGGGGGGGTATTGTGAAACGAAAATTCACTCTGCCAAAAGGAAAAAAATTAAGCTGAAAGCTGAGTCATGCAAGCAACTGCCTTTCCTTTTGTTCCTAAGCAGATAGCTACAGATTAAAGGTGAAGTATCTCCACTCTGTATTCACCTTATCTTGTGTAAAGTGCCGATTTACTGAGCGCTAGACAAATACGTAATTGTTGCCCTACCTGCTCCCTTTATCGCAACATGTGGATTCAGTAATGTGAACATACCCTCCATCTTTCCTCTCCAGCCTGCTTTTCCCCTTTAAATATTGAAGCCCTCAAAATAATCTTTGGAGAAAGGCACAGACCTGTCTCCTGGGCGCAAGTCCTTCACCTTCATAACATAAATTTCTAAACTGATACAGGTACTTTTTGTTTCACAAGTATTGACATTTAACTTAATTGAAAGTCGTTTGTTTTATATTTTCCCTTGGAAAAATTTAAAGTTAGCTGTTCTATGTTGATGCCTAAAATTGGGGATGGAGGCTGCTTTATTATACTGAAATCCAGAACCTAACTTCACAGCCCCCCGTTGACCACCTGGAGCCTGGCTTCCCAGAGATCTGCCTGAGTCCCCAAGAACAGAATTCTAAGTGTGTGTCATATGGGTGAACACAAGCTCTATGTCAGGCTCCGTTCTTCCCAGGGGTAGGAGAGGGCTTTCTTCCAAGGAGAATGGAGACTGTGCCTTGTGGCCTCTGTGGCTGGACACTGGTAGGCTGGTGGGTGCTCCTCTCTGCACAGACCTTCACATGCCCTCCCCACAGTCCAAGTTCTGCCTCCCCCATCTTCACCACACTAAATACAAAGTAAATGTTAAAGGACAATTAAAGAGTTATTTTGACTAAAGTTTCAAGTAACTGCCCCAAACAGTTGACAACTTGCCTTGATTAGGTCAACTGGCTCCATTTTCCCACACAGGAGAAAAAGACTAAGCCTCAAGGCCTTTCAAGGGTGGCAGTTGCTTCCTCCTACAGTAACTGTTCCCTTACACAGTTCTGCTGTTCCCTGCCTGCTTCCTCCAAGCCCTCCCAGCCTAGTGATCCAGACCACAGTCCACGGAATAAGAGAGTTCCTGGTTCATAACTTCCTGAATCTTGCGAACTCTACCCCATCAGATTTGAGCTGGATGAGAATGTGATTGTCATCAACTCCTGCTTCTGGTAAGTGGGGAGAGGATGTGGTGCTTTAGTTTCACAAACGTGGGGCGGGAATTGGCCGCTTCCATGCTACCTCAGTCCCACTCCACCAGCAATGCCAAGGCCAGCTTCTCTCCTAAAATACCTTGAAAACAAGCGTAACCCACCACCACAAACATTAGTTTTTCTTCAAGGACTGCCAGTCTGATTTACTAGAGAAATGACCTCCAGCTAGTCTATGCAAAGACAGGATCTTCCTCCAATTAATACAACTTTGACCTTACTCCCTGTTAAATAATGACCTCAGCTTTACTATATACTAAAGACACATTTCTTTCTTTCTTGACCTGGCTTTTAGTGCAAAGATTTTCCCTGCAAAGTATTTTTCAGGTGTGATAATGGGATTGTAGTTAGATTTTTTAAAAGAGTCGTTGTGTTTCAGAGATACACATTATCAGATGAAATAATATTATATATGGGATTATCTTCAAAATATTACAGGACAGGGGAAGTGAACAGGCCATGGGTTTCTTTACATTACATGCCTATGTGACAGGTGAATTTCTACCCTGGCTTACCTTTAGGAAACAGGATACCTGTGGTCAGAAGGTGCCCCACATGACCAAACACTGGTGAGATCCAAGATGGCAGCTCACTTGACCTCTGAAGAACTTCTAACTTCATTATAATCTAATTTCCATGCTAAATGACTTTCCCACCAGCATCATGACAGTTGATAATCACCATGACAATGACTGGAAGAAACCATAAAAGGACAAAAAAAAAGGAAGGTAATACTCTAGTTTTGAGAAGTTCTCTGTCCATTCCCAAAAAGACATGAATATTTATCCCCTAGCTTTTAGTGCCTAACCCCTTCATTAAAGAGGCCCTATATTTGTGACTTCCTGACTTTCACAAGCTGAGAAGTTAATTCGTGAACCAAGCTCCTTATTCTCAATTCCGTGGCCATCCAATAAAGCCTGCACTACTTGACACTTGCTTTTGTTTTTCCAAACTGGCTTTGGGACACCAAAGAGGGAAAGACTCCATTTTGTAGGGGACCAGCTTTGTAGGTAACAAGTTGATAATAGTGGAAGATGAATGATGAGTCTACTGGGGTTCATTATATTATTACCTACATATGTTTGCAATTCTCTATAATAAAAAGTTTTTTTAAACAAGGTGTCTGCAAAGAAAGCCCAGCCTGAAGATAACACTAATAATGTGGGCAGGGTGAACAAGAAGAAAACAGTGAATAACAGTCATTACTATTCTTGTTAACCTCACTACAAGGCAAGGTCAAGGACAGATCTAACTGTAGCTAATAATACAGCCTTTCAAATTTTGAATAAAATTCAAAATTATCAAGAAAACATTTGAAACAGATTTCATTCATGGGGTACCTCACTCTGATTGTCTGTTATGCCTGAAAGTATTAGTTAATGATCATATACTGCCATCTTAGTTAAGACATTTTTTAAAAATGTATCTGTGAGTACAGTATTATGTAATATAAACACACTCAAACAAATGTGTGTGTGTGTGTGTATTTTCCCAATAATCAAAGATTCCTGTGCCTGGGACTTTAGGGTGAAAAGTATGATACTCCAATAACTTTCCTCTGATCTTCAAACTTCTCCCTTAACAACAGTGACAGAGGAGACAGTCAGTTTTTCCCACTCTGCGCCATTCCCATCAAATCCATTAAAAAATCTCCTGGGCTCACCTCCATTCTCATTTCTCTGCTCTCATTTTCAGCAAAATTCTTGGAAGAATTATCCATATTCATTATCTCCACTTCCTTTTCTCCTATTCTACCTACAGCAATCTAGTCAGGTTTGACACCTGTCCCCACCATTCCCCTAAAACTGTTCATCAGTGACCTTTCTGTTGCCAAATCAAATGGTCATTCTCGGATCTCATCTTAAAACTATCAGCTGCATTTGACACAGTTGATCACTCCCTCCCTCTTTCTTATGGGTTGCTCTGGGGATTATAATGAACGTCTTATAACATTCTAGTTTGAATTAATGGTAACTTAATTGCAATAATATACAAAAGCTTTGCTCCTATAGAGCTCCATTCTCCCCTCCTTTGTGCTGTTATTGTCATACAGATTACATTCTTATCCATTATATGCCCATAACCACACATTTATAATTGTTGCATATTTATGCTGCCTTTTATATTTACCTATGTAATTTCCTTTACCAGTATTCTTCATTTCATGTGAATTTGACTTAATGCCTCAAGTCCTTTCAGCCTGAAGAGCACCTTTTATTTCTTACAGGGAAGATTTGCTAAGTGATGAATTTCTTCAGTTTTTGTTTATCTCAGAATGCCTTGATTTCTCCTTTATTTCTGAGGGATAGTTTTGCTGGATATAGAAAGCTTAATTAAGGGGTGTTTTTTTGTTTGTTTGTTTGTGTTGTTTTTTTTTCGGTAGCATTTTATGTCATACCACAGCCTTCTTGGCCTCCAGAGATCAGATGTTAATCTTATTGAGAATCCTAATACAGGGTAAGTTGGTTTTTTTATTTGTGTTCTGCTAATTTCAAGACTCTCTCTTTGCCTTTGGTTTTCAACAGTTTGATTATCATGTGTCTAGGTGTGAATCTCTCTGAGTTTATCCTATTTGAAGTTCAGTGTGCTTCTTGGACATGCTTTTTATCAAAATAAAAAGCATGCCTATTTATACTTTTTATCAAAATTGGAAGTTCTCTTCTACTTCTTCAAATATTCTTTATGTCCTTTTTCTCTCCTCTCCTTCTGGGACTCCCATTATAAGTATGTTTGTATGCTTGATGGAACCCACAGATTTTTGAGGCTCTGTTTGTTTATTCCCTTCATTCTTTTTTTTTTTCTGTTCCTCAAATTGGATAATCTCAATTGTCCCATTTTCAATTTTGCTTATTCTTTCTCCAGCCTGCTCTAATGTGCTGTTGAGCCCCCACTAGATTTTTCATTTCAGTTATTATATTTTTCAACTCCAGAACATCTGTTTGATGATCTTAAAAGTAATTTGTTTTTATTGATATTCCCTATTTTGTTAGAAAAAAAATGTATACTTTTATTTTGTTCTTTAGACATGGTTTCATTTATTTCTTTGAATATATTTAAAGTAGCTGACTTAAAGTCTTTGTCTAATAAGTCCAATGGTGGAGACATTATCTATATTCCTATTGATTGCATTTTCCCCTGTGCATGGGCCACACTTTCTTGTATCTTTGCATGTCTCGTGCTTTTTGTTGAAAACTGGACATTTTAAATAATATAATGTAGCATCTCTGGAAATCGGATTCTCCTCCCTCCCGAGGGTTTGTAGTTACTGCTCCTTGTTATAGTTGTTGTTCTTTGTTTAGTGACTTTCCTAATTTGTAAAGTCATCATGATATTACTGCTCCACAGATAATAAGTATATGAAATTCTCACATTTTGCACACCCAAAATCAACTAGTTAACTTTAATGATTTCATCCTTCATTTATAAATGACACATCAAATATAGTCTTTCTTTATAATACCTGGAAAATCATTTTATACACTGGCTGCAACATTTTCTCATTAACACTAGATTCTAAAGTGGAAGAGCTGAATTTTCTATATGAGAAGTTGATTAATCACAGTTTTCAGATCTGCAGAAAAAGTCCTGAGGCATATTTGTAGAATAATAATTTTCATGCTCCACATTACCTAGCTGTCTTCAACAGCAAGATTCTTTTTCATTCCTGGGCCATTTGGGGTATTAATTAAACATGGTTAATAAAAACAGGCCGGGCACAGTGGCTGACGCCTGTAATCCCAGTACTTTGGGAGGCTGAGGCGGGTGGATCACCTGAGGTCAGGAGTTCAAGACCAGCCTGGCCAACATGGTGAAACCCCGTCTCTACTAAAAATAAAAAAAAATGATCTGGGCGTGGTGGTGCATACCTGTAATCCCAGCTACTCCAGAGGCTGAGGCAGGAGAATCACTTGAACCTGGGAGGCAGAGGTTACAGTTAGCTGAGATTGCACCACTGCACTCCAGCCTGGGCTACAGAGGGAGAATCCATCTCAAAAGAAATAAAAAATAAACAAATTTTAACTGTACAAGCACAAGAAGAGGTATTTTCTTTCTTTTTTTTTTTTTTTTTTTTTTTTGAGACAGAGTCTCGCTCGTCGCCCAGGCTGAAGTGCAGTGGCGCGATCTCAGCTCACTGCAAGCTCTGCCTTCTGGGTTCATGCCATTCTCCTGCCTCAGCTTCCAGAGTAGCTGGGACTACAGGTGCCTGCCACCACACCCGGCTAATTTTTTGTATTTTTGGTAGAGACAGGGTTTCACTGTGTTAGTGAGGATGGTCTCAATCTCCTGACCTCGTGATCCGCGCACCTTGGCCTCCCAAAGTGCTGGGATTACAGGCATGAGCCACCATGCCTGGCCAAGAGGAGGTGTTTTCAAGCAGAAAGATGCCTAAGCAACTGAGTCATAGCCTGGACACCTGCTCTTCATGGCTGTCTACTGTGTCCACTCCACACCCCAGGGACTCTCAAGAGAGTTTTGTCATAATGGGAAAACAGTTGCTTAAAAATTCTTCTATGGGCCGGGCACAGTGGCTCATGCCTGTAATCTGAGCACTTTGGGAGGCCAAGGCAGGTGGATCACCTGAAGTCAGGAGTTCAAGACCAGCCTGACCAAAATGGTGAAACCCCGTCTCTACTAAAAATACAAAATTAGCCAGGCATGGTGGTGCATGCCTGAAATCCTAGCTAATTCAGCTACTTGGGAGGCAGAGGAAGGAGAATCGCTTGAACCCAGGAGGTGGAGATTGCAGTGAGCCCAGATTGCACCATTGCACTCCAACCTAGTCAGCAAGAGCGAAACTCCGTCTCAAAAAGAAAAAATTATGAATTAAATATAAGAAAGTAGGAGTCAAAACAGATTCCGCTACTGCTTTGTTATATTTTATTTTGAGACAGGGTCTCACTGTCACCCAGGCTGGATAGAGTGCAGTGGGACAGCCATGGCTCAGTACAGCCTGAACCTACTGGGCTCAAGTGATCCTCCCACCTCAGCCTCCTGAATAGCTGGGACTACCGTCAAGCACTACCATGCTCAACTATTTTATTTTTTATTTTAATATTTTTGTCAAGACAGAGTCTCACTATGTTGCCCTTGCTGGTCTCAAACTCCTGGGATCAAGTGATCTGCCTGCTTCTGCTGCCCCAAGTATAGGCGTGAGCCACCAGGCCCACCCACTATTGCTTTAAATACACACATTTCTCATTATACCTTTACAAACCACTATTTGGGAAATGTTAGATTATATGATCACTGGACTTCTCCTCCCCCTAAAACTTTTTTCTATTCTTAAAAACTCGGCCAGGCATGGTGACTCACACCTGTAATCCCAGCACTTTGGGAGGCCGAGGTGGGCGGATCACGAGGTCAGGAGATCAAGACCATCCTGGCTAACATGGTAAAATCCCATCTCTACTAAAAGTACTAAAAAAAAAAAAAAAAATTAGCTGGGTGTGGTGGTGGGCACCTGTAGTCCCAGCTACTCGGGAGGCTGAAGCCGGAGAATGGCATGAACCCGGGAGGCGGAGCTTGCAGTGAACCAAGATCATGCCACTGCCTGGGCGACAGAGCAAGGCTCTGTCTCAAAAAAAAAAAAAAAAAGTCTTGTACATTTTAATTAATTGATTTCAATCTTTTATTAGGTAATAATACATTCATTTGAATATTTAAACATCTATTTTATAAAGGTTTGCAGTGAAGTCTTCCCTAATTCCATCCCTTTCCTACCCACTTCCCAACCCTCATGCCCCCAATTTCCTTGCCCTCCCCAATAAACATCTTCCCTGTTGTTAAGTTTGTTTTCTCTTTTCAGTTTCTTTGTACATAAACAAGCAAATACAAACCTATACTTTTATATTTTATACAAATGGCCTTACTATGCACTCAGTTCTGCTTTTTTCATGTAACAATATAGCTTGAAGCTCTTTCCAGATCAGTACATAGAGAGCATCCTCATTCTTTTTCTCAGTATCATATGGATGAACCATAATTTATTTAACCAGTCTCCTGTCCTACAGACTGTTTCTATTATTTTGCTATTGCAACGGTGCTGCAGTGAATAATCCTGTATGTTTTCAAAATGTGATTGACGGCCGGGCGCGGTGGCTCAAGCCTGTAATCCCAGCACTTTGGGAGGCCGAGACGGGCGGATCACAAGGTCAGGAGATCGAGACCATCCTGGCTAACATGGTGAAACCCCGTCTCTACTAAAAATACAAAAAACTAGCCGGGCGAGGTGGCGGGCGCCTGTAGTCCCAGCTACTCAGGAGGCTGAGGCAGGAGAATGGCGTGAACCCGGGAGGCGGAGCTTGCAGTGAGCTGAGACCCGGCCACTGCACTCCAGCCTGGGCGACAGAGCGAGACTCCGTCTCAAAAAAAAAAAAAAAAAAAAAAAAAAAAAAAAAAAAAAAAAATGTGATTGACAGCTGGGCACTGTGGCTCATGCCTGTAATCTCAGCACTTTGGGAGGCCGAGGCAGGCGGATCACGAGGTCAGGAGA
Source organism: Macaca mulatta (assembly GCF_049350105.2). NCBI lineage: Eukaryota > Metazoa > Chordata > Mammalia > Primates > Cercopithecidae > Macaca > Macaca mulatta. The sequence goes on along the minus strand of NC_133406.1, from coordinate 84,696,586 downwards.
TCGAGACCCTCCTGGCTAACACGGTGAAACCACGTGTCTACTAAAAATACAAAAAATTAGCCAGGCGTGGTGGCAGGCGCCTGTAGTCCCAGCTACTTGGGAGGCTGAGGCAGGAGAATGGTATGAACCTGGGAGGCAGAGCTTGCAGTGAGCCAAGATCATGCCACTGCACTCCAGCCTGGGTGACAGAGCCAGAATCCGTCTCAAAAAAAAAAAATGTGATTGGCTTGTACCTAACCAAGCCTGGGTCAGTACGCCAAGAGTGGTGACAGTGTAGAGCCCAAAGTGTTCTTGCTGTGCTCAGAGGCCTGACACGCATAACTCACTGGCTCCATGATTAGTCACATCCCTCACCCCTCACTCTGTGGTGAAAACCCAGCACAAACAAATCATTTCTCGAGCCCCAGAAATGCACCATTGCAGGCCACAATCTGAGGAAGTCGCTAGATGCAGGAAAATCCAACCCAGTCCTGTTAAGAGAATGACTTAGTTCAACTCTGTTGAACTAAGGCAAGACTAATTACTGTAATTAGCTGACTGTACAATTAGAAGTGATTAAGCACATGACAAAAGAGGCTCAGAATCCCCACAACTGGAAACATCCCAGCTCAGTCCGTTAACAATGTCTGCGGCTTTTCTGTTTTCATAGCTTATGCTTGCAGAACATGTCTACCTTCTCAGTAGGGTATTATTTTTCTTTTCAACACACTGTAGCATATGGACATTAGCAAAGTATATCATAATCATTGGTTTAATTTTTCTATGCTTAAATTGAGATGTAATTTATATATGATAAAATGCACAGATGTAAGGTCCACGGTTCATACAAATGAAAATATCCTGTAACTAACACCTTAATCAAAATATAGAACAATTTTATACCTCCAAAAAGTTCCTTCATGTCTCTTTCCAATGACTGCCCCCCAGCTCCCTCTCCCCAGGCAACTATTCTAGGTTGATTCCATTAAGGGAAAATAACTGGAAGGTTATTTTGGCCATTCAAAATTAGGCAAGTAGTCATTGAATTGAAAAAAAGCTTATAGGGCCAGACACCATGGCTCACGCCTGTAATCTTCGCACTTTGGGAGGCCGAGGCAGGCAGATCATCTGAGGTCAGGGATTTGAGACCAGCCTGGCCATTATGGCAAAACCCCGTCTCTACTAAAAATACAAAAAATCAGCCAGGCATGGTGGCACATGCCTATAGTCCTAGCTACTCGGGAGGCTGAGGCAGTAGAATCACTTGAGCCCAAGAGGTGGAGTTTGCAGTGAGCTAAGATCATGCCACAGTACTCCAGCCTGGGTGACAGAGTGAGTGAGGCTCCGTTTCAAAAACAAAACAAAACAACATATAATTCATTCTCCTGTTCTTAAATGCTGTACTGTGTGGGGGAAGCCATCCTACTTGCCTAGTTGCTGAATATGTATTTTACTTTGTTCTCCCTCAGACAGTCACTGGATACTTGTTTCTAATTCACCTAAGTTTTGGAGTAATTTCCACATTTAGAACCCCAAGTTTTTAAACTAGAGAAGCAGCAAACAGGCGAGAAGCTGCAAACCATGAGCCAAGACTAATTCTGACGATCTGTTGCCCACTTCCTTTTGAGTATACAAAAGCAGGGTGAAGACAGCGAAATTGTGAAAGGGAGTTTAGAAAAGAGAGTCACCGACCGGGCATGGTGGCTTATGCCTGTAATCCCAGCACTTTGGGAGGCCAAGGTGGGCGGATCACAAGGTCAGGAGTTCAAGACCATCCTGACCAATATGGTGAAACCCCATCTCTACTACAAATACAAAAATTAGCCGGGCATGGTGGCATGTGTCTGTAGTCCCAGCTACTCGGGAGGCTGAGGTAGAAGAATCACTTGAACCCAGAAGCAGAGGTTGCAGTGAGCCAAGATTGCGCCACTGCACTCCAGCCTAGGTGACAAAGCAAGACTCTGTCTCAGAAAGAGAGTCATCGTGCATCCAAAACAGACAGTGAGACTTAGTTCAGAGCCTGCGTGGCCAGGAAATGCCATCAAGGCAGGGTCCAAGTGGCTGCAAATAAAATAATTTCAACTTCAAGGTGAGGACGGACCAAGGACACAGATGTTGCCAATGACCAAGAAGGTTAAATATTAATATGAACTGTTAATAAAAGAGCACAGGAGGGCCTGGCTCCCTTGGGTGAAATAAGCAATCCTGGAAGAGGCTAAGAGGTGTGGACCTATAAATCCGAATAGAATAGAATGTCCCAGTGGTGTCTGAACTTTGGGTTTTATTTTCTTTCCTTGCACCCATGAGAGAGATGTCAAGTATTTCAGACGGATGCCTCCACCCCACGAACCCCAGCGGGGTGTGTGTGACAAGGAAAGGGTGCACAAGGGGGAAGCCCATGGTGGGGGTTGAGAGACAGCCAACAGGGAAAATCTCCCTGCCTTCTAGGGTGCGGTGGGTTCCAGGGAGGAATAGAGGATAGGAATTCTGCATCCAGGGCCAGGCGCGGTGGTTCACGTCTCTAATCCCAGCACTTTGGGAGGCCAAGGTGGGAGGATCACTTGAGGTCAGGAGTTTGAGACCAGCCTGGCCAGATGAGCCAGTCCGTCTCTACTACAGATACAAAAATCAGCTGGGCATGGTGGTGGGCTCTTGTAGTCCCAGTTACTCATGAGCCTGAGGCAGGAGAATCACTTGAACCCAGGAGGCAGAGGTTACAGTGAGCTGGGATCACACCACTGCACTCCACCAGAGTGAGACACTGTCTCTAAATAAATAAATAAATAAATAAATAAATAAATTCTGCATCCACATGGATATCCCAAACTACTTCTTATCCAAAGTCCTTGGGACAGCGAGTGACTTGGCAAATGGGGAAACTGAATTTAACTAAAGGGCAGAGCTCTGAGATAATGGCCCAGGATCCTGGGAAGGAACACTCATGACCAAGTTCAAAGTGACATGAGTGATACTGTCCTCCCTGAGGAGCCACAGAGACCTGGGGATGCGTGTTGTCCACCAGACTGACGAGAGACCAGTGGCCTCTGGCTGCATGTGAAAGTCAGACTGGCCCTGCTCCCTCTTTGGACTGTGTAAAGCGTTAGGTTGAACAAAATTAAGGAGTTGGGGGAGCCCCACGAAGGAGATACTAAATTTCCCACTAATCAGGTAAATGGAGGCTTAAGCTAGATTTCTTTATGGGAGAAAGTAAAGACATATTCACCTTGCACCCTGACTTTATTATCCTAGTTCCTCAGGTATTATCTGAACTCTGAGATTTCTTTGTGTTGGGGAAATATTTCTTGCCTTAGCAGCAACTTCTAGAACTTGTCCTCCAACTTACCTGGGCCATTTCTCCAACCTTTCCCTTGGCTTTCTGCCTCTGGGGCTTTACTCTTAAAGCTCCCCTGCCTCCCATGCTCTCCCTTCTCTCCTGTAATCATTAAAATCCCACTCACTCTTTAAAACCTAATTCCAGTGTTATTTGGTATGCAACACCTCTCTGATCACCTCAGTCAGAAACAATCTGTCTCTCTCCTTTACATTTCTCGTACTTTGTTTTAGCATTTACACGTGTCATTTTTACATTACACCTAATAATAGTGTATTGTAGTTATTTGTCAGCTTGTCTTTTGATATCAAAGAGATTGTCAACTGTGTATCTTTATATCTCTTACAATGCCTTATACCTAGAAAGTACCCTTTAAATTAAAAAAAAAAAAGTTTAAATTGCTACCAAAGTGTGGTAGACATTGGGAATGTTTGTCACCCGTTCTCCTCCCCATTGTGTAGCCACCATCAGTTTGAGAGGCATTGGTCTCACCCAGCTCTAGGGGTGGTGCCCTGTATTAGTCTGTTCTCACGCTTCTAATCGAGACTGGGTAATTTATAAAGGGAAGAGTTTTAAAGGACTTACAGTTCCACATGGCTGCGAAGGCCTCACAATTACGGCAGAAGGCAAATGAGAAGCAAAGTCATGTCTTACATGGGGGCAGGCAAGAGAGCTTGTGCAGGAGAACTCCCCTTTATAAAACTATCAGATCTCAAGAGGAGAACAGCACGGGAAAAACCCGCACCCATTATTCAGTTACCTCCCACCAGGTTCCTCCCACGACGTGTGAATTATGGGAGCTACAATTCAAGATGAGATTTGGGTAGGGTCTTAGTGATTAACATTGGGCTCCTTGTTACTTGTGCAAATTTCTGCAGCTGGCCTGAATTTCTCCCCAGAAAATGGGTTTTTCTTTTCTATGGCATCACCAGGCTGCAAATTTTCCAAACTTTTATGCTCTGCTTCCCCTCGATCACTTTGCCACTTAGAAATTTTTTCTGCCAGATATACCCCAGATCGTCTGTCTCAAGTTCAAAGTTCCACATGTCTCTATGGCAGGGACAAAATGCCACCAGCCTCTTTGCATAGCAACAGTGACCTTTACTCCAGTTCCCAACAAGTTTCCTTATTTCCATCTGAGACCACCTCAGCCTAGATGTTACTGTTCATATCACTATCAGCATTTTGATCAAAGCTATTCAACAAGTCTCTAGGAAGTTCCAAGCCCTCCAAACTGTTCCAACTGCCTGTTACCCAGTTCCAAAGTCGCTTCCACATTTTCGGGTATCTTTACAGCAGCACCCCACTACCGGTACCAATTTACTATATTAGTCTGTTCTCATGCTGCTACTAAAGACATATCCGAGGTTGGGTAATTTATAAAGGAAAGAGGTTTAATTGATTCACAGCTCCACATGGCTTGGGAGGCCTCACAATCATGGCAGAAGGTGAATGAAGAACAAAGTCACGTCTTACATAGTGGCAGGCAAGAGAGTTTGTGCAGGAGAACTCCCCTTTATAAAACCATCAGCTCTTATGAGACTTATTCACTATCACAAGAACAGCATGGAAAAAACCCTCTCCATGATTCAATTACCTCCCACCATTTCCCTCCCATGACACGTGGGATGGGAGTTACAACTCAAGATGAGATTTGGGTGGGGACACAACCAAACCATATCATGCCCCATGGTATAAGTCAATCCCAACCCACTTGACAAGGTGATAGGTTTTTGAATCTGAGCCAATCAGCACATGGCATGCCCTCAATGACTGGTCCTGGGGTGGTCCAATCAGAAGGAAGCTCAGGACTTCTATGCAATGGCTGTAGGAAACAATAGCTCCTCTCTCCTTAGATGAGTTGTTGTTGGCTGAGTTGCTGTTCACAGACATCTTGCAACCATGAATAAGCCAGCCTGAAAAGGAATCTGGCCACAAAAGGGCAAGGCAGAGAGAATTAAAGAGAAATGGAGCTGGAGCCCTGATTAAAGCTTATTAGAAGGCTGCACTAACACTTAACTTTTCAGCCATGTGAACTAATATATCCTCTTCACAGCTTCTTTAATTACAAGCAAAGGCATCCTAACCAGTGCATTGGGAGTCCAGCATTATGGTGAGCATTGTGGGTTCATACATTGCACATGCACACATGCATGTACACACACGTGCACACACACACACTACCTGAATCTTACTAGAGAGGGGAAAAACACAGACCTCCAATTCCTGGGATAGTTGCAACATTGATTTTACAAAATTGCACACTGTAAGGCTTTTGGTAATAATTACCAATGCATGGAACTAATGTTTTTGGATAATTTTTCATTGATTTCTGTATTAAAAACGATTTTGTAAGTTTAACCTGAATTCTTAAGAATATCTCCAACTCTGGCAAGTGGCAATTATAAAAAGGTTTTTTCTTTAAAAAACTAATATATTGTCTGTCACCTCTTTATTAGTATTTAAAGTAATAAAATCCACTTTTACCTTAATGTGAAGTTTGTATTTTCAACATTTTCCTTAGAAGGTGAAATGAGGTTCTAATAATTGGAAGATGATATTGACTTTTCTTGACTGGTTCCATGCCTTGACCTTATTTACAACTTTGTTTCAAAATTTTTCCAACCTGTTTGTTTACTTGCTGCTTTGGCAGGCCTTCCTGAGTTTTTTCTCTAGGGGCCTAGCTCCTTATAAGCTTAGACTAAGTCTTGTGCCTCTTTCATAACCCACGTCCTCCCCATGCCATGCCGAGTGCAAGAGCTTACCAAGAGCTAGTGGACAGCCCATGGAAATTTCCACAACAGCTGCTCAGCCCCAGTCCCCCCTCCCCAACTGGGACCTGGCCTGCAAGTCCTACTAGCCCAAGGACACTGGGCCTGGCTCTGGGTCAGGCTCTAGGTCTATTTATGCCTTTTTATCTCAGGCTTTGTGCTTTGGCACTCTGCACTCAGGAAACCTCCTCCCATCCTCACCAGTCAACATACAAACACACATCCTTATCTGGACAAGAGGAGAACAGTGGGTCAGATCCACAAACTCTTTCTCCATGGCTGCCCAGATGGCCCCAATGTCTCACCACCTTTGGTTCATTCTTCTGGTTGGAGGAGTAAATCTTTTATGGGAACAAAGATTTAGGCTTTCTGCCATCAGACAAAGTATCTTTATGACCACTGACAAACTTATTAGTGAACGTATTTCTCACATGTTTCCCCTTATTAGGAAAAAACTGTCTCCAAGGTGGTAGGAACCTCACTACCCTAATATGTTCCCCTGAGCTCAGCTCTTTGACAGAACAAGTAATCGATAAACCCAACAGCCCCTGCGGGAGCTGCTCAGGGAAGAGCTGAGCCCTTGAGGGCCCAGGAGCACCTGGTACCTGAGGAGGGGTGTGAGGAGCTACCCTGCTCACTGCACTCTCTTCCCAGGCAAGGACTGAGGACGTGAGGAATAGGAGCCAGATAATCTGAGAACAGAGCAGAGCGTCGTTGAGGCACACTGTGTAATCTCTCTGGCCTCAGTGTTTTAAGGGGCCAAATTCCTGACCTGTGTACTTAATTCCTTATTTTGTTTATAGTAGTAGTAGTAGTAGTATTTTACTGGTGGCCGTGTTTATTATGTAATTTGGATGTCAGTGGGAGCCTCCCTAGATAAGATTGGTTCAAACTTCTATTCTCCACTCTTTGGAAGTCTAAATTCGTCCTCAAAAGTTTGGCCAGTTCTCAGGAGGGAGGCCAGCGTGGAAGGCGGGCAGAGGCTCACATGTACAGTCACCACTGGTTCTCAGCCCCTGCATCTGGAGAATTCGGCTTGTGGGCTGCCTCACCATCTGTGTGCTGTCCCTGTCCAGCCTGGCACCCACCCCTCAGGGGAGTGAAGGAGATCTACGCAACAACTTCAGATGAAATATGGGACACCACTGTTCTCAAAAGCTCTTGAGCCATCCGGTCCCATTAGGATTTTAGGCTGGCTCCCCTCACAGAGTGATCCAGCTGGCTCTCCTCATCCTCCCATCTCTCCTCCCTACTCCTTCCCTTTTGTATTGCTTCCAGAACTCCAAATCCTTCCCCCTTTATTCTATAGAGTCATTTATTTCTCTACCATTTCTTCTGCCAAACTCAGCCATTCAAACCCACCAAGTTGCAGAGAAGGATGTTCCATTCAGCAAGATCTACCTTCATCACGTACCAGACAACTGTGGTTATGTTTTTTCTCAATTGTATTAAAATTTGAAATACAATTTCTGCCAATTCTTGCCAAAATGGCAATTCCATTTCTCAGAAAGCAGAGAAAATGATAAAGAGAAGCACCATTTTGGAGCTAATTCTGTACCACTAGGGGAACCTGTTGCTAAGATGAGAGTGAGAGAAAGCTCCCTGTCATCCAGGAGCCTGGGACAGCTCGTCTCTGTACCAAGAGTTAGGAAGGAGAATCCCAAGGTATTTGGAGAAAAATTAGGCATGCTTGATTTCGTGATCCAAGACAAAGGAAAGACAGCTCAAGCAGAAGCAATGAGGTTATAATTGCAAATGAGCCCAGAGTGGGCAAAGAGAAAACAGGTCCACAATCCAACACAACGGTTGAGAGAGGTGAGTGGTTCAGCAGGGTGCTCCTCTTCCACACTACTAGTCAACAAAAGCTCTGGTTTCTTCATCATGTGACTTCCACGGTCTCCCTGGGTATCATCTCCACTCCATGAGGGGGTCTTAATGGCCAGGCCGGCAGAGGCACACATCACTTCTGCCCATGCTTCACTGGCTGGCCCTCAATGACATGACCACAGCTGGCTGCAGGGGAGTCTGGGAGATGTCTCCCAGCTGTGTGCCTGGGAAGTAGAGGAGAGCATGAGTTTTGCCCAGCAGCTGACACTCTCTGCCACACACTCCTTTGGTTTCCCTTATTAAAGAGAATTATGGTCTGGATGGAAAGTTGAAGAGCACTATTGGAAAGAGAAATTGAAGCTCCAGGTACTGAAGGAGGCAGTAAGAAAGCACCTTGCTGCCTCAGAACAACTCAGGTCTTCTGACCTGTATATGTCATATTCAAGGCTACTGAGGGAGCTCACAGATCAGGAGACTTCATTTTTAAGGAACCTTCATGAACAGAAATACTGCTGGAAGACTGATGAGGCAGGCAATGTCTTCCTAATTTTCGAAAAGGCTAAGAAAATTAGAATCTAAAAAGTTTGTTAAGGTGAGCTTGACATTAATATGGGATGAGTGGCTAAAAGAGAGGATGAAATGGGTGGCCTTGAATATTCAGAAGGGAAAGAATTGGCCACTAAGAGCCAGCACGTGGTCCGGGATAACCTTATTTCCTCTTTCAGAAGAGTTAGGTTTAACAATGTTGATATTCTTAATTTTAATAATACACCTTCAGGAAGTTATTTTGCACAAGAAGATGTTCAGCACCGTTTCGTTTGTAATAGCAAAAACTTAGATACAAGCTGAAAGTACAGCAACAGGGGAATGGTGATGCAAATTATTAACCATTGATACAATGAGTTATTATACAGCCTTCAAGATTGTTTTCAAAGAGTATTTAATAATGTGAGAAATACTTATAAAAACTCTTAAAAATTTAGAAATATAAAGAAAATGTAAAAAGCAAAACTTAAAAACAGGACTACCATATGATCCAGCAATTCTGCTACTATAATATATACATACACAAAGAAAATGAAATCAGTATATCCAAGAGATATCCACACTCCCACATTCATTACAGCATTATTCACAATGGCCAAAAAATGGAATCCACTTAAGTGTTCATCAGTGCATGAATGGATAAAGAAATTGTGGTATATATACACAATGGAATACTACTCAGCCTTAGAAAAGAAGGAAATCCTGTCATTTGCAAGAACACGGATGAACCTGGAGGCATTACATTAAATGAAATAAGCCAGGGACAGAAAGACAGATACTGCCTGATCTTACTTACATGTGTAATTTGAAAAAGTTGAACTTGTACAGGAGGCTAAGGCAGGAGAATCGCTTGAACCCGGGAGGCAGAGGTTGCAGTGAGTCAAATCGCACCATTGCACTCCAGCCTGGGCAACAAGAGTGAGATGCCATCTCAAAAAAAAAAAATTTGAATTTGTAGAAGCAGAGAGTAGAATGGCGGTTGCCAAGGACTGGGAGGCAGGGTTTGGGAAGGTGTTGGTCAAAGGATACAAAATTTCAGTTACATAAGAGGGATACGTTCAAGAAATCTATTGTACAACATGGTATTGTTGACAAAAAGAGTCAAACTCCATAAGATATTTGAAGAGATTTATCCTGAGCTAAATATGAGTGACCAATGACCCATGACACAGCCCTCAGGAGACTCTCAGAACACGTCCCCAGGGTGGTCGGGGCACAGCCTACTTTATATATTTTAGAGACATGAGACATCAAAACATGTAAGATACACATTGCTTCAGTCCAGAAATGTGGGACAGCTTGAAGTGAGGGGACTTCTAGGTTCTAGGTAGATTTAAAACTTTTGATTGGCAATTGGTTGAAAGAGTTATTATGAATAGAAAGGAATATCTGGATTATAAGGGGTTGTGGAGACCAAAGTTCGATCACGCAGGTGAAGCCTTTAGGTTGCAGGCTTCAGAGAGAAGAGATTGTAAATGTTTCTTAGCGGACTTAAGGTCTATGTTGATGTTAAATGCTCGTTGGCTTTTCCTGAAATCCCAAAGGGAGGAGAGCATAATGAGGCATGTCCGACCCTCCCTTCCCATCATGGCCTGAACCAGTTTTTTAGGCTAACTTTGGAATGCCCTAGCCGGGAGGAGGGGTCCCTTCAGATGGTTGCAGGGCCTTAGAATTTTATTTTTGGTGTACATAATTACAGTTAATAACTATTGTATTCTTGAAAATTGCTGAGTAGGTTTTAAGTGTTCTTACTACAAAAAATGATACGTATGTGAAGTAATGTGTGTGCTTATTAACTTGATTTAGCCATTCCACAGTGTAACAACATGTTGAACATGATAAGGATATATATTTTTGTCAATTAAAATTTTTAAAAATATTTTTTAAATAAAAAAAAAAACAGGAGGTAAGTAACAGAGAAGGTGTGATTTCAGTGATGTGAAAAATACCAACACAGAAAAAAAGCTGGAAGAAAAATGCTGAAATGTTAACAGTAGTTATCTCAAGATGGCAGAATTTTGGTCATTGTTAATTTCCTCTAGGTACTTTCCTGCATTTTGCCACAGTAGGTATGTATGACTTCTACAAATAGCAAAAAACAAAAAACAAGAAAAAAACTATTTTGTAGGAAAAAAAAATCATGAGGCTGGTAGAGGAGGGCAGTGCCACATATATCTAGGCCATCTTGCTTTTTACAAGGCATTTAACAAAGTCCTTCACTGATACTCATATACGCTGGTGGATGAAATTGTGCACTGAGTTATTATAAATACAGGTCATTAATAATCCTTGAATGACCATCCCCAGTCCAGAGTTTGGACTCCAGTGACAGAAGCAGGTCCCTGTTCTACTTAATATTTTTACCTGCATTTCAGGTAAACATCTAGAGCTGTGACACTGTCCAGTATGATATCTATTAGCCATATGGGACTATTTAAATTAATTAAAATTAAAGACAATTTAAAATTCAGTTCCCAGTTGCATGAGACTAATTTCAAGTGCTCAAAAGCTGCATGTGGCTAGTGGCTGCCATATTGGACAACACAGATCTGGTACATTTCCATGTTCACAGAACATTCTGTTGGAAAGTGCTGCTCTAGGGTAGGTTTATCAGTTTCACAGAGGACACGGGCTGTAAGAGAATGATCGCCACTCCTAGATGATCATCACAGGCTGGAACAATGAGCCAAACCTAAACAGATGAACTTGAACAGATGTAAGTATAGTATCCTTTCATGTGGGCTCCAAAATACAACTGCTGATGTATAGCAGAATTGCAGGGGAAAATTAATTGGGTGGAGACAAACTCCATATGCATGTATAGGGTAATGCAGCTACCCAAAATAATGAGATCTTGGGCCGAACTAGTGAAGTATAGTGTTCAGAACAAGGAAGGTGATAGTTCCAAGCTATATTGGTCAAATCACATTGAGAACTCAAGTGTTTTTCTTTCAGTGGTATGTTCAGAACTAGAATCGGCTATAATGAAATTGTTTAAATGGAAAGTACTATTTGCATCACTAGGAACTGCTATTGGTCACAAACAGATTGTAGTTAGGAACTACCACAGTGTATGGGGGAAAAGCTGCTGTGAATAGTCCAGCTACTTGGTTTTAGTGGCTGTATGCTTTGTTTACTAAATAAGGGAGACAATGAGTCATAAAAGTAATAAAAGTAGTGCTACTGGTGAGAAACAGTTAACAATGTGCTGCTATGGAGAGAGAAAGAGAAAGAGAGAGAGAGAGAGACACACTACTACTCTTGGGTAAAAGTCAGAGGTACTTTCATAGCTTTACGGCAATACTACTACAGCTATAAAAGACAACTTTGTTATCAAAATTCCTACAGGAAAAATAACTTTGTTATTGTACATCTAAAACTTTCTTTTTTGATGGGGTCTTGCTCTGTTGCCCAGGCTGGAGTGCAGTGGTGTGATCATGGCTCACTACAGCCTCGACCTCTTGGCCTCAAGTGACTCTCCCACCTCAGCCTCCTGAGTAGTGGGACCACAGGCATGTGCCACCATGCCCAACTCATTTTTTTTTGTTATTGGTGGTGGTGTTTGTAGAGACAGGGTCTCACTATGTTGCCCAGGCTGGTCTCGAACTCCTGGGCTCAAGCAATCCTCCCACCTTAGCCTCCTAACCTTATCTTTTTCCCCTCTTAAAAAAATTTAGTTCTTATATGTTTTGATAATGTGTCACTTCCTAAAAATGCAAATATCATACTATAAGAAAGCAGACAGAATTGTGTTTTTTAGTCCAAATGAAATGCTGAAGTACTTCAGCAAGTCAAGAGAAAAAGGAACAGAATAAATACAATTCTAGAAACAATGACAAATAAAGGATATTTAGAATCAAAACTAAATATACGTTTCACCATATGTTTATGTGCATCCTGGAGAAACAGTATGATTGGAACTGGAATTGGATTTCAGCTCAATACAAGGAAGAACTGTCCAACAGTCAGGTGTGATGCAGTGGGCTGCGGAAACCGTACAGGGAGGTGGCAAGGCTGAATTCCAGAGCCAGGCCAACCTGAGTTTGCATGCTGATGATTTCTTGGTATGTGACCTTGGCCAAGTTACTTAGTCTTCTAAGCCTATTTTTTCTTTTCTTTCTTTTTTTTTTTTTTTTTTTTTTGAGACGGAGTCTCGCTCTGTCGCCCAGGCTGGAGTGCAGTGGCCGGATCTCAGCTCACTGCAAGCTCCGCCTCCTGGGTTTACGCCGTTCTCCTGCCTCAGCCTCCCAAGTAGCTGGGACTACAGATGCCCGCCACCTTGCCCGGCTAGTTTTTTGTATTTTTTAGTAGAGACGGGGTTTCACCGTGTTAGCCAGGATGGTCTCGATCTCCTGACCTTGTGATCCGCCCATCTCGGCCTCCCAAAGTGCTGGGATTACAGGTTTGAGCCATCGCGCCTGGCCTAAGCCTATTTTTTCATCCGTAAGAGACAATAGCACTACTTCTTAGTATTGTTATGAATAAAGTGAGATAATACATGCCTTGTGCATATTACAGTGCCTGGCACAGAGCAAACCCTCCAAAAATGTTACCTAGTATCTGTTATGATTCTTAATGATGGTTAATGGTGACTGAGCTCTGTCTACCAGCAACCTGGAAGTTAAAAAGTGATGTGTGAAGAGGGTTCTACAGTCAAATCCATTTGATAAAGATTGGAGTAATCAAAGTTCAACAGGTTTCTTTACTCTGTGGCTTCTCTGAGGCTTTAATACACAACCATCATATTTGGCCACAGAACCCTTTTTAATGAAGCATCCTGAGGGAAGTGAGTGTTTTGAATATACTTTGGAAAACACTGAATTACAGGACTTCTGAAATTCTTTCTGACTCTAACTTTGAAAAAGTTGTGAATTTCAAATGCAGTGATGTTTATAACTGGTATTTATTGAGCACTTACTATGAGGCAGGCACTTTAGAAATGTAATGTCATATTATTCTCTCAGCAACCCTGTAATATTGTTGTCTGCTTTCTACAGTTGAGAAAATTGAGACTCAGAGAGGTTAAGCAGCTTGCTCGAGGTTATACAGCTAACACATGATGGAACCAGGAATATTACCTTGCCTATCCTTTCAAAGCCCTGTTCCTCTTAGCCAATAGGCCACATTTGATCAGAGACTGCTGATTTTTTATGTATCATTGAGTTGACTCAACACAATGATGAATATTTGGGGGATAAAAACCAAAGTGAAGTTGGCATTATAGTAAGGGGGAAAGAGCACAGACCAGGAGCCAGGAGGGTCAGATTTGAACCTTTGTGTTGAGACTTCAGAGCTGATGCCCTTTCCACTGACCAGCATTTGAGCCAGCTCCTTCATGCCAGGTTGCTTTAAGATTGTTGGGAGAAGTCATAGGAGCCGCTAGCTAACGGGATGTAGAGATTATGTCTATGTTGAATGACTGCAGGGCTTTGCTTTCATTGCTAGAGATGTCCATGACTTGGTTCTGATAAAAAATAAAAATAAATGAGGCCCTAGTTTCAGGGAAAACTTCACATATGCCCTTTACTTCCACCTTAATCCAAGGCTAGATAAAAGGTGCCTCCTCTCCCCTTCTCACTTTACTGCATGACAACCACGTGCTCCTGAACAGTAAGTGTTCCAGGGTGCTCTTTCCCTGCAGGCAATGGCAAGAAGGCCTAACCCTTCCAGGTTAAAGCTCAGGATCTGGAAGATGGAATTCTACACAACATGGAGATAATAATGTTCATTTACCAAACATGTCAAACCTGTGATATGCTCAGGTTCTGGCTGCTCTCTCCTGGCCCCTGGGAGGGAGAGTACAGGAGGCCTGAGCCTCCCACAGAACAAGGACCTGGTTTATCATCTTTGCTTCTCCAGTACCACCAGCCAGGGACTCAGTGGGAACTGGATGCTGAAGGCCGACCTGGTGAACACCTGCGCTTGAGGCCCCAGAAGGGGCTAAGGGCGGAATCGGCTGCCCTCATGTGGCCACACTGGAGTGCAGCTAACAGAAGGAGAAATTCAAGGCAAATGGAGGAGTCCCTGGAGACACAAAAGGGACGTGGCTGAAGGACAGCAGAAGTGTAAAGCCACCAGAAACAAGCCGCAGCCTTCTGGAGGGACAATGGTCCTCAAGCGTTTTGGTGTCAGGACCCCTTGAAACTTGTAAAACTTACTGAGGACTGCAAAGACCTTTTGTTACGTTAGCGCTATCCTGTTGAGAAATTACAACTGATAATTTTTTAAAATTATGTATCAACTTTTAAAAAAATAACAAAAATAAACATTTCATTTTAACATAAATACGTTTTTTGAATATAGCTATATTTTTGCAAACCAAAAAACTTTCCTGAAGACTGGCATTTGTTTACATTTTTGCAATTCTCTTTACTAGAATAAATAGAGTATCTTAATAGAAGAGAGCTGGATTCGGCCAGGTGCAGTGGCTCACTCCTGTAATCCCAGCACTTTGGGAGGCCCAGGTGGGTGGATCACCTGAGGTCAGAATTTCAAGACCAGCCTAGCCAACATGGCAAAACCCCATCTCTACTAAAAATACAAAAATTTGCCAGGCATGGCGGCGGGCACCTGTAATCCCAGCTACTTGGGAGGCTGAGGCATAGAGAATTGCTGAAAACCCAGGAGGCGAGGTTGGCCGTGGTGGCTCACGTCTGTAATCCCACCACTTTGGGAGGCGGAGGCTGGCAAATCACCTGAGGTCAGGAGTTCAAGACCAGCCTGACCAACATGGTGAAACCCCATCTCTACTAAAAATACACAATTAGCCAGGCGTGGTGGCACATGCCTGTAATTCCAGCTACTCTGGAGGCTAAGGCAGGAGAATCGCTTGAACCCAGAGGCAGAGGTTGCAGTGAGCTGAGATCACGCCACTGCACTCCAGCCTGGGCAATAGAGCAAAACGCCGTCTCAAAAAAAAAAAAGAAAAAGAAAAAGAAAGAGAAGACAGCTGGATTCTCATATCTGCTTTTGTAGTCAATCCCTTGTGATATCACATATCATATCATGCAGCTTCTGGACAACTCCTGTGTATACTTGTAATAGAAGGAGAATGGTAAGGTAATGTAGTTTTATTACAAAATAGTTTTGACCTCATGGGCCCCCGGGACCACACTTTGAGAAGCACGGCTGCAGAGTTTAAGCTAAGAACTAACTCTGGCTCAGGGTCCTCCATCAGCTCATCTGATCCTTGGGCAGTGACAAGCCCAAGGTAGGGGGCCCCAGGCAGGGAGGCTGCACCAGACCACCAAGAGGTCGATGCCCACCTGCAACCTGGTGAAGGAAGAGTCTCTGTATTCCTGCCCTCCCACCCACCCTCACCACTTTCAGGCTGAGTGGCACTGCCGGTGGCCTTTGCTCCAGACTTCCCAGCAGAAATGGTAAAATCAAGTTTTTCTTTTTTCTTTTTTTTTTTTTTGAGACAGAGTCTCTGTCTGTTACCCAGGCTGGAGTGCAGTGGCGTGATCTCAGCTCATTGCAGCCTCCGCTCCCCGGGTTCAAGCAATTCTCCAGCCTCAGTCTCCCGAGTAGCTGGGATTACAGGCGCGCACCACCACACCTGGCTAATTTTTGTATTTTTAGTAGAGATGGCATTTCACCATGTTGGCCAGGCTGGTCTCAAACTCCTGACTTCAGGTGATCCACCTGCCTCGGCCTCCCAAAGTGCTGGGATTACAGGCGTGAGCCACTGCGCCTGGCTGGAAGATACATTTTCTTAGCTGAATGAGATAGTAATTAGTAAAGGGTGACATTGGCTAAACTAGAGCAGGTCCTGTTTCAATTTAGTCCCCAGCAGCAGAGCTGAACAGGAACTGAGTGCAGGCAGTTCCCGTGCACCACAGAGAACACCCCAGAGGGGCAAGAGGACATGGCCTGGGATCAGGCTTCCCTCATGCGGCCAGCAGGTGAGGGAATGAATATTTACTGGATGATACTCTAACCCACCGCCAGACTGACATCTGCCAAGGAAAGTCACTCCAGACACCTGATCTAGTTCTTCATTTATAAATGTGAACAGTCAAGCAAGGATCACCAACCATTTTTGAAGAGTTATAAAACAAATAAAAGGACTTAAGATGAACAGATAAACAAAAAGGCTAAAGAAAACTGAGACAATTAATCAAACAGAAAACCTTTCAAGAACTATTTACTCATTTCTCAGTACGAGCTGAGAAGATACTGCCTCCATCAAAAATAACAACTATGAGAGAGGAGCAAGCAAAGATCATGAGTATTTGGAAATTTAAAAAAAAAAAAAAAAAGATTGTCAAAAAATAAAATCTCAAAAGGCTAGAAGAAAAATTCTAGCATACAGAGGGGGGAAAAGACAAAGGGATGCAGAGTAGGAGACAACACTGAAGAGAGACTAAAAAACAATTTCTGAGATCTGACACCAGTCTTGAGGGAATCCCAAAAAGAGAAAACAGAGAAAATAGGTAAGGGGAGAAAATTTCCAAGATCTGAATAAAGACTCAAATATTCAGATTGCAAGGACCCAGGGAATGGTGAGCAGGATGGGTGAATGAGAATAAAATCCACATCCCTGACTCTGTGAATTATCTGTGAATAGTCACTATTTCAGGGTTGGACTGACTTGATCAAAGGTTTTGGGAGCTCTTGGGGCAGAGGTTACTTACATCATAGCGTGGCCACCTGCCTCCTATTGGCTCCTTTTCCTTCTACATCAAGTGGAGGCCAAATCCCTCTCCAAGTATTATTATACAGAGATATTCAGCTCCCCTTGCTTAACCAGACCCTGTACTCAGTAGAAGAAAAGCCACTAAACAGGACCCTTTTAAAAAGCAAGGGTAATAAATAGAAAAATATATATAACAGGTGTGTAATAATCTTGTGTTTCCCTAAGGCAGTCTAAGTGGCTGTCTGTTCCTTCTAATCCAATGAAGGCAGGCAGTATTTGGTACCAGCAGTGGGGATGCACAGAACATACCCTCAGAAAGAACATGTAAGTGACTATGGCACCATGTTCTTTTGTGGGAGGGGGCTGAGCGAGCAGCGTCCCATGCAAGGGTGAAACTTGATGGTTTGTGATGATGCAGTGTCTGAGTAAACCACCTGTGACTCTGGGGGATGGAGAGGCTATTCCCACCGAGGATGAAGCTTTGGAGAACTCTGTTGACATTCCTTAAGAACCATCCCAAGATAATGAGGAATGCAGTGAGGAAGGAATGGCTGCATTGCTACAAGAGAAAAGGGATGAATTCTGCTCCCAGCTTATTTACCTGGAAACAGATGTGAAAATATTACAATATCCAGCTACAAGAAACACTTTCTTCTCCTTACATCCCCTAGCCTCAAGATCCTGTTCCAATACAATTTTCTGATACACACCCTTAGGGCTTCACCTTTGACTTGATGCTTCTCATCAAAATGTTTTCTTAAATAAATACACCTCCTTTTTTCTTTTTTTTCTTTTTTTGAGATGGAGTTTCATTCTTGTTGCCTAGGCTGGAGTGCAATGGTGTGATGTTGGCTCACTGCAACCTCTCCCTCCCAGTTTCAAGCGATTCTCCTGCCTCAGCCTCCCG
The DNA here is from genome assembly GCF_049350105.2 of Macaca mulatta. Taxonomy (NCBI): domain Eukaryota; kingdom Metazoa; phylum Chordata; class Mammalia; order Primates; family Cercopithecidae; genus Macaca; species Macaca mulatta. The sequence goes on along the minus strand of NC_133406.1, from coordinate 84,678,587 downwards.
AGTTGCTGAGATTACAGGCACCTGCCACCATGCCCGGCTAATTTTTGTATTTTTAGTAGAGACGGGATTTCACCATCTTGGCCAAGCTGGTCTTGAACTCCTGACCTCAGGTGATCCATCCACCTTGGCCTCCCAAAGTGCTGGGATTACAGGAGTGAGCCACCATGCCCAGCATACAGCTTCCTTTCTAAGAAGAATTCTGAAGAAACTACTTAGACAAGTTTTTTGGGGTGTTAAACACTGGAGGAGCAGATTTGGGGTACTGGTGGGAGAGAAGAACAATGTTTTCAGAACACCTAAGTGGAAGAGATAGCAAGTGAGCAGAGATGTCTGACTGAAAGGTAGGCCAGGCTTGCATATGGCTGCATGTACTAGAAACCCAACTATAATAGTTTAACCAGATAGGGGTTTCTATTAATAACATAAAAGAAGCCCAGGCCAGGCACGGTGGCTCACGCCTGTAATCCCAGCACTTTCAGGAGGCCTAGGTGGGCGAATTACTAGAGGTTAGGAGCTCCAGACCAGCCTGGAACTGGTGAAACGCCATCTCTCTAAAAATACAAAAATTAGCAGGGCATGATGGCGTGCGCCTGTAGTCCCAGCTACTCGGAAGGCTGAGGCAGGATAATCGCTTGAACCCAGGAGGCAGAGGTTGCAGTGAGCCAAGATGGCACCACTATACTCCAGCCTGGGCGACAGAGTGAGACTCCATTTCAAAACAAACAAACAAACAAACAGAAAAGAAGTCCAGGGGTGGCTGGGGCAGCTACTTAAGGAAGTCATCAAGTCTCCAGCCTCTTTGTGGTTTTCTTCTCTGTCATACATGCTTTGCCTGTGACTTTCATCCTGGTGGTCGCTAAGCAGCTGTGACATCTCAAAGCATCACATCCGTGTCCCATGCAAGGAAAAATGGCAGATTACGACTGAAGCATCCCTCCCCGCCTTTAAAACCAGGGAAATAGCTTTTCTGGAAGACCCAAGCACTAGACTTTGGCAGAGCTGAGCCACATGGCCACTCGTAAGTGCCCAAGACCCTGGGAGGTGAGCAATGCTAAATGTGCATGAGGACACTGTGAGCACAGCAGGCTCTGCTAGGAGGGAGAGATACTGGGGAAGGCAACCCGCATGTGAAAGGCACGTGAATGGATAGCATCACACTGGGAAGAGAGGAGGAGCAAGCAGAGAAGAGGAATCAGAACTGAGTCCTGAAAATCTCCTGCATCTAGGGTAAAAGTAGAGAAGCAGTTGGAAAATGGCCAAGGAATGAGCAGGAGGAGGGAAGAAGAGTAGGAGGAAATTGCCAAACAAAATAAAATTGGAGCTGGGTGCGGTGGTTCATGACTGAATCCCAGTGCTTTGGGAAGTTGAGGCTGGATGATCACTTGAGGCCAGGAGTTCCAGACCAGCCTGGGCAACATAGCAAGACCCTGTCTTGACAAAAATTAAAAAAAAAAAAAAAATTAGCAAGGCATGGTGGTGCATGCATGTAGCCTCAGTTGAGGCAGGAGGATTGCTTGAGCCCAGCAATTCGAGGTTGCAGTGAACTGTGATCATGCCACTGCACTCCAGTCTGGGTGACAAAGCGAGACACTGTCTCTAAAAAAATTAATATTTAGGAACTGGATTTAGTAAGGAGAGACTTTATTCAAAAGGATTATTGCAAGAATGGGAAGGGGCAGGAAAGGGGACCATTGCAATAGGGGGAACCCCTGACTGTTAAGATCTTCCAGAGTCTCAAGATCTAGGCAAACATGTTTTTTGGTTTTGTTTAATAGGGGAGTAAACATGACCAGAAAGAACAGATGTGGAGAAGTGGAATGGAAGGGCGGTAGGATCAGATAGATCAGAGGATGTTGGACTCTGGGGCCAACCTCTTCTCCAGAGGGGATGTCTGCCGGCTCAGGAAAGTTAGGGACCTGGGGAAAGGAAGGAAGTTTGGTTAATGAGCATTTGTTCCCATTAGTCAGTGGGGAAAAGCACCTCAGCTAATCATTTAGAAAACTAAGAATGGGAATTTGGAGGGTCTGTGTGTGTGTCCTTGTCATAATTAAACAAGGGAGGCATCTAAGAGGCCTAAGTGCTCTGGGAAGATGGCTCTTTGCAGGAAGCTGTCTGCTAGAACACAAAGCATTGGGGGTTTTCTTAACCTTGGCTGTTTCCAGGAGCAAGCGCTGAGACAAAATCCAACATTTTCAGAACCAGCAGAGAGAGGGTCTCATGAAAGCCTTGGAGACAAAAGTATTTCAAAATGGAGACCACCCATTGTTAGAGTAAGTCACGCTGGAGTAAAAAAGAAAAAATCAAAAAATGAAAGAAAAAAATTCAGTGTTTTAGTATGAGAACAATATTACAATTAAAAAAAATTATTTTGATAATTTCAAGCCTATAGAAAGGTTGCAGGAATAGTACAAATAATTCTTCCTGATTCCCCAAATATTTTACTATATTTGTTTCCCCATGTGTGTGTGTTCAGCCTCTCAGGTTTCTGTTCCCCTCCGAGTAGGCTCTGGAATACTGGAGGGTGGGGTAGGCAGAGGAGGGTGGCTCTGGGTGGCCAATTGGGGTCTCCTGGCTGTCCATCTCTGCTGGCACCTGTAGGCCCTGCTGGCAGACCTTGGAGCCTGATTTCTTGGTTTGGTTATAACAGGTGCTTGCAAGCCAGCCCAGCCTCCCCAGCTCTGACAGACCCTTGGCTCAGCGGACACCTCAAACCACTCCATTGCAGTCCAGAGAGGGACTGCTGGCTCTCCACTTGGGGACCTACCACCTGCCCCCTCAGGAATGGTGGGAAACTTCTGTCTTGTGCCGTGGCTAAGAGAAGATAACCCCTGCCTACCTTCCAACCCCACTGACTTCCCTTTGGAAGATCGTGCAGGATCAGGTGCTGTTGAGCCTGAGACCCGACTTCCTCCCCGAATCCCAAATAGGGAGCAAGGGGAGAAGGTCTTCCCTACCTCTGCTCTTCTCTCCATCCTTCCTATTCCCAGAACACCCCAGGGCCCAGGGTAAGCCATGCCCTTACTTCCTCTAAATCAGGGGTCCCCAACCCCCAGGCCATGGACCAGTACCAGTCTGTAGCCTATTAGGAACCAGGCTGCACGGCAGGTGGTAAGTGGTGGAGATGAGCATCACCACCTGAGCTCTGCCTCCTGTCAAATCAGTGGCATTAGATTCTCACAGGAGCTCGAACCCCATTGTGAACTGCACATGCCAGGGATCTAGATGGCACACTCCACATGAGAATCTAATGCCTGATGACCTGAGGTGGAGCAGTTTCAGCCCCAAATCATCCCCCTAACCCCTATCTGTGGAAAAATTGTCTACCATGACACCAGTCCCTGGTCCCTAAAGATTGGTGACCGCTGCCCTAAGTCATATCCTCCTCTCTCCAAGGATGGGGCCCCTTCCCTGCCTCCTGGGAGAAACTCTAAGGAGTCTTCCAGGTTTCAGTTTACAAATCTACCACTCTTATGAAATAACCCAAGTCCCTATGTCTCCTGCCCTGAGGTGATAAGGCTCTTCCTTGGCCTTCTTTAGGGGAAAATTAAAATGCATGGGTCATTTACAAAGTAGTAGCTTGCTACAACTGTATTTTTCTTAGAGGCCTTCTCTCCAAGAATTAATGTTATCTTCCCCTTTTTTGGTCATTTTAAAAGTCATTCTCATGGGGAAATCTTTGACTTTAAAGTTTAAAACGTAATAAAATGTAACAAAAGAAAGATATCTGACCAGTCAGCACATGAACAGGTGCCCAACGTCATTAGTCAGCATTAGGGAAATGCAAATCAAAGCCACAAAGAGACACCACTTCACACACATGAATAGCTAAAATTAGACTATGTTTTTTAGTTTTAGCCGAGATGGGGTCTTGCCATGATGCCTAGATTGGTCTGAAACTCCTGGGCTTAAGTCATTCTCAGGACTCAGCCTCCCAAAGTGCTGGGATTTTAAGATTATACTTTTTTTTTTTTTTTTTTGAGACAGAGTTTCACTTTTGTCACACAGGCTGGAGTGCAGTGGTGTGATCCTGTCTCACTGTAACCTCTGCTTCCCTGGTTCAAGTGATTCTTCTGTCTCAGCCTCATGAGTAGCTGGGATTACAGGCACCCGCCACCACACCCAGCTAATTTTTGTACTGTTAGTAGAGACAGGGTTTCACTATATTGGCTAGGCTGGTCTTAAACTCCTGACCTCAGGTGATCCTCCCACCTCGGCCTCCCAAACTGCTGGGATTACCGGTGTGAGCCACCATGCCTAGCCTCTATTGGGTGTTTTGAGTGGCCTTGACAGAAGGATGGCAGCCCATGCTATCCATTACACACTGCACGGAGGACCTATTTCTACTAGTCAAGAGCACCTATTCTACAAACCACATACCATGGGTTAGTATACCAACTACTCCCTGCTTGATTTTGGGCAAGTCAGTGATCTCTGTGCCTTCGTTTCCTCATCTGTAAAATGGAAATTAGAATAGTAGTTACCTCCTATTGTTACAAGAATTGAAGGTAAACTCGTTTAGTGTGAGCCTAGCACAAGGTTGGCACTGGGTAAGGGTTTGCTACTGTCACTGTTACTCTCTAGAGAGTCCACAAGCACTGTCTCAAGGTCCTTCCTAAGGTGTCCAATGTTGCACACAGCAGCACAGCACTTCTGCTTATATCCAACTGGCCATTAGTCAGACGTACTGACAAGTATCTCCTGGCTGCCTCCAGGCAGCTCTTGTCCAATGTCCTCAAAGCTTCCCCACAACTTTCTGGCCATTCACTCAGACTGGACCCTTCCTCCCTACCACCGTTCAAAGCTGTCCCAAAATCCACTGTCCCTCACACCACCTTTCCCAAGTAGCTAAAAGAAAGGTGGTGATTACAGGGCCCTACTTTATCAATGGGTGACCCCAGGTCCCTGCCTCCCCATTCAACTCACATAAGCATAAAACACATCACCGAATCACAAACTACAGGCATGCTTCTACTTTGGATAGTTTGATTGACTTGCAATCCACATAGACTGTGCTATCAGCCATGAAAAATGTCCACAGAGGGGGCAGGGAGGTGCACGTGGATCTGCACCTCATCCTTGGCCACTCTAAGCTACTCGCAGGCGTTCTGTACAGAGCTGATGGTGGCAGCCGTGGGGGGCACAGGGTCTCCTAACCACTGACCGCTCTGACTGCTGGTCCAGCTCCATCACCCTCCCCTCATTTTAACCCCAGGATGGAGGTCTACCTTAATCCCCACTGCTCTCATCTGCTGCCTCTCAGGGCCCATTTCCACCATCTTTGAAGACATCAGCTTATGGTTCACATGATCCCTCACGACCCCATTTTCTCGTTTTTTTGATAACTTCATCATCTATGTTGTGAACCAAAAGACACGCCATAACCACGTATCCCTTATCTTGTTTAGGTGGATATATGGTCACTTGAAATAAAGACATTTCCCCAGTCTCTCAGTCTCAGACAGGTATGGCCATGGGACTAATGGCCAACTGAATATAGGCAAAAGTGCTGTGTGCAACTTTGAGACATGTTTTTAAGAAGAGGAAATGCATCATTTTCTAACCTCCTTTCACGTTAGATGGAGTGTGACTTGACAGCCAGCAGTCAGCCTAGGTCATGAGGTGAAAGCCACTTACTGACCTTGAAAGAAAAAGAGGCGTCTGGCCCCTGATACCATGCACTATTGCACCCTCTCCAAGCTGCCTGTGCCTGTGAGAGGATTCTAGCCCATCTTGTTTAAACCACAGCAGTGACCTAACCCTTATTGACTCCCACCACCATTCCACACTATTATACTTCTGTAGCTTTATACTATTTTAGGAGATCTGGTGTAGCTTCAGATTTACATACACTCTGCCTCTAGAATCTCAGGAATAGATTTATTTAGGAGAGGCCCCATCTTCTCTTTTCACCACCTAAGTTTCTCTGCTTCAGTCACCTGGTGAGGCATTGGCCTGCGAGAGAGCAAGCTCTATTAACAGTAGAGAGCTCAGTAACCCATCCACCCAGTTATGGAAACTTGGTATATGTTAGGAGAGTTCTACAGACCAGCGAGAAAAGAGAGACTGTTGAGTAAACAGTGCTGGGACAACTGGTTACAAACAAAGAAAAACAAAATTAGGTCCCTACTAAATACAATCATAAAAATACATTTCAGATGAACTTATGAAAAATCTTATTATGAGATTAAAAATTCAGAAAACTTTGAGGGTAGGGAAGGATCTCTTAAAACAAGATTCAATGGCATAAGCCATATATACATTTAACAACATTAACATTTAAAAATTACTTGGGTCCAGCAAAACACTCCTAAAGGCAGGGAAGAGAGACAAGCCACAATGTACCAGATATTTGCAATGCATATAATTAATCAAAGACTAGCATCTCTCTAGAATATATATTTTAAGAGGCTTAAATACCTTTAAGACAAAAAATTCCAAGTGAAAAATGGGCAGAGGATATGAACAAGTAACAGAAGGAACCTTGGGCTGGGTGTGGTGGCTCACGCCTGTAATCCCAGCACCTTGGGAGGCTAAGGTGGACGGCTCATGAGGTCAGGAGATCAAGACCCTCCTGGCTAACACAGTGAAACCCTGTCTCTACTAAAAATACAAAAAAACTAGCCAGGCGTGGTAGCAGGCACCTGTAGTCCCAGCTAAGCTACTCGGGAGGCTGAGGCAGGAGAACGGTGTGAACCGGGGAAGTGGAGCTTGCAGTGAGCCAAGATCGCACCACTGCACCCAGCCTGGGCAATAGAACAAGACTCTGTCCCCCCAAAAAAATAATAAAATAAAATAAAAAACAGTGAAGGAAACTTGTACAGTCAATACACATATGAAAAGATACTTATAAAACCTAAAGGAAATGACACCCATTCAATCAGATAAGATGAAAAGTCTGATGACACCAAGTATTGCAGAGTTAGGGAACTCTGATTGCTGATGGGAGGATAAACAGACACATGCTTAGAGGGCAACTGGGAATGTCCAGTCAATTAGGGGAATTCCAATACCTCCTCGAATCTACACAATGTGATGGGATACTCACTGCAGCACAGCTATAATACAGAAACACTGAGAAACCCCTACAGGTCCATCAATAGCATATAAACAGTAGAACTCATACAATGGAACACTATACAATAGTTAAAATAACTGGGCTGGGCAGAGTGGCTCACGCCTGTAATCCCAGCACTTTGGGAGGCCAAGGTAGGTGGATCATCTGTGGTCAGGAGTTTGAGACCAGCATGGCTAACATGGTGAAACCCCGTCTCTAATAAAAATACAAAATTAGCCAGGCATGGTGGCGGGCACCTGTAATCGCAGCTACTCAGGAGACTGAGACACGAGAATCATGTGAACCCAGGAGGTGGAGATTGCAGTGAGCCGAGATCACGCCATTGCACTCCAGCCTGGATGACAAGAGCAAAACTCCAACTCAATAAATAAATAAATAAATAAATAAATAAATAAATAAATAAATAAATAAATAAAATAACTGAATTGGAGCTACATTTATACATGCCTCCGGAATGCAATATTTAAAAAAATTATCAAATATGTACAATATAACATTTCTGCAAAGTTAAGAAAACATGCCAACATACAAAACAAAACTAAAACTAACCATAGATGGGAAGAACAGAAATGGACTTCAGGACAGGAGGCACAGGCAACAGGACTGGTGCCACATATGAACAGGACTTCAGAATGTGCATTTTATTTCTAAAGACAAATCTGGAGCAAATATGGAAAGATACTAGTTGACTGGTTACATGGGGGAGATACAGGTGTTTGAACACCAGTGCCCTGCTCTTGTTTGACATGTTCGAATGCTATCTTTTACAAATTATCTCATTTTTCTTCTTTGTTGCTTGTGTTCTGGGTTCCCTCGTCTCCCAGCTCTCTGGGGACCACCAAGTAGCATCTCCTCTGGTGTCTTTGCTCTCTCCAATGCTCTTCCCTCGTCTTCTCACACGTCCTTGTTTTCTCAGTCTTAACACTTCACCCTAACCATCACTGGGCCCCTTCATTTCTTCCTCCCTCGCTGTCTACTTAAGGGCCTCCCACTTCTGCCTTTACCTCTCAATGTGGTCTCCACCCAGCAGCACCCCCTGGCCAGGCCTTTGAAAGACCTCATCAAGCTTAATGATTCAAAACAACATCCAATCCCATCTTTGGAAACCCCACCCTAAAACTGCTCTTCTGAAGATAAACACTGCCATAATTGCCAAATTGAATGGGCTTTTCAGTTTTTCTTTCCCCATAACCTCCTGGGAGCTATCACCATCAGGGACCATCCCTGTCTGCTTTACCTGCTCCCTGCTGTGGCTTCCGTGATGGCAATGCCCCCCATCCCGGGTCTCTGACCTGCACTACTAATCGGTGGGATTCCACCTGCCAGTGTTCAGCCTCCTCCGTCCTCCCTTCTTAGGGCACCACATTTTCCTCTGCCCTTCCTCAAACAGCCTGGGGGAAAGCAAGCTCCTGTCAAATGTCAAGATATACAATTCTCATTCCTCTCATAATAAAGACGCATTGCCCTGGCACTCATGCTATTCCTGGAACAGGGAGACGGGGCTACCAGTTT